>NC_092749.1:46076786-47326786 GCF_047496795.1 Chiloscyllium punctatum | reverse complement strand
CATCTGGGAAGCAGGAACTAATCCTGGATTTTCCTGCTCCTGGGATGCTGCCTGACCTGATGTGCTTTTCCAGCACCACTCTAATCTTGATTCTAATCTCCAGCATGTGCAGTCCTCATTTTTGCCTGGTGCAGCTGTAATTGGTCAGACCACACATTGAATAATGCTTGTCCTTTTGATTACCATAATATGATAGGGCTAGAGAGGAATTGGGGACAGTGCAGAGATTGACCAGGATACTTTTAGAAATGCATAGATGTACATGTCAGGAAGGAAATGACAGACATCTTCTCTTTTCTCTTGAAAATGGCAGGCTGAGATGTGACCTAAAAGGGGACTTTAAAATTATGGAAGTGTCGACAAAGAGAATGTTTCCCCTTGTAGGAGAGAGCATAATTAGCAGCCATCGATATAAACGAGTGGCCAAGAAATCCAATAGGGAATTCAGAAGTAACTTCTTTCCCTAAAGACTGGTGAGAATGTGGAATTCACTACTTCAAGTTGAAGTGAATAGTTTAATGCATTTAAGGGAAAACTAGACAACAATATGAGGAGAAAGGAATAGATGGTTACAAAGATAAATTTCTATGAGGAAAATAGGGTGAGGTTCGAATGGAATATAAATACTGGCACAGATTATTGTGCCAAATGGTCAATTTTTGTGCCATATTTCATATGTATCTCATGTAAACTGTGCAGAGCGTGTGCATCAAATGTCTGTCTCCCCATTGTACATAAAGTTTGACATTTGGATCCTACAACTGGCGTTGGACCCTAATTTGCAAAATTAAGTACTTACACCCTGTTCCAAGCAAGCCAGCTGTAATTTCAGGCTGCCAAACTATTACATCAACTGAACATGGGCATCAACTATTTAAGGCTGATATCAATAAATTGTTGGACACTATGGGATATGTGAATTGGGCAAGAAAGCTGAGGTAAGTTCAGGTTTCAGCCATGATATTATTAAAAAGATTCAAGGGAGCTGCTCCTATTTATATACTTCCGTTAAAAGGGTAGCCAATGTACATTCATAACATAATCCTCTACAATTGTCAACTGTCAATCATTCACCTTTCAGTCAAGAAAAAATGGTAATGGTAATTCCAACTCCCTGCCCCCAACCATAATGTAAAACTGGATTGATTTTAAATAGTTGGTGCATCTCTGTTGTTGCATTTAAAGAGACAATCCAGTGCAAAAATTGCTTTCTTGAATATCCTTTATTGTTACAGATTTCTAGAGTTCAGTGGTTATGTTCAATGAAACAAAAACCAAGTTCACATGAAAGCTTTGAAGTAAATTATTTAGTTCAGCTGAAAAGAAAAAGGAGTTTTCCTTCACATCCTGGCAAACCTTTGGAGATAAATAAATTTTCTGACCTGGAATTGATTTTGGACAGTAAAAATATGAAGTATCTAGGCAATAACTCTCACTTTGAGATCAGACATCTGCTTTTCATGATTATAAGTAGTGTTATTGTTTGGACAAAAGTTATTATAGAAGCATTTGTTTCTGGCAAAGCCTGCTTTGCTATTATAATGCTTTACTCTCCAAGTGAATTTCTTTTCTTATGTTTTTACTAAGTTGCCAGGGTTAGAACTCTTTAATCAATGTACAGATCCAAAAAGAGCTTCAATGCCTTTGTAACGAGTTACTTTTAATATGTAATGTTCTCAAAATATTCTCAGAATATGTCTGCCTACTTTTTTCTTTGAAGTAATTGTTGGGAAAAGAGTTTTAATTGCTCCACTTTGTTTTCATGACCCTTTATGTTACATCAGCTTTTTGTTGACCACTGGTACAAATTAACACAGAATAAGTCAGACATTTGTCATCAGGTTTAGTTTAACACAAATCTTTAAGATACCATTTCTTGTTTACATTTCTACTATTACATAAATTTGATGGCCATTATCAATTAATAACTTCTATTCCCACAGCTATTTTCTCACCATTATCCACCATATTAACTACAACTGCCTACATTTAGTGACCTTACGATAGATAGGGTCTCAATATCCTTCTGTATTGTGTATGTATATCTATATAAAAATAATTAATTCTTATTTTTCCTAAGATATTTTTGAAAATATGATATGAAATACTTGGTATTTAATTGAGATCTCAGCTCAAAATATTCAATGATACGAGGCTGCATTTTAAAATGGTTTGCTGTTCAATCACTGGGAAGCATCTTTGGTCTCAAATTGTTTGAATTTTAAGAAACAACAGCCCCTTGGGGATGTTATATTGTGGGAGGCTTCACATCAAACACTCCCCCCGCTCCATAATTTAATGGAAGACAGTCCCACTCGAGAGAGTTGCTGGCCAGTTATAGCAGCAATCAGTAATTACAGCAGTGGGTGCTTGCTGCACTGGAAGCTGTCCCTGGGCAGAAGCAACAAGGATTCTTGGGTAATGTGAGTTGGACCTTTTTGAATGGGGAGAGATCAGGCACCCTGACAAAAATAGGGACATGACCAAGTGGCTGCTCAACACTGGGCACAATCCACACCAACCCCCACTCCCACCTTTTCCTGCCCTTTAATCAGATTTGAAGGTAGTTGACCCCGACTGAGTGTTGCAGACTGGCACATTCCAAGGTCCAGGACTACGTGTTGAGGGACACACTGAAGCTTGGGGCAGCTGCCGCCAAGGTGCGGGTGGGGAAAGACTACCGTGTAACGTCTGCCTGCCAAAGAAGAACAGGGGGCCCACTCAGTAAGTGGGCTCCACTGAAGCGCCAGCTAAATATATGGATGGTAAATGTACAGACCTGTATATACGAATGATTAATTCCGATCTCTGTATGTAAGGAAATGGAATGTATATGTATGTATGGCATGACCAATTGTATAGATATCAAAATAATTTTATGAATAAAGTATATTTTTGGAATTAAAAATAATTTGTTGTAAAATAGATTGACTATCCCCTTCTGCCTTAACTGCCCAAATATATCAGTGGAAACAGAATTGCCACTGACTCGAGCAATTAAGGCCCTCAATAGGTTTAAGCCCTCAATAGGTGGGCTGGCTGGTATCTTTTCCACCCATTGCATTATTTGTGTGGGGACGAGGTGGTGTGAAGGTAGTTAACCAATCATCACGCAAGCCAACCTTCCATCCATTGACTCCATCTACACTTCTCGCTGCTGCAAAAATCGTCAGCCAACATCGTCAAAGACGCCTCCCACCCCAGTTATAATCTCTTCCAACCTCTTCCATCAGACAGAACATACAAACATTTAAACACACGTGCCAACAGGTTCAAGACCAGTCTCTTCCCTGCTGTTATGAGGCTGGATAGACCTCTCAAATTTCAAATCTAATATTGATCTTGCTTTTTATGCACCTTCTTTGCAGCTGTAACCCTGTATTCCTCGCTCTGTTCAATCTCCCAATGATCTTTGTATGTTGTGATCTGCCTGTACTGCAGACAAAACTTAATTTTTCACTGTACCTAAGAACGTGTGACAATAATAATACATATCAAATCAAAACCACCCATTCCATTTTATGTGCTCCCTAACCACAAATACACCTATCTCCCTTAAGATGCTCCTTTAAACTACCTCCTTGATCAAACTTTTGGTCATCAGACTTAATATGGCCTTATGTGCCTCAGTGTTTCAAAATCCATCTTTGAAACACTTGGGATGTTTCATTATATTAAAGGTGTAGTGTAAGTTCTTATTGCAGAAAAATGTTCAACCTCAAACACTGGCTGTGTTTTTTTCTGTCCAAATGCTGCCTGACCTGGGTGCATTCAGCACCTCAGTTTCTTTTTGAGATTTCCAGCATCTGTAGTACTTTATTGTTGTTTGATATCATGTTTACTTTCTTTAAGACTGTAAAAAATTAGTTAGCAGGGTTGTCAGTTGGCAGGTTTATCACTTTGCAGTTTTCTAATTAGATTAAATAAATAGCAACAAGTAACAAATAATTTTTGAGAAGGAGGAGGAATACTGGCACACTCCATCCTACCCTATAAAAGAATTGAGTCATAGTGAATTAATGTTTGGAACCATTAATTAGCCAGTGTGCCTTATTACCCTACTGTGTTGTGCTTTGGCAATCAGCCAATAACACAGGCGACTTCAACAGAAAGGAATATTGAGAATATATGCAACAGGAGCTTTCTCCTGCCAAAGATGTAAGCTCTCCTAATATACTCAGAAGGAGACCCGACTGTTCATTTCTGTGCAACTACCTTAGAACAGGATCAGATGATATCATGCTGGTTTTTATAGATGCTGCATTTCATTAGGAGTTTTGTCCTCAAACCAGTCACTATGAAATGCTAAATTTATTATTGTGAGGTCTTAAGAACATACTTTTAAAAAATAGCATGGTTAGAACAAGTCACCATGGTTTTACAAATGGGAAATCCAGTTCAGTAAATTTATTAGAGTTTTCATGTGATTGGTAGGATGGGAATAAGGAAATGGACAGTCGTAGGATTTTGAAAGGATATTTGATAAGGTGTCATGCAAACAGTTAATAGATTGGATAATGGAAATGGGGATAATAGGTAAAGAATTGGGTAATGGGCAAGAAACTATTTTTTAATGTTTCCATTTAATGTGGTACATTACCACTTCTTAACGACTTTGGTGGAAGGCATCTTCTCCCAGACCAGGTCAAGCAATGAGGTGGCTTCCACTGGCCAGGAATGACAGTACAGGCTTGGTACCTGGCAGCGAGATCTCCCAGTGTTCCAGTCTCCTGGTGTAGTAGTCTCTTGGTGTGGCAGTCTCCCAGTGTGCCGGTCTCTTGGTATGCCGGTCTCTCGGTGTGCCAGATTCCAGGTGTGGCAGTTTCCTGGTGTACTGCTCCGAGTGTGGCAGTTTCTTGGTGTGCTGGTCTCTCAGTGTACTGGACTCCTGTGTGGCAGATTCCCAGTGTACTAGTCTCCCAGTGTGGCTGTCTCCCTGTGTGGCTGTCTCCCAGTGTGGCTGTCTCCCAGTGGGCAGTCTCCCAGTGTGCTGGTCACCCAGTGTGGCAGTCCCCCATGTGGCGGTCTCCTGGTGTGTGTGTCTCCTGGTGTGGTGGTCCCCCGGTGTTGCGGTCTCCTGGCGTAGCTGTCCCCCTCATTTGGTGGTCCCCCATTTGACTGTCTCCTGGTGTGGTGGTCTCCTGGGGTGGTGGTGTCCTGGTGTGGTGGTGTCCTGGGGTGGAGGTGTCCTGGTGTGGTGGTGTCCTGGGGTGGAGGTGTCCTGGGGTGGAGGTGTCCTGGTGTGGCAGTCTCCTGGGGTGGCGGTATCCTGGTGTGGTGGTGTCCTGGGGTGGCGGTGCCCTGGTGTGGAGGTCTTCTGGGGTGGTGGTGTCCTGGTGTGGCGGTCTCCTGGGGTGGTGGTGTCCTGGTGTGGCAGTCTCCTGGGGTGGCGGTGCCCTGGTGTGGAGGTCTTCTGGGGTGGTGGTGTCCTGGTGTGGCAGTCTCCTGGTGTGGCAGTCTCCTGGGGTGGTGGTGTCCTGGTGTAGTGGTCCCCTGGGGTGGTGGTGTCCTGGTGTGGCGGTGTCCTGGTTTGGTAGTGACTTGGGGTGGAGGTGTCCTGGTGTGGTGGTATCCTGGTGTGGCAGTCTCCTGGGGTGGCAGTGTCCTGGTGTGGCGGTCTCCTGGGGTGGTGTTGTCCTGGTGTGGAGGTCTCCTGGGGTGGTGGTGTCCTGGTGTGGCAGTGTCCTGGTGTGGTGGTGTCCTGGTGTGGTGGTGTCCTGGGGTGGAGGTGTCCTGGTGTGGTGCTGTCCTGGTGTGGTGTGGTGGTGTCCTGGTGTGGTGATCTCCTGGGGTGGCGGTGTCCTGGTGTGATAGTCTCCTGGGGTAGTGGTGTCCTGGTGTGGCTGTCTCCCAATGTGACAGTCTCCCAGTGCAGCTGTCTCCCAGTGTGGCTGTCTCCCAGTGTGGCTGTCTCCAAGTGTGGTGGTTTCCCAGTGTGACAGTCTCCCAGTGTGACAGTCTCCCAGTGTGACAGTCTCCCAGTGTGGCTGTCTCCAAGTGTGGCGGTCTCCCAGTGTGGTGGTTTCCCAGTGTGACAGTCTCTCAGTGTGGCTGTCTCCCAGTGTGGCATTCTCCCAGTGTGGTGGTCTCTCAGTGTGGCTGTCACCCAGCGTGGTGGTTTCCCAGTGTGGTGGTCTCCCAATGTGACAGTCTCCCAGTGTGGTGGTCTCCCGGTGTGGTGGTCTCCCAGTGTGGTGGTCTGCCAGTGTGGTGGTCTGCCAGTGTGGAGGTCTCCCAATGTGACAGTCTCCCAGTGTGACAGTCTCCCAGTGTGGCGGTCTCCCTTTCGGGCGGTCTGCCAGTGTGGCAGTCCCCCATGTGGCGGTATCCTGGTGTGTGTGTCTCCTGGTGTGCTGGTCTCCCGGTGTTGCAGTCTCCTGGTGTAGTTGTCCCTCCCGTTTGGTGGTCCCCCATGTGACAGTCTCCTGGTGTAGTGGTCTCCTGGTGTTGCAGTCACCTGGTGTGGCTATCCCCCCAGTATGGGGTCCCCCATGTGACAGTCTTCTGGTGTGGTGGTCTCCTGGTGTGGCAGTCTCCTTGTATGGTGGTCTCCTGGGGTGGTGGTGTCCTGGGGTGGCGGTGTCCTGGTTTGGTGCTGTCCTGGTGTGGTGGTGTCCTGGGGTGGTGGTGTCCTGGTGTGGGGGTCTCCTGGGTGGTGGTGTCCTGGTGTGGTAGTGCCCTGGTTTGGTGGTGTCCTGGTGTGGTGGTGTCCTGGTGTGGTGGTGCCCTGGTGTGGTGGTGTCCTAATGTGGTGGTGTCCTGGGGTGGAGGTGTCCTGGCGTGGCGGTCTCCTGGTGTGGCAGTCTCCTGGGGTGGTGGTGTCCTGGGGTGGTGGTGTCCTGGTTTGGTGGTGTCCTGGTGTGGTAGTGTCCTGGGGTGGTGGTGTCCTGGTGTGGAAGTCTCCTGGGTGGCGGTGTCCTAGTGTGGTGGTGCCCTGATGTGGTGGTGTCCTGGGGTGGAGGTATCCTGGTGTGGAAGTCTCCTGGGGTGGCGGTGTCCTGTTGTGGTGGTCTCCTGGGGTGGTGGTGTCCTGGGGTGGTGGTCTCCTGGTGTGGTGGTCTCCTGGGGTGGTGGTGTCCTGGTGTGGCAGTCTCCTGGGGTGGTGGTGTCCTGGTGTGGAGGTCTCCTGGGTGGTGGTGTCCTGGTGTGGTAGTGCCCTGGTTTGGTGGTGTCCTGGTGTGGTGGTGTCCTGGTGTGGTGGTGCCCTGGTGTGGTGGTGTCCTGATGTGGTGGTGTCCTGGGGTGGAGGTGTCCTGGGGTGGTGGTGTCCTGGTTTGGTGGTGTCCTGGTGTGGTGGTGTCCTGGGGTGGTGGTGTCCTGGTGTGGAGGTCTCCTGGTGTGGAAGTCTCCTGGGGTGGCGGTGTCCTGGGGTGGTGGTGTCCTGGGGTGGTGGTCTCCTGGTGTGGTGGTCGCCTGGGGTGGTGGTGTCCTGGTGTGGCAGTCTCCTGGTGTGGTGGTGTCCTGTTGTGGTGGTCTCCTGGGGTGGTGGTCTCCTGGGGTGGTGGTGTCCTGGGGTGGTGGTGTCCTGATGTGGTGGTGTTATCCAGGAGGGACAGTCTCCGCCTGGGGTGGCAGTCTCCTGGGGTGGAGGTGTCCTGGTGTGGAAGTCTCCTGGGGTGGCGGTGTCTTGGGGTGGTGGTGTCCTGGGGTGGTGGTGTCCTGATGTGGTGGTGTTATCCAGGAGGGACAGTCTCTGCCTGGGGTGGCGTTCTTCTCCATTGTGTCTATTTCGGTTGCTTCCAGGTGTTGCAGCAGCCTGCCATGAAGGTCTAGTCCCAACATGGAGGTCTTGTCTTTGCTCTAGAGGCTGCCTCTAGGTCTTCCTACAGCCCATAGTGAAGGCCTAGTCCCAGAATGAAGGTCTAATAACAGTATGGAGTTCTAGTTCCAGTGCGGCGGTCTCAGCCCATTGTAGCGGTCTTGGTCTGATGTAGTGGTCTCGGCCAAGTGTGGTGGTCCTGGTCCAGTATGACAGTTTCGACCCAGTGTGGCAGTTTCGGTGTGGTATGGTGTTCTCGGCCTGATGTAGTGGTCTTTGCCAGTGTGGTGGTCTCAGCACAGTGTGGCAGTCTTGACCCTGTGGAGTGGCTTTGTCCCAGTGTAGTGTTCTTGGCCCAGTGTAGTGGTCTCAGCTCAGTGTAGCAGTCTCGGCCAAGTGTGGCGGTCCTGGTCCAGTATGGCAGTTAAGACCCAGTGTGGCAGTTCCAGTCCAGTCCGGTGGTTTCGGCCTGATGTGGTTGCCTCGGCCTGGTATGGCGGTCTCGGCCTGCTGTGGCGGTATTGGTGCAGTGTAGTGGTCTCGGCCCGGTATGGCAGTCTCGGCCCGGTATGTCGGTCTCAGCCTGGTATGTCGGTCTTGGCCCAGTGTAGTGGTCTAGGCCTGATATGGCGGTCTCAGCCCAGTATGAGAATCCCGGCCCACGAGGGTAGCCTCGGTCAGGTGTGGCAGTCCTGGCCCGGTATGATCGTCTTGGCCTGGTGTAGTGGTCTCAGCCCAGTCTTGGCCTTGCCCTAGGTCGCAGTTTCAGCCCAGTTTTCCAGCATACCCTGAACCCAGTTGTTGTTAATTGCACTGTGATGAACTTTTACTTTCTTTTTATTTTTTTTTCTTCTTCTCTTTTCTTTTTTTTTGTGATCAAAACAGTGAAGGGGAACCTCCTAGTTATTTTTTTTTTCTTTTTTTTTGATCAATCACTCCTGTTTTTTTTTCTTAGTGCTTATTTTTTCCCCAGCACCCATGGTGTGTGTGTGCAGGTGTGAAACACATAAAAGACACAAAGTGCACAAATCTTTATTCAATTGCCACCACCAGGAGGATATGAAAACACCCGAGTGGCCAGTAACAAGCACTGCCCTTCAAACCACAGGGCAATGCTGTGTGATCAAACAGTGAAGGGGAGGGTAGGGACTAAATCAAAATAGAGTTGGAGGGGGAAAACTTTCTTTTTATTTATGACTTCTGTCATTAATTTAGGCACCGTGGCGTGACAACTTATAAAACTTTTCACTGTATCTTATTTGTAAAAATACACATGACAATAAATTTCTATTCTATTCTATTAAATTCTAAACTGAGAGTGGGAGAAGACTGTGTAGCCTGTTGACACTAAAATTCTGGATTTTTCTTCTGGACTGAAGAGGTACTTTCAGTGGGAGGGTCATGATCTGAGTTGGTATCAGTAACATAGGTAGGACTAGTAGAGATTCTGCTTAAGAGAGTGTGAGTTGTTAAGGGCCAACTTAAAAGTCAGAAACACAAAGTTAAATAATCTCTGGATTATTACCCAAACCAGATGCAAATGAATATAGAATAAATGAGATTAGAGAAAGGAATGCATGGTTGAAATACTGGTGTTGGAGAAGTGGGTTTAAATCATGAGGCATTGACACTGGAGAAAGTAGGAGGTATACCATTGGAACTGATTTCACCTGAACCAATGTGGGACAAGTGTTCTGGTGAGTTTTATAACTAGGACAGGAAAGAAGGCTTTAAATAAATAGTGGAGGTGAGTTTCATATGAGGTAAGATGTGATAAATTAAGATAGAAGTCAAGGGGAGAATGGTAGGTAGCAATAAGGATATTGATAATCAAAGTGTGGCAGGAAAAGACAATGCATACAAATGTAAGAATGCACAATTGGATAAAGCTGCATTTTACAAACAGTAAAAAAGACAGAACTAAAGAGTCTATATGTGAAGGCATATAGCATCTGTGACAAACTGGATGAAATGATATCTGAAATAGTAAGAACTACGCATGATCAAAATTAAAATCACACAACACCAGGTTATAATCCAACAGGTTTATTTGGAAGTACAAGCTTTTACAGCACTGCTCCTTTGTCATGTAGCTACCTGATGAAGGAGCAGCACTCTGAAAGCTTGTACTGCCAAATAAACCTATTGGACTATAACCTGGTGTTGTGCAAATTTTAACTTTGGCAAAAGTGAGTACTGCAGATGCTGGAGATTAGAGTCAACGGTGTGGTGCTGGAAAAGCACAGCAGGTCAGGCAGCATCTGAAGAGCAGGAAAATCGACATTTCAGGCAAAAGCCCTTCATCATTCCAGCATCACGCTCTTGAACTTTAACTTTGTCCACCCCAGTCCAACATCAGCACCTCCACATCATATGTATGATTCAGATATTATTTACAGAGACATAGCTACAAGATGACCCTAAATATAAGATTTTAGGACAGGAAGCTAGGAGAAGGTGGAAGCATAGTTCTGTATTAGTACAATGGAGAGACAGGAGCTTTATTGTCTTAGGTATGCTACTGTACAAAACTGAACTGCATTTGTGACTATGTATATATAAAGTTTTGTATGATTAAAGTACTGTATATTTTTGAAATTAAAAATAGGAGCTTTGTTCTAAAAGTCAAGATGTAGAAACAGTTTGGGTAGAGATAAGAAATAGTAAACAGAAGAAATCACTTGTAGAAATTGCTTATAGACCTTGTAACAGTTATCAAAATGTGAAAAGGCTAAAGAGACAGAAATAATGGGGACTTGTGAGTAAGGTGCAATAATAATCATGGGTGATTTTAATCTGATGTAGTTTGGATGAATCAGATTGGTAATATTAGCCTGGAAGATGAATTCATAGATTTTTTTTTCTGGAACTGTTTGTTAAGCAGCTTAGGGGCAATCAGAAAGAAGATTATTCTAGATCTTGTAATGTGCAATAGAACAGCATTAATTAATAACCTCAAAGTGAAGGCAGCCAGCCTATTTGTCAGAACATAATTGGTCTTCAATTTGAGACATAGAACAGTGGATCTAAGACTACTGTTTTAAACTTAATAAGAGCAAGTATGAGGGCGTAAGGAAGAGGTGGCTCAAGTGAATGGGGAAATGAGGTTAAAAGAGAGGTCACTAGTGATGCAGTGGTAAACACTTAAGAAGGTATTTCTTTGTACTCAGCAAATATGTATTCCAGTGAGAGAGAAATTCTCTAGTTTCAGAATGCATCATCAGTGCTCAACTAAGGAAGTTAGAGACTATTAAATTGAAAGAAAAAACATACAATTCCATGAAAAAAGTAACAGTTAGAAGATAGGACATAACATAAAAAAAAGCAAAGAATGACTTCTTTGAGTAAGAAAGTTGGCTAGAAGTATTTTTTAAAGTTTCTATAGATTTAAAAAGAAAAATACAGTATCACCCATTCATTTCAACCTCATGTAAGTCAAAAGCTTGTCTGTTTTGAATACACAATAAACTTACAATCTATTTCCTCTTTGGCACTTGCAATTTGTACTTCATTATTTCTAGACCAACAAGAGAAGGATGAGTTGATAAATCAACATACAGTCTTTGCTCCTGCCCCAATGTCTTTGAATTGAAACAACATTTCAACATTAGAGTGTTTAATGTTTCAGTAAAAAAAAATAAAGAGCAGGCGAATAAAGAAACCTGATGTTTACTTTGTTCCTCCTGAACTCATGTGTGTGTGGTGGCAATTTTGCCAAAACAAGAAATTAATTTGAACGTTTGTTTAGGGATAGCTTAGAAGAGAATAGCTTCGAGAGGGAGGCACTAATGCTATTAAGACGTTGCACATTTATTCATTGAAATTGGTAATCAGTGATACCAACTGACATCATAATGAAAATATTGGCTGAACTGCTCTGTAATGACATTTCTTTATCAAGTAAAATGTGTTTAAAAACATTAATTACAAACCAGGTAATAAGTGCATAAGTGAATTACAACACTTCTTGATTATTGAAGAAAAATCAGTGATACAGCCTAACATCACTCAGCACATGATTTGTACTAATGAATTCCCTGTGCCAGGTTTTGTATCCATCTATATATATATATACACACACACCATGCTCCATCATCTTGGATTTTTGATTAAAGGTAGTCAGCATGGCTTTATGAGAGGAAGTACTGGATTAGTGGTGCTGGAAGAGCACAGCAGTTCAGGCAGCATCCAAGGAGCAGCGAAATCAACGTTTCGGGCAAAAGCCCTTCATCAGGAGCTTTTGCCCGAAACGTCGATTTCGCTGCTCCTTGGATGCTGCCTGAACTGCTGTGTTCTTCCAGCACCACTAATCCAGTATTTGGTTTTCAGCATCTGCAGTTATTGTTTTTACCTTTATGAGAGGAAGGTCAGGCCTCACAAACCTTATTGAATTCTTTGAGGATGTAACAAAACATGTTGATGAAGGTAGAGCAGTGGATGTGGTGTACATGGATTTTAACAAGGCATTTGATAAGTTTCCCCGTGGTAGGCTCATTCAGAAAGTAAGGAGGCATGAGATCCAGGGAAATCTGGCTGTCTGGATACCGAATTGGCTGGCCCATAGAAGACAAAGGAGTAGTAGATGGAAAGTATTCAGCCTGGAGCTCGATGACCAGTGGTGTTCTATAGGGATCTGTTCCAGGAGCTCTATTCTTTGTGATTTTTATATATGACTTGGATGAGGAAGTGGAAAGGTGGGTTAGTAAGTCTGCCAATGATATGAAGGTTAGGGGAGTTGTGGATAGTGTGAAGAGCTGTTGGAGGTTGCAGCAAGACATTTACAGGATGCAGAGCTGGGCTGAGAAATGGCAGATGCAATTCAACCTGAAAAGTGTGAAGTTATTCACTTTGGAAGGTCAAATTTAAATGCAGATTACAGGGTTAATGGCAGGATTCTTGGCAGTGTGCACGAACAGAGGGATCATAGGGTCCATGTCCATAGATCCCTCAAAGTTGCAACCCAACTTGATAGGGTTGTTAAGAAGGCATATGGCGTGTTGGCTTTCATTAGCAGGGGGATTGAGTTTAAGAGCTGCGAGGTTATGCTGCAGCTCTGTAGAGCGCTGATTAGATCACACTTGGAATATTGTGTTCAGTTCTGGTCACCTCATTATAGGAAAGATGTAGAAGCTTTACAAAAGGTACAGAGGAGATTTACTAGGATGCTGCCTGGACTGGAGGGCAGATCTTATGAAGAAAGGTTGAAGGAGCTAGGGCTTTACTCATTGGAGAGAAGTAGGATGAGCGATGACTTGATAGAGGTGTAGAAGATGATGAGAGGCATAGATAGAGTGGATAGCTAGAGACTTTTTCCCATGGCTGAAATGTCTATCACGAGGGAGCATACATTTAAGGGAACTGGAAGAAGGTTTAGGGGAGATGTCAGCGGTCGGTTGTTTACACAGAGAGTAGTGGGTGTTTGGAATGTTCTGCCAGCAGTGGTAATGGAGTCGGGACATTTAAACAGCTTTTGGATATGCACATGGAAGATAGTACAATGAAGGGAATGTAGGTTAGTCTGATCTTTGGGTAAGATATTAAAGCCGGCACAACATCGAGGGCCAAAAGCCCTGGACTGTGCTGTACTGTTCTAGGTTATATGTATCTTGTTATGTCACCAAAGTTTACATAGGCCCAGATGTGTCAACAGAAATGGTTCATACTGTAATATACTGAATGAGCATGGGTTCTCTAGAGAGAGTGTCTGTGGAATTATTAATAGAAAATAAGGATTAATTGAGCAGCTATTTTGTATCCACCTTTGCTGCAGAAGATAGAAATAGCATTCAGAAATTGTAAAACCAGAAGTGAAAGGAAGGGAGCAACCTAAAACAATTACAATTACCAGACAAATGTTACTGAGAAAATTATTAGTATTAAAAACTGACATGTTCCCAGGTCTTGAAGCGTTTCATTCTTTGTCATAGACTCATAGAGTCCAACAGCACAGAGGCAGGCTCTTTGGCCCAAACTGGTCCATGCTGACCAAAATCTCCATCCACGCTAACCTCATTTCCCTGCACTTGGCCCATATCCTTCTAAAACTTTCCTATCCATGTATTTGTCCAAATGCCTTTTAAATGTTGTGAATGCACCTGCCTCAACCACTTCCGATGGCAGCTCGTTCTGTCTGTGTAAAAATGTTGCCCTTGGATTTCCTTTTATTCTCTTCTCTCTTACCTTAAACTGATCCCCTCGAGTCCTTGATTCCCCAACCCTGGGAAAAAACTGAGTGCACTCACCCTATCCATGCGTCTCATAATCCTCTAGACTTTTATCAGGTCCCCACTCAGTCTCCTATGCTCTAAAGGAAAAAGTCCTAGATTGTCCAACCTCTCCCTATAACTCAGACATTTGAGTCCTGGCAATATCCTTGTAAATTTCTTCTGCACTTTTTCCAGTTTAGTAAATCTTTCCGATAGCAAGGTGACCAAAACTGAACACAATACTCCAAGTGCAGCCTCACCAGCATCCGGTACAACTGCAACATGACTTCTCAACGTCTATACTCAATGCTCTGACTGACAAAGGTAGGTGTGCCAAACGCCTTCTTCATCGGCCTCTCTACCTGTGACTCCACTTTCAGAGAACCGTGCACCTGAACTCCAAGGTCCCTCTGTTCCACTGCACTCCTTAAGGCCATACCATTCTCCATGAAACTCCTACCTTGATTTGACAGCACCTCACACTTATCTATATAAACTCCATTTGCCATTTCTCAGCCCACTTTCCTAGCTGATCAATATCCTGTTGCAATTTCTAATAACCTTCCTCACTGTCTACAATACCTCCTATTTTAGTATCATCTTGTCTTCAAATAAGTGATTGCTAAGATAGTAGGTACCTTGATTTTAGTTTTCCAAAGTTCTGGAAAGGGGCAATCAGTGAGGAAAATAGTAAATGTGACTCCTTTATTCAAGAAAGGAGAGAGACAAAAAGTAGGAACCCAAAAGCTGGTTAGCTTATTGTCGGTTTCAAGGAAAATGTTGAAATGTGTAACTAAGGATGTTATAGCAAGGCACTTAGTAAATCTCAATGCAATCAGACAGCATCAACATGGGAAGGGGACATTATGCTTGATTAACATATTAGTGTTCTTTGAGGAACTAACAGGGAATGTGATAAAGGGTAACTATGAATGTAGTGGAATTAGATTCCCAGAAGGAAAAGGTACCACATCAATGTTTACTGCATAAAATAAGAGCTCATGTTGAATGGGGTTACATATTTAAATGGCTAAGGTTTTAGAAAAGTTTCATTGTGTTGGGCATGTTGTGTGAGTGGACAGATGAACTATGATGTGGATAAATGTGAGGTTACCCACTTTGATAGCAAAAACAGAAGTCAGATTATCATCTGAATGGTAGAAGATTGGGAAAGGGGGCGGTGCAATTTGACCTTGATGTCCTTATACACCAGTCAGAAACGTAAGCATGCAGGATCAGCAGACAGTGAAGTAGGCGAATGACATGTTGGCCTTCATAGTGTGACGATTCAAGAAAAGGGCAGGGATGTCCTTCCACAATTGTACAGGGCCTTGGAGTAGTGCATGCAGTTTTGGTCTCATTATCAAGAAAGAGCATTCCACCCAGTTGACCCCCCCCCCACCCCCCACGCTATCCTTATAACCCTGCCTTTCCCATGGTGGTTCCATCTATCCTGATCCCTAGATACTATGGGCAAATTAGCATGACCAATCCACCTAACCTGCACAGGTTTGGACTGAGGGAGGAAATCCGAGGATCCAGAGAAAACTCACACAGATATGGAGAGAAGGTGCAAGGGTCTGATCACTTAGTACTGAAAGGAGAGGAAATTACTTCATTCAGTAATGTTTAAAATTGTCTACTCCAGAGGTTTGTGGGTGCTTCATCACTGAATAGGCCAGAAGAGAAAGAATTTTGGTTTCTGAAGGATTCAAAAGCTATGGTGAGCAAGTGGAAAAATGGAATTAAAGCTCACAATCAATTGGGATCATACTTCATGCCAGAGAAGCTGTACACTCCAGCATCCAGCTCTTGTGTTCTTTTTATGTTTTGTAGTCCTATCCACTTCATAGAACAAACATAGAACAATACAGCACAGTACAGGCCATTCAGTCCTCAATGTTGTGCCGACTTATTATCCTACTCTAAGATCAAACAAACCTCCTAACCCTTCATTTTACTATCATCCATGTGCCTATCATCCAAGTGTTGCTTAAATGTCCCTAATGTCTCTGAATCTACTACCACCGCTGGCAGTGCATTCTATAAAACCACCAATCTGTGTGTAAAGAACCAACCTCTGAAATCTCCCCTGAACCTTCCTACAATCACTTTAAAACTATGCCCCCCTCATGATAGACATTTCCACTTGGGAAAAAATCTCTGGCTATCCACTCATGCCTCTCATTATCTTGTACACCTCCATCAAGTCATGTCTCATCCTTTTTCACCCTAATGAGAAAAGCCCTCCGGTCCAGGCAGCATCCTGGTAAATCTGCTCTGCATCCTCTCTAAAGCTTCTACACCCTTCCTATAATGACGCTACCAGAACTGAACACAACATCCCAAGTGTGGTCTAACCAGAGCTTTATAGAACCGCAACATAACCTCATGGCTCTTAAACTCAACACTTCTGCTGATAAAAGCCAACACACTATATACCTTCCTAACAACCACACCAATGCACATGGCACCTTTGAGGGATCTATGGACATGGACCCCAAGATCCCTCTGTTCATCCACAATACCAAGAGTCCTGCCTTCAACCCTGTAAACTACATTCAAATTCAATCTTCCAAAATGAATCACTTCATACTTTTTGAGATTGAACTCCAGCCCTCCACACTATCAACAACTCTACCAAACTTCTTATCATTGACCAACTTACTAACCCACCCTTCCTCTTGCTCATCCAAGTCATTTATAAAAATCACAAAGAGCAGAACAGATACCTGTGGAACACCACTAGTCACCAAACTCCAGGTTGAATACTTTCCATCTAACACTATCCTCTGTCTTCTATGGGCCAGCCAATTCTATATCCCTGGATATAGAAATTTCCCTGGATCCCATGCCTCTTTAATTCCTGAATGAGCTTACCATAGGGAACCTTATCAAATGTCTTGCTAAAATCTATGGACACCACATTCACTGCTCTATCTTAATCAACGCGTTTTGTCACATCCTTAAAGAATTCAGTAGCACTTGTGAGACATGACCACCCCCGACAAAGCCATGCCAACTATTTCTAATCAAACTATGCTTTTCTAAATAATCATAAATCCTGTCTCTCAGATTCCACTACAATAATTTGCCCCCAACTCCCTAGACCTAAGACTGACAGGTCTGTAATTTCCAGGGCTATGTCTATTCCCTTTCTTCAACAAGGGAATAACATTTGCCACTCTCCAATCATCTGGTACTACTCCAGTGGACAGTGAGAATGCAAAGATCATTGTCAAAGGTGCAGTAATCTCTTCCCTCGCTTCCAGTAGTAACTTTGAGTATATCCTGTCTGGCCCAGGGGACTTATCTATTGTCATGCTTTTCAAAAGCTACCAGCACATTCTCCTTCTTAACATCAACCTGTTTGAGCATATCAGCCCATTTAATGCTATACTCACAATGACAAAGTTGCTCCCATTCGTGAATACTGAAGCAAAGTATTCATTAAGGACTTTCCCTACCTCTTCCAACTCCAGGCACAAGTTCCCATCTCTAAATCTGATTGGCCCTACCCATACTCTGTCCATCCTCTTGTTCCTCACATAAGTGTGGAATGCCTTATGGTTTTCCTTCATCCTACTTGCCAAGGCTTTTTCATGCCACCTTCTAGCTCTCCTAAGTCCATTCTCTTAGTCCTTCCTGGCTACCTGTCTCATCTTTGCTTCCTCAACCTTAAGTAAGCTTCCTTCTTCCTCTTCACTAGATGGTCCACATCTCTTGTCATCCAAGATTCCTTCACACTACCATCCCTTCCTTGCTTCAGTGGGACAAAGCTATCCAGAACTCGCAGCAAGTGCTCCAGAAACAACTTTCACATTTCTGTCATGCATTTCCCTGAGAATATCTGTTCCCAATTTATGCTCCAGAGTTCCTGCCTAATAGCATTGCAATCCCCCTCCCCCAATTAAATACTTTCCCATACTGTCTGTTCCTATCCCTCTCCAGGACTATAGTAAAGGTCAGGGAGTTGTGATCACTATCGCCAAAATGCTCTCCCACTAAGAGATCTGACACCTAACCTGATCTGTTGCCTAGCACCAAATCCAATATGGCCTTCCCTCTAGTTGGCCTATCTACATATTGAGTCAGAAATCCTTCATGGACACACATGACAAAATCTGCTCCATGCAAAAGATTTGCATTAAGAAGGTTCCAATCAATATTAGGGAAGTTGAAGGCACCCAGAACAACAACCCTGTTACTTCTGCACCTTTCCAAAATCTGCCTCCCAATCTGCTCCTCTGTGTCTCTGTTGCTATTGGGCGTCTATAGAAAACTCCCAGTAAGATAATTAATCCTTTCCTGTTTCTGACTTACACCCATACTGACCCATATCTTGATCGCTAACTTCTTTCTCTTATTAAAGTACAGGATAATACAGATACTTGTGTCTATGTGTTACACAGTTATCCACTCAGATTAGCACCCCATTAAATGAGATATTTGCAACCCAACTTCATCTCACATGACACTTATACCAAAATTTCCTGGACAATCAATCCAGATAGGAGAAAGTGAGGACTGCAGACGCTGAAGGTCAGAGTCAAAACGTGTGGTGCTGGAAAAGCACAGCTGAGCATCGGATGCTGCCTGACTGACTGTGCTTTTCCAGCACCACACTTTTTGAATCAATCCAGATATGCTGTTTTGGAATCAATGATATACAAGGGGCCTCTTTTAAACATGAGAACAACAGGAACAGCAAATTTAATTCATATGTTGTGCCTAATGTTGTGAAACATTCCAAGGTCTGCCTGTATTGCTCGCAAGGCAAAGCTTTTCACTGTGCCTCGGTACATGTGACAATAAATTCAATTCAATTCAAGATCCTTCAAAAAAATGTTATTTGATGATATTTTACACTCAGTCACATAAACAGAATTTTGTTTACTCATAGGATTATGAATCATTGTAATTTTCTAGCCCAGAAAGCTGCAGAAGTATGACTGAAGTAGAGATTGAGAGCTTTCTAAATTCTAATGACACAAATGAACATGGGAAAAGCAGAGAGGGAGAGGAATTGAATTAGATGATTAGCCATGATTGTATTGATTGCAAAGCAGGTTTAATGGGCTGAAAGACTTACTCCTCATCAAATATTCCTCTTTAAATTCTATTGAATTACTAAATGCTGCTATCCAAAAGCCACAAAGCAAAAACGGCAGCAAAAATGTTCATGATCTAAAATTATTGAACTCAATGTCGAATCCAGAAGCTTGTAAAATTGGAGCACATTGGTCGCACTTGGGAACTGAGCAGAATGGTCTGCAAGCAATCACCTAATCCACATTGTATAGAAAAGACCAGATTTTGAGCAGTGAGCACAAGACATAAAACTTTTCTTGTTCCCTAACAGACACACATAATGCGGGAGAAATTGTAGCATTTATGGTGAGAGAAACAGAAGTAACATTTTGACTTCTCAATATGACTCTTGTTCAGATCAACTAAAGTGCTTGATTGCGTTTGTGAATTACAGTGTTCACACACATCAGATAATAGTGATATCATGTGATTAATGTGTTTTTATTATGGGTAGCTTTCCAAAATGCAGATCACTAATCTCTTGCACAGCAAGGTCTTCAGATAAAAGCAAGATCTATAGTTTTAAGTTTAATGGACCATACAGCATTGAACATGAGAGAGACAATGTTAAGTTGCTTTTATGAAGCTGCTTGTAAATATATTTTCTTAAATTTCAAACCTTCAGAAAGCAAGCAGTGTCTTTTATGGAGTATTTTAGATTATCACTTATCACTACTGATAGACAGACTGATGTATAGTGATTATATTTTCCTATTAAATCTCACCAGCATATCCACACTGTCTACTATGTAAGTCAGTATTGTTGTGCCCTTATTTTTATGTTCAAATTCCAAAAAGTGTATGTGAAATTCCTCCTGTCAATAATTGTACTGAAAATGTTGTTATCACTACAAAGTATGGAATTGTCCTCCCCAAAGCAGGGAGGCCAGAATTGAACGTGACTTTTTCAATTCTGCACATTCCTAAATTTAAACTGTTAAATAATGTGATGTTGTTCACCATGGCAATAAAGTTCTTGTTAAAAGATCTGGACCAGGAATAAATGTGTTACATAAAAGCTATGCTGTTTTCTTCCAGAAAATGCAATTCAGGAAAGATACAAGTGCCTATTACTACAATTAGATTTTAAAAATCATGACTTGAAATAAATCTCAAATAGAACATATAGTTGATTTTGTATTTACAAGCAGAAAATATTCAGCAGATCAGACAGCATCTGTGAAGAGAAACAGAGTTAGTATGTTGGGCCAATTATGACATTTGACAGAAATGCTGCACCTAGGTATTTTCTATTCAAGCTGTTCAGAGATTCTATCATAAATCTCTGGAGCAGCTGGCTCTCAAACCCAGGCTTAAAGGTATGGCCATTACCATTGCAGTGTAAGAGCCCTAGAAATGCTATGCTTCTTTGGAAACATTAATTACACACAAACTGATTCAATAGTTATCTAGCAGTCTATCTTGATAAGTGGAAGTACTTGAGAACAGCAATGATTGACTGCTAACAATGCTGCTAGGCTAACAGCTGTTAGGGTACAGGTTCATATTTCCTTGAAAGTGGAGTCACAAGTAGATAGGATAGGGGAAGGTATTTTGTACTCATGCCTTTATTGATCAGTGCATTCACTATAGGTGTTGGGATATCATGTTACAGCTGTACAGGACATTGGTTAGGCCACCTTTGGAATACTATGTTCAATTCTGGCCTCCCTGCTATAGGAAAGATGTTGTGAAACTTGAAAAGGTTCAGAAAAGATTTACAAGGATGTTGCCAGCGTTGGAGGGTTTGAGCTATTGGGAGAGGCTGAATAGGCTGGGGCTGTTTTCCCTGAAGCGTCAGAAACTAAGGGGTGACCTTACAGAGGTTTATAAAATCATGACCTCAATGAACTCCAATAAGAGTCAATCCTTTCTGAAGGAAGAAAATTTGAGGGAAAGGTTTTGCCTGTTGCTACTTTGGAAGCATCCTCAACATCTCCACTAGTTCTCTGCCATTACATCCTGTGTTTCTTTCTAGCTAATAGAAATAAAACTGAAATGTAAAGCAGGGTGCCTGTTCACTATCACCTGCTTTGCACTATCTTACAGTGTGAAGATCCACTCTGGTGTGTTCAACATTACATTTCATTTTTTAAAAGGTCAGGTAGATGTTAAGTTACATTGAAATGGCAGTTAGAATGGTGAAATGAAGGGTTCTTCCTGTATTTTGTTTCTATATTAAATTATTAATCATAGTTCTGACAGTTGAGGGTATTCAAAAACAGAGACCAGTCATTCATCCACTGAGCTGTATTGGAGCTTCCTTTTCACAGATAGAATCACAAGGTAGAGTTAACAGAAAGGAAAAAAAATGAATTCTTCCACCTAAAGAAGCTCCCCTCTAATTTAAAATATGAAGAAGTTCATTTGTTAACAGATGTGTGTGAGGTTTCAGTATAGTTTGGACAAGAGGAACCAAATATAGCATTTAGAATGGACATAATCTAGCACTTGGCACACTATGGAGTTAAAATGACATAGTTACATAAACAAATAAAGAACTTGCATTTGCAAAATTAAAAATGTATGTCATGGACCCATTATTGATATGTGCTTTATGTGTAAGTCTGTTAAGCAAAATATTATTCAATGCGTTTTACTGAACAGAAGAAAATGCTTTTGTATGGCATTACAAAATCTACTCAGAACAATAGAATACACAATCAATTGATATTAAGTAGACTGCTGTTCCAAATTTAGGTCACAAATGCCAGATAAGCTTCAGTGGCATCAATCACTCGCGTAGAGTTTGAGCATCTTACCTTTAGGAGAGTTTACTTAAACTGCACTACAGTATAAACAAGGGTGTTACTATAAACCCCCGCATGACTTGAACCAAACATTCATACAATTTAATTTCTTGTACCCCACAAAGTTCTTTGTTCTTTTCTTCTGTGTCTCTACCCTCAATGAATTTCAGACACAACATGACGTTGAACTCTTCTTCACTTGCATCCACCTCTGAGCCAGTTTCTTTGGACAAGAATCCTCTCTCTGGCCCATAAACCCATTTCCCAACACTGTCCTTCCATCTGGTTCCTTCCCTCTGGCCATTTACTTGCACTCAATCTGTTCATCAGAGAAACACCGTGAGATTGATTGTCTTAACTTCTCTGCCCCTTCACTCATTCCAATCTATCTCCCTCTGAGCTGACTGCAACCTGTGCTCTCAGATCTAACCACGACTTTGTAATTAAGTCTGCTAACAAGGGTGGTGCTGTTGTTGTCCAGCATTCTGATCTTTATATTGTGGAGTCTGAGTGCCAGCTCTCAGATGCCTTCTCCTATTTGCGTCTGGACCATGACCCCACCATGAAACATCAGGCCATTGTGTCAGCTATGGTCACTAATCTCATTTCATCTGGTGATCATCCCACCATTGCCACTATGTTCATAGTCTCCCAACACTGCACAGCTCACTTCTACCTCCTTCCCAAAATCCACTAACAGAACTGCCTAGGCAGACCCAATGTTTCTGCTCCACAGAACTCATCTCTTCCTACCTTGACTTGATTTTTTTCTCCTCTTGTCCAGTCCCTTCTCACTTACATTTGCGATTCCTCTGTTGCTTTACATCAGTTTCGGAATTTCCAGTTTGTGGGTTCCTCTTTACCGTAAAACTGTAATTACTTTGCACATCCATCCTCCACCAGAATGGGCTCAGAGTTCTCTGCTTCTTCCTGAACCATCCACATACATCACCACCCTTCTCCACCTGGCTGAGCTCATCCTCACTCTGAGTAACTTCTTTTTTAACTTCTCTCACTTACTTCAGGTTAAAAGAGCAGTCGTGGGTACCTGCATGGGCCCCAGTTATGTCTATCTCTTCGTGGGGTACATGGAACATTTCTTGGTCCCCACAATTCTTTCTCTGTTATATTGATGACATCATCAGTGCGGCTTCCCTCTTTCATTAGGAAGTAGAAAAGCTTATCAATTTTGCTTTTAATTTCCACCTTGCTTTCATCTTCACCCGGTCCATCTCTGACTCCTCCATTCTGTTCCTTGACATCTCTGTTTCTATTCCTGGTGATAAACGAGCCACCAACATTGACTATAAACCCACTGACTCTCTCACTTACTTTGATTGGACATCCTCACACTCTGCTTCCTATAAAGACTCTATTCCATTCTCCCAGTTTGTTTGTCACATCTACCAGCTTCTACAAGAGGACCTCTGAAATGTCCACCTTCTTCCTCAACTGAGGATTCCCTACCACCGTGGTTAACAAGGCCCTTAGCCATGTCCAATCTCATCTCCCAAACTTCAGCTTTCACCCCCTCTCTTCCTTCCAAAAACAGTGATAGGGTGCCCTAGTCCTGATTTACCAGCCTACCAGCATTCACATCCAAAGGATCATTAGCCACCATTTTTGCCACCTCCACTGAGATGCCAACACCAGAGACATATTCCATTGCCCTCCCTTGTCAACTTTACACGGGGACTGTTCACTCCGGGACACCTTGGTCCACCCCTCCTCCATTCCGAACACCACCCCACATACTCATGGCAGCTACCCATGCAATGGCAGAAAGTGTAACAGTTGTCTGTTTACTTCCTCCCTCCTCACTATCCAAAGTCTCAAATACACCTTCCATGTGAAGCAATACTTGACCTAAACTTCACTCAATCTAGTCTACTGTATTCTCTGTTCATAATATGACTTCCTGTTCACTGGTGAGATAAAACTCAGACTGGACAACCACTTTGTGAACACTTATGTTCTGTCCACAATACTGATCCTGAGCCTTCAATTGCCCGCCACTTCAATACACCACCATGTTCCTTGGCCAACAGCTCTGTCTCAGGCATGCTGCAGTTCTCCAGCGAAGCTCAGTGCAAGCTGGAAGAACAGGATCTCATTTTTCACTTTGGGACACTGCAGCCTTATGGATTCAATATCATGTTCAATAATTTTAGGGTCTGAGTACTTTCTTTTATGTCCTCACACCCACCTCCACACACATGAGCTTCCACCACAACCAAACCCATTGTCAGTTATATGGTCCCCATTGGCAGCTCTTGATTCTCCCAGGCTAACCTTTCCCCATTCCTTTGTCTGCCCAACTGCTGTTAGTCATGACGTTATAGAGCTGTATAGCAGGGAAACAGACCCTTTAGTCCAACCCATCCATGCTGAGCAGATATCCTAGATAAAACTAGTTCCATTTCACAGCATTTGGTCCAAGTCCCTCTAAGCCCTTTCTATTCATATACCGATCCAGATGCCTTTTAAATGTTATAATTGTATGAGCCTCCATCACTTCCTCTGGCAGCTCATTCCATGCACACACCGCCTCCTGCATGAAAAAGTTGCCCCTTAGGTCCTTTTTAAATCTTTCCCCTCTCACTTTAAACTTATGCACGTTAGTTTTGGACTGCCCCACCCTGGGGAAAAGACCTTGTCTATTTACCTGGCTATCTCTCTCTGCAATCTATCTCCATTTACTGTTTGCTCTCTCTCACCTCCCCTTACCCTCTCTTCAACATCAACTTTTCCTAGCTACAGTCAATTCTAAAGAAGGATCATTGGACCTAAAATGTTAACTCCGCTTTCTCTGCACAGATACTGCCAAGCTTGCTGAGTTTCTTCAGCAATTCCTGTTTTTTTTTCATTTTTTATATCACTTGGAAGATGAACTAAACAAACATAGAAACAGTATGGATTGACAGGAATCATAACAGGAAAAAAACAAGGTAAACAAACTATTTACATTAGTTGGGATTCCAAAAATTAGGGCCGGACCGTTCAGGAGAGATTTTAAGAAACATAGGGATGGCAGATGCTTGGAATTCCCTTCCATAAATGGCAGTGGAATTTGGATCAATTATTAATTTAAATCTGAGAGAGACATAATCTTTTGTTAAACAAAAGTATTAAAAGATATAGGTCAAAGGCAGGCCTTTGAAGTTAGGCAACAGATCAACCATTTGATTTCATTGAATGATGGAACAGGCTCGAAAAGCTGAATAGACCATTCCTGTTTCTATGTTCCTATTTAATTGTTTTATTCTACTGAGGTGGCATACAGAGAAATAGTGAAGACCAGTTCACTTAATTCAATCAGTACAACTTACCTTCATGATACAAACTATGTTTTGTATCATGAAGGTGATACAAACTATGCCATGTTTTCCTACATCAGTGTGTAATCTTTGTCAACTATTAGTCATTTGACTTTACAATATGTAGTCTTTCCTTTCAAGCATGTTACCCATCTCAAAGCCAGCCAAATTGACAATCGTGGCTTCCTTTTGAGAAAGGCAATGCTCTGGAGGAGGACAAAACCCAAGACTGCTAGGGAGATGTAGCTGGGCTGGAGGGAGTGTATACCTGGATCTTCAGGGACGGTATAATCTCATCACAAGTGGAGTCGGGCATTGATTCCTGGAGGGGAAATCAATCTAAAGTCATGTTGAGGGGGTGTAATCTCCAAGTCCTGGTCTTGGCCCAGAGTGGGGAAAGCATGATTGTTGGGAGGGGTTGGGGAGGGAGGTGGAGACATTGTTAAATCCCCTGGAAACTGGTGGATATGAAAGGAAGAAGGGTAGATTATTGGTCCAGTAGGAAACACTTCTTGACCCGCAAACCATGCTGAAAAGAACTATCTTCCACAAAGTAGGCCTCATTTCCCATAGCTGCTGGGGTTAAACCTGAAAGATAGGTTAAATATCAGACACATAGCCTCATTATAACAATTACATGCTTAAGGAAGCTAGCTAATTGCCTGTCCCACTAAAACTGGAAGAGGTCAGGTTGGGACAGGTTCGTGAGGATAGAATTACCCACAACTGCTGACTTCAATCATTTTTCATGGTAACTGGAAAAAGATGTTGGAGACTTAACAGTTTATGGGCAAGGTCAGTGCTGGGGAAAATAATGTGGGGTGGTGGAAAACAAAAGGAATGAACAGGGTCAAGAGGTCTAAAATATTTTGGAGGGCAGCAGTGATTAAATGGCTAAAGGTATGAAAGATATAAGGCAAAAGAGGTTGGTCATGAACCAGTAAAGAAACAAAGTTGGAACAGCAGAATCATTACCAGCACCAAAAAATAGGAGTTTTGATTATGATCTCAGATTACTAAGTACAATACTGAATGCAGATGGTTGTAAAGTACCTCAATGAAAAATATGATGCTGTTCCTTAAACTTCTATTGAACTTCATTGGAACAGGGTAGGACAACAAAGACAGTGAATTCAGAGTCGGGTGAAGAATCAAAGGGATAAGGGGTCAGTCTTTGAAGTCATCCTTACAGACTCAATGTAGTTCAGCAAAGCAATTTTCCAAATTGTGTTTGATCTCCCAAATGTTGATGGGTCTCTATCCCAGGCAACACATGGATTAGGAGACCGGGCAGGAAAGTGGAGGAGAGACCAAGATGACATCAGCAATGATTGTTTCAAATGGTGGAACAGGCTCAAGGGGCTGACTTTCCTACCCCTGCTCTTAGTTCTTATGTTGAGTACAGCATACTAAATTGCTGTTTTACCTGAGAGGTTTGTGAAATGTTCTGATTATTCAGAAAAGTTATCAAATTGCTTAATATTTAGCCATCAGCAAACTGGTTGAAGGTATCACTGACAGTGTAATCAAGCAGCACTTACATTGCAATAACTTTTCACAGATGGTTAATTTGCCAAGTTTCCAGCAGCATCACTCAATCCAGTCGTCATTACAGACTTGCTCCAAATATTGACAAAAGAGCCCAACTCAAGACATCAAGGAGAGTAACTGCCCTTCACATGAAGGCAGTGTTAAACTGAGTGTGGCACTAAGGAGCTTTAGCAAGACCGAAGTCAATGGGGAAACAACTACTTAGCATCTGGAGTCTAGGTGTACTTTTAACTGAATGGTTTACATTTTACTTATTTCAGTAATATTATTACGCTTTTTTTCCAAATTTCTTCTCTGGAAAAAGGATCAAAAATATGAAACTTGCCTATGCACTGTATATTATTATTAATTAAAGTCTGTCAATCAATAGTTTGCTCTTACCAGAACAGATGTTGAACATTCCAGGCGGCAACGCTATATTGTATTCTGTTAAACTTTGGGGGCCAGTTAGCTCAGATGACTGGTTTGCAATGCAGAGAGATGGCAAGCAGCATGATTCCTACACCGACTGAGGTTACCAGAAAGGGGTCTCTTTCTTAATCTCTCTCTTTGCTTGAGGCATGCTGACCCAAAGGTTAAACCATTACCAATTGTCTCTCCCTAACAACGAACAGCACAATGACAATTTTACATTTTTGTTAACCTTTGCGGTCACTGCTACCACTACGCCTGCATTGTCAAAGGTTATAAATAGATTTATAATGATGTCCATGTACAATCTAGGCACTGGAAAATTATTTCTCAAATTTTCTTTAATCTTACTGCAACCTACCAGGTTAATAACTTGTCTGTCAGTATAATAGAGCAAATTATACTGATTCAAAACACAACAGGTAAAATATTCCACACCTTAATTTGAGTGGAGATAGGCTGAATTTTCCTGGAAATTATGAGTTATTAATGTGGTTGGATCATGACCCACATTCTCCTCATTACCTGATACTACTGGTCAAATGTCAAATAATTTTAAGGGGGAGTGGATCTCCTGGACATTAGAAACGATCAACTAAGCTTACTTTTATGTGAGAGATTGGGCTTGTGGGGACCCTCTTTCAATATGGTTAGATATCGAAACCTCTCAGGCAAAGTGCCCCTTTAGCAGTTTGCTGCTTTTGGACAAAATGAGGACAGTTAAGAAATATTGCCATAACCCAATAGTTATCGATACTGTTAAAGCATGGAGGGCAATTCGGCAGAGGGAAGGCTATATTGGCAAACATCTTTTCTTACACCTATAGTTGGTATGCTGGGGCTTTCAACCAAGGTTGATGGATTCAGGATTCAAACATTGGGCAGCTAGGGGTGTGTTTTGCATGGATGATTTATTTTAGGGAGACACAATGATGCCTTCTGATCAGTTAACGTGGAAATACGAGCTATCTAGGAAGGACCTCTCATTTTTTCCAAATTAGGGATGTTATTCAAAAAAAGGCTACACTTTTGACTGATCCTTGCAAATCCGATATAGAGAGGAAGGTGTTTGGTGTTCAGAGTACACTTTCTGTCAGCACTTTATATCATCAACCGGGGGTTGGGGGGCTCCTCAGATGAGTTTGATCGACTTTGTAGGGTGTGGGAGAGAGAGCTAGGCATTGAGATCTCCTCAGCGGCATGGGAAGATATTTGGGAAAATGCAAGAAAGATATCAATTTGCAATAGGACCCATGCTTTACAGTTGAAGATTCCCCACAGTGTCCACTTGGCTCTGGATCATTTGTTGAAATTTAAACCAGGGGTTTCTTCAACATGCCCCAAGTGTAAAGTTAGTACGGGCACTCTTACCCATTGTCTCTGGTCCTGTGGTAGGCTTCAAATATACTGGAGCACTATGATGGGTGAAATGAAGGGGATTTTGGGTGCAAGGGTGGACAAAGACCCAATTTTTCTTCTTCTTGGCCTGCCCAGTGTATTTCCTGTAGATGCGCATGAGAAAACACTTTTCAATGTGCTGAATTTCTGCACAAGAAAGAATATGTTGTTAGATTGGGTGTCCAAAACTCCTCCAGGCCTGTTGGTTTGGAGTAAGGTTATTATGGAGCATATCCCCTTGGATTTTCTTACAATTATGGTACACTGCAAAACTGAGGATTTCTATAAGAGATGATGGCCCTTTTTGGGCTACTTGGACACAGATTTGTCTGCCACACTATGAAGGGCTTTCAATATAACCATAACGATTGTGCTTTATGAGTCCAATATCCAGAGAGGGAAAACTGCAAACATATGAATATGTGAAAATTACTGCTCTCAATATTCGAGAGTTAGTGTTTTGTTTTGCTGAGCTGTATTATTATTATTTATTGGTTTGTTGTTAGTTATTATTTATTTAGTTAAATGGTTATTTGAGTTTTTATATATATTAATACATTTGTGCCCAAGGGCAGTTTGTGTTTCATAAATTTCTTTTTGTGTTCTTTCTTTGTATTGTTTTAAATTGTATTGTTTTGTATTTGATGCAATATTGAAAAAAATTTTTAAATAAAAATTTTTTTTTAAATTTTAAGGTCTGAACTTGTGAAAATTATATATGACATATCACACCTTTCTCCAGCAGTCCATGGACAATCCATTATTGGGTTGCCAGATAGAATCCATGGCTAATCAAAAGATAGGTAAATGTGGAGCTGAAAAAGGTGTTGCTGGAAAAGCACAGCAGGTCAGGCAGCATCCAAGGAGCAGGAGAATCGACATTTAGGGCATGAGCTCTTCTTCGGGAATGAGGATGGTATGCCAAGCAAGCTAAGATAAAAGGTAGGGAGGAGGGACTTGAGTGAGGGGCGTTGGGAATGCAATAGGTGGAAGGAGGTTAAGGTGAGGGTGATAGGCCAGAGAGGGGGTGGGGGCGGAGAGGTCAGGAAGAAGATTGCAGGTCAAGAAAGCGGTGCTGAGTCCGAGGGTTGGGACTGAGATAAGGTGGGGGGAGGGGAAATGAGGAAGCTGGAGAAATCTGCATTCATCCCTTGTGGTTGGAGGGTTCCTAGGCAGAAGATGAGGCATTCTTACAGGTGCTGAGGAAGGAGATGTGGCTTCCTCAGCACTTGTAAGAGCGCCTCATCTTCCGCCTAGGAACCCTCCAACCACAGGGGATGAATGCAGATTCTCCAGCTTCCTCATTTCCCCTCCTCCCACCTTATCTCAGTCCCAACCCTCGGACTCAGCACCGCTTTCTTGACCTGCAATCTTCTTCCTGACTTCTCCGCCCCCACCCCCTCTCCAGCCTGTCACGCTCACCTTAACCTCCTTCCACCTATCGCATTCCCAATGCCCCTCCCCCAAGTACCTCCTCCCTACCTTTTATTTTAGCCTGCTTGGAATACCTTTCCCATTCCTGAAGAAGAGCTTATGCCTGAAACGTCGATTCTCCTGCTCCTTGGATGCTGCCTGACCTGCTGCGCTTTTCCAGCAACACATTTTTCAGCTCTGATCTCCAGTATCTGCAGTCTTCACTTTCCTATAGGCATATATGGAGCCATTGTCCACAAAAGGTCATAAGCATTTTTCTCCATTAAATAGAGACAATCAGTTTTGTGTAGCTTGAAGGCAGGTGCTCCACAAGTGTGGAGTAATGTGACGATGCAGGCCTCCAGAAATTACAATAGCCAATACAAGGATTGAATCCTTACTGTTGGTTTCATTCTGCACACTGGTCATCTGGCCAATTGAGCTAACCAAAACCGCACACTGTCCCCCATCTCGAAGCCAAAGGTCGTTAAGGGAAAATGTTGGAGATGCTAGCAGCATGCTCCTCCTGCTCAGAAACAGTTTCAGCTCTTACCATTTGAGGCCTCTTATGCTATTGTGTCAGGTTTTACTGAGATAAGTATCCATGGTAACACTCCACCCAATAACCTTTTAAATTAATTTGTTGTTTTGAATTCGGAGTGGACGATGCTGCTAATTTATTTTCAGAGGAGAATATTCTTCCTGTGGTTTATCTTACAAACAATGTATCCATTACTACTCAGATCTTAAGATCTGATTTATGTATGACTCTCAAATCTGATCCAAGAGGAATGAACATTAATGTTCTTTATTATCAACAAAACGTTTATCCACATTTGCGTCCCATCTAAACTTTGTGACTATTTTTTAAACATAAAGCAAATGGCATATTTATTGTTGAATATGTTGAAGGGAATGCTAGAAAGTTTCATTTAGTATTTTATATCACATATTTCATGCTGTCCACAAAAAGGAGAAGTGATTCAATCAGCCAATTCCCATCCATAAGTTTACTCTCCATCACCAGCAAACTGATGGAAGGTGCCGCTGTCAGTATTATTAAGTAGCACCTACACAGCACAAGATGTGGTTAGTTTGCTCAGTTTCAACCAGACCATTCATTGCAGATGTCATTACAGTCTTGCTCCAATTATGGACAGAAGAGCTGAACTCCACAGGTGAGCTGAAAGTAGATGTCCTTGACATCAAGGCAGAATTGGACCAAGTAGAGCATCAATGAATCCTAACAATATTGAAGTCATTGGGAATACATGGAAAGACCTCTCCACTGGTTGGAGTCATACCCAGTACAAAGGACAATGATTGTGTTTGTTAAAAACCAATCATCTCAGCCCCTTAATATTATGGCAGGAATTCCTCAAGGTCCTGTGCTAGGCCCAACCTGTTTCATCAATGAGTTTTGCTCCATTATAAGGTCAAAGGATCAATGAGCAGTGTACAGCAGTCAGTACCATTCACAACTTAGTTACTAAACTGGGCTATGCCATGGAAAAACATTCAGGCTTAACTTGTTAAGTAGTAAATAACATTCATGCCATACATGTCAGGCAATAACCATCTCCAACAAAAGAAAATCTAATGATCTCCCCATAATGTCCAAAAGCTTTACTACTGCTGAATGCCTCTTCTGGAAGTCAAGATTGAACCAAAATTTAACATACGTATAATGGGGCTTATAGTAGCTGGTCAGAGGCTGGGAAATCTGTAGCTAGTAACTCAGCACCTGACTCCAAAAATTTGTTTACCATCTACAAAGCAAGACATTTGATGCAATGCTGTGTTCTTGAACTACATGAGGGCAGCTCCAGCAATGCTCAAGAAGCCAATACTATCAGGTCAAGACCAGCACCTTAAATATTCATCCCACTATGATCATGCACAGTGGCATAGTGTGTACCATCTATAAGATGCATTACAGCAGCTCACCAAACCTCCTACAACTGCATTTGTCAAATTTATGCTCTTTACGGTGGCATGGTGGCACAGTGGTTAGTGCTGCTGCCTCACAGCACCAGAGACCCGGATTCAATTCCCGCCTCAGGCAACTGTCTGTGTGGAGTTTGCACATTCTCCCCGTGTCTGCGTGGGTTTTCTCCGGGTGCTCCGGTTTCCTCCCACAATCTAAAAATGTGCAGTTTAGGTGAATTGGCCATGCTAAATTGCCCATAGTGTTAGGTGAAGGGTAAATGTTAGGGGATTGAGTCTGGGTGGGTTGCTCTTTGGAAGGTTGGTGTGGACTTGTTGGGCCGAAGGGCCTATTTCCACACTGTAAATAATCTAAAAAGACCACCTCATAAGTCAAGGGCAGCAGATGTAAGGAAAGACAATTACCTGCAAACTCCTTTCTAAGGCACACACCATCCTGATTTTGAATTGTATTTGCCATAGATTCACTATAATTGTGCCAAAAGCCTGGAACTCTGTTGCCAACAATGTATACCCATGCCACATGGTGCAAGAAGGTAACTTATCAAAACTCCCTCAAGGGAAACTTGGAAGAGGCAATCAATGCTGGTTTTGTCAGTGATATTCACGTCCCAAAAAAGACTTTTTAAAAACTAGTTACATAAATGTTTTATGCAAATAAAACAATTTCTTCCATTAATCTGGAAATAATGAATATTTACTCCTTTTGGAGAGAAAACTCTGTTTTCTGTTATTGCTGAATCTTAGAATCATACGATACAGAAGTGGCCCTTCAGCCTATCTGTACTATTAAAAGTACACTACTACTTATATTAGTCCCACTTTCCTACACTAGGACCACAGCCTTAAATATTATGACACTGCAAGTGCTCAAGCAAGTACTTTTCAAAGATTGCAATGTTTCCCACCTCAACTACCCTTCAGGCAGTGCATTGCAGATCTCCAACACACTCTGTGTGATAAAGCGTTTGCTCAAATCCCCTCTAAACATCCTTTTGCTTTAAAATTATGACAGGTGACATCCTAAATTATGACATCCTAAAGATGTGCAGGTCAGGTGAATTGGCCATGCTAAATTGCCCGTAGTGTTAGGTAAAGGGGTAAATGTAGGGGAATGGGTGAGTTACGCTTCGGCGGGTCAGTGTGGACTTGTTGGGCCGAAGGGCCTGTTTCCACACTGCAAGTAAACTAGACTAAACTAATCTAATTATGCCACCTTATTATTAACCTTTCAACGAAGAGAAACAGCTGCTTTCTATTCACCCTGCCCATGCAGTTCATCGTCTTTTACATTTCTATCAGGTTCCCCCCTCAGCCTCAGCCTTCCCTGCTCTAAAGAAAACAACCTGAGCTTATCCATCCTCTCTTGTAGCTGAAATGTTCTATCCCCAGGTAACATCCTGGTGAATTTCCTTTGTACCCCCTTCTAGTGCAATCACATCCTTCCTATGGTGTGGAGACCAGACGGCATATCGTACTCCAGCTCTGGCCTAACCAAAATTCTGTACAGCTCCAACATGACTTCTTTTTGCTCTTATTATCTATGCCACAACTGATAAAGGCAAGTATTGTGTATTCTTTCCTAACTCCCCAATTAACCTTTGTTATGGGCCACACCAAACTCCTTCAAAACATTCAGAAGATAGTCTAGACCCTAACTTTTTTTCTTATTTTCAAGGTAAATATAAGGCAAGGTGTCCCAGATGCAATTTGATTGGTCAAACTTCCGGATTTAAAGAAAAACACACTTATACATCCACTATAGTTAAACGTCAATAAATAAAAGACGAAATTGGAATAAAAACTCTATTGGAAACCTTGACAGAACATTAGATACAGTAACTGTTATCAATTAACTGTTCCAATATAGTAGGAAAATCTGAGGACTGCAGATGCTGGCAATCAGAATCAAAAAGTGTGATGCTGGAAAAGCACAGCAGGTCAGGCAGCATCTGAGGAGCAGGAGAATCAACATTTCTGACATAAGCCCTTCGTCAGGAATGTGTTCCAAAATAGTAACAGCTGACAGAGGGAAAAAATAGCTTCCACGTCTTCAAGACCTCAACAGAATTGTGGAATGCTGGTTCTGTGTGTGGGAGCTTGACCACACCCATCCAGGCTACCTCTATTCTTCCTGTCAGGCAGCATCCAAGGAACAGGAGAATCGACGTTTCGGGCACAAGCCCTTCTTTGTGCCCGAAACATCGATTCTCCTGTTCCTTGGATGCTGCCTGACCTGCTGCACTTTTCCAGCAACACATTTTCAGCTCTGATCTCCAGCATCTGCAGTCCTCACTTTTGCCTCTATTCTTCCCACTTTAAAAAATCTCAAGGCTTCACAAGTTGTTTATCTTCTCATAGACTGCTCATCACCTGTCCTGCAATCTATCTTGAAAAGAAACCAGGACAAAGCGTACCTCTTAAAGCCACAGAATTGTCACACCTGTTTTGCCACCTTCAGGGATCTGTAGACAAACACTCCGAGATCCCTCTGAGTTTCCTGGTGTGCTGTCATGCACTGAATACTCCCATGTCTTGCACTTTGGAAGAAGGAACATCACTTCACATTTATCAACATCAAATTCCATCTGCCATTGATCTGCCCATCTGACCAATATATATCCTTCTGTTACCTAACACCTTCCTTTTTGTTGTCAGCCACCCAGCTAATCCTTGTTTCATCCTTAAATTTGCTTATCATTCTCCCTTATATTCTCATCTACATTATTTATGAACATCATAAACATTAAGGGATCTAGCACTGGTCGCTGTGGAATGTCACTGGACACTGGCCTCGAGTCACACAAGTTGGTTGGCCTCGAGTTGGTTGGCCTTCAACCAACACCTTCTGTCGCCTGTAACTAAGCTAATTTTGGATCCAACCTGACAACCTACCCTGGATGTTATGAGCTTTACATTTTTAAAATAAATTTTCCATGTGGGACCTTGTCAGAGGTCTTTCTAAAATGACATCAACTGGCCTATGCTCATCCAAACACTTGAACATCTCCTTGAAAAATTCAACTAGATTCGTTAGACATGCCCTCCCTCTAAAAACACCATGCTGACTATTTCTGACCATAAACCTTACTTCTCTAAATGGAGATTAATTTTCTCCTTTGCTATTTTCTCTCATAGCTTCCTATTACTGATGTGAAGCGCACTGGCCTATAGTTCCTTGGTTTATCTCTACCATTCTTCTTGTAAAGTGGAACCACATTATCTGTCCTCCAATCTTCTGGCACCTCCACTGTAGCCAGGGATGAGTTAGAAATTTGGGTCAGGACCCCTGTAATTTCTTTCACCATCTCATAACAGTCTGGAATACAACCTATCCAGATGTGGGAATTTAAATCTGCCAAAACCTCTAATGATTCCTCACTTCCAATATCAATCTGCTCAAGAACTTCACAGTCCATCTTTTCAAATTTTATACTTGCATCCTCCTCCTCAGTACAGATCGATGTGGCATACTCATTTAACACTCCACTAATATCCTACGGCTTCATGCACAGATTGCCCTTCATGTGTCTGATTCTCTGTGGTTGTTCTCTTCCCCTGGATATATTTGTAGAATATCTTGGAATTCCGCATAATCTTGCCCACCAGTGTTTTCTTTTATGTCCCCTCTTTGCTGTTCCAATTGCTATCTTGAGCTCCCCTTGCACTCTTTATACTTCAGCAGAGCCTCCGTTGTTTTGTTCTTTTTGTACCTATTGTATGGCTCTCTTTACCTTTGTCTCCAGTCCTGACAGTTTGGTCTCCTGGGATTTGCATATCAGTGGGGGGTTATTCAGGAAAACAATGAGATGGGGGAGAAAAAGATTTTAGTTGAGATTTTAATTAAATGAAAATTGACATAAGGTGAGATGTTCAATGGAGGAGAAGTTGCCAGCAGCGAAAGGGGAGAGATGAAGATATGATTTAGAGATAAATCCAACGTCAGTACTCTGAAAGTTTTAGCAAGTGATGAAAGGTGGGATAATATGTCACCAATGTCTCGTCTAGACTTGTGGCTGTCAAACTATGCAGGCTGTACACATTCCTGAAGAAGGGCTTATGCCCAAAACATCGATTCTCCTGCTCCTTGGATGCTGCCTGACCTGCTGCGCTTTTCCAGCAACACATTTTTCAGGCTGTACACAAGTCAGTCTTTTCAAACTTGTGGACAGAACATGCAGAAAAGAAGTTTGTGCACTTACACAGATTAGCCACTCATAACAGGAAACAGACCTCTCAACTGGCCTTCACCGTTTAGACATTTCTCTTTCAATAAAGTCATCCACGATACAAAAAGGCTTTATTAACAAATGAATGTACATTTTGGATGAAAATGTGGAGGGAAACATTGATAACCAGTCAGCAGACAGAGATCAGGGAGATCTAGTGGACGTAGTATACCTGGACTTTCAGAAAGCCTTTGATAAAGTCCCACATAGGAGGTTAGTGAGCAAAATTAGGGCACATGGTATTAGGGGCAAAATACTGACATGGATTGAAAGTTGGTTGGCTGACAGGCAACAAACAGTAGTGATAAACGGCTCCCTTTCGGAATGGTAGGCGGTGACCAATGGTGTGCCGCAGGGATCAGTGCTGGGACCGCAGCTTTTTACAATGTACATTAATGATATAGATGAAGGTGTTAAAAGTAATATTAGCAAATTTGCTGATGACACAAAGCTGGGTGGCAGGGTGAAATGTGAGGAGGATGTTAGGAGAATACAGAGTGACCTGGACAGGTTAGGTGAGTGGACGGATGTGTGGCAGATGCAATTTAATGTGGATAAACGTGTGATTATCCACTTTGGTGGCAAGAACAGGAAGGTAGATTACTACCTAAGTAGAGTCAAGATCGGTAAAGGGGCAGTACAACGAGATCTAGGTGTTCTTGTACATCAGTCAATGAAAGCAAGCATGCAGGTACAGCAGGCAGTGAAGAAAGCTAATAGCATGCTGGCCTTCATAACAAGAGGAATGAGTATAGAAACAAAGAGGTCCTTCTGCAGCTGGACAGGGCCCTGGTGAGACCGCACATGGAATATTGTGCACAGTTTTGGTCTCCAAATTTGAGGAAAGACATTCTGGCTTTTGAGGGAGTGCAGCGTAGGTTCATGAGATCAATTCCCAGAATGGCGGGACTATCTTACGCTGAAAGATTGGAGCGACTGGGCTTGTGTACACTTGAGTTTAGAAGGCTGAGAGGGGATTTGATTGAGATGTATAAGATTATTAAAGGATTGGACACTCTGGAGGCAGGAAGCATGTTTCCACTGATAGGTGAGTCCCAAACCAGAAGATACGGTTTAAAAATAAGGGGTAGGCCACTTAGAACAGAGTTGAGGAGAAACGTCTTCACCCAGAGAGTGGTGGGTGTATGGAATGCTCTGCCCCAGAAGTTTGTGGAGGCCAAGTCTCTGGATACTTTCAAGAAAAAGTTGGATAGAGCTCTTAAAGATAGTGGAATCAAGGGTTATGGGGATAAGGCAGGAACAGGATACTGATTGAGGATGATCAGCCATGATCATAATGAATGGCGGTGCTGGCTCAAAGGGCAGAATGACCTACTCCTGCACCTATTGTCTATTGTCTATCACATGGTTACAGCAACAGTAGTGAGAGGTACAAGAAAGAGGACTAAGAGAACTGGGAAACAGACACATACAAAATAATAAGAAATTTAAAATAAAGAAATGATATTTCAAGATCTCCCAGAAATTCAAATTGAATGAACTGCAACAATTATAATTGGTAGAATTCAGAGATGCTGATTTGCAGTGATTAACAATATAGACAGCAGGTTATTTTTGTATCGGCTTCAAAATAATGCAACTTCATGACATTCAATACAGTTTATTGATAAGGCAGACAGCAAAAGGTCATTTTCTGAAAAGATAACATCTCAACGGCAGAAGCTTTAATATTGACATTTAACTGCCCCTGCCTAATCTTGTTACACCCATAGGACATAAATAACAACAAATTCCGCTAGACTCATCGTTTAATTGGTAGAAAACTTATGATCCACTAATTCTAGTGATTTTCTTTGACAAACAGCATTCAGTCCACTCAGCATCCATCTTACACATATTATTAGTGAATTGAAAGCCACACTGCAAAATTACCTTGGGCATCTAAAGGTGGAGCTATCTGTACAAATTAACAAGTTTATAGTGCAGTAAGTGTAACTCCAATATATTCCAAAACTTAACTATTATCTCCTACAAAATCAGGAGTTTATACCCTTGCAATTTCATGGGGCACAGTCACCACTGGCAAACATCAACTCTCTGAGTACACTACTACTGCAGAATTGTCTCTCAACAGTATATGCGCCTGTGTTGCACCAGCCTTTCCTTACGTGAGAGTTAAAGTACTAATCTACGTCAGATTGTCCTATCAACACAATCATCTTCAAGGTGTGGTTTTCTCCAATTCAGTATGTATTTGTCAGAACCCATACTGAGAAACATATGGGCCCTGCATGATTTGGAAATGAAAAACAAAGATAAGAAGTTAAATGGTGCTAGCTGAAGTACTGATATGTGAAGACAGAGTTGAACAGCTCTTCATGCAGAATGATTTTTGACACTTAACACCACCTTAAAAGTGACTTAGGTCTAGGATTATATGTTTTGTTTTGGTTTGAATTCAAGCTGACTTCCAAAAAGATGCAAACATCTCTCGTGATTTGCATTGATTTTACCTGAAGAAATCTTTTCTTTTGAATATACATTTACTGTGTTTCTTTGAGACAAAAACTTACTCCAGCTCTTATGTGAATCTGTGAAATATATTCCTGATCATCAAGACAGGTGCATGCAAAGTTTCTTAAATCTTTATAATGTACACAAGTTAGTCAATAAGCTAATGAATCAATTACAAGAATGAACAAATGTCCAAGTAAATATTTCATGTAACATGCTCAATAAACCTATACATTTTTGCATAGCAAACGTTTAGAGTTTACAAACCTAGTATCATTGCAGTCACAGGTGACAAAGCTGAGGGACTTCTATGTAGCAGGAACTCACAAGGAATCTGAACAAATTAACATAATAATTTGACTTAGTTAAAACTAAATAGCTAGAGTTAAAAGAAACAACAATAGCCAGGAACCCGATATTATCTACAAACTGATTGAGTTTCATTGTTCTGATTTTTCTGATTTGCCAGTTACTGAATTAATTAATCTGTATATCCTTGTCAAAGTATTAAAGTGCTGTTGTGTAATTTAAACCGAATAAATTATTCCATTTCATTGGTTTATTTTTATTCTCATTCTAGCTCTGTACTACCTTTAAACATAAGTATTTATTGTATCTTCAAATCTAACCATTTCTGACCATCTCCATTTATCTAAGGAGAGATATCATCAAAGATGGCATGCAACAGAGAAGGCAAGCATGCATTGCCCTCGAGATTGGAACAGATCAGAATGCTAGGCCTAAGGCAAAATGATAGCTTTGGCATTTGAAAAATATGTTACCCTGTTCTTTTCAGTATGTAGTCATATCAGAACAGAGAGATTTGATTGGTTTACATTTTAGTTGAGTTAGACAACCAAAAGGATGGAGGCATTTCTCCTAATTTTCACTATTTTAAATAAAGAAATCTGTTAATGAATATGACTTGTGAATCTTGCCTTGCATTTCTTTTTGCACAATTTGTGAAAGATGTTTCTGGCTATCAAAACAGCTCAGCTAGGTTTCTACTTAGCTATGACAATCAGTCACTCTATACATCAATAACTCTGACAGATCCATCAAAGAATTAGGATCATTCTATAGAGAAGACAGGCATAAAAAGAATACCAGGTTCTGGTGCTAATCCTGAATGATAAGACCATTGCATGACTACAGTTTATTGCATCTGAGCATATGAAAGAAATGTATTTGAAGAGAAACGTATTTTGGTAAAAGCAAAATACATTAATTATTGAACCAATTAGCGATGGAAAAACTGAAACTGCAATATGAGCTATCACTGGTTTCTGACAGGGATGATGCCCCAGGATATTTAGAGCCTGGAAATGATTATTTATTTATATAAAATAAATGGTTATTTATTCCTACCTATTCTGAAACCAGCAGTAGAGGATGTGGAGAAAGCAAGATAAAAATACCATATCAGCTGGCAATTGAGTGCTATCACTCCACTGGGTGTTTGTGCCTGAAGGAGGAAATTATTTAGAGGTTTTGCTGGGTTGGCACTAAGCCATCAACTTGTCCTTCTTCACATTATATGTGGCCTCCACCACCAACACTTCAAGAACTGTTTCCTCCTTGTGGCACAAGTGGCATATGTTAAGTGGGCCTGTGGTTGTGCTCAGCCTTTTCCTTTAAAAACAGAAAACACAAGTGGTCTAACCATTTGACTGTAATGAGATGCACTCCCAGTGTCTAACACTCAGTGTACATGGAAGGCGACACAGCAGGAATAATTTTGTGACCATGTTTGTGGCAGGTGAGGTTTTCCATCAGCAACCCATAGTCGTAAAATTATCTCCATCATCTGCAATTAGTTTGAGGTGGTATTATGACTTTGGCAAACACCATTCTGGAGTGACATTTATGTGACATTTAGAGTGTTATTTTGTAAGATTTCATTTCCAGCACAGCCTTGTTGTCTAGAGTCTCTAACCCACAGTTGCCAGCAGCAAAACCCTGAAAAATTATTATTTAGAAGCTCAGAGAAGTACATCATTTTTAGAATGTGTTAATCTCATTGGCTCAGAAAATTCAAACAGCAAAATAGTAATTTCTGCGGGTTAGATTTGAGTTGCTCGTTAGGGCCATGCTGAAATCCGAAGCAGCTGACTCGATGGCAATTACCAAGGAAATTCAACAATTTCAGAGGGTTCTGACTCAGTTAAGTTTCATAAATACCTAGGAAACATTAAAGGATTAAAAATTTGCTCTAGCTCCTGAATAACTGACCCTGGTCCCTGGCACTGTGAGGCAGTAGTGCTAACCGCAGAGCCATCATGCCACCTTTGATGTTCTGAGACAAACGCAAAATACTGTCATTGCCAGAAATCTTAAATTAAAAACCTAAAACGCAATAAAGGTGCATGATATCAGACAGTATCTGTGGAGAGAAACAGTTTCTTACAGGTGAGGACCATTCCACGTAAAGTTCCAGGATATAAATGTTACAGGAAGGATAGAGAGGAAGGCAAGAGAGGAGGGGGAGTGGTGTTTTTGTTAAGGGATAGCATTACAGCTGTACTGAGGAAGGATATTCCTGGAAATACATCCAGGGAAGTTATTTGGGTGGAATTGTGAAATAAAGGGATGATCACCTTATTAGGATTGTATTATAGACCCCCTAGTAGTCAGCGGGAAATTGAGAAACAAATTTGTAAAGACATCACAGTAAGCGTAATAGGCTGAATTTGGTAGGGGATTTAACTTTCCAAACATACACTGGGACTGCCATAATGTTAAGGGTTTAGATGGAGAGAAATTTGTTAAGCACATACAAGAAAATTTTCTGATTCAGTATGTGGATGTACTGACTAGAGAAGATGCAGAACTTGACCTACCCTTGGGAAACAAGGCAGGGCAGGTGATTGAGGTGTCAGTGGGGGAGCACTTTGGGGCCAGCGACCATAATTCTATTTGTTTTAAAATGGTGATGAAAAAAAGATAGTCCAGATCTAAAAGTTGAAGTTCTAAATTGGAGGAAGGCCAATTTTGACAATAGTAGGCAAGAACTTTCAAAAGCTGATTGGGGGCAGATGCTCGCAGGTAAAGGGATGGCTGGAAATGAGATAACGAGAGTGCAGAGACAGTATATTCCTGTCAGGGTGAAAGAAAAGCCTGGTAGGTATAGGGAGTGCTGGATGACTAATGAAATTGAGGGTTTGGTTAAGAAACAGAAGGAATCACCAGGATAGATCGAGTGAATCCTTTGAAGAGTATAAAGGCAGTAGGAGTATACTGAAGAGGGAAATCAGGGACATGAGATAGGTTTGGTCAGATAGTTAAGGAGGTTTTTAATGAAGGGCTTTTACAAATACATTAAGGACTAAAGGATAACTAGGGAGAGAATAGGGCCCCTCAAAGATCAGCAAGGCGGCCTTTGTGTGGAGCCGCAAGAGATGGGGAGATACTAAACAAGTATTATGCATCATTGTTTACTGTGGAAAAGGACTTGGAAGATATAGAATGTAGGGAAATAGATGGTGACATCTTGAATAATGTCCATATTACACAGGAGGAAATGTTGGCTATCTTGAAATGCGTAAAGGTATATAAATCCGCATGACCTGATCAGGTATACCCTAGAACTCTGTGGGAAGCTAGAGAAGTGATTGCTGGGCGTCTTGCTGAGATATTTTTAAATTAGTTCACAGGTCGGCGCAACATCGAGGGCCAAGGGGCTTATTTTGTGCTGTATTGTTCTATTTTCTATATTTGTATCATCAATAGTCACAGGTGAAGTGCCGGAAGACTGGAGGGTGGCTAACATGGTGCCACTACTTAAGAAAGTTGGTAAGGACAAACCAGGGAGCTATAGACCAGGGAGCCTGATGTAGGTGGTGGGCAAGTTGTTGGAGGGAATCCTGAGGAACAGGATGTACATGCATTTGGAAAGGCAAGGACTTATTACGGATAGTCAACATGATTTTGAACATGGGAAATCATGTTCTCAAACTTGATTGAGTTTTTGAGGAAGTAACAAAGAGGATTGATGAGGGCAGAGTAGTAGATATGATCTATATGGACTTCAGCAAGGCATTCGACAAGGTTCCCCATGGGAGACTGATTAGCAAGGTTAGATTTAATGGAATACAAGGAGAACTATCCATTTGCATACAGAACTGGCTCAAAGGTAGAAGACAGGATGGAGGTGGTGGAGGGTTGTTTTTCAGATTGGAGGCCTGTGGCCAGTGGAGTGCCACAAGGATCGGTGCTGGGTCCATTACTTTTAGTCATTAATACAAATGATTTGGATGTGAGCTTAAAAGGTACAGTTAGTAAGTTTGCAGATGACACTAAAATTGGAGGTGTAGTGGACAGCGAAGAAGGTTACCTCAGATTACTATGGGATCTTGATCAGATGAACCAATGGGCTGAGGAGTGGCAGGTGGAGCTTAATTTAGATAAATGTGAGGTGCTGCATTTTAGGAAAGCAAATCTTAGCATGACTTATACACTTAATGGTAAGGTCCTAGGGAGTGTTGCTGAACAAAGAGACTATGGAGTGCAGGTTCATAGCTCCTTGAAAGTATAGTCGCTGATAGATAGGATAATGAAGAAGACATTTGGCATGCTTTCCTTTATTGGTCAGAGTGTTGAGTACAGGAGTTGGGAGGTCATGTTGCAGCTGTACAGGACATTGGTTCAGCCACATTTGGAATGTTGCATACAGTTCTGGTCTCCTTCCTATCGGAAAGATGTTGTGAAACTTGAAAGGGTTTAGAAAAGATTTGGAAGTTTTGAGCTATAGGGAGCGGTTGAATAGGCTAGGGCTATTTTTCCTGCAGCCTCAGAGGCTGAGAGTGACCTCGTAGAGGTTTATAAAATCATGAGGGGTATGGATAGGGTAAATAGACAAGGTCTTTTCCCTCGGGTGGGTGAGTCCAGAAGTCCAGAATGAGAGGGCATAGGTTTAGATGAGAAGGGAAAGATATAAAAGAGACCCAAGGGACAACATTTTCACGCAGAGGATGGTACATGTATGGAATGAGCTGCCAGAGGAAGTGGTGGAGGCTAGTACAATTGCAACATTGAAAAGCATCTGGATGGGTATATGAATAGGAAGGGTTTGGAGAGATATGGGCCAGGTGCTGGCAGGTGGGACTAGATTGGGTTGGGGTATCTGGTCGGCATGGACATGTTGGACCAAAGGATCTGTTAGGGTGCTGTACATCTCTATGACTCTATGACTCTATAACTATTAAACCGAAGCCTCAATTTAACACCATTCTCCTCCTGCACCACACATTCCACCTTCTGATGTGTCCCCAGTCGCACTCCCACAGCCCCAACCCCGTAGGATCTGACAATCACTTTGACCACAACCTGTCAACCCAATCTGATCCCACCAGACCAATATGATCTCCTTGTTCAACTCCCTCCTCTCCCTTTCCCCTAACCTGTCCACTGAACCATATATTTCTCTACTCATGCCAAACCCACCCACCTGGTCCAGTATCCCATCTTGGCCCAACCTCACTGGACCTGACACATACTGCAAATACACACCTTGACTTACTCTAAAAACTAATTGACATAGCTGGCATGCTGACCCCTCACCTGTCTGACAGCCTAACCCCCCAACCCACCTGGCACTCTACAACTTGGACCCATATGCCACCCAACCTCTCATTCATTTGGCATCCTAACGTTATCCACCCATTTGCCAGCCAACCCCTATATTTAATATATTTAATTCTTCTGAACAGTTGTCAAAATGACTGCTGAACATTTAAACTACTGAATGCAGGTGAAAGGGATATAGTTTCCATCTGATCTGCTCCACTGCAGGCTGTATTGTTTCCCAGAGTTCATAGAAACACTATAGTATGGGAGCAGGCTATTCAACCTAACCAGTGCACACTCACCCTCCGAATAGCATCCCACTCGGACCAACCCCCATGGCATTTCCCGTGGCTAATCCACCTAACCTGCACATTCCCGGATACAATAGGCAATTTAGCATGGCCAACCCACCTAATCTGCACGTCTTTAGACTGCGGGAAGAAACCGGAGCACCTTGTGGAAACCCATGCAGACGTAGGGAGAATGGGCAAACTCCACATAGTCGCCTGAGGGTGGAATCAAACTCGAGTCCCTGGCACTGTGAGACAGCAGTTGTCTGCATTGTTTTCTTACAGGATGGTCCTATCCAAGAAATTCTGGAGCAGAGCGAATCAAAATGTAAGTGATTATTTTTTCCATCTGATCAGACTCAGAAACAGAGTTTCTGACACAGACTGGAATTTCTGGACCATTACCTCTGGGGAGGTCACATCCACATTCCAATGCCTGTTATTTCCTGTACATGCAGATTTCTCCCTATTGTCTTTTCCAGGAATTAGATAATCAACTCTAATATCCATTGTTTCATTCAATGCAAAATAATGCAGCACTATCTTCATAAGTGTTTGAACATTAATACTGGTTCTTTTGGTGGGTAGCAGTATGCAAGTTTGTCACTCCCATTTCATGACCACAATAATAGTGATCATTCAAAGGCTGCAACAGGCATGGAGGCAGCAGGCACTGTGCGTCAGTGTTTGCAACTCGTCACAGGGAGGTGGAACAGACGCAATGAAAACAAAGAAAACACTGTTTGATAACTTCTAATAAGTCAAAACAGGACTATTCTATGCATCTTGACAGTGACAGAAGGTTGTCTGATGGGCCAACAAGTGCATTGCCTTTGACCAGAACGTTCACACTCACAATCCTTTAATACGTATGGCAACAAAATAATACTAAATGAAAAAGACAATAAAGCATAAGTTACAGTGTGCACTGTGAAAAGATTAGCCAGTGTTAATTACAGAAATATTAACATTGCAAATTAGTATGAAGAATCTTGATCTTTATGGCCAGTTAAGTCCTCAAGGAGCACATGAGGATGCTTTTGGTACAACTGGGAATATATACACATTATTAAAATACTTACATCTGGGGCATACCTTCTGTGCTAGTATTTAGCATGGAAAATTATGTAACCATCTATAGCATATTGCAGCCTAAGCATATCTATAAATGTATGTATATAGTCACAAACAACAACTGTATATAAGTATTTTACATTACAGCAATCATTCATGACCAATTTTTATTGCAATTTGTTGACAAATGATATGGATTGCTCAAAAAAACACTTTTCCTTGAAAACTAAAATTTCTAATGGCCAAGTTAAGCTTTTCCCCAAAATGTAACTGCTGAGGTTCTTACAGTAAAATGTAACACTAAAAATGCAGTGCAACAGAATTCCTGCTGTTACTCTACCCTACCACATTCACCCAGAGATGAAAATTTAGGATCATAGGCCACACTAATAGTGCCACAATAGAGGTCACTAACTCTTTACTGCTCCATGGAAAAAGCTACAGCCTAATCAGACAAAGATAAAACCTTTTCTACCATTTATACATGTCATTGCATTCATAACTGTAACATTGTGGGACTTGCATGTTATTGCAACTCCATAAAACCCGCTTCATACAGATTTATGCTATGCTGCTGACTGTTAGAGTGGTGTATATGCAGGGACCTCCAGGAGATCCTGGCAGAGATAGCTTCTGTGGTCATTTTCAGCCACCAAGCTCTCAAAGCGCTTGACTTCCTTCCCAGAAAAAAGTAAACATTTATATTTAAATCTAGCCACTGACTGTTTTTGTAGCTTTTAACATTTTCATTAACGGTTTTCCTTAATCCTCCCAAATAGCTGAGCTTGACTTTAATCTTTTGCTCTAAAAGGTTAGATTGCATCAATGGATTCATAGTACCAAATAGTATGTAGTCTCTCAAAATTATTCCAAGAAAAGTTGGACAACCAATTCAAAAAGCATATCCAACAAAACATCTCTATATTTAGTATTGCTCAAGAAACAAAGGGCTGAATTTTCAAGGATGACAGGACTGAAGATAGACAGTGCCAGAAAATAGTGGGTACTGCCAGCTTACCTGTTTCGTGATTCCATTCTCTGATCATATTCACCTGTTCAGGGCCTGGAGGGATTGTGATCCCACCTCATCCCTTTCTAAGGATAGTTAAGTTGATTGAGGATGTCATTCAAATCTTTTCAATGAGGGGCATTGAGATCTTTTTCAGGGCTGGAAGTGCTCACCACGAGCAAAGGTTAAACGAGGAAGATACACAATGAGTGCTTGTCCAGGCCAGCCCAAAGAATTACCTCAGTTTCATAAAAGATGACAGGAAGAGTGGGCAGTAAACAATTAGGTAATGCAAGGAATCATCCCTCTGCTCACCTCATGGGGCATATGAGCAGGAAACAGGTTGGAATACATCATTGAGTGGGCAACCTGAGAAGCAGAAAGGCAATAGTTGGCAATGAGTGCCAGGCTCTCATATTTTAGGCTCAGTGGCAATATGTACCAACACTTCTTATAGGAAAGGAAGGGCATTGGGCATCAAAAAAGCAGGAAACTGAAGATAGAGCTAGAAGGAAACAGAGGTCATACTCTTGAGGCAATGGATCTATCACTGAACATGAAAGTACCTGGAGATGATGAAGAATTAGGGCTGTTGGAGATACAACTCTCCCAATTACTAATCACAGAAATTTGTGACCTTACGCTAGTCACCATACCCTTTGATTCATCATCCAAGTCACTGTGGCCTCAAACATCTTTGCCTCAGGCTTCATTGAAGGATCAGTCGCAGACTTTATTGGCATCTCACAAATGACTGCACCCAATTGTATTTCACAGGCCACAGATGCACTAAGGCTGAACCACACACTCAATTCACCAGAAACACACCCTCATAGGCACCGAGGGCAATAGGATTCGCCACCATTATTGGATTCTCCCTACTATTCCCCAAGGGTATATATATGTATATATATATATGTATGAGTGGACTACATAAAAAATTGGAGAGGGAGAAGGTTTGATTTGTTGGTCATAGCACATGGAAACAAATGCAGGAATCCTGAGATCTAGTCTTGGAGAGCAAAAACTGCAACTGTGCTGTTGCTTTCTGACACAACACAGTGTTCAATATGCAGTCAAATCAGGCGGTGTGTAATACACTACCTAAAAAGCACTTTGCCTTCTATAATCATTATCTACACCATGAATTTTACCAAGGCTAACTTTTTTCTGGTTCCATAGTCCTGGCTATTTCTAATCTCCATTCCTCTATTGCTTTAATGATCTGCAGAAAGAGTACAAGTGAGTATTGTGATATATGAGTTTCGGTGCCAGTGTGATGTTAGGTTTGTACGTCCCAACGAATGATGGAAGATATTAAACAGTCACAACAAGTAAGGTATTGACTCCATTCAAACAAGCTATGCTTGCATAACTCAAAATTTGATACCATTCTGCAAATGAACAAAAATTGCTAAATAATCCTGCAGGCACAAAAAAATGCTGACAATCAATTTGGGAGTAACAGCTGAGTTTGCAGGATAGCATACTTGTGTATAATGAAAATTACATATATCAGTACCGAAAGAGAAAGGATGTGAACACAAAATCAATCTGTTCCAACTCAACAAAATAGGCGACAACAATGACTGCAGATGCTGGAAACCAGATTCTGGATTAGTGGTGCTGGAAGAGCACAGCAGTTCAGGCAGCATCCAAGGAGCTTCGAAATCGACGTTTCGGGCAAAAGCCCTTCATCAGGATTTTTGCCCGAAACATCGATTTTGAAGCTCCTTGGATGCTGCCTGAAGTGCTGCGCTCTTCCAGCACCACTAATCCAGAAAATAGGTGACAATCATTCTCTAATTCATTTTGCAGGACAATGCCTTGACTAATAAGCGTCAAGTTATCCGGTTTAAAATTTAAATGGATCTTACAGTTAACTGCCAGTCATCATTGAGCTAATGCATCTTCCATGGCAACACCTTTATCAACAAGAGCCTACCTGTCAACCAATCAGCACAGTCTCCTCATATAGTGAAAATATTGTTTTCCCTTTACATTGATAACCTTGTGAATTACCCTGATGAATACAAGATGAAAAGCTTTGACAAAATGTGGATCTTTTCAAGTATCTTCAAGTTCTGTACTATCAATAGGTCATTTGTAGCCATTGTTCTTGATCTAATATTTCTAAAGGTGTAAATACGCTTTCATTAAATAATGAATAGAGTTCAAACAGACTTGGTTGACCATTGGGTGAGAAACAGAGAGATGCAAAATCATAATATCTAAACGGCCAAGTGTTACCATTAAAGATGTACTCACACAACATAAATTTCAAACAGTTTAATAGTCCAAATGCAAAGATCTACTGGCTGAATTTTATCCATACTCAGTGTGGAGCCTCACATGGGGATCATGCCTGAGGAAATTATGGGTGCACTCCCCAAGACTTACCATCCATCATGCATAGAAATTCAGGGGAAAAGTGCCTGTTATTTCTCAGTACACTCTCCTAAGAGTACAATTTCATAAACACTAGAATGCCATGTTGAAATTCAATTACTGTACTTTGATGCATGTTTATGACTTCTTTAAAGCTTGGGCAAAGTCTTGTGAAAATCTATTTGAATCACTAAAGGCACAGCATGAAGTCTTATATAATAATGCAATGGGTCATAAAAACTCTTTGCTTGAAGTTTCAAGGGTAAAACCCATGATCTGACACAGGAGCTGCAATCTGACTGCTATCATGGTGTGAGCAGCTGAATAGTTTGCTTCATACCTTTGATGAAGTTATTGCTTCCTGCCCTGTTACTGCTCACTCAATAAATAATCCCTTAATAAAAAAAATTGAAAAAAATGCCAATTAAGATAATCTAAATTGGATACATGACTAAAACGTTAAGTATTCTGTGAGTAAGTCCTTAGAACTCACTCACCATTCCAATCCTTGCATTTATGTGGGCTTAAGTCCAAAACTACTCAAGTCACATTCTTTTTGGTCAATCAAAAAGACCAGGTCATGGAAGCTTCACTTATACCATGAAGCTGTGGTTGCTTTGAGCTGGTTTCTCCCCGGCATCAATCCCTGCTCGAAATATTTACAAATATGGGATGTTTCAGCCCTTAAGATGACACTGTCCATCACTAAAAACATCACAATGATTAAGGGGAAAAGAAAAATCCTGCTTATAAAGGAAACCTACCGGCACATTCTGTGCTAAAACGTAAGCCACTTCTCTTTATAATATAATTATAAAAGATATCAAAATACTACCCCGTGAGTGTGGCTCAGTGGCTCAGTGGTTAGCACTGCTGCCTCACAGCACCAGGGACCCAGGTTCGACTTCTGCCTCGGGCGACTGTCTATGTGGAGTTTGCACGTTCTCCCCGTGTCTGCGTAGGTATCTTCTGGGTGCTCCGATTTCCTCCCACAATCCAAAGATGTATGGGTCAAGTGAATTGGCATGCTAAATTGCCCATCGTGTTAGGTGCATTAGTCAGGGGTAAATATAGGGGAGGGGAATGGGTCTGGGTGGATTACTCTTTGGAGGATCGGTGTGGACTTGTTGGGCTGAAGGGCCTGCTTCCATACTGTAAGGAATCTAATCTAATCTAATTACTAAAAACATGCGCCACACAAGCTAGAAATCTGTTACAAATATAAATGCAATACTATAAAATGTCAGCAAAAAATTCTCAATGAACTTCATCCCCAATTGTACACAGAAATAACTAATATTATATTAAATAATGTGCACATACTATGTTTAAAAGCAATTATTAATATTTCAGATATGTTACTAACATCCATTTCTCTCCTTCAATCCATTTTACACTATTTGCATCTGCTTCTAGTACTTCTGTGTTTCATGAACAGACAGGCACTTTTTGATGCAATCTTCATTGAGTATTGAAGTAGTACAGAAGGTCTTGACTATCAGAATGGATTTTTCAGCAAAGATTATCAGCTGCACTTTTTGGTGTGCATAAGTGATTGCCCCAACAGTTTTCAAAACCGAGCGCGGGTGTTTTTTTTCTGGTGTTTTGGCTGGTATTCATCCTTCAACCAACACTTGCAAGATTGATTGTGTTGTGATCCCAGATGATGTTACTTCTAGAAAACCCAGGTTCCAGACTAAAGTCTGGCTTGTTTATTCATATTCTTTATATTAATTATAGTGGTATTTCACTGATATATAAGTACTAAATGCTGCAGATTTGCTCTTGACAATAAAGCACAAGTTTATTTGAGGCTTTGTTTTTTTTCTGTGCTGTCCACCTTTATGCCTCTATGACAAAATAGAACAAACAAAACTATTTACATATAACACAATATGAAAGTTTCAAAATACATGACAAAACAAAATCCGTCAGTTTGTAGTACTCAAATGTCAGAGAGAGTTCCTTCTCTAACACATTGATGAGTTTGATGTAACTGCTTCCTTCAATTCCTGGACTTGAGAGATTGATAGCCTTTTCCTTGTTTATTCACACAACTAAGTGTAAATTTTCTTAGCTTAAAATAACCCCTTCAGGTTTCTACTCAAACACTTCTGCTCAGGAATTTTCAAACTAAAGCCCTTACCCTGAGGTAATCTATTTTACAACTGTTCTGAGCTAATTCCTTTCTCCAGGAGGAACTGTTATCATATCTGGCCCCAGCTAAGTCTTCTTCCAACTGAACCCAAAAGCTTTCCAATCTATGGGATTTTCCTAAGCAAAGAAATAATTAATACAGGATTCTTCTAAACCAAAAGCAAGCTAATACCTTTCAAATTTTGGACTCTCCAATTGTGACACTCTCAGAAAACAAACAAGTTCTTGTTACTACTACAACAGGGCCCAATTCTGCTGCTTTCTGTCACATAATAGCTTAAAAGCATGACTCCAGCTAAACTGACAAGTTGATTGTTTAATTCTTCCATACACACAGACCAAAACCAAAAGCAAATGTCTCACTTGTATGGGCGAGACTCAACCAAAGTAATTGCCTCTCAGGGGCAATGGGGTGAATTCCACATGCTGACAGCAGCCAGCCACCTAGCTCTGCATTGTCATCAGCACCCCAAAGAAATCAAGTTGGATTCAACTGGTTGTGTTTAAGGGACTTCTCCAGACGTGACTGTTGGACTCTTGGACTCAAATGGGTGTTGACAGGATAAGGGCCATGGTGGAGTGTGGGGTTAGAGGCAAGGGCAGGAAGGTAGATTTTGGTATTCCCTCTTTCCTAATGCCAGTTCCTCAAACGGGAGCAGTCTGACAATGATAATTGACCCAGGTCAATCACTGGTATGCCCAAGAGGTTTTGTTGGGTGACATTTGGGAAGTAAGAGAAAGGAAGTGCAAAGTAAGGGAAAGGAAATAATTGCAGTGGGTAAAGGATAATTAATGTAAATAGTATCATCAACATCTTGGCAGAGGCTGAAGTCTTCTTGAATAAAAATGCATTGCGGGCATTATAATATGCAAAATACAAATTAATAGACAAATATAATTGCAATAGCTTGTTTTGCTTTGATTTTGTTTTCTTCTGACAAAGCCTCACATTAAATGCTTGTAAATTAATTTACCAAAACAAAAGAAGGTACTGGAATTATTTTCAGAAATGATTTTGAGTGATTTCTTGAAATCCACAGGTCATATTGCTCAATCAGTGTGGAATCAACTAGCTAAGCTTTACAGTATAAGACTAACTGCAGTAAAAATAAAAGGCTGACAGAAATATGCTCAGATTTATGATTTTTAACAAGGTTACAGGTATATTCCTTTGACTTAAGAATCTATCTTGAAGTTCAGTCAGAAAAATAGTAGAAAGCATTTTGTATGAATGGTAGAGAGCTTAATGGATTGACTATCTAATCACACAGTAATAAGCTTTCATAATACTGTGTCATATACTGTGGCACCCCTTACACCATTGCACCACATAAGAATAATAAGTACCTGTAATGAATTGCCAATGACATATAGCTTCCATATCCTGAATTTAATATATACAAAATAACAATTGGTAACAATGTAAGCAGTCTGCCATATCCCTTTCAATTAAAACAGATTACAATTTTTATACAAAAGTTTCCTGGATCATATAAAAGGTTTCATGGCAGTAAAATAAATCCCTTTTCAAGTCTTCTTTCATGATGTTTTGCAATAAGTTTTAATACATAGTAAGAGCTTGTTTTCGATAAAAAAAATCTTAGATATATTTTCTGGTAATATGAAGGCTATTATTTCATCAAGTGCTTCAAAATAGAGATGAATGATTATTCTTACTTCTATTGATTAAATATAATTCCATGAGTTTGAATCATAGTTTAAAAGAAAGCCAACTGTTAAATACAAGCCCTAAAACCCACATTAACAGTGGTAAAATTAAAGTACTGATTTGACTGGAAAAAATGCCATAACCACATACCAGAACACATACCAGAGGAAAACTTGAAAGGTCCTTGATGTTTCATGCTGTGCAAGCACGCGTTACTTCAAACAGACATAAGGAGTGATTTCTAGATTAATAAATCTGCTATTTTACTTAAAAAAGAAAATACGTTTATGAAAATTTTCCCAATAATGTTGTAATATCTCAAGTAGACATCATCCAAAAGGTGCGTTTAAGTTGGTGTTATTCAATTTATGATGAATTACTGAAAAAAAAGATTAAAACTGAAACACAATAACTGACTTGTTAACAATAATCAATTTACCTTTGAAAATGTCACATGAAATGAGACCAAGATATTATTTATTACATAGAAATATCGAAATTAGGAGCAGGAGTAGGCCACTTGGCCCTTCAAGCCGACTCCACCATTCAATGTGATCCTTTATCTCAATGCTATATTCCACTTTCTTTCCATACTCATTAATGACTTTAATACCCAACGATTTATAAATCTCTTTCTCGAACATACTCAGTGACCTGGTCTCCACAGCCTTCTGTGGTAGTCAATTCCATGGGTTGACCATCCTCGGAGTGAAGAAATATTCCCTCATTTCATTTCTTCATGGTCAACTCTGTATCCTGAGTATGTGACCCATGATTCCAAACTCCCAACTGGGGAAAACATCCTCCCAACATCTGGTCTGTCCAGCCCTGTTAGAATTTCATATGTTTTAATCAGGCTTCAATCTCATCCTTACTCTTCTGACTTCAGACCCAGTCAAACAAATATTTCCTCATGTCCTGCCATCCCTGGTATTAGCCTAATGAACCTTTGTTGCACTCCCTATATGGCAAGTATATCCTGTATAAGGTAGGGAGAATTGTCACTGTTTTACAGCAGCGAGAGTCGAGCATAGGGTTTGAGGACTCCGTAGTCAGGGGCATATATGGATTTTGGTGGTTGCATGTGAGACTCCAGCATGGTTGTGTTGCCTACCTGGTGTCAAGGTCAAGGATGTCTCTGAGCAATTATTTTGAAGGGTGAGCAGCCAGAGGTTGTGGTATATATTGGTACCAAAGTCATAGACAGGAAGAGAGGATGTCCTTTGAAGGGAGTTCAGGGAGTTAGGTAAGAAATTGAAAAGTAGGCCATCTAGGGTTGAAATCTTGGGACTACTTCCTGTACCACATGCCAGTGAGGCTAGGAATTAGAAGATCACAGAGTTGAATATTTTGCTAAACAGCTGGTATAGTAAGGAGGGCTTCAGGTATGTGGATTATTGGGATGTCTTCTGGGGCAGATGGGACCTGTACAAGAAGTACGGATTGCACCTAAACTGGAAGAGCACCAATATCCTGATAGGGAGGTTTGTTCGTACCACTCATGATCATTTGAATTAGTGTGGTAGAGGGGCAGGAACCAGAACGTAGCGTACTAATTAAAACAATGGAGAAGGAGTCAGAGACTAAGGCTGGTAAGGCTAAGAGGAAGGACAGACAAGGAGAGGTAATTAAACACAGCGGGGCCGGTGGCCCAAGGTGAATTTACTTTAATGCAAGGAATATGACAGGTAAGGCAGATGAAGTTAGAACTTGGATTAGTACATAATAACTTTGATGTTATAGCTATTGCAGAGACTTGGTTGAGAGAGAGGCAAGACTAGTTTAAGTGGGGGAGTTGTATTAAGAAAGTCACAGCTGTATTGAGGGAGGATTCATTACAGGCTTATCCAGTGAGGCATTATGTATAGAGCTTAGGAATAGAAAAGGTTGGATTCTATCACAGGCCTCCAAAAGCCAGTGTGAGATAGAGGGACAAATAAGTGGACAGATTGTGGGAAAATGTTCAAACAGGTTGTTTTGGTGGGTGATTTTAACTTCCCCTATTTTGACTGGGACTTGCTAAGTGCCAGGGCTTGGATGGGGGAGAATTTGCTCACTGCGTCCAGGACAGTCTTTTGAAACAGTATGTAAATAGTACATCTCAGGAAGGAGCCATACTAGACGTGGTACTAGAGAATGAGCCAGGCCAGGTAGTTGAAGTGTCAGTGGGGAGCATTTTGGGAACAATGATCATAATTCTGTAAGTTTAAGTTACTTATGGATATGGATAAGAGTAATCCTTGGGTGAAAGTACTACATTTCGGGAAGGGTAACTATCACAATATTAGACAGGAATTGGGGAATGTACACTGGACGCAGCAGTTTGAGGGTAAATCCATAACTGGTATGTGGGAATCTTTTAAAGGCCAGTTTTGACCAAACTTCATCAGTTGGCTATGCAGCATACCTTCTTTACTCCCCTTGGGCAGACCACCCCTGGTTTTCCTGTTACGTACCCACAGTGCCCTATTCAGCCCCTTTTCTTGGTGCCTCTGTTTTCTCTACTCTCTTTTTCTCTTTCTCTCATAGTTTTTAAAATAAATTGGAATTGATGAATATTCAGTGCTTCAAGGTTTAAGTTTCTTAATTTGTGAACTTGTAAATTAAATTAAATTAATTTCTCATTTTCTATCAGTAACTTTATGAAAGAATGTGAACGTATTGTTTTTGTGGATCAGTTTCTCTTAATGCCTAAGTTCAATTATCAGTCTAAAGTTACCTGTACTACTTTTAACCTGAAGATGAAGTATTATTGATTTTCCTATTCCATGCATGTAAAATTGCAGCAAATAGCAGAATATTTATTCTTATTGATAGAATTTAAAAGATCAGAAAGTTTGCCTTCATTTGGTAAATGGTTTAAACTCTGAATTTACAAACAAACATAAATGTCCTGATTCTGAAGCTAATTTGCAGCTTGTGGAAAGAGAGCTGCATGCATTTCTAATGATTTTCACAAATTCTACATGTCTCACGTATGAATGTAGTCTGTCAAGTACAAAAGATTAGTCAAATAAAAACAAGTGATTGTGTCTCACATATTTATCTGGGTGTTTGTTTTATAAAGGTGTTGCAGTAAAGACAAACAGCTGAGTGTGCTTTGATAGCCAGGATCTTTGCTCAGCATAGGCGTTTTCCGTATTGAGAATTAAAACTATCAATTGTATAAGTATAGGGGTTGAGAGGTAGGTCATGTTGTGGCTATACAGAACATTAGGTGGGCCACTTTTGGAATATTGTGCTCAATTCTGGAATCCCTCCTTTGGAAGGGTGCTGTGAAACGGTTCAGAAAAGATTTACAAGGATGTTGCCGAGGTTGGGAGGTTTGAACTATACAGAGAAGCTGGATAGGCTGGAACTGTGTTCCCTGGAGTGTCAGAGGCTTGAGGGGTGACCTTAGAGATTTATAAAATCATGAGGGGCATTGATAGGGTAAATAGACAAGGTATTTTCCCTGGGTGGGTGAGTCCAGAACAATGGGCGGCACGGTAGCACAGTGGTTAGCACTGCTGCCTCACAGCGCCAGAGACCCGGGTTCAATTCCCGCCTCAGGCGACTGACTGTGTGGAGTTTGCACATTCTCCCCGTGTCTGTGTGGGTTTCCTCCGGGTGCTCCGGTTTCCTCCCACAGTCCAAAGATGTGCAGGTCAGGTGGATTCGTCATCCTAAATTGTCCATAGTGTAGGTAAGGGGTAGACGTAGGGGTATGGGTGGGTTGCGCTTCAGCGGGGCGGTGTGGACTTGTTGGGCCGAAGGGCCTGTTTCCACACTGTAAATAATCTAATCTAATCTAATAGGGCATGGGTTTAAGGTGAGAGGGGATAAATTAAAAGGCCTAAGGCATAACGTTTTCACACAGAGGGTGGTGCGCATATGGAATGAGCTGCCAGAGGAAGTACTGGAGGCTGGTACAATTACAACATATAAAAGGCATCTGGATGGGTATATGAATAGGAAGAGTTTAAAAGGGATATGGGCCAAATGCTGGCAAATAGGACTAGATTAATGTAGGATATCTGGTTAGCGAGTTGGACCACAGGGTCTCTTTCTGTGTTGTCCATCTCTGTGACTCGAAGTGGTAAACATACACTTATCATAATGAAAACAGTCACACAGGAGGTGATTATTCATTTTCAGAATTTGGATATCACTGACATGGCCAGCATGTCAGTGCTCATTCCTAGTTGTCCTTCAGTGTAGTGAGCAGTCTTTTTCACCCAATGCAACTGTGCCAATTGTTTATAAGATCTATCATCTTAGCTCCATGGGGTTGGCCTTTTCTCATTCTCTTGGAAATATTTCAATGTCAAACATTTGTCCGCGTCCCTTTTAAAAGAGTGTTATGTTTTTTGTAATATTATAATGTATTACCCTGCAGTAATTTTGAGTCTAATCCCCAAACTTCAGCAAAGACTCATTGAGACCACAGTAAATTATAATTTACATAGAATAAGCTAATGGCTAGATGACATGATACAGTCAGAAGCCAGATAAGTATTGACTTTATATTTGATAGTCTAGATAATTAGTCCTTTTTCATTATGGTCATTCACATGAAATTTTGCCTGTCACTTTCTTAACTGCCTTACCTGGTATGTATTTGGGAATCCACGGGAATCAAAGTCAAAAACAATGCAACTTGATTTTCCCATGTTTTAATTAATTCAGATGCACAGGGAAATAAGGATTTGACAACTTGGGCTTTCTCCCATCATGCTTTGTTTGTGGTCATCCAAAAGACATCTTCCACAAGCAGGCCTTCATTCTCATAAACCAAAACTTGTCCATTTTCGACATAATGCATTGAAAGTACCAGACCTGAAGACAAGCAATTTACTTTTCTTTACTGGAAGTAGAAGAGGATTTCCGATGTAAATATACTTCAATCCAATTACTAGGGAGAGGTTGAATAGGCTAGGGCTGTTTTCCCAGGAGCATTGGAGGCTGAGGGGTGACCTCATAGAGGTTTATAAAATTATGAGGGGCATGGATAGGATAAATAGACAAAGTATTTTCCCTGGGGTGGGAGGAGTCCAGAACTAGAGGGCTTAGGTTTAGGATGAGAGGGGAAAGATATAAAAGAAACCTAAGAGGCAACAGTTTCACTCAGAGGGTGGTACATGTATGGAATGAGCTGCCAGAGGAAATGGTCGAGGGCAGTACAATTGCAACATTTAAAAGGCATCGGGATGGGTATATGAATAAGAAGAGTTTGGAGGGGTATTGGCCAGGTGCTGGCAGGTGGGACTAGATTGGGTTGGGATATCCGGTTGGCATGGACGAGTTGGACTGAAGGGTCTGTTTCCATGCTGTACATTGCTATGATTCTATAACTCTATGATTACAGTTCAGGACTAGAGTATTTCTGTGAAGATAAATGATAAGGATAGTAAGATTCAGGAACCTTGGCCAACAAGAGAAATTGAGAGATTAGTCAAAAAGAAAAAGTAGACACAAGGAGTGAGGAGAGCTATAGAGACCATGAAATATCTTTGGCAAACAGAATGAAGGAAAATCCCAAGGTATTTTATACATATATAAGGAGCGAGGCGTAACTCGGGAAAAGGTATCTCCACTCAAGGAAGAAGGAGGGAATGTATTGGTGGAGCCGGAGAAAATGGGTGAGGTCTTTGAGAAGAACATGGTGGATAGTGAGTCTCGGGAGTGATACATTGATATTCTAGAGCATGTTAATATAAAAAACAGGTGTTGGGTACTTTAAAAAGGATTAAGGTAGACTAGTCCCCAGGATCTGACAGGATCCATCCCAGAATGCTGAGGGAGGCAGGTGAAGAAATTACTGGGGCCTTGCACAAAATCTTTGCATCCTCATTAGTCACAGGATAGGACCCAGAGGACTCAAGAATAGTCAGTTGTTCCTTTGTTTAAGAAGGGAAACAGGAATAATCTGGGAAATTACAGGCTGGTGAACCTTAGGTCAGTGATAGAGAAATTATAGGGGAAGATTCTAGGGGATAGGATTTATTCTTATCTGGAAAAATATGGACTTAATAGTGTAAGGCAGAATGGCTTTGTGTGGGGAAAATTGTGTCTCCTGAACATGATTGAGTTTTTGAGGAAGTGACAAAAATGATTGATGAGGGCAGGGTGGTAGATGTTAGCAAGGCCTTTGACAAGGTCCTTCATGGCAGGCTATTACAAAAGGTGATTTCACATGGGATCCACTGTAACTGGTAAGATGCATGCAGAACTGGCTTAGTCATTGAAGACATAGAGTAGTGGAGGTAGAGCGTTTTCTTTTATTGGAGATCTGTGACCAGTGGTGTTCCACAGGGATCAGTGCTGGGACCCCGGCTGTTTGTAATATATATAAATGATTTGGAGGAGAATGCAGATAGCCCGATTAGTAAGTTTGCAGATGACACAAAGATTGTGGGAACAACAGATAGTGAGAGGAATTGCTAGAGGATTCTATACGATACAAATAGATTGGAGATTTGAGCAGATAGAACAAACAAATGCGAAGTGAGGCACTTTGGGAGGTCTAGTCAGTAGGAAAGTACACAGTAAATGGCAGAACCTTTAGTAGCATCAACATTTTGAGAGATCTAGGCATATAGTTCTACAGTTTCCTGAAAGTGGCAACACAAATGGATAAGGTGGTCAAGAAGGCATATGATATGCTTGCCTTCATTGGTCAGGACATAGCATACAAAAATTGGCAAGTCATGTTGCTGCTGTTAGGACTTTAGTTACACCACATTTAGAATATTTTGTACAATTCTGGTTATCACACAACAAGAAGATGTGGAGGCTTTCGAAAGGATACAGAAACAGTTTATCAGGATGTAACTGAATTTAGAGGAGCGATTGAACAAATTTGGTTTGTTTTCACTTCAATATCGAAGGATGATTGGTGTTATGATAGACGTTTACACAATTATGACAGGCATAGGTAGAATATATTTTCAGAGTCTTTTTCCAGAGCAGAAATGTCAATTACTAAGGGACATTGGTTTAAGGTAAAATGGGGTAAGTTTAAAGGGGATGTGAAAGGCAGGTTTTTCACACAGACAGTGGTAAGCGCCTGGAATGTGCTGCCAAGAGGAGATGGTGGAGTCAGATACAATAGCCATATTTAAGAAGCATCTTGACAGAGATATGAAGAAACAGGGAATAGAGGGTTATGGACCGCGTAGAGGTGAAAGCTTTTTAGTTTAGAAAGGCATCCTATGTCAGTACTGTCTTGGTGGGTAGAAGGGCCTGTTCCTGTACTGTGTTGTTCTTTGTACAGTTCTCCAGGAGTGCTCTCATCAAAGCCCTGTTAATTATTATAAGACATTTCTGCTTCTGAACTCAAATCCTCTTGCAATGAAGGCCAACATACCACTTGTCTTCCAAAAACTTGCTGTACATGGCTATCTACTTTCACTAGCTGGTGATCCTTTTGTATATACATTTCCCCTCTCTGTTTTTTACACTGCAGTGTATAATTTCACATTTAGCCACATTGTACTGTATCCACCATGTGTTTGTTCACATACTCAACCCATTTAAGTCACCTTGAAGCCTCCTTGCATTGTTCTCACAACTCTGTGTTTCTGGCCTATCACGCAATTCTCAATCCATGCCAATATATTTACTCCAATCCAATGTGTTTTCATTTTGCCTATTTGCCTGTTACGTGAGACCTTATCTTGGGCCTTCTTGAAACCTGAATTCGTGATAGTCACTGTTTGTCCCTTATCCAACTACTAATTACATCCTCAAAAAACTCTGGAAGACTTGCTAAGATTGATTTCCCTTTAATGAATCCATGCTGAATTTACCCAATCCCAGGTAATGCTTTCCAAGTGTTCTGTTATCACATCTTTTATAATAGACTCTAATATATTCCCCACCACAGATATTAGGCTAACTGGTCTGTATTTCGTTTATTCCTCCTCTCTTTTTAAATAGTGGGGTTACATTTGTCATCCTCTATCTGTAGGAATTGCTCCAGAATTTTGGAAGATGACCACCAATGCATCCAGTATTTCCAAGGTTACTTGCTTTCGTACTATGGGATGGTGATGATCAGGCCCTGGTGATTTGACAACCGATAACCTCATTAATTTATTTTAAACCCCATTAACAATACCATTAACCAAACTAATATTGACTTTCATCAATTCGTCTAACTCATTAGACCCTTAGTTCCCTAACATTTCTGGGAAATTATTTCTGTCCTCTTTTGTGAAGACAGAACTGAAATATGTATTTAAGCTGTAGGAACAAATTACTGCAGATGCTGAAATCTGTACTGAAAACAACAAATGCTGGAGATCACAGTGGGTCAGGCAGCATCCATGGAGAGACAGCAAGCTAACACTTCTATCCAGGCAACTCTTCATCAGAGCTGAAGTGTGAAGGAGACAGCATTTACACTCTTGTTTGCAAGGGATGGGGGTGAGGATAGTGAGCGCAGGGTGCTGATGGAGAAAAGATGTTGATAGTTCAGATTAAATAATTAGAATGTGAGGACGGCAAACAAAAGCGTGTCTCCTGCCAAACTTAAAAGAACAGTGAGTGGAATGGGGAGGGAAGGACATGATGATAAGCTAAAAGAAGGGTAAGAAATGGGAATTGGTTCACAAATTAGAGGTTTTGGACTCAATATTAAGTCTAGGAGGCTGTAAAGTGCACGAAAATGGGATGTTATTCCTGCAGTTTGTGCTGTGACTCACTCCATGGATGTTGTCTGAATTGCTGTGATCTCCAGGATTTGTTGTTTTCAGTATGTATTGAAGTCTTCTGTCATTTCTTTGTTTCCCATTATAATTGCCAGTGTTTCTGGCTGTACTCATTTGTTCACTCATTTTTTTCTCTTCTTCTATCTATAGAAGCTTTTACAATCAATTTCTAAGATCCTTGCAAACTTGCTTTCATTTTCAACTTTCCTGCATTTGATCAACCTCTTTGTTGAGTTCTAAACTGTTACTAATCCTCAGGCTTGTTGCTTTTTCTGACAATGTTATATGTCTCCTCTTTGGATTTAATACTGTCTTTAATTTCTTCTGTAAACCATGTTTGAGCCATATTTCCTGTTTTATTTTTACACTGAATAGGAATGGCTAATTGTAATTCATGCAAACATTGTTAACTATTAACCATTGCCTATCCACTGTAGTAAAGTTTCCCAATCCATTATTTCCTCATACTCTATCGTTCCCTTTATTTAGATGCAGGGTATTAGTTTAAGGTTCAATTTCTTTGCTCTCCATTTTAAATGATTAACTCTACCATTTCATGGTTGCTCTTTTTCCGATTGACCCTGCAGAACAAGGTTGTTAATTAATCTTTTTCTCATAGCACGACACCCAGTCTAGAATAACGTGCTCTCAAGTTGGTTCTTCAACATATTAGTCTAAAAAACCATTACATATACATTGAAGGAAATCCTCCTCCACGTCATTATTGCTAGTTTGGTTTGTCCAATCTCTCTGTCGAGTAAAGTCACCCTTGGTGCATGGCTGCAAGAGAGAACATTCTTGCTTTCTCTTCAACAAGAGAGTGTTGGCAGGAATGATGAACTCCTCCAGCACAGTTCGTGGCCAATGAAAACATGCCCCTCATGATATCTCATGCTGAAGACACTTCTCAAGTCAATTGGCAGCTCAAAGGGAGGTGAGTGTTATCTTGATTTCATGAACGATCCAAGAAATCACACTACCTTTTCATTTTTCCGCAAATACCACATTGATATTTCAATATTCTGTGTTTGAGTTGTAATTGGTTGTAACTATATCTTCTGTTGGCTTTTCCTCTTAACAGTCAATTCACAACCAAGCACAATCAAGACAATGAGCTAAATTTTCCCATTTTGGATTCGTGTTTTACTGAGTAAGAATTGTGGTGCCTGTTCAGTTATGCAGATAAACTGGAATGACATTTCTCATGCAATTGTCTGCTCTTCACTTCATTAATGAAGAAGCTTGGCTCTTGGACACCTTTCTCAGAGGATCATGTGGCTGGGGAGCTGGGAAGTATTCGCCACAGTTGGCACGTTCCTGTGTTTCCCACATTTAGAGCCCAGCTGTAAACCACTTCAGACACTGCAATCTGGAATCTGCCCTTCACTCTGTGGTACTGGGCTGTCAACATGCTTAGAAAGGGAGGTTGGCAACCCAGCTTTACTAACTGACAACTGGAGATGCTTGTGAATGGAGTCATGGAGAGAGGTTACTGCTTCATCCTGCCAATGGTTAGAGACCAGAGTTATATGTTTGTTTGACAAAATCAAACCATATACTTTTCTAGTCAGAATTTTATTCCCAATCACACACCCCAAACTCCCACAAAGCTGTCAGTCTAGAGGGGTCCTCTATATGCACTGTACCAGTATGAAGTCCCTGACATGACCTGCATGGAAGCTTAATGTGCAGGAGTCATTCCATGGCCCTTAGTGACCCCAGTGGAAGAAAATGTTGCGTGCAGATAAGATGGAATTCATTATATGACATTCTGACCACTGCCTCCCTTCGCCCATCTACATGGGATTCTATGGAAGATAAGTGACTGTGGTTTCTTGTATGTTCCTCACATCTTGACAGCACTGATGGCTGGGAGCTCAACAGAAGGAAGCAGCTCCATGTCAGCTGGGAGGTTGAGGCTTCCAAACATGCGTTTGTCATCCATTCAAATAGCAGCCCTTATGGAAGCAACTACAGAAATGAGCACTGATTCAGTACCAGGGCCCACGTGGGACTTTCCAATGAGTCTACTTGGGCAATATCAGAATCAAATTAGCTCTTCGGTGATGTGGAATAAGACTTCTAGCAGCAGGTAGCAATAAGGATGGAGGCATTGAGGACAGAAGCTAAGATGTTGACCAGGACCTTAGCCAGCAGGTGGCAATAGTGAATTCGGGAATTGGAGCAGCTGAGTGACCTTTCACTAGAAAGAAAGTGTCTTTGGTGTTGAGAAGGCTGATGGTAAGGGGGAGAATGGAAACAAAGGAATTCTTCAATCCAATGTAACCCACTTGGTGATTCCACATTTATAGTGTTAATAGTTCTTCATTTATACTTAATTTCCCTTCTGTTTCTAATGGCCTGTTGCCAGTAGAATAAATAATCCCTGATTCAGGACCCATCCGTGTATTGAAATCTCACGTTACAGTACACATTAGCCTTTTTCTGTGAGCTGCCCCAATGAAGAGTTGTTATGGACCAGGCCAGACCCCTCAAAACATTTCAAGAATGTAGCCCTAACTTTGCACTTGTTTTAAGCAAGTATACAGTGGATAGTCGAGGAGAGGATCAGCTGGTCAAACTAATAGTTTTCAACAAAACGGAACTTATTTACAAAATTACCGAATGAAACACAAAGAACACAAAACAGAATACCAAATAAATTATCCTATCTGAAAAGCCAATAGGCTATCCCAACTTAATGATGCTGTTCCAAAATATTTGCAACAATCCCCATAAACATCCATTGGCACAAAAGGTAAACTGAAACACAAGTTCTTACAGGAATTAAGTCAGAGACAGAGAGAGTCCAGCCTTTCTTCAATCACACACACAAATACACACAAACACACACACACACAGAGTATTAAAATCAAACCAAAGAATAGCTGAGATGCTAGAACTGGCCACTGCCCTTTCATTATACATGTGTTTCTTTAAACTTGAAAGCCTTCTGCATGAGGCAGTATCTGTTAGTTGTAAACAAATTGACCCTAAAATCCATCTAATCTCAGGTGTTTCAGAACCTGTGTCTTTATAACGTGTCTGAAAAAAAACAAGGATAACCTAAAATTGTTAAAGGAACAGGCTTGTCACAAGTTGTATGTTCTGTGGAAAAATTCATGGACAACTCTGTCCTCTGTCAAGCTGAGATCTACAATATTGCTGGGTTCTCAAGTGTCTCACCCAATGCAGATCACACCTCAATGTTCTCTACTAAATTATGTACAGTATCTGACCAAATGGTTGCAAGTGTGAAATGAAGTGAGGATAAGGCTTCATTATACTTGCTTGCCCTCCATTGAATATCAAGGTTGCACTTCAACAATTGAACAATAAAGGTACAAGGGTAGGTTTATGGTGAGGGAGTAAGGAAAATTAAGAAGTGTGTGGTTACAGCAACTCTGACAACTCAGAAGAGAGAGAGGAAGTGAGAAAGAGGATTGGACATTGAGATAACTTTGATGGTTTAAACTTTTGATGTTTCAATATTACCATGGGTCACAGCATCAGTAATGATCTTTCTAATAAGGTGTCTTCAATGGAGTTCAGAACATCCGGATGTGCCCCTTTACCCCCAGTCAGCTTCCATGGCCTCTGTTAGAGACAATCTGTTTGGCAAGAGAGAAGCAAGTCCCTCAACGATTGCTGTACAATCTGTTTGGATGATGTGGCTGTCATTGATGAACAGCTGGCACTGAGTATAAACTGAAGGATGTGGGTGTGAGATATGTAGCAGCTCTGTGTGTATATTACAGTATAGTGCAGCATATGAATGTTAGGTATGCATCATGAGCAATTAAGGTGTTTGGTAGCTGAAAGATGAGGATGTGCTGAAATGAGCAGTGTGTCTGAGACAAGTAGCGCAGATTATTTTTTAAGATGCATTCACAAAGTACAAAGTTCTTGTAAAAATATAGCCAAGTCCTTGGTGTTTGCATGCTGGGGACATTGATCATCAAGGCTACTTGAACTCACTGTTGCCACAGCCTGGGTCTGAAGACTGACCCCTACAGGTACAGGAAATTTCGACTACTGTCCACCTCCTCTGCCAGACCTTCAGGGCAGCATCAGAAAATCCTGGAACCCAATGTTTCTCACGTCTCATTATTCAATGTTTCTCAGGCCAGATGCATTTCTTATACAACTGCCAACCCCTACTCTAACCACAATGCTCATCTCCTTTAAAAGGTATACACTAGCTTCTCACAGTGCAGGATACCTTTAATTGGTGTTAACACATGATTTGGACCTGCCATTCAGATATCCAGCCAAGAACAGCACAGTTAGCATGGGTTGGACACTGAATTTAAAGAGATTAATGATTGCACAAATGTGGCTAGCAGCCTGCATTGCCACTGAAAGCCACATACACCACATCCCCTGCAACAGTTTTCACAAGTTATCAAATTTAGCCCCTGCTTTCCTGAATGAGGTTTATTTTTATTGATTGGCCAGCCTCTAGGTTTTACATAGTGCTCACTGACACCATTCTGTGGAGGTTATTGAATTGGATAACCATGTAGTGCACTGCAAGTGCCATCTACTAATTGCTGACCACAAAATCCTGGTTATTATGTTTTAATTAGTGACAAAATACTGCTCTTTAATTCCCTAAAGGAAACACGGAAACAGATATGTCACCAAAATGTTTGTTAATTGTAATCATTGATATCAAGTTGCTTTCTTTTTTAATGTGACCGCAATACTTAGGATTGAAATGATTTATATTCATGACATCTTTGTGATCTTCATTCCACCATGTGTTTTCTCAGAAAGATTTGCCAAAATTGCTAAATTATTTGAAAAACACAAGAAACAACATATGTTCTACTGTTTAAATCAGTTAATATGCACAATAGTTTTATAGTGTCACTTGGTAATCCTATTTTAGTAAACACATAAAAAAGAAAATAGAAAACAGAACATATTTATTTATGAACTCCCATAAACCGTTTTGAAACAAAACACAATGCAATTGATATTTATTCTAGATTGTCATGTAAAACAGTCATTGATGATCTACTGTTTGGGAATTATTTACAACAAGCTCTTGCGCTGAAAAAGGCCTATTTGTGAGCTAGTTTTTTGGAGAATTATTCCTTATTTTTAATGAAAATTTTCCCAAGAAAAATGTATACATTTTACAATTTCATGCTTTAATGCTTTGGGGTTTTTTTGTATTAAAGAAAACTTTTGTAATTGTATGTGTCTTTTCAAATGAATTCTTCTACATTCACTGAACTGCCAAGTTCAATAACATCCTCAAATCTAGAACTTGGACTTGTATCTACAACATTCTGATCAGAGGCAAGTTTATCCTTCCAAATCTTTCCTATTCATGTATTTACCCAACTGTCTTTTAAATATTGTAACTGTGCCTGTATCCACCACTTCCTCTGGCAGCTCATTTCCACATAACAAACCACTGTGTAAAAATGTTGCCCCGATATCTTTTATAAAACTTTCTCCTCTCACCTTAAAAGTATGCCCTCTACTTTTGAACTCCCTCACCCTATGGAAAAGACTCTTGCTATTCACCTTATCCTTACCCTTCATGATTTTATAAACCTCTATAAGCTCACCCCTTAACGTTCTATGCTCCAGTGAAAAAAGTCCCAGCCTAACCAGTCTACTTTCATTACTCAAACCCTCTCTCCCAGCATAACATTCTCATAAATCTGTTCTGAACCCCCTCCAATTTAATAATATTCTTTGTATAGAAGGGTGATCAGAACTGCACACAGTACTCCAGAAGAGGCCTCACCAACATCCTGCACAACCTCAATATGATATCCAACTCCTATACTCAAAGGTCTGAGCAATGAAGGCAAGCATGCTAAATGCCACCTTGACCATCCTGTCAAGCTGTGGTGCAAATTTCAAACAATTATGTACCTGAACCCCTAGGACTTTCTCTTGTACAACATTACCCAGGGCCCTACCATTAATTGTGTAAGTCATGCCCTTGCTTGTTTTACCAAAATGCAATATTTCACATTCATCCAAATTAAACTCTGTCTGCCAATCCTCAGCCCATTGATGCAATTGATCAAAATTTATTTGTAATCACTTATCATTCATTACAAGCTTTTACTGGTAAAAATACATTATTACTATTTAAATTAAAATTGTTGATATATTTACAAATAAATTTCAACAACTCACTAATAAATAATGCGTAAAAACATGGAAGAATAATTTCTCCATAATATTGCCAACGACTAAAAAAAATTGTTCAATATTTTACGAGTAAATACTTTTAATATATCTGTGCCTTTCTTTCACATTTGAATTTCTACTTGCCAAATTTGGCGCATTCATTTTATATTATATTTAAATTATAAATATTACAGAATTATGACTGGTGGCTGTCTGTAAAATCATTTGTGTTTTGATATACAATCTCTGAGACTCTTGTCAAAGTATAGATTGTGGGGCCTGTCAAGCTTAACTTTTCTTACATGCTTTCAAGGTGTTCATAAAACATAATATAGCTAGAGGTGTGTACAGTAGTTAACACACACACTACCTTAAGTGAGAAATGGTCAGTACAGCCTGAAAGGTAGCATAACTATTATAGCAATGTCAATTGCAATCAACAATACATTTCAAAATAAATATTAATGTTGCTGTTTGGCACAGCTGGAAAAGAGAAGGGAAACCATGTTTGTTTCTAAAAAATAGTTTGCTCCTATCACTCAGTGTTCTGCACGGCATCTCACTGAACAGTGTAAGAAAACAATAACAAGTGTTTGACATGATGTTCACGCAAATCTATTGAAATATATTCTGCCATTCAGCCTTATGTCAATTCATTTATGGGAGTAAGGTGAATAAACATAAATTGCAACATATAAAGATAAACTATACCTGCAAGTTTGCAAAAGATTGTGGGGTCCAGATATTTCTGTTTGCAATTTAACTTCAGCGTCTTGGAGGAAAGAAACAAAAACAGATGGGACCCTTCAGTGTGGTTGCACAGCACACCAGTAAACATTCACAAAACAGAACAGATGCCAGAGGCCACACAGCTATGAGCTGTAAATTCACAGTCCAGTATAGATCAAGTCTAGAAGTATATTATATAAGGGTGAAGAAATGATTCACAATGTCAAATTAACTATCTAAATGCTAGCTTCCTGTTTAGATTTCAGTAATAGGCTAATATATCTTCCTGATCCAATTTACTATAATACTGTATCAAACAAAATAGGGAAAAGTGGGCAACTCAGTTCTATTTAATAAATGGTTATATATTATTCGAATAATTTCAGTACATCTCTGCTATACTTCATTATCTTTAGTTCCACTCTGGTGCCATACAGGAAAATAGACAAGACTCTGCCACCGGCCTTGGTCCATTGCAATCTCTTTTGTTCCAGCTCAGGTAGTGTCCTGCCTTTAAATGCACTGCACTACACCTTTTTTGGCTGTACCCATCTTCTTTTCTAAACTGGTGGTGTCCATACAATGACAACACTTTGGCGCTCATCCAAGAGATGAAATGGTCCTGACAGACCAGACATTCCTCTGTCACAATGTCCTTTAGGTGCCTCTGAAAAGTCCTGTGTAGCAGTTCTTCATTGGTCATGTTCTCTCTCCAAGTGACACGTAAGATCTTATGTTGGCAACATACAGTCATTGCCATAGAGATGTACAGCACAGAAACAGACACTTCGGTCCAACCAGATATCTTAACTTAATCTAGTTCCATTTCCAGTACTTGGCTCATATCCTTCTAAATGCTTCCTACTCATATACCCATCTAGATGCCTTTTAAATACTCGAATTGTACCAGCCTCCACCACTTTCTCTGCAGCTCATTCCTGCGGGAAAAAGTTGCCCTTTTAGATTTTTCCACTCTCACCTTAAACCTATGCCCTCTAGTTCTGGACTCTCCCACCCCAGGGTAAAGACCTTGTTTATTTACCATATCCATGCCCCTCATAATTTTACAAACCTCATAATTTACTCCTCAGCCTCCAACGCTCCAGGAAAAACAGCCCCAGCCTATTCAGTCTCTCGCTTTAGTTCAAATCCTCCAATGGTGGCTTCACAGTGGTAAATCTTTTCTGAACCCTTTGAAGTTTCATGATATCCTTCCTATAGGAGGGAGACCAGAATTGCATGCAATATTCCAGTGGCCTAACCAATGTCCTGTACAGCTGCAATATGACCTCCCAACTTCTACACTTAGTGCTCTGGCCAATAAAGGAAAGCATAGTAAATATCTTCTTCACTATCCTATCTACCTGTGACTCCACTTTCAAGGAACTATGAATCTGCACTTCAAGGTCTCTTTGTTCAGCAACACACCCCAGGACCTTAAGTAATCTAATCTAATCTAATTACATGCATAAGTACTGCTTTGATTTGCCTTTCCAAAATGTAACACCTCACATTTATCTAAATTATCTCAGCCCATTGATCCATCTCATCAAGATCCCATTGTACTCTGAGGTAACCTTTTTTGTTGGTCACTACACCTCCAAGTTTGCTGTTATCTGTAAACTTACTTCTTATATCTCCTATGTTCAATCGAAATCATTTATATAAATGCCAAAAAACAGTGGACCCAGCACCAATCCTTGTGGCACTCCACTGGTCACAGGCCACCAGTCTGAAAGACAACCCTCCACCACCACCCTCAGTCTCCTGCCTTTGAGCCAGTCTGTATCCAAATGGCTAGTTCTTCCTATATTCCATGAGATCTTACCTTGCTAACCAGTCTACCAAGAAGAACACCTTACTGAAGTCCATATAGATCCACTGCTCTGTCCACTGCTCTATCCTCATCAATCCTCTTAGTTACTTCTTCAAAAAATTCAATCTAGTTCATTAGACATGATTTCCCATGCACAAAACCATGAAGACTATCCCTAATCAGTCCTTGCCTTTCCAAATATATGTTGCAAGACATCCCAGTATATTACACCTTTGTCATCCTTGTCCTTGCCTCACTGATATTGATTGCAATTGGTACTACAATGCACACATGAAGTTGCAGCTTCATGGCTGTTTTGATGGTATTGGATTCCTCCTCTGTGTAGGGTCGCAAGGAGACTGATGCTGCCCTCTGAATGTTTGTGTGGACATCAATTCCTACATCATCCTCCCTGGAGATTTCGCTTCTTCAACACAGGATGTGATTAGCATTCTTGAAGTTTTGTTGTCCAATGGCAATGGGAGGTCTTGTTGCTTTTCGGACATCATTGTGTTTGTCTTTTCACAGCTATCTACTGGTGCCAATGCAACATGATGTCAAAGTCTGCATTGACGATCATCTTCTTCATGAGAAAATCAATAATAAAGACAAACGGAATGGGGAAGGTAGGTCACTTTGCTGTACTCCTGTAATGATGTTGACAGAGTCTGTGGTGCCTGAGCTTGTCTTGATGCAGAAGCTGGCTTCATGACATAAAGTTCAGAAAATGTTACTATACCACTCTGGGATGCTGTGCTGTCTTACAATGTACCATTTGACTGTTGGTGAGTGCTATTGAAATCCCACTTGAAATCATTGAAGTTGCTAACCAGTGGTTTGTTATACAGTAGGCTCTACATTGCTGAATGTAACCATCTGCTCACAGAATGACTTGTTAGCCTGGAAGCCTGCCTGTTTACCACAAAGGTTATCACCAATGTCTACTTTCAATTTGTCGAGGTGTGCAGTGCTGAAGACCTTGCTAAGTATCTCAAAGATCCTAGGTATTTCAATTATGCCAGGTATCACAAAGATCTCAGCTATTTTAGTGTTCTTCAGGCCTTAGATGGCTCTATGGACCTCTGATCTGATCAGTTTTCCAAGGTTGATGGTCAGTTGCTGAGGCCTGGTGTGGGCATCAAACTCAAATATGGAGTGGAGAATAGGTTGATTGACAATCTCCTGAAAGTGTTCCATCCATTTTGCTCCTATTCCTCATCTGTCAATAGTAGCCTACCATCTTCACTCTTGATTGGTACAGTGATGCCACTTCTTATACTGGTCAGTTCTCCTACAATCCTGAACAGCATCTTGAAGTAATTCAGATTCACTGCTTCTCACCTTTTAATCCTCTCAGTAATTATTAATCTCCTGCAGCAATACTTCGTGGCTAAATCAGTCCTGCTATAAGCTGTGTGTAAAGTTTAATACCAACAGAGAAGCAAGTTAATTTCTGAGGAGCATATTTTATGTTATTAACAGTATTGATAACATTAAACGGATCTGACATCAGCAATTACAACAGTCAAATATATGCTATGTTTTGTCCCTTTACATATCATACAGGGAACATATATGTAATCTTAGCATGATGTTTTGCACTAACAATGCCAAAATCTCCTGGAAAATCTTATAAAATCAAGTCTCCACATTTAGGTTTTTTGTTCTTTGAGTAAGCGGCCCCCTATAATTTTACTGGCCAGGAAAATAATTTCATTGGTCTATGGACAGCGATTTTTCTTTAGAATACTGTTCTTAATACACTTTTCCATCAAATATTTTATGGTGATAAAATATTACACAAGTATCGTTTTTTAGCCACTAGTCCTGAAAAATGTAAAACCTTTGTTACCAAAAAGCCAAACCTGCTCGCTTTCCATTGTAAACATTTCCAACCCTAAATTAAAACAAGATGATTTCTGGTGCCCACAGAATTAGTCAGTTTTAATCCTTAGTTGTAAAATGGAACATCTGTTCCATGAGATTCTGGGAGACTTGACTATTGGTCAGCAGCATTGAGACTAACAGCTGAATTTGGGAACTGAATTCTGAAGACAATAGGATCCTTCACTTTGGCTTGCGTACACTCACACATTTATCAACAGAATTAATCATCTTGATTTTGTAAATATTCTAATTTTGAGTCCTTATTATCAAGGTTCAAGATTCATTTTGCTCACATTTCCAATTTTGTATGTGCATAACCAAAAACACTCTGAAATTGAAGTAGTCCATTGGGGATCAGGAATTCAGGTTATTCTGATTTCCTGATAATCATAAACTCGACCCTCTAAAGCCAAATTGAAACAGAAAACATTTTAGGATGAAGTTTGTCTTTTGTTCAGTACAAGAGGATATCAGGTACTGTGTAAAGAGGATTCCCAAAGCGGTATTGTGTCATTTACATCCTTACCCTGGAGCACTTGCTCTACCTAAATACTCAATTACTAACGTAGTTGCATGTTAAGTATCTGGTTATTTCTTGGCATCCTAATAAGATGGAAACAGAAAGCCATGGTGATAATTCATCCCACGTGTTCCATATCATTTCAGTTATAAAGAGTATCGATAGGTGGCCTCGACTAAGAACTATAGAAACTTACGGCACTGAAAAATGCCTTTGGTCCTGCATTACTGGTTCATTGCTTATTTTCTAGGAGAAAGAGAGGACTGCAGATGCTGGAGATCAGAGTCGAGAGTGTGGTGCTGGAAAAACACAGCAGGTCAGGCAGCATCCGAGGAGCAGGAGAATCAGCGTTTTGGGCATAAGCCCTTCATCAGGAGTGAGGCTTATCAGCCTCATTCCTGATGAAGGGCTTATGCCTGAAACGTCGATTCTCCTGCTCCTCAGATGCTGCCTGACCTGCTGTGCTTTTCCAGCACCACACTCTCGACTCTGATCTCCAGCATCTGCAGTCCTCTGTTTCTCCTAGAAAATAAGCAAAGACTGTGTGTGCTACTGTTTATACTGGCAATAGGATCCAAACCCTCAAGTATTCAAATGCATTCTAACATCAAGAAGAGCAGTTTCATGCTAATAACCAGAAGATGATATTCCTCTGTTCATATATTTGATGTGGTGGTTATATGGAATCAAACCTTAACAGCAAAACAGATGCTGCAAATAATGCATGGGACTGTGATATCGATTGAGGCACACATTTTTTTCATTTGGTTAAACATATCAAAATAGTGGGCTAAATTTATCTGTAAAAATAACAATGAAGTTACCAGCATTCTCCATTATTTCTATGTCACATCTTGAAATCACACATGGGCAGCTAGATTCTATTCTCTGGAGGGTTGGCATTCTGATATGTTATAATGCCTGTGTCAGTTGTACTGAAAATCGTAAACATCAAAATCTATTGAATCACTGTTGTAATTGGCTCTGTCAATTCATTTGCTCATTTGTGAAAGATGTTGACCAGTTCATATTGAACTCATTCCCATTGCTGCTCAATAGTAGTTCAAAACATAACATTTAATGCACATAAACAAGTAATAGACTATACCCAGATCATACAACCATAATTTATTAGCAGGCACATAATTAGAACTAGGTGAAAGTAAATACTGCAGATGCTGGAGATTAGATTCAAGATTAGAATAGTGCTGGAAAGGTACAGCAGGTTAGGCAGCATCTAAGGAGCAGGAAAATCAATATTTCAGGCAAAAGCCCTTCATCAGAAATAAGAACTACTGAGCCCTCAATTTTGTGATCAACTCTCAAATTATTATCACAATTTGCTTTGTCTGTCTTATTTAGAACTAAAGTATTTGTCTGAATGACTGAAGTCACATTGTCTGCAGCTGCTTCACACTCAGATCACATTTAAGTGGCAATCTTTTCAGATACAAATGGCAGATTGGTAAGAGAGATTAAAGCCAATGCGATACTAAAAATGGGGTGAGTTGGAACCACAATTTGCTCAATGATAGGAAATAAGGTGTAATGGCTGACAAATGTCTTTCAGAATGGAAAGCAATTTTCACTGGTGTTTTATAAAGTTCACTCCTGGGTTCCTTGCTGTATGGGATATATAATAGTGATTTAGATTTAAATGTGGGAGGCATGATGGGGAATTTACAAACAACAGGAAAAATTGAACTGGTAATTGATGTTGAAGAGGATAGCTATTGATTATAGGGAGATAGCAATGGTATGGTTGAGTGGGCAGGAAAACGGCAAAAGGAATTTAAGTCCGAGGAAGGTAAACAAAGCAATGGAAGACCCAATAAGGAGAAGAGTTGAGGAGCTGAAGACCTTTGTGTGCATATCCAGAGGTCACTGAAGGTGGCAGGACAAGTAAGTAAGATGGTTAAAAAAGGCATATTGGGTGAACTGTTGAATACAGTGGCAGGCTGCAATGCTGGAATAATGGAAGCAGTGGTTAGACCAAGGCTGGGGTTTTGTGTACAGTTTTGGTCACCACATTTCAGGAAGAACATATTCTCTCTAGAGAGAGAGTACAGAAGAGATTTACTAGAAAGTTGCCAGGACTTCAAATTACAGATTTCAGAAAAGATTGGATAGGCTACAATTGTTTTCCTTGAGAGAGAGTGAGAAGTCTGAGAAGTGAATTAATCAAGGTGTACAAAATAATGATAGGTTTGGATAGAATGGACCCTAATAGAGAGGTTTATTACCAGAAGGCCTTGATAGTGATGGTAGAAGCATTTACAGGGGACATGAAGATGTATTTTCATCCAGAGAGTGATGGGTATCTGATATTTACTACCCAGATTGGTGATTGAGTTGAGGGATTCTGCTTCAAAGTAAAGAAACCTGGATCTGTTCCTAAAGTGCTGTAACCCACATGACTATGAACCATGACTCTGCTTGAAAGTGTGAATAGAATAGGCAGCTAGTTTATTCAGCCAATATAGATGTTATTAGCTGAATGGCTTCTTTCTGTGCTGTAACCTTTTGATCATTTTTGTTGTTCTAAATGTTTTGGTATTATACCTGCACATTAAAATCTTGATTAACCCAATCCCAGTGATCAACCCAAAAGTATAAAAGCAGAATACTACAGAAACTGAAAATCTGTAGCAGAAAGTGCTGGAGAAACTCAGCAGGTTTGGCAGTCGTAGTGGGGAGAGAAACAGAGTTACTGTTTTGAGTCCAGTATGACTGAGTACTTATGACCACAAGATTTTAGGACAGCTGAAATTAAGTTCACAAGATGAACTGATTAATTCATATTTTTTAATTATTCCAATACCAACTAACAGTAACTCCGAAGATATGATTTCATTGTGAAATTGTCAAACAATTAAAATAAACATTAGTTATTAAAATATATTCAAGGCTACTTTTTAATAATCAAAATCAAGATTTATATTGAATTTTATTATAAATGAAACACAGAAACTGATTTAACAGAAAACTATTTTCCCAAATCTAACCATTCTAAATATTTAAGATTGCTTATTTTCCAACTTATTATCCAATATGCTGTGGAAAATTTCCACCACAGCATCCCTAATTCAACATTAATTTCTTTAATGCAGTCAGATTCACTCCATATGGTACAAGTACTTGAAAAATATGCAAGTGTTTCACTTAATTAATACCCAGTTCTTTGTGGACCTTTATTTTCTCCATACACTCAATCCATTCTCCATTTAACCAACTATTGGACTGGGAATACTGCCAATATTTGCTACAGTAAAACATTTAGAAAAAAAAGGTCTCTTTGAATATTGCACTATTCTGTTTGCTGGCCACATCATTTGAACCAGGATGAAACTAGAGTCCTGGCAAACTAAATAACCTTAGCTGTAGAGAGGGTTTTTCAGTAAATTGTTGGAGGGGTTGGGAGAGGATTTATGTGAAGAGACACTTGGAACGCTAAACAGAAAATAAAGGACAATAATGCAGGGAAGTCAACAAGTAATTAAAACTGGGATTTAGCAAGAAGGTATAAACATACAGCAAAATAGTGCACCAGCATGTAAGAGTAGATAAGGTAAACATGATCAAAATACAGATTAAAAAGCTCTTTATCAGAATATTCACATCTTTTATAACAAGGCAAATGAATTGGTAACACAATTAGAAATAAATGGGTGTAATATGATAGACATTACAAAGTCATGGTTACAACATGATGGATATTTGATGGTAATTCATGTTTCTGAAGGACCAGGAGAAAAATAAAGAAATAGGGTAGCTCTGTGAATAAAGATTGTGATCAGTGCAGAGTGAAAATGAACTTGGTTCAGAAGATTAGCATTCTAGAGTCAGCTTGGTTCAGATAAGAAATAGTAAAGAAGAAATTCACTAGCAAGAGTAGTTTATGGGCTTCCTGAAAGTAGGTACACTGTATAATTCTATAAATCATAGTTGTTTGCAAGAGAAGTACGGGAATAATTGAGGGCAATTTTAATCTTCATACAGATTAGACAATTGAATTGGCAAAAGTAGCCTGGAGGATGAATTCATGGAGTGTATTTGAGCAAGTTTCTTCGAACAATATATTCTGCATCAACCTGGGAACAGTTTATATAAGACCTAGTAATGTATAAAGAGACAGTATTAATCATTGGCTTCATTGCAAAGAACCCGCTAAGGAAAAGCAATCACAACATGAAAAATATTCACATTCAGTATGGGGGTCTGAAACTAGTGTCTTAAACTAAAATATGGCAACTATAAGGGTATCAAGACAGTGTTGGCTAAAGTAGACTAAGAAAATAAGCTAAATTTAAGATGGTAGAGAAGCAGTAGCAGATATCCATCGAAATAAACTCTTGCTAAAATCATCTGGTATATCCCATTGAGAAATAAAGACTCTATGAGAAGGATACCACTATCTGTAGCAAACTAAAGAAGCTAAGGGTAGAATAACATTGAAAGAAAAGTCTTCCAATGTTGCCTATATTAGTGGTAGGTCAGAGGTTGACTTCTTTTTTTTAAAAAGAAACCAATAAAGTATGACCCAAATATAAACAGGATAAAATTACAGTATAAGAAATAACCAGGAGGAAATTTTAAAAACAGTAAATGTTTTACATGTACGTAAAGGAAAAAGGTACCTATGGAAAGCATTGGTACTTCGCAAGGAGAGGCTTGGGAATTATTAATGTGAAATAACGAAATGACAGAGACTTTCAACAAGTATTTTGTACCTGTCTTCACAGAAGGCGGCACAAAACACATGGCAAAAATAATTGGAAAATAACAGGCATATGGAAGAGAGGAACTTAAAACAATGTTTAAGTTCTACAAAAACTAATGAGTCTAAAGACTAAGAGCATTTGATCTTAGGACCTCCAGCCTAGCATCTCAAGAAACAGTTGTAATATCTCAAAATTCCCTGGATGGAGACAAGATCCCTAGTAGGTTGAAAATTACAAATATAACACCTCAATTCAAGAAAGGATGAGACAGAAAACATAAAGTGTGGTCAGTTAGCAAAGTATTTGCCATTGGGAGAATCCTCAAATCTCAGAAAACCACAATACCATCACCAAAGTGTTATGGCCCCTCATATCTGTACTGGCTTTCTGAATTAGCATCACAATTTATGGCCATTCTCCTTCCTTTTCCCCACAACCCTACACATATTTCACTTAAATAAATATCCAATTCACTTTTGAATGCCTCAGTTGAACCTGCCTCCACTTCCAGATTTAAATTTATTGTCACATGTATATAAAAATACAGTGAAAAGTGTTTTCTTGCATGTTATATGCAAAGAGTCACCATGCTCCAACGTCATCTTGAAACCTAAATATAATGTAAGGTTTTTCTCTAATGAAGTTCATCCTTCCCTCTTTTTGTTCAAACTCCACTGCTTTCCAGTTGTTGCTTGACATTGGCTGGAGTCTCTGAAACTGGCTCCTGGGTTTTCATAAAAAAATGAAAGAATTACAGATGCTGTAAATCGGAAACAAAAACAGAAGTTGCTGAAAAGCTCAGCAGGTCTGGCAGCATCTGTGCAGAGAAAGTAGAGTTCTGAAGAATGGTTAACTCTGATTTCTTTTTACAGATGCTGCCAGACTTGCTGAGCTTTGCCAGCAAGTTCTTTTTTTTTGATTTATAGCATCTGTAATCCTTTCAGTTTTTAGAGTTTGGTGATCCTAGGATGGTATTATGGTTTTCTGAGCTTTTGTAATGAGCTCTGGGGTCTTGGTTGCAGGCTTCCACAGCCATCATTCCCACGACCACCAAGCTAGAACCATGGGCCTAGGGACACAGGGATTCCATACAACCTGTTTTCCATTCAACACTCCTCTAGATGCTGCTGCCGCTGCTTCCACTCTTTCAGGTGCCCAGGCCTGGTGTCTCGGCTCAGCCTGCGGGTCCAGGCTGGGCAAGTCAACCCAGGACCTGTTCCTTGCTTGCCAGGAGACCTCAGGCTGGGATGGAGCTGTGGCTGGCTCATCCCAGCATTGTTGTTGCTACTGCCAGTGTACTCCTCCTTCACCCACCACTTTGGAGAAAAGAAAACCGAAGATAAAAAAGAAGAGAAAAAGGAAAAGAACTAAAGTAAAAAGAAGAAGAGATACAAAAAAGAACAAGAGCTGATAAGGCCTGGGCTCAGCCCTGTTACTTCACCACCATCTTGGAGGAGATGAGCTGTGCCAGTCATTGTGTGAAAATGTTTTTATCTCGCACCATATTTGCTTCTTCCACAAATCACTTTAAATTTTACTCTTTTGCTCTTCATCCTTTTATAATTGAAAACAGTTTCTCTCATTTACTCTATGCAACACGTCTAGCAGATTTCCACTTAGCCATCATCTCACCAAGAAGAATGGTCATAACCTCTCCGAACCATCTACATGACCGAGGTTTCTCATCCATGAAACCACTGCTCTAAATCTCTTCAACACTTTCTCCAATACATTCACATCCTTCTTATGGTGTTGTGCCCAGAATTGTACACAATACTCAAGTTGAGTTCAAACATGTACCTTATACATGTTCAGTATCATGTTTTTTTCTTGTATTAAGCAGACAGCACATAGTTTTATGAAAGGGAAATTGTGTACAACAAATTTGTTTGCAATCTTTGAAGATGTAAGAAGAGGATGATAAAAGGGGAACCGGAAGGTGTAATGCATTTACATTTAATGAGGTATAATGTCGAATGCTGTAACACAAGTTAACAGCTCTCTGTATTGTAGATGAGATATTAAGCTATCTAGAATATTGGTGAACCAACAGGTAACAGAGTTAGGATTCAGCGTTAGGGCCATTTTCAACTTTGCAAACTTGAATTAGCAGTGTAGCATAGGGGATCAGACTGGGGGCTCAACGATTGAGCTCATTTATGTTAAGGACTTGGAAGAGGGGACCAACCATACTGAAACTAAACTTTCTCATGTACAACTACGCAGTAGCATAAGATGTAAAATCAGAATTAGGCCATTCAGCCCACTGAGTCAGCTCTGCCATCTAATGAGATCATGGCTAATCCACAACTCCACTTACCTACCTTAACCCCATAACCTGGTATACCCTTACTGAATGAAAATCTATCTCAGCTTTGAATATATTTATCAACTTAGCTTCCAGATCCTTCTCCTCACTCCCCACCCACCCCCTACACACCAATTAGTTAAAGTTTAGTAAAGAGGATAACAGTCTGCAAAGTGATAAAGTTAGATTTAGTGAATGATAAATATTTGTCAGATAAAGTATGTTGTCAATTTTGACAGGAAGAATAGAAAAGTAAAATAGGATTGCTTTGATACAATAGCATCTGGGTGTCCTCATACATGAATGGCAGTTTATGACACAGGCACAAAAAGTAATGAGGAAGATAAATGGAGTGTTGTCCTTTATTGCAATGGTGATTGAGCATAAGACTAAGGATGTCTTGCTATACCTGTACAGGGCATTGGTGAGGCCACATCTAGCATTGTGTGTAGTTCTGGTTGCTTTATGTAACGAGAATATTCTTGTACTGGAAGTAGTTTGGAGAAGGTTCACTAGGCAGACTCCAGGGATGAAAAAGTTGTCTCATGAGGAAAGGGTGAGCAAGTTGGATCCACAACATTGGAGTTTAGAAGAATGAGAAATGGTCTTATTGAAACATACAAGTTTCTGGGGCATAAGAGTATCAATCCGAGAGTGTGTTTCAATCTTGTACCTTGTTGATGTTGGAAGGTCTTGAGCAGTCAGGAGATGGATTAGTCATTAGATCCTCAGTCTCTGACACAATCTTGTAGCCACTATACTAATGTGGACAATTCAGTTGTGTTCCTGATCAATGAAGACTCGAATATTGATGGTAGGTGATCAGTGGTAGCGATGCTGCTGAATGCCAAAGGGAGGTGGCTAGATTCTTTTGATGGAGATAGTCATTTTTTTTGGCACTTGTGTTGCCCCAAGGTAACTTGCTGCTAATTCAGCATTAGCCTTTTTTCCAGCTGTTGCTGCATGCAAACATAGACTGCTTCATTATTTGAGGAGTTGTAAATGGAACTGAAACACAGAATTGTTATGTGCAGAAGGAGATCCTTTGGTACATTGTGTCTGTACAGAATTATGACTTAATTGAATTATGCTGCCTTTTCCCCATTACCTTGGAAATTGTTTCTGTTCAAGTAAGCATCTAGTGCCCTCTTGAATGCCTCATTGAACTTGACCCCACCACACTTCCAAGCACTGCATTCTAGACCCTATTTACTCGCTGTGTGAAGAAGATTTTCTCACATTGCATCGGCTTACTTTGCAAATGACTTTAAATCTGTGCCTCTCATTTTTAATCCTTTATGAGAGGGATAACTGTCTTGAACGCCTTCTGGAGTTCATGTTCAGCTTTCATTATTATCTCATAACATGAAAATTCTAATGCACTCCTGGCTGGTCTCCCAAATTCTGTGGTCTGTAAAGCTGAGTTCATTGAAACGATGATGTACATGCCATAATTTTCACCAAGTCTATTCACCCACTACTTCTCTGTTCACCACACTGGCTTCCACTCAAGGAGCATATTGACTTTAAAGTTTTCAGCCTTATTTTCAAATTGCTCCATGGAATTCTCAACTGTTACATTTACTGTGTAAAAAGGCTCATCCTCACATCCCCACCACATCTCTTGCCCAAATTTTAATTTTGTGTCCTGTACCATCGGCTAATACAAGCATTTCTTTTCTCTCACAATCTTAAGCTTGCTTTAATCTTGTACACTGCTATCAGACCTCCCCTCAATCTTCTTTGTTTTAAGGAGAGAAACTCCAGTTTCTTCAGTCTAACCATTTAGATGATATCCCTCATAACTGGGACTATTTTAGTCATCTGCATCATCTGATAGATCTTCATATCCTTCTTAAAGAGTGGAGACCAGAACGGAATACAATGTTCCACTTGTGGCTGAATCAGTGTTTTAAAAAGATCAAGAATAGCCTCCATGTTTTCGCATGTAATAGCTCGTACAGTATTTATGAAGGCCAAGATGACATATGCTTTGCTTACTACTCTCTCAACATGTCTGACCACCTTCAAAAATCTAGATGCATGAACCTCCAGGTTTTGCTGTCCCTTTCCATTCTCTTTAGGCCATTAGATCCATATTGGCCATCCCATCTCTTCTGCCAGTGTATCGTCTCATACTTCAAAAACAGAAATTGCTGGAGAAAATCAGCAGGTCTGGCAGCATCTGCGGAGACAAAGCAGAGTTAGCGTTTTGGTCCAGAGCTGTTGAGTTTCTCCTGCAATTTCTGGTTTCGTTTCAGATTTCCAGAATCTGCAGTTGTTTGTTTTATTGTTATGATTTCATACTTGTCTATACGAAAGTCCATTTTCCACTTCAGCACCCAATCCATATTTTTTGCAGTTGTTTGGAATCACTCCCACAGATTGTGATATCTCCAATTTTGGTGTCATTGGAAAAATTTGAAATATCAATTTATATTTCAATATCCAAGTTATATTGAAAACAGTGGTTTTAGTACTGACCCTTTGGGAACACCACTGTCTCCCATCCTCCGATCAGGAAACCAACCATTTACCACAATCTGCTTCTGTTTATTCAATATGTTTTAATGAAGTTCCCACTGTAATTCCTATTTAATGATCCTTGATTTTCCTAACCAGCCTTCCTGTGGTACGTTCTCAAACACTTGCTTAAAGTACATATAGATAGCATCTTTTGCATTGACTTTAATTCTTCTATGTCTGTTTCGTGATCAAATATTGCCTTGAATCCAAGAGCAGTGACTCTCACTGCACCTCTGCAAACTCAATTCTTATGTTTCTGTTTGAACCAAACCAAAGAGATCTGAAGCTTAGTGGTGCTGGCAGAACCCAAACTGAGCATAAGTGAGTATGCTGCACTTTGACATCTCTGTCCTTGACCTACTGCAATGTTCCAATGAATCTCAATGCAAATCAAGGGACATTATTTCATCTTTTTCACTCTCCTTCATTTCACCTACTTAAAAGGCGAAATTTTAACTTTTTCTCAGGTCTGATGAAAGGTGGTGACTTGAAAAGTTCACCTGTTTCTCTCTCTACAGATTCTGTCATACTTGTTATGTATTTCTAGTACTTTCTGTTGTTATATCAATGAGTAAGTTATTGATGATTAAGCATCACTTGATAGTACTGTTCACAATCTCTTCCATGCTGATAATTGCGAGAGGCTTTGGCTAGCTTGAATTTGCCCTGCTTTTTGAGGTGAGGACAAAACTGGGAAATTTTACTATTATGTGCTGTATGTGATGAAAAGCGTATAATGTATGTTATATTTTGAGATTAGGATATCAAAGTAGAGGCAGATTGATATTGGTCAATTCTGTAAAGGATGATTTTTCAACAGATCAGAAAATCATTTGGAAAATAAATGTATCAGTTCCAAGAATGATATGATTGCATGTGATTTCACCCTGCTACACCCCTGACATGTCAATGGGTAAACATTTACACTGTTGTATTTATAACAGGCAGAGTAACACATTAAGCCACTTTTGACTTCAGAACAGACGAATCTAAGTTTGCATTCAGAAGAACCCGGTGTTGAGTTCAGAAGGTAAAACAGTTATTCCTAGCCAGGGAATCAAGGGAGGTCAGGGGGACCTGTCATCTCAGAAGTGGTTTCTGGTCTGTGGAGCTTCCAAGTCAGGAAAGTTTGGATGGAAATCTTCAAGTTGTTAAAACTGAGAAACAGCAGTTTATCAGAATTGTGAAACATCATGCAAACAGACCCAAACAGGAAACATAACATTGTCTCCATGGTTCAAGTAAAAAACAAGTGGGAAAAGTCAGCTGAGTACAAATGTTAAGAAAAAACAGTGAGAGGAAGAACACTTCTCTGACATTGAGACTTTGTACCAGATAGTGTTGGGGAAAAGGTTAACAAGTTGTTTGCTGGAAAAACTCAGCAGGTGTGGGTTAACATTTCAGGTCGAGTAACTTCCTCAGAATGGTTCCAATTCAGACCTGAAGCAGTTGTGTCTCTGATTTACAGCATTCGCATTCTTTTAGTTTCTAACAATTTGTTTTGATTTTTGTGTTAAGATCTTTCTAGCTGACACACATACATACATACAATTAGTTTATTTTTTTATATAATAAACTTGTATTCTATTGATAATGAGTATCTGCAGCCCCACATGAATATATTTCATTGCCTGACCACTATATTAGCCAACTGCAAAATCAAAATATGATCGGACAAGCCAGGTTTCCTGCTCAGATCAGACTTACGCAGTATCACCAACAGTTGCAATCATAATAGGTATATACCAGCATTGAAAAGTGTGGTGCTGGAAAAGTGCAGCAGGCCAGGCAGCATCCGAGGAGCAGGAGAATCGATGTTTCGGGCATAAGCCTTTCTTCAGGAATTCCTGAAGAAGGGCTTATGCCCGAAACGTCGATTCTCCTGCTCCTCAGATGCTGCCTGGCCTGCTGCACTTTTCCAGCACCACACTTTTCAACTCTGGTCTCCAGCATCTGCAGTCCTCACTTTCTCCTAATATACCAGCATTTTAACTATAACTGAAGCAGCTTGGTAGAGGTGAAGCTGATATTGACCAACGGAAATCTTCAGCAATGCAGCCAGGATGGTATTGTGGCCTAATGTCTTTAATATACTCAGCCATTTTAAGAAAACACAGATTGATTCAGGTTGGCTTTAATATGGTAGGGACATCAAGAGGAGGCTGTGTTATACATTTGGCTAAACCCCACAGTAATCTTTTGTACTCGTGTTGTGTGCCAATATCACTGAGGATGGGAAGGTTGAAGTATCCTCCGCTTTCCACTTGTTTTTCTTTTTTTCCATCATCATGACTGGCTGTGGCAGGAATACCTGCTTGTCATATGATTGTTTACTGTTGTCTGAAGCATGCTATTTATCTCACAGTTCATAACTCCAAACCAAAGGTTAGAAATAGAATAAAATAAAATAATGAAAAATCACTAAGGGTAACAAGATGAACCGACATATGGGGCTCATGATGGAGGATTCATGAGTTTGAAACACCGGCTGAAATGTATGATTTCATATGACAATGTCAGACTATTGTTTGGGTAGTCTATGGGATAATTTCCACAATTTTGGCACACACCCCAGACGTTAGTTGTAGAGGTGGTTTGCAGGGTCAACTGAATTAATCCTTGGTCCATCTGAATCCAATGTCCTAGTACAGTTAAGTGATCCACTTGCTTTTATTGTTCCGTTCTTTCATCTATAGTTTGGCACAGCAGAGAGGCTTGCCATCCTATATCGGAGTACATTGAAGATTTAACTGCCTTGCTATGGTTCTGGCATTACACACAGATTATATTTTGTTCTCAAAGGACATTAGTGAATCAGACCTATTTTTACACTAATCTGGTAGTTTCATGGTCACTAATAATGATAATTGCTTTTTAATTCCAGATTTATTTCATTAACTGAATTTAAAGTTTCCAGCTGCCGCATTGGGATGTGAAATTATATCTGCTAACCATTAGCCCAAACCTCTGGATTACAAGTCTATAATGGTAAAGCTTGTGACCTTCTATTTTTCCAATTGCCTGCTGAACGAAGAGCACTTCTGGCACTTTTTGTTATTATTCTAATACTAAATGGCATTTCCAGTATTCTCATCTGGAACATCTTCACCCTTAACCTGAATTATGGCTTTACCATTGAAGTATCAGCAGTCCTGAGTCTGTTAGATTATTTCTCCATTCTAATCCGTGCACCTCCAATAAATCTAATAATATGATCACTTAGAGATTTTTATTATTACAGCTCACTGCAAACTATTAGTGTATGTATACAGATATGTTAATCTTGAAGAATTGAGTATTTTAAGGTGGAGGTAGATAGATTCTTGTTTAGAAAAGAAATTAAAACTTATCGGGGTAAAATGGCAATGTAGAATTTGAAACAGAAGCCAACCACTGATGATTATATCAGAAGGTGGAGCAAACTTGAAGCGTTAAATGGTGTACTTCTGCTAATTCATAAATTCATTTGTAATTGGTTTAATTTACTTCCATAAACGGGTTGTCAAGCTTATAGGGGTGAACCGATTTGTAGTTAGCTTAATAATAATGGATGATATATTTGATTTGCTTATCACTTTCACTGAAAACATCTTTTTCATCATCTATCCACTTATCTACTTTAGTGGGTGTTTATACAAGTCTATTTTTTAACAACCGATATTTGAATTTAAATTAATCTTGCAACAATATTAGCTTTCCTAGAAACTCAGACTGACATTTTTCTCTCTGATACCTTTGGCATTAAAGAGCTGGCAAAGTGGGAAAGATGGGGACTTTAAGGCAAAGTGATTTGGCCTATATTACTGCAAGACACCAACTTATTAAAGGAATTGAAGTGTGCAATATGGTTGGCTGTCAAAACGACCTTTAACTGATTGCTGTGTAAATTTCCTGAGAATGCATTTTTTAAAGAAAAGTTGAGCATTTTGATGCATAGCACTTAATATAATATTCTCCCACTGCAATGAGCTAATTGTTACAGAGAATTTTGAGCACTACTTCACTTTATATCATGTTTTACTGTCCACTTGCTGCTGGAGCTATAAAGAGGACTGTTGAAACACTTACAGAGGCTTTCCAAAATGCTTTGTCAAGGCTTCGTCAAAATTGCAAGATCATTTATTCTGGAACGTCTCTGAGGACTTCACGTAAAATAAAAACTAAGTGCTGTGCAGCTTTACATTATTAGACAGGAGTCATCATGCAAAAGGAAATTTTCAGACACCAGCACCTTGCTAGTATTAAGACCAGGTGATGAGGTTTAGGATGACTTCTCCCTTTTCCCACACTGTGTTTGAGCTCAAAAGCTTTTTTTGTTAAGGTAATGTTAAACTTAACACTATCTAAAGTCATGGAAACCAGACAATTGATTGACTGTCAAGAATTTCATAATTCAAACCTGTGTGATAATACCACATATTGGAAGATGAAAACTTCTCCTGCCATTTAGCCAGTTTGGAAAGACAATGGAGCTAGGTTCCAGAATGTCCTCTGAACTAGATTTCAATCGCTGCTTTTGAACACCAGATGAGAGATTTTAAAAAATGAATGTGTAACTAAGAACTGGAAGTCTCTTTCACTCTCCATGCCTGTTTCTCCCACCACCTCAGAAAAAAGTACACAGTGAAGAGGAAAACTGTGAAGTCAAACTTTCACTAGGAACTCAAGGGTATCTATACATTTTACGCAGAAGTGGGTTCTGGAGATGCTGCAGATTAGAGTCAAGATTAGAGTGGTGCTGGAAGAGCACAGCAGGTCAGTCAGCATCCGAGGAGCAGAAAATCAATGTTTTGGGCAAAAGTCCTTAATCAGGAATCTATATCAGGATATCTATACATTTTGCCATAATTGAGCACATCAGTTCACAATTAAACAACTGTAGATTTTGGTTATAACAACTCAAGGACTCTAAGGACTTGTTAACTCTGTGGCCTTTATTTTTCCAACCTGCAGCACTCTCCCTTTTAAACTTATTACAGGAGTACTGGAATACCAGCCTCTGCAATTGTCCAATATGTTTTATGCTCCCTTAGTTTGTCTGAATGAGAGCAGGAACAAAAAGAGTGCAGTAAATCTCCATAATCCCAGATCATCATAGTTCTGCTCTCTCGTTAAAGGAAGGCAACTCATGGTGGTATAATTTGAGGGTCACCACACCTCAGGCGAGTGTAGAGATTCAAGGTGAACAAATAGCTACTGTTAAGTGTAATTCCATGATTGGATGGCTTTTGCTGAACAATTCTAACTGTGCTAACTGCTGCACAAACAAACAAACATCATGCTCTTAATGTGATACAGTTACACCTGCTAGAAGAAGTGTGCATTTGTGCACAGGGGCCTGTTCTCTGTAAATGAAATTAATATATTCAAACCTTGGGCCTTTTTTAAGTTACATAGCCTCTGAGATTGTATAGCTCTTTCTTAGCAGTTTTAAACTTTGTAACTTCTACTCCCTCACAATCTTTCCTTCTTCATTAAAACTATCATTTGAAACTTAAATTTTGTAAGAACGTACACGTACATAATTCATTTTTGGCTACACTTGGACGATATTTAATCCAAGTGATGGTGGTTTGACCTGGGTAAAGAGATGCGAAGTGCATCAATTACAGCACCTTAGAAAGGGCCTGCAATCAGGCACTTAAACAGTTTCTCTAGCTTTCCTCAGGAGGAAAGCTGCACAATAATCCTGGAGGTTTAGAAATTCCACCCTCCTCAGCCTCAGAGCTGCTGGGCTATCAGACATAGAACATAGAACAATACAGCACAGAACAGGCCCTTCGGCCCACGATGTTGTGCCGAACAGTTGTCCCAGCTTAAGCACCTATCCATGTACCTATCCAATTGCCGCTTAAAGGTCACCAATGATTCTGACTCTGCCACTCCCACAAGCAGCGCATTCCATGCCCCCACCACTCTCTGAGTAAAGAACCTACCCCTGACATCCCCCCATACCTTCCACCCTTCACCTTAAATTTATGTCCCCTTGTAACACTCTGTTGTACCTGGGGAAAAAGTCTCTGACTGTCTACTCTATCTTTTCCCCTGATCATCTTATAAACCTCTATCAAGTCACCCCTCACCCTTCACCATTCCAATGAGAAAAGGCCTAGTACTCTCAACCTATCCTCGTACAACCTATTCTCCATTCCAGGCAACATCCTGGTAAATCTCCTCTGCACCCTCTCCAAAGCTTCCACATCTTTCCTAAAGTGAGGCGACCAGAACTGCACACAGTACTCTAAATGTGACCTTACCAAGGTCTTGTACAGCTGCAACATCACCTCATGACTCTTGAATTCAATCCCTCTGCTAATGAACGCTAATACACCATAGGCCTTCTTACAAACTCTATCCACCTGAGGTAACTTTCAAAGAGCTATGAACATAGACACTAAGATCCCAATGCTCCTCCACCTTACTAAGAACCCTACCGTTAACCCTGTATTCTGCATTCTTATTTGTCCTTCCAAAATGGACAACCTCACACTTGACAGGGTTGAACTCCATCTGCCACTCCTCAACCCAGCTCTGCATCATATCTAAGTCCCTTTGCAGCCAACAACAGCCCTCCTCACTATCCACAACTCCACCAATCTTCGTATCGTCTGCAAGTTTACTGATCCACCCTTCGACTCCCTCTTCCGAGTCATTAATAAAAATTACAAACAGCAGAGGACCCAGAACTGATCCCTGTGGAACTCCACCTGTAACTGGGCTCCAGGCTGAATATTTACCATCTACCACCACTCTCTGACTTCAACCAGTTAGCCAGTTCTCTATCCAACTGGCCAGATTTTCCACTATCCCATGCCTCCTGACTTTCCGCATAAGCCTACCATGGGGAACTTTATCAAATGCCTTACTAAAATCCATGTACACTACATTCACTGTTCTACCCTCATCCACATGCTTGGTCACCTCCTCAAAGAATTCAATAAGACTTGTAAGGCAAGACCTACCCCTCACAAATCCATGCTGGCTGTCCCTAATCATGCAGTGTCTTTCCAGATACTCATAAATCCTATCCCTCAGTACCCTTTCCATTACTTTGCCTACCACAGAAGTAAGACTAACTGGCCTGTAATTCCCGGGGTTATCCCTATTCCCTTTTTTGAACAGGGGCACAACATTCGCCACTCTCCAGTCCCCTAGTACCACCCCCGTTGACAGTGAAGACGAAAAGATCATTGCCAACGGCTCTGCAATTTCCTCTCTTGCTTCCCACATAATCCTAGGATATATCCCGTCAGGCCCGGGGGACTTGTCTATCCTCAAGCTTTTCAAAATGCCCAACACATCTTCCTTCCTAACAAGTATCTCTTCTAGCTTACCAGTCCGTTTCATACTCTCCTCTTCAACAATACGGTCCCTCTCATTTGTAAATACTGAAGAAAAGTACTCATTCAAGACCTCTCCTATCTCTTCTGACTCAATACACAGTCTCCCACTACTGTCCTTGATCGGACCTACCCTTGTTCTTGTCATTCTCACGTTTCTCACATACACATAAAAGGCCTTGGGGTTATCCTTGATCCTACCCGCCAAAGATTTTTCATGCCTTCTCTTAGCTCTCCTAATCCCTTTCTTCAGCTCCCTCCTGGCTATCCTGTATCCCTCCAACGCTCCGTCTGAACCTTGTTTCTTCAGCCTTATGTAAGCCTCCTTCTTCCTCTTTACTAGATATTCAACCTCCCTCATCAACCAAGGTTCCCTCACACGACCATCTCTTTCCTACCTGACAGGTACATACATATCAAAAGTTCCACATTTCAATGACATCCTTCCCTGACAGCCTATGCTCTCAACTTATGCTCCTCAGATCCTGTCTTGCAGCATCGTATTTACCCTTCCCCCAATTGTAAAACCTACCCTGTTGCATGCACCTATCTCTCTCCATAACTAAGGTGAAAGTCACAGAATTGTGGTCACCATCACCAAAATGCTCACCCACTAACAAGCCCATCACTTGTCCTGGTTCGTTACCAAATACCAAATCCAATATGGCCTCCCCTCTGGTCGGACAATCTACATACTGAGTTAGAAAAGCTTCCTGGACACACTGCACAAGCACCGCCCCATCCAATCTACTTGATCTAAAGAGCTTCCAATCAATATTTGGTAAGTTGAAATCGCCCATGCCTACTACCCTGTGGCTTCTGCACCTTTCCAAAATCTGTTTCCCAATCTGTTTCTCCACATCTCTGCTGCTATTGGGGGGCCTATAGTTAACACCCGACAAGTTGACTGCACCTTTCCTATTTCTGACTTCAGCCCATACTACCTGCACAGGTAGATCCCCCTCGAACTGCCTTTCTGCAGCCATTATACCATTTCTAATTAGCAACACCACACCCCCTCCTTTTTTACCACCCTCCCTAATCTTACTGAAACATTTGTAACCAGGAACCTCCAACAACCATTCCTGGCCCTCTTCTATCCACGTTTCCGTGATGGTCACAGCATCGTAGTCCCAAGTACCAATCCACGCCTTACGTTCACCCACCATATTTCTGATACTCCTTGCGTTGAAGTATACACACTTGAACCCATCTCTGTGTCCGCAAATATTCCCTGTCAGTGCTACCTTCTCCACAGCCTCCCTACATTCTTGGACATCCTGAAAAACAGCTAACCTACTTGCTGGACTATAAGTCCGGATCCCATTCCCCTGCCAAATTAGTTTAAACCCCCCCCAAAGAGTGCTAGCAAACCTACCTCCCAGGATATTGGTGCCCTTCTGGTTCAGGTGCAACCCATCCTGCTTGTACAGGTCCCACCTTCCCCAGAATTAGATTAGATTACTTACAGTGTGGAAACAGGCCCTTCGGCCCAACAAGTCCACACCGACCCGCCAAAGCGCACCCACCCATACCCATTCCCCTACATTTAACACTACGGACAATTTAGCGTGGCCAATTCACCTAACCTGCACTTTTTTTTTGGACTGTGGGAGGAAACCGGAGCACCCAGAGGAAACCCACGCAGACACGGGGAGAATGAGCAAACTCCACACAGTCAGTCGCCTGAGGTGGGAATTGAACCCGGGTCTCTGGCGCTGTGAGGCAGCAATGCTAATCACTGTGCCACCGTGCCGCCCACCAATTGCAGTCCAATTGTCCAAATACCTGAAGCCCTCCCTCCTACACCATCCGTGCAGCCAAGTGTTCAACTGCACTCTCTCCCTATTCCTTGCCTCACTATCACGTGGCACCGGCAACAACCCAGAGCTGACGACTCTGTCCGTCCAAGCTTTTAGCTTCCAGCCTAACTCCCTGTGCTCCTGAATGACCTTCCCACCCCTCTTCCTACCTATGTCGTTGATGCCAATGTGCACCACGACTTCTGGCTGCACACCCTCCCCCTTAAGGATTCTGAAGACATGGGAAGTTGTTCATTGCAGGCAGTGGGAGTGAATGGTTGCTGCCAGCAATGGACATTCCAGGGGTCCAGGATCAGCAGGGGATCCCAGCTACATGGCAGTGAGAAATCAAAGGAGGTTGGAATGGAAAGATGGGAGAAGAAGGATTGGCAGCAAGGGCAACATGTCGGACTAGATACTGAGTGCCTTTGAATGAGGGACCTCCACTGGAAGCCCACATGTAAATCTGACAGGGCTGTGCAATTTGGCTCCCTACATGAACAGTTCCCAGTTTGCAGCTGGTTGAATACCAGTGGCATTAGCATGATGCCCATAATTTGGCATTGATTACCACCTAAAGGCCTCAGATGGCAGCAAGTTAGAAAGGTTATCCATGAGTCTTCCCACCCCAGATCTAATTGGGGCAGACATTCTCCTTTCTGACTAAATACCTTCTTACCTCCAAACCTTTCTGTGGAAGTCTTAAATTACACCTGTGTTTCTCGCTCCCTCCTTTTAAATTTGTGTCTGTTTCTCTCTCCCTCTCTTGTATTGCTTTATCTCTCTCTTGTTGTCTGTTATTCTTTTTGAACTCCTGGAGTTTACAGTGGATTTGTGTTGACCTCAGTGCTAACATCCTCACAGCCAGCAATGAAATACTGGTTCTGAATAGTCAAACATGAGTGAAATCAAGGTAAAGTGGTTTGATTGCAAGCTACAACATGCCTGGTACTACACAAACCATGCAGCCGAACATCACTTATTCCAAGTTACCAGCAATAGCATTCAGGATATCAACCACTTATTCTGGTTAGATTCCTACAAAAACACAGCAGTAGGGTTGCCATTCCTGTAGAATTGGCATGAAGTCTCCATTGAACAAAGGTTAATCTCCAGGATATTTTTGCAAGCCAGAATCTATGGGTTTTGTTTAAAAGGGTAGAGGAACAATTACTAATGAGTCTTAAGCTAATGATTCTCTTGTCTTAACAAGATGTAATTTATTGCATGATGGCAATTAAGTACAAGTTGCTAGTTAGATATTGTTACTAAGATGCAGGAGACATAAATGACACAACTGTCCCTTTTGCAATGCTGAGCAATTTTCCTGATTATCCAACCCAAGGAGGTATGACTTCAGATTGGGAGCAGCTGAATATAGCCTCCAACATTAACTCCTTCAGAGCAAATCTCTCACAACAAAATGGGCATTTTCTTCTTCCACTTGCTTTGAACAACTTCGTTTATCCATCTCAGTTAGAATGAATAAATGCTGTTTTACTGACAGTCAAGAACAATCCAATCACCTTTCCATTGATATAAGAATGTGCTATACAAATGCAGACAGGCTCGATAATCGGTGGTGGTGTTTTGGGACACAAGGTGGGAGGAGGAAGTTATGTGGATAAATCTGCAGGCATATCTTCAATCAGAGTTGGCAATCCATGTTAAGACTAGGGTTAAAAATTACTCTCATTAATTTAAAGCAGCCAGGGATAATTTAGAACTGAAAATTGAGCACAAAATTAGACTTTCTGGTGCAGTGTAATCAGGTATTCTTAGTGAATGATTACATAATTATCCAATGTCGTGAAATACATTTTTTAAGGAAAAGAAAGCTGTCTTGCAAGATTTTCTTGGATGACAACACGACCCCTTTAATATTGTCAAAAAACATTTTATGCTGCATGCGGTGTATATTGTGGGTGGTTAACCACAGGCCATAAACCAAATTTTGTAGATTTTAAACAGAACCATGTTTGACATTATCTATAATCTTGTTCTCTAAAGAGCACTGGAATTCTGTCAGCATACCTTTTCACTTTCGCAAATTATGACTAACATTCCTTCTCAGAGGAAGCCATTCCAATACACACAACACTTATGTCATTTACAAATAGTGTAACGCATGAATGCAAATACAATCCCTTTTTCTCTGTTCAAATAATGTGTCCCTGAGGATGTTTTGGGAAAATATACACACATTATTTTGAACTAACATCAGCCTGTTCAGTGTAAGAACCAGAAATCATAAAGTTAGATGCATTAAAAATAAAGACCTGCATTTATTTAGCACTTAGAGTCATAGAGTCATAGAGCTGTACAGCATGGAAACAGACCCTCCGGTCCAACCTGTCCATGCCGACCAGATATCCCAACCCAATCTAGTCCCACCTGCCAGCACCCGGCCCATATCCCTCCAAACCCTTCCTATTCATATACCCATCCAAATACCTCTTTAATGTTGAAATTGTACTAGCCTCCGCCACAGCACTTAGAGTCATAGAGTCATAGAGCTGTACAGCATGGAAACAGACCCTTCGGTCCAACCTGTCCATGCCGACCAGATATCCCAACCCAATCTAGTCCCACCTGCCAGCACCCGGCCCATATCCCTCCAAACCCTTCCTATTCATATACCCATCCAAATACCTCTTTAATGTTGAAATTGTACTAGCCTCCGCCACATCCTCTGGCAGTTCATTCCATACACATACCACCCTCTGCATGAAAGAGTTGCCCCTTAGGACCCTTTTATATCTTTCCCCTCTCACCCTAAACCTAAGCCCTGTAGTTCTGGACTCCCCGATCCCAGGGAAAAGACTTTGTCTATTTATCCTATCTATGCCCCTCATAATTTTATAAACCTCTATGAGGTCACCCCTCAGCCTCCGACGCTGCAGGGAAAACAGCCCCAGACTGTTCAGCCTGCCCCTATAGCTCAAATCCTCCAACCCTGGCAACATCCTTGTAAATCTTTTCTGAACCCTTTCAAGCTTCACAACATCTTTCCAATAGGAAGGAGACCAGAATTGCACGCAATGTTCCAACAGTGGCCTAACCAATGTCCTGTACAGCTGCAATGTGACCTCCCAACCCCTGTACCCCATACTCTGACCAATAAAAGAAAGCATACCAAACGCCTTCTTCACTATCCTATCTACCTGCAACTCCACTTTCAAGGAGCTATGAACCTGCACTCCAAGGTCTCTTTGTTCAGTAACACTCCCTAGAACCTTACCATTAAGTGTATAAGTCCTGCTAAGATTTGCTTTCCCAAAATGCAGCACCTCGCATTTATCTGAATTAAACTCCATCTGCCACTTCTCAGCCCATTGGTCCACCTGGTCTTTGCAGACACTGAAGTACTTTTGAAGTGTAGACACTAAAGAAAATATGGCAAACAATTCACATACTCAGATTCAAATAAACAAGAAGGTGCTAATGGCCATATAATCTCAGGTTTTTGGTACAAATTCTGGCCAGCAAACCCAGATGAATTCTTCTTCAAAATACTGTCATCAGATCTTTTGTGTTTTGAAAGAATAGGAAGAAAGGAAAATAAATTTCTCTGTTAATAAAAGATGAAATCCTACAGTAGTAAGAAATTACCTTGGCTCAGAAGATCAAGATGTTGAATCAATTTGAGTGAAGATAATAAATAACAAGGGAAAGAAATCATTGGTGAGAGTGGCAAAAGCCCCTGACAATAATTCTGTAGGAGAAAGTGAGGATTGCAGATGCTGAAGATCAGAGTAGAGAATGTGGCGCTGGAGAAGCGCAGCAAGTCAGGTAGCATCTGAGGAGCAGAAGCATGATTCCTGATGAAGGGTCTATGTCTGAAACATTGATTCTCCTGCTCCAGTAATTCTGTAGGTCAGAGTATAAGCCCTGAAATAATAGAGGCTTGTATAAAAGGTACCGCAATATTGGTAAATAATTATAATCTTCATATAGTTAGGACAAATCACTTTGATAGAAGTAGCTTTTGAGGATGAGTTCAGGGATACTTCCTTAGGATAATATATTGTGAAACTGACCAGGGACCAGACGATTTTAGACTTGACATTGAGTAATGAGACAGGAATACTTGACTATTGCTTAGTAAAGGATCTTTATCAGGACGAGTGACAATAACAAAATAGAATTTCACATTCAGTTTGAGGGTGAGAAATGCGTGCCCATAATTAATGTCCATAGAAACAGAACTGGCTAACATACATGGGGATAACAATGTATAAGTAAAACCGTGGATAAGCAATGCAGACATTTCAGGAGACCTTTGATAACTCTACAACAATATATTCAATTCAGAAGAAAAGACACTGAGAAATGTGACTACCTGTGGCTATCTAAGGAATTAAGGAAATTACTGATAGTATTAAATTGAATAAAAGACATTCAATGTTGTGAAGATTATTGTGAAGATAGGAAAAAGTGTAGAAATTAGCAAAAGATGGCTTAATTTTTTTTATTCATTCCAGGATGTAGGTATTGCTGGCTCAGCCAGAATTTATTGCACTTTTCTAAGGTGGCTAGTATATCCGTGTTGCATTCGGAAGAAACTCAGTGACAGTGAATGAATAGTGATGAAGTTTCAAGTCAGGATGGTGTGTGACTTAGAGGGGAACTTGCAAGTGATGGCATTCCCATGCATCTAATACCGTTGTTCTTCTGAATGAATGAAGTTGTAGGCTTGGTAGGTGATGACAAAGGACTGTTGGTGAATCTCTGCATCAAGTAAATCTAATAAAGGATATGTCAGAAGTAGGAGGGATGAATTGGTTGCTCAACAGCGTGACTTCATTAAAATGCATTACATTGGAAAGGCAAGAGTTAATATTTAAGGAGTAAACACATGTATTTCAATACATTACAATACAACACAGGAACAGGCCCTTTGGCCCACCAAATCTGCACCAATTCCTACTCCTTATTTATTGCCCACACACAGCTTCCATCCATCTGTTCGTCTCCCCTTCAAATGTCTTATCAATATATACCTTAAACGTTGCTAACGTGCCTGCTTCCAACACTTCCACTGGAATTTCAAGTCATGAATTCCTTCCAAGTAAAAGAAGACAACAGGAAGTGGACCAACCATAGGCAAAATAAATTAAGGACAGTGTTAGATCCAAAGAGGTGTCATATATGATTGCTTAAATAAGCAGGAAGCCTGAGGATTGGAAACAATATAGAGTTCAGCAAAGAATATAAAAACATAAGAAGTAGAAACAGGATTAAGTCACTTGGCCCCTCAAGCCAGCTCCACCATTCAATAAGATCATGACTGATCTGCTCCAGACCTCAACTGCTCCTCCATGCCAACTCCTCAACACCCTGATATTTCAAAAATCTATCTAATTCCCTTAAATATTTTCAATGATCTAATCTCCACAATTATCTGGAAGACCAAAAGGTTGATTAGGTGGGAAAAGTGGCATATGATTGTGAATTTGCAGGGCACAAAGAAGTGAAGTGTTAAGAGTTTCTATAATTATGCAAGAAGAAAAGATTAATAAAGATAAGTTTACATCCCTCAAATTCTGAAATGGGAGAACTGATAGTGAAATGGCAGAGAAATTAAATGACTAATTTAGTTCTATCTTTATATAGTACACAAATAGCCTCCCAGAAATGCAAGGGAAGCCAAGGTCTCTTGGGAAGGAGGAATTGGAAGAGACAAGCATTCATAAAGAAAACGCTAGAAAAATTAGAGCGATGGAAAGCTCATATAATCCCAGTGACTGAAAATGTACACCCCAGTACTAAATGGCTATGGAAATGGCTATGGAAATAATGGATGCATTGGTTGTCACCTTTTAAAATTCTATAGGTTTGGAATAGATCCAGCAGAATGTAGGGCAGCAAACATAGCATCAGAATTTAAAAGGAGGAAGGTAGTAAATCAGGAATTACATGACAGTTAGCCTAACATCAGTCATAGGAAAGTGCTGGCATCAAATGAAAACAGACGTGATAACAGGACACTTAGAAAATGCTAACAGGGTTATGCAGTCAACATGGAGATATGAAAGGGAAACTACTAAAGTTTTTTTTGAGAATGCAACTAATAGAATAGATAAGAGAGAACCGGTGGATGTGCTGAATTAGATTTTCAGAGAATTTTTGATTAAGTTCCAGATAAGAAATTAATATACAAAATCACAGCACATAGGATTGGTGGTAATCTACTGACACAAACTGAGAATTGGCTAGCAGAAAAGAAAGTAGGGGAGGAACAAATGGCTGTTCTTCCAGCATGCTAGGTACCGACAAGTGGGATACTACAGGGATCAGTACTTGGGTCTCAGCTATTCACAAGTTCACAAACGTTTTTTTTGATGGAATCAAAAGTGCTATTTCCAAGTTTGCTGATCACATTAAACTAGCTGAGATTGTGAGTCTTGCTGAGCATGTAAAAAGACTTCAATGTAAGTTAGTGGAGTGACTGAACAAAAGCATAGCAGATGGAGATAAGGTCGATAAATGTGAAGTCATCCACTTTAGTAGGACAAAGAGAATGGCAAAATCTTAATTAACTGCTAATAGTTTGGGAAATGTTGATTTAAGAAGGACCCTGGGTAACGTTGCACAGCAATCACTGAAAGCAAGCATGCAAGAGCATCAAGTAGTTAGAAAGGCAAGTGGTTTGTTTTCCTTCATGGTGATAGGGTTTGCATACTTCCTGCTGCTATAAAGGGCTTTGGTGACATCACACCTGGAGAATGGTGTACAATCTTGGTTTCCTTATTTCAGAAAAGCCTTTGATGAACTGCAGCAATGGTTCAACAGACTGACTCCTGGAATGGCAAGCTTGACACACGAGCACACATTGGCTCAACTGAGCCTATAATCACTGGAGCTTAGAAGACTAAGCAGGGATCTCATTGAAAGACATAAGATTCTGACAGATTTGGACATACTTGATACAGATATAGCAATTCCATGAGCTTTGGAGGAGAGGAGGGGATGACAAGATATGATGGTGTCAGGGTGTGCATTTAAGACAGATGATAAATATCTTCACTCAGAAGGTGGCACAGTGGTTAGCACTGCTGCCTCACAGCACCAGAGACCCAGGTTCAATTCCCGCCTCAGGTGACTGACTGTGTGGAGTTTGCACATTCTCCCTGTGTCTGCGTGGGTTTCCTCCGGGTGCTCCGGTTTCCTCCCACAGTCCAAAGATGTGCAGGGCAGGTGAATTGGCCATGCTAAATTGTCCGTAGCGTTAGGTAAGGGGTAGATGTAGGGGTATGGGTGGGTTGCGCTTCAGCGGGGCGGTGTGGACTTGTTGGGCCGAAGGGCCTGTTTCCACACTGTAAGTAATCTAATCTAAAGGTGATGCACCTATGGAATGTTCTACCACAGAGGTTATGAAGGGCAAATCATTAAATATATTTAAGAAAGAAACAGCTAACATTTCTTGCGGCTAAAAGCATTGACGGATATGCAGAGATAGTGGGAGTACAATGTTGAGGATCAGCCACAATCATACTGAATGGAAGAGTGGGCTCATTGGGCTGAATGGCCTATTAATGTTCCTATTTTCTGTTTTTATGTAAATGGTCAACATTGCTGCCACTGTGCATCAGTGGTGATCAGGAGTGAATGTTGATGGTGTTGGATGGGGTGCTAATCAAGTATGCTTTTTTGTCCTGGATGCTATCAAGTTTCTTGAATTCTGTTGGAGATGCACCTAATCATGCAGTTGAAGAGTATTCCAACATATGTCTGATCTATGGCAGACTCTGGCCAAAGTCTGATTGTAAACTAGATAAAACACCAGCGTTAGAGCATCTACAAGCATATACAAAGAGAGTTGTTTAAATAAACATTGGTTCCACATATGATAAGGCTAGGAATTAATAATTGGAAACAATTCTTTGCAGAGATAGATAAGTTGAAAAATTATATTTGGATTTCTAGTGACCAACTTTAAAGGAATTTCACAAGATTTCAAGCTTTAAGAACTTTCGCTCTAACAAAAAAAACTAAAAGCAACACTAACTAAACAATATTTGTAAGCAAATAATACACTATATAAAAAAAAGTTACCTTTTAACATAAATGAAAACTGATGCCACAATCATACATTACATCACCTTCTCTGGGAAATAACAGTTTTCACAAGAACCAGTCCAATGTCATTCCATTTTCCAATTGTTTGGCTTCTCCTTGTTTCAAGCTATAATTTTGAGTGACCATCAGAAGGTGATATTTTTAATTTTTGGAGAAGTTCCAAACCAAATATCACTAGCAAGACTACTTCAGCAATTCCTCTACTGCTCACCCTCCCTCTGCCCCACACCAGGACAAACCTTTCCAATTCTTTAGATTCCACTGCTTTGATCGAAGGCTGCCTTCTCTCCCATATTCTGCTGCTACATTTCCCTCTTTGCTGACCCCACAAGTTGCTGCTTTTTTTCTACCTGACAGAAGTCTCCTCCTTTCTTTTTCTGTTCAAAACAATTCAGAGACACAAGTTCTATCTACAATTAGCCTCGATCTTCTTGTCTTTGTTCATGTGTGAACATTTCAGTAAGCTTCTCGAACAGTCTTTAGCTGGGCTCCACTGTCCCCATGGTAACCATGTTAACTCATAACTGACCATATGATGTTTTACTTTACATTTTCATTTTCCTTTTAAATGAAGACTTGGTTTAAAACATATCAATCTTATAAACTTAGCAGTTGTAACAGAAGAGAATGGCAGAGATGTTGAACACATAATTTGCATCTAATATTGGAAGAGACCAAAGGTATTCCAATTCTAGAAGTGATAAAAGGAAGGAGAATGTAAAATAACCCCAATGACATAAGGCAAAATACTGGAAATTCTAAGGGAATCGAAAGTTGCCAAGTCTCCTGGACCTAATGGCCTGCATCCTAGGGATTAAAGGAAGTTACTACAGAGATAGTGGATACATTGGTTGTAATCTTCCAAACTTCCTTAAATACTGTGAAGCTCCCAGTGGTATGGAAAATGACAAACATAACTCTGCTATTCATGAAAGCAGACAGAAAGCAGCAATGTCTAAACAACTTAACCTAACATTTATCATTGGGGAAATGTTGGAATCATTATTAAAGAATGTAGTAGTAAGACATTGAGAAAAAAAGTACAATCTGACAAAGTCAACATTGTTTAGTGAAAGGGAAATCATCTTTGACAAATTTATTAGATTCATTTCAGGCTAGAACAAGTAGTGTATGTGGAAGGTGTCAGCAATTGCAGTTTATTTGCATTTCCATAAAATAATAATAAAAATAATCAGTAACAAATCCTATAATAAGATGCCACAGGTTGCTTAAGGTTTATGTAATAGGGTTGAAGATAAGAGCAATGGTATTGGGTGTAATATATTTACATGGGAGGAGGGTTTGTTAACCAACAGGAAGCCAAAAATCAGAATAAATGAGTTATTTCGAGGTTGGCAAATTGTATTTGGGGGAGGAGCTTAGAAATCAATTCTGCATTGAATATTTATGATCTATAATGATCACTGGGTAAAAGAACAGATTGTATTATAGCTAAATTTCTGATGATCCAAAAATAGGTAGTGAAGAAAATCATGAGATAGCCTAAAGCATTCTATAAAGGGATATTGAGAGTGGACAAAAATTGGCAGCTGGAATATAATATGGAAAAATAGTAGAATTTTACAAATGATCCAATTTGGTTGAAAGAATAGTAAAGTAAAGCAGAGAAATCTGGGTGGCCTCATACCAAACAGCACCCAGGTACAGCAAGTATTTAGAAAGGCAAATAGAATGCTGAGCTTGTTATAAGGGAGATGCAGCATAAAAGTCAGCAAGTCTTCTTAACACTGCAGGGCATGATTGTGAGACTGTATCTAGAGTACTACATACAATTTTGATCTCCTTATTCAAGAGAGATGTATTTGCATTGGAGGCAGTTCAAAGAATGTTAACAATGTTTGTTTCATTTGATGAAAGAATTGTTTTATTACAGTATTTTAGGTAAATTAGACCTATTCCTGATGAAGGACTTATGCCTGAAACATTGACTCTCCTGCTCTTTGGATGCTGCCTGACCTGCTGTGCTTTTTCCAGTGCCACACTTTATGATCTGACTCTCCAGCATCTGCAGCCCTCATTTTCTCCAAATTGGACCAATGATCCAACCAGAACTCTATCAACAAACACATCGAATTAGACCCCATCTACCACCCCCCCCGAGAAAAAGGACAAGAAATGATATCACCACAGGAAATGACATCACCAACCCAAAGAAACCCAAACATATAAATAAAAAGCAGGAATCAGCAGCAGTGCCTCGCCTGGAGACTTACTGAAGATGTTACCTGGTAGGGTGACGAAACATCTGGAAATGAACCTTCCAGTTCAGCGAGCAAACCTACATCCAGAAGCTCAACTTGATCTACAAGTCTTCTCAAAACTCGCGATGATCATTGTACTTTAAAAGAATGGGAGGTGATCTTAATGAAAAATATAAATACTGGGGGTTTGACAGGGGACATGCTAAGTGGATGCTATAGTCAGATTATGCAGAAATAATAATGATCAGTGGAAAAGGTTTGAATACCTACTGCTTCATCCCTAAAAAGCAAAATACTATGCATTCCCAGTTAATGTTTTCCAACAAATACAACCTCCAGACCTTGGAAATTTCTCTTCAGCTGCACAGCAGATGTTGACTTTTGAAGTGGGAGAATGATCTACTATGGTCAGGACTGTAACACCCTGGCCATCAAATGTTTTCCAACAGTTGTCAGATCATTGATTGTGTGATAACATTAATTTCTCTTTAAGCCAATCTTCTCCCACTAGTGAATGATTATGGCCAGAAATCTGATGGTAATATCAGCAATGCAGTTCAAGCAGTGGAGGAAGCAAAGGAATTTATGAACACCATACTTATAGTACACAATTGGTTACTTTGAAATGGGAGACAGAAAGGAAAAAGGGGAGTACTATTCCAAAAAAGGATTGAACTTACTTTTTAACATTTAAGAGCATGACCTAAGTGGGTGTAGTGTCATATTAATCCTGGCACTGCCGTGTTTCCCATCTATTTTCCAGGCTTGTCTCTTGCTGCAGTTATCAGAATGTACTGTGTGGAACCTTTTTGTTCTAATTCCATTTGTCTGAGAAAGCTCAACTGCTTTTCATCAAACACTAATAAAATTTTTAGAATGCATTGCTTACCATTAAGACTGATCCTGGATGATATCTCCAATAAAGTAAAAAAAAACACTGCTGGCACTTAGGCAGAGACCCAGACATTCCATTGAATCAGTCACCATAAGAAACTATCCGTGCTCTTTCACTTACTAACATTGGACACCTGCCTATCAGACAGAGTACAATTAAACAATGTGTGCATTCTTCTTCAGCATGAAATAAAAACAACCAAAACAAGATACTAAATATTGCTGCATTTCTTTCTTACTATTACTGTTAAGTCTTGATATTAATTTCCCTCATCTGACAGAAAATAGGCAGCCAGGAGGCTGGAAGAGCACAGCAAGCCAGGCAGCATCAGGAGGTGGAGAAGTCGAAGTTTCGGGTGTAACCCCTTTACTCCATGCTGAAGAAGGGTTACCCTGAAGCGTCGACTTCTCCACCTCCTGATACTGCCTGGCGTGCTGCGTTCTTCCAGCCTTCTGCCTGTCTACTTTGGATTCCAGCATCTGCAGTATTTTTGTCTCTAGAAAATAGGCAGCAGCAGAGTTAAGGTCACAGTAGTGGAATTAACAGCTTGCCTCCTGTCTGTGACTAAATTCATTCTCATATTTTCAAGTATTCAGAGGCTGCTGCAGCACCTGCCTGAATCATGAGTTCATCCAAACCAATAAGATGGTGCTGGCCATGACAGTGCTGTCCCTGAGGTGGGTGTTGGCAGCAGCAGTTTGAACAATCTAACTTGATGATGAAGATGCACTGGCATTCAATTTCACGTTCACAGCAACTCAGGTACCAACACTGTGATTTTCAGGACAGCAAAGCTGCATGAAGTGATGAGATGCCAGGCTTGAGTGAGTGGCAGAGTCTAGATTAGAATGGTGCTGGAAAAGCACAGCAGGTCAGGCAGCATCCGAGGAGCAGGAAAAGCGATGTTTCGGGAAAAAGCCTTTCATCAGGAGTGGAGGCAGGGAGCCTCCAGGGTGGAGAGATAAATGGGGCAGTGGGCTGGGGAGAAGGCAGCAAAGAGTACAATAGGTGAATGGGGGTGGGGATGGAGGTGATAGGTCAGAGGGGAGGGTGGAGCGGATAAATGGGAAGGGAGATTGACAGGTAGGACAGGTGATGAGGACAGTGTTGAGCTGGAAGGTTGGAACTGGGGTAAAGTAGGGGGGGGAAATGAAAAAACTGGTGAAGTTCACAATTGTGGGCGGCACGGTGGCACAGTGGTTAGCACTGTTGCCTCACAGCGCCAGAGACCCGAGTTCAATTCCCGCCTCAGGCGACTGACTGTGTGGAGTTTGCATGTTCTCCCCGTGTCTGCGTGGGTTTCCTCCGGGTGCTCCGGTTTCCTCCCACAGTCCAAAGATGTGCAGGTCAGGTGAATTGGCCATGCTAAATTGCCCGTAGTGTTAGGTAAGGGGTAAATGTAGGGGCATGGGTGGGTTGCGCTTCGGCGGGTCGGTGTGGACTTGTTGGGCCGAAGGGCCTGTTTCCACACTGTAATGTAATCTAAAAAAAAGTAATCTAATCTAATTGATGCCCTGGGGTTGAAGTGCTCCGAGGCGGAAGATGAGGTGCTCTTCCTCCAGGCGTCGGGTGGTGAGGGAGCGGCGATGGAGGAGGCCCAGGACCTGCATGTCCTCGGCAGAGTGGGAGGGGGAGTTGAAATGTTGGGCCACGGGGCAGAGGGGTTGATTGGTTCAGGTGTCCCGGAGATGTTCCCTAAAGCACTCTGCGAGGAGGTGTCCAATCTCCTCAATGTAGAGGAGACCGCATCGGGAACAATGGATATAATAAATTACATTGGTGGATGTGCAGATGAAACTTTGATGAATGTGGAAGGCTCCTTTGGGACCTTGGATGGAGGTGGGGGAGGAGGTGTGGGTGCAAATTTTGCAATTTCTGCAGTGGCAGGGCATGGATAGCATAGGTACCAAAGGTTTAGATCAAGTTGAATGTGTGATTGCATGTGGGGGCTGGTATGGAGAGACCCAAGAGGCAGCTCTCGAGGATTCTTAAACCCTACAATTGTCCAACAATTAGGTTCTTACAAGCTGTGTAGATACACATGGAACAGCAGGGATGATGAGCAAATTGACCATGACCATGGTACATGGAGCCATTCAGGCACTGGGAGAAAATAGGAACAAAATAGAGATAGTGAACCATATAATTTGAAGGGTAGATACTGTTATCAGCAGTCATGATGATGAGCTGAAGGCCATGATGCCTGCCTGGCGCCAGAGCTAAAGATATCTCATCGGAGCTAGACAGGAATTTGGAGAGAGACAGGAGGGATGCAGTTGCCATCATCCACATTGGTACTGACAATAGTGTTATGACTGGAAAGGAGGTTCTGCTGAAAGATTGTGAACAGTTAGAAGCTAAACTAAAAAGCAGAACCACCCAGGTAATAATCTTAGGTAAACTGGAACAGGGTAAATAAAGTCAAGAAACTAAATGTAAGGTTCAAAGAGCAGTGTGAAAGAATGTTTCAGTTCATAGGACACTGGCACCAATAGAAGGGTGATAGCAGTGAGGCGTTCTGGTGAGATAAGCTTCACCTGAACAGTGCTGGGACCAGTGTCCTCACAAACTAGGAGTTGTAGAGAGTGCTTTGAACAAATTGGAGGGGACAAAAGGATCAGCAGGGAGGTGCATACAAACTTACAAAGCTAAAGGATATGGCCCATTGCAGGCTAACTACTTTGATAATATACCCAGAGGGGGACAGGAAGGGACAGCATGTGCAAGCATTAAAATAAAGCAGTAAATAGAATCAAAGGGGAAAAAAATGGAAACAAGCAAGATTAATGTCTCTTTATGTAAAAGCATGCAGCATTCAGAACAAAATAGATGAACTCACGGCACAAATATGGGTTAATGAGTATGATCCTACAGCCATTATGGAGACATAGTTACAAAGAGATCAAGTTTGGGAACTAAAGATGCAAGGGTCAACGTTCCCTCTCAGCTGCGTGCAAGTACGGCTGCTCCAAGGGTCCGTGCATGGTGGTCAGCTTCAGCATGTCAATCGTGGAATTGATTTTCCATTCCGGATATTGCTGCCACGAACAGACCTCAGATGGTAGCACTGTCTGGAAGAAAATTCGAGTGAGCACTATTAGGGATTTGTACCTGGATTACACAGGTAAAAACAATGACTGCAGATGCTGGAAACCAAATACTGGATTAGTGGTGCTGGAAGAGCACAGCAGTTCAGGCAGCATCCAACGAGCAGCGAAATCGACGTTTCGGGCAAAATCCCTTCCTAATGAAGGGCTTTTGCCCGAAACATCGATTTCGCTGCTCGTTGGATGCTGCCTGAACTGCTGTGCTCTTCCAGCACCACTAACCCAGTACCTGGATTACACAGTGGAGTTAGCAGCACATAGCACCTGTGCCATGCTTCACTGTACTGTGCTGGATGAAATGCAGTTGGCACAGTGACTGATATAGATTGCTGCCAAGATGCCAGGCATTGCCTGACACAATTTGCTCCTACCAGCCATGGAATCCCTTCTAGCTCTACTATGGTGCAGAGCAGGCTTTCCGGGCCTAAAAATGATGCGTGCTGCCAATAGCAATGGCGAGGCCTGCAACACGAGTGAAGCCACACCTGACTATTCCTGGCAATACCAAATAAATCTGGTTAGCTTTCATTTAAGTCCTCAGTGATTTCCCTTTTGAAAAGGTAAATGGCAAACTGAGAGATGTTCAAATTTTCCCAGCTCCAGCCTATGAGGAACCAAATGTATAAATTTTCATCACCCCAATCAGCATCTCAGCCGAGGGCAGTGCAATCTTGTCCTGGTCTCAGATTACAATAGTTGGCAGGTATCCCCCTTCCTGTATCACAAATGTCTCACAAGCAGTTTCTCACTGGAGTTCAGGGAATTGCTTTACGAACACTCTTGATAGAATTGGCTTCTTGCTGAAAGCACTTTGCCTCCTTTTCCGTCCTTTAGTAGTTTGTCCTACTTTGCATGATCTTTGTTCATTCTCTAGGTAATACTGTATTGCAAATGGAATATCCAGCAATCCATGCATGTGCACAATCTGAAAAGTCATTGAAAAAAATCCATAAGACCATAAGACATAGGAGTGGAAGTAAGGCCATTCGGCCCATCGAGTCCACTCCGCCATTCAATCATGGCTGATGCGCATTTCAGCTCCACTTACCAGCGTTCTCCCCGTAGCCCTTAATTCCTCTAGACAACAAGAATCTATCAATCTCGGCCTTGAAGACATTTAGCGTCCCGGCTTCCACTGCACTCCGTGGCAATGAATTCTACAGGCCCACCACTCTCTGGCTGAAGAAATGTCTCCGCATTTCTGTTCTGAAATGACCCCCTCTAATTCTAAGGCTGTGTCCACGGGTCCTAGTCTCCTCGTCTAACGGAAACAATTTCCTAGCATCCACCTTTTCCAAGCCATGTATTATTTTGTACGTCTCTATTAAGTCTCCCCTTAATCTTCTAAACTCCAACGAATACAATCCCAGTATCCTCAGCCGTTCCTCATATGCTAGACCTGTCATTCCAGGGATCATCCGTGTGAATCTCTGCTGGACACGTTCCAGTGCCAGTATGTCCTTCCTGAGGTGTGGGGACCAAAACTGGACACAGTACTCCAAATGAGGCCTAACCAGAGCTTTATAAAGTCTTAGTAGTACATCTCTGCTTTTATATTCCAACCCTCTTGAGATGAGAGACAACATTGCATTCGCTTTCTTAATCACGGACTCAACCTGCATGTTTACCTTTAGAGAATCCTCGACTAGCACTCCCAGATCCCTTTGTGCTTTGGCTTTATTAATTTTCTCACCATTTAGAAAGTAGTCCATGCTTTTATTCTTTTTGCCAAAGTGCAAGACCTCGCACTTGCTCACGTTAAATTCCATCAGCCATTTCCTGGACCACTCTCCCAACCTGTCTAGATCCTTCTGTAGCCTCCCCACTTCCTCAGTACTACCTGCCTGTCCACCTAACTTCGTATCATCGGCAAACTTCGCTAGAATGCCCCCGGTTCCCTCATCCAAATCATTAATATATAATGCGAACAGCTGTGGCCCCAGCACCGAACCCTGCGGGACACCGCTCGTCACCGGCTGCCATTCTGAAAAAGAACCTTTTATCCCAACTCTCTGCCTTCTGTTAGACAGCCAATCCTCAATCCATCCCAGCAGCTCACCTCGAACACCATGGGCCCTCACCTTGCTCAGCAGCCTCCCGTGTGGCACCTTATCAAAGGCCTTTTGAAAGTCTAGATAGACCACATCCACTGGGTTTCCCTGGTCTAACCTACTTGTTAGCTCTTCAAAAAATTCCAACAGGTTTGTCAGGCATGACCTCCCTTTACTAAATCCATGTTGACTTGTTCTAATCAGACTCTGCTCTTCCAAGAATTTAGAAACCTCATCCTTAATGATGGATTCTAGAATTTTACCAACAACCGAGGTTAAGCTGATTGGCCTATAATTTTCCATCTTTTGCCTTGATCCTTTCTTGAACAAGGGGGTTACAACAGCCATCTTCCAATCATCCGGGACCTTTCCTGACTCCAGTGACTCTTGAAAGATCTCAACCAATGCCTCTGCTATTTCCTCAGCCACCTCTCTCAGAACTCTAGGGTGTATCCCATCGGGGCCAGGAAATTTATCAATTTTAAGACTTTTTAACTTTTCTAGCACTATCTCTTTCGTAATGGCAACCATACTCAACTCAGCCCCGTGACACCCTTTAATGTTTGGGATATTACTCATGTCTTCCACTGTGAAAACTGACGCAAAGTACTTGTTAAGTTCTCCTGCTATTTCCTTATCTCCCATCACTAGGCTTCCTGCATCAGTTTGAAGTGGCCCAATGTCTACTTTTGCCTGTCGTTTGTTTCTTATGTACTGAAAGAAACTTTTACTATTATTTCTAATATTACTGGCTAGCCTACCTTCATATTTGATCCTCTCATTTCTTATTACACTCTTTGTTATCCTCTGTTTGCTTTTGTATCCTTCCCAATCTTCTGATTTCCCACTGTTCTTAGCCACTTTATAGGATCTCTCTTTTTCTTTAATACATTTCCTGACTTTCTTTGTCAGCCAAGGTTGTCTAATCCCTCCCCAGTTAATCTTTCTTTTCTTGGGAATGAACCTCTGTACAGTGTCCTCAATTATACCTACAAACTCCTGCCATTTTTGCTCTACTGTCTTCCCGGTTAGCCTCTGCTTCCGGTCTATTTTAGTCAGTTCCTCTCTCATGCCCTCATAATTACCTTTATTCAACTGTAACACCATTACATCCGATTTTGCCTTCTCCCTTTCAAACTCCAGACTGAACTCTACCATATTATGGTCGCTACCTCCTAAAGGTTCCCTTACTTTAAGATCTTTTATAGAGTCTGGTTCATTGCAAAGCACTAGGTCCAGAATAGCCTGCTCTCTTGTGGGCTCCATGACAAGCTGTTCCAAAAAGCCATCCTGTAAGCATTCCATGAATTCCCTTTCTTTAGATCCACTAGCAACATTATTTACCCAGTCCACCTGCATATTGAAGTCTCCCATGATCAATGTAACCTTGCCTTTCTGACATGCCTTCTCTATTTCCCGGTACATGTTGCGTCCCTGGTCCTGACCACTGTTAGGAGGTCTATACACAACTCCAATTATGTTTTTTTTGCCTTTGTGGTTCCTCAATTCCATCCACACAGACTCCACATCATGCGACACTATGTCATTCAATACCATAGATTTAATTTTGTTCTTAACTAACAAGGCAACCCCACCCCCTCTGCCCACCTTTCTGTCTTTTCAATAAGTTGAAAAACCATGGAGGTTTAACTGCCAGTCCTGACCCCCCTGTAACCAAGTCTCTGTGATGCCTACTACATCATAATCATTCACTATTATCTGTGCCATTAGTTCATCAGCTTTGTTATGAATGCTACGAGCATTCAGGTAAAGTGCCTTAATGCTAACTTCCTTATCATTAGAGATGTTGGAAGTCATATGTCCTAAGTTATCCTTGCTTTTTTCTGCATTCTCAGTCTGCCTCAATTTTAAATTCGCCTGGAAACATGCTATCCTGCTGCTTATCTTTCCATTTACCTCCATACTCCCTGTCGCTTTCACTTTCCCTTCCCCTCAACTCAGAAGTTTAAAGTCCTACTGACCACCCTATTTATCCTCTTCGCTAGAACATTGGTACCTGATTGGTTCAGGTGGAGACCGTCCCAACGGTACAGATCCCCCCTGTTCCAAAACTGATGCCAATGCCCCATGAAGTGGAATCCCTCTTTCCCACACCAATCCCTTAGCCACGTGTTTACTTGCCTAATTTTCTTGTCCCTATGCCAATTGGCATGTTGCTCGGGCAGTAATCCGGAGATTATGACCCTTGAGGACCTGTGCTTCAATTTCCTGCCTAGTGCTTCGTAATGCCCAAACAGGTCCTCCACCCTAGTCTTGCCTATGTTGTTGGTACCAACGTGGACCACAACAACTGGATCCTCCCCCTCCCGCTCCAATATCCTTTCAAGCCGGTCAGAGATGTCTCGCACCCTGGCACCGGGCAGGCAACACAACATGCGAGACTCCCGATCCGGCTTGCAAAGGATACTATCTGTCCCCCTAATTATAGAATCCCCTATAACCACTACTTGTCTATTAGCTCCCCCCTCTTGAATGGCCTTCTGCACCATGGTGCCTTGGTCAGTTGGCTCATCCTGTCCAGAGCCCTTTTCCTCATCCGAACAGGGAGCAAGAATCTCGTACCTGTTGGACAAGGTCAAGGGCTGAGGCTCCTCCACTTCTGAACTCCGGTTCCCCCTACCTGCCTCACTTACAGTCACACTCTTTTGTGCCTGATCACTAGCTGATCCTTCAAGCCATGACCATATTTCCCATAGACTTTTGGAACTTGAAAATCCCTCCAAAAAATCAGGACATTAGGGATCTGTTAAAGTCTAATATAACACCATTTGTGTCATGCCTCAATGGGATAGCTCATTGGAAATCAAATCCATCTTTTCCTGGAGTCATCACATAAGTTAAAGACTTTAAAAAGTACACGGAAGTCTCCAATATACCTGTCTTTTAGGTCCAGGTTGACAGAAAGTACAGACCAGTTTCTGACTTATCAAGAATGACTATTCATGAAGCATAAACAGACTTTAGCTACAGCTAAACAATTATGAACCTTCTACTCCCCTTCTAAACTCCCCTTCTACACATACATACAGTAAGACATAGATAGGATAAAAAGTGGATGTTAGAGGCAGAGGGAAGATCCGGATAGCAGTTCAGCGATCCCATGCCACGATGATTCTTGTACCGATCACTGACATTGCTTCTCGATCTTCCTTCTCTCGATATTTTCACTTGTTTTTTTTCTACCTTGTTCATGGTCCAAAAACATCTAGCATGGTGACTCAGTTGGTAGTATTGCTGTCTCACAGCACCAGGGAACCAGGTTGGATTCTACCCTCGGGTGACAGTCTATGTAGAATTCGCAAGTTCTCCCCGTGTCTGTGTGGATTTCTACCGGATGCTCCAGTTTCCTCCCACAGTCCAAAGATGTGCAAGTTAGGTGGATTGGCCATGCTAAATTACCCATAATGTCCAGGGATGTGTAGGATAGGCAGGGTTATAGGGATAGGGTAGGGGGATGGGTCTGGGTGAGATGCTTTTGAGATGGTATGGATTTGTTGGGCCAAATGGCCTCTTTCCACACCATAGGGATCCATTAAAAGCAGCAGAATTGTATTCCAGCACAATCTGTAACCTCATGGCCCGGCATATTCCCCCACTCAACCATTACCATCAAGCTAGGTGATCAATCCTGGTTCAATTAAAGAGCAGGAGGGCACACCAGGAGCAGCACCAGGCAGACCTGAAAATAAGGTGTCAACTGATAAAACTACTAAACAGGACTACTTGAATGCCAAGCAGCATAAGCAGCAACTGATTGACAGAGCTAAGCAATTCCACAACCAAACAATCAGATCTAAGTTTTGCAGTCCTATCACATCCAGTTGTGAATGGTACTGGACAATTAAACAACTCAATGGAGGAGATGACACAAATATTCTCACCATCAATAATAGAAAAGCCAAACACATTAGTGGAAAAGGTAAGTCTGAAGTAGTCACAGCAATATTCAGCCAGATGTGTCAGGTAGATCATTCATCTCGACCTCTTCCAGTGGTCACCAGCATTACAGAAACCAGTCTTCAGTCAATTCAATTTACTCCACATGATATCAAGAAACAGTTGGAGACACCGAATACTGAAAAGGCATGGGCCCTGACAACATTCCAGCAATACTAATGAAGACTTTTGCTCAAGATCTTGCCACACTCCCCTAACCAAGCTCTTCCAGTACAATTACAACACTGGCATTTGCCTGACAACATGAAAACTTACCCAGGTCTTGTACACAATAAACAGGATGAATTCAACCTGGCCCCATCAGTCTACTCTCAATCATCAGTAAAGTGATAGAATGTATCATCAACCATGTTATCAAGGAACACCAGCTCAGCAATAATTTGCTCTGTGACATCCAGTTTGGATTGTGTCAGAGCCACCCAGCTTCTGACCCCATTACTGCCTTGTTCAAACATGGACAAAAGAGGTATATTCCTGAGGTGAGGTGAGAATGACAGCCTTTGATATCGAAGCTGCATTCAACCAAATGTGGCATCAAGGAGCCCCAGCAAAACTGGGGATCAATGGGTATCTTGGGAAAGCTCTCCTTGGTTAGAGTCATACCTGGCACGTAGAAAGATAGTTGTGATTGTTAGTCAGCTCAGCTCCAGGACATCTCTCCACAAGTTCTGAAGGGTAGTCTCCTAGGCCCAACCAACTTCTGCTGCTTCATCAATGATCGTCCCTCCCAAATAACATCAAAAGTGAGGATGTTTGCTGATGATTACACAATGTCCAGCACCATTCATAACTCTTCAGATATGGAAGTAGCTCATGTTCAAATGTGATAAGAGCTGGACAATATTCAGTCTTGGGCTGACAAGTGACAAGTAACATTCCTGCCACACAAATGCCAGACAATGACCATCTCCAATAAGAGACAGTCTAACCACCGCCTCTTGATATTCAATGGTGTTACCATCACTGAATTCCCCCACTACCAGGATCCATGGGTTATCATTGACCAGAAACTCAACTGGACTAGCCAGATAAATACAGTGACTACAGGAACAGGTCAGACCCTAGGGCGGCACGGTGGCACAGTGGTTAGCACTGCTGCCTCACAGCGCCAGAGACCTGGGTTCAATTCCCGCCTCAGGCAACTGACTGTGTGGAGTTTGCACATTCTCCCCGTGTCTCCAAAGACCTGCAGGGCCATGCTAAATTGCCCGTAGTGTTAGGTAAGGGGTAGATGTAGGGGTATGGGTGGGTTGCGCTTCGGCGGGGCGGTGTGGACTTGTTGGGCCGAAGGGCCTGTTTCCACACTGTAAGTTATCTAATCTAATCTAATGCTGCAAGTAACTCGGCTCCCGATTCCCCAACCCTGTCCACCATCTATAAGGCATAAAGCAGGAGTGTGCTGGAATACTCCCCACTTGCCTGGATAGGTGCAGCTCCAACAACACTCAAGAAACTTGACAGCATCCAGGACAAAGCAGCCCAATTGATTGGCATGATATCCACAAAAGTTCACTTCCTGCACCACCAATGCTCAGTAGCAGCAGTGCGTACTATCTATAAGATGCATTGCAGAAATTCACCCAAGGTCCTGACCCAGCACCTTCCAAACCCAACATAACTTCCATCTAGAAGGACAAGGGGAGCAGATACATGGGAACACCATCACTGGAAATTCCCATCCAAACTACTCACCATTTTGACTTGGAAATATTTCGCCGTTTTTTCACTGCCGCTAGGTCAAAGTCCTAGAATTTCCTCCAAAATGGCATTGTAGGTCTAACAAAGGCACATGGTTTACCGTGGTTCAAGATGTCACCAACACTTTCTCAAAATCAACTAGGAACAGGCAATAAATGCTGGCCAGCCAGTGACATCCATGACCCATGAGAGAACAGAGGGAAAAAAAGTATTGTACATTGATTAATGTTATGATCTGCCTGCTCTACAAACATTCAGTGTTCATTCACTGCACATTCACTAACACTCTCACAAATGCAGCATCCTCTGCAATTTTCCTCACAAGTGTGCCCTCATGCCACAGATGCCATTTGTGGTTTAAGGGCAATTGCAGTTCTCAAAGATTGGCACAAACAATCCTAATCTCTCACTCATTAAATACTACTCGGGTTTTGAATGATTGATACTCAGCTATACTCAACACCTCGAAGCAGATTAAAACCAATGGAAGGGAGAGGATTGCACTATTATTTTAGATCTGACTGTGGATTTGAATCCAGTCCAGACGGATAGGATCTAAATTTCCCATCCCTGATGGATATTAAAATCTTGCAATGACAGAGTTTGTGTAATTTCGACTAAAATTCTCAGATGTACTTTGAAATCTGATGTGACATTGCATTGAATTACAGTAAACTCCCCATTATGAAAAGTAGGGTTTATATGCATTTGGAGAAATGAGGACTGATGAGGGATAGTCAGCAGGCTTTTGTGAGGGAGAAATTGCGTCTCAAAACTTGATTGAGTTTTTTGAGGAATATAACCAAAAAGACTGTTAAGGGCAGAGCGGTAGACATCGTTTACCTAGACTTTAATAAAGCCTTTGAAAAGGTTCCACATGGTAGACTAATTAGTAAAGTTAGATCACATGGGATTCAGGGTGAGCTTGCCAACTGAATACAAAATTGATGTGACAGTAGGACACAGAGGGTGGTGGTGGAGGGTTGTTTTTTGGACAGGAGCCCAATTGCCAGTGGTGTTCCACAGAAACAAGTACTGGATCCATTTTTGTTTGGCATCCAAATTGTTGATATAAATGACACATTTAGTAGGTTTGCAGATGGCACCAAGATTAGTGGTATAGTGGACAGTGAAGAAGGTTATCTAAGATAACAAAGAGGTCTTGATCAATTGGATCAATGGGCTGAGGAGTGGCAGATGGAGTTTAATTTGGATAAATATGAGGTATTGCAATTTGGTAAAACAAACAAGGGCAGGACTAATACAATTAATGGAAGGGCCCTGGGTAATGTTGTAGAACAGAGAGCCTTTGTGGTTCAGGTAAATGATTCTTTTAAACGTATGTCACAGGTAGATAGGGTGGTTAAGAAGGCATTTAGCATATTTGCTTTCATTGTTCAGACCTTTGAGTACAGGACTTGGGGCATCATATTAAGGTTGTAGAGGGCATTGGTCGTCCTGCTATAGGAAAGATATTATTAAATTGGCAAAGATTCAGAAAAGATTTACCAGGGTGTTGTCAGGAATGGAGGGTTCAAGTTATAAAAATAGGCTGGACAGGCTGGGATTTCTTTTCACTGAAGTGTAGGAGATTGAGGGGTGACCTTATAGAGATTTATAAAATTAAGAGGTGCATAGATAAGGTGAATAGCAAGAGTCCATTCTCACGGGCAGGGGATTTCAAAACTAGAGGGCATATTTTTAAGGAGAAAGTGAGGACTGCAGATGCTGGAGATCAGAGTCAAAAAGTGTGGTGCTGGTCAGGCAGCATCCAAGGAGCAGGAAAGTTGACATTTCGGGCATAAGCCCTTCATCAGGAAGTAGTGGCTGCAGGTACAGTTACAACATTTAAAAGGATAAGTACACAAATAGGAATAATTTAGAGGGATATGGGCCAAACACAAGTAAGTGGGATTAGTTTAGTTTGGGAACTTGGTCCACAGGGACTAGTTGAACTGAAGGGTCTGTTTCCATGCTGTATGACTCTATGATTCTTATAACTTTATCTGGTACCTAAGCATCTGCGAATCTCATGCAACTGGTAAAAATTTCAAAGAAAGTTGACCATTTTTCATCCTTTTTGTTCAAAAATATCTATTGAACTTGGTGCGCCAAACTCCAATGCATATATGTTCATCTGCCACACAGTAATTCTCCCAGCTGCCACTAGCAGTGTTCCCAATGTTTTCCCTCATACAGACACCAATAAACTAGTGGCTACTTGATTTTGTGATCGAGGTTGTGAAGAAGAGTTATGCTAGCCTCAAAACATTAACTGTGTTTCTCTCTCAACAGATGCGGCACAATCTGTTGAGTTTCTCTGGTATCATCTGTGTGTGCTTCAGGTTTCCAGCATTAACAGTATTTTTCCTTTGTCAAATGAGGCCATATGAGTAGAAGTGAAAAAACACAAAGGGTGCAAACACCCTGTTGCATATGTATTATTGAGTTCCAAGTAGTCAGCAAGAGCTAAAGAATCAAATGTGTAATTAAATGTGAGTGAAGTGAATTTAAGGCAGTAACATTAGGAGAGTTTACCAAGGTTAGCTTCAGTATGCAAGGTAAGAAGGGAGCAAATATCTTGAATTACATCCAGAAGAGCTTGTTTAGTCAGTAAGTAGAAAGTACATCAAGGCATTGGGCAGTTCTAGACCTATTATTCAGAAATGACTCAGGCACGTACAAGGCATATCAGTCAGAAAGCATTTTGGAGATAGAAACAATAACTCAATTAGATTTTAGGACAGTTATGGACAGGTATAAGATAGACCAGGAATTTGAGTTCGAAACTGGAGACATGCAGGTTTGACTAAGATATGATTTGGCCCAAGTGGACTGGGAGCATCCCACTGTATTGGGCCTGTGGGACACACTCAAGACCCAATTGGAGCAACGTCTGAGCAATATCCAGGTTTAGATTCATACATGTGTCGGGCAATGACCACCTCCAATGAGAGAGAATCCAACCATATTCCCTTGGCATTTAATAGCATTACCATCACCAAGTCCCTAACTCTCAAAGCCTGGAGGTTACTATTGACCAGAAACTGAACTGAACCAGCTCATAAATATTATGGCTACAAGAGCAGGTCATATACTAGGAATTCTGAGGTCATTAACTCACCTCCTGACTCTCCAAATCCTGTCCACCATCTACAGAGCACTAGTCAGGAGTATGATGGAATAGACCCCACTTGTCTAGATGGGTGCAGCTCCAACAATACTCACGAAGCTTGGCACCATCCTTGACAAAACAACCTGCTTAGCTGGCATCACATCCATAAACATCCACTTCATCGACCATTGACACTTAGGAGCAGCAGTGTCTATCATTTACATTTTAGAAGTTCACAAAGGGTCCTTAGACATTCCTTCAAAACCCACAACCTCACCATCTAGAAGGACAAGGGCAGCTGATACACAGGAACACTATTACTTGCAAGCTCCTCATAATCCAGACTTGGAAACAGAATACCATAGAGTCATAGTCATATAGCATGGAGATCCAAACTGGTCCATGCCAACCAAAATGTCTGTCCACGCCAATGCTATTTCCCTGCACTTGGCCCATATCCTTCTAATCCTTTCTCATCCATGTTTTTTTTTTGTCTAAATGCCTTTTAAATGTTGTTAATGTACCCTCCTCAACTACTTCTGCTGCCACCATTGAACAGTTGAGTCAAATCATAGCCATGTGGTTCTATGTAGTTTATGTAAAGACAGCCTCACAAGTTAACAAATGTGTCAAAAATACTAACAGAATTCTAGCTTTATCTTGTGAGATATGGAATGTAAAAGCCAAAAGCTCATTATGAGTCCATGTAATACTTTAATAAGAGCTCAATTGCAATATTCTGGGCAGTACTGGGAAGTACGATGATGCTTTAGAGTGAAAACAATATAGATTCACGCAACTGCTGCCTGGTACAGGAAGAAAAATACTAAAGAGCTTTTTTTAAAGCATTTATTTAGTTATTGTTAGAAAAGGGCATATTACAGAGTGTCATGATGAAAGTCATGATGAAGGACGGGTAGTTAAAATTAGACAATTTACAGAAGCTGAGAGATTAAGCTGTGGTTGCACAGAAATTGCCTTTACCATGCTGCAGGTTTTTCACAAATTTCTCCAGTGGAGATCCGTTAAAACTGATTAGGTATGATGTTATCCAAATTTGTACCTCTACAGATAGAATCTGATTCTTCAATGTTCTAAAAGAAAGAATAGAAAGCCCAAGGTTAACCACTTTTATTTGTCAGGAAATGCAGCTAGTTCAAGAGAAGCAAGAGCAGAAACACAAAAATGGTGAATCTGCAAGCAACTGTCTATGTGTCCCATGCAATTTGTTTTGAGAGACCATCAACAAACTTTAGCAACAGGTGATCTAGGATAGGGGACAGGAGAAACTTACTTACACAAAAATGTAACAGTGTGTTTTAGTTCCAGGGCTCATGGCTAAGGTCGGAAGTACATTAACACTACCTAGAATAGATCGATGAAGAAAAAGGAATTGAAGAAGTATAAGAACAGTTTAAATTTAAAAGAGGATGAATGCTAATATGGGCTGGCTAAACCAAATAATCTGAGTTGTGTATAATCATAACGTTTCATTGGCCTTTGATTGAGTCAAAAAGTCAGTACTTATCATATCATGGATCCCTGCCAGGTCAAACCAAGATGACATCGTCTATTAGATCATTTTATCACATTTCAATAGTTGTTAATTATCAATTTATGTGGTTCTTCTTACTTTATGGCTTTCAACACAGAGAAAAACCAGAACATTTTTGTTTGCTTAGTCCCTCAAGGTTGAGGAAATATTTGGACACCAGAAAATGACAACATGCTTATGGACCTACATTAAAGTTACCACAACAATAAAACTCTCTGCAACTCCTTAATGAAACTTATTTTAAAGTACTTCAGAATGGGGGGAAAGGTAGCACTGTATATACTGTATAGAATGTGCTTCTTCTATCAAGAACATGGATTAGTGCTGTTAGCGAATATATTTTTTTATTTGTTGTTGGCATTTTTGCATATTGGCATCTTGCAGAAACCAAACTATAATGTTTCAAGATGACCTTTTCAAACAAAAATGTGTTCATCCAAGACCCACCACAAAGCCAACTAGATTCTCAGGAGTTTCTTCAGAAGCCAATGCCAGAGAGTTTGTCCAGTAACATGTTCACACCCAAGATATTTGGCAACTTTCAGTTATTCTGAGCCATGATTAAATAACTTGGCTCTAGTGTTGTTTTCTAAAAAAAACTTAAATTATTAAATAAGCAATTTCATCCTGGTGGTCAACTATTCTATGACAAATACACTTCAGTGTCTTTTATATTCCGCTTAAATACCTTTGAAATTAATTGTATTGATGCAGAGTATGTGCCTTATCAATGTCATTGTATAAAAAAGTGAATCTGAAAGGAACAATACAGTAAATTCTCAGAAACAGGCACAAATGCACTAATCAATTTGTTCCATTCTTTTGTCTAAATTGTCACCCAGAAGAGCCATTTCCTCACGAACATTATTTGGCAGATGCTATGTTGCTAGAGCTGACACCTTTGTGGTTCTTGAGACCACTAATTCAAAATTACAAACAAAATACAACAAATATTTTGTGTAAGTAAGCACATCTCTTAAAAGATTTTACAAAATGGCAATTCAAAAGCACAAACTCAAAATATAAGCAAAACAAATATACAAGCAAAATGTTTGCAGCAGAAGTTTTGATTATTCTTTTTACCCATATGGGATATATTTTCCTAAATACACTAATTTCAGTAGTCATGAACACAAGTGGTGCCCTTAGTCCATATGGATTAGCTAGGTGGTAGAAAAATACCCTAAAAAGCCCAACAAGCTATTGATAAAATTTACCCTTTTTAATTCCTTATTATAACAGCAATTGAAATACTTCTAATAGGCCCAGTTCAATCAGGTTATGATTGCTTTGGACAAACCCATCAACAATGATAATGTATCTCAAACATACAAAAAGCTAGAGCACTGGAATTAAAATGGTGCAAATCAATCCTTCAACATTTAAACCAAAAATCAACAAGTGGAAAGACAACATGTATTAATGCCAGATTGGAAAGTGAGAAGAGAAAATAAATTGAGTTCTAAGGGAAGGAATTCAAACTTTCCATCATTGATAGATACACAGCAAGCATCTGTGAAAATATGTGAAGTGTTTTAATTTTAGTTTGTTTGGTCCTCCAGCTATTCTGAAATTCTTTTTATATTGACACTGAGGTCTCTATATTTTCAACACCTGAAATGAAAGAGAGGAACAAGGGTTATATATCAATGTGAAGGATAAGCAGTCAGTTGAGTAGCTGTTGCAGCCACAGTTTACAGCCTGAGAAATGGGTTAGAAGTGAGAAAGAATAAAGAGGGTAAGATAAAGAAATCCATAGAAGTGTTTTGTGAAGTTGAAGGCATGACCTGTACCTTTAAGAGAGAGGGAGAGAATGTTGTTCTGAACTTAAAGCTTACAAGCACCTGGATGGCATGGCAGTCCTAGAGGGTACTGGAAAATTGAAAATATGTAACATGGCTATGAAATGGATATGTGAATTTTGGTTGCTGTTTTGACAACAATTCAAATTTAACCAATCAGTTTAAATTATGTCCCAGGATACTAAAACCCAATTGAGTTTGGTTCGCTGTTAGCAAAACAATAAATTCAATGAGGTGCCAATGTTGGGGGGGAGGGGGGTTATAAAATGTGGTCATTTTGAAAATTGATCAGACAGCAACTGCCATAAAGAGAGAAACTAATGGAGAGTTAACATCTTGCTCTCAAAGAAATTATAAAAACACTCTCTATCAAAGGTACCTTTTTATGTGAAATATACTCATAGTAAAAAGAAAGAAGAAGACCCAGGGAGATCCTCATCCGGAAGAGTGAAGATACGGAAGAAGATAGAAGCTGTGTGGTTTTGAAACTGTGGATGTAATTTTAATAAGTGTCTTATTGGTACAGCATATTGTTATAGAGTTGGAGGTAGATAGTAAGCAGTTAAGAGAAAGGGGGGCAGAGAGTTGTGAACAGATATCATTTAATGTTCACTTTTGGAGTTAAAACATAAATTGATGTTATTTTCTTTAAATAGTGGAATTTGGGAGTTCCCTGTCCCTCATATTTTAACAGATTACAAGGTGAGGCATGCTCTTCTTGGTGTTTGATTTATTCAACAGAACAGTTAAGGATCATGTTAAATATTAAGTGCCCGGTTGTTCTGTTTCAGATGATTAGGCAGGTTTAAAGTCATTTCCTGTTTATAGAATCAAATGAGTAGCAGTGCACAAAAGAATTTGGACAGTGTAACAGCAGGCCAGAAATCTGCTTTCCATAGATTACTGCAATTGCTGAGACATCGCAGAGGGAGAGTGACAATTGTTCCATTTAACTCGGCAATAGATATTGTCCATACGGACTTCAGTAAAGCCTTTGACAAGGTTCCAAATGGTAGACTGATTAGTAAAGTTAGGTCATACAGGATTCAGAGAGAGCTTATCAATTAGTTACAAAATTGACTTGACAGTAGGTGATAGAAGGTGATGGTGGAGTTATTTTTTGGACTGAAGGCCTGTGAGAGGTAGAGTTCCACAAGGATAGGTGCTGGGTTCACTGTTGTTTGTCATTTATATAAATGATTTGGTTGAGAATTTAGGAGGAATAGTTAGTAGGTTTGTGGATGACACCAAATTGATGGTAGAGCTGATAATGAGGAATTTTGATCAATCAGGCCAGTGAGCTGAGGAGGAGTAGATAAGTTTAATTTGGATAAATGGAAGGATTTTGGTAAAACAGACAAGGGCAGGACTTATACAGTTAATGATAGGGGCCGTGCTAGTTTTGTCAAACACAGAAACCTAGGGGTTCAGGTGCATAGTTCTTTGAACATTGTGTCACAGGTAGACAGGGTGGTTAAGAAGGTGTTTAGCATTCAAAGCTTCATTGCTCAGTTTAGCTGTGGGGATGTTATGTTAAGGTGGTATAAGATGTTGGTGAGGGCAGTTTTGGAGTACTGTGTACAGTTCTTCCTACTCTAGGAAGGATATTATTAAATTGGAGAAGGTTCAGAAACAAATTTACCAAAATGATGCTGAAAATGGAGGGTTTGAGATATGAAAATAGGCTGGATAGGCCGGGACTTTTTTCACAGGAGCATAGAAGGTTGAGGGGTGACCTTATAGATGTTTATAAAATCATGACAGCCATAGATAATGTGAATAGCTAAGGTCGTTTTCTTAGGATGGGGCAGTTTAAAACTAAAGGGCATATTTTTCAAAGTGGAAGGGGAAAGATTTAGAAGTGGTCTGTGGGGCAACGTTTTCACGCAGAAAGTGGCGTATTTATGGAATGAACTTCTAGAGGAAGTGATGGATGCAGGTACAGTTACAGCATTTAAAAGACACTTGGACAGGTACATGAATAGGTAAGATTTAGAGGGTTATGGGCCAAATGCAGGCAAATTGGAGTAGATTGGGAAACCTGGTCAGCATGGATAAGTTGGCCGGAAGGATCTGTTATTATGCTATATAATTCCGAGACTCTATGGCTCTACAAACCTGCTCTGCTTTCTTTGGAAGATAGCATTTGTCCTCTCACCCGTGTTTCCTCAGGCAATGCCTTTGTCATTACCAGTCAGCCTGTCACACCAGGCTACTGCCAAACAGGTTGAGATGGTGTGTTCCAATAATGAGCTTGCTAGACACTGAGCTGCTTCAGGTCACCCTTCAAAGACATTTGAGTCTTCTCCAAAGTATCAGAGGGACTGAGCAGGCCATACTTGTCCCACCAATATTTGGACACATGGGGCAGAATGTCCCAAGGTAGTGCGTTCCAGAATATAGCATTTGCTTCTTTTTTGTGTCCTTCATTGCCACCACTCTGTTTCATCATTTACTCCTTCTCCCCAAGAGCCTGCCTGGAATGGATCTCCACCTGACTGTCCTAGGCTGCTCTTTTAAACACCACATAGGTCAACTGCATCCAGTCCTTCTTTTATCATCCATTTCCTCCTCTGCTTTCTACTTCTGTGTTTTCCATCAATCTTTCATTCCAGTAACAGTCTCTGTCTATCATTTATTCTCGTGATGTGACCAAAATATCCTACTTGTTTCTTTTTGTTATGCTCTAATTTACTCTTTCCTCCAGCTATTTCTAGCATCTTGCCATAAGCCTTTCTGTTTATGTTGAATATGTGAAATATCCTCCTAAATATCCACATTTTGAATGTTTGTAGCTTTTATCGTGAGTCTTTTTGTTTGTTGTCCATGTCTCCATGCATATATCATTGAGACATTGTAACTCAAAGTATAATGCAGCTTGATGGACAAACCATTACCATTCTTAATAATTGGTAACATCATTTTTCGATCATTAGGGTCAATACTGCTGCCTTTCAGGGAGAACTTCAAACTGTCTTTGAAGCATTTTCTTTGTTCTTCTCTGGAACAGTGACCATTACAGAGTTAGAAAAATAGGACCTGGAAGGGGAGATGTGTTTTGGTCATCCAGACACCATAGTCTGAATTTTTCAGGGGTATTCCCTGATTGCTTGTGGAGTTGGCTTCCAGAAGTTTTTGTTCAACACTCTCAGCCTTCCCGTTAAATCTGGGGGATATCGCAAAGACTTTACTGATAAAATTTCTCTAGCACTGTTACGTGTCATGATACAGGCTAGGTCTTACTGCAGTACAGGAGCATGGTGACAACATTACTCTATAGACCAGGACCTCTACTGATTTGTGGAGGTCTTTGTTGTCAAACTCTCGCTACCAGAGTTTGCAGAAGGATAGACTGATGTAGCACAATCTGATACTGGATTGTGTCATCAATGATGGCATTTGAGAGTGATGACTGCCAACGTATGGGAAGTGCTCAACATATTCCAGCGATTCTCCTTCAACACATATACTCTATTGGGCTGACAAGGTGTGTGTTGATACATGAGGTTTGTTTCAGCAAAATTCAGGGACAGACTGACGTTTTTCTATGACAAATTTAAGTGTGTTACCCACAAACTATCAGGTACATCAAAGGTGGTCAGTTTAGTTTTGGCATGGAGGCAACTGAGGTTAAAGTGTTTTCCATCTAGACCATCAAGACAGCATTTAATACTGACACCAGAGGGCACTAGATTGTTAATGAGATGAATAAGTACTTTCAGGTAAATTGTAAATAGAATGAGAGTTACATCATAGCCTTGCTTGACACCAGTTCAAATATCTTTCACTGGTGGTCTGGCTCTGGTAACTTAAACATACAGAAGGTTCTTGTGCATGTGACCATTTTCCATTCTGCAGGAATGTCCTGTTGAGTTATATCTCACAGTTATAACTCCCCCTCCCACTCCGCCAAGGACATGCAGGTCCTTGGCCTCCTCCATCGCCAGACTATGGCAACACGACGCCTGGAGGAAGAGCACCTCATCTTCCACCAAGGAACCCTCCAACCACAAGGGATGAATGCAGATTTCTCCAGCTTTCTCATTTCCCCTCCTCCCACCTTTTCTCAGTCCCAACCCTCAGACTCAGCACCGCCTTCTTGACCTGCAATCTTCTTCCCGACCTCTCCGCCCCCACCCCCTCTCTGGCCTATCACCCTCACCTTAACCTCCTTCCACCTATCGTATTCCCAACGCCCCTCCCCCAAGTCCCTCCGCCCTACCTTTTATCTTAGCCTGCTTGGTACACCCTCCTCATTCCTGAAGAAGGGCTTATGCCCGAAACGTCGATTCACCTGTTCCTTTGATGCTGCCTGACCTGCTGCGCTTTTCCAGCAACACATTTTTAAGCTTATATCTCACAGTCAGTGTACCTGCAAGAGATATACTCTGACATCATCACTGTATCTTGGCATATGCCTTGTGGGTATAAATACTCATACTCCACCTTACTCTGGGATCACTTGAAGCATGTGCCTCTATTGCAATCTAAAGTTAATGTTAGCTCAGATACATTATGTTTACATCTAACTGTAATGAATGTCTCTTGGATTCTTCAACACCACAATATCCACACCCAGATTATACAGCATTGCTGCATCAAGGCTAAAATACATTGTTGGTTGCAAATTCACACTGTGCCCAATCTATCAAAACTACCTTGGTGTGTCTGTGCAACACACTTGGGAACTCTGTCTTTGAGAGGGCTGCTGCATTTATGATTGCCAGATATACGATAATCTGCCACATAGAGGAAAGATAGAAATTATTGAGCTTCTTTTCCTGTTAGCTATATGTTGCCTATCTTTCAAAGACATTAAACAAAGCACCGAGAAGACAGGTCTTAAAAACCATTAACTTTGTCATAAGGGTCAGCTTGCTGTTGTCATAATGTATTTTTTTTGAGTTGGCCAAAGATGTAGCTACTTGACTAATTTATCAAATTTTGCATCAAAGGAGATTATCTGTCCATGTGAACCCAAGGTAGTAGAACATTCCAGCAGGTTTTTTTAAGTGTGATCAAGTGCAGAGATGCAACACCGCGTCCCTTGGCAATAGTTTTCTTGATGCCTGTGGTCAGGGAGAACAAATTACAGGCATTGGAGAGACAATGTAAGAGTCTTTGTATCTAAGTTGCTGTGTGGGTGACTACAGCAGCATCATGAATTGGAAAAGTTCTCTGATTAGAATGTGATCTGTCTTTGGCTTCATTTTCAGTCTCAAAGAATTGTAGAGCTTGTTGTCTTGCCCAGTGGTTAATTAGACTCCTGAAGGTGTAGGTTCAGAACAGGGAGAAGATTCTAAAAGAATTGGGGCTAGGACACAGCTTTGTTTCACTCCATTCTTCACTCTGAAACTACAACAAGTGGAACTACCAAATTTGTCAGAGCATGGCATGTTGTCATGGAAGGAATAGATGAGACTGAGGAGTTCCGGTGAATGATTAATTTTTTTCATAAATCTTGACATTGAGCTTCATTGCCTTCAGCTCCATACCCATTTCTTTGAACAAGAGTCTCTCCCTGTTCCACAAACACCTTCACCCACCTGCACACATGCACTCAGCCTGTTCATCGAGAACAGTCAATGTGACATTTGTCGCCTCAATAGCTCTGCCCTCACTAACCCATCTGAACCTATTTCCCTCTGAACTGACTCTCAGATCCAACCCTGACTTTATTATTAAGCCTGTTGACAAGGTTGGTGCTGTTGTTGTCTGGCATACTGACCTCTACATTGCAGAGGCTGCGCACCAGCTCTCAGATACCTCCTCCTATCTCCCTGTGGACCCCGTGGAAACCAGGCTATTGTGTTCACTGTGGTCACTAACCTCATCTCATCTGGTGCTCTTATGGAGTCCTGCTATTCTGATGGTGTCATATGCCTTAGTGAAACTTAGGAAAGTAAGGTATAAGTTTTTGCCATGTTCTTACACCTCTCTAGCAGCTGGACTATGATGAAAATAGAACAAAGGTAAAACTTGGAACATACAGCATAGGAACAGGCTCCCATACCATGTCTGCCCTAATCACAATGCCAGTTTAAAGTAATCCTATCGCCCTGCACAGGGTCCAAAACTGTCAGACATAGGGAATGAGTTTAAATCTATTTGTGTTTTAGTCTTTGATTTAATTAGTTGTTTGCATTTTAACATTAATTGACAACATTTTTAAATTCAAGACAGTCAAAAACAGAAACTGTTTCCAGTGCTGGAAATGTAAGTAACCAAAGAATACAGATTTAAGCAACTGAAGAAAAACTAGAGACAACATGAGGAGAAAATAATTACAATCAAATCGTGATAAGTCAAATAGAGATAACCCAGAACTTTGCTTTGGCGAAGATGTCAGCCATTCCTGCTGGCAGAAGGAGTTCCACCCTACCAGCCTTGGCATAAACCAAATCATCCGCCGACATTTCCGCCACCTCCAAACAGACCCCACCACCAGGAATATATTTCCCTCCCCACCCCTTTCTAACCTTCTGCCAAGACCGTTCCCTCCGTGACTACCTGGTCAGGTCCACGCCCCCCTACAACCCACCCTCCCATCCTGGCACTTTCCCCTGCCACCGCACGAGCTGTAAAACCTGCACCCGCACCTCCTCCCTCACCTCTATTCAAGGCCCTAAAGGAGCCTTCCACATCCATCAAAATTTTACTTGCACATCCACTAATATCATTTATTGTATCTGTTGCTCCCGATGCAGTCTCCTCTACATTGGGGAGACTGGGCGCCTCCTAGCAGAGCGCTTGAGGGAACACCTCTGGGACACCCGCACCAATCAACCACACCGCCCTGTGACCCAACATTTCAACTCCCCCTCCCACTCTGCTGAGGACATGGAGGTCCTGGGCCTCCTTCACTGCTGCTCCCTCACCACCAGACGCCTGGAAGAAGAACGCCTCATCTTCCACCTCGGAACACTTCAACCCCAGGGCATCAATGTGCACTTCAACAGTTTCCTCATTTCCCCTTCCCCCACCTCACCCTAGTTCCAAACCTCCAGCTCAGCACTGTCCCCATGACTTGTCCGGACTTGTCCTACCTGCCTATCTCCTTTTCTACCTATCCACTCCACCCTCTCCTCCCTGACCTATCACCTTCATCCCCTCCCCCACTCACCCATTGTACTCTATGCTACTTTCTCCCCACCCCCATCCTCCTCTAGCTTATCTCTCCATGTTTCAGGCTCACTGCCTTTATTCCTGATGAAGGGCTTTTGCCCGAAACGTCAATTTCGAAGCTCCTTGGATGCTGCATGAACTGCTGTGCTCTTCCAGCACCACTAATCCAGAATCTGGTTTCCAGCATCTGCAGTCATTGTTTTTACCCCATAATAAAACAAGTTGAGTCTCAGGTAGATAGGATAGTGAAGAAGGTGTTTAGAATGCTTTTACTTTATTGGTCAGAGCACTGAATATAGGAGTTGCGAGATCACGTTACAGCTGTGAAGGACATTGATTAGGCCACTTTTGAAATTGTTTGTGCAAGTCTGGTCTCCCTCCTGTGGGAAGGATGTTGTGAAACTTGAAAGGGTTCAGAAAAGATTTACAAGGAAGTTGCCGGGGTTGGAGGGTCTGAGCTATAGGGAGACGCTGATTAGACTGGGCTGTTTTCCCTGGAGTGTCAGAATCTGAGGGGTAATCTTATAGTGGTTTATAAATTCATGAGGGACATGGATAAGGTAAATAGACGTGGTCTTTTCCCTCAGTTGGGGGAGTCCAGAACTAGAGGGCATATGTTTAGGGTAAGAGGGGAAAGATTTAAAAGGGATCTAAGAGACAAATTTTTCATGCAGAGGGTGGTTCATACATAGAATGAGCTACCAGAGAAAATAGTGGATGTTGGTACAATTACAATATTTAAAAGGCATCTGGATGGGTACATGAATAGGAAGGGTTTAGAGAGATATGGGCCAAATGGGACTAGATTAATTTAGGATACCTGGTCAGCAGGAATGAGTTGGACTGAAGCATTTGTTTCCATATGGTTCCTCTCTATGACCCTAGAGTAGTTCCAGATTCACTAAACTCTTGCATGCTTGTCATACGGTGACATAAACCAATCGGAATGGAGTTACATCATGATAGATTACAACACTGTCTTGCCAATGTCCTGAATGAATCTACAAGATGTTTTTTAACTGATAAAATTGACTATTTTATTGTCTTTCACCAGATTGCTTTTTAATGTATAAAGATAGAAAGTAAAGAAAGGAACTTGTCACTATAATATTGTGTCAATTTGGATTGCACTGAAAAATTGCTTCCTCTTGCGATAAGAAAATTATAGAAGATCCATTGCTTTGCAATGTCATTGTACTACTCACATTGAATGAGGCTAACAAAACCCATCTGAACAACCTGCAGCATTTCTGTGGCATGGATCAGGAAAATGGATAAAATAAATCAACAGGAAGAAAAGACTGTTAACATCCTGAGGACCCTGAAGGGCTGATGAATGCCCACTGCTCACCTGTCTGTTTCCTTAGCTGAAGTTGTAAAGGACACAGAAATGCTTTGGGGTTTCGTACTGTAATACAAAAACACAGAAAACATGTTGTTATTGCAGCCAAACATGATGGCCTCCTCCAAAGACAGTATGCTGAATGAGAAAATATTTCTGAGTTTTTCCAGACTTTTTCTATCCAGACTTTTTCTATTGTAAGGTCTGAACAAATTGAGAAACAGACATTTCTCCTAGACTTACTGTGTCACTGTGTCATTTACAATTTTTTAATACAATGTCTTTGTAGGCAAATTGGGGTACACAAGGTCTTCCTTAATTGGCTATTTTAAAGCTTCCTTCAACATGAATTTGTGAATGGGCTCCCTTTGAATCAACTTATCACAATTTTATTATATACGGTAATTTGTTGTGACTTAGAAAATACTTCCTGAGATGCTGTGGAAAGCAGATTCGGTAAAAGCTTCAAAAAGGAAATTGGAAAAATGCCTGAATGAGAAATATTAGCAGGGTGAAAGAGAAAGAACGTGCAAGTGTAATTGGATAACTCTAACAAAGAGCCAACACAGGCACAAAGGGCTGAATAGCTGCATCATTCAATTGTGGTGGTAAGTTGATTTTTTTTTGCATGTTTGGGATAGCAGCTAACATTTTAAAATTTTCTTTTGTAAAGTATTTTCAGCTGCAGTAGTTTAATTACTTTAAAGGGGTCTGAAATGTTAGAAATTTAATAAATAATAATAAATGAGGGAGGTCATGGCCTGATGGTGTTATTGCTAGACTATTAATGCAGAGACCCTGGTAATGTTCTGGGGACTGGGTTCAAATCCTGCCATGATAGATGATGGAATTTGAATTCAATAAATATCAGGAATTAAGAGTCTAATGATGACCATAAAATCATTGGTCAACGATTGTCAGAAAAAAACGTTTGGTTCATTAATGTCCTTCAGGGAAGGAATCTGCCGTTCTTAACTGGACTAGCCTACACATGACTCCTCGAATGCTGCCTGACCTGCTGTGCTTTTCCAGCACCACTCTAATCTACACATGATTCCAGACGCATAGCAATGTGGTTGACACTTAACTGCCCTCTGGGCAATTTGGGATGGGTAATAAATGCTAGATTAGCCAGAGACACCCACATCCCGTGAATGAATAAAAACACGGCAAGTAAGCATCAATCGACATTTGCTTATGTTTGGAAAAAACAGTAACTCAGGAGTTTTATATCAAATTTCTTGCTTTTTTTAAGAGTTTGCCTCAATTTTTGAGATGATGGTTTTGACATGTCTATGAGTATCCCCTATGAATACTTCTGTTGTATGGTGCTACATGTTTTTTCACTAATCGTTCACTACCACTTGTGTTACAATTAGAGTCATAGAGTCTAGCTGTTTCGCATAGAAGCAGATCCTTCGGTCCATTCCAACCAGATATCCTAAATTAATCTAGTCCCATTTGCCAGCATTTGGCACACATCCCTCTAAGCCCTTCTTACTCATATACAGTACTCATCCAAATGCCTTTTAAATGCTGTAATTGTATCAGTCTCCATTACTTCCTCTAGCAGCTCAATCCATATACGCACCACTCTCTGTGTGAAAATGTTGTCCCTTAGGTCCCTTTTTAAATCTTTCCCCTCCTCTCATCTTAAACTTATGCCCTCTAGTTCTGAGCTCTCCCACCCCAAGGAAAAGACCTTAGCTATTCACCCTATCCATGCCCCTCATGTCTTTATAATCGTCTATAAGGTGATCCCTCAGCATTCAATGTTGAAAGGAAAATAGCCCCAGCCTATTCAACCTCTCCCCATGTTCAAACCTTCCAACCCTGGCCACATCCTTGTAAATCTTTTCTGAACCCTTTCAGGTTTCACAACATTGTTCATATAGCATGGAGACCAGAATTGAATGCAGTATTCCAAAAGTGGCCTAGCCAATTCCCTTTACAGCCACAACTTGACCTCTCAAATTCTATATTCAATACTCCAATCCGAAGTGTGAGGATTATAAGATTACCCTATATTATTTTTAAGATTGTATCTTTTGGCTTATAAAATTACTATACTTTTGGACCTGAATTTTTAAATGTAGGCTAAATTATAAGGAATCATGTGACCTGATTGGGTATCTTTTTGACAGACTGGCTGTTTAATTGACAGAGATCTGAGAAAGATGTTGATTATTTTATTGACAGGGAGGTTCAAGATATTTATAGTTGGGTGCAATATCACCAATTTCTAATAATATTACGTCTCCTACAGTGCCAAAAACATAATATAGATATTAATGTGTAAACAGTTGTGTTAAAAATTATCTCTTTTCACCTGACATGAAAGGAAGTTGAGATCAAGGATAACATATCAACAAATTTACTTGGACATAAAGCTAATTTTGCATTGGAACAGAGAGAAGAAGGTGACACTTTGAAATAGCTTACAGGCTTTAAATCCAGGTGTTGTAAAGAGTAGGTGCAATGCAAGAACCTCTTAAGCAGAAAGTACGGATTGAATTGTGCTCAACACAGAGTGAAGGTGGAAGCTTGGCTTCAGAACAACAGCCACGTTTGTGACAATAGACAATAGACAATAGGTGCAGGAGTAGGCCATTCAGCCCTTCGAGCCTGCCCCACCATTCAATATGATCATGGCTGATCATTCCTAATCAGTATCCTCTTCCTGCCTTATCTCCATAACCCTTGATTCCACTATCTTTGAGAGCTCTATCCAACTCTTTCTTAAATGAATCCAGAGACTGGGCCTCCACTGCCCTCTGGGGCAGAGCATTCCACACAGCTCCCACTCTCTGGGTGAAGAAGTTTCTCCTCATCTCTGTCCTAAATGGTTTACCCCGTATTTTTAAGCTGTGTCCTCTGGTTCAGCACTCACCTATCAGCAGAAACATGTTTCCTGCTTCCAGAGTGTCCAATACTTTAATAATCTTATACGCCTCAATCAGATCCCCTCTCAGTCTTCTAAACTCAAGGGTATACAAGCCCAGTCGCTTCAGTCTTTCAGTGTAAGGTAATCCCGCCATTCCAGGAATTGACCTCGTGAACCTACACTGCACTCCCTCAATAGCCAGAATGTCTTTCCTCAAATTTGGAGACCAGAACTGCACACAGTACTCCAGGTGTGGTCTCACCAGGGCCCTGTACAGCTGCAGAAACACCTCTTGCTTCTATACTCAATTCCTCTTGTTATGAAGGCCAGCATGCTATTAGCCTTCTTCACGACCTGCTGTACCTGCATGCTTGCCATCATTGACTGGTGTACAAGAACACCCAGATCTTTCTGTACTGCCCTTTTACCTTAATTGATTCAATTGAGATAGTAATCTGCCTTCCTGTTTTTGCCACCAAAGTGGATAACCATACATTTATCCACATTAAACTGCATCTGCCATGCATCTGCCCACTCACCTAACTTGTCCAGGTCACCCTGTAATCTCCTAACATCTTCATCACATTTCACCCTGCCACCCAGCTTTGTATCATCAGCAAATTTGCTAATGTTATTGCTGATACCATCTTCTATATCATTAACATATATTGTAAAAAACTGCAGTCCCAGCACGGATCCCTGCGGTACCCCACTGGTCACTGCCTGCCATTCCGAAATGGAGCCATTTATCACTACCCTTTGTTTCCTACCAGCCAACCAATTTTCAATCCAATCTAGTACTTTGCCCCCAATACCATGCGCCATAATTTTACTCACTAACCTCCTGTGTGGGACTTTATCAAAAGTTTTCTGAAAGTCCAGGTACACTACATCTACTGGATCTCCCTCGTCCATCTTCAGAGTTACATCCTCAAAAAATTCAAGAAGATTAGTCAAGCATGATTTCCCCTTCATAAATCCATGCTGATTCTGTCCTACCCTGTTACTACTATCCAGATATGCCGTAATTTCATCCTTTATAATAGACTCCAGCATCTTTCCCACCACGGAGGTCAGACTAACTGGTCTGTAATTTCCTGCTTTCGCTCTCCCACCTTTCTTAAAAAGTGGTATAACATTAGCCACCCTCCAATCCTCAGGAACCGACCCCGAATCTATCGAACTCTGGAAAATAATCACCAACGCATCCACGATTTCCCGAGCCACCTCCTTCAGTACCCTGGGATGTAGACCATCAGGCCCCGGGGACTTATCAACCTTCAGACCTAACAGTCTCTCCAACACCAATTCCTGGCAAATATAAATTCCCGCAAGTTCAGGTCCTTCAGCCACTGTTACCTCAGGGAGATTGTGAGGAGTTATCAATAAAGTTATTTCTATATCCAAACTAGTTGTTGCCAACTAAAGAACATTTTAGTTAATCGTATTTTTGGTCAAGTTTTAAAATATGAAACTTTGATGTGGTATTCTCTCAACTGTTAAGTGGAAATTTCAGTTTTTCTTTAAAACTTTTAACTCTCCATGGAGATCACAATAACTGGGGGTTACAATTTGTCTTGACTCCATTGGGCAATTCCACATAAAATCCAGAAGTCAGACAACACCAGTTATAGTCCAACAGGTTTATTTGAAATTACAAGCTTTTGGATTTCTGCCTCTCTGTCAGGTAAAGTGTCAACGCTCTGAAAGCTTGCGATTTTAATTTAACGTTGGACTATAACCTGGTATTGTCTGACTTCTGACCTTGTCCAGACACCTCCTCCTACTGTCCCCTTGACCATGACCTCACCATCCCCCCATCATCAAATCATCATCACCCAGACCGTACACAACCTCATCACCTCAGGGAATCTCCCACCCACATTTCCCAACCTCATAGTCCAGGAACCCCACACTGCCTGGTTCTACCACCTACCGAAGATTCACAAGCCTGACTGCCCTAGCTGACCCATCATCTCGGCCTGCTCCTGCCCCACCAAACGCCCCTCCACATACCTTGATATTGTCCTATCCCCTTGGTCCATGAACCCCCAAATACCACCCACGCTGTCCATCTCCTCCAAGAATTTCATTTCCCTGGCCTCCAAAATGTCATCTTCACCATGGACATCCAGTCCCTATACACCTCTATCTGCCTTGACAAGGGCCTCCAAGGCCTCCGTTTCTTCATCTCCCAGTGTCACCACCAGTACCCCTCCACTGACACTCTCATTCGTTTGACTGAACTGGTCCTCATCCTCAATAATTTCTCCTTTGAATCTTCCCACTTCCCCCAGACAAAAGGGGTAGCCATGGGCACCTGCATGAGCCCCAGCTATGCCTGTCTCTTTGTTGGCTACATGGAATAGTCTATCTTCTGTAGTTACACTGGCACCATTCCCCACCTGTTCCTCCGCTACATTGATGATTGTATCGGCGCCACCTCGTGCTCCCATGAGGTTGAACAGTTCATCAACTTCACCAACACATTCCACCCGACGTTAAGTTCACCTGGACCATCTCAGACACCTCCCTCCCCTCCTGGACCTTTCCATCTTCATCAATGGTGACCGACTCATCATGGACATCTTCTACAAACCCAGTGACTTCCACAGCTACCTGGACTACACTTCCTCCCAAACAGCCTCCTGTAAAAACGCTTTCCCTTATTCCCACTTCCACTGCCACCACCGTATCTGCTCCCTGGAGGACCATTTCCACCACAGAATATACCGGGTGGCCTCCTTTAAAGACTGCAATTTCCCCTCCCATGTGGTTGATGATGCCTTCAAGCGGATCTCATCCACTTCCTCCACCTCCGCCCTTGAACCCCACCCCACCAACCTCCGTATACATTGCATCATCCTCCGCCATTTCCGTGACCGACAAACGGACCCCACTATCAGATATATTTCCCTCCCCACTCCTATCCGCTTTCCATAAAGACCATTTCGTCTGTAACTTTCTTGTCAGGTCCATGCCCCGCACCAACCCACCATCCCCTCCTAGCACCTTCCCTTGTCACCGCAGGAATTGCAAAACCTGTGCCTACACCTCCCCCCACACCTCCGTCCAAGGGCTCAAAGGAGCCTTCCACATCCATCAGTTTTACCTGTACTTCCACATGTCATTTACTGTATCCGTTGCTCCCGATGCTGTCTTCTCTCTATTGGGGAGACAGGACGCCTACTATCATCACGCTTCGGAGAACATGTCCGGGACACCCACACCAACCAATCCCATCGCCCCTGGCTGAACACTTCAACTTTCCTCCCACTCCGCTAAGGACATGCAGGTCCTGGGCCTCCTCCATTGCCACACCATAACCACCTGATGCCTGGATCAAGAACACCACATCTTCCGTTGTGGGACCCTCCAACCACATGGCATCTATATAGACTTCACCAGTTTCCTCATTTCCCCTCCCCCCACCATATCTCAGACCCAAACTTCCAACTCGGCACCTCCGTCATGACCTGTCCTATCTTGTCCATCTTCCTTCCCACCTAGCCACTCCATCCTCCTCTCCGACTTACCACCATTACCCCCACCTCCATTCATCTATCACACTCTCAGCTACCTCCTCCCCCCAGCCCCAACCCTTCCCCATTTATCTCTCCATCCCCTCGGCTCACAAGCCTCATTCCTGATGAAGGGCTCTTGCCTGAAACATCGATTCTCCTGCACCTTGGATGATGCCTGACCTGCTGTGCTTTTCCAGCACCACACCTCGACTCTGACCTTGTCCACTCTAGTCCAACACTGGCACCTCCACATCACATGAAATCCAAATAGCTATACAATCCTACATTGCATAAATCCCTTAACATAATAAAACAATGTTCCAATGCACTTTCCTAGAGCATTAAGATGAAATATGATACCAAGCCACATAAGGAGCTATTAAGACAAACTGTCAAAGTAAATTTCAGGTCGGCTTAAAGGAGGAGAGTGAGATAGAGAGACAAAGATGTACCAAAAGAACTCCGGTGCTTAGGGCCATATCAGCCAATGGATAAATGTGAAACTAGAATTAGAGGATGCCTTTATACATAAAAAGCACTTGCATGTTTATAGTGCCTTTCATGAATACAAGATATTGATATATACACAACAGGAGCGACTGTTGTCAAAGCACAACCAATTTGTATGCAGCAGGCTCTCATAATCACGAATGCGATATTAACAAGGTAACCTGCTTGCAGGATTATGATTGTGAGATAAATACTGAATTTAACCAAAATAGGGGTCACACTCTATTTTCAAAGTGGTATAATGAGATATTTCAAGTCTATCTGAGAGGATAAATTAAGCTTACTATGTAGCGATTAAATGTACTCCAGGATGATTCATTATATAATTTGCAATAATTACATTTTACAGTACAGAAGGGCACCACTCAATTATCGCACCGAAAAAGTTGTCCAGACAAGTCCCATTCTCCAGTCCTATCTCTGTTACCCTCTAAGTTCATCAATTTCAAATATATATATTTTTATATATATATATATATCAGCTCTCTTCTGAAACTTTTCCGACACATTTGGCAGCATGGCATCGGCATGGAGTGGGCTGGGAAGCCTGGAGTGGGACTCTGTTAGCGGCATGTTGTAGCAGTGGAGAAAAAAATGTTGGACTCTCTTTACCTTTTAAAATTATTTTTCAAGTTAATGAGAATAGTGTTGATGTATGAACGACGATGCACACTTTTCAGTGTTCTTCTATTGTCCGGTGTATTCAATCTGAGGATATTCTATTCCAGAGAGTCCAGACCTATCCTGGAGAGTTGACAAGCTGAGAACAGCCAGGAGAGAGGACTCAAGTGATGCAAGTTGTAGTATCCCTACTGCATAGTTCCTGGTTCAAGTCCCACATGCTCCAGTGTGTAATAAGCTCTGTGAAAAGAGTGATTTTAAAATATCTAATGGAGACAGGCCTTGATGTAATTTTTCATCCAAAAAGAGACAGTCCAGCACCCTCGTAGTGATAGTGTGGGAGATTAGAAATGTTGTTTTTGCAGGTGGGGGAGGGGGTATAGTGGGGGGAAGGGAAGGGGAACATTATACAAACGGTCGCGGAATTCTTGTAGCATGTAGCATACTTAAAGCTAAGACTTTAATGAATATAGAGGGTCTTTTAAAGAAAATAGTTTTAAGCTAAGAAATAACTATGAAGGGTTGTAGCTGACCACAAAAAGAAGCAGCAAGGGGATTTCACTATAAAGCTTATAATATGATAAGAGAAACTGGATAAAAGAACAAGCTGTAACAAACAAGGAACAAAGAATGCAGACAAGGACAGCAAGATGACCAGGTAAGAAAATAACTAACAAGTGAGGTAATCGGCTTATGATAGGATGGGAAAAAGGAGGCGTGATTTCGCAACTTGTAAACTGACTAAGAAAGCTAACAGGCTCTGTTTTGGCGCGCATTTCTGCTTGATTGCAGAAGCATCCGGCCCTTGCAAGGCTGTAATAAGTTGTTCTTGTTTCCAAGGCTTTGTCTCAGGCTGATTGATTTGTGAGTGAGTTCTGTTTCTCACAATAGCCTGGATTTTCACGCTCACGTAATGTAACAAATGAAGAGAAAGAAATCTTGCCTTTGACAAAGAAAATAATGCTCTTGAAATTTTATAAAAAATATTGGTGAAAAATTAGCGCTGGTGCGCGTGCGTGCAACTACACAGCCGACCAAACCGCCAGCGAGAGCACGTCGTGACGTCAGCGCGGTGACGGTTTCCAGGCGAAGTCAAGCAGCGCGTGGCCGGTCAGCTGACCCCTTTCAGCCTCCCCCGAGGAGGAGGAGGGGGCCGATGCGAAAATGGCGGACCTTTTACAGAGGACCGTCGTCGCTCAGGCTAAGAAGCTCACTGCGTCCGTGATTTTCCTGCACGGCTCAGGTTAGACCTCGGTGATTTATCTCATGACTGTACAAGGCCTGAGGACCTGGTGTAGGAAGTGAAACCACCCCCCCCACCCCCCACCAACCTCGTCTGGCTCCGGCCGCCCACTGCGGGTCTTCCTGTCACCCATCACTGTGTCATGTCAGAAAGTGTCTGACCGCTGAATCCTGCCGGAGCAGTTAAAGGGCGACTCTTGTATTTTGTCATTTTTCGCACACAATTGCCAATATGTTCGTGTCCCCCTTCCACCTGTTCTTTACTTTTACCATTGTAATGCTTCTGTGCTTAGGGTTTTGTTTCCTTTGGTAGTAGATCTGCTCAACGTTTTAAGGTGGATTGTTAAACATTCACTTCTTAATCCAGTTCCGATTCCTCTTTCCCGTGCTCACTATACTTCTAATAAAGTGTGCTAGTGTCGAACTGTAGAAAATCCAGCACTGAGAATTATTGATGGTATCAGTGGTTTATTAAGATTGTTTTCTAAAAGTTATTCTGTTTCCAAATGGAAATGTCACGTCTTCTAAAGACGTCATCTTGGAAAATGTTTCAACCATCAAGCATGAAAAAGCAGCAAAATCTGATTGGTTCAAATATTTTTCTTATTAATTCTTATTTTCTTATTAATGAACAATTCTTTTTGATCATTTAGATATTACTAATAGTGGCAGTCTAGAGTCATACATCAGCATATATCTGGTAGTGAAATACAAGGTGCTTCTAAATAGTTGACAAACTGTCAAGGATCTGCAGAAGGTAGAAAGTAGGAGTCAAGGGGTCTTTTTCAGGAAGAGAGCCAGTGGGTGCAGTGGTCGGTGTTGGGATAGCAACTATTTATGTTATATATTAACAGTCTTCACAAAGGATTTGAGGGCGTTGTTGCCAAGTTTGCAAATGACATTAAATGAGTGGAGAGGCAGGTACTATTGAGAGGCTGCAGAAAGACTAGGGCAGCCTAGGAGAGTGGGCAAAGAAGTGGTAAATGGAATACAAGTATGGGAAAGTGTGAGGTTATGCACTTTGATAGGAAGAATAGAGGCAGAGGGTGGTGCCTGTGTGCAACAAATGGTCAGATAAGTGGCGGAGGCTGGTACAATTACAACATTTAAAAGGGACATGGATGGGTACATGAATAGGAAGGGTTTCGAGGGATCTGGGCCAAATGCTGTCAAAAGGAACTAGACATCAAAATGATGTTTTCACTGGTAGGAGAAACTACTACCTGAGGGCACAGCCACAGATTGAGGGGGCAACTCTTTAGAACTGAGATGAGGAATTTCTTCTGCCAGAAAGTGGTGGATCTGTGGGAATCACAGCTGCAGAAACTGTGGAAACCAAATCATTGACTATGTTTCGGTCAGGAGGCACAGGAGATTGGTACAATAACTGAAAATAATTAGTTACCTGGTTCAGAGCCACAGTTTATAGCAACAGTTGAGGGAAAATAAACTTGCTTTCTTCAGTCTTTAGGTATTTTACTAGAGAGTAAGACATACAATTTGCCCTTGCAGCAGTTCAAAAGCTTCGACCGATCTCATTTGTATGCACAAAATTTTCAACTACCATTCAGAGAATTCTTGTCAGGTTGATGGCCTTTGTCATTTACAACTGGTCACAACACAATAAACCAATCAATAACCTGTTGCTAGCAGAATCTCATTTTGTGCACGCCCCTGATTCCAGCCCATTTACAGACACCCTACCCTGCTGTTTGGACAAAGCGGCAATGTATGCACAGCTTCCAGTTTCAGTAACTTGCTTTTAAAATAGCAGCAATTCCCTCTACAATCTTGTCCATTTCCCATTTCAATTTGCAATCAAAAATACACGAAAGTAAAAGATACATTTTTAACGGGAATGGCAGTACCGTGATGTATGGCGCACCCAAGATAGCCTGATGCTCCTCAGTGTTGATTCCAGATCCCTTAATATCTCGTGGTAGCAAGTGGTTGAAGGAATTCCTGCTTAACCATTATTTACAAACTTCACATGGGTGAGGAATCTGTACTTACCAAATTACCTGGACAAAATTCTGAGGGCAGCAAAGAGACAGAATGCATTTAGGGTTGGGAACTTCAGTGTCCTCAACAAGAGTAACTGGGCATCATCACTACTGTCCAGCTGGCTGAGTCCCAAACATAGCTTTCAGACTATACTTGTGAAAAGTAGTGAGAAAACTAAAATGAAGGAAAAACCCACCTGACTGCATTCTCATGGCATAGAGACAGTCTCCACAGTCACTGACAAGACAAAGTCCCATCTTCACACTGAGGGCACATCATTTGTGTTGTGAGACTTTCTGAACTGCAATTTCTTTAGGTGTCCTGGTAATCACTAAAGCCCAGCATTTTAATTATCTTATCTTTACAAAAATAACCTTCACAGAACTGAATATTGCCTCCAAAATATTAAAATGAAAAAGAAAAATGGGTATTAACAACAAACTCACTCATGATTATCCCCAAATTTAGGCTTAGTCTAATAAATAGTGTTGTATTCAGACCACAGAAGTACGAGGTAATAACCATCTCTAAGACAATCTTACTATCTCTTTGACATAACTGCAATCCTAACTACCCACATTTTCAGGTGTCACTATTGACTATAAATTTAGCTAGCCCAATCATGTTAATCCTGTCATTGCGTAGCCAGATCAGAGGCTGTTTATTTTATAAAGAGTTCCTTACTTCCTGATTTCCCCAAAGCTTTTTCACTCTCGACAAAGCACAAGTCAGGAGTGTGACAGGATGCTTTCCACTTGCTTAGATGAGTACAACTCCAAAAATAGACAAGAAGCTCAACCCCCATCTAAGACAAAGCATCCCTCTTCAAAGGTAAACAGTAACCACCTTCAACATTCACTGTTTCAACCATTGGTGAATTATGTCTGCATATAAAGTATAGACTGCAACAAATTAAATGGCTTCTTCAGCAGCAACTTCTAACCCCTAAGACAAGTCCTGTGGGCACTTGGGAACACCATTCTCTCCATGTTCTTCTCAGGCAAATGCAAACTGCCCCAACTTGGAAACATGTCACAATTCCACCTTTGTCATTTGGTCAAACTTCTTGAACACTAGAGTTGTTGAGAATCCCTTCACTATGTGAATGGCAGCTGTGTTCAACAAGGCAATATTCGCTTTCCCCAGCACCATTAGAGATGGCTAATGAAATTTCACCTTGCTCGTAATATCCACATACCATGAATGATTTTTTTTTTTAAAACTGTAAAAGTCGTACGCTAAGATTAACTTGATTAAAAGAGAAACTTGCATTGTTGCCAAAAAAAGAGCAAATATGAGGATCAGGAGGATTTTAAAAAATCAACAAAATGTTGATAGAGAGTGTAAATAGAATGTGAGCGGACACAAAAAGTACATATTGTAAGGGCTTTTAACAGGTCTGCAATAACAAAGCAATTAAAGTAAACATTGGGTCCCTTAGACACAAGAGGAATAATGTGAAAAGGAAATGGAAGAGGTGTTAAACAAATATTTTGTGTTTGCCTTCACAGTGTGACACATCAAGACTATCAAGGGAATCAGATTGCATGAGCTTTCATACCAGCAGAGAAATGGCAGAATTTTATCATAAAGAATACAGTATCAGAGCACTTGGAAATTCATTGCGATTAGGCACTGTCAACATACTGTTGACAACTTTGACAAATGTATTTAGGTTTTCAGGAGACATTGATAAGTTGCTACACTGAAGGTTGTTGTGTAAAATTAATATTAACAAAATTGGGAGTAATATATTAGTGTGGTTGAGGATTGGTACAGCAAGAATAGTCAGGTTATTTTCAAGGTGGAGAAAACGAGGACTGCAGATGCTGGAGGTCAGAGTCAAGAGTGTGTTGATGGTTCCAGTTTAAGTCCAGCTATGCACCAGTTAAAATACTGCCAGCCATACAGAGTCAGAGTTTTTACAGCATGCAAACAGAACATTCAACCGAACCTTTCTGCGCCAGTCATCAAACGTCAGCCAGGAATTGTTCTTCACAGTACATGTAGTAGGAAGGAAACAAAAAAAGATCAGCTTCTCAGTCACGTAGATGGTAGAGTTGATAGTTCATAACAAATAGATGCTTACGATTGCAAATATACAGGAGGTCCCTGATTTACAAACTGTCGTACCTACAAACGCAATATGCAGGTGTTTCATTTGAGCGGTCTGATATACAAGCATTTTCTGTACTTATAAACAGCTTCTTAAATTGTCCTACGTGGATTTGTATGCAAGTTGGAAAACAACGTGTGAACGGACTCAAGAACGGAACCTGTTTGCAAACTAGGGGCTGCCCATATTTATATTTAATATCGGCACTTGTCTGAACGACTATCGTAACACCAGGTACAAGTATCAAGTTATATACCTGTCGTTAACACCACACCATGTTAGAACATATTAGTAGTCTAAAGGAGTGCAACTGTTTTCCTAGTGCCCAACATAACCTAGCATCTTGTTTTTATTCATTCGTGGAGCAGCATATGTTGGAAAGTCTTATTGAAAATGTTAACTTTTATTGAACAAACAGCAAAAACAAAGGAAAAAAGACAGATAAAAAGATGGATTTGTTTCTTGAAACAAACGTGTGCTGCACAAACAACAACAAATTTACAGGAAATAAATAATCACTTCACCCAACTGGTATCTGTTAGAATTGGATGTCACTTAAGTCCTGCCTAGCTGTTGCACTTAATGCTGAATGTGATGTGCAGAAAGAACAATGTCCTTCTCAGAAGACTATTGCTTCTCTCCCAGCTTTTCAGTATCCATCGCATCCTCTCTTTGACCATTTCAGGGCACAAAGTGCAAGGATTATGTGGTACACTCTGTCTGGAGTGTACTGCAAAGCTCCCAAGAACTGATCCAAGTGCCAGAACCTCATCTTCAAGATGTCTGTCATCTCCTTGATAGCCTTGGTGGAAGACTGGATGCCATTATACCTATGCTAGGCCTCGGGAATACTTAATGGAGTCACTATCCAGATTGAAGAGGGTAACCCTGATCTCCAGCCATCCTTCATAGGCATGCAGTCAATGAAACAAAGCAAAAACCTAAGCATTATCAAGGATATAGATATCATAATTGCTTCCAATGTGACTGGCACACATCTCTGATGATTAAAGGCATCAAGAATTATGGAGAGAAAACATTAAATAAAGCACCGAGTTAGAGGAAAAGCTGTGATAATGTTAAATGATCTACTCCTAATCCTTGTTTTTATATTTCTCTAACTTCTGTGTTGGTGGAATAGAAGCATTTTCTCCTAATGTAGTCAGGTCGGAGAAAGTGAGGACTGCAGATGCTGGAGATTAGAGTCTAGAGTGCGTTGCTGGGAAAGCACAACAGGTCAGGCAGCATCCGAGGAGCAGGAGAATCGACATTTCGGAATCCTGATCAAGGGCTTACACCCGAAACGTCAATTCTCCAGCTACTCTGATGCTGTCTGACCTGCTGTGCTTTCCCAGCAACACACTTTCAACTGTTGATGTAGTCAGCTGTGATATGATATGACACTGTCAAGGCAACATGTAAGGGAAGCCAGCTATGTCGTCAAAGCTTAAAGGCCAGGTTGCAACACCGATCTTGTCATGGCAAAACATTATAAAGCGGTGTGAATTGTCACAAATTGAATCAGTAGGAGCCTTGATATATTTGAGGATTGAGAGATCCTACATAGGTCCTCAGTGAATCCTTGGAAGCAACCTGTTGCATTAAAATTTAACGCAGCTATAACCTTGATGGCCACTAACCCCTTCAAGTTGCTAGTCCTGATTCAACAAATGGCACAGTTTTCAGATGGTGTCCCGGGAGATTTTCAGACTGAGGCGGCAATGTGCCTAGTTTATCTGAGGATTATAAACACTCAGTCTTCTATACTCCCTCCACATCCTAAGGGGATCTGAAGCTGTGACCTCATGAGGTGCAGTCTGTTTGTCAGCCGCTGCAAGTTGCTGTTGATCCTGGACTTGTTGGCGCATCTGATCCTCCTTGATTTCTCTGTACCTTTGTTGCACTGTGACCACTGCTGCAATTACCACTGCTGTGGCTGGATCCTGTGTTGGTCATGCTTCAGTGAACCTGTGTGGGGAACATTGGAATCAAAATATGTTCTTAGTAACATTGACAGCATTTGCTTCACACACAAAAGAGGGCTTCACGCAATCATCCATACAGTGAGTCTTGGATGATCGGTCTGCCAAGGATGATCTCTTCATGCACTTTTGACGTAGTGGACCTTATTTGATGCATGCTGCACAGATCATAGCTAATTGTAAGTACAGTAGGACTACTGAAACTTTACTCTGGCCTCCCACTAAAAAGCCTCAACTCACTTCTCACAAACCTCACCCCTCAACCCCACCTCATCAACCTCACCCCTATCCCCACCTCACCCAAGAAAAGCAGCATTGCCTCCAAGCATGTTTGAGATAACTTCAAATTCAAGGCTAGAGGAAATCAGTTCCATGCTCTTGTGAAAACTTTGAAACCTTGGATTGTCTTTGTGAATTGTGGCCTTCAGGTAACCCTTTTTTAAGTTCACTTGTGATTGATGCTGCTTCACAGCAATGGCTATGACCAATTTGTATTGACAAGTGAGATCCTGCTTGAGAGCAGGATTTGTATGCCAAATATTTGGGTCCTGCACGCGTTTCACACTCAAGGTACTATGATTGCAGATGTCTGCAGCCCGTACTATGAAAGTGTCTAGTTGTTATAGTCGCCCCCTCAAAGGGCATCTCATCACTGACAAGTAGATCCTACATGATCAGGTAGACAAGACACTGTTCATCCACTCTGGATGTGGCTACAGCCATTTTCCATTTCAACTTCACATTTGTCTTTCAGATAAAGATAAAAGGCAACATAGGTCACACTTCATAGAACAAGTTAGATGGTTGGTTTTAATCAGGTACAGACGCACTGGGCCACAGAATCTTTTTCAGTACTGTAGATCTCTATGACTAAGTCAAAGGCTCATCCTTGTAATCTAGATTCCCATAACTGTTAATGTTTTATTCTTCTTTGCATTCTGTTGACCCAATCACGTGTGAGCCTCAACATGTTCCCAACACACTTTCATTTACATCTTCCAACTTCCAACATTACCCCCTGAGCTCTGAGCCAAACAGCTTATCCACGCTAGATCAACACACTGTGCTATCTCTCTTGATTCCCACAGCAGGGTCAGAGTATGGTACCCCCATCCCTCTTCCCTGCCTACACTATCCATACACTATCGTCTCTCTTGACCCACCGCCACCCCAAAAATATGTTAAGTTCCCTCTCTTCATAATTTTTCCTGTCTGCATCCTTGAATACTGCTTCCAATTCCCACAATTCTTTATCACTGTAGTGGCCCTTGATGATAATCCCCTTTCACTTTCGGTGATCAGACCCCCATGTTTGATTATGGCCCACTCTTTGGAACAACCTGGAAGGATAGCTCTTCCTGATGAGTTACTGGACCTTTGACTGATATCTGTGCAGCTCCCTGACTGAATTCCCTTGAATCCTCATACTAGTTGCACTAGACCTACAGGACTGACTGTGGCCCAGTCCCCCAAGTATAGTGATATGGAACTCCTGACCCTCTTGCTGGTATTTTTAAGGGGAGCATTGCAGAAGATAATCTATTTCATAATAGCTCTAAACTATTTTCCTTCATTAAGAGTAAGTGTTTTACGTGTCTAGCTTCAGCCAAGATTGTGCAACCTGAAACCAAAATGGCTTCCAAGCTATGGGTGTTTCCCTAAAGTCAAAACAAAATCCACCTGTCGGTAGTCCTATCTGAAACCTGATACACATATGTTTGTTCACTTGTAAAACTCTACCCAATGAAAGCAAAACCCTAACTACACTGAAGGAAGTCTTTCTCATTTAGTGCAAAAGTCAATTATGAAATCCCTTCTGAAGTCCTTACATCACTGATACTGAACTGTATGCATTGCATAGATGTTGATCTGAGCATATCATTAATAATCCACATTGATGTGTGGAGGACAGTGTCCAAGTATTTTGTGTAGCTGCTTTAAACCCACACTGGGGAGCAGTGTTCTGCTGAACAGTACATGAGAAGAATGCTAACAGCACTAAAGTGCTATTTCTGGATAATATTTACTCTTTGTGTTTTGGTCTTTTCTGAAACCCTTTTACAGGTGTTTGCAGTTCTTGAGGTTGCAATTCAGGTTGACTGCAAGCTACCTGGATACATTCATTTCTGATCGATTTGCTGCAAGAAAAGTCCTGGAATTTGCTGCTCGCCAATGAGTTGCTGAAATAGAAAATAATGACTATACTCTTAACTTAGTTCAGGTGGAAATGCCTGTATTTCAGATATTGCTGTAGACATGATATTGCTGAGTTCAATGTTTTCAACTGTTAGTAGCTTGAAAATTGCATATTTGTGTCTTTTAGGTGATACTGGACAAGGTATAAGAACATGGATAAAAGATGTATTAAAACAAGATCTGAATTTTCAGCACATACGCATAATTTATCCAACAGCACCTTTAAGGTATTTAAAATACATGAGAATAGATATGCATTGCAAGTTTGCTTAACATCCAATTGGAATGACCCATACTCTCTCAGCTAGAGTTGAAAATGAAAGAAATAACATTTTGTTTTTTTTTATTTATTCATTCACGGGATGAGGGTGTCGCTGGCTAGGCCAGCATTTATTGCCCATCCCTAAGAGTCAACCACATGTAGACCAGACCAAGTAAGGATGGCAGTTTCCTTCCCTAAAGAACATTAATGAACCAGATGTTTTTTTCCGACAATCAACAATGGATTCAGGGAGATCATTAAACTCTTAATTCCAGATATTTGTTGAACCCAAATTCCACCATCTGCCTTGGCAGGATTCAAACCCAGTTCCCAGAACATTTCCTGGGTCTCTGGATTAACAGTCCACTCGGAGATTGAGTTATAAATGCTGTTTTGTCTTATCTGAATCACACTAAATTCACAAGATTATCAGACTGTTTCTTAATCCCTTCCTTCAACAGTTATTTTGAGTATAAATATTCAACTTGTTAATGTTTTCTGATATCTGCTATAGAAATGCTTATTTAAAAATACTGTTGGATTCCCATGCATTTCTTCCAGTGAGTTGTGGGTTATATTCTCTATATGTCTGATTCTCTTCAGTTCTAATCTGGCTTGGTCTTTCTTTCATTTTTTGTTTCTTCAAATACATGGACTCGGTCTTCTTAGATAGAAGTTGGTTTGCCTCACAGAATCCTTCCATTTCTACCCTTTTCCTTCAGTGACTTTGTATTCTTTACAAATTTAATTATGGAGAAATTAGAATGATAAAGAGGAGGAAGCCTACTTCACTATTACCATCTGTAACACTCCAATTTTCCATACTCTCTATTTCAATTCCCTCATGATTCTTTCGTTCCCACCCCACCCTCAGCATTCACCACTACCTTACCTCACCTCTATTAATCTCGTGCTGTGTCTACTCCTCTTCCCTCACATTTGCCCTCCCTAAGATTCGCTTTCTCAACCCCTGGTCCCTCCCCAACTTTAGCACCTCAGTTGCAATCCCGCCCATCTGAGCGCTTGTTAGCCAACACTCTGAGTCCTTTGCTCATTTGCCTCAAATCATTCATCTCTATCTCTCGTTCTCTACCCATTACTTGCCCTTCCATTGTTTGCCCCATCACTTATTCCTCCATTGTCTCTTGCCTCCTTCATTCCCCCACTGCTCCCTGTAATTTTTCCCGTCCACAGACCTCCAAGGTAAATGAGTGGCAACCTCCCAATCATTGACGTGCCAGTTAATGTGTGCAGTGCTTTCCAACAGGCACGCAGCATAGAGGAGACACTGCCCAGGATGTTTTCAGCCTAACTGCTGTTGTGCATTCAGTCCCAGTCATTTACCAGTGCCATACCGCTTATTGCAACCTCTCATTTACCCCCACTGATGCTTGCTCGCCTGCTATCACGTCACTCACTCACTCACCCACATGTGTCCTGGTGCTCATTGGCACTCCTTCCTGTTGCTCTTCTGCTCCACCCCCTGCCCCCTTAGTCCACTCACCATCCATTTGCTCATCCACTCACACACATGTCATTCCGCACTCACTTTCCTATGGCCAACCCAACCACCACTTCAGTTGCCACCTTCCTATATTATCGCAGTTGCTTGCCCTGCATCTTGGCTCTGAGCTCTTTCTTTTTCAGACTCTCTTCCTTGCAACAGGAGAAAGGGAACAGGAGACAGTTGGTTCTCAACGACAGGCTAGTTTACATTCATAGATTCAACACAACCAAGATAATTGTTGGTTTCAAGGTTAATGTGTTTGTAATACTGCTCAAGTAAACACAAAAGTCACCTTTTTAAAGATTTATATTTATGTATTCATACTGATATGTAAAACATAGCCAGTTTAACTTTTTCATGCTTTGCATTATTTTTGAAGTCTTCAATTCAGCTAGTGATTCTTGCTCCTTTACTGTCCTACATTTGCTTTGTGCTTTTAACAGATTTTTATTTTCAATTTTTCAGGCCATATACACCAATGAATCAATCTATGTCAAATGTGTGGTTTGACAGACATAAAATTGCCATAAACTGCCCAGAACATCTTGAATCAATAGATTCAATGTGCCAAACATTGAGTAGCTTTGTGGATGAAGAGGTCAATGCTGGAGTTGCAAAGGACAGAATAATCTTAGGTAAGATATGTTATCAGTTTTCCTAACATTTAAAAAAATGTGCAGTAATCTGAGAATCTACCTTTCTTTTCTATTCCTGTTTCCTGTCTGCTATCCTTCTATCAAACATATTTATGCTGGCACAGTCGCTGGATTGTATCACGGGTTCACCATCTAAAAATAAAGATGCATATAGTTGATCATCTCCCTTTGCATTTAGAACCTTGGTCATATCATTTAGGTTTTGATGTCAATTTTTTTTATATCTTCTAGGCAAAGAGGATTGTTTTACTTTAGAAAATATGTGTATTTGTCTAACGTTCTCCTCCTAACATGATTTCTTTTCTTGATACTGAGGAAACCTTACACCATCATGTCAACTCTGGTGAGAGGAAATACACAATTTCAGCGGATTGGTAAATTTGGTATTGCTATAACTTCACTCAAATGGATCTAGTGGTTTTTAACATACACAAGTAATAAATTAAACTAAGGGTAATATTCTTTTGATTTTGTCTTTTAGTTTGGTGTCAGACAGACCAAAAATTAACCATCAGCTTTACATAACTTTTAACATGACCAACATATGCCAGATGTTATTTTGGCAAACATATATTCTTGTTTATTATCTATACTGACAAATATATCTGGTATTAATTAAATGATGTGTTGTACTTGCTATCCAAAACTGTTGAAAAGTTACATCTGATATTTGGAATGAAACCATTAGTAAATTGGCTAAGAAGAAACACAAATAAGGAGGTCAATAGCTTAATTCTCTATTAGTTGTTGTAGATAGTAACATTATTCTGCAGCAGCAACAACTTTTATAAGATAGCGTAAATCTTTAGCAGTGCAAGCAGCATCATCGACATCAGGGTTAGCCAATTTATAAGTGTCTGGAAGTTGAAGCATTCACCAACCTTTCAGCATAGCTTTCTTTGTTCTCATTCAGCACAGTGCACTCCTACATCATGCTAAACTTGAGTCAGTGTAAATTCAGAATGGCCATCTGTAATCAGGTCTGAGATTCATTAGTTCTCAGCTGTATATTTGTGCTGCAATTAAAACTGTACTGTTTATATACACATTTAGAGAAACCACAGTATCATGGATGTTGGAAAAATGTATCATTGTGTAGGAAGTCAAAACATGTCCCAGTAGTTATGTTTTCTCTAATTCAAATATTCTGCACAAATGCTAAGTGGTGAAGCTTAGGTGTTCACTGAAATGTCAAACTAGGTGAGGTACTGTTACCAGGATAATCATTATATCCCTGGATCAGTTTTAGACATATTGAATTTGTAAGTTCCAGCGTGTGTTTTTTAAAACAGGACTAATATAGAAGCCCAAAATCTTTTTTAAAAATTCTTTTGTGTGTGGTATGGGTGTCACTGGCTAGCCAGCACTTATTGCCCATCCATCTTTGCCCTTGAGAAGGTGATGGTGAGCTGCCTTCTTGAACCACTGCAGATGCCTTGTAGTTGGTGGACAAGCTTTGGGGAGTCAGGAGATGAATTACTCAGCACAGTATTTCTAGCCTCTGACATGCTCTTGTACCCACTGTGTTTGTATGGTGACTCCAGTTGAATTTCTAGTCAATGATAGCCCCAGGATGTTGATAATGGTAACACCATTGAAGGTCATGAGGCAGTAGTTAGGTTGTCTCTGATGGTCATTGCCTGGCCATTTGTGTGGCGCAAATGTTACTTTCCACTTGTCAGCCTAAGCCCAAGTTGTCCGGATCTTGTTTCATTTGAATGTGGATTGCTCAGTATCTAAGAAGTCTCGAAGGATGCTGAACATTGTGCAATCATCCTCACTTTTGATCTTATGTTGGAGGAAAGGTCATTGATGAAGCAGCTGGAAATGGTTGGGTCTAACACACAAATCTGAGGAACTCCTGCAGAGATGTCCTGGAGCTGAGATGATTGACCTCCAACAACCACAACAATCTCACTGTGTGTTAGGTATGACTCCAAACACCTGACAGTTTGCCTCCGACAGCCATTGATTCCAGTTTTGCTAGGGCTCCTTGATGTCACACTCGGTCAAATGCAGCCTTGATGTGACGGGGTGTCATTCTCCCTTACCTCTGGAATTCAGCTCTTTTGTCCATGTTTGAACCAAGGCTGCAATGTGGTCAGGAGCTCAGTGGCTCTGGTGAAACCCAAATTTTGCATTTATTGCTGAGCAGGTGCTGTTTGATAGCACTTTTGAAGACTCCTTCCATCACTTTATTGATGATCGACAGTAGACTGAAGGGACACTATTTGGACTTTTCCTGCCTTTTATGTACAGGACATACTCAGACAATTTTCCACATTGTCAGGTAGATGTCCATGTTACAACTGAACTGGAACAGCTTAGCTAGGGGAACGACAAGCACAAGTCTTCAGTACTATTGCCGGAAAGTTGTCAGGACCCTTAGCCTTTGCAGTATCCAGTGTCTCCAACCATTTCTTGAGTGAATCAAATTGCCTGGAGACTGGTATCTGTATTGCTGGGGACCATTGGAGGAGACTGAGATGGATCTTCCACTCTGCACTTCTGGCTGAAGATTGCTGCAAAAGCTTCAGCCTTATCTTTTGCTCTGATGTGCCTGGCTCTTCCATTATTGAGGATGGGGAACCGCCTCCTTCAGTGCATTGTTTAGCCAACTGCCACTATTCATGATTGGATGTGGCAGGACTGCAGAGCTTAGATCTGATCCGTTGGTTGTGGGATCATTTAGCTCTGTCTATCGCTTACTGCTTTTGTAGTTTAGCATGCAAGTAGTCTTGTTTGATGGCTTCACCAGGTGACATCTCATCCTCAGGTATGCCTGGTGCTGCTGCTGGCATGCCTTCCCATACTATCCATTAAACCAGGATTTAGTCCCCTGGCATGATGGTAATGGTTGAATGGGAGAATATGCCGAGCCATGAAGTTACAGATTGTGCTGGAGTATATCCTGCTGCTGTTGATGGTCCATGGTGCCTCATGGATGCCCAGTCTTGAACTGCTAGATCTGTTCAAGGTCTGTCCCATTTAGCACGGTGATAGTGCCACGCAACACGATGGAGGTTATTCTCAATGTGAAGGTGGGACTTTGTCTCCACAAAGTCTTTCTGGTGGTGGCTCTTACTGATACTGTCATGGACAGATGCATCTGCCATTATAAGGTTGGTAAGGTTAAAGTCAAGTATGTTTTCCCTCTTGTTGGTTTCCTCAACCCTCTGCAGATCCAGTCTAACAGGTATGTCCTTTAGGACCAGACCAGATCCATCAGTAGTACTGCTGCTGAGCCACTCTTGGTGGTGGATGTTGAAATCCCCCACCAGATTACATTTTGTACCCTTGTCATCCTCAGCACTTTCTCCAAGTTTTGTTCAATGTCGACGAGAACCGATTCATCAGCTGAGGGAGGATGGTACATGGTAATCAGTGAAAGGTTTCTTTGCCCATGTTGAATCTGAAGGCACAACACGTCATGAGTCTGGAGTCAATGTTGAGGACTCCCAGGGCAACTCCCTCCCAACTGTGCTGCCACTTCTGGGTCTGTCCTGCAATTGGGAAAGGACATATCCAGGGATGGTGATGGAGGTGTCTGAGACATTGTTAGGTATGATTCTGTAAGTATGACCATGTCAGGTTGTTGCTTGACAAATCTGTGAGACAGCTCTCCTAACTAGCCCCTAGATGTTAGTAAAGAGTTCTTTGCAGTATCAACAGGGTTGTTTCTGCCAAAGTCTTTTCTGGTGCCTAGGTAAATGCCAGCTGATCCATCCAGTTTCATTTCTTTAAGACTTTATAGCGATTGGTACAACTGAATAGCTTGCTACACCATTTCAGAGGGCAGGCAGAAGTGAATACTGCAGATGCTGGAGATTGGAGTCGAGAGTGTGGTGCTGGAAAAACACAGCTGGTCAGGCAGCTTCCGAGGAGCAGGAAAATCAACATTTCAGGCAAAAGCCCTTTGACTCTCAATTGCCCTCTGAAATGACAACCACATTGCTGTGTCTCTGAAGTCACATGTAGGCCAGAGCAAGTGAGACTTCCTTCCCTGAAGGGCATTAATGAACCAGATGGGTTTTTCCAACAATTGACAATGATTTCATAGTCAGCAGTAGATTCTCAAACCCAGATTTTTTTTACTACTGAATTCAAATTCCACCATCCGCCATGGTCGGATTCAAACCCAGAACATGAGCTGAGTTTCTGGATTAATACCAGCAATAATACCACGAGGCCACCACCTTCCCATCTAAACATTAACTGTTCAAATATCAGCATCAACGTTAGTAATAACAACCCCCACCATGGTGGTCACAATGTTCTTTCTTCTACTCTTTCTGAGTTACTGAGAGACTGGCGTGTATATCTCTTTTGATTTTTGTTTTTGCTTTGCACTTGCTTCTCATTCCTTATGTGTGTTGAATTAATATTTCTTTTCACAGTTTTTATTCAAGGAATTTGAGGAATTCTGTCATAATAGATGCTGCCATACCCACTGGGTTTCTCCAGCACCTTGTCTTTATTTCATATTCCTAACATTCACAGTATTTTACTTTTAACATGAAAACTAATGTTTTTGAAATGGGCTAGAAATATTTGCATTCCCCACAGATCATAAAAATTGCAATAATTTCTTGACTGCTTGTCTAAGAAATTTTCAGAATTTTTGTCTTTGGCCATTCCTATCCCTACAACTTCAGCAAATAATATGCCATAAAAGAAAATGCAGAATAGCAGGGATTATGACCCATCACTTGTTACATCAACCAGTCTGTGTATTTGCCACAGACAGTGACTCTGGCTATCATTCCATTGTAAAACTGCAGTATCTGTTTTACACCTTTATCAGGATATCCAAATGTGGCTAAGAATTTCCACAAGCTCTCTGTTTTCATGCCAAAGGCCTACATTAGGTCAGCAAATGCACATTAAAGTTCCATCCATTGTTCATGACATTTCTGTTATATTCACCAGAGGTTGAAGATCATGTCACAAGCATCTTTGCATTTCCTGAACTCACTTTGACTTTCTGGCAGTATGCATTCTGCCAAGAGATTTAACAAGTCTGTTCAGTTGGATTTTTCCAAGAATATTATCAGATATCTCAAACAGTGCAATTCCTCCATGGTTGTCACATATAGTTTTGTCCTTTACATTGTACATCTGAACAATTGTGGCATCCTTAAACTCCTGAAGAATGGCTTATTGATCCCATGTTCATTAATTTAATTCTGAGAATTTGCTGCCGAGCTGGCATTCCTCAGATTTTAAAATTTCACAGTGAGGACTCCATCTGAACCTGAAGTCCTCCTTGACAGTAGGAGTCAGATGGCTTTGACAACAAAACAGAAGGGTTCTTTTCTAACTTGCTGACACTTGGGCCAACCCTCATATACACTACTTGGATGGTGCAGCTTCATGCAATAGAAAAGTAAAATACCGTAAATGTTGTGTATCTGAAATGAAAACACCTGCTAGGGATACTCAGGAGGGTTGTGGCTACAGCAGATAAGCACTTAATATAAAAGTCACTCACATAGTTTCAGATATTCAAAATTTAATGTTTTAAGACTTTCTGCATTGATCAATTCAAATACATCTGAAAATTGATTGGTTTGAATCTAGGCGGAGAATGAAGTGTGGATATGATCAAGAACACAATCACTGACGGAGCAGATCAAATTATGAAAATACCTGTGTGATACAAGTCTGCATAGCTATTTAAGGTGTATTATATGAGCATAATATAAAAAGAATATATTGAGAAGTAGTTTAGGAAATGAGTTGTACGTGTTCAACAGTATATAGATAATTGATACATATTTTAAGTATTATGTCTTAATAATTAATAAAACACATTTGAATCGGTGAAAAGTATAAATAATGCAAGATGTCTGTAGACTTGTGCTTTTAGTTGGTCCTTGTTGTTGAATTTTATGTTTCAGTACATAATAGTGGCATTTTGCACGTGCAAAATGCCATGTGTAACTCCTGTGATGCATCGTCAATGTTCTATTTCATTGATTCTATAGGTCAAAGCTCACATTACCAGTTTATAATCCAACAGCTTTGTTTGAAAAAATAAGTTTTCAGAGCCCTGTTCCACCTTCTGGTGTTAGTGAGAACGAAGACATCCAACACGGAATTTATAAGTAAAAATTCAAAGATTAATACAACTGATGCAAATGTATTGAACAAACCTAAGGTGACTGTTAAATATTCAATCTGTTAGAAAGGAGATGCAAGTTTCAATTGATTAATGTGCAAATCTCAGAATTTCTTTCAAGTCACTGCCCTGAGATAACTTAACCTTTATCAGAGTAAAAGAGGTGACAACTCTGGTCAAACAATGTATTTTAGGTGTGAGGCTTGTTTAGGATCTGTCTGTGTCTATTTGCAGACACATTCTATTTTGTACAAAAAGCATCCGATTTGAAGACAGTCAATTAATGTGACATTTTATAAATTCCTATTTTGGAAATAGAACCAGACTGATTCCAAGTTAAGACACAGACAAATCTTAAACAAGGCCTCACACCTAAAAAGCATTGTCTGAGCTGCTATGTCACCTCTTTTATACTAATAAAAGATTAAGTTACCTTTGGGTAGTGACTTGAAAGAAATTATTGGATTTGCATATTAATCAATCAAAACCTGCATCTCCATTCTAATTGATTGAAAATTTAATAGCCATCTTAGGTTTATTCAATACATTTGTGTATTGAGTCTTTAATAGCCATGTCGACTTCTGTCATCGTACTATTATTTTCATAATTTGTTCTTGATCATATCCACACTTCATGCTCAGTCTATAGATTCAAGCCAATCAATTTTCAGACACGTGAACCGATCAATGCAGAAATTCTTAAAACATTAAATTCTGAATATCCGAAACTATGTGAGTGACTTTTACATTAACTGCTTGTGTCCGATGTCTTCTCTCTCAGTAGCACCTAAAGAAGGAGCAGGGCTCCAAAGTTTGTGTTTTCAAATAAACCTGTTGAACTATAACCTGGTGTTCTGTGATTTTTGACTTTGTCCAACCCAGCCCAACACCGACACCTCCACATAGTCATAGCGATGTACAGCACAGAAACAGATCCTTCAGTCCAACTCATCCATGCCGACCAGATATCTTAACCTAATCAAGTCCCATTTGCCAGCACTTGGTCCATATCCCTCTAAACCCTTCCTATTCATACCCATCCAGATGCCTTTTAAATGTTGTAATTGTACTAGCCTCCACCATTTACTCTGGCAGCTCATTCCACACATGCACCACCCTTTGCATGAAGAACTTGCCCCTTAGATCCCTTTTAAATCTTCCCTGTTTCTCCATAAACCTACGCCCTCTAGTTCTGGACTCCCCACCCAAGAGAAAAGACCTTGTCTACTTACCTTGTCTATGTCTCTCACAATTTTATAAACCTCTGTTAAGTCACTTCTCAGCCACCGATGCTCCAGGGAAATCAGCCCCAGACAATTCACTCTCTCCCTATTAGCTTAGACTCTCCAGCCCTAGCAACATACTTGTAAATCTTTACTGAACTCTTTCAGGTTTCACTACATTGTTCCTCTCGGAGGGAGGCCAGAATTGAACACAATATTCCAAAAGTGGCCGAACCAATGTCCTGTACAGCTGCAACATGACCTCCCAACTCCTATACTCAACACTCTGACTAAAGAAGAAAGCGTACCAAATGCCACCTTCACTATTCTATCTACCTGCGACCTTACTTTCAAAAACTATGAACCTGCACTCCAAGGTCTCTTTGTTCAGCAACAGTCCCCAGGACCTTACCATTAATTGGTTAGGCCTCTGTTGGAATATTGTGTGCAATTCTGGTCTGCCTCCTATTGGAAAGATGTTGTGAAACTTGAAAGGGTTCAGAAAAGATTTATAAGGATGTTGCCAGGGTTGGAGGATTTGAGCTATAGGGAGAAGCTGAACAGGCTGGGGCTGTTTTCCCTGGAGGGTTGGAGGTTGAGGGTGACCTAATAGAGGTTTACAAAATCATGATGGGCATGGATAGGGTAAATAGGCAAAGTCTTTTCCCTGGGGTTGGGGAGTCCAGAACTAGAGGACATGGGTTTAGGGTGCGAGGGGAAAGATATAAAAGAGACCTAAGGGGCAAAGTTTTCACACAGAGTATGTGTATGGAATGAGCTGCCAGAGGAAGTGGTGGAGGCTGGTACAATTGCAAGATTTAAAAGGCATTTGGATGGGTATATGAATAGGAAGGGTTTGGAGGGATATGGGCCGGGTGCTGGCAGGTGGGACTAGATTGGGTTGGGATATCTGGTCGGCATGGACGGGTTGGACCGAAAGGTCTGTTTTTATCTAAATTAAACTCCATCTGTTACTCCTTGGCCCATTGGCCCATCTGATGAAGGTCCTGTTGCACTCTAAGGTAACCTTCTTTGCTGTCCACTACGCCTCCAATTTTGGTGTCAACTGCAAACTTACTAACTATATCTCCTATGTTCACATCCAAATCATTTATATAAATGACTAAAAGCATTGGACCCTGCACCGACCTCTGTGGGACACCACTGGTCACAGGCCTCCAGTCTAAAAGCACCCCTCCAACACCACTCTCTTGTACTTTCGAGCAAATTCTGTATCCAGTGGCTAGTTCTCCCTGTATTCCATGTGATCTAACCTTGCTAATCACTCTACCATGAGGAACCTTGTCGAATGCCTTACTGAATTCCATGTAGACTATTCCACCGCTCTGCCCTCATTACTCCTCTTTATTACTTCTTCAAAAAAATCAATCAAGTTAGTGAGGCATGCTTTCCCACGCACAAAGCCATATTGATTATCCATAATCGGTGCTTGCCTATCCAAATGCATGTAAATCCTTTCCCTCAGGCTTCCCTCCAACTAATGTCAGGCTCATTGGTGTATAGTTCCCTGGCTTTTCCTGACCACCTTTCCTAAATAGGCACCACGTTAGCCAACCTCCAGTCTTCTGGCACTTCACCTGTGACTATTGATGGTCCAAATGTCTCAGCAAGGGGCCCAGCAATCACTTCCTTAAGCTTCCCACAGAGTTCTAGGGTACACTCAATCAAATCCTGGAGATTTATCCACCTTTATGCATTTCAAGACATTAGCACCACCTCTTTAATAAGATGTCACCATCTATTTCCCCACATTCTATATCTTCCGGGTCCTTCTCCACAGTAAATACTGATGCAAAATACTCATTTAGTATCTTCCCCCATCTCCTGCGGTTCCATACGTAGGCTGCCTTCGGCTCTTTGAGGGGTCCTAAACTCTCCCGAGTTAGCCTTTTGTCCTTAAGGTATTTATAAAGTCCTTAACCCTGTTTGCCAAAGCTATCTCATGTCCCCTTTTTGCCCTTCTGATCTCCCTGGTACTACCGTTATACTCGTCCAAGGATTCACTCGAGCTTTGCTGTTCACACTTGACATATGCTTCCTACATTTTCCTAGCCAAAGCCTCAATGTCTCTTGACCTCCAGCATTCCCTACACTTTCCAGTTTTGCTTTTCACCCAAACAGGGACATACTTTCTCTGGACACTCGTTATCTCATTTTTGAAAGCTTCCATTTTCCAGCTGTCCCTTTACCAGCAAACATCCATCCCCAATCAACTTTTGAAAGTTCTTGCCTAATACTGTCAAAATTGGCCTTCCCCCAATTTAGAACTTTAACTTTTGGATCCAGTCTATCCTTTCCATCACTATTTTAAAACGAATAGAATTATGGTCGCTGACCCCAAAGTTCTCCCCCACCGACACCTCAGTCACATGCCCTGTCTTATTTCCCAAGAGTAGGTCAAGTTTTGCACCTTCTCTAGTAGGTACGTCCACATACTGAATCAGAAAATTTTCTTGTACACACTTAACAAATTCCTCTCCATCCAAACTCTTAATACTATGGCACTCCTAGTCTAGGTTTGGAAAGTTAAAACCCCTACCATAACCACCCTTTTATTCTTACAGATAACTGAGATCTCCTTACAAATGTATTTCTCAATTTCCTACTGACTACTCAGGGAGTCTATAGTACAATGCCAATAAGGTGATCATCCCTTTCTTAGTTCTCAGTTCCACCAAATAACTTTTCTGGATGTATTCCCAGGAATATCCATGGTTGGGTAGCGCTCACATTCTCTGAAGTTTAAATTAAGGGTTTTCCACTAAAATAAACTATTCTCATGCTTCTAAGCATAAAGCATGATGATAATGAGTCAGTTACACAATTAAATCTGTGTTATATTTTGGAATGTGTAACAAATCATTGACTATACTTGTATATAAAAGGATGTTTCCCTTTAAGAACCCATACAATTTGAGGTAGTTTTTTTATATATGTATATGCAGTGTATTACTGAATGAAGTCAGAAAGGAACCCTCGCAAGGAAACAAATGATGTGCAGTTATCTGGATCTCCGATAAAGTTTGCTGATTGTCAGTATTGAGGAAATGCCTTTGCTGGATACTAACTGATGTTGAACAAGCTAAACAAACTCACATAGTTTCACAAAGCTGAAAGTTTTTTTGTGTTGTTTTATGTTTGAAGAAACTGATGACAAACTGTATGAAGTTTGAGACTGACTTATGTAAAACTGTACCAGTCACAGAATGAATTAAAAATAATGTGTTAAAATTGGGCTCCACTGAAACATTATCCAGATCCTCGGATAAGGATGTTTGTCATCAAACATATTGGCTGAAGTCAACAAGGGTATTATGGTTACAGTACTCACCAGAAAGGATTTTGGTATTGACAGACAAATTGCAGGATTTTTCCATACAAAACTAAATTACTGACCAAGCCTTTGTGAATATTGTCATTTCAAAAGGAAAATCAATTGGTCAACCACATAAAATGTGTAATTGCATAGTTATTCCAATCTCATGGTACTTATATACATAAAAGGCGCCATCATGACTAACTGCCGGCAGCTTTGCCAGCATGTGACTAAATAGGTGCAGTAATTTACCTTGTGGCAAGTTGCTTAAAATACTGTTACTAGCATTGTATTGCAGTGCATGAGAACTTTTCTTTGATTTCTTTAATTGTATTGTGTTTTAAAAGCAATTATAAATGAAGTTTATTGTGCTTTGGCAAAGTTTTGTAATATTCTTATGTTGGAGGTTACTATTTCTGGAGAATTATAACTGGTGTTTCTTGGAGACTTCAGAATTTCAACAGATATTTTTCTGTTTCAGGAAGAAATACCGCAGAAAAAAATGAACCGTTGAATTAGTTTTTAACTTATTAACTATCTTGTTGTGAGTCTAGTTAGGGTGTGAAGAGATGAATAAAATCTTTCATTTCTGTTGATATTATCAAAATTGTGATGCTTGGTAAATTAAAATTCTTGCATTATGTGTAATACATCTAGTCCATTGAGGTTAACAAAAAATGCTCTTATGGTTAAAATCATTCTATTCATTATTGATAATGCTATTATTTTAATAAGAAGACATAATGCTACAAAATCTGTAAACTTTAACCTTCTTCAATATGCATCCCAGGGTACTGAAGGAGGTGGCTCGGGAAATCGTGGATGCGCTGGTGATTATTTTCCAGAGTTCAATAGAATCGGGCTCGGTTCCTGAGGATTGGAGGGCAGCTAATGTTGTGCCACTTTTTAAGAAGGGTGGGCGGGAGAAAGCAGGAAATTATAGACCAGTTAGTCTGACGTCAGTGGTGGGAAAGATGCTGGAGTCTATTATAAAGGATGAAATTACGGCACATCTGGATAATAGTAACAGGATAGGACAGAGTCAGCATGGATTTATGAAGGGGAAATCATGCTTGACTAATCTTCTTGAATTTTTTGAGGATGTAACTCGGAAGATGGACAAGGGAGATCCAGTGGATGTAGTGTACCTGGACTTTCAGAAAGCTTTTGATAAAGTCCCACACAAGAGGTTAGTGAGTAAAATTAGGGCGCACGGTATTGGGGGCAAAGTACTAGATTGGATAGAGAATTGGTTGGCTAATAGGAAACAAAGGGTAGTGATTAACGGCTCCATTTCGGAATGGCAGGCAGTGACCAGTGGGGTACCGCAGGGATCCGTGCTGGGACCGCAGCTTTTTACAATATATGTAAATGATATAGAAGATGGTATCAGCAATAACATTAGCAAATTTGCTGATGATACAAAGCTGGGTGGTAGGGTGAAATGTGATGAGGATGTTAGGAGATTACAGGGTGACCTGGACAAGTTAGGTGAGTGGGCAGATGCATGGCAGATGCAGTTTAATGTGGATAAATGTCTAGTTATCCACTTTGGTGGCAAGAACAGGAAGGCAGATTACTACCTCAATGGTATCAAATTAGGTAAAGGGGCTGTTCAGAGAGATCTGGGTGTTCTTGTCCACCAGTCAATGAAGGCAAGCATGCAGGTACAGCAGGTCGTGAAGAAGGCTAATAGCATGCTGGCCTTCATAACAAGAGGAATTGAGTATAGAAGCAAAGAGGTGCTTCTGCAGCTGTACAGGGCCCTGGTGAGACCACACCTGGAGTACTGTGTACAGTTCTGGTCTCCAAATTTGAGGAAAGACATTCTGGCTATTGAGGAAGTGCAGCGTAGGTTCACGAGGTCAATTCCTGGAATGGCAGGATTGCCTTACACGGAAAGACTGAAGCGACTGGGCTTGTATACCCTTGAGTTTAGAAGACTGAGAGGGGATCTGATTGAAACGTATAGGATTATGAAAGGATTGGACACTCTGGCAGGAGGAAACATATTTCCGCTGATGGGGGAGTGCCGAACCAGAGGACACAACTTAAAAATACGGGGTAGACCATTTAGGACAGAGATGAGGAGAAACTACTTCACCCAGAGAGTGGTGGCTGTGTGGAATGCTCTGCCCCAGAGGGCAGTGGAGGCCCAGTCTCTGGATTCATTTAAGAAAGAATTGGATAGAGCTCTTAAAGATAGTGGAGTCAAGGGTTATGGAGATAAGGCTGGAACAGGATACTGATTGGGAATGATCAGCCATGATCATATTGAATGGCGGTGCAGGCTCGAAGGGCTGAATGGCCTACTCCTGCATCTATTGTCTATTGTCTGTTGTCTATTGTTATAGCAACTAGGACATGATAACAAGTACTCCAACTAACTATGAACAAAGTCACAAGAGATTCATGATAAATGTTTACATACGTAATAAAATACTTCTGGCAATTTTATTTCTTATGGCCCTTTGTAATAGGAATAAACCCAGAAGGTTTTGTGCTAATCCATCAAATCACTGTCTGCATTGTTCTTGCAATCAGGTTTTTCACTTTTTCTCCTATTCTCTTAAATGTAACCCTACATTTGGTTATTTCCTCAGGCCTCCAGACTACCTATTTGGCATGTCTGGTTAATTATTCCTATATCCTACTATTCTACTTTATCTGAAGATTACATTTATTCTTAACTTCTCCATTCACAACTCCATAGTAGAAGATAGTAAACTAAAGGCATTGATTTTAACAGAGAAACACATTTGAATGTGGACAAAGTATACCCTGTCTTGTCCTATTTAAGGTTTCCTGTTTTGAGAAAAATTCAACACCAAAATTGCATTGAGGAAACTTTGTGTTTGATTTCATTTGTGCTATAACTAACTAATTATAAAAATGTGATCTTGGAACCAAATAGGATAGAAGCAAAATAGGCAAATATTAATCCACTTAAGTGCCAGGCAATGACCATCTCCAACAAAAGAGAATCTTGCCATTGCCCTTGAACACTCAGTGAATTCACCATCACTGAATAACTCACAATTATCATCCTGGCGTTTACAATTGACCAGAAACTGAACTGTATTAGCCACATAAATACTGTGACTACAAGAGAAGGTCAAAAGCTAGGGATCTTGCAACGAGTAACTCAACTCCTCACTCCCCAAGACCTCTCCTCCATCTACAAGGCACAAATCGTAAGTGTGATGGATTACAGATGAATGCAGCTCCAACAATGGTCAGAGAGCTTGACAACATCCAGGTCAATGCTGCCAATTTGATTGGCACCACATCCACAAACATTTAATCTGTCTTTCGCCACTGATAGTCTGTTACAGCAGTGTCTCCCTTAAAAGATGCAGTGCAGAAATTCATCAAGCATACTCAGGCATCACCTTCTAAAGTCACAAACACAATGACTTAGAAGGCCCAGGGTAGCAGATTCATGAAAGCACCACCAACTGCAAATTCCCTTCCAAGCTACTTGCTACTTAGACTTGGAAATATGTCACCAAAATTTCAGTATCAACATCCTGGAACCCCCAACCATATTGTGCGTTTACCTGCAGCAAATGGGCTGCACTGTTTCAAGAAAGCCGCTCACTACCACCTTCTCAGAGGTAGCTAGAGATGGAGAATAAATGCTGGCCCAGCCAATGACTCTGACATCTGGTGAATGAAATAAGAAATTAGCAATATACTGTAATACCAAGTCAACAAATTTGATGTTTGCAGAAAATTGAAGACGAGTGCTGAGTTGTCCATGTGCACACTCTCAATTGTGACACCAGAAGTGTATTAAAAAGCCAATTTCCATTAATATCTCCCTTGTCCTTGGCTGGAAATGATTATGCCTGAAGCCAGAAAATCAGAATTCCCTGAACCAGTTCCTTCCCTGTTTGGAATTTCTTTTAGTTCCTATCGTAATTTTGAAGGTTCCCAATCTTTTTAAAGACATGGTCTTTTTTTACCATTCTCATTCCAGTAGGCTTTTAAATCACTGCAGTTTTTTTTCTGGCTTGACATCCCACCTTTTTCATTAAATGTCCCACTAATGATATTAAACATGTATGTTTATAGTTAGGGTGGAGACCCTCTGTCAGATTTGTAGTTGATGTAGCTGTCTGTTTCTGAAGTCTTCCAATGATTGGACCCCCTTCCAACCACTTGCTTTGCCAGTTTCTCTTGATTTTCATTTGACCTTCAATTATCTTCCTCTCATTCCCTTGGATATTCATGTATTCTTATATTTCCCAACTTTTTTCATTGTCCAGCCTTAAGATCATCTTGATCACCAATCCAATTTTCCTATTTCACTCTTTTGACGAGATTTTCACTTTATTCTGACTCTATTAAAAATCTTCCTTATCATTCAGTTCTTCACAACTTCCAATGATGGCTATGTGCCTGAAAAACTGTTCTCTCAAAAGTTGTGAAGATTCACTCCATGCTGTAATCTGTGAAAATTCGAGAGGCAAAGAACTATTCTAAAAGGCACTATTTAATGTAAAAACAAACAACTTTATTTCTTTAAGTCTAACAGAGAATATTAGCTGAGGAATTACTTACAATCCATTTATCTAAGCCTTTTTTTTAACCTTCCCCTCTACAATACTGGTCCAAAAAACCCCCAATTACAATTTACAGAAAAATTCTAATTTCAAAACCAGCCAGTTGTTGAATCTTCTCTTTGTATCTTCCTCTGTAGATTTGCTCTCCAGGTCGGTGTCGATTATTTGTTCTGTGCAAATTCCTCCTCCAGACAGGTACCCCTCAGAGCGTTCTTACTAGCAGCACACATATCTTGGTCTTTTGGCAGTTCTGTTTGCCACTCTGACCAACTGTTCAAACTGTATGATACTTATACAAGATAATGCTTGGCTTAGGAAGGGTGGACGCTGGGAATTTGTTTCCATCAGGCAGATGTATACTAGGACCCATGGGCACAGCCTTAGAATTAGAGGGGGTCAAATTAAAACTGGAATGAGGAGACATTCCTTCAGCCAGCGAGTCGTGGGCCTGTGGCATTCATTACCATGGAGCACAGTGGAGGCTGGGACGTTAAATGTCTTCAAGGCAGGGACTGGTAAATTCTTAATCTCGCAAGCAATTAAGAGATATGGGAGAGCATGGGTAAGTGGCATTGAAATGCTCATCAGCCATGATTGAATGATGGAGTTGACTCGATGAGCCAAATGGCCTTACTTCCACTCCAATGTCTTATAGGCTTAACTGCTGTCTATTTCCAGTATTTTCTGTCTCTTCATACACTGGAAGTTTGGAACAATTATTTTTTGCTGTATTATAATTGTATGCCACCTTTGCCTAGAACATATTGATACTAAGCCTAAGTAGATGTGACTCTTTCATTAAAAAAAGAAGTGGCATTTTTCTGTCTGAATAATTTTAAATTACATACAGCCATTGTAGTTCTGGGAAGACAAAAGCACTGGTCACTTAGGCTGCTATTTCTGGTGGGTATTCAGCCTACTCCTCCCTCCATTGTTTTGGTGGCGATCTCAAATTTATGCCCTCAAGTTACTGACTCATATCAGCTGAGATATTTTTTGCTGTTTACCTTATCAAACATCATCATAATATTGGGTAACTTAGCTGTGAAAAGAGCTTCCGTTTTCTCCAGTACCTCCTGATAATGAAAGCGGCTTAACCTTGGTAGGGCTGTAAGGTTAGATAATAGGTTTAGAAAGCTAACACATCTGTTTTTATAATAAATCTTTTTGCATTTGATATCCCTCTTCCAAATGATCATCTATGTCTCTCTGCTATTTCCTTTTGTTATATGCTGAAAGCGTAGGATATGGTGAAAGTATAAAAGGAGTAGTGTGCATCTATCTCTTCAAGAGAATCCAGATGATATATAGATTACACCAATGTGTAGAGGAAGTTATGGACAAGATGGTGAGAAGTGGAGTAAATGTACTAATAGGATTAACTGAACTTGCCTGCAAGTTACTAAGTCAATGGAATGTATCCTAGATTACTAAAAGTGGCAAAGCTGGAAAAGCAGAGATATTGGTTACAATTTTTAAAAACATTCTTCAGTTAAAGGATTAGGTTTGCTTATGTTAAACTTCTATTCAAGAAAAAGAATATGGATAAGCCAGTAAACTACAGGCCAATCAACCTATCATTAATAGGAGAATTATTGATAAGTATTATCAGGCAAAAATAAATTTTCATTTGAAGAGACAGACTAATCAACATGAGCCAGCACAGAATTAAGAGTCCTATGGCACGGAAACAGACCCTTCGGTTCAATCCATCTGCACAACCCAGACATCCCAATCTGACCTAATCCCATTTGTCAGCATTTGGTGCATATCCCTCTAAATTCTTCCTATTCATAAACCCATCCAGGTGCCTTTTAAATGTTGTAGTTGTACCGAACTCCTCCACTTCCTCTGGCAGCTCATTCTATTCAAACACCACTGTCTGTGTGAAAAAGTTACCCTCTCACCTTAAACCTATGCCCTCTAGTTTTTGACTCTCGCACCCTCAGAAAAACACTTTGGCTATTCACCATATCCATGTCCCCTCATGATTTTATAAATGTCTATAAGCTCACTCCTCGCCCTCCGACACTCCAGGGGAAAAAGCCTATTCAGTCTCTCCCTATAGCTCAAATCCTGTCGTCCTGGCAACATCCTTGTAAATCTTTACTGCAAAATCTCAAGTTTCACAACATCCTTCCCATAGAAGACTGATAAGAATTGTACACAGTATTCTAAAAGTAGCCTCACCAATGTTCTTAATAAAGGCAAATTATTTTGCCTAACTTGAATTAATTTGTTGACAAGGTAACAAAATAATGATCAGGTTAGTGTATTATACATTGTTCACATGAACTTCTGGAAGATGTTCAAGAAAGTGCCATGCAGGAGGCCTATTAAGAAGATGGAATTTTTTTTAAATTAAAGGAAAAGTTGCATTTCGCCGCACAGTTAGCTGAATGATGCTGGTATCCAGGCTAGGCTGTGTTTCGTACTAGAGTTCCCAAGAATCAGTTTTGTATACAAAAACATAAGTTGTTGGCAAAGCTCAGCAGGTCGGGCAGCATCTGTGAAGAGAAATCGGAGATAACGTTTTGGGTTCAGTGACGCTTTATCAGAGTTGATGTAGCTCGGAAAATGTTGATTTATATGCAGAAGATAGGGTGGGGTGAGAGGGAAGGAATAAACAGTAGATGCGCTTAGAGCCCAAAGAGAGTGAAGAACAGTTGGACAGACAAAGGAGTGGATAATGATCTGGCTAGAAGAGTGAATAACTGTAAATGCAAACTGTTAGTGGCTTACAATACACAGATGATGTGATAACAAGACCTAGTGTGTGGAATTGGAATCTAAAACATGGCAGAGTTCAGGACCTAAAATTATTGAACTCTGTTGAGTTAGGAGGGTTGCAGGGTCCCCAAGCAGAAAATGAGGTGCTGATATATATTTTGTATATGTTAACTTGCAGTTTTGATAAACCATCTGGACTTTTAGTGGCTTTATAAAGTTTATTGATGGTATGAAACTTCACAATGTAGTAGATAGTGGTAATGATGGTTACAGCCTTCAGGAATCTAACCAAAACATGTCAGATGGAGCTCAAAAGATTGGATAATATGGAATGTAGAAAGACAGTACATTACAAATGAAGGCACGTTTTGGAACGTATAGCTAATCAAAGAGAGCTTTTGGATTCATATCCATAACTCCTTAAAAGTTGATATGTTCATTCAAAATATAATGGTTTACTTAGGTTTATGGATAGTCATAGAATATAAAACCAACTAAATGTCCCTCAAACTTTCAAAATTGTTGATTAGGCCTTAGCAGGAAAACTGTGTGAAATTTTGGACACCAAACTAAAATATATAAAGCCTCAAAGGTTGCAGAAGAGATTTATTTGGATGTTACCAGAACAAGTGGCTTTAGTAACTGAAGAGGTTTAAAAGGTTAGAACGATTCTACTTAGCATAGAGAAGGTTGAGAGGAGACCTCCGAGGGGATTCAAGTTTGAGAGGTTTTGATAAGGTAAAACTACTTTCTTTGGTGAGTGAGTCCATAACCAGAGACTCAAGGTGTAAAATCTTTGATTTAAAAACTCGAGGGAGTGGCTTGGAGGAAATAATATTTTGAGTTCCAATTATTAAAATTAAAATAATTAAATTGTCCATGTCCCTAATGGTACAAGCTTATTTTTCTGTATGATAAAACTCTCAAAGCTAGTTTGACTACATCAATCTGCATTCAATTTGTATTTTAGTTTATAAAACTGTTGATTTGGATCTGTATTTGACTTTGCAGGGGGATTTTCAATGGGAGGGACAATGGCTATGCACTTAGCCTATAGATTTCAGCAACAAGTAGCAGGAGTGTTTGCTTTATCCAGTTTCTTGAATAAGGATTCTATTGTCTACCAGGTAAGCAGAAGGATGGAATTTTTACTTACATTGTGACCTCAGTAGATCCCAGTAACTGCATTGCTAATGAATGTCTTTTGAGGTGTAACTAATCCTCTGGGCTTAAATTTAGCAGTGAATATGAACAAGCTATGATAGTACTAGTTGAGGAAACAATGTTTACTGCACTTGAATAATTGTGCTGTTTGATAAAAGTGCAATGGGATCTTACATAGGCAGCTTAGCAGGCAGACGGAAGCACAGGTTATAGTTTCATTTGAAAGTCAGCCTCTCTAACAATGCAGCAATTCCATAATGTATGGAAGTGTCTGTCTAAATTAGACAAAATTCTGAAGTGGGACTTAAACATTTAAAAAATGCTGTCAAATAAGCATTTTATTTAGGTAGTATCTAGCTTAATTTTGATTTCAATCAGGGGTTACTGGACAATATTCTTAAACTTGGAAATGCTGAAATATTTTCAATAATGCATCAGTACATTCCTGAGAAATTTTAAGTACTAAGGTATTAATCCGTGCATTTAATACCATTGCTAAGCAAGAAGAGATACTTCATATGGATGCATTCATAAAATCACATGGCATAATTTCAAACCTTGATGCATTATTATTGTAATTTATTTAGTATTGACCTTTAAGTTTAAGTGTTTCTTTCACTTCTTCAGGAACCCACTTTCTTTATAACTTGCCTAGTTTAACATATTAAAGAGTTAAAAATGGATTAATCTGTAATCGTTTATTTGCAACACATGTTTGCTTGGAGCCACGGGCTAGCTCTGTTTAATATTAAATTCATGGGTTAAGTATGAATGTTTAGTTTAACGAATAGGCCAGTAGATTTGACCTTAGCACTGCTTCAAAATTTAAGTGTCTACTACCTTTTTTAAAGCAGTTCAGCAATGTTAATGGATGATCATTTATACCTGTTCACAAGTTTTTAAATGTTTGTTTACATCTAGATGCCAAAGTTACAGAGTGGTGATTTGGAAAAAAAATGCACCTTGTTTTTTTTTCCCAATTTTGTTCAGTATATGAACAAGTAGAAATAAATTGCAAATGGTTTTAACCAAATCTATGTCTATAAATCTATGTTTTCTTTCTAGGCAATTCAGAATTCTAAAACGTCAATGCCTGAATTGTTCCAGTGTCATGGAAAGAATGACCAACTCATTTTATATGAGTGGGGTAAAGAGAGCTGTTTGCATTTACAGTCACTAGGAGTGAAAGCCACTTTTAAGACATTTCCTAATCTCTATCATGAACTTTGCAAATCAGAGTTAGAACAACTGAAGTCATGGATTTTACATAAACTACCTAATATTGAACATTAATGCTATTCATTCTGAATGAAGTAGTCATAGTTTATATACATATTGTAATATATTAGCTAATATTGTCAAGAATGACAATATATCATTGGTGAAAATAGGGGAAAATAAATTAAAATCACATTAATAAATTGTTTCTGTGTACTGTTTTTCCAATGAAGCACTATTGACTTATGTTCTATGGATATGTATTTTGTTATATTAAATAGTTCACCATAATCACTGTGTTCTTAAAATTATTTGCTGACTGACAGATGGCAATCATTTGCACGCTCTAGATTCCTCTTGTACATTGTTTAGATTTGCAATCTATTACTTCAAAAAAAAATTGCTATTGCCAATCTTTGGTTACACTCAGCATGTTAACTCCAGACTATTTCTTTACCAGTGACCATCTGTTGCAAAGAAAGGCAAATGTGGAATCCCTCTTTTTAGAAGATAACCAAGTCTAGTTCACGTTATTTCCTGTGGTCTCTCAAAACAATTCACCAGATTCTAAAGTTGACCATTCTGGTCATCTCCCTAGTTCAGTGAAGTTGGCATAAATGCAACCGTGATTCTGTAGAGCTGCCCATATTTGAATGTGCTCAAGTTTGGTGTCTGGCATCTGTATACTTTGAAAAAAATGTTGGCTGCCTCCATTCTTGGTTGAAGAAAATTGAGAAAGAATTACCTCAATGAGCTCCTGTATAGCTTTTCAGGAGTGTTCTTGATTACCTGAAATACATGGTATAACGATAGATGGTGCTTTGATAAATCTTTGGATGTGAACCTGAGATAGTACCTTTTACTGAATCAGAAAAAGGAATCCCTCCTCCTATTATCTAAATATACATTTTTTTCAAGAATATTCATATTATTTCAGCATATTATTTAATGAGCCAAACAGCGCTGTAAGTTTTCTGTAGTTTGTGAAAGTATAAAATTGTATTCTAAAAATATTTTTTGGAATTATTGCATAGCCTTTATTCTGGTAAAATATTTGAATGAATCACTGACCATTCAGATACCTCGCAATCTTTGAGTCCAATCCATGTAGTGTCCCCAGTAGTAAGTTAATCAAATCTGCTCAAGATACATCCTGAATCTTCAGTGTTCCTGTAACCTGGCAAGTTGGAACTCAGTCTTGCACATTAAACTCAAATCAGTTGATCCCAATTTTATAAGTTTGTGCCAGCCCCATTTCTCTCACCCTGTATGAAACAGGTTGCCACTGATCAGCTTAATTATCTTTTAATTGTCTAAATTATGATGTGTCTCATTATTTTCTCTCAGGTTACTCTCAAGTTAATTCAAGATTTTGCTGGAGGTGTCATTTATGTATACCTGTACTTTACCCAAGTCAAATAGGTGAAACAGTTCCAATACAGAATTATCTGACAAAATCAGAATTATTCCTGTTGATGATTAAGCACCAATTTGAATTAGTTGGTTGTGTTTTTCAGCTTGTGAGATTTCTATAGTGTTAGAGCTTGTTACCAGTCTTTTAGTTTGTAAATATTGACTTTCACAACAAGATAACCTTGTGGAAGTGGTGTCCTTTCAGTTTTAGAGTCGTTAGTGTGGTTTTGGAAAAGCACAGCAGGCCAGACAGCATCCAAGGAGCAGAGCATCAACATTTCAGGCAAAAACTCTTCATCAGGAATGAGGATGTGAGCTGAGGGGATGGGGCTGGGGGGAAGGAAGCTGAGAGTGTGATAGGTGGATGGAGGTGGGAGTAATGGTGATGGATCAGAGGGAAGGATGGAGTGGATAGGTGGGAAAGAGGTTGGACAGGTTAGATAGGTCATGAGGAGGGTGCCAAATTGGGAGGTTGGATCTGGGATAAGGTTGGGGGTGGGGGGGGGGGAAAATGAGGAAACTGGTGAAATTCACATTGATACCATGGGGGTTGGAGGGTCCTGAGGCGAAAGATGACGCGTTCTTCCTGCAGGCATCAGGTGATAAGGGAGTGATGGTGTAGGAGGCCCATGACCTGCATGTCCTTGGCCAAGTGGGAGGGGGAGTTGAAGTGTTCAGCCATGGCGCGGTTGGGTTGGTTTGTGCGGGTGCCCCAGAAATGTTCTCTGAAGCGCTCTGTCAACAGGCGTCCTGTCTCCCCAATGTAGAGAAGACTGCATCTGGAGCAACAGATACAGTAAAGGACATGTGTGGAAGTGCAAGTGAAACTTTGATGGATGTGGAATGCTCCTTTGGGGCTTTGGACAGAGGTGAGAGGGGAGGTGTTGGCACAGGATTTGTAATTCCGGCGGGGTAGTGGCGGGGAAGGTGTCGGGAGGGGAGGATGGGTTGGTGGAGGTGTGGACTTGATGAGGGAGTTGCAGAGGGAACGGTCTTTACGGAAGGTGGATAGGAGTGGGGAGGGAAATATATCTCTGGTTGTGGGGTCTGTTTGTGGATGGCGGAAATTGCGGAGGATGATGTGATGTATACAGAGGTTGGTGGGGTGGAAGGTGAGGATCAGGGGTGTTCTGTCTTTGTTGCGGTTGGAGGGGTGGGGTTCGAGGGCGGAGGTGCGGATAGTGGATGAGATGCACTGGAAGGCATCATCAACCACATGGGAGGGGAAATTGCAGTCTTTAAAGAAGGAGGCCATCTGGTGTGTTCTGTGTTGGAACTTATCCTCCTGGGAGCAGATTTGGCAGAGGCAGAGGAGTTGGCAATAAGGGATAGCATTTTTACAGGAGGCAGGGTGGGAAGGGGTGTAGTCCAGGTAGCTGTGGGAGTCTGTAGAAGATGTCTGTGTTGAGTTAGTCACCGTTGATGGAGATGGTGAGGTCCAGGAAGGGAAGGGAGGTGTCTGAGATGGTTCAGGTGAATTTAAGGTCAGGGTGGAATGTGTTGATGAAGTTGATGAACTGCTCAACCTCCTCATAGGAGCATGAGGTGGCGCTGATGCAGTCATCGATGTAGCGGAGGACAAGGTGGGGAATGGTGCCGGTGTAACTGTGGAAGATGGACTATTCCACACAGCCAACAAAGAGACAGGCATAGATGGGGCCCGTGCAGGTGGCCATGGCTACCCCTTTCGTCTGGAGGAAGTGGGAGGATTCAAAGAAATTTGAATGCTGTTATGCTCATTGTTTCATTCAGGTGTCCTGAACTATTTGATCTACAGACTTGGCTTTGCTGTTGATAGTCATAAAGCGTAGTTCCCAGAAATGGTAGAGGAGTCAATAATCAGTTCCTTTTTTTTATATGGTGAGTTGGTTGTTGTGTTGGTGAGCATACAATGCAAGTTCCCTGCTCATCTTTGAACAATAGATTTATCTATAGACATCAGAACAGATAACATTGCTTAACATAAGAAATAAGATCCAGGGTAGGCCTTTTGGCCTTTTTAACCTCTTTTGCAATTCAGCAAGATCCTGGTTGACCTTCCACCCAATACTGCCTTCCTACACTTTCCCCTTTTCCTTTAATTCCTTTTGTACTTAAACATCCATCTCTGTCTTAAATATATCCACCTTTCGCAACCACAGCTCTCTTCAAAGGAATTTCTTCTCACTTGTCAGTTGGCAAACACTTCTTTTGAACCTTCTGTATTCTCAAGGTAGGAGAATTTTTTTTCTTCAGCATATACCCTGTGCAAACTTTAAGAAATTCATATATTTCAATCAAATCACTTTTCATTCTTCTAAACTCTGGGGATTTTACTCTAGTCTATTTACTCTCTCATCATAGGACGGTTCTCTTATTCCAGAAACGAGTCTAGTGTAATAAGCAACCCAGATCAACAGTTATCTGGAAACGTGGTTTCCAAAAAAAACCTTAAAATAAAGAAGTTCAGTGTGCCTTTTCATTGAGAAAGTAGTCTGGCACCTCCACAATCCTTCAAGTTCACTTTCAGAAAAGTTAATAAGTATGAAGTGCCTGCATAACAGTGGAATTACTAATGCCCTGTTGCAATTGTAGTAAGATTTCTTTACTGTTATAAGCAATGTTTTTGTAACAAACCTAATGTATCACTTGTCTTTCTGTGTATATCTACATAGCCCAATCACACATGATTCAAATAACATTATTAAAATTTTAATGATAAGGTTGATAACTTCACATTTCATGTTATATTCTATCTGTTATGTTCTTGTGCAAATCCTACTTGTCCTTCTGCAGCCTCTTTGAGTTTTCTACACCTCCAGCAAAACTCACCTCCTGTGAATGAGTAAAAAAGACGTAATCATTAAGCAATGTTTTGTCTGGAGTTCAACTACTTCAACCCTCCAGTGAATGTCAGAACTCTCAGCCAAGTTTAGTTCAAAGTGAGCTTATGATCCATGGAGGGCATGATGTCGACGTGAAGGGGTGGGTGGAGGGCTATACATGGCATGCAGTTTCAAGGAACTGCGGCAATGGGTGGAGTGGTATAGACTGACATGGAAAATCTGAGGGACCAGCAGAGTGAGTGAAAGATCATAGCATGGAATTGAGTGTATAAGGAACCATTGGGGGAGTGGATAGAGTGACATTTTTGGGGGATAGAAAATGTGTGGAATGAGGGATAAAGGGCTAACTGGAGCTAAGTCCCTCAGCACCAAAGTAGACCTTTCAAAGACCTCACTTCTGCACAAATTCCTGAGTTGGCTGGCCTGACTGCAGCATGCAGCTGTACCCCAGCCCCCATGACTGACATTTATGCGAACATTTTTCCCACGGTGATGGAATCTTCTCTCCTGCTGCCTTCTTCAAAGATCAATCTCTGGGCAATGGTAGGACATCAGCAGTTTCCTTTGACTTCAATTTATCAGTGCCCATTTTACACTCTGGTTTATTTTAATAAAACTTGAGGAAAATTCTCCATCAGAAGATCATATGCCACCTTATTTTGGGTTTAATTACCTGATGGCTCAGATGGGGAATTTCCAGCCTATAATCTAGCAGCCCGTGTGCAGGCCTAAACTGTCTCGTTAACTTCATCAGTTTTATAATCTTTAAACTATTAATTACAGAAAAGAATGCATATCTGTATAAATAGCCTGATGTGCTAATAGGAGGCAATATTATTACTTAATCATACTGTCAATGTAGAATTAGCTTACTAGGATTTAATTGACCACACATTTGAAGTCCCACAATTGATTGTTAACTTGAGTCATTGGGGTATTGAAAGCAAGAACCCACAATTCTTGTAACATTGTTTTTGCCTGTGTTCATGAAATGTAATCATTTTAATCAACCTGTTCAGACATAACACACCTCCAGGCAGGTGGATTTGAAATCGGATTAACTAGCTCAGAAGTAGGGAACTGCCATAGTGTCACAAGACCCCCTATTCATGACCTGCATTTTGGGCCTTTTTGAATCTTTCTAAAACACTGATTAAAATCTTTTCTGAGCTTTCTTTTAAAACAATGCCCAAATGTACTTTGCATTATTGGATTGTGATTGCTTATCGTGATCATGACTTTTTATACTTTATATTTAGAACAACATTTAGTAAAAGTGAACATTTAAAAAATAGGTTTCCTTCATAGTTTTTGTCAAGGAGCCAGAACAGTAGTGCCAATAATGATTTCAGTGTTTGAAGCACATTACATTGCTTCTATGTCATGCTATTTCAAGATTTTAACATTTGCTTTCGGGTCAAATTAGATTACGATTTTTTTTATATCGCTCTATCATTTTTCATCATTACTTAAAAATTCCTAATGCCAATTTGTCATTGCATTCACTTTCATCAAAGCAGCAACCTATTGCCCCACTTTTACCACAAAATCTCAGGCTGGCCTCAAGATTATCACATAAATGAGTAATTGCTATAGTTTTCACAAAGTTTAAGTTTTAAAATATCTGATCTGCATTTGAAATATTTTTTGTGATTGAGCTAATGCTTCATCTTAAACTGTGGTTTGTTCCTACATGTATTTATGCATACCAGCTTTCATTCTCTGGAACAATTTTTTGGTACCCACTATTGCACTGTATTCTTAGACTTCTGTGCTGCATATGATCATCTACTTTGTCATCAGATCTGTGCAGCAAATGATTTTCCAAGGTTCTCTTTGAAGAATGCGGTGATTTTTATAAGGTCTTTAGCTCACCAGTGAGTCCATTAGTTTGAGTTTTAAATATCAAATGTTCCTTATTTTAACAATTCCAGACACCTCTCCAGATGAGTGAAATTATTGTGACATAAATTAAATACAGGTGGGATAGAAAGAAGTGATATGTTAAATGATGCCTTAAAATTAGTATCTTGGGGGAAATTAAGTACATCAATGACAAGAGCTCAGACAGGTATTATCTTAATTGCCTACTACATTTTTGAGCTTCCACCTAATGTTTCATCCTTGAGGGGTTTTTAAGTACAGAGTGAATAACTTTCTAGTACCATGTTGAACAGTAGATTTCTTTTTGAAATATGAGTTTAGTCCCCTTCTCAGAATTGCCAAAAGAGACACAGTTCAGATAAAATCTAATCAAATTGGAGATACCGAAATTCAGAAGTTATAAAAATGTTCCACATAAGTAAAAGGAGTATTATTTAACATTATTTTCCCCAAGCTTGTACTTCAATATATCATTACATCATTAAAAAAGCAATTAAGAACAAACATAGCCTTCTGTTATAACAATGTGAGAAACGGATATGCTAAGGTTAGGAAGGAAAGACCTATCTCAGTTCCTACCTTAAACTCTCATACTCTCCTTATTGAATCTATCCTTGAATGGCTTTGCCCACAGGAGTGAGAAGGGATGGGGGAAATGGCAAGAGATTAAGGGGGAAAATCTTTCTGTAACAGGAGAGGCTGTGCAGATGGTAAGAGTGGAAATTAATTGAGGAGGGATTTGGAAAACAAGAGGAGCAAGAGCGTGGAGAGGGGGAGAAGTGAGGACTGAGCGATCCTTCCGAGGCTCAAAATTATAATAAATATACAACCAGAAGTCTAACTGAGCAACCACCATGAAAGAAGTCTAATAGATCCATCAACATTAGATGTGAAAAAGACATGGTTTAACTGCCTATTGGCTAGACAATTAAAGTTATCAAGAATACCTGTAAGGTATCCTGAGAGACAAACAAATATAAAAAGGGAAATATTGTAGAAAGTTTAATCTACAGTAACACTGAGTCTAATGTGTGTCTATAAAATAACAGGAACTTCTCAAGTAAGTATAAAATATTATGTGAGGGGTATTTTATGGAGCCAACAAGATTGGGTAATATAGTCTTGGGATCACTTCATTAGCTGGACTGCAATCTTTTAATTTCTGGGTGGTAGACGGAATGCATCAATCATATTTGTAATTGTGCTAGCCTGTGGTGGGTTCATACTTGTAATATATTTTCAAGCTATGACTACTTATCCTGAAATAGTTTTCAATACAATCCTATCCTCAGGATAAAGTCAGTGCTGTGCAAGAATCTCATAGCACCCAGTTTGCAGATGTTTAAAGGTAGCATGCACCTGGGGCTTTATGCAGTTGTGTGTAAAGCCCAGGGATTATCTTGTTAAACCCTGTGACAAAGTGGGGGGTGTGGAGCAGGAGAATGGACTCTTGCATGGAATTGGCACATTAGAATCAATGGAGAGTAGGATCAGGAACATGAACAATTGGAAAAGAGGCATGGAGAGGACAGAGGATGACCTTGGAGGTAAAAGGGAAGGTCTTGTGTCCTAGTCGTGTTTGGCAGTAACAGTCAGAAAATAGGGGCTTAAGGTATAATTTCTATATAAAAGTGTGACCATCTTGGAGTGATGGCTGGCACTGTATACGGGGCTTTGAGTTCATCTACAGCATATGAACTATCCCTGCTGAGAGTAAATTTGGGCAATGTCATTTAAAGTGAATGCAAAGGAGGACCAGCTGAACGTGGTAGTTCGGCCAAGTCCAATAGAGTGACGAGAACAACATTGAACAATAATATAAACATTCAGTAAAAAAATGAATGCCAAAACGTAACACATTTCTTCCACAATAAAGGAAAAGCCTTAATTCCCCTGCAACCATCAGTGCAAGCCAACCATGAGGTATACTGGTACAGTTGGCTCTCTGACTGAGCTAGTGTCAAGAAATAATGATGATGTACTCATGAATAAAGTCAAACCAATATAGTTTAAAACATTAACAAGTGAAATTCCAGTGTGAGAAACATCCATGCCACTTTGGTGCTACAAGTTATGTTGTCTGCTGTTAATGGAAATTGAATTGGGCAGGGAAGTGGCAGCCATGTTTCACAGTCTCCCTATTTGACAAGGAGACTCTTCACAGGCCGTCTGTAGATACAGATTTTCAGGTTATGGCGGGTCTTACCAATGAAAAGCCTCTTAATTGAAAGTCACTGTTACTTCAAATTTTAATCGTAATCACATGTAAAAGGCCAAGAAGGGAGAAAGCAACTGTGGCACACTATTGACGAAATGCCAACCAGCCTAGGCGCAGCTGGACAATAAATAATTGGAAAGATCAAATTTAATAACAAATACCCAAATACCAAACTAAAGAGAAGAAAACTAGGGGCAGACTGAAGCCAACTGAAACCAGTTTTATAGGTTGCCAGTTTTAAGATTACAAGATTTTTTTTAATGCGTATTTGTGCCTTGAGAGGTTACACTGCTCCAACTTTATGTGACTGGCCCCATCAAAGCTACTGGGGGCCTGTGTGGTATCTCTGAATTTTCAACCCACAAATATTTCAACATTGTTCCCAACATAATTTGTGCTGCTTCATCTCATTTCCCTGTGACAAGATCAATGCTGCAATCTGGGTAGTAGGCTCTGCCAACATATTTGTGCTGCAGGGGACTTCTGACTGCACAGATAACATTGACAGCATTTCATAGCGATAGATATTTGATCAACAGAAAAGGGTCAGTGTTCAATATAAGTGTGATCCTTGGTCTCATATCTTGGAAATCTGTGTAGGCTGCCCTGGAAACTGTCAAGATGTCTAGATAGCTCTCATGTATCTGCTTCATTTCAAGGGGTGAAATCCTGATAAGGAGGGTTGCTAGTAGACAAAAGGCTACCCTCTACAATAGGGGCTGATTAACTCACTGACTGAAGCTGAGCATAGGTACAATCCTGCCCTTTCTTCTACCAGGGCCATTATGGTGCAAACAGTAGATTATCTCAAGATTCTTGCATCAGTCTGAAGTGACCTGACAGGACACTCCACACAGAATGTGTTTATTATCTTAGGATGTTGTGATTTGCAGGAAAGGAAAGGATGTGATGGATGCCAAACAGTTGACAGAGCAGCAGCAGTCTTCTGAGGAGGAAGGTGAGGACATTGAGCTGGAGAAACAGCACCTTCCCCTCAGCAAAACTGAAGAGGAACAAATATGCCAGCACACCCTGGATCTGCATCAACCTCCAGCAGCTGCTGAAGAGCATCCACACGAAGAAGTCACAGTTAATGCTATCTGTGTCAAGACCATAGTGGTTGTGACCATCGATGACCCCATCCCATCCACAGTAACTAATGCTATGTTGTCTCTCAGCCTTATACATTGAATTGCTGCATTCCCAATTATTGTCGCCTCTGCATTTTAAAATATCACCTCCAATTCTCAAAACTGACTTCTCCATTTCCCTATTGCAGGATTGAGGATTACTTCCCTTAGACTGTGAAATAAGATGACTTTATTGAAGCACATTCAGTCTGTTTGCTGGTACATGATATAGGTGTGACGTTAACATTGCATGGTGCCATGTAGCAATATGTCCATCTACTTGACTTTTCATCACTGGCACATGTGACTGGCTGCTTGGCTCTATGTCTGCACCAGAAAGCTTGACAACATAGAAGTGCTGTAAGTCTGTAAGTTCTTAATGAGGAGGCAAGGCAGAATTGCTGTGAGCATTCACAAAGGGTGCAAAGTGCATGAGTGTTAAGAGAACAAAGTAAGACCCCCTTGTGATGCGTGCAATTCTGATTCATGAGATAGATGCCTGTCTATATGCACAAAGCAGCCAGGTAGCAGCACTGCAATGTTAGATCAATATGAGCTCCAAAGTGCAATTTTAATCAAGAATCAATGAAACTCAGTGGGGGGTTAAGAAATTCACGTATTTTGTTTTACTCACACTTGCATAATAAATGCACATACTGAAAAATGAAAGGTTGCCTGCAACTGTCCGGCATGAAATGAAATAATAACACAGACAACAGAATCTGCAAATTGTCCATATATCAACAGCAGTCTTCGGTTGAAAAGGGTATGAAAGGCAATGTGGACTGAAAACAGAAGAATACTAGAAGCTCCTCTCTTTCTGCCAGTCTTAGTCTCATTTGGAGAAACCTGCATCTTTGAAAATCAACTTGGAAAAACCATTGTTCAATGAGAACTCATGTTCTGCGAAACTTGCCATTGCTAAGACAATAGAATAATAACTCAAGAGTGGGATTTATTTTTTCATTATCCAATCTAAGAGTCTCTTAAGATTTGTAATTGCACATGCCTAACCTTGCTGGCCACCTCACCCCCCTTCTCTCTGTTAGCTATTTTTTGTGTGTATGTCCATTTGCTGTCACATTATATTACTTTTGGTAGTGGTAGGTATTAAAATGGCACTCTTTAACATCAAAAAACCTTGGAATTGATTGCCCATTTTTGTTCTAGGTAACTAGGTTTATTTTAAGTGTAATACCTATGTATTGAAAAATATTAAGAAGAAATTTATTGCATTTGGCAAAGATGATGTTAAAAAATCAAGGTGAGACGTGTCTCCTCCTTATCTCATCATTACAGTTGTGGAGAAGGCCGTAGGCTGTCTTGGTGAAAGAGCAAATTTGTGACTCATGGTAAAACGCAACATCAAGGTGCAATTTGCTCAGCTGAAGAGAGTTGGCAGGGATAGAAACCATGAGATGAAATGAAGTTTGTGCTAGAGACCAAAGACAATGGGCCAAATCTTACTTTTTGTGGCAAAGTCTGAGTTGTATCCAGTTTTTTGGAGGGTTGGTTGACACGAGTTTAATGGTTTCTCTTGACCGCTCTAACCAAGCTCACCTCATTAATTACCCATTATACCTCATGACAACTGTCACGTCTGAGTTCCACCCCATCTAACCACACACCATTCCCAGAACAACCCAGAATGCAAGTTTTTAACACTGTTTTTATGTTCTACAAAATAGGTAGGACTCAAACATTTTAAGATTTCTTTGTGGTATTCTGTGCAGCTAATGACGTAAGTTCACCTTTTTTAGGTTTAAAGTATTCTTTGGAACATGATAAGTATTACTTACATTCCAACAGTCCGTAATGGGGATGATGCAGGAATCAAATTCTAAAGATTGAAATGTCTTATATCAATGCTGCAGCCTTGAAGAAATATGGAATTAGTTCTGCTAGTCATAAAGTAAGCCATAAGTGTTGTTAAAATCCATTTTTGGACTTAAGTGCATTCCAGATTCAGAAGCAAATGTACTTCATAAGGAATTATACTTCGAAGATAGTTGGAAAATGTAGCTGTTCAGTTTCTAGTCTGTGAGTAATTAAACAATGTCTGCGCTGATGTGGAAATCTGCAAATGCACAAAAACAAATGTGGGAAAAATTGTTTTGATATTCCACGTTCCTGCCCAATTATTAACATCCATAATAATCATGATAGTAATTTAACTTTCCACGTGTTATATAAATATACTGTTCTGTTTAAATACACTCTCTTTTCTGATTATTCTTTCATGTGTGATATTGAATAAATATACACGACAATTATGACTGTAATCCAGTGCAGGTATTTTCATTATTAACATTTTATAACAACATCCCTCAGAGGCAATGTTACAGGTAAGGTTTGCATAATTACTTGACAAATAATTGCAGCATTTATGTATTTTAAAATCAAAATAGTCTACTACCATGCCTGTTAAATTAACCACAGAAACTCATTTTCAGGTTCAGACATAAAAACAAGAATATGTCACTAAAATTATACCGCATTCAGGCATTTTTTTTACAACACATCAATGTGTATTTAACACTTTGGTTTCATAAATTACTGCTAACCACTATTAACTGATCAAAATGCTCCATAATCCTTGCTTCTTTTGTTACCAGACCACTAAATTACTGTACATGTCACAAAGCTAAACATGATACAGTAGCATAAGCCTTAAATTGCATGCATCCGTTTGAAAATATATTAACTTGATCCACTATTATGTGGTTAAACAGCCTCTGCATACATTCTTGTGTGACATGGAAAAAAGTTTGTAAGGCATTGCTTCAGGAAATTACAGAACATTCATCTCACATCTGCAAAATTATTCTTCACTATTTTAGGTTTGAGAACCTGTATGTACCTCATTATTCTGTGTTAAACGAGAACTGGAAAGGAAATAACTCTTTTGTAAACTTCTCTTTTATACAAATGTACAAATCAGAATGCAGCCGAGTGCCAGGTGGCTCCAAATAACTAGACACAACATGAAATCATTCATTGTCTTTGGTCTTTTAAAAGTCCATGATTCATGTACTCTAGGGAATTTTAGCAAAATAGTTAAATAATCCAGATCAGTTCGTGGTTTGAATATGTACACCCTTTCTCTTTTTTTACATCCTGGTTCATAATACTCAATCGGAAGAGTTGTGATTACCCTGATTGTATCCAAATTAGAGAAACTGAAATTGTTTTCCACAGAACGAAGAAGGTTAAAAGAAAATTCAGTGAAGGTATTCAAAACCATGAGCAGTTTTGGTAGAGTTTTTACAGAGAAGTTAGGCTGTATTTTTAGTCTGGGGTCAGGAACCCAGAGTTGTTACCTGTTTCGGGCTTTGATGTATAGTGGACACACCTACCTGGGTTTTTGAAAGGTCAGGCAAATTAATAACAGGGCTCTGCTTGTGGTCCCAATGAGGACAGCTCCAAAAACTGGAGAGACAGTTGGAAGTCCTTCAGTACTTGCACATCAACAACTCCACTGGCCAAGGTGGAAGTTATTGATTTGTAATGTAGAGAGAGACAGGCCACCTCAACATGGCCCAGTTAGTGTGGTTTCAGGATGTTGTTTGCATAGTGAAGAACAGCACTTTCTTGATGTGATTTCAACATTGTTGTTTGGCCTTACTACAGAGGTTTCTTGCCTACATTGGCTCTAATTTCCCGTAATTAGCTAACTATTGGTTGAGGGGCATGCCTGTTCCTACCCAAACCTGTGCTCTCCAAACATGGCTCAGGGTCAACTATGTGGTTCCAAACCTACACAATTGCCAGCCACATGAAATTACAGCTTGCTCATCTCCAATCCCAACCTGGCTTGCTTTTGAAATCTCATTCACTTTTTCTACTGTCGGGAAGGCCACTAACCAGAAGAAAAACGGTCAAAATAATTGACAAAAAAGGCAGAAGCAAATTAGTTGAATTGCCAATTCTGAATAAGTTGTTATGCACAGCTTGAGAAAATAGTGGAAGTAAATTCATATCTCAGTTCTAGAAGAAGAATAGCAACATTGGAGAACTCAGGACATCAGAGGTTTGAATTGTCCTCATCTAGTTATACATAAGCTTTACCAATTTTCATTCACCTTTTCATCCCTATGATTTCTGATCTACATTGAGTCCAGATCCAATGGTGCCTCCATTTTAAGATTCATGTCCTTTTGTGAAATCCTTCCACAGCCTCATCCTCTCCTATTTCTAAATCCTCCACCAATCCAATAGCACAATGGGACATCTGTGTTCTTCCAACACAAGTGTATTCTGCATCTCCTCCCCATTAAAATACAAGACTGTGAAGCAGCAGTAGGCCATTTAGCCCCTTGAGCCTGCTCCAACATACAATTGAATTTTATTGCAGCCTTAATTCCACTTTTCTGTGCCACACACCACCAACATTTCCCCCTCTCTCCCCCCACCACACACAAACATCATAATTTTTGAATCCCTTATTTAATCAAATATCCATTAATCTCAGCCTTTAATATACATTTGAAGATCCAACCTCTGCTGCTTGTTAGAGGTGAGAGTGCCACACACTGATTACCTACTTAATGAAAATAAAATCTCCTTATCTGTCTTAAATTGGAGATGCATTTTTGAACACTAAGTACCTTCTTGAATCTTATATGTTTCGATAAGTGTACCTTGTCTTCAAGGTAATTTACTTTTAAGTACCCCATGTGTTGTGTACAAAGTTAAAAATCACACAACACCAGATTATAGTCCAATAGGTTTATTTGAAAGCACTGACTTTCAGAGCACTGCTCCTTCATCATGTGGTTGTGGAGTACAAGATCATAGGATTTAGCAAAAATTTACAACGAGATGTAACTGAAATTATATATTGAAAAAGACCTGGATTGTTTGTTAAGTCCCTCATCTTTTAGAATGGGCATGTTGATTTCAGTTCTTTCATATGTAAATTTCAGAACTTTCTTAAAGTTACATTCTCAAGTGAACTTTAACGAAATCCCTTTTTTAGATTAGAATCAGTCTGAACATTGTGGCACAGACAGACAACCTCACACAGGGCACCTCACACCTTCAATGCATTATCTGGGCCAACATGGCAGTCTCTAGCACTTACTGTTTTTATTTTAGATATCTAGGACCTGCAGGTTTTTGGAAAAGCACAGCAGGTCAGGCAGCATCCAAGGATCAGGCTAAGATAAAAGGTAGGGAGGAGGGACTTGGGGGAGAGGCGTTGGTAAGAGGTCAAGGTGAGGGTGATAGGCCGGAGTGGGGGTCGGGGTGGGGGCGGAGAGGTCAGGAAAAAGATTGCAGGTTAGGAAGGTGGTGTTGAGTTCGAAGGATTTGACTGAGACAAGGTGGGGGGAGGGGAAATGAGGAAACTGGAGAAATCTGAGTTCATCCCTTGTGGTTGGAGGGTTTCGAGGCGGAAGATGAGGCGCTCTTCTCCCAACCGTCGTGTTGCTATGGTCTGGCGATGGAGGAGTCCAAGGACCTGCATGTCCTTGGTGGAGTGGGAGGGGGAGTTGAACTGTTGAGCCATGGGGTGGTTGGGTTGGTTGGTCCGGGTGTCCCAGAGGTGTTCTCTGAAACGTTCCGCAAGTAGGCGGCCTGTCTCCCCAATATAGAGGAGACCACATCGGGTGCAGCGGATGCAATAAATGATGTGTGTGGAGGTGCAGGTGAATTTGTGGTGGATATGGAAGGATCCCTTGGGGCCTTGGAGGGAAGTAAGGGGAGAGGTGTGGGCGCAAGTTTTGCATTTCTTGCGATTGCAGGGAAAGGTGCCGGGAGTGGAGGTTGGGTTGGTGGGGGATGTGGACCTGACGAGGGAGTGGTCTTTTCTGAATGCTGATAGGGGAGGGGAGGGAAATATATCCCCGCTGGTGGGTTCCGTTTGGAGGTGGCGGAAATGATGGCGGATGATACGCTGTATATGGAGGTTGGTGGGGTGGTAGGTGAGGACCAGTGGGATTCTGTCCTGGTGGTGGTTGGAGGGGCGAGGATCCTTCCATATCTGCCACAAATTCACCTGCACTTCCACATACATCATTTATTGCATCCGCTGCACCCAATGTGGTCTCCTCTATATTGGGGAGACAGGCCGCCTACTTGCGGAACATTTCAGAGAACACCTCTGGGACACCCAGACCAACCAACCCAACCACCCCGTGGCTCAACACTTCAACTCTCCCTCCCACTCCACCAAGGATATGCAGGTCCTTGGACTCCTCCATCACCAGACCATAGCAACACGACGGTTGGAGGAAGAACACCTCATCTTCCGCCTCAAAACCCTCCAACCACAAGGGATGAACTCAGATTTCTCCAGTTTCCTCATTTCCCCTCCCCCCACCTTGTCTCAGTCAAATCCCTCGAACTCAGCATCACCTTCCTAACTTGCAATCTTCTTCCTGACCTCTCCGCCCCCACCCCCACTTCGGCCTATCACCCTCACCTTGACCTCCTTCCACCTATCGCATTTCCAGTGCATCTCCCCCAAGTCCCTCCTCCCTACCTTTTATCTTAGCCTGCTGGACACACTTTCCTCATTCCTGAAGAAGGGCTCATGCCCGAAACGTCGATTCTCCTGCTCCTTGAATGCTGCCTGACCTGCTGTGTTTTATCAGCAATACATTTTCAGCTCTGATCTCCAGCATCTGCAGTCCTCACTTTCTCCTGCAGGTTTTTCCTTACATTTAAGATTGAAGTGATTCTCACAGGTTGATGAAGCTTACAGGTCATCAGTACAATCCTAATGGTTAATGCAACCACTAGAACATGCATACGTTGCAAGACATGTGGAAGGTGAATCCACCTTGGCAGATTATGGAATCTGAATTCAATTTCACAAAATCTGGAATTACGAGTGTAATGATGATGATGAAACCAGAAAAACCCATCTGGTTCACTAGTGTCCTTTTGGGAAGGCAATTGTCATCCTTATTTGGTGCATGTGACTTCAAACCCATAGCAATGTGATTGATTCTTAACTGCTCTCTGAAATGGTTTAGCAAACCACTTACTTGTAACAATCTTCAGACAGTCTCAAAACATAAATGAAACCCAACAGAACACTTGGTATTGACCTAGGAAACAGAACCAACAACAGCAAAAATAGCCTTTTTAGGAGGGAGTTGCTCTGAACACGCCAATATTAAATTTGGATGCCATGAAGTCTCATGGTACCAGGTCAAAGACAGGCAAGGAAGCCTTCTGCTGATTACTGCAAAACTTGCCCCCAACTCCAACCCCTTCTGATGTATCAGTTCTACTCCTTATCGAACAATACTTGGAGGGAGCACTGAGGGTGGCAAGGACACAGTATGTACTATAGGTGGGGGCTTTCAATGTCCACCATCAAGAGTCACTCTGCAGTTATTCAATCACCATGAATATTGAACATTTTGATTCATAACCAAAAGATTCATTTTTAAATTCGACAACAGTTTGCAATTCTGCAAGAGAAGATCAACATGCATGTTAAAACCTTCCAGAGTTACAAGTGGGATAACAAGTCTGCATCCAGGATCTCACAGAAGCAACATGGCAACCAGTCGAAGTGGCTAGAATACCATCAGAACCGAGAGTTTAGACAGTTCATCCACAAGACGGCCAACTGTGAGACAAAACTGAGCACAAATCAGGTCTGTTCCAGTTTTTAAACTGCCTCCCAGACTGTTGTGTAAAAAATCCGAAACACAAACAAGAATGTCAGACAGTATCACTACCACTGGACATGGGAATATCAACAATTTCCCTATGTATTATAGAGACTCATGGCCGCTTGTTATTGTAAATAATTAAACTCATCAATATTTGATGAGCAATTGATCATTAGATCATTACCATAAAGATGAAAAAGATCACCTCTCGTTCTTCTAAACACCATTGGCTGTAGGCCGAACCATTCCTTATAAGATAGCCCGTTCATTCCTAGGATTCAGTCAAATGAATCTTTTCCAGTCCTTTTCTCCTGCTTATGTTTATTTGTTCAAGTGCTAAGCTCTTCAATTCTCCACCAAAATCACTCTCTTCTCATTTGGCCATTATTAAAAGCTACCTCTTTGATTAAATTTGAGATCCACTTTGTAATTATTTTTTTAAATTACTTACCCGGAAAGTTCACACTTTAACATTTGCCGATGTGAAACGTGCTATAGCATAAGTTTTTTTTGAGTAGTATTTTATGCAGATGTGTCAATTTTTACCACAGCTTATGAAAATATTTTTAGAGATGCAAGTGATAATATAAACGATGTTTTGTTCTATGATGTCTTTCGAATGTTGCAGGCAGCATTTAACACCCACTCTCCCAACATCTCACTACGAGGTACAGACAGTATTATATAGTGGAACAGGAAGCACATAAGCAACAATTCTTCTCCTGGACGAAAGTGAGGACTGCAGATGCTGGAGATCAGAGTTGAAAAGTGTGGCACTGGAAAAGCACAGCAGGTCAGGCAGCATCTGAGAAGCAGGAGAGTCGACATTTCAGGCAAAAGCCCTTCATCAGGAATGTGGGGTGGGGAAGGGGGCTGCAAGTTAAATAGGCGGGGGAGGTGGGCTGCGGGGAAGGTAGCTGGGAAGGCAATAGGTAAATGCAGATGGTGATAGGTCGGAAAGGAGGATGGAGTGGATAGGTGGGACAGTTCAAGTGGATTTGGAGGGTTGGATCTGGGATGAGATGGTGGGAGAGGAGATTTGGAAACCAGTGAAGTTGAGGCCATGTGGTAGGAGGGTCCCATGGCAGAAATGAGGCATTCATCCTCCAGGTGTCGGGTGACTTGGATTTGGTGGTGGAGGAGGCCCAGGACTTGCATGTCCTTGATGGAGTGCGAGAGGGAATTGAAGTGGTCAGCCACAAGGCAGTGGGGCTGTTTGGTGCTTATGTCCCAGAGATGTTCCCTCAAACGTACAAACGATCCCACCGCCCTGTGGCCAACCAATTCAGTAGGATAATAAGGTAGGAAAATGGGTCTGGGTGGGTTACTCTTCAGATTCTATGATTTGAGACTTGACTGGCCAAATGGTCTGCTTCCAAACAGTAGGGATCCTATGAAAATTAGACCTTAGTAGAAGTCAATCAAAACCCACAATCTTGAAATGGCTTTCTGGAACATTGTGAACTGTTACATAATGCAATTGTTTTTTAATAATTGTTTTGCTAGTAGAAAACCTGTATAAAACATTACAGTAAAATATTGCTGTAGATTCTAACATGCTGTGCAAAGATGATGTAAAGGCCTTTAGAATGAGACCTTCCAACATTATTATGATTACTGATCAATATTCCTGTATCTTGATGTATTTTAGTTTTTATGCACCCTGCCATTACAAGTGACCCAGATGTATTTTAACAGTGCTGCTATTGTGTAAGCTTTTTTTTTATTGCTGTAGCTACTGCTTGCAGAGAATGAATGTGGTGCACCACAGTGCATTTTTACTTGAGGACACTTCAAAACACACCAGAAAGTCTGTGAAATAATTGGCTTCTGAAATTCAATAAGTATTTTCACCAGCACTCATGTGTAAGACTAAACACTTGAAAATAAAAAAAAAAGAAAACCTGAAATCTTTTCAAAACTTGCTGTAACAGTCAATTGAGCATGATGAAAGCTGATAACTACTGTATTGTGGAGGTCGGCTAGCAAGTTTAAGTTTTTAGGGAATGCTCTACCAACTAAGAAAAACATATGAAAAATTGTGTTTCAATTTAATGAAGCCGCATTAATATGGTAAAATACATTTTAAAACATTCCATCATATTCATTTAAGAAGTACACAATGATAAAACCAACATGTCATATAATTATAATATTTATTTTGCAAATTTTTCCCCGCAAGCATTTTCAAAAGAAATTGTTTCTATGCTGGAAGAATTGTATCTACCTTTATCTCCAGCCAAATTTCATGCAAAATCCAGTGGCTCCTTGAGCCTCAGAGTCTTGACTTAAAGATTTTTTTCCCTGTACCTTTAAATCACTCCATTACTCTGATGATCTTATTCATCCATATGTGTTCATTCTTCATTCTTCTAAGATTAGTTTACTTTTTGCCAGTTGTTGCTTCAGCCACTAAGACCCTACTCATTGTAATTTTCTCCATCACCTGCTTTTAAAAACCTCCCAAACAATCTTCTCCTTGATTATGTTTTTACTCAATGCCTCAAATATTTCCACCACAAGCATTTTCCCTTAATCCTTTCTATGTGATACACACGCTTTACCACAGCCCTGTAAAACATCTCACTTTCAATGAGCATTGTAGAAGTAGAAGTTATTTCAGATGGGAAACCTACATGGAAGACCAAAGTCCATGGTGGAGGATCCCAACAATATTTAAGAGAAGAAGTTAAAGATGATTCACAGGGATCACTGACAAAATTGATTCTAAGCCAAAGAAGGAGATATTAAAGACAAAAATAGAAATTGCTGGAAAAGCTCAGCAGGTCTGGCAGCAACTGTGGAATGAAATCAGAGTTAATGTTTTGGGTCAAGTGATCCTTCCTCAGAAATCAGGAAATATTAAGTCAGGTGATTAAAAGTTTCATTGAAGAGATAGATTTAAAGATTAAACTTAAAGTAAGAGTGAGAGATGAACAAACAGATTTAGCTTATGGGTTCATGAAGACAGAATGCGTAAATGTAGACAAAGGCAGGTGACAGAAATGGTCAGGCAGTCACCACACACCACTACAACTTAGTATATGAAAGCTCTTCATTCTGTTGACAATTCTCTGAATCATACTTTACGTCTTTAAAGACAGTGTAGATTTTCCCAAATCCTTTATTCCAAAAGGATAATTATCACGTTAATAATTTAAAATGAATGCAGTTGAATTAATGAACAGGAAAAGAAATTAAGCAAGTAAATCATAGAGTAATACAGCATAGAGTAAACAGACCCATGGGCCAACTCAGTCCATGCCAACCAAGTTTCCCAAACTAAACTCGTCAGCTTGCCTTGGTTGGGACCATATCCCTCTAAACATTTCCTATTCACGTACCTTTTCAAATGTATTTTAAATGTTGTAACTGTACTGATATCTGTCACCTCCTCGACCAGTTCATTACACATACAAACCACACACTATGTGGAAAAGTTGTCCCGAAGGTCCCTTTTAAATCTTTCTCCTCTGACCTTAAAAATATGCCCCCAGTTTGAATTCCTCCACTTTAGGGAAAAGACCTTTGTTATTTCCTTATTTATGCCTCTCATGATTTTGTAAACCCCTATAAGGTTTACATCAACATCCTATGATCCAGTGAAAGAAGTCCCAGCCTATCCAGCCTCTCCTTATAACTCAAACCCTCCAGTCCCGGCAACATCCTGATAAATCTAATCTGAGCCCTCTCCAATTTAATACTATTCTTCCTGCAGCAGGGTGACCAGAACTGTACACAGTATTCCAAAAGTGGCCTCACCAATGTCATTTTACAAAATATTTCCATGTACCAACTGTTATAAATGGAACAATCACATGATACAAGTTTATCTTTAAAATGGCTCTATTATTCATTTCTTTCTTCATGAGTTAAGAATTTAATGATAAATAATCATAAAATTACAGAAATTAAGTAATTTTGATCCACAAAATGGGATTATTAATGTTAAAAAAAACCCTGTTAATTTTTTTAATCATATGATTAACCGAACACTTTGGAAATCTCTAGTTATTTTGGGCCCTCCCCTGTCCCCACTCCTCCTGTGAACACCTTGGGAGAAATGTAATATAACCCTCTTTTATAAACAGAAAAGTAATAAAGGTGCTAACTATCTGTGAATCATCTCTCCTCACACAAGCTGATCAATTTTGTGGCACCATGACTTTTGAGGCCTTTTCTCTTGGGACCAATTTACCTCAACTGACATTCTTGCAAAAAGTAGACTTTTGTTCGATGACTGACATTTGTACTCTATGCCTTTAGAATACAAGGTTATAGGTTTAGAATAGGAAGTAGCAGATTTTGAAACAGAAATGAGGAGAAATTACGTCCCTCAAAGAGTCATGAATCTGTGGAATTCATTATGCTGGAGTGCAGTGGATGCTAGTTTATTGAGTAAATTCAAGGAGAAGATAAACTGATTTTTAATCAACAATAGTATGAAGGGTTATGGAAAGTGGGCAGGAAAGTGCAGATGGGGTGGAGATGAGATTACTCATCATTGTATCAAATGGCAAAATAGGCTCGAGGGGTGAATTGTCTACTCCTGCTCCTTGTTCTTATGTTTTTATGCCTATACTCATAGTAAAGTAGAAAGAATGAAGGGACCATGGAGGTGGGTATTTCTCAGTTGCAAATACAAGCTGCTGAACCACTTGTAATTTACAGTAAATCTAACTCATTATCATTACAAACTTTACTTCCTCAGATGTCTTTTTGAGTTGCAACAATAAACTCTGCCTTAAAAGTCACTTTTCTACTAATTCTTTGTTACAACCCACCGGGAAAGCACCTCTGTAAGTTGAGATCTGCTATTCCTGGAGTCGTACCAAATGTTAAGGCTTTTTTAAGATACACACAGTATCCCAATGTACCTGACTTTCAGAACAAGATTAATAAAAAGCATAAATAAAGTTTCTTTACTAAACAAGAATCATTATTTATTATATGTAATTAGATTATAGTGACAGGGAAACAGAGATAGACCATTGGAATATAACACCACTGACTAAAATTCTAATTGATTTATAAACTCCCCATTGCATACATGCAGACTATAAATGGGGATAAAAGATTATTGGTGCAGTTCAGTGATCTGTGCTTCCCAGTTCCAATATTGAGATGATACTACTTCGGCTAGCAAAGCCCTTGGGTGTTCAGATGCCTTTCTTCTGGAAAGTTCCATTGGTTTATAAGAAGAAAAGAGCAACTCAGTCACTTGAAAAAATGTTTCTAGTTTATCAATTCAAAAAACACACCTCACAATGAATTCTACAAGAAAGATAAGGATATTTTTTCCAAGTTAAACTTTCCAAGTTTAAACTGAGATTTTTTTTACTGCAGAGATCAGGCAACTTTTCTTTGGGAGAACAACAGCACATTCTTCTATGTCCTATTCACTGTTATGTGTCTGTGCCTTTATAACTTGTTTCCAGTTCCAATCTGCTCAGTTAGGTGAGAACCAATCAGCTTCACCTGTAAACAACTTCTCAGCTCCTGATTGTTTGCAAATTGCAGGAACCCATAGCTACAAAAAAAAGTTCACATTAGGTATCAAATTCCTTGCTGTGAAGTTATGTAGCCGTCATAGTAAATCCCTGTTTTCTGGGGGAAAAAAGTTCTTTCGCTTTACAGTCCACAGTTTATTAAAGTCACAAAAGTAAAAAATAAGTTCCTTACACCTTATTGTGGAAAAACAATGAAAAGAACCTGAAACATGACACAATATTTTCACTAATATCAATTTCATTGATTCATGTGTATCAGAATTTAACTGTACTATTTAGGAATAGAACTTTTAGTTTGGATGTTAAAGTATCCAATGTAATATTAATGGAAAATCCAATCAAGAAATGTGGAAGGAAATGTAATTCAGACAAGGTTGGAGTTTTGTACACTTAAACATTTGGGTTTGTGTTGACTTGAGAGTTTACCAGCTTGAAAAGTAAGGTCATGAAACAGCAAGTGAGCTTACTTCGCTAAAGAATAGAAGATATGAAATTTCCAGTTATTCTAGTGTATGATAAATTATTTGTGTAGTTCTCCAAAATTAAAGAAAGCTTTAGAAATAAAAAGATCGTTAATTTGTTTTTCTACCTGGGAACAAACCACGAGCGTCATAGTGCCAGAGAGATGAGTGGAGTCTGATGAGATTATTTATTGTTGCATTTAACTCTGTGACTTGAGTTAGCACATAGCCTATAGATGAGAATCGTTGAATGAAGCAGCTAAGAGACCATGTCAGCTTTGGGTCTTATGTAGCTTGTAGCTCCTTTGAAATTGAGTGATACAGCCAGACTTGCATCTGAAGTTGAGTAAGTGGTAAATGTATTTTTCATTATACAGCCTGTGAGTATGGACTGATATTCGGAATAAGTCAAAGCTGAAAAGGGGAAAAACTCCTGGAGATTTTCTTTGACTGCAAATTAAAGGAAGAAATCAATAGTAATCCTCAACAAAAGGTGCAATAAAATATATTTTTTAAAGTTTTAATCATTGCATTGCTTTTCAAAATAAATTAAAATGCATTACAAATGCATCCGAGTCTGAAGTAAGTCATTCAGCCCTTCAACCCTTCAAAATTACTCTGCCATTCAATGCAAATGTGACGAATCTATCTCAATTTCACTTTCCTATCTTGTCCTCATTTAATTTGATTCTCTCAGTATCCATCTTTGTCTGTTTTGCATTTTATCAATGACTGAGTGTCATTGGGGTTTCCCTGGGGTTGAAATTCTAAAGACTTACAGTGCTTTGAAGGGAGAAATTTTATTTGACCGATCTCTTATTCTGAGCTGATTTATGAATTTGCCAATGTTTACTGTTCCAGGTACCCCTGTACATTAATGTATTGATTTGTATTTGTCTAATGCTCTCTTGAGTTTAATAATTCACTGGTAATCATTATCTATTAATGGAGCTACAAGCTATATTATCTATTATCATATTCATTATCAATTGATATATTGCCATGCCCACTGGCTTTTGAATGCACTCATCAATTGTTCCTGTAGCTCTATTAGTTGATAGATTTGTTGCTGTTCCCTCTGCTGTTAGTTCAATCGCACCTGCTGCTTAATAATTTATTGATCTAAAAGGTTTGCCACTTCTGAATTTGTTGTTATTTATTGTATTAGCTTATTTTTTCAAAATATTATTTTCTGGGATTTGAGCATCACCGGAATAGTCAATATTTGTTCCCTAACTGTAATTGCTCTTGGAAAGGTTATAGAAAGCCTCTTTTTTGAACTGCTGTGTTCAATCTCTTGTAGATCCACCCGTAGTGGGGAACGGAGTCCCAGGTTTTATTTTACATAATGGCAATGAAGGAACCACAATATATTTCCAAATCATGAGTTTTGTTAGATTAAACTCATCCAGGCTAGTATTCCAACATACTCCAGACTTGTGCCTTGTAGCTGGTTGACAGGCTTAAGGGAGCCAAGAGGTGGGTTACCCACTGCAGAGTTCACAGTTTTTGACCTGCTTTTGCATTTAGCTGGTCCAGGTAAGTTTCTGGTCAATGGTGATCCATAGGACGTTAATAGTCAGGCTTCAGTGCTGCTAATGTTGAACATCATGGGGAGATGGTTGGATTCTTGTCGGAGATGATCATTGCCTGGCATTTGTGGGGCATCAGTGTTAAATGCCATTGTAGAGCTAAACCTGAATGTTGCCTTGATCTTGCTGCAAATGGACCGAACTGCTTCAGTATCTGTGGAGTTATGAATGGTTCTGAAATGCCTAATAATGCAGGTAGTACTACTACTGGCAATTGTACTGAAATCCTGTGCTTCTGGGCCATTTGTGCATCTGGCCAAGCTGTTCCTATACAGCTACAACACTGGCTTCAACCCGACAATGTAAAATTGCTCACGTTAGCCCTGTAACAAAATGTCAGAACAAATCCAACCTGGCCAATTATTGTCCTGTCAGTCTACACTTCATCATCAGTAAAGTGATGAAGGGAGTCATTCAGTACTGCTATGAAGTGGCATTTGCACAGTAAGAACCTTCTCACTGATACTCTGCCAGGTTCACTTGTCATCACTTACAGCCTTAGACCAAGCAGGGAACAAAACAGCTGACTCCCAGAGGTGAAGGGAGAGTGACTGTCCTTGGTATCAAAGCCAGATTTGACTAAATATACCATCAAAGAGTCCTAGAAAAATTGTAGTCAACAAACATCAGGAAAAGCGCTCTGGAGGTTAGAGCCAAACCCAGCATGCAGATGATTGTGGTTGTCAGAAGACAGCCTTCTATATCACTGTAGGAGTTTCTCAGGGTAGTTCCCTAGGCCCAACTATCTTCAACTGCTTCATCAATAAACTTCCTTCCATCGCAAGGTCAGATGTGAAATGTTTGTTGATGAAATGTTCTATTTTGTACGCATAGGACATAGCTGACCAATTTGCAGACGTTTCAGCTGTTCTGGAACACCTTGGCCAGGAGCCTAGATAGTTCTGGAGTTGATCATTGGCCCCTTTTTAATTGTACTTCAATATTTACTGTGATTAATTGTATGAGTTAAGATGCATGTCATTTCTGCTGTTATTTCAGAGCTGAAAGGACAGACTTGCATCCATGTAGCACCTTTCATGACTTGAACACACCCAATTCCATGATTGTATGCATCATCCTCACGATAAGGGCTACTTATTCTTCTTTGAAATAGAAATGGGATGGTTTACAACTACCTGAGAGAGCGACATCTCTTTGAGAGACAGATCCTATAAGTACCACTGAGAATTTGACTTAGATTTACTATTTTAAGTGCAAGTGTGCAATTAGCTAAAACACAGCCAGTACCTAACTGATTATTCCTGCTACAGTTATGTTGTGTCAAGAATTAAAACACATCTTTTGTCTTATCTCTCCATTTATAAAAGAAATCCATGCTGTTACAGGTTTCAGTGCTCTTTTGTTCTATCATGTTCTCTCATCATTTTATTTTAGAATATTGATATAAAATGTTTCAACACGATCTAGATCTTGATTCTCCACGTGCAACATCCTGAGAGATCAACAGATATACTCTTTGTGAATGAATGTCTGTCATGTTCCAAGCATGGCATTTCAACCATCACGTTTCAAAACCTGAAAAGTGTATTTTAAAAAGAAATATACATTAATTCTGACCTTGAGTTGGACACTTGTAAGCACCTGACAACCTGTAATCTCTCTCTCTCCAGACAATGGTTAAATTCTGATAGATGTTGAGGTGCGTTTATCTGACATCCCGACAAAATGCCTAAGCAATGATCTTAAAGGTGCAGATCAGGTTAATAGCCAAACAACACATCTGTGCTCCAGATGCCAGACAACCTGTAATCAAAGCCATAGGAGATCCACTATTACTTATGAAAAGAAACAAAGCAGACTTTGATATCTGATTACTTCATTTAAAACTGGTTAGGTGGAGTTACTGATCTTAATAGATGTATTAAAATCTATGGGAGATACAACGTAATCATTATCTTCTGGCATTTCTGCAACTTAAGCATTGTCTATTGATTCAGGTTCCTAATGCATTGGAGTTCAACGTCTTCTCTCAGACAATTTCCAATGATGTCTTTCAGCTCTCATAGTTCAAACAAAAACATTCAAAGTTCCAACAGAAATAAATAGACACTGTTGTTACAATAAACCTGACTTCTTAAGTATTTTTAAAGCACTGGTGACAGAAAGATGCTTCTATAACATGCACGTGTATACGGCTAACAGGCTCTGTGCAGTTTTCACTAAAGTTACATTTGCTACAGCTTCCCCTTAGTGCTGGTTTACATAATGTATATACACACACACACACACCTTTTGCACAGGCCCAGAGTGTTGGCAATGCCTCACTGACAGGCTGCGAGCCAAAATGATGTAATGCACTACTCTAAATGATCAGTAAGACCTCTGCCTTGGTGTTTGTGCGAGATTCTCCACAAAAGCAGCTTCTACCACAACAGTATTGAAAAACGGAGGGCAAATGAAGAAAACAGCAAGCTGTAAATCAATAATTCTATGAAAACTATCACAATAGAAATCCAGCGTGCCTGTTGTTGCAATTTTTTTGTTATCATAGAACAAATAATTTCAAATTGAAACATTGGAGATTACAATTTTCACTTGTTTGCCTCACTCACACTTTATTTAAAAGTGAAGGTAACAGTTTCCAGTATTCTGCTGAGTATCAGGGACATTCGCCAGCTAGTGTAGTAAATGGCTGTTTTTATAATTACATCATACCCTTCTCAGAGAATTAAATCACATTAATAACAAACAGATAAATAGAAAATAAAAATCAATTAAAACAACTTGCGTAGTGCATTTACCAAGCAAGATGTCACAGGTTTCAAGTAATTAGAGGAACAGTTATTTTCATGCAGGGCTCTGAAAATAATGACTTTAGCTACTTGTTTCATAAGAGATTTGATACCAGATGAGTACAAGTGGTTGTTCCATCAAACAATGTGTTGGAGAAGTAATACTGAGTATCAAAGTCCTTAGGGTGGCTTGGGAATTCTGAAAACATTTTCCATTTACATGAATGAGATGGACACTATATTTTACCTCTATTTCCTCCATTTCAACAACTCACTCTACTGTAAAGATGTGAAGGAACCTCTATAGAACAGCTGACCCTGGCATTTCTCAAGACCTGGAGCATCGGAGGCTGAGGGGTGACCTTATAGAGGTTTATAAAATCATGAGGGACATGGATAAAGTAAGTAGACAAGGTCTTTGCCCTGGGGTGGGGGGAGTCCAGAACTAGAGAGCATAGGTTTAGAGTCAGAGGGGAAAGAGATGAAAGAGACCTAAGCGACAATTTTTTCATGCAGAGGGTGGTGCATGTGTGGAATTGGCTGCCAGAGGAAGTGGTGGAGGCTGGTACAATTGCAACATTTAAAAAGCATCTGAATGGGTTTATGAATAGGAAAGGTTTGGAGCGATATGGCCCAGGTGTTGGCAGGTGGGACTAGATTGAGTTGGGATATCTGGTCGGCATGGACAGGTTGGACCAAAAGGTCTGTTTCCATGCTGTACATCTCTATGACTCTATGACCTGTTGAGTTATCACACTTGGTTCTGCTCAGAACACAAGTTGCCCCTCAAGCTGAATAACTTCATGAAAGTGATAATGCCTCTGACCATCTAGACTATCATTATCCTACGATTATTACTTCATTCTGTAACCCCTAGATGATAATGGCTCTCCATTTTTATTTGTAAGTGGTATATTTTTTATTTACTGCAATGTTATCCTTCAGAATAAAGTTCCTTCTTCAGATATTTGTTCAAAATCAGTTCTGATGCTCTTATACAGATGCTTTATATTTAACATTACTTGGAGTCCTTAAACTTTGAATGATTGTGACAAAATCAATTTCTTTTAAGATGTGTAGAAGTACCTGGAGTAGGTCCTTTAAGAGAGAAAGTTGGAAGGTCGTTTTGGATATTGGAGATTTTTTAACAAGTCTTCCTAGAAATCACATCATTGGTGATGACTGTTTTTCCGTGCATCCTGTTAAGGCTGTTTGAACAGCACAGCCCTGGATATTGCTTTTATCTGGTCTTTCAGTTGGGGAACAAGAAGTCAATGAGGGAGTGCTGCCCAGTGGATCTCGCACATTACTGAAAAGTTCTGGATATGATTTTGAATTTCCACAATGATGTCAGCCTTAGATGAGAGGTAGCTTCCCAGGCAGGGGAAATGGTCCATGGTGGAAAAGAGTTCTCCATTGATCTTAATGGAGGGATGAATGGGAACATATACTATGTACATTAAAAATAGAAGCTATGTGTGGTGCATATAGGCTAACAATTCTCTTGGAAGAATTTAAAAATTTAAAAATTCACTCTCTACATTAGTAAGAACTCATATAGAAAACCAAAACGTTGCAACTGCAAGACAAGCATTAGAAATGCTTGATAATTATGAGCTAGTCCATAAATCCACATGTTTTCTTTTCACAGCCCCATGAATCCAGTTAGGTCATAAGGTTGGAAGTTGAAAGAAAAGCAACTTGCCTGAGATGAGAAGGAACAGCTGGGATTGCCCCACAACCTTCAGAATTTGCTGAAGGTGGAATTAATGTTGGCAGGCCTAATCGTTTCCATTATCACAGGGTTGGACGTCTTCATGCAGATTGCTGAAAGTTGTGGGCTATCATGTTGCACAGGATCAGGCCCTTCAGGCCCTGACTGAAGTGCAACAGACTGGTTTGTAACTCTAATGGCAGCTGATCAAGTCTAAACAGTGCTGTAAACACAGGGGAAGTAAACAAGATATTTGAGATTTACATGGAATACTTGTCAAAAAGGAAAAGGAATTTATTAATGTTTCACGGAGGCAAGTAAAGCTGTTGTCATACTTAGAGATACAGGAGCCTCTCAAGTTCTTTTGTTAGGAAAAGCCATAGCTTTCCCCTAGACAGTGACATCAATGCCAAGATTTTCTCAAACCATATTAATGAGGACTATCTACCTGTACCTTGATATTATTAGACCTAAACTGTGATCTAATATTTTAAATAATAACTGTAGGGGTTGTCCATTGTTTACTCAAAGACAGAGTGCACCTACTCCAAGGGAAGGATTTGGCAGTTGAGAAGGTACTAGATTCTCCACTCATCACAGAAAAGTCAGTGAGGTCAAGGAGTAGAGTAGTTACAAGAGAAGCTTCCAAGAATATTTCCTTTATGTGTAGTGACCAAGTGACTGGTTAAATAAAGTCCATAACTGAATGTCAAACTGGTACCGTGGCTAGATAGTTATCTAAAACATTATTTGGTGATTTAGATATTCTGAAGGAAGCATTCAAGAAGGCCCAGAAAGTCAACCCGGGGTTAAATAGCCCAATTGACTCAAACTGAAGTTGAAGCCAAGGGAGTTGGGAATGTTACAATGTGAAATGTGGGAAGCTAGTGCAGAAGTGGAGACCTCCTCACAGACCTGTGAAAGCCGCTTCTTTGAATGTTGGTAACACCGAAATTGGTTAGACTAGATTTCCTACGGTGTGGAAGCAGGCCCTTTAGCCCAACAAGTCCACACCGACCCTCCGAAGAGTAACCCATCCCCCCTCTGACTAATGCACCTAACACTATGGACAATTTAGCATAGCCAATTCACCTGCACATCTTTGGAATGTGGGAGGAAACCGGAGTACCCAGAGGAAACCCACGCAGACACAGGGAGAATGTGCAAACTCCACATAGACAGTTGCCGAAGGCTGGAATCAAACCTGGAACCCTGACGTTGTGAGGCAGCAGTGCTAACCACTGATCCACCATGTTACATGTACATCAAGAAATATTCAGGATGGCCCATGAAAACTGTATACCAGGATATGTGGGAATTCAGACAATCTAAAACATAGAGGTCAACAGATTTACTGGTCAGGCCTTCAAAAGATACTTCACAAGATGCAAGCACCTTTAATTCTTTTTTGAGGGATCATTTAGTACGGTATTTTTAGTGGGCCCTTAACCAAAAGCAAAAGCAAAACACTACTCTATCTTTATATTCACAGCTGCCATGATCTCGAGAACAATTCCTACTAAGATGGTGGTTGAGAGGTTAACCCAGTTTTTCACTCAATGTGGATTGCTGAGGGAGATCTGATCAAACCTGTGGTCACGGAACGGGAGGCATCCTTTGATAAGTCGAAAACCGTTTTGAATTTTAAAATGATGTTTAACATTTCCAAGTTTAGAGGCTTTACAAACATGCTTTATATCTAATATTTTTGAAGCACTTAATTTTTGAATGAATGTGTAAAATTGATTCATTTAAGTATTGTTGAATTATTTGGAGTGTGTTCTTTGAAAGCAGTGATTGAAAGGTCTTTGTGGACACTGGAGATTTTTTTAGACAAGTTTAAGGAAAAATCACTGCTTGCTTTGCGAAAGAGCCCGACTGGGGATATTTGACCAATGACTGACTTGGAGAGTTTCTTGTATTTATCTGGTCTCAGCTGGGAAACAAAAAGCCTGCAGGGAAGAGCTGCCCAGCCAATCTCTCCTATTCATAAAAGTAACTCTCTCGTTTCATGATGAATCCTATGTGTTCTTCTGAAAGAATGATTGAGAAAACATTTCACTATTGCATTTCCTGTAGCAAGCTGTGCATGAAGACTGCAGATACAACCAGAACTTTGCCACGTGAACAAAAACTCCAGAACAACAGATTTAAGAACATTCTATGCTTTTGCCTTCAAGAATAGCTGATCATCAAAGTTTTTTTTCCAAAAAGCCAATCTTTGCAGAGGAATCTGATTGTTTTCAATCTTTGCTGAAGTGTGTATGTGTATGTGTGTTTTGGAAATATTTAGAGGAATAAGTATTTATGCTTCTTTATTACTAACCATGAGTGTTAATCCATTATTGTATCTTAATTGAATAAGTTTTCTTTTGATAATGAACAAATACTAGTGTTTATAAAGAAACCTCTTTGTCAGACTTTTTAAAAATTTAAAAACTAATATAGAAAAGGTGTTTAGTTGACCATTATGATAACTGGAAATGTTACATTTATTTTATGCTGTGACCTGTGGGATAGTGGAATGAGAGCAATGGTCCATTCATCCAGTTTTACTTATAACAATGTAAACTCAGGATTGTAAACTGCATGCATTTCTGTACATCTACAACACTACTCCTGTTCTCTTTACAGAGCTATGTGATACAGATCATTTCTGGTTTCTGCTTTAGGTGTAAAGGTGCAAAGAGATTGAACTCAGTCTGAATTGATATAATTTAACATGACAGAAGAAATTGTTCATCACACAGGAATACTGATGACCGATTAAGTGATAAAATTATAATCTCTACCGTTTAGACTGCTTGTATTCTTAAATCTTCAGATGATTTAAAGGTTTTAATACATTTCCACACAACTGTGTTGCTTTTGTTGCTTGATTTGAACCATTAGGCTACTCAGTATTTTAGTGGAAAAAATTATGAGATGTGTATTTTTATTATGTTAACATTAAATTGGAAGATTAAAAGGTTTGGTTTAATTCTAAGGTTTTATGTATTTTGTGTCTTTCTACTTGGTTAACTTGCTGTACAGACAGCTTCCCTACTCTCTTTCATGTAAAATGTATGAATTACCAAGGCGGAATGCGATATGGGAATTATCATCATTTGAAGAAGTAATGTTCGGGTAGTAAGTTCTTTGTTAAGCATTTAGGTCAATACCATTACATTCTTTTGCACATAACTGGAAGCCATCAAAGAGAGCTTTTTTTTAATATAAAAAAAAGTGCAGCCATTGTTTATTTTGGATCAACTCCCTTTTCAGCTTTTGATGGTGACCTAGGCATTAGCTCACAATTGGAAACTGAACTGTTTTCTGTTTCCACTCTTAAAAGTATTACCTTCCTTGTAAAAACTCCAGCACATAATGGATGGCACTGTACCAGAAAGATGACTCAAAATATTGTTAATACTCCATGTATGTGTGCGTATGCACGTATGTATCTCTGTGTCTCTGTGTATGTGTTGATTATGAGCAAGTGTTGACAGAAGTTTTAAACAATGTAATATGTAAACAGTGTTTAATGTGTTTAAATATAGTAATATTCTTTGTTTTTGTGTCACACTGATGTTGGTTCTGCAAAGTGATAATCTCTTGAAATGCACTCCTAAGATGGAAGGAATTTCACTCTGGAAGAGCAATATAAATTAGTTTTGACTGCCAGTTTCCAATGATCATTAGTTTCCAGGAAGAATTCCTACAGATGCTTAAGGCCTGACCTCGGGTGTTAAATTAAACGTCCAATTTCCCCCATATTCCAACCCCCTCCACCTCCACAAGTAAATACTTCAAATTTCCACTTCTCAGTGTATTTTTAACTTTACAGCATTCAAATAAGTTATAGTAATCACAATACGGTGCAATATGAGGTAATTTCATCAGTCTTACTGTCAGATTTTTGTTCCATTGCAATATCTGGCAAACTATTAATAAATAAAATATGCACTTGTGTCACTACTAGATTGCAAGCATTTTTGACACCTATTATTTAACCTTATTGTTTAATGATGAAGCATACATGTACTGATATTTCCTTCCTATATTTGCTTACAATGGATACTGTTTGCATACAAACTAAGTTAATCAGGAGCAAATGTATTTATTTATCTCCAAGTACAGTACTGTGTTTTATTTGCAATCTTACATCAATTAAGTTAAGCATTACTGTCTTGTCATTTTTTATGCAAATTATATTCTTCAGGCATTGAAAGTGTCTTTTTAAATCAGGCTGTCTGCTCCCAGGAGGACCAGTTCCAATACCGAACAACCCAGATGGCCTCTTTCTTCAAAGACCGCAAATTCCCCCAAGACATGGTCGACGATGCTCTCCACTGCATTTCCTCCACTTCCCGCTCCTCTGCCCTTGAGCCCTGCCCCTCCAACCAGGACAGAACTCCACTGGTCCTCACCTACCACCCCACCAAACTCCATATACATCGTATCATCCGTCGCCATTTCCGCCACCTCCAAACGGAACCCACCACCGGGGATATATTTCCCTCCCCTCCCCTATCAGCATTCCGAAAAGACCACTCCCTCCGTGACTCCCTCGTCAGGTCCACACCCCCCACCAACCCAACCTCCACTCCCGGCACCTTCCCCTGCAACCGCAAGAAATGCAAAACTTGCGCCCACACCTACCCCCTTACTTCCCTCCAAGGCCCCAAGGGATCCTTCCATATCCGCCACAAATTCACCTGCACCTCCACACACATCGTTTACTGTATCCGCTGCACCCGATGTGGCCTCCTCTATATTGGGGAGACAGGCCGCCTACTTGCGGAACGTTTCAGAGAATACCTCTGGGACACCCGGACCAACCAACCCAACCACCCCGTGGCTCAACACTTCAACATCCCCCCCCCCCAACTCCACCAAGGACATGCAGATCCTTGGACTCCTCCATTGCCAGACCATAGCAACACGACGGCTGGAGGAAGAGCGCCTCATCTTCCGCCTAGGAACCCTCCAACCACAAGGGATGAACTCAGACCTCTCCAGTTTCCTCATTTCCCTTCTCCCCACCTTGTCTCAGTCCCAACCCTCAAACTCAGCACCACCTTCCTAACCTGCAATCTTCTTCCTGACCTCTCCGTCCCCACCCCCACTCCAGCCTATCACCCTCACCTTGACCTCCTTCCACCTATCGCATTTCCAACGCCCCTCCCCCAAGTCCCTCCTCCCTACCTTTTATCTTAGCCTGCTTGGCACACTTTCCTCAATCCTGAAGAAGGGCTCATGCCCAAAACGTCGATTCTCCTGCTCCTTGGATGCTACCTGACCTGCTGCTCTTTTCCAGCAACACATTTTCAGCTCTGACCTCCAGCATCTGCAGTCCTCACTTTCACTTAAAAATATTTACAAAGATCAGATGTCTACTAAATTGCTTTTTGTACAGTTTGCCATATTAGTCACTTCCATCAGTTGTAATAATTCGCAAGTTATATTTAGATGAACTAAAACCTGCAGTGCAACTTTTTGCATTAAATCTTATATTTTTTGCTAACTGCTGAATCTCCTTATGTTGCCTTGCAGAACTTAATCTGTATGGTTGACATTTTCTCATTCCCTGTTTATGCAACCATCTCAAATTCATTGTTGTTTGCTATGGTGGTTTACTTAACTGCCACATTCCCAGAGGAAGCATGCTGCTGCAGAAGCTCCCCCAAGCACCAACAATGACAATGTGAGGAGCCAGTTCGGTGAACATCCTGGGGAATATTGCATCATTCATTAGAGGATCCATAGAAGATGATGAAGTCACTTACAGCTTGGACATACTTGAATAATGAGGAGTTAAGCACTGCCTAAATAAGCGCAAACTCCACTTCATTAATGTTGAAGCTGTCATTGGATAATTGATAAAAAGGGCTAGTATATCTGCAAATTTTCATTCAGCAAATGTATTGTCCAGGGAGAGAAAGGGTTCCAGCTCTTGTCACCAATTCATTTTTCCTTCTCTCTCCTGTACTGTGCAAACGCAGCTGTTGCAATATAGCTCAACATGTATTCTGAAGTATGGCTCCATTTTCTTTCCAAACTGTTTAACTAGCAAGTGAGCTTTTAATCATAGACACGTGAATTAAACTGGAGATGCAATTTTTTTGATGCTGACTCAGTCGCTTGGCTTAGATGTCTGAAGACAAAAATGAGAATTTCAGTGCTGGTCATTTAGTTTATTCCTCAAGGATTTCACAAGACCTACCTCGGTCTATGATGAAGTGTATACTGCAGCCATTTTAGGTCAAATATATTTCTTTGTAAAAACCACTTTAATCCTTGAAAGGTCTTAGTTATAACAATCAAATGATGGAAGTTAAAATTTGATAATCCATAATTACCATTTTTGAAACAATATGAATGTGTATACTTACAGTTTAAAATCCAAGTTCAACCTAAGGATTCCTAAATTACAAAAAGCCTGGAACCATTTCTTACTTCTAATTCTTTCAAATTTAATGAAATGATATTTAGTGAAATACTATATTCCAGCAGCCCAGCATGGTGGTCTCATCCAGAAGTGATGGTCTCAGCCCAGAATGGAAATCTTCTTTGGCAGAGGCTTCTGGCCCAGTATTCCAGCAGCCTGGCATGATGGCCTTATCCTGGCTACATCTTCAGGGTATTCCACCGTTCCTTAATCGGCTTGCCCCGAGCCCAGGAGCCATTATCTGAGTTGTGATGAACTTTGTCTCAATTTTATTCTTTTTTTATTATTATGTATGACTTTTGTCACTGATGTAGGAGCCGTGATGGGGGTGACTTATAAAACTTTTCATTGCGTTTTTCATGTTAAATTACACATGACAATAAATTTCTTTCTAAACTATTCTATGTTATCCAGTATTATTTAAAGCCATGTAACTTAGAAAAAAAATACAGATATCATCCTTAATCAGTCTTGCCTTAGTTGACATTTCTCACTTCTAGCTCAACTGAAGATGGGTGCCTTCAGTTGACCCTGGTTTCCACGACCTAGGAAGGGGACAAATCAGCCAGGATTTCCATTCTGGTTATTCTCCAGTGACTCCTGCTTGAAACCATGACCAGTGTTTTGTATGGTCACTGGGAACTGAAACAAAAGTTACCATGCCTGGAATGTCGTCCTGTACTTCAAATGGTTTGTCAGTATCCTGGTGCCTCTGGGTGGCGCTGTCATCTTCAAGGTGAGGATGGTGTGGACGGTTGAAGAAGGAATTAGGAACCTACTGACTTCCAATTCATCCCTGGTTAACCTTTAGGAGGAGCATATTATTGGCTAAGCAGGGCAAGAAAGCCATTTTCAAGCTTCACATCACGGAACCTGAACAGTCTGGTGTGTGTTTATGCACAGCTGTCAGTCTTGATGCAGACAGAAGTTCAAGGTACTTTTCATACAGAAGGATTTCAGGCTCTGAGGAACGTTGAGCCAGATTGAATGATCTTTCATTTGACTGTTTTGGTGAGATTCAGTCAGTGAGTTGGATCAGCACTGCTCTGTCACCCACCATTCTCCCTCTCTCCACAGTGTCTTCCATTCTTACTGGTTTATGATCCTTGTTGGCCTTATGAACCTCACTGCATCTTTCTCCAGCACCTCATACATCCCATTCTATGGTGCCTGTCATTGTAACAATCAAGGTCCACAATCCTCTGTTGGTGCCCCTCACAATCAAGGTCCCGCTGCCCCTGTTGAGATTCACCCCTCTCCTGATTTAAGAAATCTGTACCCTTACATTCCTCAATAATCCCTACTACAAGACCATACGCTCCCTGGCCATTAGCCTTCAATTTCAATCCTACCTCATCCAAATGTCTCTCATTCCTGTGACTGTTCTCACCATTTCACAAGATACCCTGACTGATCCACAGATATTAATTGGCCTCAGCCTGGATACTGCCCTTCACCACTTCTGGAGTAACTGCAAGCGAAGACCCCCTGCACTGACTGGAGCACACCCTTGCCTAAATTATTCCTCCCTCCCTTCACTACTTTCCTGGATCCATGCCCTTCAGCCACAATCACCCTCTCTAGTACCACTCCCCTAGTTCTTTACAAGGCAGACACTGCCACTCCCTGTTTACTGCTCTCTCAATTCCACACCCTTCAGCCAGCAACACCCCTTTGCTGTGTATGGAAGGTGACTTCCAACCGAATCTGCCTCCTCTGTTTGCCATGTGCCAGTTGTGTTTGGAGATGACCCCTCCAGAGAGACAGGCAACTTTGCTCCACTCAGACCTATTGCCTATACTTGACTGCCAGCATCATTTACAACTGTATCATTAACAGAAAAACACTGTACTGTAAAATTACTGCAAAGTTGACAAAGAAATTACAATCACCATGGATATGCCTACTGTTTATCGTCAGGTTTTGGGGATTGGGCAGATAATAGTTGAGGAGGTAAAGTCAATTCCAATTAATTGTGCTGCTAGTGAGATGTTAATATGCATCTACAATGAAGCTTGTGACCAAGTTAATGTACCAGCTGAGGGGGTGGAAGACCAGAATTATTAAAATTTAACTCAAGGGTGAGAATGTGATCCACTTGCCGTTCTTCTCACCACCTCTCGGACTAAAAGATCCTGCTCACAGTCCCAAACATAGTAATCATGTAAACCTCATAACTGCAATATTTTTAATTTATAGAAGTATCACTGAACACCAAAAACTACCTCATCGTAAATATAAACCATCATTTTAATAACATTAGGAAAAGTCGTAGCAGGAAAAGTGAGAAAGATGCATCAGATGAGGAAAGAATAGTAATACAAAATACTAAAATAAGTTTGGAAAATATAAATAAATGTGCAAATGTTTCTGTGCTGCCACTTTGACAGCTACAAGAAGGTAGAGACATTCTTTGAATGAGCAACTCATCTCACATTAATTATTGCAAGGGGAACACAGCTTCTTTGATGAAACAACGGTACTATTTTGGAAGTGTGGAGTCTTGAAAAATGCTGCATAAGTACAAGTTGTTCCTTTTCTACCACTGAAGAATAATTATGCTAGAGTTTGAAAACTCACAGATATTGTAAAATGTCCAGTTAGCACACATTTTTATAAAGGACTTACATATAGGGCACAATAATTCTCCAGCTACAGCTAAGCATGTCTTTTTCTTTGGTTGTAATAACTGTTCTCAATGTTAAATTAACAATTGTCTAATCAATAATGAAAATCAAACAAGTAAGCTGATAATATTTTATATGCAAGTATTGTATCTCCATTCAGACTCTGTTTTACATTTATATGTTTTTCAATATAGAAGTACCGTACTAATCATTTGGGGCTGGGTTATAGTTGTTTATGTGCCTGTGTGACCGCATTATCATGAGTAGAAATGATGAGTATCATTATTGTGGACCTTCAGATCATCTTGAGGATAGTGAAGGGATCAGCAAGGTTCCTGACTGCACAATAATAGAGTGACCCTTCTCTTCTAAAGGGACCCGAGGAACAATGCGGTCAGATCTACATGACATCAAGGATACTGCCCTCTAGTGGGGAGCTTTATGTAAGTTATGAATAATTTCTCCGGGCTTTACCTGATCTGACAGTGGAGGACATGAACATTTCTCTCTTTTGTTTAACTGTATTCTTTCTTCAAGCTGAATCAGAAACATTTGACTTCTCCAGCAGTTCACGTAACAAGAGTAACAGAGCATTGGGCCACACTGCCATGTATTGCTCAAATTCCGTTTTAAAACATTTCTCTTTCAAGTCCTTTATGGCGCAAAACATTATGGATGTCAGAAATTAAGGTACGATGTCTGAGATGAAAGTACAGCAAACTTTATATTAACGTGTGTGTTGATCAAATATTCCTGTTGATAAAGAGGTCCACATAATCAATGTAAAACCATACAAGTAATCGAAACATAATGTGAGGATAAACACATCACTGTCATACTTTACTTACAGCACAAATCTCTTAAATAATAATGCAACTTTGCTTTAAACAACACATCCTCCACAATAATCCTCAACACCAGTACCCCGCAAGGAAGTGTACTCAGCCCCCTACTGTACTCCCTGTATCCTCATGACTGATGGCCAAATTTTGTCCAAACAGCATCTACAAGTTCACTGATTATAACACCGTTGTAGGCCAGATATCAAAGAATGATGAGACAGTATACAGAAAGAGGATAGAATGCTTGGTGTCATGGTGCAAAGATAACAATCTCTCCTTCAATGTCAGCAAAACTAAAGAGCTAATCATTGACTTTAGGAAGAAAGGAGGAGGACACGCCCCTATCTGCATCAATGGAGCTGAGGTGGAGAGGGTTGACAGCATCAAATTCCTGGGAGTGATGATCACCAATGATCTATCTTGGACTTCCCATGTCGATATGATGGTCAAGAAGGAACAACAATGCTTCTTCTTCCTCAGGAGGCTAAGAAAATTCAGTATGTCTATAAGGACCCTCACCAATGTTTACAGATGCACCATAGAAAGCATTCTATCTGGGTGCATCATGGATTGGTATGGCAACTGCTCTGCCCAGGACCACAAGAAACTATGAAAAGTTGTGAACACAGCCCAGTCCATCATGCAAGTCAACCTTCCATCCATTGACTCCATCTACACTTCTTGTTGCCGCAGACAAACAGCCAACATCATCAAAGACTCCTTCCATCCCAGTTATAATCTCTTCCAACCTCTCCCATCAGGCAGCTCAAACACACGCACCAACAGGTTCAAGAGCAGTGTCTTCCCTGCTGTTGTTAGACTACTGAATGGACCTCTCTAATGTCAAATTTAATGTTGATCTTGTTTTTGTATACCTCCTGAGCAACCACAACCTTGTATGCCTTGCTCTGTTCGAATCACCCTATGTCCTTGTATGTTATGATCTGCCTACACTGCACACGAAATGAAACTTTTCACGGTTTAGGTATATATGACAACAATAAATCAAATCAAATAAACTTACCAGCAGATAGCCTTCCCTTTTGCACCCTTAATAACTGCTCGGACATTGCAGAGATTGCAATAATACAGTAAACTTCCAGTATTGCAGATATGTAACTTTGGCTGGTTTATCAAGACAGGCAATTCATAAGGTGCTGGTTAAAACAAAGTTTGATGTGTTTGGTTTAGAGACCTCTAAGGTTTTCAACCCTTCTACCATTTTGAGAACACAATGCAAATATTTCAGTACCCTCAGTTCGAAGAAGTCTTCACGAGCTACCTGACGAAGGAGCGGTGCTCCAAAAGCTTGTACTTCCAAATAAACCTGTTGGACTCTAACCTGGTGTTGTGGGATTTTTAACTTTGTCCACCCCAGTCCAACACCGGCACCTCCACACCATCACCACTAAATCTAAGACAGAGAGTAGAGGTGGAAGGGTGTTTTTTCTGACTGGAGATCTATGACCAGTGGTGTAGGTGGCTTGATTAATAAATTTGAAAATGACACAGAGATTGGGAGGTCTGCAGATTTAAAGGAGGATTGCCAGAGGATACAGTAAGATATGGAGACTTTGGCAGATGGCGTTTAAATTCGGACAAATGCGAGGTGATGCATTTCGGAGGATCTAATGCAGGATGGAAGTATGCAGTAATTGGCAGAGTCCTTAGTAGCATCAACATGCAGAGGCATCTAGATGTAGAGGTCCACATTTTCCCTGAAAATGGCAACACCAGAGGATAAGATGGTCAAGAAGGTATGTGGCATGCTTGCTGTCATCAGATAGGGCATAGAGTTAAAAATTGGCAAGTCATGTTGCAGCTGTATGGAACTTTCCTTGGGCCACATTTGGAATATTGTATACAGTTCTGGTCCCCACACAACCTGAAGAATGTGGAGGCTTTGGAGAGGGCAGAGAAATAGTATACCAAGGTGGTGTCTGGTTTGCAGGGTATTAGCTGTGAGGAGAGATTGGACAAATTTGGTTTGTTTTCACTTGTATGTTGAAGGATCTGGCTGGGGTGGGGTGTGGGGGGTGTGGGGGGTAGTGCAGGAGAATGCAACCTTATAGAAGTTAACAAATTTATGAGAGGCACACATAGAATTGATAGTCAATGTCCTCTAGCGGAGATAGGTTTAAAGTAAAAGGGGGTAAGTTTAAAGGAAATATTAGAGGCAATTTTTTGCATAGAGGGTGGTAGGTGCTTGGAATGTGCTCCCACTGGAAGTGGATACAATAGCAATGTTGAAGAGGGATCTTGACAGATATATGAATAGACAGGGAATAGAGGGATATGGACCATATGGAGTCGAAAGGTTTTTATTTAGAAAGGCATTATGTATCAACACAGTCTTGGAGGGCTGAGGGGCCTGTTCCTGTGGCTCACGGTTCTTTGTTGGATTTAACTCGAGGGTCTCTGTGCAATCACACTGGCCTCTGCAATGTATTTTCAGGCAGGGGACATCCTACTCCCACCACTCTCTGTGAGTGTTCCCTGGTGATGTCCCATTAGACTGGAGAAATACATGGCTCTGTCCTTTACAATTATTGCCAGTTGATCAGGAACTAGCGTGAGTGTTCATGGTGTAGTGTGAGATTCCTCTGGAGTCTGGATGCCACTGCTTGTGATCTGAGAAAACATAAGGCTAACAATGCGCTTACTGCACTGGTATAGTATCCAAAGCATTGTTCAGGTATATCAGGTATGGCAGATAACATCTTTAACAAAGATTCATGTTGGAAACAGCATGAAACATGAAAAATAGTTCATTAACAATGCCAGAGATCACCCTTAAATAAAAGAATGGTATTCAACAAATGGAACATTGCATATCACAAGATAAAAAGCAGGAATTCCGGATAAAGGAGAGTGACAGAATAATAATAGGTGTTAAAGTAAAAGAATAATAATTCAACTGAGAAAGGAAGGAAGGAAAAGATTGGCATTTCCAGAATTCTCTTAAACAGTTGTACCTACTGTATTAATAGAATCATAAAACCCCTACAGTGCAGAAGGAGACCATTTGGTCCATCGTGACTGCACCAACACAACTAAGAGCATCCCAACACAAACTCTTACCACATCTCCATAACGCCACATTTACCATTGCATATCTACCTAGCCTACACATCCCTGAACACTACAGACAATTTCAGCATGGCCAATCCCCCTCACCTGCGCATCTTTGGACTTTGGACTGAAACCCACACAGGCATGGAGACAACCCACGCATTACCCAAGGCTGGAATTGAACCTGGGTCCCTAGCCCTGTGAGGCAGCAGTGCCAACCATTGAGCCACTGTGCTGCTGAAAACAACATGATAAAGGCCACAAAAGCAGAAAGTAAAAGAAAAATCTCCTATATTAGGTAAAGGTTCTCCATGAGTATTTAAAAAGAATGATGCTGTTTGACACACTCTTTGAGTCTAAGTGTTGCTTAGTGGTAGTGACTGGAATCTACCGTGACCAATCAGGATTCAATGTCACTATTTGTCAAGCTAATCTTGCTAAACTCTAACTGGCAGCATTGGCATGTACTTTTGGTGCAAACACAATGAGGATATTAACACAGTCGCCTGAAATGCGATCTAATTGGTGCCATTGGTTGATGCCAAACTTACAGCTATTCAATGAGCTGAATAGGACTGTCAGTAAATATATGTGGATTTTTGCTTCAATTCTCACACCAGTACTCAAAACCCGTGGAAACAAAAAGCAGACAGGACAACTCTGACTGAACCCTTGGCTGCATTCGGAATTGGTGCCACAGCATGAGGGAACATTATTTTTACATATAGCATTAGGATTCATTCCAGCTCAGACCTTTAGGATAAAAGTGTCCTTTAGTGGGAAGGAGCTTAGGGGAAATTAGTCTGGGCATTTTCAGTCGAGTCCTTGCTGGGTGTCAGGTCACAGCCAATAATTACTGATGATTTCCATGAAATTGGCAATTGTCACTCAAAAAGAGGCCATGGGGTAGCTGCTCTGGGAAATAGAAACATTACATTGCAGCCAGTCAGAGGTGCTGTGCTGAGTTTGGGGTTAAATCACAGTTTATTGTTGGCACAGAATAGAGGGACCTTTACTTTACAGCAAGCCTGCAATATATCTCGCTCCAGCAATGTTTGATGCTGACAACGCCTGCCAAACTATAAAAATGCTATTTTCCACAACAGTGACATCCCTTACTTTGATAAGCAGCAACATTCACTCTTTCCTCTGACAAAAAAAAGTCAGAATTTTAGAACATAAACCGTTTCGGCAAAATGTGTCAGGGACTATTCCTGGGGAGTTGTTCTGTGGTGTGGATGTCACATAGAAATATCCTCAAGCAAAGATGAAGCATTTTTACTCAGTTTGCAACAAAACACTATTTTAAGATGAGGCTGTTCAGGGGTGACAGCAGGAAGAACCTCTTCTGATGTTTAACAGAGAAAAGCGGAAACTTTTTTTCTCAGAAGGCTGTTAAGGCTGAATCAATTGACAAATGTTGATTTGAGATTAATAGATTTTTGTTAAACAAAATATTACAGAACCAGGTTGAATGAATGGAGATATGATACTAATCAGTCACGATCTCATTGAGTGGGTCAGGTAGGCTTCAGTGACTGGATTACCTACTCTGGTACCTGGTAACCTCATGAATGTGTTATAAACAGAATTTAGCAGAGTGACACAAATTTATGTTCAAACCATTTAAATAGGTTATTTCAACCCCAGAAAATATATTCTCCGCATTAAAGAGTTTCAAGGTTAATGTAGTTTATTCCTACTTGAAGTAAATGACAAAAATGCAATTCATTAGGGTCCAGCTCTGAAGGAGCAAGTCACTGCAACAAAAATAGCAATTCAGCAACCAATAGTACGTCTTTCTGGAGCACAAAAAAAATGCTTATGCAAATGTGTTCAATATGTAAAAGTAATAAGCTGCAGTATTTTCAGGGCGTCAGTTTTCCTTTCCTGTTCTTATTCCTTCGTGTTTGAAAGTTTTCCATCTGCTTTGGGCCAACATTTCATTTTCACCTTCAACTAAATTTCAACTAATGTGATTGAAGGGTAGTTCAATAAAAAATTGTTGTTGCGAAAAGAGTTGGGGCTGTTAAGCGATACAAAACTAGTTTAGCAGGCTATATTTAAGCTTACATGGCATAATCATAATTGGTAATAATGTGATTGTAGAATTATCTCAACTATACAGTATTAGTTTTGATGCAGGTTATCATAAATGTTCACCAAGATTACTGTCTGCTGCCCTATTTAGTGATAGGTGGTTTTTAATCCCGTCATTCTGAGAAAATTAATTAAATCTTTAGTTTTATATCTATTAGACCCAAGTAATATGATAAACTCAGTTGTGTTGAGACTAACATTTTTGAAGCTTTTATCAACCAGGCAACTCAAGCAGCTAACAATTCATCATGTTCCTAGTTAAGAACTTGTCTTCACTGTCTGTGCTTGTATGTTTTGAAATAGTTTGCTCTCTGCCACAATATACCCACATTTATACTCCGGAGTGATCATACTTTGACAATCTCTATATTACACATCCCAGCATACTGCATTAGATGTTACACCTATTTTGTGAAGATTACTCACAAGTCTGGACAAACATTACCATGCACAAAAATATCTGATGCACTAATGCCTCAGGAAACACATCCCTAAACAGCATTTGCATTCATTGAAAGGATGAATATTGTTTGCTAGAGGGAGGCATATTACCTTGTTTGGGGAAATTCAGCGTCAGTAGCAGATGAAGTCAAACATGGTTAGATGCAAAGAAAAGCCACAGCCTATCAACATGTTTCTGCTCAAAATTCAGAACTGTATTCCTCCTTACACGGCAACCTTTTTTTTCAAATGAGTCAGAACAAAACTCTTTGTAAGAAGTGTTATAGGACATGAAATGTTAATTCTGTTTCTTTTTTCACAAATGCTGCCAGAACTACCAAGTTTCCTCAACACCTTCTATTTTTATTTTTATTTTTATTCCTGATCTCTAGCATCGGGTGCTTCGGTTTCCTCCCACAGTCCAAAGATGTGCAGGTTAGGTGAATTGGCCATGCTAAATTGTCCATAGTGTTAGGTGCATTAGTCAGAGAGAAATGGGTCTGGGTGGGTTACTCTTCGGAGGGTCGGTGTGGACAGGTTGGGCTGAAGAGCCTGTTTCCACACTGTAGGGAATTTAGTTTAATCTAGTCTAATCTGCAGAATTTTGCTTTTGTTTGTATATGTTTACAATCTGATATGTGTAATCTATTATACAAAATTCACAATTTACTATAAATATTGTGCTGCATCAAAATTAATAACTTGCCAATTGTGTAGTCATGAGTGAATCATGATTTTGCTCTGACCAGATCAACCCTTTCATGGATTATAAATTCAACCGCACAATTCATCGCCATATATCCTGTGTATTACATGTAAGTAAATGCATGGGAACTCTGTAATGTTCCTTACCAGACCCTACCTGAATAATATCTTTGAGACTTCTTAACTTGGAACATCTGTGACAAAAATGTTGCCTTTTTGGCCTCAGTAGTCTTAGTACGGACAGAATGTATATTGGATTGATAATTAGCTAATTCATGCTAGTGCACAACACCATGTGAAAACAATCAAGGTTCATGCTGACGTGTTGTTGCTAATTTTCACACAATGTAAATTTCGCACAATTGTCATCTTGAACAAGACAAAGTCTAACCATCTCCCACTGACCTCCAGCAACACCACCACTAACATTTAAACCTCTACTAAATTCTTAGACAGACCTTCCCAATTTAGGGGATGGGACTGCAAGAGGGGTCATAACCCTGCTCTCTCAGCGCATAGGCCCCTGCACTCAGCTCAAAATGTTTACCAAGGGATTACAACAATTTCAATATGGGGTCATATTGTGAAATTGTTTGTGAAGCATTGTCTGAAAGAGTCATCATTGACCAGAACTGAAAACAAAAATTGCTGGCAATCACAGTGGGTCAGGTAGCACCCACAGAGAGGTAGCAAGCTAACAGACAGAATCTGATGAAGAGTCATCGAGACTCGAAATGTTAGCTTGTTCTCTCTCCACAGATGCTGACAGACCTACTTTGGTTTCTAGATTTTTTGCTTTTGGTACACTTTCCTATCTGCAGTAGTTTTCTCCATCATTGACCAGAAACTTGACTGAACCAGCTGTGAACAAAGTGGCAATAAGAACAAGCAGAAGCTTCTACCCCATGCAACGTTTTTATTCAAAGTTCAAGTGAAGAGTGTAGTGGAATATCCACTATTCACCTGGATGGCTACTGTTGCAACAACACTGAAGATGTTCAACAGTATCCAAAATAAATCAAATCACTTGGCCACAACCTCCACACTAGGATCCCTATCCACTCCTTCTAATGTGAGATTGCTGCATGGAAAATCTTCAGAATGCATGCTTGTAACTTATTCTGATTGTGAAATAAGCTATAAAAATTCAATTTTCACAATCTGACTTCAATACTTAAGACTTCCGTGAACTAGGGATGCTGGGTAATCCAAGATGGAGGATGGGAAAAATTTCTGGCTGTAACAGGCTGCTCCTTTTTTGAGGTATTTTGGTGTTGGAGGTGATTTCCTTGAATTCCAAGAGCAGATTTTTTTTTTATGCTGTTGCATTGCTTTGGAACTTTAGGGAAAAAATTTCAAAACAACGTCACTTTTAAAAGGGAACGAGACAGAATATAGGCAGCACATAGTCAGGTCAGTGCAGGAGAGAGAGAGAGAGATAGGGAGAGGGCGAGGAGGGGGGAGAGAGAGAGAGAGAGAGAGAGAAACCCACACTGCTAACTGACACAGCAGTGAATCTGCGCAGTTACTGCCTTTGCTGTTTGAATTCATGTATCGCTGGACATCAGAGGGTGTCTAGGCAAACTTAACAAACAGCGAAATTCACAACTGATCTGACAGGGAACAGTTTGGGAAAGGTTACAGCACAGAAACAGATAAGTAAATAGTTTTAAGTATAGCCTTCTGTAAATCTACAATAGTGAGTAGAGTGGGTTCTTTATTGAGAGATATCTCTTGATTAAGCTTAAAAATATAAGCCATAAGTATTAAGTTAGCCTGGAGCAGTGTTTTGTAGAGGAATAAGACAGTGCTATTTTCTGGGTTTGCAGATTGGAAGAAGCAAAAATGGCTCTTAGTAAAGTGACATGCTCTTCTTGTCAGATGTGGGAGTTTAGGGAGAGTTTACATAGAGTCATAGAGATGTACAGCATGGAAACAGACCCTTCATTCCAACTCGTCCATGCCGACCAGATATCCCAACCCAATCTCGTCCCACCTGCCAGCACCTGACCCATATCCCTCCAAACCCTTCCTATTCATATACCATCCAGGTGACTTTTAAATGTTGCAATTGTACTAGCCTCCACCACTTCCTCTGGCAGCTCATTCCATACCCATACCACACTCTGCATGAAAACTTAGCCCGTTAGGTCACTTTTATGTGTTTCCCCTCTCACCCTAAACCTATGCCCTCCAGTTGTGGACTCCCTGACCCTAGGGAAAAGACTTTGCCTATTTATCCTATTCACGCCCCTCATAATTTTGTAAACCTTTATAAGGTCACCCCTCAGCCTCCGACGCTCCAGGGAAAACAGCCCCAGCCTGTTTAGCCTCTCCCTATAGCTCAAATCCTCCAACCCTGGCAACATCCTTGTAAATCTTTTCTGAACCCTTTCAAGTTTCACAACATTTTTTCGATAGAAAGGAGACCAGAATTGCACACAATATTCTAACAGTGGCCTAACCAATGTCCTGTACAGCCACAACATGACCTCCCAACTCCTGTACACAATACTCTGACCAATAAAGGAAAACATACCAAACGCCACATTCACTATCCTATCTACCTGCAACTCCACTTTTAAGGAGCTATGAACCTGCACTCCAAGGTCTCTTTGTTCAGCAACACTCCCTAGGACCTTACCATTAAGTGTATAAGTCCTGCTAAGATTTGCTTTCCCAAAATGCAGCACCTCGCATTTATCTGAGTTAACCTCCATCTGCCACTTCTCAGCCCATTGGCCATCTGGTCAAGATCCTGTTGTAATCTGAGGTAACCCTCTTCCCTGTCCACTACACCTCCAATTTTGGTGTCATCTGCAAAATTACTAACTGTACCTCTTATGCCCGCATCCAAATCATTTATGTAAATGACAAAAAGTAGAGGACCCAGCACAGATCCTTGTGGCACTCGACTGGCCACATTCTTCCAGTCTGAAAAACAATCCTCCATCACCACTGTCTGGTCTCTACCTTTAAGCCAGTTCTGCATCCAAATGGCTAATTCTCCCTTTATTCCGTGAGACCTAACCTTGCTTACCCATGGGGAACCTTGTTGAACGCCTTTTTGAAGTCCATATAGATCACATCTACCACTCTGCCCTCATCAATCCTCTTCGTTACTTCTTCAAAGACTCAATCAAGTTTGTGAGACATGATTTCCAATGCTCAGAGCCATGCTGACTATCCCTAATCAATCCTTGCCTTTCTCTCCAACAACTTGCCCACCACCGACATCAGGCTCACTGGTCTATAGTACCCCGGCTTGTCCTTACCACCCTTCTTACACATTGGCACCAGTGTTTGGATTGAAATGCCAACCTCGTACAAATGGCTTGCTGTAGTCATATGATTTCTACCATGAGGTGGACACACACATGCACATACGCACACACAGGCATTAAGTGGCCACTTTAAAAACTTCAATAAAGAAAGAGAGTAAGCTATGCTCTGGGACGGTTTTCAAAAATCTTATTCTCGACTATTTTGCCTGTTGTAATTTGGGGGGAGTCCCATCTTGCATATTTTTGTAAGTATGTATATGAGAAAGGTTAACACGTCCCCTGGACCTTGTGGTCTGCATCCTAAGATCTAAAAAAGAAGTGGCAGCAGAGATAGTGGATGCAATCAATGTAATTTTTCAAATTTCCCTAGATACTGGAAAGGTGCCAGTGAATTGGAAAATGGCTAACGTAACTCTTCCTTTCAAGAAAGAAGGGAAACAGACAACAGGAATATGTAGACCAGTTACCTGAACATATGTCAGTTAGTCACAGAGTATAGAAGTAGGGAAGTTTTACTGACACTGTAGAGGGCATTTATGAGCCCAGGCCCAGATTTCTTTACAGAACTTGGGTCCCTTTATTTAAGGAAGGATATACTTATATTGGAGGTAGTTCAGAGGGGATTCCCTAGATTGATGCCTGTAATGAAACAGTTGTTTTATGAGGAAGGTTGAGAAGGATGGACTTCTAATGGTTGGAGTTAGAGGAAGAGGAACATTTCAGATTCTGAGGGAAGTTGACAGGGTAAATGCCTCCTCCCAGGGAGTTCAGATTAAAGGGTCAGCCCATTTAATTTGGAGATCAGCAGGAATTTGTTCTCTTAGAGGGTAATTCAATTTTGTGATTTGCTATCATGGAAGGCAATGGAGGCTGAATCATTGAATATTCAAGACTGGGTTTTACAGACGTTTGTTCAACAGGGAGTTATGGGAGACAGACAGGAAAGTGGAGTGAAAACAACAATCAAACCAGCTCTGTTCTTATTGAATGGTGGAGTATGCTTAAAAGGGGCAAATGATCTGCGCTTTCCAGAATGTTTTATGTTGCATTCTTGTGATAAGTTTCCATTTCATCTTGGTTTTTTTTTAAAGCATAATGTTATATTGTGTCACATTTGTAATGTAAAATAGTGAATTGAATCGATGAACAAAAAGTGGATAATCTTGCAGTGATGTAATATTGTTACATATTGTTACTGTAGAATATCATTATCTAATTCCTCTCGTAGACAAAATAGTGACAGTTGCAAATACAAGAACTAAGATAATCCTTTCTGAGTTTTAAATCAACACAATCGATTCTCACTGGACTATTAACCTGTCTCTTCTGAGATTTTCAAACGAAATTTATACTTCTCTACAATTCAAAAGCTCCTGGCTGTGTTTTGTAATGCTCATTTTATCTCTCAGTAACAAATCATCAGGATTCTACTGCTTCTGAATAATTACACATTAACATCGAATAAAGTACAAACCAAGCCTTGATTTGATTTCCTGTCACTTGGATCTTGTTACAAAATACAGTAAAAAGTGTTGTATAGTGTCACCACTCTCTGACGCCACCAATGCTGCCAGCCACTGAACCGATCCAAATCTGCTCCACTGCCACGATGAGTCCCCTTCAGGCCCACCTCGCCAATGCAACTGCTGCTGATGTCACCAGGTCTCATACTGGACCCAAACTCGCTTCCATGAATCTATGCTGGAAGCAGATGCCACGGGAAACTCAAACTCGCTTCCGACACCTGTGCACAGGTCCACGTTGCTGGGCCCACTCAAGTCCATGTTGCTGGGCCTACTCAAGTCCACGTTGCTGGGCCCACTTGAGTCCACATTGCTGGGCCTACTTGAGTTGACGTTGCCAGGCCCACTTGAGTCTACGCTGCTGAGCCTACTCGAGTCCACATTGCTGGGCCCACTCAAGTCCACGTTGCTGGGCCCACTCAAGGCCACATTGTTGGGTGCACTTGAGTTCACGTTGTTGGGCCCACTTGAGTCCATGTAGCTGGGCCCACTCTAATCCATGTAACTGGGATCACTTGTGTCTACGTTGCTGGGCCCACTTGAGTCCACATTGCTGGGCCCACTCGGGTCCACATTGCTGGGCCCACTCAAGTCCACATTGCTGGGCCCACTCACTATCATCGTGATTGAGCTCTTCACCAAAAGGTGTGTAAAATAAAACAGAAGAGAAAAAAACAAGGTAAGAGAGAAAAGAAACAAAAAGAATAGCGGACAGAATGAAGGAGCCCCACGCTCACAAGTGCCACTTGGTATATAAAAAAATTAACTTTGTAACATGGACTACTTTGTCCAACAGAACTTGCTAACAACAGGTTACATTGATTTACTTTTTGATTGTTGTGAATGCTTTGCTTCCCTGATAGAAATGCAACAGCATGGTTTTGTGCAGGGGAGGTCATCCTTCACTAACTTGATTGAATTTTTTGTGGAGGTGACAAAGATTTTTGATGAGGGGAAAGTGGTTGACATGGTCTCCATGGACTTCAGTATAGCCTTTGACAAAGTCCCTCAAAGCAAACTGGTACAAAAGATGAAGTCACATGGTATCAGGTATGAGCTGGCAAGATGGTTACAGAACTTGTTTAGTCAGAGCAGACAGAGGGTAGCAGTGGCAGGATGCTTAATGGAGTGGAGGATTGTGACTAATGGTGCTCCACAGTGATCAGTTTGTGATCGATATAAATGATTTGGAGGAAAACATAGCTGGTCTAGTTAGTAACTTTGCAGATGATACAAAGATTATTGGATTTGCAGAAAGTGAGGAGGATCATCAGAAGATACAGCAAGATATAGTTAAGTTGGAGGACTGGGGAGAAAAATGGCAGATAGAGTTAATGCTGACAAATGTGAGATGGCGCATTTTGGAAGGTCAAGTATGGGTGGAATTTATACAGTGAATGGCAGAACCCTCAGGAGTACTGATATTCAGAGGAATCTGGGTGTGCAGCTCCATAGATCACTGAAGGTGACAGTGAAGGTAGATAAGGTAGTAAAAAAGACTTATGGCCTGCTTGCCTTAATCGAGGGCCAAAGGGCCTATACTGCACTATAACGTTCTATGTTCATTGGAAGAAGCATTGAGTATAAGGAAAGACAAATTATGCTGTAGCTTTATAGAACTTTAGTTAGGCCATACTTGGAATATTGCTTATAGTTCTGATCACCACGTTACCTGAAGGATGCAGATGCTTTGAAGAGGGTACAGAAAAGGTTTACCAGGATGTTGGCTGGTATAGAGGGTTTTAGTGATGAAGAAAGGTTAGCTAGACTGGGTTTGTTCTCACTGGAATGCAGGAGGTTGAGGTGCCACATAATGGAAGTTTATAAGATTGTGAATGTCATGGACAGAGTGGAAAGCATGAGGCTTTTTCCCAGGTGGAGTGTCAATTACTAGGGAACACAGGTTCAACGTGCGAAGGAAGAAGTTTAAAAGAGATGTACAAGACAAGTTTTTCACACAAAGGGTGAATCATTTATATAAATGATTTGGATGTGAACATAGGAGGTATAGATAGTAAGTTAGTAGATGACACCAAAATTGGAGGTGTAGTGGACAGCCAAGAAAGTTACCTCAGATTACAACAGGAGCTTGATCAGATGGGCCAATGGGCTGAAGAATGGCAAATGGAGTTTAATTTAGATAAATGCGAGGTGCTGCATTTAGGAAAAGCAAATGAGAGCAGGACTTGTACACTTAATGGTAAGGTCCTAGGAAGTGCTGCAGAATAAGAGACCTTGGAGTGCAGGTTCATTGCTCCTTAAAAGAGAATCGCATGTCGGTAGGAGGTGTTTAGTATGCTTTCCTTTAGTGGTCAGAGCATTGAGTATAGGAGTTGGGAGGACAAACCTTGTACCTTCCCTCCCACCCACATGCTATCCTTCCCCTTCCTGCAAGCCCATCTTGGGGAAGGATGTGGGGTATGCATCAAATGGTATAGACAGTTACTTATGCTGTTTTCTTGGACTTTCCACCGATTTTCCACTGTTCACAAGGGGGAGGTTACCTTTGGAAACTTTATTTCAATGTGATTGCAAGCCTTACGAGAAGCCCCCACTTAACCCTTCATCATCCAATTGACTCTGAGTTTTTTCTCCTCCAAAATTGATTTACACAATATTACAGCATCAGTTTCTTTTGCAGTTTAACATATGTTTACTTTGCCAATGAGGTAGATTACTTTTTTAAGTCATTTACCAGCGTGTAATCTAGCAAAGTAGCACAAAGAGATAGTTTAAAGCTATGGACTGGCCCTTCACAAGTGCATTTGCAGCTTTGATTTTCCTTAGACGCTAACTGATCGGATTAACAATCTTCTGCTACACCATCTCAAACCCGGCACTCCAGAACCAAAGCTTTGTTGGATTTTATTTATATTGATGGATTTCGGCCCAGGCACTTTAGGTCATAGAATCATAGAGGTCTGTTGCACGGAACAAGGCTCTTCTGCTCATGAAGTCTGCACAGTCACAAACAACCACCTGGAAGTACACAGCAAGTCAAGCAACATCAGGAGGTGGAGGTGGAGGTGGAGAGGTCAACATTTCAGGTATAACCCTTCTTCATGGGGGTTATATCTGAAATGTTGATTTCTCCACCTCCTGATGCTGCCTGGCTTGCTATATTCTTCCAGCCTCCTGTTTGTCTACTTTGGATTCTAGCTCTGCAGTTTTCTTTGTCCACCCCCAATAAAAAATGATCTATTCTGATACAATTTGGCCCTGACCCTAATACGCCATGGCCTTATATGTCTTATCCTGGGTTGTTTAAGACCAATCTGGGATGGGTGGAATACAAAACGCATGGGAATAGAACAGTGTGCAAGCAACAAAACAGATACAAATCCAGCACCATATACCTCTGAATTGAATTGACCAGGTAAGTTCATTTTCATTGAATAAGATTAAAATAAATGATGCAAGACACATTCTAAAACATCTGGTTTTGAAAACATGTATCTGTATTTATTTCACTTTTCCTATTCTCACAACTTTTTTTGTCATCAGTCTGTTACTGTTTGTATCACATCCAACTGCATAAGTTATTGGAAAAACAAGAAATAATTCTTTGGGAAGGTTGGAATTAGTTAACTAATCTGTGTATATTTTAAAATTAAGTTGTGTTTAGATTTTTTCTCTTGTTTCACAGCCACCATGTTCACTTTACAAGCAGTGTTTGTGTTATCAAGAGCTCGATGAGAAACATGCCAAAATAATGCAAAAATGCAAATGAAGTTAAGCAAACAAAAGATTTTAAAAAGGAACATCTGAAAGTTGCTGCCTAAGCAGTGAGGTTTGCCAACACCATTTACCCAGCCTACTGCTGCTGCACTTTATGTTAAATCATTATCAGCTGATTATAACATCATAGCATTTGGCTTTAATTACTGAACTCTTAACCAAATGTTTGCCTGTTTGTGATATTTGTCAGTTAACCACAGAACGTTGTGCGACATGAAGTGGGACAACTTACTGAACAAACCTCTCAAAATCTTCCTGCCAAATATGTGAACCAAATAGTCGTAACTTCATCAAAGCTAGAGGAAGGGCCTGCCAGTAGAATCAATGCCACGGAGAAAAGCAGAGCCCATATCAAATACAAACGTTGGACTTCAGCCAACTTCCCAGACCTTGCCTACTCACATTTTCAGCAAAAAAACATTTTTTTATGGCACACCCAGAGTCATGCAATGCTCAGTTGTTTTGACCAACATTTGGACTGTGAATTTGGGTCAATTTGAGAGCAAATTCCAATACTGGGAGGCAACTCAAATTGTTTTCTTTCTAAGCTGAAATGCAAAGTGTTGAGGATTCCCAGCAGCTTAAACTGACTTGTATGAATATAGTAGATAAAATAGAGGATAATGCAACCCAATGCTTTTCTTTCTGTTGTTTTTCACTGCTACACATGTGTAAAGCTCAAATTTTGACTTTTAACCTGCAAGCTCTCCACTCTTTCTAGTTCGTTGAAAGGAAGAGGGAGAGCCAAAAACATTTATCGGTATTTGATAATGCTTTGAGTAACTCCAACCCCCCATCCCCACAAGTGAAGATTACAATTGTATGGTAATATGTTGAAACAGCAACATGCAGTCCTATGAAGCCTGAGACACAGTAACTTCCTTCGGCCATTACATTCCCAATATTAACCTTGTGACTATGAGAGGTGCTGAGTTGAGGCCATGCACTTAACAATGATATTGTCCAGAGCTGTTGTTGTTTCCTTGGATTCTAATAGATGAGAAAAACAAGTATTAATTTGCAATTGATCCTCCAGCAAACCTCACAATTCACATATTTTTGACAGAATATGAACTAGTCATTTCCTGCACCCTAAGATCAGTCATCAGAAAGTGGAAAAGGAGCAATCCTCTTTTACAATCAAATAGTTTCTCTTGTTAAAGTACTAGTCAGTTGTGTATTTGTCTACGTAAAGTCTGAGAAACGTGTCTGATTAAATTTGTGGTTTCAAAGCTTGTATTTTTTTTGAGACAAGCACTAATTGGAAAGAGAAACTGATGCCCTTCCAGGCTTTAAGGAAATTAAGACTGAAATTTCGATTGGAAACCAAAACTTCTGGAGAGACTGAAACTTGAAACCATATGAAAGGTCACTAAGAGGTATCAGTAATCAGATGATGATCCCAGTGATGCAGTACAGCAGGCTATACAGATGAAGGTGAGCTCCAAGAACTGGAAATAGGCAAATATGCAGTTGATGCAACTGTTTCCAGAACTTGATGACAAAATTGCAATTTCAGACGATCCACTACTCATAAACAGAATCCCTCCAGTGTGAAAGCCGGCCATTCCGCCAATGAGTCCACACTGACCCTCCAAAGAGCATCCCATCTCTAAAACCGTGCCTTTGTTAGTACCTGCCTCCTCAGTTGATCACAACGAGGTTTAGTTTAAAGAAGATCCCTTCTCTTGTGAGTACCTTTCTCCCAGACGGAAATGAACTCATGCTTAGAAGTTACCAAAGTAACCAGACTATCTTAAATTATCAAAAAGACTGTGTTTATTAGTTACTAAACATGAGAAGAAATAAAAGTGCAATGCGGACAACTTTCACCTCCTGGACTTGACAGAGGAGTTGATGCTGCATCTGATAAGACCCATCTGTATCAAAGCTCCCAATGTCATAGAGTCATAGAGATGTACAGTATGGAAACAGATCCTTCGGTCCAACCTGTCCACGTCGACCAGATATCCCAACCCAATCTAGTCCCATCTGCCAGCACCCGGCCCATATCCCTCCAAACCCTTCCTATTCATATACCCATCCAAATGCCTCTTAAATATTGCAATTGTACCAGCCTCCACCACATCCTCTGGCAGCTCATTCCATACACGTACCACCCTCTGTGTGAAAAAGTTGCCCCTTACATCTCTTTTATATCTTTCCCCTCTCATCCTAAACCTATGCCCTCTAGTTCTGGACTCCCGACCCCAGGGGAAAGACTTTGTCATGGAGAGCATTCAGTATATGTTACTCCTTATTGGCCTTCTAAGCTCCCACTCATCCTCATCTTGCCAGCTGGCATGATATGTAAACTATTGATGGTGTGGCCATGAACCAATTGCTTTCCAATCCTACACCCCTCCCTCATAAGAACCCCTCCCTTCTGAATTCACGCTTTCAGAAACCTAAGAGTTGCCACTTCACAGGCTATAGTAGTACAGGGGTTAGGGAGAGAGAGGTGTAGCACTCCTCCTGTGCAGAAGCACCATCACTTGATCTGACACTTGTAAACATCAGCTCAGCTATTGGACCTGATGGCCTCCATCCCTAAGTCTTAAAAGGATAGCAGAAAAGTTGTGGATGCATGGGTTGTAAATTTCCACAGGTTGGCAGATGAAATTAATCGGAACAATGTGAAGTGTAGTAGAAAGAATGGAAATGCAGGCTATTATTCAAATAAAGATATCTGGGTGTCCTCATTTGTAAAACATCAAAAGTTAAGATACAGGTGCAGCAAGTAAGTAGGAAGGTAAATAGAATTCTGACCTTGATTACAAGGTAGATGGAGTATACAAGTGGGAAAGTCTTGATACAACTGTATATAATGTGGGTAAGACCATGCCGAGAGTATTTATATTGTCTTTGTCTTCTTATATAAGGATGGATATATTTGCATTTGAGGCATCCAGGAAAGGTTCACTAGTTTAATTCTTGGAAAGAGTTGCCTTATAAAAAAAGGTTGAGTAGGTTGTGCCTATACTGATTGGATTTCAGATAAATGAGAGGTGATCTTAGGGAAACTCACAAGAGGATTGAAGGTTACATGCTGAGAGGTTGTTTCCTGTTTTGGGAGGAACTGGAGGGCAGAGTTTCAAAATAAGACATCACCCATGGAGGCAGCAATCAGTTCCTGAGTTGCTCCTGTCAGAAGGTCATAAATCTTTGGAATTCTCTATTCCAGTGAAATGCGGAAGCTGAGTCATTGAATGTATTTAAGGATAAGATAGATTTTTGAACTATAGAGGAGTACAAGGAATGAGCAGGCCAGTAGACCTGAAGCCAAGTTTGGATCAACCCATGATATTATTGAACAGCAGAGAAGGCTCAAGGGCCTTTATGAGTTGTTTCTGTTTCAATTCCTTCCATTCATTAATTAGTTATGGTTCTATGTGAATTTTCCAGATGAGTATAGAATCAGGAATATGCACTTGGTGAGACCCAAGCCCAGTGGGCTGCAGGCACCTCAATGGGAAAGGATAGTGCCTATTCCAGCATATTTGTATGATTCTGCTACAAGTGACTCATATGCCAACATTGATATAGAGAAAATCATTAATGGTTATGTGTACTGAGGTAGTTGGTGCACTGGCAGACCTGCACACAACTCTTTGTCACTGTCTCAAAGCATGCAAGTGTCCAGGTCTTATGTGGTACATGGCAGCAGACAGGACTTGGAGCCTGTGCTTTGGACCGTGACTCTTGTGGATAACTCTGTGAGATCACTTACTGATCCAACTGCAATTCTGAATGAGTCATAGAGTCATGGAGGTTTACAGCATGGAAACAGGCCTTTCAGCCCAACTTATCCATGCTACCCAGTTTTCACAATTAAACTCATCCCATTTGCCTATGTTTGGTCCATATCCATTCATGTCTATCCAATCCACATACCTGTCCAAATGTTTCTTCAATGACAAAACTGTACTTGCCTCCACCACTACCTCTGGCAACCGGTTCCAGACATTCACTGCCCCTCTGTGCAAAATAAATTGCTCCTCTGGACCTTTTAGTATCTCTCCCCTCTCACCTTGCACCAATGCCCTCTGGTTTTAGACTCCCCTACCATGGGAAATGCTGTTGGCTTTCTATGTTATTTGTGCCTCTCATGGTTTTCTAAATCTCTATAAAGTCACCCCTCAGGCAGTTTGGGATTATGTTCAGCGTGGACTGGTTGGACTAAAGGGTCCGTTTCTGTGCAGTATAACACTATGGCTCTATCCAGCCTCTTCATATAACTCAAACCTTCCAGTACAGGTATCATTCTAGTAAATCTTTTCTGCATTCTTTCTAGTTTAATAATATCCTTTCTATAGGAGGGTGACCAGAACTGCGTGCAGTACTCCAAAAATGGCCTCACCAATGTCTTGTATAGCTGCAACAAGACGTCCCAAGTCTGATACTCATTGCTTGAACTGATGAAAGAAAGAATGCCGAAAAACTTCTTCACCATCCTGTCTATCTGTGACTCCACTTTCAAGGAACTATGAACGTCTATCCTAGATCTCTTTGTTCTATAGCACTCCCCAAGGCTCTACCATTGACTGTGTGAGTCCTACCTTTGTTTGACTACCAAAATACATACCTTGCATGTCTCTAAATTAAACTACAATGCAATGGGTTGCAATGGAAGCTGATACATGCAGTCAAAAGGGACCCCGATCTCTAACGGCTAAAAAGAAACTTCAGACAGAAGTCGTTGATTCTTGCTGCCACACTTGCTTCATGCAAGGTATTTGAAGGCTCATGTCACAGTCCAACATTTTACGCTCTTACCCCTTGTGAAGATTGCTAAGGCACATCCCTAGAAACTGGCTGGGATTTCATGCAGCATAACCTGCTGTGCTCTTTCAGGATTGCAGCATTTGTCCTTCTACTACTGCCACTTCACACCATCAACTGGCCAGGCCAGGCTGCTGACACCATGCCAAGGTGCCACAGTCTGAAATCAGATCCGTATGGCCCACAGTTTAAGTCATTCTACATGGTCATCTGTTGTCTCTCTGGTGGACTTGACTATCCTTTTACCAGGCAAAAGTGAGGACTACAGGTGCTGGAAACCAGAGTTTAGATCAGTGTGGTGCTGGAAAAGCACAATAGGTCAGGCAGCATCTGAGGAGCAAGAAAATCAACATTTCATGCAAAAGCCCTTCATCAGGAATTCCTTTTGCCATCCTTTTACCAGCCATGCTACATCCACTGAGGTAGGAGCATTAGGACAGGCAATGGTACCTGGAAGAGAAATCATGAGGAAATGTACAGAGGTGAATAATTCACTTTCATTTCTAGCTGTGTTGCAGCTTTCTGCAGTCTCTCTACATTTAACTAATATTTAACTCTTCTATTCTTCCTGCCAAAGATCATAAACTTACATTTTTTTCCATACAGTATTCCATTTGCCATGTTTTTGTCCATTCACTTAATCTGTCCATATTTCTCAATAGACTCTTTGTGTCATCACTCCTCAATTGACTTCCTACACATTTTTTGTGTCCTCTGTAAATTTGCCAATGGTATATTCACTTCCTTCATCTAAATCATATGTTGTAAATAATTGTGGCCCCAGCACTCCGCTACTTACAGGCTGCAAAACTAAAAATGCCCCCATCACAATTCTCTGTCTTTTATTAATTAGCCAATTCTCTATGTTTGCTAATGTACTAGCCCCAACATCATGGGCACTGATGTTATTAAATGACCTTATGTGTGGTGGCATCTTACTGAACACCTTTTAGAAATGCAAAACATTTACACTTACTGGTTCCCTTTAATACCTGATTTGTATCTCTTTAAATTTTGTCAGACTTGATTTCTCCTTCATTAGGCATGCTGACTCTGCTTGACTATATTCTGTATTTTAAATGTTCTATTATTACATTCTTGGTAACAGCATCTAAAATTTTCCCAATGCCAGATGATAAGCTATCTGACCAACAGTTAACCATTTTTGTCTCCCTCCCACCTTGCATAAAGGTGATACATTGACGGTTTTCCATTCCTCTGGGACTTTTCCAGCATCTAAGTTTTCTTGCAAGATTACCGCCCACTATCTGAGGAGCTAATTCCTATAAAACCTTAGGATGCAATTCCTTGGGAACCCTTCAGCCTGTAGCCCCATTCATGTCTCTTGTCATTTTTCTCTAATGATACCTCTTGTATTTATTTCCACCGTTCCTCACTTTGAACTTTAATTTTACAGTATTTTTGGAATGCTATTAGTGTCTTCTACCATGAAAACTGATACGCAAAGTATTTATTCAGAACTTCTGCCACTTTCTGGTACGCCATTATTATTTGCTTAGCTTCATTCTCGAAGGGACTGATGTTCATTTTGGCCTTGTTCTTCTTTTTTTATGTGTTTAAAGAAGCTCTTATTGTCCGTATCTATAATGTTTATTAGCCCTGTCTTACAGTTTATTTTCTATCTTTTCTTTGGTCATCATGTGTTGGCTCATAACTTGTCCAATCCTCTGGTTTACCACTAATCTTTGCCACATTGTATGTTTTTTTTTCTTTCAGTTTGATATTATCCTTAGCCTCCTTCATTAACCATGGTTGGTTTACCTGCTTCCTAGAATCATTCTTCATTTTCTTTGTATTAGGCATGAGATCTTTTTCTTAAACATGTTCTATTTTCCCTCAATGATCTTTACGGCTAAACTCCTTTCTCAGTCCACTCCAACTAACTCTGTCCTAATCTGGGTCTTTTCTCCCTTGTTATTTTTGACTTCCAATTGCACAATTCAAAATCATCTGATCCATTTATTATACATTATACATTATTACACATTCTCCCCGTGTCTGCGTGGGTTTCCTCTGGGTGCTCCGGTTTCCTCCCATAGTCCAAAAATGTGCAGGTTAGGTGAATTGGCCATGGTAAGTTGCCCGAAGTGTTAAGTGAAGGGGTAAATGTAGGGGAATGGGTCTGGGTGGATTGCGCTTCGGTGGGTCGGTGTGGACTTGTTGGCCCAAAGGGCCTGTTTCCACACTGTAAATAATCTAATCTAATCTAATCTATAACAAAGCTGGTCCACCAAATTCCATTTTCTGCCTGTCCTTTCAAAAAAATCACATATCCCTGCCATGATCACCTCATGACCATATCTGTATATTGCTTAAGATCATACCCATTAATCTATTTGTGCTATTGGTTCATTTGTGAAAACTTTGCACGTCTCAATAAAGAGCCATTCATTTAGCTTTTTTTTACCATTTTCCCCCTTTGACCTGATCTGCTGCTTTTTTAATGATAATGCACTGTGTTCTTTCCTGTCCTACTCTGCGTATCATTAGCTCAGTAACTGCACTGCAATACTACTATATCCTTTTGCATTATAAACCTTTGTATTCCCCTCTGTTGAACCCTTCACCTCCATCCTCATTTAGTTTGAAGTCCTTTCAAATGCCCTAGTTATTTGATTCACCATGACACTGCTCCTAGTGCAATTCAAGTGGAGCCCATCTCACCAGAACATTTCCCATTTAATGCAGAACTGGTGCCAGTGCCCCATGAATTGAAACCTGTTCCATCCAATCTTTGAGGTGCACATTTTACTCCTTATGAAGCTTTTCCATGGCTCAGGTAATAATCCTGAGATTAAAACTTAGTGGTTCTGCTTTTTAGTTTAAGCCCTAACAATACAAAATCTTTCAGCAGAAGCTCCTTTCTAGATCTATCAGTTGTGTTCGTATCGACATGGAGGACAAATTGAGGATCCCTCCCCTTCTGCCCCAAAGAGATGACTTTAAACTTGACCCCATGTGAGCAACACAGCTTTTAGGACTCATGAGCAGGGTTGCTGGGATCAGTATCTATCCCTTGAATTATACTGTCCTCTACCACTACTACATTCCTATTTCCTCTACCCAGCCTTACTTGAATGCCCCTACCTCCAAGTTTTGTAGTCGGTTCTGACATCCTCCTGGCATTTCTCACTCTCATCCACAGTTTGCAAGAATCTCATAACTGTTAGACAATTGCATTGAAAGAGGCTCCTTGAGACCAATATCTTGGGTCTCCATGCCTGCCTCACCCATATCACACCCTCACACCCTTCTTCACAAACCGTGTTTGAATTAGCTAATCTAAGGCATGTGACCTCTTCCTAGAGTAAAGTATCGAGGTAAATCTTGCTCTGCAATTCCTTAACCATTACTTGAACTACAAATAGTTGCTACAGATTCATTCACACAGGGTAACATTGATGTCCAGCTGCTCCCATATGCTGCAGCCGGAATGCATCACCGAACCTGCCATCTCTGAGCATATGTTATTTGTTATGAATTAATCATTCTAGAGTCCTTACTCTGCCCACTTGAAAAATTCCCACCTTTTAGACTTCATTGTGCTTATTTTCCTTTTGTACCAGTGTCAACCTCATAATGAAGAGGCTATTTTTAAGAAAAAGAGAGAAAAATGATGAGAGACCTAAACATAAACTGAAGATCTTGTTTTGACTTTAGAGACTAGAAATACTCCCAATCCTACTCACTAATCAGCTGCTTTGTTTACAAGAAAACAACCAAATGTCTCTCCTCTTCCTCGACTGAGCTCCATGAGACAGTCCTCTTTGACAGTATGTTTTAAGATGAACTCACATGTTCACAGATGAACTCATGAGGTTCACCCAGGGTGAAGCAGTCTTAGATGTGTCTTCCCTACTTCCTCTGCTAGCACTTCTTCCCCTTTCCTCACACAAGGCTTCCCATCTCCTCAGCCTTGTCTTGTTGCAGACCCACACTAGACAAGCAGGAGGCTAGCGGAACACAACAAGCCAGGCAGCATCAGGAGGTGCAGAAGTTGACGCTTCGGGTGTAACCCCAGACCCGCACCTGTTGCAACTTTTGTTGGGTAAGCCACTAAATTATCTGTCTTCCTTGTGAGGACATCAATATTCCCAGCCAAGTCTAGTAACTCCCCAATATTTCACATGACATATGCCCACTCTAGAACAGAAGTTAGTGCATCTTACTTTAACTGAAAAGTGACAAGAGAACTTTAAAATAGTATTTTGGGATTTTTCTTTTGCAGTTGAATGCAAGCTCTTTTGCAAGTGAAATGTGATGTAGGTTGTGCCTCCAGCAGAATATTTTTACATTCCTTATGTTGTAATAACATAGGAAACCGGGTAAGGATAAAAAGGTATTGAACGATCTAACAGACATTTATCACAGCTAAAAATGTACGTCAATGGTACATTTATAGCACATCAGTTTCTGGTTTCATGTTAAACTATTTGGTTACAAAGAACAGTGTGCTTCCATTCACATGTGATCCAAGTTAAGATGGAGTCTGAAATCTTTATGTCATCAGATCACAGGTTATGATTCAGTAACAATATCATGTGCATATTAAAGATATGTGGACATACTGTATCTCTTAACTATATATTGACATACTGACTATGAGTTGTAGTACAACTGGCAATAAAAGCATTTAGTGGATCTATATGGTATAATTCCAGCACCAAGCAGCAAGTCAACTAGAAAAGCTTAACATGGAGTCAGTTGGAAAACTTCCCGCAAACATAATTCAGTTACACATGCGCCCTTCCCAGCATGCACAGGACCTACCAGAAGCAGCAGGGATAATACACATGTGTTACAGAGGGCCTGTGTTTCCGTAGTGCTTATCCCTGCCATGCTGCAGAGCTGAATTTCATGCCCTAAGTGTCTATCCCTCCAGTCACTTTAAATGCACAACAGATACTTTGTTTTTCACTCATATATATGTTTGCATCATTATGGAGAACTACAATCTTTTCCATCAAAAGTACTTTAGCAATCCACTATGAGGCACAGACCAGGAGATATAATTCCTTTGATCTCAAAGATACAATATACCATTATGCCAAGAAGTATTTTCTTTATAAATGGGTATGCTTTGACAATATCTGTTTCATTCATTTATTTGGAAGGTATGAAGTTGATTTCGTATTATAGTGTTGTAAATCAAAACTAGTGGGGTTCACCAGTATACAAGAATTGTATTTTTAATAGGGAGGCAACAGCCTTGTGGTATTATCACTGAAGGTTCATCCAGAGACAAGGTTCAAAGCCTACCATGACAGATGATGGAATTTGAATTCAATAAAGTATAAAGTCTGGAATTCACAGTCTAATGATGACCATGAATCCAATCTCAATTGTTGGGGAAAAACCCATCTGGTTCAGAGGATGAATCTGCCATCATTAGCTGGTCTGGCCTACACGTGACTCCAGACCCACCACAATGTGATTGACTCCTAAATGCCCTCTGGGGGATTTGTCAGTTAGGGTGGGCAAGAAATGCTGGCCTAGCCAGCAATACCCACAACTGTGAATGAATTTTAAAAAGTTTCAAGTAACAATATAAGAAGTAAATACATTAAAAGTGAGGTGCATTTATTAAATGTACATTCAAATCATGTAATTTTCCCAGTGGTTCTGCATGCTGTATTATTTTCGCGTGGACAGTTTCACTATATTTTAAGAAAGGATTTTGACAAAGAAACTAAGTTTCTTATTAGAAAATAATATCTTACTGGGAAGAATTTATTGAATAAAGAGATCTTAACAAATAACAGATTTAATTGCTATTCATTCAATGCCACATATTTTTTCATATATGCTGTACTCACAGTCAGGAAACATTCTGTCCTTTAATAAAAGAATTTCAAAGAATCGTATTTACTTTAAAATTGTTTTCAGATGGCAGAGATTGTGGGCAATGATCTGGATTTGACTGGAGTACTGATAGTACTGTTGTTTTTTTTTGATGCTGTTTAAAGGTTTTTCTTTTGGAGAAGGAAAACTGGAAAATGCTAAGCGATAATAACACATTTTATTGAATAGCAATTAAAAGGAAGAGTTAAAATTGTGGTTTGAAAAAGTGTACCTTTCAAGGCTGACTGTAACTGAAAAGGTGAACCGAAAAGGGAAACTGTAAATGAAAACAAACAAAAAAATCACTTTCTAAGGAAATGACTTCTGAAAGTACAACTGCAACCCAAACTTCTCGGGAGACTGGAACTGGCTGAAGCAAGAAAAGAGCACACAGCGATCCAATCTCAGTAGTTATATGATTTCAACAGGCTGAACAAGAAAGAGCTAGTTACGGAAGCAAAAATACAGACATTACAGGTTTTTATGATATTTAGATATAGTATTTGTGGATCTATGCTGTCCAAAATACCATTAGCAGAACTGGACATGAAGACTTTTCATGAAGACTTTGCTCCTGAAGATAACTCCTTTGGCAGTTATCTGCTGCTATCGGCTGGGTATCAGGTAAAATCCGAGGAGAAAGGGAGCTGAAACACTTCATGAGGAAGACAGAGTCTTGAAGGACATTGCGTCTGCCATTGCTGATGGCCATATGAACAAGGAACATGAGAAAGCCACTTCGCCCCACCTGACTACACTGCTATTCAAAAAGATCGTGGCTGATCCGATTATAATCTCAACTCTACATTCCTGCATATCTGCAATAATCATTCATCCTCTTGGCAATCAAGAACCTATCCACCTGTAGCTTTTGAGGAAGGGAATTCCAAACTCTCTGAGAGAGTAAACTGTTGCCTGATCTTAATTTTGAATGGGTGCTACTTTATTTTTAAACTATGACCTTGAGTTCTAGATTCTCCCATAGAGGAAGCATCCTTTGAACATTTACCCAGTTAAGTCCCCTCAGGATCTTGTATGTTTCAATTAAGTCACTTCTGACTCTTCTAAACTATAGAGAATATGGTCGGGTCTGTCTAGCCTTTCCTCAGTCCACTCATTTCACATATGCTGATATCCACATATATGCTGACTGGAAAACCAAACCAATTCAAAACCCTTATCTCAGTTGTATCTGCCATTTCATGAGTAACTTACAGACTACAATCAACCACACTTAGCCTCTTACTTCTTTTTTCAACTTATTCTTGATTATGTAATTTAGAATCACAGAATTCAGTGGCTCAGTGGTTAGTGCTGCAGCCTCATAGCACCAGGGACCTGGGTTCAATTCCAGCCTCAGGCAACTGTCTGTGTGGAGCTTGCACATTCTCCCTATGTCTGTGTGGGTTTCCTTCAGGTACTTCAGTTTCCTCCCACAGTGCAAAGATGTGCAAGTTAGGTGAATTGGCCATGGGAAATTGCCCATAGTGTTCAGGGATGTGTAGGTTAGGTGCATGAGTCAGGGGAATGTAAAAGTAATAGGATAGGGGAATAGGTCTGGGCGGGATACTCTTCAGCGGGTCAGTGTGGACTTGTTGGGCTGAAGTTTCCACACTGTGTGGATTCTATTCTATTAAGTGTAGGATCTTATTTTCAATAATACTGCGTGCTTGCTTTGTTTTATGTTTATCAATAATAAAAATCATCCCATTTCAAACGGTGAAACATTGCGGCTTTTTGCTATCAGTAAAAAATCTGAGATTTTAGAGTGTTCATCTTTAAAAAGAAAGCCACTGATCTCTACCAAGATTGTAACCAATAGAGAATACTCCAGTATTTTTATTATTAAGTGCTATTTATCTTGAAAGATACATAATGTCCCTGAGACATGCATTATTTGTGTTGCCAACATACCTAGAGAATAAAAAGTGCTTTTTTCGTCACCCACACAAATTAGCTTCACTTCAAATAAAATGAAAGAACGCTCATGGACTGAAGCATATACATATATACATACATATATACGTAACTATTCAAAAAGAAGTTTTCAAGAATCAAATACATACATTGAAGATAAAATATGTTAGATTCATTCAAAATACCCATTTGACAGCTAAATTGGGACAAACTTTGACAACTTTCAACAAACTTTACTCACAATTACTCACTGCTTTTCAACATGTATATAAACAGTTTAGATGTGAACATAGGAGGTATAGTTAGTAAGTTTGCAGATGACACCAAAATTGGAGGTGTAATGGACAGTGAAGAAGTTTACCTCAGATTACAATGGGATCTTGATCAGATGGACCAATGGGCCAAGGAGTGTGTTTAATTTTGATCAATGTGAGGTGCTGCATTTTGGAAAGGCAAATCAAAGCAGGACTTATACACTTAATAGTAAGGACCTAGGGAGTGTTGTTGAACAAAGAGACCTTGGAGTGCAGGTTCATAGTTCCTTGTAAGTGAAGTCTCAGGTAGATAGGATAGTGAAAAAGGTGTTTAGTATGCTTTCCATCATTGGTCAGAGTATTGAGTACAGGAGTTGGGAGGTCAAGTTGCAACTGTACAAGATATTGGTTAGGCCACTGTTGGAATATTGTATGCAATTCTGGTCTCCTTCCTGTCGGAAAGATGTTGTGAAACTCAAAAGAGTTCAGAAAGGATTTACAAGGATGTTGCCAGCATTGGAGGATTTGAGTTATAGGAAGAGGCTGAATAGGCTGGGGCTGTTTTCCCTGGAGCATCAGAGGCTGAGGGGTGACCTTATAGAGGTTTATAAAAGCATGAGGATCATGGATAGGGTAAATAGACAAGGTCTTTTCCCTGGGTTGGGGACTCCAGAACTAGAGGGCATAGGTTTAGGGTGAGAGGGGAAAGATTTAAAAGGGACTTAAGGGGCAATTTTTTCATGCAGAGAGTGGTGCGTGTATGGAATGAGCTGCCAGAGGAAGTAGTAGAGGCAGGTACAATTACAAAATTTAAAAGGCATCCGGATGGATACATGAATAGGAAGGGTTTAGAGGGATATAGGCCAAGTGTTGGCAAATGGGACTAGATTAATTTAGGATATCTGGTCGGCATGGATGAGTTGGACTTAAGGGTTTCTATGACTCTATGACTCTGCTTAGTATGAAGTCAGGAAACTGCCCATCCAAAATCTATATCAGATGGCCCTGAAGTATTTCTGTTCATTTAAACACTGCTGGAGAGTTAAAAGTGACAAATGTTTACCATAAATCCATTTGCCATTTATGGCATAGCAGGAAATCAGCATGGCTCCCGTGCTGAGAGAGAAGGAGGAAACAATCATAAGGGCCTCATGTGGATCTGGAGCACTCAAATTTTTTTTTTGCATAGGTTTAAAATTTACACAACTATCTTCCGGTGGCCTTCAGCAGTGGTCCCCTCAAGAAATGCCTGTTAACTCACTCAATGCCGTAAGCAACTAAATAGAGAGTCCCCAGTGCATTCATCGAAGTAAAGAGCTTGATAGTGTTCCACATGATGGGGTGAAGGAGGTTGAACTGGATAAACATGGTCTGTTCACACCTCTCCACTCTATTTCCTCACACATTATCAAGCCTGTTTTGACAATTAGCATTTGCCAAGTGGTGAGGTGGCCAACTAGCTCAGGGAAGGGGATGCCCACAATTAGGCCTTTCAGGGAGAAGACGTCTCAGGGGAAAGGTCATGTTATCATTTTCTACCTCACATGTAAAGATATCCTAGCACAGATTGGTGGCAGCTGCAGAGGAAATGCACCTTATAAAAGACAATGCTTTGAAGAACAACTATTAAATCGATTGAAGTATTGGCGTGCTATTAGGTCAGAACATGGTTTTCTAGTTTGGGAACTCTTATACCAATGGTATCTTATTTCTTGACAGAGTTAAAGGACACATGAACATACCTGTCCCATTTTCCTTCTGAATAAGACTTCTTCAGAAAAAGTAATATTCTACCCTTTTAACTTTGTTTTCTTTCCACATCTTGCCTGATAATAATCTAATCAACAGTTATAGAGCCCCAACCTGTTTAATTGTTAATCAGTGATGGAAACACCACCAGACTTCAAGTGATGATGCTTAGATTCTCTCTTGTTGGAGACTGTCATTGTCTGACACCAATGTGATATGAATGTTACTTCCCACATCAGAACAAACCAGTTCATTGTCCATGTCTTGCTGCAAATGCACACAGACTGCTTCGGGACCCGAAGAGTCATGAATGATGCTGGACCAAATGCAATCATCAGTGAACATCATAACTTCTGATCTTCTCCGGAAAGTTCTTTGATGACACAGAGGAAGATATTTTCCCCCAAAATGAAACGCAGGAGTTGAGGGCCTTAAGGCCCAATGTTAATTGCTGAGGAAAATGCTAGAAGGAAGGACTCTCAGAGGGTGAATTGTCACCCCCCCCCACCCCCACCCCTCCCCAGCATCAATGCAGAAAAGCATACCTCAGTTGTGCATGAGTTATTTAATCCAAACACATGTGAGGGGACATTACATTCAGAAGACTAGTTGTCAGATCTTGAGAATGAGCAGGTCTCTGTCAGCCAAATGAGACTGGACGTCACCTTAAAGATTGAACTTTAGGTTGCTGAAGAGTTTCTTGTGACATCCTACAAGTGATAAATCTTGGATGTATAGTGTGATAGAGGTTCCAGCGAGGTAGGCTGTACTGGCACAGACAGCGAAGGAGTCAATGCAGTGCAGCAATCAGTATGAGAGAGAAGGGAGCAACAATCATAAGGGCCTCACATAGATCTAAAGCACTCAAGGTTGTTTTTTTGATATAAATTTAAAGTTCCCACAACTATTTTCCAAGTGGCCTTCAGTGATTGTCCATTAAAGGAATACCTGTTACATCGCTCAATGCCCTAAGACTTGAGAAAGTAGGGCTTCTTCCATTGATACACTGTCATGGACAGCAGCTCACTGATCGGATAATAGGGATGCCCTGCACTGTAACACAATGCCCCTGACCTCCAGTCCCCAGAGGCAAAGTGAGAAGGGGAAAGGCCCCTGCAGTTGCAGTCAATTCCAGGTTCTTACAAGAAGGCAGGGAGCAGCAATTACCCTTCAGGATGGTGAATGAGCATTGCTGCCCCAAATGGGGAACACTTCTCCTGGTGTTTCTGATAAAGGCACCTCCACTCTACCTCTCTGCCATTGACACTGATACCTCAAGATGCCACACTCACAGGTAAGCCTTCTGCCACTGTGCCAAGGCCCTCAAGGGCTCAGCCAATCAGAAAACAACTGCCAAATCCACTACAGGAAAAAAAGTCCTGGTGTCCAGCAGGCAGCCTGCAGTGCAATTGGAGGAAAGAAGGAGGAACCACAGCACAAAGCTTGGAAAAGAATGAAAGGAACACCTTAGTCAGACATGCATTCACAACGTGATATTGTCATCACTTTAAATTGAAATAGCTTTACTTCTTTTATGAATCACGAGTCCGCACATTAAGTTGCTCTGATTTATCTCTTGTATCACATTTTAATGCATCAGCAAGTATTTGCACAACATAAATTCCCTATTGTATATTGGCCTGTTTAATTTAGATCTGATCTGATCCATGATCCAATGAAAACATGTTGGAGTAACCTGTCCTCCTACCCAACACTTATCTAGTTACTGCCTTCTGTACGACTCTCCTAGTTAACACAACACTATTCAATCCTCCTGGTCTCCACTGCAAGTGTGAAAGTCTGGCAGTGACTCTGTGAATGTGAGAGTCTGACAGTGACACTGTGAGTGTGGGATTCTGGCAGTGACACTGTGAGTGTGAGAGTCTGGTAGTGACACTGTGAGTGTGAGAGTCTGGCAGTGACTCTGTGAGTGTGAGAGTCTGGCAGTGACACTGTGAGTGTGGGATTTTGGCAGTGGCTCTGCGAGTGTGAGAGTCTGGTAGTGACACAGTGAGTGTGAGAGTCTGGCAGTAACACTGCGAGTGTGAGAGTCTGGGAACGGATTGGAATGGAATTTATAATCACGTGTACTTAGGCACAATGAAAAGCTTTGTCTTGCAAGCAATACAGGCAGATCACAGAGTTAAGTAGCATAGATAGTAAATAACAGGTAAACAGTGGCAAAAACAGAAACACAGGTACAGGCGAATATTAAGAGTTTGTGAGTCCATTCAGTATTCTAACAACAGTAGGGTAGATATTATTACAAAGCCTGCAGGTTTCTGTACCTTCTCCCCAATGGTAGAGGTTGTAGAAAACCATTGCCAGGGTGGGATAGATCTTTGAGAATGCTAGCGGCCTTTCCTTGACAGCGGGCCTGGTACATGGATTCTATAGATAGCAGGTTGTCCAGGCCAAGTTCACCACACTCTGTAACCGTCTCTGATCTTCAATGGTACAGTTGCCATACCAGGTAGTAATACATCCATACAGAATGCTCTCGATGGCGCACCTGTGAAAATTGGCAAGGGTATTCATCGTCATGCCAAATTTCCTCAGCTGCCTCAGGAAGAAGAGATGCTGTTGGGCCTTTGTAACCAATGCATCCACATGAAGAGTCCAAGAAAGCTTGTTGTGGATGACTTCTCCCGGGAGCTTGACACTGTCCTCTCATTCCACCTCTGTGCTGTTAATATATAAGGGGGCATGAGTAACATCCTGCTGAAAATCAATAATGAGTTCCTTGGTTTTGATGGCATTGAGAGCTAGGTTGGTCTCAGTGCACCATTTTTCCAGGTTTTCCACCTCCCATCTGTCATCTGTTTCGTCGCCATCTGACATTTGACCGACTATGGTGGTGTCATCAGTGAACTTGTGAATGTCATTAGTCTGGTATTTGGCAAGGCAGTCATGGGTATACAGTGAGTACAATAGGGGTTGAGTACACACACGTGGGGGGCTCCAGTGTTGAGTGTTAGTATGGATGAAATATTGTCCCCAACCTTCCCTGAAGGTGGCCTGTGGATTAGGAAACTGAGGATCCAGTTGCAAAGACTGGGGCTTAGTCTGAGATCACTAAGTTTAGTAATCATTGTCGAGGGCTTAGTACTCTGGCAGTGACACTTTGAGTGTGAGAGTCTGACAGTGAGACACTGAGTGTGAGAGTCTGACAGTGGCATTGTGAGTATGAGAGTCTGGCAGTGACTCTGTGAATGTGAGAGTCTGGCAGTGACACTGTGAATGTGAGAGTCTGACAGTGAGACTGTGAGTATGGGATTCTGGCAGTGACACTGTGTGAGAGTCTGACAGTGAGACTGTGAGTGTGAGAGTCTGGCAGAGACACTGTGAGTGTGAGAGTTTGGTAGTGGCACTGTGAGTGTGAGAGTCTGACAGTGACATTGTGAGTGTGAAAGTCTGGCAGTGACACTGTGAGTGTGGGATTCTGGCATTGACACTGTGAGTGTGAGAGTCTGGCATTGACACTGTTAGTGTGAGAGTCTGGCAGTGACACTGTGAATGTGAGACAGTCTGTGAAAAACCTACAAACAGATTATAAGTTTGAAGCATTAGCACACATATATTTACATGAAGTAATTTATTTACCAATTTAGGAATTTAGTCAAGTAAATATTTTGACTTTCAGTGCATAGTATTTTAATATTTGTTTCTTCTAAGGAAGCTCATCCAGAACCTAACTGCAGCATTTACATTAGTTTTAATGGGAAATGTCATTCACTTAAAGTTGTTTCACTTAAAGTTGCAATTTTTAGGATGACAGCTACAATTTTTAGTGAGGACTCACGATGTTAACATTGTGTGTTCTTGCTGTTCTGGCTTCATTGGTGTTTCCTGTGTGCCTTATCCTAGGTTGATTGGCTGTCAGGTGAGTTTTTGTTCGTATGTGCTACTCTGAATTACCTCATCTTGAACCTCACCGTTGGCACGTGTCGCAGGCCTTGGTGCTGATACATGCTAAGTGCCAAGAAGAGGTGTGTATAGGAACAATATTAATCCACAGCGAGTTCCACATTCCTAATTAAATCTTTATATTCATAGCAAATTCCCCATCTCACTGGCATGCACAGTCAGGTTCTGTTCCTGGTTGATATGGCTCCCACTCCGCATCTTCAGATTTGATGTGACTCGTTCCCAACATTTTTCCTGTGAATCTAGAAAACTGTGGAATAGGCCATGCAAAATCAGAGTCAATTTCCTTGTTGACAAGCTGCGTTGGTCTTCGCTTATTAAAGATAACGGCCCGGCTGTTGATCCATTTCAGTGCTCATCAGTCTTCTGCATGATTGCAGAATGGCATGATGCCTTCAGGATGCGAATCCTGCAGCATGGCATTACATTTTTCATAAGAGCCAGCAGCCTGGAGCTCTTTATGATATTTATGCCCGTTCTTCCAAGTCCTTTTGAATTGTTTTTCAAATTTCACCATTCAGAAACTATTTCATTCTATGTTCTGTCCCTTTAAGGTCTATACTGAGCAACCGTTCATGAAATTCCATTTCTCACAATTGAGCCCATTCACTTAACCTATTAGCTGTTCTTTCTAATTTTATGCTTCCATCTGGACTGCTTACTAAGCTGTGTTTCGATAAACTCAGTAAGTTTAGATATATAGTTTTCTACTCCATCATCAAAGTCACTCATGATTACAGTGAGTATTATAACCGCTGACTGTCCTTTAGCTTCTAATGAAGCAAATGTTATATAAGGAAAGAAGTATAATAGTTGCAATTTGCTTACTCCTATGGGGTCCCAGCTAACGTCCAGTTGACATTGGCATGGTAGCTCAGTGGTTAGCATTGTTGCCTTACAGCACTAGGGCCCGGGATTCGATTCCAGTCTCGGGCGACTGTCTGTGTGGAGTTTGCACATTCTCCCTGTGTCTGTGTGTGTTTCCTCCGGATGCTCTGGTTTCCTCCCACAATCCAAAGCTGTGCAGGTCAGGTGAATTGGCCATGCTAAATTGCCCAGTGTTAGGTGCATTAGTTAGGGTCTGGGTGGGTTACTCTTTGGAGGGTCGGTGTAGGCCGAAGGGCCTGTTTCCATACTGTAGGTCACCTACTCTAATCAGAAAGCAGCATGTCAACACCCAGGAGATGAATGGCCAAACTCTTGTCCCTGATGATACCTACTGCTATTTGTTGCTACCAATGACATTTTCTACTGACTTAATTGGTAAAGGCATTTTCTGGAATATTACCAAATTATATGATTCAGAAATTTCAAACTTCAAATGCAATTTATGCTGTGTAAGTGAATCTCAGTAAGGTCCTACAATTGCCCTTCACAACCTCTGAGAACATGTAGGGAAATAGCAAGGGGGTTTACTCATGATTAACATTCTCTAATTCCTGCTGACACCTTACTAGGACAGGAATGGGCTCTGCTCAACTGTCCTGCCCTCAATAACTTGTTGACCCTCACTGACCAGGAGCACATATGAGCAACGGTCATCTGGGCCTGACAGTGAAGGACGGCTGATGCCATAGATTTATATTCATTTGGACTTAATTCGATGATAATCCCTCCAGATCCAAGTAGGAGAAAGACCACGTAAAACTGTTGTGTTCTTGAATCAAGAGATTGGGAGGGTTCAAAGGCTATTTCCCATCATTAATTGAAGGTTGGGTAGCTTCTACTTTCCCAATACCTGAAGGTACATGAGAACATTGTAGAAGCAAAGCTGGGGCTGGATCTTGAGTACTGTGGAGTCAAAGGAATACACCTGCTCCAGTTGGCTCCACAGAAACACAGTATAGAACATAGAACATAGAACATAGAAAAATATAGAGCAGTACAGGCCCTTTGGCCCTCGATGTTGCACCGATCCAAGCCCCCTAACCTATACTAGCCCACTATCCTCCATATGCCTATCCAATGCCCGTTTAAATGCCCATAAAGAGGGAGAGTCCACCACTGCTACTGGCAGGGCATTCCAAGAACTCATGACTCGCTAAGTAAAGAATCTACCCCTAATGTCTGTCTTATACCTAACACCCCTTAATTTAAAGCTATGCCCCCTCGTAATAGCTGACTCCATACGTGGAAAAAGGCTCTCATGGTCAACCCTATCTAAACCCCTAATCATATTGTACACCTCTATCAAGTCACCCCTAAACCTTCTTTTCTCCAATGAATACAGCCCCAAGTGCCTCAGCCTTTCCTCATATGATCTTCCTACCATACCAGGCAACATCCTGGTAAACCTCCTCTGCACCCGTTCCAGTGCCTCCACATCCTTCCTAGAGTATGGTGACCAAAACGGAACACAATACTCCAGATGCGGCTGCACCAGAGTCTTATACAACTGCAACATGACCTCAGGACTCCGGAACTCAATTCCTCTACCAATAAAAGCCAGCACGCTATATGCCTTCTTCACAGCACTATTTACCTGGGTGGCAACTTTCAGAGATCTGTGTACATGGACACCAAGATCCCTCTGCTCATCCACACTACCAAGTATCCGACCATTAGCCCAGTACCCCATCTTCTTGTTACTCTTACCAAAGTGAATTACTTCACACTTACCTACATTGAACTCCATTTGCCACCTTTCTGCCCAGCTCTGCAGCTTATCTATATCCCGCTGTAACCTGCCACATCCTTCCTCACTGTCAACAACTCCACCGACTTTCGTATCATCCAAAAACTTGCTCATCCAACCTTCTAGCCCCTCCTCCAGGTCATTTATAAAAATGACAAACAGCAATGGTCCCAAAACAGATCCTTGCGGAACACCGCTAGTAACTGCACTCCAAGGTGAGCCTTTACCATCAACTACTACCCTCTGTCTTCTTCCAGCCAGCCAATTCCTAATCCAAACCTCCAACTCACCCTCAATGCCATACCTCCGTATTTTTTGCAGTAGCCTACCATGGGGAACCTTATCAAACACCTTACTAAAATCCATATACACCACATCTACCACTTTACCCTCATCCACCTCCTTAGTCACCATCTCAAAGAATTCAATAAGGTTTGTGAGGCACGACCTGCCCTTCACAAAACCATGCTGACTATCCTTGATCAGATTATTCCTATCCAGATGTTCATAAATCCTATCCCTTACAATTCTCTCTAAGACTTTGCCCACAACAGAAGTGAGACTTACCGGCCTATAGTTACTAGGGTTATCCCTACTCCCCTACTTGAACAAGGAAACCACATTTGCTATCCTCCAGTCTTCTGGCATTATTCCTGTAGACAAAGAGGACATAAAAATCAAGGCCAATGGCTCTGCAATCTCCTCCCTTGCTTCCCAGAGAATCCTAGGATAAATGCCATCAGGCCCAGGGGACTTATCTATTTTCACCCTTTCCAGGATTTCCAACACCTCTTCCCGACATACCTCAAAACCATCCATTCTAATTAATTGTGACTCAGTATTCACATCGGCAACAATGTCCTGTTCCTGAGTGAATACTGACGAAAAGTATTCATTCAGTGTCTCCCCAATCTCTTCAGCCTCCACACGCAACTTCCCACTACTATCCTTGACTGGACCTATTCCTACCCTAGTCATTCTTTTATTCCTGACATACCTATAGAAAGCCTTAGGGTTTTCCCTAATCCTACCAACTAAGGACTTTTCATGTCCCCTCCTTGCTGCTCTTAGCTCTCTCTTCAGATCTTTCCTGGCTACCTTATAACTCTCAATCGACCCAATTGAACCTTCATGCCTCATCTTTACATAGGCCGCCCTGTTCCCTTTAACAAGAGATTCCAATTCCTTATTAAACCACGGCTCCCTCACACGACCCTTTCCTCCCTGCCTGACTGGTACATACTTATCAAGGACACTCAATAGTTGCTCCTTGAACAAGCTCCAATTGCGCCCTTGCCTTGAAGCCTACTTTTCCAAGCCACGCATCCTAAGTCGTGCCTCACCGCATCATAATTTCCCTGCCCCCAGCTATAACTCTTGCCCTACAGTGCACACTTATCCCTCTCCATCACTAGAGTAAAAGTCACCAAATTGTGGTCACTGTCCCCAAAGTGCTCACCTACCTCCAATTCTAACACCTGGCCTGGTTCGTTATCCAGAACCAAATCCAGTATGGCCTCACCTCTTGTTGGCCTGTCTACATATTGTGTCAGGAAACCCTCCTGCACACATTGGACAAACACCGACCCATCTAACGAACTCGAGCTCTTGCTTTCCCAGTCAATATCTGGAAAGTTAAAGTCCCCCATAACAACCACCCTATTACTTTCACTCTTCTCCTGAATCATCCTCGCAATCCTTTCTTCTATGTCTCTAGGACTATTAGGAAGCCTGTAGAAATCTGCTAACAGGGTGACCTCACCTTTCCTACTCCTAACCTCTGACCTCACCTTTCCTATTCCTAACCTCCTATTACACACTTTCAGTCAATAGTTTGAAATTTTAAAACTGAAGAAAAGAGATGGTGTCTGAGGGAAACCTGATTTATTTTGTGGAGAAACTTGGCAAGTCTGGCAGCATCTGTAGAGACAAAAATAGAATTAACATTTCGAGTCTGATGATCCTTAGGCAGAACAGAAAGCAACTTGGGAAATGTTGGTATTAATGCTGCTGATGGTTTGGTCAGGAGGGTGGGGTGATGAGTGAATAGAGTACGTGGAGATGATGCCTCGAGAGAAAGAGAGAGAAAAGGATAGGCAAACAAAGAGATTGCTGATGATAAACTGAGAGAGAGAGATAAATGCTAATGAGAAGCGTAAATAGTTGACATTTGTTGATTATGCTGGGAGCAACCCATACAAACTCGGACCTGGGGTGTGGGCAACTGGGATGAACAAACAAGAGAGTGTCCACTTTCTGAAATAGCTACATTCAATATTGAGTCCTGAAGGCTGCAAGGTAGATAGGAGGAAGACAGCTTGCATTGCTCTACTCTGGAGCACTATGGCAGGCCTGAGACAGAAACGTTGGCATGGGAACATGGTGGTTTGTTGAAGCGGCAGGCAACTGGAAGCACAGGATCATTTTTATGGACAGAGTGTGGGTGTTTGGCAAAGGGGTCACCCAGTTTGTGTTTCATCTCCTCATTGCAAAGGAGACCACATTGTGAGCAGTGAATACAGTCACAGAGTCATAGAGATGTACAGCTTGGAAACAGACCCTTCGGTCCAACCTGTCCATGCCGACCAGATATCCCAACCCAATCTAGTCCCACCTGCCAGCACCCGGCCCATATCCCTCCAAACCCTTCCTATTCATATACCCATGCAACTGCCTTTAAAATGTTGCAATTGTACCAGCCTCTACCATTTCCTCTGGCAGCTCATTCCATACACGTACCAACCTCTCCATGAAAATGTTGCCCCTTAGGTCTCTTTTATATCTTTCCCCTCTCACCCTAAACCTATGCCCTTTAGTTCTGGACTCCCCGACCCTAGGGAAAAGACTTTGCCTATTTATCCTATCCATGCCTCTATAAGGTCACCCCTCAGCCTCTGATGCTCCAGGGAAAACAGTCCCTGGCAACATCCGTGTAAATCTTTTCTGAACCCTTTCAAGTTTCACAACATCTTTCCGATAGGAAGGAGACCAGAATTGCATGCAACATTCCAACAGTGGCCTAACCAATGTCCTGTACAGCTGCAACATGACCTCCCAACTCCTGTACTCAATACTCTGACCAGAAAAGGCAAGCATACCAAACGCCTTCTTCACTATACTATCTACCTGTGACTCTACTTTCAAGGAGCTATGAACCTGCACTCCAAGGTCTCTTTGTTCAGCAACATTCCCTAGGACCTTACCATTAAGTTTATAAGTCCTGCTAAGATTAGCTTTCCCAAAATGCAGCACCTCGCATTTATCTGAATTAAACTCCATCTGCCACTTCTCAGCCCATTGGCCCATCTGGTCCAGATCCTGTTGTAATCTGAGGTAACCCTGTTCGCTGTCCACTACAACTCCAATTTTGGTGTCATCTGCAAATTTACTAACTGTACCTCTTATGCTCGCGTTCAAATCATTTATGTAAATGACAAAAAGTAGAGGACCCAGCACCAATCCTTGTGGCAGTCCACTGGTCACAGGCCTCCAGTCTGAAAAACAACCCTTCACCACCACCCTCTGTCTTCTACCTCTGAGCCAGTTCTGTATCCAAATGGCTAGTTCTTCCCTGTATTCCATGAGATCTAACCTTGCTAATCAGTCTCCCATGGGGAACCTTGTCGAATATCTTACTGAAGTCCATATAGATCACATCTACTGCTCTGCCCTCATCAATCCTCTTTGTTACTTCTTCAAAAAACTCAATCAAGTTTGTCAGACATGATTTCCCACGCACAAAGCCATGTTGACTAGGCCTAATCAGTCCTTGCCTTTCCAAATACATGTACATCCTGTCCCTCAGGATTCCCACCAACAACTTGCCCACCACCGGCATCAGGCTCACTGGTCTATAGTTCCTGGCTTGTCCTTACCACCCTTTTTAAACATTGGCACTACGTTTGCCAACCTCCAGTCTTCCGGCACCTCATCTGTGGCAATCAATGATGCAAATATCTCAGCAAAAGGACCAGCAATCCCTTCTCTAGCTTCCCACAGAGTTCTCAGTTACACTGATCAGGTCCTGGGGAGTTATCCACCTTTACCCATTTCATGACATCCAGCACTTCCTCCTCTGTAACATGGACATTTTGCAAGATGTCACCATCCATTTTCCTACAGTCTATTCTTCCATATCCTTTTCCATCGTAAACACCGATGCAAAATACTCACTTAGTTTCTCCCCCATTTTCTACGGCTCCACACAAAGGCCGCCTTGCTGATCTTTGAGGGGCCCTATCCTCTCCCCAGTTACCCTTTTGTCCTTAATGTATTTGTAGAAACTCTTTAGATTCTCCTTAATTCTATTTGCTAAAGCTGTCTCATGTCCCCGTTTTTGCCCTCCTGATTTCCCTCTTAAGTATACTCCTACTTCCTTTATACTCTTCTAAGGATTCATTCAATCTATCCTATCTATACCTTACATTTGCTTCCTTCTTTTTCTTAACCAAACCCTCAATTTCTTTAGTCATCCAGCATTCCCTATACCTACCAGTTTTTTCTTTCACCCTGACAGGAATATACTTTCTCTGGATTCTCGTTATCTCATTTCTGAAGGCTTCCCATTTTCCAGCCAACCCTTTACCTGTGAATATCTGCCCCCAATCAGCTTTCGAAAGTTCTTGCCTAATACCGTCAAAATTGGCCTTTCTCCAATTTAGAACTTCAATTTTTAGATCTAGTCTATCCTTTCCCATCACTATTTTAAATCTAATAGAATCATGGTCCCTGGCCCCAAAGTGCTCCCCTACTGACATCTCAGTCACCTGCCCTGCCTTATTTCCCAAGAGTAGGTCAAGTTTTGCACCGTCTCTAATACATACATCCACATACTGAATCAGAAAATTGTCTTCAATTAGATTGAATGAAGATTGCCAGCATCTGCAGTTCATTTTCATTAAGAACTAGCATCCTATCCTGAGTTGATTTTAGCACCGTCAATGTTGGCAATGGCAGAATCATAATCTTGCCTCACCCCACTCTGCTGAATATGGCAGGCATCAGGAACAGGTGTTGAAAAATCTCCATGTGTGTGGTATTTTTGACTCCCAAACATCACCAGTCCTACCAAAACAGTGTCCAAAACTTCAGCCAGTGAGTTTTACACTCTTAAGCTGAAATAAATTCAATGCAGCAAGCTCCCTTCTCTCTCTCAAATGTATAGCAGTATGTCAATGTACATTGTATTTCTAATTGTTTATCAGGTAACAAGAGTTATCATTGTCCCCTCAAGGTATACACACAGACTGGATCGCAAACAATAAGAAATCCTCAATATCAATATGTCAGGTAAACGTTCCCTCTTTAATTATAGGTTCCAAGATAAAAAACATGGTTGTGTCAGGAAAAGTTATTCATATGTTTCCAACATGATATTAATTGAGCAATTAGTTGCTCATTGTTGAATATTGTATGTTTTATCTTTGTTTATTATGGTACAAATGGTATTTGATTGAAGTCAGGAATGACTTGCATATTGTGAAGAAATATTCGAGCAAGTTCATTTTGTGGCAGCTTCCAGTTTGGGACAGTTAACTTTGAAAGATAGTTGAGTAATGAGATTTGGTTTTGTTGTGGTGTTTGCTGATTGTTTTTTGGAAGCAATTCTATCTGTTTTTGCAATAAGATTAATTACTTTGATTACTTTGCATTAAGCCATGAAATTATTTGAGAAATGTTAGAATAATGGATTCCCTGGCGTTCATGCTACATGTGGTGTGTTTGATGTATGATAGGTTTTGGGTTAAACTGAGTTTTACACTATTTTGTCTGAGCTTTCTGTAAAACATCTATCAGCTGCCTAGCAAATGAACAGGAAAATCTTGCACATCCATTCATTTGTAAAGTACCTCTCAATTTTCTAATAAAGATCCTTGCTGTTTCTCAGATCAATCCATCATTCTGGCCTGACTACCAACCAGCTTCTAAAGCAATCTGTTCTAGTGATTGCACACCACACTAGGACCCACAACCCTCTTTGCCAAGGAATAATTCCTGAGATCTGATCTAAATTTTCAATCCTGAACCATGCCACCTTGTCCTATTGCGCTGCCATAGGTAAAATTATTGTACCGAGTTTCAGTTTTGGAATCTAGGAATCTCACATATGACTGAAGAATGAAGGGATTAGCTTAGCCTAATGTTTTTCCTACTCATTCTTGTATCACCTGGATTTTGATTGTTTAACTTGTTGCACCCCTTTGTACCATCCCTGTCTGTGGTATGTCACCAGAATTATAGATGTGACCTTATCTGAGTACTGTACAGTTTCAACACGACATCTGGAAGTTTGAAGGCATCTCAAAAGTAGGCTTGCCAATTGGGTGCATAATTTTTAAAGATGCCTTCAATAAGAACACATGGCTTTTTACTCAAGATCAATGCGATTCAGTGTAAGTGGTTACAATAAATTACGTAGAAAGTACATAAAAGATTTCATGATTTAAAAGTATTATCTAAATTAGAATGTAATTGAAATATGAACAAGTAATAAAACATGAAACCATAAGATATAAAACGTGTAGCAGAGTAAGAGTTAGGTCAGTCAGTGCACTTACATCTGCTTCTGCACTCCAAGCAGGTGCTTGCATATCTGGTAATCAGAACTACAAAAAAAGATTAAAGGGTGCTTTTGTATTGCAAGAAATAGCCACAGAGTTGAAATTTTATTCTTTCCAGTAATAGTTTCCCAGGGTCTAAATTCTTTATCCTGCAGAGTTTTGACAGTTCATCAGACTAGTTTTATGAGTTTGACATCAAAACCCAAATGATCCCTGAAAAAGATATACATTATGAAGTTCTATGGTTTCGTGAGTCATTATGTAGACTGCTTACATTTTATAAGCCTAATAAAATGAACTATAGGTACAACTATTGTGCAGAATCTCAAAACTGTTGTCATTATTTAAATATGAGGCTAAAGTCTCAAACCAGACTTTGAGATATTGAATTCGAGACAATTTTACGCATGGTGTGAGTATTCTTGATAAAACTATAGATAAATGAGAATTCATTGGAAATGGGGCACCTCCTTTAACTTTTGTCAGTTAAAATCTCAGAGGTGAATAGAAACTGATGTTTGATGTTTTAGTTTATGTGTATCGTTTAGCAGGGTGAAAATGGACAAGAAAACCTTAAGAGATCTACAGAAACGAAGATAATTCCGACTGCTACAAATATAAGAAATAGGAACCAGACAGGCTGTTCAGCCCTTCAAGCTGCTCTGCCATTCACAGCTGACCTGCCACAGGTCTCAACTCCTCTTTCATGCCAGTTCAACATAGTCCTCAATTCCCTGATAAATCTTCCAAGTAGCAAGCTGTTATGTTTTGTTTCGGGACTAATTCATCAAAACATCTACCCATGAAGTTAGTGTTTCCTTAAAATAATAAAAGTTGGAGACAAGGACAACTCTACTTTATATGAACAGAATTGAGAAAATATGAATTAAAATTAGGTGTAAATCAATATATATTGAGTACTTAATGCATTTGAATGATTATTTATTACTTATACAGTAACATAATGAATGCACACTTTACATAAAATAACGTATGGAGTACGTATTAGCTGAAGTGCAAGATGGTAAATGAGGCAGAAGCAGAGGGGAATTTCAAAGGTTGGATACACAACTATTTTAAAATGATTTGACTTATAAAGTAAGTATTTAATTAAGTGTATAATTAAGAGGTGTTAGTTCTTTTGTCTTTTGAGTTAGTAAATGCTAGTAAAAAATACTAAGCCTATGTGCTCTTAATAAGTTAGAAATTATACCTGTACTTAAAAAAGAATAAAGGATATTAAACTAATTAATGCAGCTGGGTTGTGAGATTTATTTACTATTTGCCAGTGTGAGTTTCATTCATTCATGGTCCTAAGGGACAAGTGCTAAACTGGGCCAAGGCCAATTATATTAAAATTAGGAAGGAGCTGGGAAATGTGGATGGGACACAGCAATTTGAAGGAAAGTCCACATTTGATATGTGGGAGGCTTTCAAAGATAGGTTGAAGCTAGTGCAGGATGGGCATGTCCCATTGAAAACAAGTGATAGGAAAGGCAAGATTTGAGAACCATGGATGACAGGAGAAATTGTGTGACTAACCAAGAGGAAGAGGGAAGCGTACATAAGGTCCAGGCAGTTAAGAACAGAACAGGCCTTGGAGGGATATCGGGCAAGTAGGACCAATCTTAAATGACCAATCAAGCAGGCTAAAGGGGGTCATGAAATATCTTTAGCAAGCAGACTTAGGGAGAATCCCAAGGCCTTTTATTCATATATAAGAAGCAAGAGGGAACTAGAGAAAGGGTTGGTCCACTAAAGGATAAGAAAGGAAGGTTGTGTGTTGAACCTGAGAAAATGGGTGAGATTCTCAATGATTGCTTTGCATCAGCGTTCACTGAGGAACGGGAGGTGATGAATGCTGAGATTAGAGATAGAAGTTTGTCTACTCTGCATCATGCTGACATAAGGAGAGAAGATGTGTTGAGTAGGCTAAAGGATATTACGGTGGACAAATCCACAGGACCGGATGGGATCTGTCCCAGGTTGCTGAGGGAGGCGAGAGAGGAAACAGCTGGGGCCCTGACAGATTTCCTTGTGGCATCCTTAAACACAGGTGAAGTGCCAGAGGACTGGAGGGTTGCTCATGTTGTCCCCCTGTACAAGAAGGGTAGTAGGGATATTCCAGGTAACTACAGACCAGTGAACTTGACATCAGTGGTGGGAAAGTTGCTGGAGAAGATACTGAGGGATAAAATCTATTTATATTTGGAAAAGAATGGACTTATCAGTGATAGGCAACATGATTTTGTGCGGGATAGATTGTGCCTTACCAACTTAGTAGAGTTCTTTGAGGAAGTGACCAAGTTGATAGATGAAGAAAGGGCTGTAGATGTCATATACATGAACATTTGACAAGGTTCCCTGTGGTAAACTAATGGAGAAAGTAAAGTCACATGATGTGCAGAGTGTTCTAGCTAGGTGGATAAAGAACTGATTGAACAACAGGAGACAGAGAGTAGTAGTTGAAGGGAGTTTCTCGAAATGGAGAATGGTGACCAGTGGTGTTCCACAGGGATCAGTGCTGGGGCTACTATTGTTTGTAATATACATAAATGATCTGGAAGAGGGCATTGTTAGTCTGGTCAGTAAGTTTGCAGATGACACGAAGATTTGCAGAGTAGCAGAAAGCATAGGGGACTGTCAAAGAATACAGGAGAATATGGATAGACTGGAGAGTTGGGCAGAGAAGTGGCAGATGGAGTTCAATACAGGCAAATGTGAGTGATGCATTTTGGGAAGTCTAATTCTAGAGTGAATTATACAGTGAAAGGAAGAGCCTTGGGAAAAGTTGATGAGCAGAGAGATCTGGGAGTTCAGGTCCATTGTACCCTGGAGGTTGCTGCACAGGTGGATAGAGTGGTCAAAAAGACATATGGTATGCTTGCCCTCATTGGACGGGTTATTGAGTATAAGAGCTGGCAGGTCATATTAAAATTGTACAAGACATTGGTTTGTCCGCAATTAGAATACTGTGTACAGTTCTGTTCGCCACATTACCAAAAGGATGTGGATACTTTGGAAAGGATACAGAGAAGATTTACGAGGATGTTGCCTGGTATGGAAGGTGTTAGCTATGAAGAGAGGTTGAGTAGGTTCGGATTGTTTTCATTAGAAAAAAGAAGATTGAGGGGGGACCTGATTGAAGTCTCCAAATTAAGAAGATAGAGATAAGCTTTTTTCCCGGGGTGAGGGATTCACTAAGAGAGATCACACGTTCAAGGCGAGAGGTGAAAAGTTTAAGGGGGATATATGCGGCAAGTGCTTTAAACAGAATTTGTAGGTGCCTGGAACACATTGCCAGCAGAGGTAGTAGAGACAGGCACGGTAGATTCATTTAAGATGCATCTGGACAGATGCATGAGTAGATAAGGAGCAGAGGGATCCAGATGCTTAGGAATTGAGCAATAGGTTTAGGCAGTGGATTTGGATTGGCTCAGGCTTGGAGGGCCGTAGGGGCTGTTCCTGAGCTGTCAATTCTCTTTGTTCTTTGTTCTCCTATTCAATTTCATGGAAGCACTGTTTCATGAGTTAGTTTTTTAAAGGGATAATGGCCCAGTTAAAAGGTATTTAATAGGTACATACTAATTGGGGAATCTATTCAGGTCCAGAAGATGGTTGGTAAGAGTGGATTAATATTATAATGTTTCATGGGGACTTGATGGGGATGGTATTGTTCTGTATGATACACTTGATAAGGTGTGAAAATGCAGTCATGAAAGCATTGTTTTGATTAGAAAGAGTTGTTTTAAATTTGATCTATCTTATGATAATAAAATATAGTAAATGAAACCAAGTTATAGTAAATAATGAGTAAGTAAAGGGTTATGATTGAATAACAGGAACCCGGTACTAATGAATATAGCAAGCTGGTAAAGATAACCTTAAACACACCATCTCACAATATGCCGGCAGCAATGTTTACCTAGCTTACCACTACAAAGGGATCGGTTGGAAAAATGTAATAGAAAAAAAGATAATACGCCAGAAATTCCTGGCTTCTTTTGTTACAGCCCCATCACAACTAGAACTGTCAGTTGATAGATTAGACCTCAAACCTACTCTGCTTCAGGAATATTCCACAACTGCTGCACAAGGCTGCAACCACAAAATAAAGTCAGCTTTGTCACATTTTAAAAATTTGTCCAGGAACTGGAATTGGTGCGAAAACACTCAGAAAATCTACAGGATAAAGAACAGATTTACATCTGAGGATTTAAGAGCAGGAGAGATGTAATGACTGGAGCAAGGTCAGCCTCGGTGGATTTCATAGATTATAAATTCCCTGACTGGGGCTGTTAACCTGGTCCAATCAGGGAGCTCTGGCTGACAGTTATAAATAGGAGGATCAGGGATTCTGCTCATTCTAAGAGCCGGGCTCTGAGCTAGCTGGGTTTGTATAATGTGCATGTGCAAATAAAGGATGACTGGGTGAATGGATACCAGCCTTTGTGGAGTCATTTCAGATTCCCTCATCATTGCCTTTCTTTCCAGATGGAGAAGACTTGGATTTTAACTGATTGCAAAGCTCAAAATCCAAGAATAGAAACTCATCTGTGGCTCATCTCAGACCTTTCCAATGTTGATATTGTGACTAAGATGGTTTTATTTGAAAGTTTATAATATACAACCCAGCAAGTGATGTTGCCTAATCAAAGAACTGGATTTACATACCAAATATTGGACCATTGTTTCAAGTTGACACTCCAGCAGAGGGACTGCATTGCATTGTGTAATCAGCATGGCAAACAAGCCTTGCTGGAGTGTGAAATCAGTTCATTATACACTGATTATGTCCAACGGTCTAGCTACACAAAATGTAAAGGAATTTCTGGGGAGCTAGGAGCTCTTTCAGATATGGTTCTTGCATTCAGTCAGAAGATACATGGGACAATGCAGCAATTCCAAATTTGGTGATTCATTTTCTATGCTTTCCCTTCAAGAGCTGTAGCAATCTGTCAAATCAGAAGCAATGCAGTTTCTCACATCCATAAACAAAGCAGAGAAATCTTTGAAGACTTATGAAGGTTACCCGTACAGCATGTGCACAAAAATTGGCGCAATATGGAAATTATTGCAGTTTTAGCAAGTCATGATGCAATACACTCAAGCAACCTAGCAGCTGTTTGGTACATGTGTCTTTCTTGCTGAATGCAGAGTTAGTTGCTGGGAGACAACTGTCAGGCTATTATCACCACAGAAACATTTTGATATGGGGCCAACCAACACATTGTAAACACAGGTTACAGAGTACAACCAACACATTGTAAACACAGGTTACACATATATGCACATTCTTGGGCACAGATAGTAGTATCACTCATAGTTCCAATTTTAATAAAAACACATTGAAACTTTTTTACAGTATTTTAGTAACCACAGTTAGCCTGAAGGGCTGACATTTGCAATAAAAATAAGTAGGAATACAGCTATGCCTCACAGGCAACTCAATAGATTTTTTATAAAATCCTACAGTGCGAAAAGAGGCCATTCAGCCCATTAAGTCAGCACTGGCCCTCTGAAGATCCAGTACCCCCCCCCCAATTCCTATCCCTGCATTTAACATGACTAGCCAACATAACCCATACTTCCCTGGACAATGTAGGCAATCCACCAAACCTGTACAGCTTTGGACTGTGGGAGGAAACTGAAGCACCCGGCAGAAACCAATGCAGACATGGGGAGAACATGCAAACGCCAGAAAGACCGAGGGTTGAATCAAACCTGGCTGCTGGTGCTATGAGGCAGCAATACCAACCACTGAGCCACCTTGCCACCCCCAATTCATCACTGAAATTAATGTAACTATAGTTATCTACAAGTTACTCTTCAAGCATGCCAGGGCAGGGTAGGTGTGGTGTATTTGGGTGTAAGTGATTCTTATTTAATAGTGTAATAAGTCTTAATTACTGCCAAACAATCACATTGGCCATGGAAATTTTAATTTTGTAAATGTGGAGACTCATCCCTTCAAAATTTAATTATTGTTCAAGCTACCAAAAAGTTTTTACAAAATAACTTTTCCTTTTTCTCATTTCTTCCTAATGTAGGGTTTCTGGTTTTTGATCAGTGATTTGCTGATTTTTAGGTGGTTTGCATCACCCCCAAATCTCTGGTTCTGACACTGGCCTTAGTTAGTAATGAGAAAGGTAGAAGACAGGTGTTTCAGGGCAAAAGAATCTCTATATTTATTAAGTTTTAAAAAAGAGGTAAATAAAATATAAGAAAAAAGGCAAATGCAATAAAACAGTGAAATTAATGTAATTACAGAGAGGACAGTAATTAAATACACGATCAATTTAAACACAGGTTAAAACACTTTTAGAAGCTAAACAAAAATTTTAATCACAGGCACTTTCCTAACCTTGGGGTTCCCTGCAAACCTTCATTAATTTTGCTCTGGTTTCCACCCCTCTGTAACTTTCACATTGTCCATTTATGGCACTTCCCTTCCTTTCCTTGACCTCTGTGTGTCCATTTCGAGGAATAATCTGTGCATTGCCAAAGCCACTGACTCTCATAGCCACCCTTACTCCAGCTGATCACATCCACATCCTGCAAGGACTCCATCTCCCAGTTCCTTTACCTATGTCACATCTGTTCAGATGATGCCGCCTTCCCAAACAGCGCTGCTGATATGGTTTCCTTCCTCTATGGCCCACTGTGTTTCCTACCCACTGTGGTTGACAGGCCCCTCAACCTCATCCAACCTATCACCTGTGCTTCTGCCCTTGCCCCTTCCCATCACTCACAACAGCGTGATCGGGTCCCCTTTGTTCTCACCTTTCATCCCACCAACCTCCGCAATCAAAGGATTGTTCTCTGCCATATCAGACAACTCCAGCACAATGCCACTACCAAACTCATCTTCCCCTCACTCTCCCATCTGCATTTCGCAGGCATCATTCCCTCCAGACACCCTAATGCATTCTGCAAGCACCAACACCATCCTCTTCTCCCCAAGGACCTTCCCATGTAACGGCAGAAGTTACAATACCTGCACCGTCACATCCTCCCTGCTCACTATCCAAGGGCCTAAACATTCTTTCCAGGTGAGGTAACATTTCACCTGCACCTCCTCTGATCTTGTGTATTGCACTTGATGCACTCAATGTGGCCTACTCTACATTGAAGAAACCAAACGCAGACTGGGTGGCTGCTTTATGGGATACCTTCAGTCAATGCACAAGCATGACCCCAACCTTCCTGTAGTTGGTCATTTTAACACAGCGTCTCGCTCACATTCTGTCATCAGCATGCTGTAGTGTTCCAGTGAGTCACAGTGCAAACTAGAGGAACAACATCTCCTCTTCAGACAAGGCACTTTACATCTTTCCGGATTTAATATTGAGTTCAACACCTTTAAATTGTGAACCAACTCCCATTTATTCCCTTTCTTTTAGCTTGTTGTCATGTCCTCCCCTCCCTGCATTCCACTTACTGTCCTTTCAAGTCTGGTAGAAGACACACTATTGTTCTGCCATTCTCACATTCTGATCACTTAATCTGACCTACCAATATTTTTTTCTCCATCAGCACCCTGCACCCACTAACCCCACCCTCTCCCCACTCTGCCCCACATCTCCAACTATAGCATAAATGCTGTCCCCTCCACCTTTCACTTCAGATCTGATTCAAAATGTTAGTTTGCTCTCCCTCCATAGATGCTGTCTGACCTGCTGTGATTTCCAGCATTTGTTGTTTTCGGTTCCAGGCAGATATCTCTGTATCTATGTATTTTCCCAGAGCATAGACCAGCTGCTTTTTTACTTTTCAAGTCCAGGGATTTGGTCCAGTATTTCAGAATATGTGGATTTTTGCTCAATCTTACACATATTTTCTCTTAACTCCACCACCGTCTCCAAACCCTTGTCACATACACACATACACACACAAGCATATACTTTATGTATTTTCAATGCTTGATTTTACAAAGAATTAATATTCTAATTTATACTTCCTGGTTTAGATGGCAGACTGAGATTTCTTGAAATTGAATAGTTAAAAAGGCATGCTGTTATTTACCATATTGCAGCATGTTATAGATCCTCTGTGGAGGATGCCTCAATTGGTAAGTTTCCCAATGACAGTATGTTGCTAAAGCCTGGAAAAGTCTGTGTGAACATGTAAGTGCAGTAAATGGTGAGCTGACTGATGACTGAAATCCAAGTCACTGCTTTTTTAACCTACTGTTTAACCATCTTTGTAAATGGAATTTAAAACACAATTGCATTTCCCATCCTGCTCCTTTAAACTACTGGCTCACAACATTTTCTGAGATGTAACATTTTCTGCACTGGTTTATTTTCTGATACATTACTGTTTGCAAGTATCTCCGCAAAGTATGTCTAGATTGTACTTAACCACATTAAATAATATCTACTGACATTTGCTCATTTAATCAACTTGTCCATTTATTCCCGATTAATAAGCACTAAACATGTGCCCATGGATTAAGCAATTGGTCCAGTAGAGAACCTTAAACCAACTTTGTTCATAACTGAGACTGACTCAGATTCCTTAGCATTAATAACACAACTGCTTATATAATTTTAACTAACTGTCTTAACTATTTATAACCCTATGTGAATGAAAGTGGCCTTGCAATAATATTCATTTTAATGAGGCAATTATGAGAATAGCCTAACATTGTATTTCCTTTGGCAATGTTTTCTGGCTCCAACGAAACCTGTTCCTATGGTTTGCCATCAGACCTCCATTTAGACCAGAAAGTTGCTTTGTATAAGAAACAAACCATGATACCTTTTGAAGATATAAAATAAAGAATTGCACATGCTGGAAATCTGAAGCAAAAACAGTAATTGCTAGAGAAACTCAGCAGGTCTGGTAGCATCTGTGGAGGGAAAGCAGAGTTAATGTTTCATGTCCAGTGGCTCTTTCTCTTGCCCACTTTAATAACTTGATCTATGGGAAATTTGAATTTGGGTTCTCAATTTTATCATCACCATATTGAGAACTCAGAGTTATTATTCTGCTGGTATGGAGCCACAGCTGCCAGTGAAACAGATCATAAAATTACAGGTGTGATTTTCATCCAATCTCTTTAGGGGATGGTTAGAATATCACAGGACAAGTATGGAGTGCATTCAAATTCCCCAAATGCACAACTGGCATGAAAATTCTGCCCCATGTTCAATAGAAAATTATTTTGAATGCTGCTTTAATATGTAACTAATTCCGAGAGGTAAATTAAGGTTCTGTGTCCCTAACCCATGGCTGTGTGTTTAAATAAAGATTCTGTGCCATTTTTCAAAGATAAGATTGTTTTCTATATGCCCTGTTCAAATCATTCATTGCAAAAAAAACTGATCATTCACCTCATTGTTATTTATCAGATCCAACCAACTATTATTTGTCTTTATTATAAAATAATATTGCACACTTCCAAATAAATAATTTTATATATGAAGAGCAGACAAACATGATAGGGTATTAGGTAAATACAACTGAATTATTTTTGGTCTTTATTAAAATTATATTTTTCACACCATCCTATTCTTCAACTGTAAGCTACTTATGCTTAGTCCAAATCGTTCTCCATCCATCCAAAATAACAAAGCTATTTTTTCACATTTATGATATCCAGCCTGTACACTTATGACAATAGTGGTTCTGGCTTGGTTGATTTTTCAAGCTAGGGACAAACAGAACTGCCAAAACTCTTGTTCGAAAAGTTAGGACTGTAGGGAACTGCACTCATAGTCTACAATTCTTTTGCCCACCCTGAAGTACAAAGCTTTATTTCAACATTGTACAGAAATGTAAACAGTAGCACTGTTTAATTGAAATACAAATATGTCACAAAAGCATCACCAAAAAACTCTTTAATATTTCTTTGCCAACGCAAGGTTTATACCAACAAAGAAAAATAATGATTATCTGTTAAGTGGCAATACCAAGAATCTCAATCTGTCTCAGAAATACTTTAATTGAACGTTTATTTATAACCCAGTTCATTTGCACAAATGACAGTTCTCAAATAATATAGTATATAATAAATTTAACTGAATGTTTTTTTATTTCTGTTATTGGAATCTTATAAAGAAAACATGGTTGTACAGTCAATCTAAATGAGCCTGCAGCAGTTAACACTGAACTGAGATTTGCACAAATCCACACGTACCTGTTACTCACATGCAACTTTTCAAGTTGGTCTTTAGACTGCATAGATATTATGAGTGAGGTTTTGAGTTTGTATTATGGTTATTTTTATAATAAATGGAGTATGTGACAAAGAGCAATACTCAGACTTAGGACTCATTTTGGTTGTTTGATATTCTTCAAAACTTATTATATTATGCTTAATGTACCTGCTAATTAAATATGCTATAATCATAGAATCCCTACGGTGAGGAAAGAGGCAACTCGGCCCATTGAGTCTGCACTGACCCTTGAATAGCACCCACCCTATCCCCATAACTTCACATTACCAAGGGCAATCCACCCAACCTGCACATATTTGGACTGTTGGAGGAAACCAAAGCACGTGGCAGAAGCCCACACAGATATGGGAAGAACATGCAAACTCTATTCAGCCAGGAAGGAATCAAACCTGGGTTCCTGATACCATGAGGCAGTAGTACTAACCATTGTACCACCCTTTGAAATAAAAATAGAAATTAGTCGCTTCTGATTTGCCAGAAATAAGTAGTTTGGATTGTACAAAGCTTGCTGTCCATTACCCTGGTGGAAACAAGGAAACATGGAATTGAAAATTGGCAGGAGTTCTGAAAGTCCACCCATTTCAACAACCTAATACTATTATTTTGCAAAGGCAGCAAAACGTATGGCAAATCTTGTACACTGTATGCAGGGCACAATGGAAAGAGAAGCAGAAAATATTAACTGTTCAACTTTGACATCCTCAATGAACTCCATGCTAATGGTTTGAAGTTCCTTTTGTTAATAGAGGATCAGAAGTTTGAAGTGTTTGTTTCCACCAGACTATTTTTCATTTTAATTATTGCAGGTTGTTTTCTTCGGGAAAAAGTGTGAAAAGTACAAATTACATCTTTTCCCTCTGACATGCAACAAATGGCAGCTCTCAGGATATGGACTGTAATGAGTGCAATAGCAAATTAACACAGCAATCAATTGGACAAGTCGAAGTTGCTGAATCTCCACCATTAACACTTCACTGGAAGCTATTTGGGACAGTGGTACCTCCTATGGCCAGACCCTCAATCCTCCTCCATGAACAGGTCAGCTCTGCTCTCGTGAGTCCCAACTGCTATGAATTTCCACATCACAGGATTCTTATAACTGATGCAGGTAACATTGTTCAGAACATATGTGGATCAGTGCACCCATATCGAGTCACTTATTTCATATTTGCCACTTCAAAAGACTTTTGCACTTTTCATACATTTAGAAATCAGAATATAGATCTTTATTTTTGCAGAGATGCTGTCTTCCCCAGGGAATGAACGGCTTTGTCAATGTAAGTTATATGGTATTCATTCATCATCTGTGTGAACTGGAAGGTTTTCCATTCCATTCCATACAGCTGCCATTTGTATGTTGCATGTGACCATCAAAGCACGCATCACAGAGCTCCTACATTATGTGCTTCATGACAATGTTAGTGGAAGATCAGTAAATGTTTAGAGGTCCCAAGAAGAGAATTAAGAAGTCCAAAGATCATGGTGCAATGCGACCAAAACAGAAGAATTGCCAGCTCAATAGCAGCAGCATAGGTAACAACATTTGCACATGCATGGAAGAACAAAAAGCCTTTTTTCAATCCCTGCAATACCAAATCCAAGATGATATGCAACCACCCTACCATACCTCAATTCATTGGATGGTGGCTGGATCTTGGCTTCTATTTTGATGGCAGGTGGTTCATCCCACATCAGTTCCATTAAAATCAATTCTGAGGCCTAATCAGGGGCACATACAGCTCACCATTGAAATGAAATCATTCCGTGTTTATTTCTATCCTTGCCATTCACCTGCAGCAGTTCATGCTTGAACTTCTACCCCTGTAGTTCCGCACTCTAATCCCCATTCTGCAGAGGCAAGCTCCTAATTAGAGGCATTCCTAAGACTTGGCATTCTTTCAAGTGATTAGAGTGAAACTGGCCGCAGAAACTATAACAGGACAACATGCATTATGTGGAGCAGGCACAAATTAAACTCTACTCCATTTCTGGCTCAGTTAAAATGTCCAGGCCAATTGTGTCTATTCATTAATGAGTTATTATTTTGCAAATAAGACAAATTGGGCTGTGCATACTGAGTAGGTCCTGATTGTTCAGTACCTGACAACCCCACTGGTCAGCTAGCTCCTACTCAGGCCTTACAAGATTCTATATCACTTAATGATTCATCTTCCTTCATTATTATTTAAACAACTATTCAAGCAAGACATTCTTTAGCCAATGATCACTTATGTTCCTTAAAACCAAATATTTTTATTTGGGGCTTAAATTACTTTTATTGGGCTATATATTATCATACTCATCTGTTTATATATAACAGTAAATTACCAAATAATTAACATTATTTTCATTGACTTTTATGAAATATTTATAACATATTTACAAGTTTGCATTTAAATTCAAAACTGGAAACATTTAAGAGAAAGTCTTTGAAATCATTATTTTGTCTGACCAGATACTCTGATGATTTGAAAGTTCTGGTTGAACTGGATTAGTTAAAAAGACAAACACAATAATGTCTCAAGGGATTTTCTATCAACATAAACCTCCTGGCCCTGGCAGCTTGCAATATCAGTTTTATTAATCACACAGACATTTATCACAGAGGAAATAGTGGAGGGATGTTTATGGAGCTCCTAATAGAATGATGTTGTGCTTCAGATGTCAGTAATGCTCTTCAGTAGATGAGAAATCACAGCTGGCTCTCAATAAATTCATTGTTGAATCCAGCCCAAAGAAATCTAGGTTTACTTAGGAATTAGCCCGAGCCTCTGCTGACTCGATTACTTCATGTTAGCAGCCTTGTAGCTTGTGGAAAAAGGCAAATGCAAGTACTGAGGGAATACTGCACTGACAGGAGGTGCCCTCTTTCAGATGACATGCGTAAGCAAGAACCCAATCTGTCTTCTCAAGTGCACATGAAAGATAGCATGCTGTTAGGAAAAGAGCTGGGGTGTCGTCATCAATACTCATTCTTCAAATTATCCAATGACTATCTCATTGTTGTTTGCAGGAACTTGCTTATAGAATTAGCTGCTGTGTCACCTGCATTAAAACAGTGCCTCCACTTTATATGTTGCGTCATTGGCTTACCATGCTCTGGGACATCCTGAGGAAAGATTCTTTATAACTGCAAGTTCTTTTTGTTTGTGTTTCATGTCAGTGGGTAATACAAAGGCATGCAAATCAATTCAATGCCATGCATTAAGGAAACACAGTCAATGTCACGTATTGCTAGCTTCATAACTTCTTCAAAGTCATTCTATCAAATCTGCTATTTCATTTCTCAAATATGCATACACAATTGACAAGAAACATCTCTCTTTCATCCATATTTGTAGTTACTCTTTCATTTGACGATAAAGACAAAAGATACTTATGTAGGTGAAATTGTTAATTTGTTAATCAAGAAAATGAACAAAATATTTAGCTGTTCAGGCAGGACCTGTCAAGAGAAATGCAGTTAATGTTTTAGGTCGTTGAGCCTTCATCAATCAATATTTTACATGATGTACAGCACAGCCAGCAAGGAAGTTTCCACATGTAGTACGTACCAAAGCACTTTATGGTGTAAAAGAATACTTGTCAAGTGCACTCACTGTTGTAACATTGGAATGTAACACACAGTAAGAAAGGAATTCACTATTTATCCCAAAATGAACAATCACTAATATGGAAAAAATATCTCTCATAAAAATAATGGTCTGCTGAACCTTTCACTGAATTACTATATTGAATGGTCTTTCTGACATGAATTATTTTATGCTGTTTTGAATATAGCATAGAATAAATAGTATAACCAAAACCAAATTGACTACACATTGGATTCAGGCCTCTCTTGCTGGCCATTAAATAAAAGTGACAGTGAGAGAAAGTCCCTACTGGACATTATTTGCCCTCTTAAGGGTCTCAGTTGGGCCAAGGCTGGGCAGCTGTAAAAGGGTATAGGGACATGTGGGCCAGCGATAAGCACGTTGCTAATAGCACGACATCCTAACTGACAGGTACACCCACCAGCTTTCCTAACCCTGAGACGTGCATGAATTTCTGCTGTTTGTTCCTCTCCCTAGATGCTGCCCAACCTGCTGAGGATTTTCAACATTTCCAATTCTAATTTTATATATCCAGCAATAAGAGTACTTCGTCTTTGAATAAAGGGCATATTTGATTTACTTGTTATGCTACATCTTTTCCACATTAAAAGTGACAGAACACGAATCCTATGTTCTATATAATCATACTATAGTTCTTGTGCATGTAATTGGCATAAAGCAGAGAAACAAAGATCTCTTTAAATTTAGATTGTTTCCAAACTGGTTTGGGATTAAGTTTCAGAGAATTTAAAAATAAAACTTCAGGACACAACAGTGCAGGTTGTGCAGTTGAGAATAGTGTGTGTCTCTGCAGCAATCAATCTATTTTGCAGTTAATCCTTGGCCATCTATAAACCAGCTATTTTCCATGTGTTTATACACAGGTACTTCAACATGTAGAGGGATTCCGAATTTTACAGATTTCCATAAACTGGAACAATATTTTGTTCAAAAAGAATGTGATGGAGAGTCCACCTTAAATGTAGGTCCAGATTTTTGCAGAGTACTGGTGACTTATCCAAAATGGTGCTTAGAGCCAATATCCAGAAGTCTTATCTCCATCTTCAAGGGATACTATTTTGCCAGGATGTGAAAGGGCGGAGAGGTCATGGATGAAATGTGACTGACACATGGGAGAAACCCTGCTTTAGCAGGGTCATTTGAACACTGTGTTCAAACAGACTCAATTTGTGGTGGGACAAAAGCCTTATGCCGTAGTGAATCACATGTTTTTTTACAATCGATATAAATACTCATAAAGAGCGGGTAAGGTCTGTGGAAATATCAAGTTGTCGATTTAAATAAAATCACCTGGTCTTTTTAAAGCTTGGGAAGAACAAACCTGCCTGTGTCTGCAAGTTGAAAATTTCTTTGCTTTTAGTTTCAATTTTATTGACAAAACCATCGAGGTGAGTTTTGCCTCTAGCTAGGTATTTTACCTGATGTGGCAATGCTTTTGATAGCTCCCATAACATAAGAAACCGGACACGCATAACATAGTGCTGAAGAATCCCACAGATATTTATTATAGCTCAAACATTACTTTCACAGTCACAAAGTGTCTGAACGGGTAATAAGTTGATAGATTAGAACAGAGCAGCATGCTTTTAATAATGTGTTATGTTTCAGGCGATGCCCAGTAATGTGGCATCTGAGATCTTTATCCCCTCAGGTCACATGCTATGCTGTTGTCGTGATTATCATGAGCATGTCTCTTAAAACTATACTGACTACAAGACATAACATAACTGCTACTTGACTGCTTTCATAATTGTCTTTATCACAATGAAGAGGGTGAGCTGTAGCTTCATGTCTTAGTTGGCAGCTGCAAATGGTTACTAAAGGTTTAGTTGTCTTTGATGTAGGGCTATTAATTCAAATTGTTTTTGATAAATTCTTTGAGTCATAATACCATACTGCATGAAAACAGGTCCTTCAGTCCACCATGTATACACCAACAACCTACACAAATTCCATTTTCCTGCACTCTGTCCAGAGCCGACTATGCCCTCTCTTATAAGCACTCATCCAAATGATCCTCAAATGTTGCCAGAATGCCTAACTCCACCATACTTGAAGACAGCATCTTCCATACTTCTACAAAGTTCTGGGTGGAAAGAAATATTTATCAGATCTCCATTTTGAATTTTTGTAGTTTCTAGATTTCCTTGTCATTCTCATCAAACCAGTTTCCATATTTCCTGGTAGAGTAGCTGAGAGTCTCCTCTCAAGTGCTGTTTATGATGGATCAAGGGACAGGCCAAGGACTGTGGACATTCTATGATTCCTGCTCAGTCCCTGGCATTGTCAGGTTAGGTGTAAGGCCCTGACTGAGTCATGACTGAGACTTTTCTTAGTGCCGTTGCTGTTTTTGGGCCCTGTTATTGTAGATGCTAGAGTGGATTAGCTTCTATCATGGTGTGGCTGATGTGACAATCGTTACTGTCCCTTGCTTGGATGATGGCAACATCAAACAGCTGCCATTCTCCGGAATATACTTGTCTCTCTGATGAAAATGGATGATCCGTATTGCCAGGCCATCAGTACAACAGGAAAAGGACTCCATTAGTTTTTGCCTTCCCTGTACCTCCTTCACAAGCCACACCTTTCTAAGGTTTATGTTCCTCCCAACTCTGGGACCCAGAGAAGCAATCTGTCTCCCTTTTGGAATTAGGGTGACAACTAATGAGGGCTGGAGAATTGCAAATGAGCCTCATCCATTGCTTATAGGGTAGGGACCTATGAACTAATGACTGTGGTGCTTGTTGATTAGGGTGAATCAAAGGGTTCATGTAGCATCCTTTTATCCCCTGAGGGATGGTTCGCTCACTAAATCAGTCAACTATCTCATCGGTTGGTAGATAAGCTAAAACCATTGAGTTGGTGTTCTCAGATTTACTCTTCCCGAAGAAGATGCTTCTGTCAACTTGCTTTTGGAGCTGACCTTCGTCTTGCTTCCATGTCTCACTCAGGATCACAGCAGCGCCACTGTCATTGTGCCAGTGAGTTCCCAGCCTACGCTAGCAGTATGATGGTCAGGTCTGTCACTATTCAGGATGTCTGTGAAGGTCCTGATAAGCCAGATCCCAAACTTCATTTTGAGGGTCTGGAAGATGCTTGAGCACCTGGGATCTTTCAGCATTGAGTGGTCTTTGCACACTGACCACCACATGGTCCTGGCAGACCAAGGTCTTTGTCCAATGTAAGGTTAGCTGAGATATTTGGATTCCAGCTTCTCTACATGCAGAAGGGAACTAGTGCAGACACTAGAAATAAAAACACTCGTGTCTCACCTCACCATTGCAAGTGTTTGCATAGTTCAAAGTTTAAAAGTCTGGCAAAAGGATCCAACTATGGGTTAGCTTCATTTTGTTTCTGATAAGGCCAATAATCTAGCATTAATGTAAATCATTATTTTGTTCTGTTGCCATTATTACAGTAATTCAACTATGTTCTATAATATCGCACTTCCACATATTAGACAGTAGCCAAAAGGAGTTCCAGGATATTTGCCTGCCACTCAATTGATAGCACAGAACAGAATAACCTCCAGTAACTGTGAAAAGAGGGAAGCACTCAATGCTGAATAAGCAATCCTAATGGAATCTAGCAATAAAAGTGTAACGCAACCTTTTTAGACCATAGCTGGCATAATCAATGTGCAGTCTCATTGTGAAAAGTCAATGTAAAGCTACATTTCTGTATTAATTACTGAATACTTTGGAATATACTAAAAGGTAAAAATGAGATTGTGTCATTTTAAATCCCAGTTAAATCGATGTATCATGTAATTTGCCTGACCAGATGGGGAAACAGTTAAGTTCATCTCAGCATTCTACATTTATGATTTGGAGATGCCGGTGTTGGACCGGGGTGTACAAAGTTAAACATCACAAAACACCAGGTTATAGTCCAACAGGTTTATTTTGAAGGAGCAGCACTCCAAAAGCTAGTGCTTTCAAATAAACCAGTGGACTATAACCTGATGTTGTGTGATCTTTAACTTCTTACATTTATATTAGACATACAGAGGGGTCACAGACTGTTTAAAATCACCAGCAGAAGACTCATCTTTTATCACAAGTAATTGGATCACAACAATAATTATTCAGAAAGCATACAGATTTGAAGCCAATTCCAAAGATCTATGAACCACCCAGGCTTTCTTCTGGCTGTGAGTAAATGATTTCTTTCCTACAGGGTGCAGGGCTGATATGAAATACAACGATTCTGTGATTTTGTTGAAATTATTTGGATGAAAGCCTCATGATTGCTTACATGGTGCATACCATCAAGTTAACTGTTATTCCTTCTAATTTGGCCTGAAAACCTGAAAGAGAGAGGGCAATAGATTCGTCAAAACAGCACTTCCTGTCAGGAAACAGTTGCTGTAAATGTTATCTTAGCCTGTGGTTCGGGAGATAGAACTAATCACGTTAACAACGGGCAGGAAAACAGAAAGTTTATCTTCAATATCAGCCCTCTCAGGATTCTGTAAATTTGTGGTTACCAACAATGAAGACAGTGAAGTAATGCTGTATCAAAGGTTCAACCTCAGTATTATGGTTCAACTCCAACCAATCACTGTGAAAGGCCCAATTTAAACTAAGTTGGTAGATTCAAAGAGAAAGGAAATGCTGATTAAAAAGACAAAAGAATCTATTCTTATACCGTGTTACAATAAGATTTTATTTTTTAGATACAATTAGCTTCTTAAGGAGAAAAATATTTGAAGTAAAATGTTATTATTATTTAATAGACCTCTGACATTGATTGAAGAAATAAATTATTATTTGAGTACACTGCAGTTAATCCTATGGATACATAGAAATATGATACACACAATTATGCCATGCCTGAAATAGCTCTGATCTATGGTATACATACAACATGCATTCGCTTTTTTCAAAATGCTTGAGGGTATTTGAGTAGCAAGTAGCTGGGTTGTATCTATTTTTACCAGATCAGGAAAAGATGAAAGATTTAAATGAGATTTTTGTGAATATTGGAAGGGAAAATAAAAACAATTATCCTCTGATTGATGAGTCAATTGCAAGGGGGTCATTAATTTAAAATTGTCATTTAAAGATGATCTATATGTACTTCAGTAAGGCATTCAACATGATTCCGCATGGTAGACTGGTTAGCAAGGTTCAATCATATAGAATACAGGGAGAACCAGCTATTTAGATACAGAACGGGTTCAAAAGGAGGAGACAGAGGGTGGTGGTTGAGGGTTGTTTTTCAGACTGGAGACCTGTGACCAGTGATGTGCCACAAGATCGGTGCTGGGTCCACTACTTTTCATCATTTATATAAATGATTTGGATGTGAACATGGGAGGTATAGTTAGTAAGTTCGCAGATGACACCAAAATTGGTGATGCAGTGGACAGCCAAGAAGGTTACCTTGGAGTACAATAATGGGCCAAGGAGTGGCAGGCAGAGTTTAATTTAGATAAAGGTGAGGTGCTGCATTTTGGAAAGGCAAATCAGGGCAGGACTTACACACTTAATGGTAAGGTCCTGGGCAGTGTTGCTGAACAAGAGACCTTGGAGTGCAGGTTCATAGCTCCTTGAAAGTGGAGTCACAGGTCGACAGGATAGTGAAAAGGCATTTGATATGTTTGCCTTTATTGTTCAGTGAATTGAGTGTAGGAGTTGGGAGGTCATGTTACGGCTTTAGGACATTGGTTCGGCCACTTTGGAATTTTGTGTTCAATTATGGTCTCTCTGCTATAGGAAGGATGTTGTGAAACTTGGAAAAACTTACAAGGATATTGCCAAGGTTGGAGGGTTTGAGCTATATGGAAAGTCTGAATACGCTGGGGCTATTTTCCCAGGAATGTTGGAGGCTGAGGAGTGACCTTAAGAAGTTTTTAAAATCATAAGGGGCATGATAGGGTGAATAGCCAAGGTCTTTTTCCCAGGGTAGGGGACTCCAAGCCTAGAAGGCATAGGTTTAAGGTAAGAGGGAAAAGGCTTAAAAGGGACTTAAGGGGTGACTTTTTCACACAGAGGACAGTGCGAGTATGGAATGAGCTACCAGAGGAAGTGGTGGAGGCTGGTACAATTACAACATTTAAAAACAATCTGGATGGGTATATGAATATAAAGATTTTAGAGGGGTATGGGCCACATGCTGGCAAACAGGACTAAATTAGTTCAGGATATCTGGTCGGCATGGAGAGTTGGATTGAAGGATTTGTTTCCATGCTGTATAACTTTATGGTTCTTTGACACTATTAGGAAAAATGCTGTTAGGAAGCTATTGGGGCATTTAATGCCTTACTCGGGGACAAAAACAGATAAAGGAAAAGATGTATTTCATTTACTGCATTCACTTCTCAGGATGTAAGCATTTCCGGCAATTCTGGTATTTACTGTCCAACCCTGATTACTGTTGAATGAATTATAGAGCAACTGCAGAGGGCAGCTCAGGGTAATTAATACTGAGTTCAACACCTTCAACTTGTGAACCAACTCCCCTCACCACTCAATTTCCAGCATGAACTGCGGGACTGATGCACACATGGTTCACAGAAACCTGGCTCAACCCATTCATTCCCGACTGCACACTTCAGGCTGATGGTTTTTCTATCCATTGTATGGAACACACAGCATCATCGGGTAAGACAGAGGGTGGAGGGGTTGGCTTTTTAATCAACACGGACATTGCAACCCTGGGCAGCCATTGCTCCCCAAACCTTGAACTCCTCACCACCAAATGCCACCCTTCTATCTACCACAGGAATTTACCACTGCTATACTAACTGCTGTGTACATACCACCACGAGCAAAGGTTGAGGAAGCTCTGGATGTGCTGTACTCCACCACTAACACCCTGGAAACGGAACACCCTGAAGTCCTGTTTGTTGGTGACTGGCAACTTCAATCAAGCCAATCTAAGAAAGGTGCTGCCCAAGTACCACCAGAATTTTACCTGCCCCAACAGGCGCCTGAACATTTTAGACCACTACTACACCTACTGCTCCATCCCCCGCCCTCATTTTGGGAACTCCGACCACAATGCCGTGATTCTTCTCCCAGCTTACAGGCAAAAGCTCAAACAGGAGACCCCCTCGCGGATACAGGTCCAGTGCTGGTTGGAGGAGGCAGAGGATCAACTCTGGTGCTGTCTGGAAACGGCTGACTGGGCCGTGTTCAAACAGTCCACAGGTACCTTGGACAAGTACGCCACCACCACCACAGACTTTATCAGCAAGTGTGTGGAGGACTATACCAAGGAAGTCAATCTAGGTGTTCCCCAACAAGAAACCCTGGTTGAATCAGGACGTACAGAACCTGCTAAAAACCAGGCATGAGGCCTTCAGATCAGGAGACCCATTCAAATATAAGGAATCCAAGTATGACTTTCGCAGAACCATTAAGACAGCCAAGGACTAATACCGGTCTAAACCAGAGACCAAGACAGACACCTGGCGACTATGGCAAGGACTGAATGACATTATAGGTTCTAAAAAGAGACAGTGCAAGTTAGCAGACGATGACATTTCCCTCCCAGATTGTCTCAATGCCTTCTATGCCCACTTTGAGCAGACTTTCGTGGGAGAGGTAACACCTATTCCGACAAGTCCTGATGAACCCATCCCAACAGTCACTGCATCAGAGGTCAGATCAGCTTTCCTTTGTGTGAATCCAAGGAAAGTGTTAGGACCTGATGGAGCACCAGGCCATGCACTCAGAACATGTGCAGATCAAGTGGCAGAGGTCTTCTCAGACATCTTCAGCCTCTCGCTGCAGCAGGCCACTGTCCCTGCCTGTTTCAAGAGGGCCAACATCATCCCTGCACCCAAAAAGGCTCATGCAGCATATTTCAATGACTACCGCCCAGTAGCCCTAACTTCGGTGGTCATGAAGTGCTTTGAAAGGCTGGGCATGGCATTAATCAACTCCAGCTCCCCCCCCCACTATTCTTGACCCACTCCAATCAGCCTAACGGACCAACAGATCCACATCAGATGTCATATCACTTGCCCTTCACTCCTCCCGAGAACATCTAGACACCAAGAACAGCTATGTAAGAATGCTACTCAATGACTATAGTTCAGCCTTCAACACTATTATCCCCTTGACACTGATTACTAAATTTAGTGATCTCAGACTAAGCCCCACTCTCTGCAACTGGATCCTCAGTTTCCTGACCCCCAGGTCACAATCAGTGATGACTGGGGACAAGATTTCATCCTCACTAACACTCAACACAGGAGCCTCCAGGGATGCGTACTCAGTCCCCTACTGTACTCACTGTACACCCATGAATTTGTTGCCAAATACCAGACTAATGCCATTTACAAGTTCACTGATGACACCACCAAAGTCGGTCAAATCTCAGATAGCGACGAAGCAGACTACAGACAGCAGGTGGAAGACCTGGAAAAATGGTGCACTGAGAACAACCTAGCTCTCAATGCTGGCAAAACCAAGGAACTCCTTATTGACTTTCGCCAGGATGTTACTCATACCCCCCCCCCCCCACACACACACACACACACACATTAACAGCACAGAGGTGGAATGAGTGAAGAGTGTCAAGCTCCTGGGAGTGGTTACAAAGGCCCAGCAATGTCTCTTCTTCCTCAGGCAGCTGAGGAAATTTGGCATAACAGCGAATACCCTTGCCAACTTTTATAGGTGCACCATCAAGAGCGTTCTGCCTGCGTGTATCACTACCTGGTATGGCAACCATACCATTCAAGATCGGAGATGATTACAGAGAGTGGTGAACTCGGCCCAGACAGTCACAAAGGCCAACCTCCCATCTATAGAATCCATCTACCAGGCCTGCTGTCAAGGAAAGGCCGCCAGCATTCTCAAAGATCCATCCCACCCTGGCAATGTTTTTCTACAGCCTCTACCATCGGGGAGAAAGTTCAGAAGCCTGAACACATGTACTGGCTGGTTTCAAAACAGTTTCCACCCTACTGTTGTAAGAATACTGAATGGACTCACAAACTCGCAACATGTGCCTGTACCTGTGTTTTCTTTTCGCTGCTGTTTACCTATTATTTATTTATCTATGCTACTTAACCCTGATCTGCCTGAATTGCTTGCAAGACAAAGCTTTTCACTGTGCCTCGGTACACGTGTCAATAAATTCAATTCAATTCAATTCATTCCCTTTCTTTTATCTTTACTTGTTCCATTCTCTGTCACTGTATCCTTTCTCCTCTGCCGTCAGCCCAGTTGAATGTCCAGGCTAGCAGTTAGACACACCATTGTTCTGTCATTCTCACAAACCAATCATTTAATATGCATTATCAACATTTTTTCTTCCCCAGCGCTCTACACTCCCCACTCCCCAAAACGCAAGTATAACATAAATGTTGTTCCCTCCACATTTCACGTCAGCTCTGATGAAGAGTCATCTCAAGTGATCTCTCCATGGGCGCTGCCTGATCTGCTGTGATCTCCAGCATTTGTTGTTTTTACTACGATTCCAGCATTTGCAGTAATTTGTTCCTTCAGAGTAATTCATTTTTGTGCAGGACTGAAATCACTTGTACACACGACCACAAAAGGACAGCAGATTTTTTTTTCCTCTCTTGAAGAGTCATTGCTTTCACCAGATAGTTTTCCACTCACAATTCAATAACTTCATTTTCATTTTGACAGCCTGCACCTGACTAACCTGGTAATGTAACCTTTGCACTCCAGCATCAAACAAGGCTAATGGGAAAATGTACTCTGTTATGGAACATCTGTTCTGACATTTCTCTAGCCTACCATTTGTTCTGCAATAACCATGGTTGAAGAGTGACAGCATTGTACCTTTGTTCTGTAGCAGTCTGAGGATTTCTTTGAGATGTCGTAAGTTACATTTGGAATACTCCTGTTGTCACCTTGCCAAGGATCCTGGAACAAGGCTGGTGCCTGTGAATGTTCCCGTGCATACAAGTCATGGCATCTTCCCCTGGACACCAAGCACAGATCAGCAAAATCCACCTGTTATGGCCATCAATGAGTCATGCCTTAAGGGAGTGAAATCCTTTTCTGTTCACGAATGCTGCTGGTTGGTGATAGGGGCCTGTCAGAGTGATGGATAGGAATCCCAACTGTTTGATTGACTGTGTCAAAGGGGAATGAGGTGAATAGATGGGCTCTAGCAAAATTCACATCGGTGACATCCCAAATGTACTTATGAGGAGAGGACTGTGAAATTTCACACAAGTCCCCAGTTACTCTCTGAAACAATGTCTTGCAAAGCAGTAATAAAATCATAGAAACAGAGAAACATAGAAGATAGGAGCATAGAGTCAGAGAGTCATAGAGATGTACAGCAGGGAAACAGACCCTTCGGTCCAACCCGTCAATGCCGACCAGATATCCCAACCCAATCTAGTTCCACCTGCCAGCACCAAGCCCATATCCCTCCAAGCCCTTTCTATTCATATACCCGTCCAAATGCTTTTTAAATGTTGCAATTGTACCAGCCTCCACCACTTCGTCTGGCAGCTCATTCCATACACGTACCACCCTCTGTGTGAAAACGTTGCCACTTAGGTCCCTTTTATATCTTTCCCCTCTCACCCTAAACCTATGCCCTCTAGTTCTGGACACTCCCACCCAGGGAAAAGATTTTGTCTATTTATCCTATCTTCAAAGTTTGGGAGAAGATTTGTAGCTTGGGTGCTCGTTGTTGTGGTTCTGTTCGCTGAGCTGGGAATTTATGTTGCAGACGTTTCGTCCCCTGTCTAGGTGACATCCTCAGTGCTTGGGCGCCTCCTGTGAAGCGCTCTGTGATGTTTCCTCTGGCATTTGTAGTGGTTTGTATCTGCCACTTCCGGTTGTCAGTTCCAGCTGTCCGCTGCAGTGGCCGGTATATTGGGTCCAGGTCGATGTGTTTGTTGATAGAATCTGTGGATGAGTGCCATGCCTCTAGGAATTCCCTGGCTGTTCTCTGTTTGGCTTGTCCTATAATAGCAGTGTTGTCTCAGTCAAACTCATGTTGCTTTTCATCTGAGTGTGTGGCTACTAAGGTTAGCTGGTCGTGACGTTTCGTGGCTAGTTAGTGTTCATGGATGCGGATCGTTAGCTGTCTTCCTGTTTGTCCTATGTAGTGTTTTGTGCAGTCCTTGCATGGGATTTTGTACACTACGTTGGTTTTGCTCATGCTGGGTATCAAGTCCTTCGTCCTGTTGAGTTGTTGGCTGAGAGTGGCTGTTGATTTGTGTGCTGTTATGAGTCCTAGTGGTCACAGTAGTCTGGCTGTCAGTTCAGAAATGTTTTTGATGTATTTATCCTATCTACACCCCTCATAATTTTGTAAACCTCTATAAGGTCAACCCTCACCCTCCGACCCTCCAGTGAAAACAGCCCCAGCCAGTTCAGCCTCTCCCTATAGCTCAAATCCTCCAACCCTCGCAACATCCTTGTAAATCTTTTCTGAACCCTTTCAAGTTTCACAACATCCGATAGGAAGGATACCAGAATTGAACGCAATATCCCAACAGTGGCCTAACCAATGTCCTGTACAACCGCAATATGACCTCCCAACTCCTGTACTCAATACTCTGACCAAGAAAAGAAAGCATACCAAATGCCTGCTTCACTATCCTATCTACCTGTGACTCCACTTTCAAGGAGCTACAAACCTGCACTCCAAGGTCTCTTTGTTCAGCAACACTCTCTAGGACCTTACCATTAAGTGTATCAGTCCTACTAAGATTTGCTTTCCCAAAATGCAGCGAACTAAACTCCATCTGCTACTTCTCGGCCCATTGGCCCATTTGATCAAGATCCTGTTGTAATCTGAGGCAACCTTCTTCGCTGTCCACTATACCTCCAATTTTGGCGTCATCTGTAAACTTACTAACTGTACCTCTTATGCTTGCATCCAAATCATTTATGTAAATGACAAAAAGTAGAGCACCCAGCACCAATCCTTGTGGCACTCCACTGGTCACAGGCCTCCAGTCTGAAAAACAACCCTCCACCACCACCCTCTGTCTTCTACCTTTGAGCCAGTTCCGTATCCAAATGGCTAGTTTTCTCTGTATTCCATGAGAGCTAACCTTGCTAACCAGTCTCCAATGGGGAACTTTGTCGAACGCCTTACTGAAGTCCAGATAGATCACATCTACCGGTCTAGCCTCACCAATCCTTTTTGTTACTTCTTCAAAAATTCAATCAAGTTTGTGAGACATGATTTCCCACGCACAAAGCCATGTTCCCTAATCAGTCCTTGCTTTTCCAAATACATGTACATCCTGTCCCTCAGGATTCTCTCCAACAACTTACCCAGCACCGACATCAGGCTCACTGGTCTATAGTTCCCTGGCTTGTCCTTACCACCCTTCTTAAACAATGGCACCACGTTTGCCAACCTCCAGATGGAGGCCATTCAGCCCTTTGAGTTTGCTCTGCCATTTATCATGATCATGGTTGATCATCCAACTCAATAGCCTAATCCTGCTGTTTCCCCATAACCTTAGATCTCATTTACCCCAAATGCTATATCCAGCCACCTCTTGCATATGTTCAATAGTTTGCCATCAACTACTTCCTGTGGTAATGTGGTAATGAATTCCACAGGCTCACCACTCTTTGGGTGAAGAAATGTCTCCTCGTCTCCGACCTAAATGGTCTACCCAGAATCCTCAGATTGTAACTCCTGTTTCTGGACACACCTACCATCAGGGATATCCTCCCTGCACCTACCCTGCCCAGTCTTGCTAGAATTTGATAAGTCTCTATGAGATCCCCCCTTGCTCATCTGTATTCCAGTGAAAACAATCCTAATCTCGTCAATCTCTCCTCATACATCAGTCCATCATAAGACCATAAGATAAAGAATTAGACTATTTGGCCAATTGAGTCAGTTCTGTTATTTGATCATGGCTGATATATTTCTCAAATCCAGTGTCCTGCCTTCTCCCCATAACCTTTGATCCCCTTACTAATCAAGAACCTATCTATCTCTGTCTTAAAGACACTCAATGACTTGTCCTCCACAGCCTTCTAGAGTAATGAGTTCTACAGATTAACCACCATCTGAAGAAATTCAACCTCATCTCAGAGTGAAGGTTGTCCCTTCACTCTGAGGCTGTGCCCTCAGGTCCTGGCCTCTCCAACCAGTGGAAACATCTTCTCTACCTCCGCTCTATCTCGGCCTCTCAATATTCTGTAAATTTCAATGAGATCCCACCTAATCTTCTAAAGTCCATCGACTACAGAACCAGAGTCCTCAACTACTCCTTATATAACAAGCTCTTCATTCCTGGGATTATTCTTGTAAATCTCCTCTGGACCCCTTCAACACTAGCACATCTTTCCTCAGATAGGGGGTCTAAAACTGCTCATAATGTTCCAAATGCAGTCTGACCAGTGCCTTATACAGCCTCAGTAGTTCATCTCTACACTCATATTTTAGCCCTCTTGAAATTAATGCTAATATTTCACAGTCTTTCCTAACTGTCAACTGAACCTCCATGTTCACCTTAGGAGAATCCTGAACTAGAACCCTCAAATCCCTTTGTGCTTCAGATTTCTGATGCCTTTCCCCATTTTATCTTGCTGAATAAGGAGGCAGAACTTTATTCCAGCAGATTTTCTGAGCAATAACAGACTGCATTTGGGATTCTGCTCAATTAAGAGACCATGCGCCCCATTATTTTCACCAGTTCAGGGAGGGGAAAGTTATACTAAGTAAAAACAATGACTGCAGATGCTGGAAACCCGATTCTGGATTAGTGGTGCTGGAAGAGCACAGCAGTTCAGGTAGCATCCGAGGAGCAGCAAAATCGACATTTTGTGCATCAGGAATCAAGGCAGACAGCCTGAAGCATGGAGAGATAAGCTAGAAGAGGGTGGGGGTGGGGAGAAAGTAGCATGGAGTACAATAGGTGAGTGGTGGAGGGGATGAAGGTGATAGGTCAGGGAGGAGGGTGGAGTGGATAGGTGGAAAAGAAGATAGGCAGGTAGGATAAATCATGGGGACAGTGCTGAGCTGGAAGTTTGGAACTAGGGTGAGGTGGAGGAAGGGGAAATGAGGAAACTGTTGAAGTCCACATTGATGCCCTGGGGTAGAAGTGTTCCGAGGCGGAAGATGAGGCGGTCTTCCTCCAGGCGTCTGGTGGTGAGGGAGCGGCGGTGAAGGAGGCCCAGGACCTCCATGTCCTCGGCAGAGTAGGAGGGGGAGTTGAAACGTTGGGCCACATGGCAGTGTGGTTGATTGGTGCGGGTGTCCCGGAGATGTTCCCTCTGCTAGGAGGCATCCAGTCTCCCCAATGTAGAGGAGACTGCATCGGGAGCAACGGATACAATAAATGATATTGGTGGATGTGCAGGTAAAACTTTGCTGGATGTGGAAGGCTCCTTTAGGGCCTTGGATGGAGGTGAGGGAGGAGGTGTGGGCACAGGTTTTGCAGTTCCTGCAGTGGCAGGGGAAGGTGCCAGGATGGGAGGGTGGGTTGTAGAGGGGCGAGGACCTGACCAGGTAGTCACGGAGGGAACAGTCTTTGTGGAAGGCGGAAAGGAGTGGGGAGGGAAATATATCCCTGGGGTTTTTTTGGAGGTGGCGGAAATGTCGGCAGATGATTTGGTTTATGCGAAGGTTGGTAGGGTGGAAGGTGAGCACCAGGGGAGTTCTGTCCTTGTTACAGTTGGAGGCTTGGGGTCTGAGGGCGGAGGTGCAGGATGTGGATGTGATGCATTGGAGGTGTGTATTGGTATTTATCTGGAGCCACATACAGGTCAGATCAGTCAAGAGCAGAAAATTTACTTCTTTAAATGGCTTAATCAAGCCTGTTGTGTTTTTATGACAATCCAGCAGTTTCATGGTCAAGATTAATTAGTTTGCTATTCCAGATTTATTTAAATAGTTGCATTTAAGTTCCTCAGATGCCTTGGTAAGATTTGAACTTATATCTCCAAAACATTAGACTGAGTTTCTGGTTACTAGTCCAGCATCATAACTACCACTGTACCCATAAATCCTCCAGTGTAATCACCTAGTGTGGGATATTTAATCTCTAGAGTGAAAATTTTATACTTCATTCCTAACCTTCGGCTTACTATAGGGAGAACAAGCAGCATCAAACATCTAAGGCTGTAAGGATCTGTATATTTTACCAATTAAACTTAATTTATGATGTTGTCGGTGTTGAATGTGAAGCTGACAAGGTCAGTGTATGCTTTAATCAAAATAATCCTTGAAATTAAGTGTGGGTGTAGCACAGTTTAAACTTTTCCATATCTGATACTGACACCACTGTGATGTGAATGGCATTGGAAAAATCTAACCTTGAATGTGGTGAAAAATGTTATCGTGGTCCACTTGGAAACACAGTCAACTGGTCCCCCATTCTTAACATTAGCATGATTGAATGGTTCAAAATGACACATAATTTTTAAATCAAATTTTAAACATTATTTCATTAACTTGATTTTGACAGGAAGATTTTGTGGAACTATAGTGTGTTCGAGAGTTTGTGCTAACTAATGGCAATGCCCCAAATAAACCTTGGCCTCTCACCTAGGAAGGTTAATTACTAAGGGGAAGGAGAGAGATACAAAGCTGCTCAAAGTCCGTACACACCCAAATGATATCTGCCATCGACTGCCTCCCTTGTGAATATAAACTTGGGAGTTTTTTTCTGTTGAACTTCTTGTACATGAATAACTTACTCTGCATATATTTTTACTTACTTTTCAGATCAGGCACCTAATGTAGGATTTCACATTACACCATTAGCGTCCACCCAGTTATGATATGATTTGACTCGAGATAATAGAGACTAACTAAATATTTAATTGGACATTTCATTGTTGATTTCTGTTGAATGTTGCCAAAAAGATATTTACCAAAGAAACTATTAAGTGAAAAATATTGACAATACTTTGGGTCTCATACAATCCAATGCATTCTCCAAGCAAAAGTATTCATTTATTATTGCAAAAGTTACATTTTTTCCAACAATAAGGTTTTAAATTTGTATAATAAAGCAGTATTAAAGAGTTTTTAAAAGAGCAACTTGCATTAAATAGAAACACATAAAATGTACAACATAGAAATGGCCATTCTGCCTACCCAGTCTTGGACGTCTCCATCACCGTCTCTGGCAACTGACTAACCACAGACATATACGAGATTCCGCTGTTACACCAGCATCACCCCCCACCTGTTCCTCTGTTACATCGATGACTGTATTGGCGCCACCTTGTCTCACATGAGGAGGTTGAACAGCTCATCAACTTTACCAGTAACCTTCCACCCTGACCTCAAAATCACCTGGACCATCTCAGCAACCTCCTTCCCCTTGCTGGACCTCTGGCAACCGACTAACCACAGAGATATACTGCAAGCCCACCGACTTCCACAGCTACCTAGACTACACCTCCTCCCATCCTAACACCTGCAAAAACACCATCCCTTATTCCCAATTCCTCTGCCTCTGCCACATCTGTTCCCAGGATGACCAATTCCACCTCAGACAATTCCACATCTCCTCCTTTTTCCACTTCCCATGTGCTTGATGATGCCCTCCAGTGCTTCTCCTCCACTTCACGAACCACTGCCCTTGCACCCCATCCCTCCCAATGCAACACGGACAGGTCCTCACCTTCCATCCCACCAACCCCTGCATACAATGCATCATCCTCGGCCACCTCCGCAACCTACAAACAGATCCCACAACCAGAGATATATTTCCCTCCCCACCCCTATCAGTGTTCCGAAAAGACCATTCCCTCTGTAACTCCCTCATCAGGTCCACACCCACCACCAGCCCACACCCCACTCCTGCCACCTTTCCCTGCCACCACAGGAAGTGCAAAACCTGCACCCACACCACTCCCCTCACCTCCGTCCAAGGCCCGAAGGGGTCCTTCCACATCCATCAGAAATTTACTTGTTCCTCTACCAATGTCACCTACTGCATTTGTTGCACCCGGTGTGGTCTCCTCTATATCGGGGAGACAGGACGCCTTCTTCCGGATTGTTTCAGGGAACATCCCTGGGACACACCCGCACCCACCAACCCCACCGGCCTGTGGCTGAACACTTCAACTCCCCCTCCCACTCCATCAAGGACATGCAGGTCCTGGGCCCCCTCCACTGCCAAACCATTACCACCTGAAGCCTGGAGGTGGAACGCCTCACATTCTGCCTTGGGACCCTGCAACCACACGGGATAAATGTGGATTACAACAGCTTCCTCATTTCCCCTCCCCCACCATATCCCAGTCCCAAGCCCCTAACTCGGCACCGCCCTCCAGACCTGTCCATCACCACCCCCCCTCCCCACTACACCCCCCCGAACTATCACCTTCTCCCTCACCTTCATCCACCTATCGCTTTCTCAGCTACCTTCCCCCAAACCCCATCCCCTCCCATTTATCTCTCAGCCCCAACCCACAAGACTCATTCCTGATGAAAGGGCTTATGCCCGAAACATCGATTCTCCTGTCCCTCAGATGCTGCCTGACCTGCTGTGCTTTTCCAGCACCACACTCTCGACTCTCATCTCCAGCACCTGCAGTCCTCACTTTCTCCTACCCAATCCATGCCTGAGTATATGTCACACTTCAGCCACTCTTATCCTTCCTCATCTAACTCAATCAGTCTTCCTTTCTATTCCAGTCTCCCTCATATCTTTATGCTCTTTGTATATACCAATACTATTTGCCTTATCTACGGCCAGCAGTAAGTAAATAAAAACTAACCATGGATGCTGTCAATCAAAGACAAAAACAGAAATTGCTGGAAAAGCTCAGCAGGTCTGGCAGCATCTGTGGAGAGAAATCAGAGTTAAAGTTTCAGGTCGAGTGACCCTTCCTCAGGACTGCAGCATATTCTCATCACTGGGTAAAAACAATGACTGGAAACCAGATTCTGGATTAGTGGTGCTGGAAGAGCACAGCAGTTCAGGCAGCACCCAAGTAGCTTCGAAATCGACGTTTCGGGCAAAAGCCCTTTAAGCTACTTGGATGCTGCTTGAACTGCTGTGCTTTTCCAGCACCACTAATCCATATTCTCATCACTGTCTGCTGAATTTCCTATTTGATTTCTTGGTGACTGCCTTAGATTGCCTCTAATTTTGCTCCACACCCTTTCTCTCTGACTATTCTTCAGAAGTCTTCAGAATACTGTCAGGCTGGAGATAGCACTGAAAGAAGGTAAGATGGGGTGCATGGCCTTGGAGGGATTTGAACATATGAAGGTAATTTTAAAACCAAGGCATTGGAGGCAAAAAGTCAATCTATACCAGTGAATGCAGGGATAATCAGTGAATGGGCCTTGTTGTGGGTTAGCGTATGAACAGCAGATGTTTGTATGAATTCTCTTTTATGCAGGTTGAACGGCAAACGGTCAGACCAGGAGATCATTAGGACTGTTGATTCTGAAGATGACAAAAGCATGGATGACGGTTTCAGCAGCTGATGATCTGAAACACATTGGAGTCGTTCAGTATTACAGAAATGAAAAATGACAGTTTTGGTAGCCTCAATGTTAAATTGCAAGAATCTGTGATCTAAGAAGAAATGGCATACAAGTTGTCTAAAAACACAGAGGAACATATGAACTGTTTCCCCACTAAGATTGAGAACATCTGTTAAGCTGTATCTGCTCCATGCATTCCTTCTTAATGTCCATTTCAACCTTTTCCCAAAAGTGCAGTTCTGTCCTTGCTCTTGTTTCTTGCATCTTTCTGTTTATGACCCCTCATATCCCTCCACAGATCATCTAGAGATCCACCATCTGCTCTCTTGATCATTTTCCACTAAAATGACTGACCAGCCAATTTCCCAGCTTCGGTCCACCATGCTTGGTGATATTGCCAATGCTTTCCACCATCTGGTTTTATTTGCCTCTTTCAATTCTTCTGTCAAATACCTTCCTTTCACAAAACCTTGACAGTTCAGTTCTTACAAGCCACGAGCTCATCTCCAGCCATGCTTTCCTCTCCTAAGTCCTTGAAGATGTTGTCAAGTCCCAAATCAGTACACTTTCTTTTCCTGCAGCTTCATGTTCATCTTTCACTTCCTCTATATACAGTAATTGTTACTTAATGCCTTCATGAACTATATATTTTAGGCCTAAACTTTGGTATGTAAAATAAAACAACCAACATGTCTCATATTCAACATCTGACAGCAGGGGGTACCGAATAACCCGAATGGCCTCCTTTTTCAAAGACCGCAATTTCCCCTCCGATGTTGATGACAATGCTCTCCACCGCATCTCCTCCACTTCCTGCACCTCCGCCCTTGAACCCCACCCCTCCAATCACCACCAGGACAGAACCCCACTGGTCCTCACCTTCCACCCCACCAACCTCCGGATACATCGTATCATCCTCAGTCATTTCCACCACCTCCAAACGGACCCCACCACCAGCGATAGATTTTCCTCTCTACCCCTATCAGCATTCCAGAGAGACCACTCCCTCCACGACTCCCTCATCAGGTCCACACCCCCCAACAACCCAACCTCCACTCCCGGCACCTTCCCCTGCAGCGGCAAGAATTGCAAAACTTGCGCCCACACCTCCCCCCCTCACCTCCCTCCAAGGCCACAATGGATCCTTCCATATCTGTCGCAAATTCACCTGCACCTCCACACACATCATTTACTGTATCCATTGCACCCGATGTGGTCTCCTGTACATTGGGGAGACAGGCTGCCTACTTGCAGAACGTTTCAGGGAACACGTTTCAGGGACACCAACCAACCCAACCGCCTCATGGCTGAACACTTTAACTTCCCCTCCCACTCTGCCAAGGACATGCAGATCCTTGGTCTCCTCCATCGCCAGACCATAGCAACACGACAGCTGGAGGAAGAGCACCTCATCTTCCGCCTAGGAACCCTCCAACCACACGGGATGAATGTAGATTTCTCCAGCTTCCTCATTTCCCCTCCCCCCACCTTATCTCAGTCCCAACCCCCGGATTCAGCACCGCCCTCTTGACCTGCAATCTTCTTCCCAACCTCTCCATCCCCACCCCCCTCTCCGGCCTATCACCCTCACCCTCATCTCCTTCCACCTATCGCATTCCCAGCGCCCCTCCCCCAAATTCCCTCCCCTCTACCCTTTATCTTAGCCTGCTTGGCACACCAGCCTCATTCCTGAAGAAGGGCTCATGCCCGAAACGTCGATTCTCCTGCTCCTCGGAGGCTGCCTGGCCTGATGTGTTTTTCCAGCACCACATTTTTCAACAGCAGGGAGTATTGCTGTGAGTACAATTGTTTGGAGATCAATGTTATAACTTCCAATGTTGACAAATTTAAAAAAACACCTCCCATCTCACACAGTAAACTTACCCTAAAAAATAGGGACTGGATATTTCTTTGTGGGAGACAGTGCCAAAGAGTGTGGATTTGCCTGTATGGGGTGTACTCTATTCACTTATGTTTTAGATTAAATTGATACCAACAAAATGATGCTTATTGTGTCCAATTGCCAGTAATGACGCAACAGTCATTTGTAGTTTGAAAATGTTGGAACATAGCTTTGTTCAATGCTAATAACTGATCACAAACATGTGGCTATTTAACATTTCGTTGCATTCATGTCATTCTGCATTCAAAACCCCTAATTCTAATACAAAGTTAGACTTTTTATTTAATAACTAAAATTGTGGCACATCGATTGAACAGGAAGCTATTGGCAGGATAAAAAGGTCACTTTGTACATTCTACCAGATTGATTGTTGTCATTCGGAACTATAAAGCACAATGTGATAGTTTCAGTGAAAGATGAAACATGTTATATGATTATTTTGCTTCCTACACAACACTTTATTTGTCCTTCCAAGGAAGGGATTGCAATTCCTTAACAGACAGCTATAAAAATTATATCTTCATCCAAACAGTTAGCTTAAGGAAGCCTGCATGTTGCTGAATGCCTGACTGACTCTATATATGTTTCTGGTTGACACTACGAGAGTCCCATAAACCATCATTTAAGGTGGGCAATAGTCTACAAAAAAGTCTTGCCTCACTGCTCATGTGGCTAGGACGGTTCTTGACTGTTCTATATTTCTAGTATATAATAACTGACCAGTAATTGTCTCGCTTCTCTGTTCCAGACCCATTTTTATTTTTGTTTATCATGCCCTACCAGATTGAAAGCTGCCTCATATTCTTCTTAGACAGTGTCCTGGGATCAAGGATGACTTGTTTCCATTCTGGTTTGATGTACTCCAAGATGGAGACTGAAAGCAGAGAATTGCTGACCGCAACTTAAGTCCCAATTGCATTCTTATTTAAATAAAGGATTGAAATGAAAACTTAAAAGTGTTTAGTTTGGATGGTAATGAATGTGAGTAGAACATCTCTCCAAGAAGAATGAAAAGAGCTGCTACTATCTTATCATTTTTACTATACAGATCAATCACAGTGGACTTCAAAGAGATGTGTTAGGAATACTCTGACTTTAAAGTGATTCTTTGAACATTGACTACTTTTACAATGTTGACATATGCTGGCTCACGCAAAGCCTGTGAGATGTAAGCTGACACTTTATGGCAGTTAGGTCATAGTAATTGTTTTTGATGAATGGCTATTGCCAGCTCATGAGTCAACATCATAGCCCTGTTATTAATGTTTGTGAAATAAATCCATTTTTTTCGATATTTAAGACAGGCACACTGATACATCCTATTACTGAGTTCAGAGCACCCTGTACAGCATTCCAGGAAATTACTAGGGATGATTAAAACTAGACTTTGCTTTATACTCTTTTACAAGATATCTGTAAGTCAATGAAAAATGAGATCAATCAGTTAATTTATCCTTAGCAACAAAATGCACTGGATATTCCTGACCATAACTCCCATTTATTTGAGGATGATAGGGATTTCGTAAGAGATGCTTAATACTGCTAGATAATTAGATTTTCCTTTTCGAATGTGGTGAGTGGAAATAGAGAGACATTTCTACCAGATTGCCAAGAAGTCATACTAGACTAGAAACATTAACTTTGTTTCTCTCTCCACAGATGCTGCCAGACCTGCTGTGTTTATCCAGCATTTTCTGTTTTATTTTCATCATGTTACTGGCTTCAGAAAAGTAATGGAATAAAGCTGCAAGATAATAACATCATTGGCTATCAAGATAATGACATCATTGGCTATCATCATTTTGAGGGTAAACTCCACAGGGTATTTACGTTTCTTCTCTAATTAGATATAGTCTGACAAAACTCATCTGGAACTTAAACACAAAAACAACTCCAGGAGGGTGCTTCCTGCAAGTTGCAGCTGCCTTGTTAAAATTGTAGTATTTTATGCCTTACGTGTAAAATTCTTGAAACAACAAGATAAAATGTACTCGGAGACAATTTATTTACTCAGTAAATCACATTAAAGTGTTGATGACTTTACAGGTTGCTCCAATTATAATTAATAAACATATTTAGCTGTTGAAGTTTACAGGAAACAGTTTGAAATAAATAACAATCTATTTTCTCTAGGTTTTCAAAGCAAAATAAATAATATTTAAAAAACAAATTGCATAGTCAACTGTTATGACAACTCTTTTGAGGAAGATCATTATTGGATTTACTTACATATCAAATACATAAAGTTGCAGAGTGTCAAATATTAATATATGTTCTTCTCTGATGAAGTTAAAAGTCACACAACAACAGGTCATAGTCCAACAGGTTTATTTGAAGCACTTTCGAAGCACTGTTCATTCATCAGGTGGTTGTGGAGAATAAGATTTTAAGATACAGAATTTATAGCAAAAGTTTACAGTGTGATGTAATAGAAATTATATATTGAAAAAGACCTGGATTGTTTGTTAAGTCGCTCATCTATTTGAATGACCATGTTGGTTTCAGTTCTTTCATGTGTAAATTGCAAAACTTTTTTAAAAGTTACATTCTCAAGTGAGCGTTAACAATTGGTGTCATAGCAGCCCAGATAATGTATTGAAAGTTTTAGATCAGAGTGGTGCTGGAAAAGCATGCTGCCTGACCTGCTGTGCTTTTCCAGCACCACTCTGATCTAAACTCCGGTTTCCAGCATCTGCAGTCCTCACTTTTGCCTAATGTATTGAAGGTGTTAGCTTCCCTGTGTGAAGTTGTCTGTGCCACAATGGTCAGAATGATTCTAATCTAACTTTATTCCTTTGTTGTTTCCACCGAACCTACCACAGAGCCAATCTAGCAGCTACATCCTTTAGGGCTCGACCAGCTCAGTCAACATGGATGCTGCTGAGCCCCTGTTGGTGATGGACATTGAAGTCTTGCACCCTGAATACAGTCCATGTCTTTGCCACCGCATTCTTCCAGTGGTGTTCAAAATAGGGAAGAACTGATTCATCAGTTGAAGGTGGGAGACAGGCGGTTTCCTTGCCAATGTTTGACTTGATGCCAAGAGATATCATGAGATTCAGAGTTAATGTTGAGGATTCCCAATGCAGCTGCATCCTGATTGTACACAACTGAGCTGCCATCTTTGTTTGTTATGTCCTGTAGATGGTACAGGAATACCCAAATGCTGGGACATTATCTGTAAGATATGATTCTGTAAGAATGGTTATGGCAAGCTATTGTTTTGAAGACAGTTTGTTCTCTTGGAAAAGATACACTTCAATCCAGCACTGCATAGCAGTGAGAGACAATCCTACTCCTCCAGTCAGGACACAATGTACCTTCCTGAGTACTTCATGGGATCAGGTCAGAGCTAGATGTTAAGAACTATACTTGTAAAGGAACTTTTGAACCAAATAATTCAAAATTACATCTCTTTAAATAGCACTATAACTAAAGAAACTCTCAAATGAAGTTAACAATTCAAATCAAAACGTGGTTTTGCGGGTTAATAGCCACCACAGCGCCTATGGTGTCCACTCTGCAAAGAACACCTTGGTAATACTGGTGGGTGTCCACAGTGCTCCCATTCCACATGTGTCTGTAATGTATTTTATTTGCAACATTAGTACTTACTGCTCAAGTACATTTCAAATCTTGTGAATTTTCAACCGTCTGAACAGCCACAAATTCAGTTAATTGCCAATAATATTGCTTTTATGCATCATTTTTTTCTAATCCTATAAACATCACTTGATGTCAGGGTGGTCCTATTATACATGATGAAAGAATTATTTCACACCTTAGCCACCATGACCAACAAAAGAAGTTAAAGATTGTGTTAGATCAAAGGAAGTGGCTTGTAAGGATGCCAGAAAAAAAGGTCATGATTAATTTTTCAGTGCTTGCTAGCCTTTAAACACTGTTTTATTATCATTTGTTTGACAGTTATCTTTTCTACTGAGCATGCTGTTAGGTGTCAGCAGACACAACCTTTCCAGATGGCATTTGTAAAATGCCACATCAAACATTAGTGCAGAAAATAAAAGCTCTTGATGTAGAGGATAGCACAATAGCATGGATATATGATTGGTTGACTGGCCGAAAGTAGAGATTATGCATAAGTGAGTCTTTGATTGGTAAGATATGATAAATGGAGTCTCTGCTAGGGCCTCAACCTTTCAAAATTTTACATCAATGACTTAGATAATGGGATCTAAAATCACAGGCAACAACAGAAAAGGTAGAAAGGTATGTTGTGGAGAAGACATAAGGAAGTTGCAGACAAATATAAATATGTTACGAGTGGTTAGGCAAAAACCTGGCAGATGGAGTTTAAGATATTCAAGAATCTCAACAACCACAAATCCAGATAATTGCCAATACTTTAACTTCTCACATACTTTGCTTTCAGTTCAATCACAAAAATATCACTTGATGTCAGTGTGGTCCCATTACGATGACAGGAAATGGAGAATTAATACATCTGCACTGTAGTAAAGCACTAGACAAGAAACACATGCCAATTTTTTGCTCATTCATTTAACTTGCTTATATCCCTCTTTGTGTCATCTTCACTACTTGCCTACCCACCTACTTTCATGGCACCTGTAAACTTGGCAATAGTACTTCCAGTTTCATTATCCAAGTCACTACTATGTGGCTCCATTGGTCTCAACACACTCCACTAAGTGCAGGTTGCAATCCTGAAAATATCTCCTTTGCCCAAACTCTCTGTCTTCTATTAATTAGACAATTCTCTATCCATGCTAATAAAGTAATCCCAACTCTATGGGCTCTTACTTTGTGAAGTAGTCTTGTGTGCAGTACCATATCAAGTATGTTTTTGGAATTCAAATATATTACAGCTACTGCTTTTCTTTTATCTATCCTGTATATTAACTCTTCAAAGACCTCTAATAAATTTGTCAGGCATGCTTTCCCCTTTCTGAGGCCATACTGACTCTGCTTGATTTTTTTCTTACATTTCTAAATGCTGTACTATCACATCCTATCATTAGGCTCTAACATCTTCCCAATGGCAGATGTTAAGATAATTGGCCTGTAGCTAGCCGTTCATTTTGTCTCAGTAGGCCAGTTAGCTTAACATATTGTTCAATTGTACATTCGTGGATCTAATTCCATTTGTCCTTCCATCTGAATACTCTGCATGCAACTATTCATCTCCCAATATGTAAAAGTATCATACAAGTGAGATTTAAGCAGGACTGAAAATTTCTTGATGTTTATTAAGTTGCCTGGTTTCATTATCTTTGGATAAATGGTAATTTCAGTGGTGTTAGTTTAGTGTAAGAATCAATAAAATGATTCTTACCAGGGGCGGCACGGTGGCACAGTGGTTAGCACTGCTGCCTCACAGCGCCAGAGACCTGGGTTCAATTCCCGCCTCAGGCGACTGACTGTGTGGAGTTTGCACATTCTCCCTGTGTCCGCGTGGGTTTCCTCCGGGTGCTCTGGTTTCCTCCCACAGTCCAAAAAATGTGCAGGTTAGGTGAATTTTCCATGCTAAATTGCCCGTAGTGTTAGATGTGGGAGGGGGTTGAGCTTTGGCAGGTCGGTGTGGACTTGTTGGGCCGAAGGGCCTGTTTCCACACTGTAATGTAATGTAATCTAAAATGTGGAGCTGGAGAGTTGGCGTCTTGGGCAGGACCCTTCATCGGTTTAGTGTAATCCATACGAGTTATTTTGCATTTTCAAACAAGCTTATATTTATTGTGTGCAACCTTACTGAAACAAAATAGGAAGTCTTCCCATTCAGGAATAAAACCGAGCACAGTGAATGAGCAGAGTTCAGACCCATGCAGAGAGAAAATGATTTGTAAATGCAATGTTTGAACTTGGTTGGTTCTCTTTGATGGTAATTTTGTCATAAAGCAGGAGTAGCAAATCTACTTTCATATTATCAAAGATAAAAAGTTAGAGAACTGTGTTACCACGAACTGTTTTAGCCTCTTTTCAACTGAAACAAAACAATTAAGTTTTCTGTTGAAAATATTTTCACAGAGTTGTTGGAGGGAATCCTGAGGGACAGAATGTATATGTATTTGGAAAGGCAAGGACTGATTAGGTATAGTCAACATGGCTTTGTGTGTGGGAAATCATGTCTTACAAACTTGATTGAGATTTTTTGAAATAGCAAAGAGGATTGATGATGGCAATGTGATCAAAATGGACTTCAGTAAGGCATACAACAAAGTTCCCCATGGGAGACTGGTTAGCAAGGTTAGATCTCATAGAATGCAGGGAGAACTACCATTTGGATACAGAACTGGCTCAGAAGTACAAGACAGAGGATGATGGTGGAGGGTTGCTTTTCAGACTGGAGGCCTGTGACCAGTGGAGTGCCACAAGGATTGGTGCTGGGTCCTCTACTTTTCATCATTTACATAAATGATTTGGATGTGAGCATAAAAGTTACAGTTAGTAAGTTTGCTGATGGCACCAAAATTGGAGGTGTAGTGGACAGCGAAGAAGGTTACATCAGATGGGTCAGTGGGCTGAGAAGTGGCAGGTGGAGTTTAATTTTAAAAAGTGTTACATTTTGGGAAAGCAAATCTTAGCAGGACTTATACACTTAATGATAGGATCCTACGGAGTGTTGTTGAACAAAGAGACCTTGGAGTGCAGGTTCATAGCTCCTTGAAAGTGGAGTCATAGGTAGGTAGGATAGTGGTCAGAGCATTGAATATAGGAGTTGGGAGGTCATGATGTGGCTGTACAGAACATTGGTTAGGCCACTTTTGGAATATTGCATGCAATTCTGGTCTCCTTCCTTTCGGACCGATGTTGTAAAACTTGAAAGGGTTCAGAAAAGATTCACAAGGATGTTGCCAGGGTTGAAGGATTTGAGCTATAGGGAATGATTCAATAGGCTGGGGCTGTTTTCCCTGGAGCATCAGAAGCTGAGGGGTGACCTTATAGAGGTTTATAAAAGCATGAGGATCATGGATAGGGTAAATAGACAAGGTCTTTTCCCTGGGATGGGGGACTCCAGAACTAGAGGGCATAGGTTTAGGGTGAGAGGGGAAAGATGAAAGAGACCTAAGGGTCAACTTATCCATCCAAAGGGTGGTACGTGTATGGAATGAGCTGCCAGAAGAAGTGCTGGAGGCTAGTTCAATTGCAATGTTTAAAAGGCATCTGGATAGGTATATGAATAGGTAGGGATTGGAGGGATATGAGCCGGGTGCTGGCAGGTGGGACTAGATTGGGTTGGGATATCTGGTCGGCATGGACGAGTTGGACCAAAGGGTCTGTTTCCGTGCTATACATCTCCATGACTCTAAATGACAAATTTGTCGTGATTCAAAATATATTATTGGTTTCACCTCAGTAAACTTATAACAACTTTTTCATCCATTTCTTCTTTTGATTAAAGCCTTGTAAATCTGTGGAAAGTATGGTTAATCTTCCTTTGTCACTTTGGTTATACTTTGGATTCTATATGCATAAAATCTTAAAATTACAGAAACTATAACATTCATTAGCATACATTTCTTGGTATACTCTAATGCATTACTTTTCCATAGAGGTAGTTTTACTGGTTCATTAAAGAGCTGTTATTCCATTCTTGATCAACACTGCACAAATACTAGTTGGAAATAATTTGAATCATATTACGCAAATATCAGAAGGCAAGTGAGAGAAAATATCTAATATTATTAAAAACATTCTTTCATGAAGAATAACAAAGATCAAAGAGATTAAAATTTCAGACATCCAGAACAGAAAATAAAAATGAAAACCTAGTATGTGAAAAATTGGATCTGGTGCCAACGTGAGATAAAAATATAATGATCTGATCGGGTTTGAGGATGTATCATTCTCTGTATAATCCCGTACTAACTTCATCAATCACACTGTCTCATCGTTATCATGTCCATAAGCTATCCTACTAAGTGACCACTAAAAGAATGAGGGAGTGTGCTAAAGTCCATATGTTGCATTGTTAAGAAGTGAGTTCTAAGATTTTGACCCAGTGATAATGAAAGAACAGGGATTTACCTCCAATCTGGGATATTGTGTGACATGGGGAGGACCTTGCAGGTGTTAGATTTCCAAAGCATCTGCTGCCCTTGTCCTTCTATGTGGCCAGGTTCATGGGCTTGAAAGGGCTTGACTTTGGGAAATTGCTGTTTTGCATTTTGTATATGGTACACTCTGCTGCCACTGCGCGTTGGGGTGAAGGGGATGAATGTTTAAGTTGCTGATCTTGGTGCCAATCAAGAGAATTGCTTTTGTTTTGAATGATGTCAAGATTCTTGAGTTTTGTTGGAGTCAACCTACAGCTGGTGGACTTCAGCAGTTCAAGAAGGCAGCTCTCCACCAACGTCTCAGGGGCAACTAGCGACGGCTGGCCAGCCAGCAACGCCCACATCCCACAAGTGAATAAATAACAAGATGGTGCAGTAATTGGCTGGATTGAACTTTTTCTGCTTTTTGTGGTCAGGACTTACCTTGGCAATGCCAATTTTGTAGCTATACTGGAGCAATAGCTTGTTCTGGAGCATCAGTCTTCAGTACTACTGCCAGGATATTGTCAAGGTCCACAGTCTTTGCTGCATTTTTTTGCCTTCAGCTGTTCCTTTACATCCCAGGGAATGAAATGAGTTATTTAAAGACTTGTCTTCCTTCTTGAGATTTTGGGAAGAGACTTAGATGGGGCTTTCACTCCTTGCTGAAGATTGTTCCAAATAACTCTGCCTTACACTTTGCACTGATGTGCTGGTCTCCCTTATCATTGAGGATGGGGTTTTTTGTGGAGCTTTCCAGATCATTGTTAAATTGTCCACCACCAGTGACAAATACAATTCATATTTTCTTTTATCATTAATCATCAGATTGAACATTACCTTTAAAATGTTAAACTCCTTGTAACTGTGTGTTATGTACTGCGTAGCAGTCTGCTTTTTCTCTGTGAAAGTTTCTGTGCCATTAATTCTCTTTTTTAATTCATTCATGTGTGTTAACGGCTAGGCCAGCATTCACTGACCCTCCCAATTGCCCAGATCGGGCTAAAGAGTCGCTGCACTGCTACCCTTATATTTTGGATTTATCTTCTTAATTAAATCCAAATTTCACCATTTGTCACGGTGGGATTTCAGTCCACCTCATCAGAACATCAGTCTGGCTGCTGATGTACCAACCCAGTGATATTACTGCCTCCTCCACAGCTGAAATTGTTCTTAAATTTCTCCTTAAAAGGGTATGACACACCAATCACATTAATTACAGAATGTGCATGAATATACCACTTTGAAAATTAAGTGAAATATGTGACCTCTTCTATCAAACCTGCCCATAATTTGTTATAATTCATGATTTTTCAGTCACTGCAAAGTTAGCCAGAATATCTGAGTCACAAAAAGGGCCTGAGCAGTCTGGCAACCGCATTGGTGATTGTAGTCTTGGCTTCAGAGACTGTCTGCATTGTCATGGAACAGAAATGCTTTTGATAGGTTTCATGGTGGGCAGGTGATCAAAGAACCACTTGCATGCAATTGAACATCTAAAAATCTGTAACTTGAAAAGGTTTACAATTGACTTCATGTTAGTGTTGTGGTTCATGGAAAATAAACGTAATGACCTGCAAGTAGCATTTACTCGTGCTTTGGATTAGGAAAATAATTACTTTTCTTTCATGTGTATGTCACCTATAAAGCATTGGAAAGTGCCACAAGTATAAAATCCCAACACAATAATGGCCTTAACCAACAGAATTGCCAGACATTGCTTTATTTAATTCCAGACCTGCCTGCTTGTTTAATTTGTGGTTTGGTATCATCAAGCTGCCTGACAAATCTATTTTTTACCATTACGCTAAGACTATGGAAGGAGATTAGTGCAACTGACATTACAGTAATTCTGTTCAATACAATTTAACTCATCAGGGTTTAAGATATTGACAGCAATTAGAGTTTGGAAGAGCGATAAACCAGTTACAGCATTAATGCTTCTCACATACTGCTAGAAACTGAGACAACGAAGGTCATTGATTCTTTCTCATGGCTATCACATTATCTGGAGAAATTGTTACTTTTAATGAGAGAGGAAACGTGTTGATATAATTGTACGCACTACCTGATATTTCTTTCCAGTAATTACAGGAGCTTTTATTGCACCAATCGCAGAAAAAAACTGGATATTAGGTAATAAAAATGAAACAACTGCTTGTAAGGGGCATATTAGTCCAATGCCACTAAATCCAAGAAAAAATCTAGAATGGGTCTGAATTTGGAAAGGTTGTGGATGTATTGTGTACTCCAGAAGCTCAATAAATGGAGTAAACAAAAAAAAAAGCATTATTAGCATATAGCTAACTTCACAAGAGTGAACAAACCTGAAATTTCCTGTAACCACTTTTGATGAAAATGGAATTTTCTGATCAATAAACTTCAATTTCAAACACATCATATGTTTCAAGCCAGGAGTTAGATGTAATGCTTAAATGGACAAGGCAGTTTACAGATCAAGCTTGTAAAGTATGCTGTACAAATATACAATCAGTGTTGAAGAAATTTGAACTCAGATGAAAGCCATTCAACCCATCAGCTCTATGGCTGTATCAACTCTACATCAGATTTGTATATATCTTCACATACCCATTCCGATCCTATGCTGGTAATATTGTTTCTGACTTGTGTAATTTAACTCCACTTAATTGTTATGATTGACTTGGCTGTGGTGAGGGCTGGCAATAATGAATTCCATATTTGGGAACGCAGTGAAAAATGTTTTTATAACCTTCAATTTATACTTCACATCCTAATTCTAAATGTTTGCCCACGCTTTGCTGATTCAAAGAATAGATTTACAGCCACAAAATTTGACTGTCTGCAAAATCGCAAAGATGCAGTGAATCAGGCAAAGTTGTTTTCAATGCAGGAAGCATACAAACTTTGTGTTGTCGACTAATCTAAGTGGTTATAGTGTACAGTCAGTGCTAAGCACATTGTTGGTTGGCTGCAGGGGACACAAAACCATAACAGATTGGCACAAATTCAAACTGGCCTATACTACATAAAGTCACCCCACACCTCAAGGTGCTGGTGCATTTTGGCTGGAATAGGTGTTGGAATTTATCCCAAAAATGATTTTGGTATTGAAATGGTACAACATGGCAATAAGTGGACTCCAGGATTTTGTACTGCTGTCCTGAGTGCAAGAGGTAGAGTGCATGAAAAATGTCACCTATTCACAAGGGACCAGACCAACTCTGTCATGGGGGCAGTAATCCTGGGTATTTAGTCCATCAGAACTGGATGGAAGTGTTGTAAAACGTTCAATGATCTCACAAGAGTGGTCAGGGCCTGGGAAAAACTATCAATTGCAATTGTAGCTTGATATACTCCACATTGCACCATAACCCAATCATTCACTTACCAATTATCTCCATCATCGTAGTCAATAGTTTAAATTCCTAGCTCCACCCCAGTTTCACATACATAGTATAATTTCTAAACTCACACTGAGAACTCATAACTTACACACAATGAGAGGCATTATACCACCCTCATTGACAGACATCTATCTCTCTTGAAGTACAAGCCATTTCATTTGGGGCAACAACACCTAAAGAATGGAGGGCAGGCAAGGTTGGATATCCTCACCATCACGAGGAGACAGTGCTTAGCATTAGCGAGTGTGCAGGCCTGAGCATGTAGCCGGTAGCAGAGCTGAAATTATCGAAGATTGCACTGCCCTCATAGTTGATCCTCCTTCTCCCATTTCGCATGTTGTTCATCCCACATTCTTTTCTGATTGGTCAGCTGCAAGTATTTAAACATGTACCTCTTGCTTCCTGTCATCCGTACCCTTTGATGGGGTAGCCTAGAGAAGAACACTGATGGGTACAAACTATGAAATATTTTGTGCATTGATGGGATGAGTCAAAAATCTGTGGTCAGCGTTAAAGTGTGCAGAAAAATGCCAGCACCAACTTGACCCAGGGCTTTCTGTCCAGTGCAGATCCTAATATGATGGCCAATGTCTCAGTTTCTGTAGCAGCCCTACCAAGTGTTGAAATAGAAGCTTGGAACATAGATATAGAAGCTTTACTTACTGCACCAGATATCTGCCATCATGGGCACATGTACCAATGTTCCAATAGATCTATAGGATTACACAACAGTCCATCAGGCTGCCCTCCAGGATTACCAGATTTACTGAGATGCCAACTAGGGGGATTGGCATTGGCTCAACAGAGCATGAACCGCCAGATCTGTAACAAGGCGATGGCATTTATCTTCCCACCAGCGACACTTGCCAGTGCCCTTGTTCTTGTCTGTTGGTTAACCAGCCCAGACTGCCACCACTCACTCTGAAATGAAACACTCTGAGTTGAGCTTTCCAGAGCCAAAGCTGTTCAGAAAGCTCATCTGCAATCTCCTCCTCTGAAAGTCAGTAGCATTCCACTAGCTTTGCTACAGCCACTGGGTAGCATTGTGCATGAGTAATACTGCAGGCGAAGACAGGCACTAAGAGGAACAGCCAATAGTCATCAGTTAATTTTGGTATGCAATGTGGCAAGGCTTGATTGATAAATTTCCTTCAAAATCAATATTGCAGCTTTTAATTTTGCATTGTGGCAAAGCAGATCCTGTGATGATCAATGACAGAGTTACGCTAAGTGTAGGACTCTGGTTGAGTGCCTCGACATTCAGTGGCATTACCATTACTGAATCCGGCCAATATCCTGGTGATTATCATTGATCAGAAACTGAACTGGATCAGCTATACTGTGGTTGGAAGAGCAGAGGAGAAGCTGGGAATTCTGTGGTGAGTAGCTCACCTCCTGACTCTGCAAAACCTGCCCACCTTTCACAAAGCACAGGTCAGGAAGGTGATGGAGTAATTTCCTCTTGCCTGGAATGAATGCAGTTCCAATAACACACAAGAGGTTCAGCAACATACAGAAGAAAGCAGACTGCTGAATTCACACATCATCTAACACCTTCATCATTCACACCTAGTACAATGATAGTATTTAGACAGAGACAGTGCATTCCTTTAACTTCTGTCACAACATGTGCCATGCTGAAATGACTGAACCCCTGCTCTGCATTTTGTGATACCCCTATACCCCTGGTGTATTTTCTCCAATATCTCAGCCCAGAGTGAGACCAGAATCACCAGACTCATATCATATACTAGAAAATCATCAACAATAGCAAAGTGCTCAAAGAGGTTTGTCTGAATCATTGTTCCACTGGAATACTGCTCAGTGCAATTTGGTGTGTAATGTTGGTGGATGTGAATGTATTCCTCATCTGACATCTGCACATGAATTTCTCACAGTTTTTCAGAGTGGCCACCCATTGTGCTGCAGCTAACAGATAACATGCCTCAATGTAATTCAAGAGGTTGACATCCCATTGCATATTTTACTCAACAGGGGGTTGGAAATCAAATTTGCTGTCATATGCAGCTTGACCTGGGCATATGTCATTTCATGGGCAATGTGCATTCATCCCAGTCAGAATCTTGGGATTCCCAGAGACACTCTGCTGAGTTCTTTTCAAACAGTAAGGACATTAGGTGTTTATAGTGTGTTTCCATAATAATTTGTAAGCTAATGGCATGATTTAAGAGCTTCTCATAAACCTGTGTGACTGTGACTCCCTCTTGCTTTGACCACATGCCTCATCTCAGTGTCAGGCAATAGCCAAGGTGTATATAATACAGCCTACAACACCTGTCTGGTTGTAGTTGAGAAAGGAATGCACCAGCCTGTAGTTGAGCTGAGAGCAACAACTGGGGTCATTAGTGAGCAATCATAGGGAGCTAAATTATCTGCTGGAAGCAGCATTTCCTAAAGTCCTCTTTCAAAATTCCTGCTCTTGATTCTGCCATTACATTTGGGCTTTCTTTAACATAAGAACTAAGAACAGGAGTAGGCTATTTAGCCCCTCAAGCCTGCTTCATGATTTGGTATGACCATGACTGATCTCATCTCAGTTTCAACACAACCTTCCTGCCAGCTTCCATAGCCTTTCAATCCATTTCTAATGAAAAATCTGTCTATCTCCTCCTTAAATTTATTTAACATCCTGACGTGCTCCACACTCTGGGGTTGTGAATCCCACAGTATCAGACCCTTGGAGAGAAATAGTGTCTCCCTATATCTGTTTCAAATCTGCTATCCTTATCCTAAAACTGTGACCTCTCATTCTAGATTTAATATCTGCCCCTTATTTAATAAGTCAACTTAATCTTCATTGATTCCTTGGGTAAGAAGCTGACAAAAGTTCTGCACAATTTAGCACAACTTATTTAATAAGTCAATTTATTAAATAAGTTGTGCTAAATTGTGCAGAACTTTTGTCAGCTTCTTACCCAAGAAATCATTGAATATTTGGAATTGAAATAGACATAGAAATTCATTAATGTCATTATGCCCTTACTATTAATAAGGTGCCCTAAGAAATGAATAGACTTTTTTGAAGGGTCATATTTAAATCTTCTTCAACCAATAAATAATTTCAGAGATTATTTTCTGAAGTCAATCCTGGATTATTTCTGAGTAACTTCTTCCATTTTCCTGAAAAAATTGCAGGCTCTTCAACTTTAAAGAGAGAATTTCTGATTTGTTAAGTATACAATTTTCCCAATATCTGATTCCCTTCATACCGGAGTTTTGCATGTGACTTTCCTTTCATTTTTAAACTAATACACACAGCCTGCAATCTCTGGATTAGGACTTGTCTCCCAGAATGCCATGTTTCAGTATAGCCCTGATTGGTTTTGAAAGCGATTTTCTGATTCACCTTGCCTCCATTTCATTTATGGGGCAGCTTTGGAACTCCTCAACTCTCTCTCTTACTGCATTCTGCTGTTGTGGTGCCATTTTCCTGTGTCCGAATGCTAATCTTTATGATCTCCAAGGCTTTAGGGTCCATGACATCACATATTATGTTGGTTAGTCTAACTTCAGAGAAATGACAAAGTTGTTGGTATCTTCAAACGGGTACTGTATACAGCTTTGGATAACTGTGTACTGTTCGTGTGTACCGCAGGAAAGAGCATGCTGTCTTCAAGTCACTCAGTCATGTGGTCTCTTACATCAGCATTATGGCAGGTGCTATTCATATAGTCCCAGACATTAACTTTTACAACTCTAATACAATAAATGGCCTTCAAGTAGTAATAACTTGACCCACATCTGTACAATTAGTGCAAATCCATATATACTGGCTTTGTGGACTAGCTCACCCTATCAGCAATTTAAAATAAGACTCCTAGAAAAATACCAATCTGTGAAACCTTGTGGAGACAATAGTAATCTTAGGCATCAGTGGGAAAGCCAGCTAGACTTGCACGTTGTCTTTCAGGAAGGTATGCTGAACCATGGGTCACTCAGGCACATGTCTGGTCAACAACAGGCCATCCACAGGATGAAGGGCAGAAGTTCCTCTTACCAGTGGCTGCTGCTGACCAGCTCCATTGATCAGTGACAAGATGGGGAGGTGGTGGGTGCAATCTGAGAAACACCACCTGAGGCCTAGGACCATCACTGCATCCCAGGCCAGAGGTGAAAGTTGGCATAGGTGAGAGGGGCGTCATAGGGTATCGGTTGTGGGAGAGGATTGGGGAAAGAGAATCAGACACAAGAGCAGGAAAAGATTGTCAGCAGACCCCACCCCACACCCCCAGCTTCTCAATATCATGTCTCTCCATCAGGCATTGAGTGCCTTTGAACGAGGGTGACCCCACACACTGGGTTGTCCCAAAGAACAGCCATATGGAATGTGAAACATTAACTCTGCTGCTGACCACACATGCACTTAGAGTATTTCCAGCACCTTCTGGTTTTCATTCAGACTTCCAACATCTGCAGTATTTAACATTTTAACAGGTATTTGGACTCATCCTTGTACAGGTCATTCTGTTGTAGCATGTGTTTCATTAATGCGAATTCGCTGTAATGCAACTGACGAATTGGGGACACTGTTTCTAAAGTGCATACTGTTAAAATGTGTGTTGAATGGAAAGCGATTACATTGCCAACACTTTAAGTGCTGTTTCTAAAGCACAATTTTTCTATAATGGAGGATGCACAAGAACGCAACCTTCCTGTTATAGAAGAATTGCCTGTAATTGATAAATGAGGTAACATTTGCTCAACAGTGTGAAATAATTAGTGTGTAACTTCAATGTTTTAAACCTAGAAATCAAATGGCAAAAAGTTAGCTTTATAATTACCAATAGTTCAAAATAGCCCATTCTTTTAGTAATTAGAGTCAGGTTTGTTCACCTTCATCTATCAAATTTGCAATTAAAGACAGTAATAAGAAAAGTAATTTTTAAAAATTGAGCACTAGTCCGATTTATAATGGATATTTGAGTTTACCACTTTAGAAAGCTAAATTTAGATCTTTTCTCTACCATTACAATGGGTGGTTAGGGACCTTTTGTTACAGTAGTAGTGTCCTCAATCTGGATCAGAAGGGTTAGGCTCAAGTCCCACCTGCCCCAGATATGTATCAAGACAGATCAGAACAGGTTGATTAAAATATCTACAATGGTTGGTATCATATTTAGAACAATGCTCTGGCTTTAAGAGGTGTACTTTGTCCTTTTTTTATGAAGAGAGGTTGAGACAGCAGTACAGAGCAGATCCAATAAGGTAAACAGTTTGTGAGACCTGGGTTTATGTTTTAACTTGGAACAATTGAAGCAGTCTGAATGGTTGGGATGAAAGCTGATACATCTCTCTCTTTCTCTATTTGTTACAGCTAAAAGCTTGGATCCTCTTTCTTCTGCATGTGAAACAATCTATTTTACTGACTTTGCCTTTGCCAAGGGTGTGCTTATGGGATGTTACTATATTGGAACAGTTAATGAGTAGTTTATTATTTTGCTTAGAATTTCAATAGTGTTACAGTTCAGCCAATTCTTTTCTTTTCTTTTTTATTTTGTCTGTATTTTAACTATGGTGTATGAATAAAGTGTGCTTTGCTTCAAACCTGGTAGTCTGACCAATTGAATTACATCCAGAATGCAACACCTGACACTTGCCTTTAAAATAAGAAAACGTTAGGTACCAGGCTATCTCCTTGACATATTTTGAGGAATTTTGGTCTGGGAACAGAAGGTTCCTCCACATTAGTTGTTATCTGTCACAAGTTGTCTGACAGAGTCTTGTAGAAGATCCACATTATTAAAAGAAGTGCAAGAAGTATATTGAAAATTTAACTGCAGTCAGTGAAAATTGCTAACTAAGATTATGCATCTTCACTCACAGCGTTCATTTAGTTTAGCAGTCTATCTCAGGTTTTGTTCACACCACAGCAGTCACAGACTGCTAAAGTTGTAAATACAACATATATGCGTATGTACACATATATCATTTCTCAGTTATTTTTGTAAGTTACTCACACAAAAACATTGATCAGGAAAGCACAGAATTTGCTTTTTAATGCTGTGATACAGAAAATAGCCCAAATCGATTTAATCTAAAATAGCCAAAGTCACAACAATAACAATAAAGATAATAGTGATTGTAGATGGGAAGTGATTTCCAAAGGATATTTTTAGGTTGAATCAGCTTTTATTCTAAACTGTGTTCATTAAAATAAATAGCTCCTGGCTAAAATATTAGGAGACTTTTATAATTCAATTAACAAGGCTTCAGCAGTGAGCTATTCAGTATTCGTAGGCTATGCAACCATCCTGATGCAAAATACAATTTGTACACTCCAGTCAATCCCTGTTGGATGGCCGAGACAGAGATCTATCATATTATATTAACAGTGTCACATTAATTAAGATAGTTACACAATAATTCAAGGAGTTTATTCTCTTGCATCGGAACATTCATCTTCATTGAGAAACCAGGCATTGCTATATTAGCATTTTAGTATACATGGAGAGATGCTAATATAATCTATCCTTTATATACTCATCGTCCAGAATAAGATATTATTCTTCAGTGTGTATTTTGTATTGAGAAAATATAGCTTTAAGTCTTAAGTTTGCCAACAGACCACCATGAAGATGTTTATGTCAAATACACAGGTTAGGAGACCAATGCGTATTGTAAGCTTACATCATGATAAACACCGTCTCAAGTGAGAATGTGTGGGTACCAGAGAATTAATCATCTGTGAAGTCTCTGCACGTCTGATGCTTTCTACACTATTCAGCCCCAATATAAATTTGAATCAAAACTGCTGACATTGGACAAATATCTGATGTATATTTTTCCATCATATTTTAGCCACTTAATTGAGGCAATGTTTTGAACCAGAGAACAATATTAAAATCAGCAAGCTTAATGTGTCACATAGGCTGTCTGAACAATACATTTATACTTTCATCTGAGTTCACTGTGCTATTGCTATTGATTCGGCCACTCCTAATAGAAAGGCATTTTCTGTTGTTATTAACTCGAGAATCAAAGTTGCTTCCTCTGGGAGCTTTCGGGCTTTCAGCCAGTGAAAGATAAAGGTTTCAGGTGGGACTGCAAAACAAAATCTGTCTGTGAAATAACCAAACTCAAAGAAATCCGACAGAAAAGTCAACAACTAGGTTGGCAGATCAGCAGTCGTTCACATTTAAGATATATTGAGTACAAAAGAAAAACATTTCTGTGAATGAAAAGAGTTGCATAAAAGAATGATTTCTGTAGATAAAGCATAATTTAAAAGGGTGGCATCAAATAATGTTTGAGATAACAATACTTGAAATATCCAAAAATAAAAGCAAGAATTGAAGGGATTAAGTATTCAAATACAATATGCAAAAAAAACAAGCTAATTGTGTAAAAGGAAATGAACAAGTGTAATTTTGTTTTGACTGCCATATTAAAGTAAATGTGATTGTTGTTTTGAGAATGGCAGATGGATTTTTTGCCTCCAGAGAAAATGCCTGGCTAGACAGGCAGAAGTACGGATCGCAGATGCATGGATTGCCCTAGAAGTGGCTGGAAATGCACAACACTCTGAGGCACAGAGCCTCACAACTAGAAGTGCCTACTGGGAACTTGAGTTTTGTGACCAGTGATGAATGTACAATTAGGAGAGGATAGGATGAGGTACATTTTAACCTGGAGGAACCGGTATGTTTGGGTGTTGGTGGGACACCATATCTGGGTAAAATGGAGTGCCAAATTCCACATTTATCTCATTGGGTGTGGCCAACTCTGTCAGGAGAGGAGTGTTGTGTATTAATACATGAAAAAAAATCATCTCTGCATCTACGCTGCCTATCCATCTAAGAAGTTTAGAACTTTCTACAAGATCATTTCTCATTCTTCTACACTCCAGAGAATACGGCCTTATCTTCTCATCTCTCCTGATGGGACAGTCCTACCAAAACATGATGAATGCACTCCTTCTAAGGTAAGTATATCCTTGCTTGGGCAAGGGGATCAGAACTACACTTAATACCTGAGGTGCAATCTTACCAGTGTTCTACAGAATTTAAAAAGTACTTCCTTGCTCCTTTACTCAAACCAGGGCACAAAGCTTTTTTTTCTGAGGCCTACTTTTTTTAAATTTTCTGAGAGTACAATTTCCCTCACGCTCACTCCTTTATTAAATGATGCAGCCATGTAGCATTTGTATGACATATGGGGCACTTGACACACACAGAACTAAACTTAATCCTCAATAATCATCAATCCTTCATCAAGGTTCAAGCCACTGGCCAATTTACCTCGTCCCCAAGCTTTCAATTATTCACTGATCTTCTGTGTCAGAGAATTGTTCAATTTCAGATAAAGCTCTTAAGCAGACCATGTGAAATTGACACAATCGTTTATTTCATGATATCGTGGGAAGAGGTCAATGACTGATCAGGTACAGAATGGTCTTTCCACACTGGTGAGTTGTAACCTCTCCATTCATTACAGGCAGATGCAGTTTATAAAGGGTTACAAATGGTTGTTAGTTGATTACAAGACTATGCAGGTCTAACTACAGCAGATAATTTAATAATATCGAAAAGGGCTAACAATACTACAGGACAGCATCAATTAGTAAAACAATCAATCGCATCCTGGGCATAGTGGTTCATGGTCTGTGGTCAGCAATATGATGTAGTTTGGTGACACCTTGTCTGTGGGAGCATTGTTTGAGCTAGGGTTCCCCATAGAGAGAGCCCTTGGGGCTCCTGCCAATGGGTGCGAAGGTGAAGTGTCATTGTCTGAGAGAGAATCCCATTAGCAGGTTGTTTAGTTAACAATTAGAAAGTGGCTTTTTCACAGTCAATTCTTGTGTATAGCTTGAGTCATCACTGATTTTGTGAGTATGTTCCCTCTTAGCTAGGGAAAATGGTTTCCGAAATCAAAATGGTTTTCCCTTCTCCCACATTCCATTTTGCTACCTCTCCAATTTACTTCCATGATCTTGTTCAAAGGTGCTTTTGCTCCAAAGGTACTCTTGCTGTCTCATCATTCAAACCGCGAGATCCTGGTCACAATGAGTGTTTGGAAAAGGCAAGCAGGAACAGATGAGCACAAAAAGATTAACCAGTGTCTGTAAGAATCATAGAATCCCTACAATGTGGAAACAGGACATATAGCCCAACAAGTCCACACCAACCCTCTGAACAGTACCCACCCAGACCTATTCCCCTACCCTATTTCTCTACATTTCCCATGACTACACATCCCTGGACACTATGGAGCAATTTAACATGGCCAATTCACCTAACGTGTACAGCTTTGGACTGTGAGAGTATCCAGAGGAAACCCACGCAGACACGGGGAGAATAAGCAAACTCTACATGGACAGTTGACCAAGGCTGGATTTGAACCCACGTCCCTGGTGCTGTGAAGCAGCAGTGCTAACCAGTGAGTCACCATACACCAAATACAGTGAGCTTTACTTGCTGCGCAGCTTGCCATCTGGCTCACCATTTTGTTCCTGGAGTGGGGCAATGCACTTGGTAGTGAGCGAGGCTATGAGGGCTCAAAGGTTTGGAGCAGGACAGTGACAGGGGTAACAAGATGTGAATGGGGAGACAAGCAAGGCAGCAACAGAGTCAGGGAGGAGGGCAGCAGTTAACATATATCAGAAACTGCTCAAAGACGCAAGTTGTGAGTATTGATGGAAATAGGCAACATTGTATCTTTAAAATGCTGGAGATGCTGGAATTGGACTGGGGTGTACAAAGTTTAAAATCGCACAACACCAGGTTATAGTCCAACAGGCTTATTTGGAAGCACTAGTTTTATAAAATGCGATGGCAATAGGAGGTTGCTCATGATGATGTGGTTGATCAAAGCAGTTTCTAATAGAATGTAAAGTCACAGGCAATGAGACTGCTTGTGCGGTCAGTATACGCACTGCAATTGTAGTGGCAGTAAATGTAACGAAAATGTTCTTTTTTCTTCTGAGTGGAACAATCCAGCAGAACTGAACTACAGTTTATGCATTAACATCCACGAATTAATTAACATTTGCTTAAAATTGTCTTTTTCAGGAACACATCTACAACATTAAGTGAGGATGCACTTCTGTATCAACCTAAAAATTCAAATACTTTCACTTGACATTAATTGGGACAAGTCATTTTGCTTTGGAATATACCGACCCAGACAGAGAAACACAGTAAGCCTGAAACAAGCTCATTGTGTTACAAGAATTTTTTAAAAATCCTAGCTGTTGTTCTCAGACTGGATTCAACCTCTCTTTTTGAGTATGTGGGTAAAGTCAAGCCCACTCAAGGACTTGGGCCAATAATATAGGGTGGTCTGTCAATGCAGTGTTGAGGGAGTGCTGCATTGTCAGAGTTGCTGTTATACAAATAAATAAAATAAGGTTTCACTTTTAGTCAGATGGAAATTACACATCCTATCGTAATACTATGAAGAGTGATGGAGATTATTTTTCCCCTGCGTTCTAGCTAATAATTATCCCACAACTAACTAAAATAAAAGGTGATTATTTGGTCACATTTCATAAGCTGCACTTCTTTGTGAGAAATCACATATTCCTCATGTGCCGTTACATGAATCTTCTGTTTCTGTTGAGCTCACAAAACTGAAACCTCCCTGAACTACTGGACACTGGATGACTGGCTGTGGGAGACTGAGTGCCATCTTTTGTGACTCCACTACAATCAGAGCTAACACAATAGCTCTTCTAGCTTGTGACAGAGTGAATAACTGACCCCGAATCAGATGGGTGGAATCCTCTATCCCTCCAAACCGCTTTCAGCGTTCATTCAAATCTGACACAATAAAGTTGCTAAGATTGGCCCCTTCCACTCTTAATCATTACTGCCATACTTTTAGTTGACTATAACTACTCTTTTAATTTTAATTATTCCCAAATAATACCTCAAACAACATTAGTGTCAAACTCCCTATTTCTTTTACACCCAACTACATTCTGTTAATTTCGTAAAACCAAAGTACCATGAATGCTGGTGATCTAACAGAAATGCATGAAATGCTGGAGAAACTCAGTAGATCTGCCAGCCTCTGTGCAGAGAGAAATAAAATTAATGTTTTGAGTCTGACTTTGAAGAAGAGTCAAATCAGACTCAAGACATGAATAAGATTTCTCTCTCCACAAATGTTGTCAGACACATTGACTTCCTCCAGCACTTTTTGTTCTTATTTCTGTTAATTTTGTACTTGTAAACATCTCGAGCAAATGAGTCTCATGTTCATGTTGAATGCAGCTTAGAACGGTGAAAGCAAAAGTTCATAATTCAGACTGACATGTAAATGTGCAGGATTAATCCTTCAAAAATAGCTCACAAGGGTAGATTGTCGGCAATTGCTTCACTAGTAGAAAAGTACGCAAATAAATATGCTCAAGAATAACAAAAAATAGACATAGTTTAAAAATGTGTTGCTGGAAAAGTGCAGCAGGTCAGGCAGCACCAAAGGAGAATCGACGTTTCGGGCATAAGCCCTTCTTCAGGAAGGGCTCTTTTTAAGCTCTGATCTCCAGCATCTGCAGTCCTCACTTTCTCCTATAAAATAGACATAACCTGATTTCTGACATCTAATTTCCAAGAAGGCAAGTCCTTGGGTGGAATTTTTTAGGGGTCTGTGTCACTTGGGCTACAGCGAGACATGGTGTAGAATCAGATGAGCAATTTGGTGAGGCCCATCTCAAAAACAGGAGCAGCGAACTCCACCTTTTATGCTTTTGAGTGAAGTGAGTTTCTCACTCGGCCACAGCGCGTTGCCAATTAAGAAGGATTACTACTTGCTAAATATCTTGTTAACAGCACAACTCACCTCATTAATATTCTGCTTTCTATCTTACTGAATTCATCAAACAAGCTCATTGTCAAAAAATTCGATATGCAAACCAGAGAATGGTGACATCAGCTCACCACTTGCCCCAAACGATCTCCATGTTGCGTTCAATCAGCTAAAGTCAACGGCGCAATCCACAGGCACTAGAGACATGCAATCCCCATCCACGGACATTGGCATCTGGTATTTGCCAATTCTACATGAGCATCATTGCTCCTGATAGTGGTGTAGCAGTCTGCAAGCAGAGATTTGCATTGCAGAGCGCACCAGCAACCAGCTTTGAAAAGTTAGAGTAGGCACTCTTTTGTAAACAGGAACAGGAGCTCATCTCAGAGACTGGATTAGGCTGAGTCTCCAGGATGCTGGCTTGTTCTCTCAGAGCTTGCTCACTTGTTCATGGCATCCCTGCCTTGCCACGCCTTGCTGTGCCAATTAGTGCAGTCACATAACCAGGCAGTCTGCCTTGCTGGTCAGCAATCCCTCAGTCTGAGAGGCACTTTGCTGTACAGCAGGGTGCTTTGTCAATCTCACACATTCACCATGTGCCAGCTACTTACACAATCAACACACCACACGTGGAGCAAGCAAGCACCTATGTTTCAAACTTAGGGGAGTAGTCCTCATCAAAGACCATGGAGGGACCCATCAGTCAGGGGATCCTGGCAGTGTAAGTCATGATCAACCTCCAATATCAGTGCAGGGGATTGACTACGAACAGGGGGCCACTTGGAGTGTTCTCAGTAACAGAGTCTGAGATTTTGCATCCGAGAAGTGGGGCCGACCCAGTTCTGAAGAGTTATATTGTCCAGTCCAGCAGCTAGGGCTATGGCAGTCAGGGAGACCATGCATAGCCTTCAGGACACACTGGACACTTTTTCTCCAGGGCCATCTAGTCAGATTGCTCTAGGTAGTAGGCCATGGGTAAATCCATCTCTCTATCCATGAAAACCAAGGGGAAAGGGGGAGAAAGAGTGGCCCTTGCTGTGTGAAAGAGACCCAGGAAATTAGTTTTCAAGATTGGGGTCTTCAAGCTGGGGTAGGGCGGATGACAATTATGAAGAGAGACAAGAATAAGAGAGGGATTCAGTAAAGCATCATGGGAAGGGGTCATGTGTGAAGGAGCGTTGTTCACAGTCAGGAGCACAGTGGCTTCAAGAAGGAGGCAGTACATAGGTACATCTGACATTGTCACCACAGATGCCAGGGACTGAGTGGGACAGGTGGGCAGTTGCATGCAACTGGGTTGCCGAGAGACCTAGGGATCTGGATGTGCTGCAGCTCACCCACACATTCCAGTAGAGGCTGCAAGTCATTGACCAGGAAGCACTGGCCATCATCTTCCATTGTGCAGCAAATCGAAAGGACTCAAAGGGGAAGAAAGTGATTACACCCACAGTGAGAGTGGGCAGGATAAGTGACTCAGCCTGTGAGGGAGGGGGCTGCAGAACACAATGCTATTAGGACCTTTAAATGGAAGGAGCATGCACCCGGTCCATCTACTGTGCATTTCACTTGGACATCCTGATGCACTGTCTCCCTTTGTGTACTGTACTTTTCTGCCAGAGACATTGCTGAACAACTCATTGACGGGTCCACTTCTGGACACAGAGGCAGTGAAAGGATAGGGATGTTATACGAGGATAGCCAAGGATGAGCCAATGTCTTGAATACATCTTGTTCCTCGTGCTACCAACCTCTCAGCAAGGATGTCCATCCATGGACCTTCAGCTGTGGCTGTAAGGACATGCCTGTTGCTGCCACCAAGCCACTCAGGCTTACACAGAGAGACTAACAGATAAAGTCAGTGATATTTATTTTTAAAAAGTGCAAAATTACTTACCCCTGCCACCAAAGTCTCCTTCATCCTCCTCTCCCCTCTCATTATATCTCAGTCTACTCCCTGTTCTGATGGGGTGGAGTTAACCTACTCAGCAGTGGAGCCCATTGCTCGTGGATGTTTGATTAGGTGAGCCTAGAGGGGAAACTTATGTTGACCGTCTTTGGAATGAATGGCCAAGGGTGGGAGGGGATGGGCAGGGGGAAGGTAGGGGTGGTGTGCTTGGATGGTACCCACTCACATGGAGGTACATGGATGTCTCTACATGCCCACAAGAATAATCTCAGTCTTGTCCTGCAAAAGCCAGGATTCTCTCCCTAGTGGACATGATGGCCCAGTGGTATTGCCGCTGAACAATCAATCCAGAGGTGAAAAGTACAGTGCCAGATAAGCACAGAAGATCAGGCAGCATCCAAGGTGCAGGAGAATCAAAATTTCAAGCATTAGCCCTTCATCAGGAATGTCTCCAGCACCTGCAGTCCTCACTTTCTCCTAATAATCCAGAGACCCAAGTAAAGATCTGGGATTGAATTGTGCCTTGGTAGATGGTGTGAATTCAATAAAACTCTGGAAATAAGAGTCTAATCGTGTCAATGCATCCATTGCCGACTGTTTGGAAAACCCATTTAGTTCATTAATGCCCTTGAGGGGATGATCATCTTTACCTGGTCTGGCCCACATGGGAACTCCATACCCACTCCTGTATGGTAGACTTCAGTGGCAATTAGGGACGGGCAATAAATGCCAGCGACATCCTTATCCTATGAAAGCAAAGAAAAAAGGCAAGAAGCCTTACGTCAGGCACCTTCTGACCCTATGGGCTCTGCTTTGGGCTGTCTTCTCCTCCAATGAGAGACACAGGTGATTTGAGTGTGATTAATGTGGGTGTTAGTGAGAGGTGGGGTAGGTGAAAGTTGGGGTGGCGTGTCCCGGAGGAGTGAGAAGGCAGCGCACAGAGCATGCAGGATTAGTGGTGTGCAAGAGCAAGTGGTGATGGTGAGAGCAAGTGAAGTCAGACGCTGCAGTAAGAGTGGCAGAATGGGAGCCTTAGTGGATGCAGTAGCAGATTCAGAATGTGTGTGAGGAAGTGGAGAGAAGTGTGGGACACTGCCTTGTACAAACTCATTTACCTCCTTTACCTTACACAGCAGCTTTTAAAGATGGCACATCTGGTGAGTGGAGAGCTATTCTGGGTATGCTGTGTAGAACAGTGAAGCTGGAATTGGATGTGGGAAAAGCTATAGGGGTGGGGTAAGTACTTAAAGAGATGGGTTTGGTCAGATACAGAACTCACTAAGGCCTCACAAAAAAAAACTTGACATAGCTCAGACTCAGCCAAAAAAAAATCAAAAGGCTCCGTCCCTTGTATTTATTCCAGCCACTTCCATCAAACAGCACAGACCTATAACGCTGCTTTTCAAAGCAGCAAAAGGATTGACATTTGATTGTGATAAAAAAAAGGAGTTGCACCAAAATTGCAACATGACAAATAGCATTATTAATCTATTGGTGTGCCAGATAGTAATACATTGTGAATTCTCATAGATCACTGGGGTAGATTCAGGGGCAATTATATCAATTTTGCTTATTCAATGGGAGATGAGCATCTGTGACAAAGCCAACATTTGTTGCCCATCCCTAATTAAGGAGGTGGTTAGAAAACTTCTTGAACCCCTGCAGTCTATTTTGATGTAGATACACCCACAGTGTTAGGAAGGGAGTTCCGGTGTTTGACCCAGTGATTACTAAATGACTCAAAAGTACTGGTCTAAGTAAAGGCAGCAAAGTAAACACAACCGATGTCATGGACACCAATGATTACCTTCTGCTTCCTTCCACATGAAGCTCCCTTTCCCCTATACACACACAGTTCACTCGCAAAATACTGCTCAGCCCTTGGATTAACACTTCTATTTTTATTTCTGTTGCTTCTATTCTTAAACAAGAAGAGCAGAAGGACAAGGGAATGTTGCAGCAGCCCCATTTAAGCATTTAGCTGAGCAAGAAGGGTATTAGGTATTCATTTACCGATTACCCCAGTCATATCTTTCAGTCTAAGGCTCATACTTAATGACACACATTACTGTTTAGGAAGAGGACTGGTGGACAGCAAGGCTGGTACCATTGTTCAAGAAGGGAGCAAGGGATAAACCCGGAATCTATAGGCCAGTCAGTCTAACCTTGGTAGTGGGGCAACTATTGGAAGCAATTCTGAGGGACAAAATTATTCTTCACTCGGAGAGGCAGCGATTAATCAAGAGCAGTCAGCAAGGTTTAGTTAAGGGGAAGTCACATCTGACCAACTTGATTGAATTTTTCAAAGAGGTAACCAAATATGTAGATAATGGCAATGCATTTGATGTGGTCGACTTGGACTTCAGCTAGGCTTTTGATAAGGCCCTTCACGGGGAACTGATGGTGAAGGTATGAACCATTTGATGCCAGGAGATTTGGCTAATTGGATCCAGAACTGGCTGGGTGGCAGAAAGCAGAAGGTGATGGTTGATAGGTGCTTTTGTGACTGGAGCCTGTGCCTGCTGGAGTTCCATGGGGATCAGTGTTGGGGGCTTTGTGTGCTCTATATAAATGGTTGAAACTCAAACATAGGGGGGTTGATAACTCAGTTCGCGGATGATTCAAGTATTGGTGGAGTGGTAAATAGTAAGAAGGATAGGCTAGAATGACAAGAGATTAGGTTACATTAGATTAGATTAGATTAGATTACTTACAGTGTGGAAACAGGCCCATCAGCCCAACAAGTCCACACCGACCCTCTGAAGAGCAACCCACCCAGAACTATTCCCCTACATTTACCCCTTCACTTAACACTACGGGCAATTTAGCATGGCCAATTCACCTAACCTGCACATTTTTTGGACTGTGGGAGGAAACCGGAGCACCCAAAGGAAACCTACGCAGACAAGGGGGAGAATATGGGGCTGGTCAGACAGGCTGATCAGTGGCAAATGGAGTTCAACCAGATAAATGTGAGGTAATGCATTTGTGCAAAACAAACAAGGCAATATATGATGAACAATTGGACTCTGGGAAGCACAGAGGATCAAAGGGACCTTGGGCTACATATCCACAGGTCCCGCAGGACAGGGAGATAAAGTGGTTAAGAAATCATATGGAATTCTTGCCTCAATTAGCCAATGAATGATTGAATATCACATGTATGTTTTGATAAGAATAGAATAAAATGCAATGAAAAGCTTTCATTTGTCACCACAGTTCAGCGCCATTTTGAACAATTTGAGGGTGAGGGAAAAAAGGAAAGATTAGCCTAAAGACAGTCCATCAGTCCTGAGCCAGATCATCAACATCAGAGGGGCCTGCACCGCCATCCATCCTCCACTGCCTCGCAGTCAGACACAACTAACGTTGAAGTAGTCCATCTTCAAGTGCCAGCATTCACCATTGGGCCAATACTCCTCCTCCAATGCCTCACCGCTGCCTCCAACCAACATCAAAGTCTGTGCAAAATTATGAGAGGACGAGATAGAGGAAACAAGAAGTAACCTTTCCCCTTGGAGGAGGGTCAATGACCGGGCACATGGATATAAGGGAACGGGCAGAAGGCTGACTGAGTATGTGAAAAAACTTTTTCAAACAGATGGTGGTGCGAATGTGGAACTCACTGCCTGTACGGATGATGGAGGTAGAAATGTTAAATTCATGACATTTGAGAAGTATTTGGACGCACACATGTGACACCAAGGCATACAAGGTGATGGGCCAAGCATTGGAAATAAGATGAAAATATTTAGCTGGTTGTTTTTCACTAGTGCAGTGGACTGAAGAGCCTTTGCTGTATTGTAGAGCTCTATGACTCTATAAGAAAGTTTCTACACTGGAAATGGTCATGACAACAAGTGAAAGAGGAGCAGCACATATCCAAAGGTACAGACTTGGCCGTCCTACTCCATGCTATCTTTAAACAAAAGTGGCTGCTTCTGGGTTCAAGGATTATTCCTCAACAAAATTAGACTGTGGCCCAAATTCCTGGCCATTCCAGCACAAACCATTTGCATCTCCAACAGGAATGTAACAGATTGGCTGGAAAACCGACCAGAATCAAGAAACATCACATTTTGGCATAGGTTTGGCGATTTAATAGACTTTACCAATATAGGATTATCTGCTTATCCCTTAAAGATCCATAGCTTTAGAGGATTTAAGGTGAAACCAAACCTTATGTTGACAGTACGAACATCCTCAATTTCTTAATTCGCAAATGGCAGCTTAGTAGCCTGTTTGGTGAGTGCGATGAGATACATGTTTGGGATGTAACTGAGGAATTAAGCCAAATTACAATCTGGACCCCTTCTGATTTGTCAATGGTTCATTACAAAGATTCTTTCTTGGAAGAACCAACACAACAGCTTTCTCCAGGGATTCTAGAATTTTAAATCAAGTTGAGATCCAAAGTGTGCCAATGGTGGAGCAGGTGACCAGCGTCCTAACTGAAAACAAGAACCGTGTTCCAACCTCGAAAAATGGAGCAGGGTTAGCAGTGGAGGCTCCTCGCATAATTGCTATGATCACAGCACAGCAATATTTCACTCTCACTTCAGTGCACCACCATGGTGTTGCACTTGACCCTGAGATGAGCTTCCAGTCCCAAATGCACTCTCCAGCAATTTCTGTGCTTACTTCCTCAGCAGATTTGACAGCATCTGTGGAGAGAGAAGCAGAGTTAACATTTCAGGTCCAAAGATCCTTCTTCAGGTGCTGCCAGACCTGCTGAGTTTGTCCAACAATTTCTGTTTACGCACCATTACTGAAATGTTCACTTCTACCTCCTGAACTCCATGGTTCCTGCTTCAGTTCCACTGCTGCTTCTGTTATCCTCAGCAAAGCCTCTGTTAGTGTTGATTTATTTATTCCAAAGCTCTCAGGACATGCCCAAGACAGAAGTGTTTGCATGAGAGCTTGTAATTTTCCAACAAAGCATAACTCAAACACAAGGGCCAATACTACATTTTCACAGGGTGGCACAGTGATTAGCACTGCTGCCTCACAGCACCAGTGACATGGGTGCGATTCCAGCCTTGGGTGACTGTGTGGAGCTTGCACGTTCTCCCTGTATTCGTTCTGCTGGGTATTTCACTTTCCTCCCACTGTCCAAAGATGTGCAGGTTAGGTCGATTGGTCATAGTAAAAACGGGGCTACGGGGCTAGAGTGGGAAGGGTGGAATGCTCTACAGAGGTTCAGTGCAGACTCAATGGACCAAATGGCTGCTTCCTGCACTGTCGAGATTTAACAATTTCCAGTTAAGGAACTCTACAGCCTCGAGGTGTCAACGTTGAATTTAACAACTTCTAAATGTGACCACTATTTATGCCCTTCATTTCTCCTAGCCCCCAGCCCCACTTGCCCCTCACCAATCTCATGTTTGTACCTTGCTTACTTTGTGCTCAGAAGCAAGGGCCAATTCTCTCTCTTTCACACCTTAATTTACCCCTGCCCTACCCCTTTTATATTTGTTTTCTTTCTCCACTATTAACAGCCCCTATGTCGTTTGCACAGGATCTCTAAGCTGTCCGCCCTATTGCTTCTCCTCTGTCTCTGTTAAAAATATAAAAAGGAACCTGTGTCTGGAGGGTGGTGCTGAGTTGGAGGCTTGAGGTTGGGATAATGTGGGGGGAGGTCCTGAGCCTCCTCCACAGCCAAACCGTTACCACTCGATGCCTGAAGGAGGAAGGCCTCATATTCTGTCTTGGGACCCTGTAACCACACAGGAGGAATATGGATTTCAGCAGCTTTTCCCTCCCCACCACAATCCCAAGCCTCCAACTCAGCACCACCCTCCAGACCCATCCATGACTGCCCCCTCTGAGCTGTCACCTTCTCCCTCACTTTCATCCCAGCTACCTTCCCCCCCAACCCCACCCCCCTCCCACTTATCTCTCATCCCCAACCCACAAGCCTCATTCCTGATGAACAGCTTATGCCCGAAACGTCGACTCTCCCGCTCATCGGATGCTGCCTGAATAGCTGTGCATTTCCAGCACCACATTCTCGACTCTGATCTCCAGCAGCTGCAGTCCTCACTTTCTCCATGGATAACATAGTTAGCCAAATATTGGGGCCTCACGACCTTGTTCAGATAATCTAAAATCTGGTTAATCGAATGCCGGATAATCAAGGCTCCTCTGTGCATATCTTATGCCTATAACTGAGGCTCATGTACCCATCTATTGAGAGCATTTGACCTCTGCTTCAACTTCTAAATGAGAGAACAAAATTACAGCAAACCTGGAAATTGCTTCAATCATTTAGTGAGGGAAACCTCTTCGATTTACTGGTGATCCATGACAGTTCAAGAAAGTGAAGATATAGAGTCATAGAGTCATAGAGATGTACAGCACAGAAACAGACCCTTTGGTACAACTTGTCCATGCCGACCAGATATCCCAACCCAATCTAGTCCCACCTGCCAGCACCCAGCCCATATCCCTTCAAACCCTTCCTATTTATATACCCAACCAGATGCCTTTTAAATGTTGCAATTGTACCAACTTCCACCACATCCTCTAGCAGTTCATTCCATACACATACCACCCTCTGCATGAAAAAGTTGTCCCTTAGGTCCCTTTTATATCTTTTCCCTCTCACCCTAAACCTATGCACTCTAGTTCTGGACACCCCCACCCCCAGAGAAAAGACTTTGTCTATTTATCCTATCCATGCCCCTCATGATTTTATAAGCCTCTATAAGGTCACCCCTCAGCCTCCGATGCTCCAGGGAAAACAGCCCCAGCCTGTTCAGCCTCTCCCTGTAGCTCAAATCCTCCAACCCTGGCAACATCTTTGTAAATTGTTTCTGAACCCTTTCAAGTTTCACAACATCTTTCCAATAGGAAGGAGAACAGAATCGCATGCAACATTCCAACAGTGGCCTAACCAATGTCCTGTACAGCTGCAACATGACCTCCCAACTCCTGTACTCAATACTCTGACTAGTAAAGGAAAGCATACCAAATGCCTTCTTCACTATCCTTTCTACCTGCAACTCCACTTTCAAGGAGCTATGACCCTACACTCCAAGGTCTCTTTGTTCAGCAACACTCCCGTGGACCTTACCATTAAGTGCATAAGTCCTGCTAAGATTTGCTTTCCCAAAATGCAGCACCTCACATTTATCTAAATTAAACTCCATCTGCCACTTCTTAGCCCATTGACCCATTTGACCAAGATCCCGTTGTAATCTGAGGTAACTTTCTTTGCTGTCCACTACACCTCCAATTTTGGTGTCATCTGCAAACTTACTAACTATACCTCTTGTGCTCCCATCCAAATCGTTGATATAAATGATGACAAATAGTGGACCCAGCACTGATCCTCCTGGTCACAGGATTTCAGTCTGAAAACCAACCCTCCACCACCATCCTCTGTCTTCTATCTTTGCGCCATATATAATCTCAGTAAGAAGCCCCAGCAATCACTCCCTAGCTTCCAATAGAGTTCTGGGGTACACCTGTTTGGTTCCTGGGGATTTATCCACTTTTATGCATTTCAAGACTTCCAACATTTCCTCCTCTGTAATGTGGGCAATTTTCAAGATGTCACCATCTATTTCCCTACATTCTATATCTTCCATGTACTTTTCCACAGTAAATACTGATGCAAAATACTCGTTTAGTATCTCACCCATTTCCTGTGGCTCCACACAAAGGCCGTCTTGCTGAACTTTGAGGGGCCCTATTCTCTCCCTAGTTACACTTTTGTCCTTAATCTATTTGTAAAATCCCTTTGAATTCTCCTTAATTCTATTTGCCAAAGCTATCTCATGTCCCCTTTTTGCCCTCCTGATTTCTCTCCCTTAAGTATATTCCTACTGCCTTTATACTCTTCTAAGGATTCACTCGATCTATCCTGTCTATACCTGACATATGCTTCCTTCTTTTTCTTCTTTTTCTTAACCAAGCCCTCAATTTCTTTAGTCATCCAGCATTCTCTATACCAACCAGCCTTTCCTTTCACCCTAACAGGAATATACTGTTTCTGGATTCTCGTTATCTCATTTCTGAAGGCTTCCCAGTTTTCAGCCGTCCCTTTACCTGCGAACATCTTCCCCCATTCAGCTTTTGAAAGTTCTTACCTAATACCATCAAAATTAGCTTTTCTCCAAATTAGAACTTCAACTTTTAGATCTGGTCTATCTCTTTCCATCATTGTTTAAAACCTAATAGAATTATGGTGAGTCAAACAATCAGGGCAGGCAGGAACAAAGCAGAGAACAAGGTTGGACTGATAAATTAAACTGCCTTTATTTCAGTGTAAGAGGCCTAATAGGGAAGGCAGATGAACTCAGGGCATGGTTAAAAACATGGGACAGAAATATCATAGCAATTACAGAAACATGGCTCAGGGATGAGCAGGATTGGCAGCTTAATGTTCCAGGTTCCAAAGCTACAGGAAGGACAGAAAGGGAGGCAAGACAGGAGGGGGAGTGGCATTTTTGATAAGGGATTTGGCCCCAAAGTGCACCCCCATTGACACCTCAATCACCTGCCCTGCCTTATTTCTCAAGAGTGGGTCAAGTTTTGCACCATCTCCAGTCGGTACATCCACATACTGAATCAGAAATTTTTCTTGTACACAGTGGTTAGCAATGCTGCCTCACAGCGTCAGAGATCCGGGTTCAATTCCCGCCTCGGGCAACTGTCTGTGTGGAGTTTGCACGTGCTCCCTGTGTCTGCGTGGGTTTCCTCTTGGTACTCTGGTTTCCTCCCACAATCTAAAGATGTGCAGTGGAGGTGAATTGGCCATGCTAAATTGCCCATAGTGTTAGGCACATTAGTCAGGGGTAAACGTAGGAGAATGGGACTGGGTGGGTTGCTCTTCAGAGGGTCAGTGTGGACTTGTTGGACTGAAGGGCCCGTTTCCACACTGTAAGTAATCAAATCTAATCTAATCTTAACAAATCCCTTTCCATCTAAACCCTTAACACTATGGCCGTCCCAGTCTAGGTTTGGAAAGTTAAAATCCCCTACCACAACCACCCAATTATTCTTACAGATAACTGAGATCTCCTTACAAATTTGTTTCTCAATTTCCCTCTGACTATTAGGGGGTCTATAATACAATCCCAATAAGGTAATCATCTCTTTCTTATTTCTCAGTTCCATCCAAATAACTTCCCTGAATGTACTTCTGGGAATATCCTCCCTCAGCACAGCTGTAATGCTATCCCTTATCAAAAATGCCACTCCCCCTCCTGTCTTGCCTCCCTTTCTGTCCTTCCTGTAGCTTTGGAACCTGGAACATTAAGCTGCCAATCCTGCCCATCCCTGAGCCATGTTTCTGTAATTGCTGTGATATTTCTGTCCCATGTTTTTAACCATGCCCTGAGTTCATCTGCCTTCCCTATTAGGCCTCTTACATTGAAATAAAGGCAGTTTAATTTATCAGTCCAACCTTGTTCTCTGCTTTGTTCCTGCCTGCCCTGACTGTTTGACTCACCTTTGTTCTCAACTGTACCAGTCTCAGATTGATCTCTTCCCTCACTATCTCCCTGGGCCGCCACACCCACCTTACTAATCTAAACCCTCTCGAGCAGCTCGAGCTAATTTCCCTGCCAGTATATTAGTTCCTTTCCAATTTAGGTGCAATCATTCTTCTTGTACAGGTCATTTCTATCCAAAGTGCTTCCAATGATCCAAAAATGTGAATCCTTCTCCCACACACCAGCTCCTCAACCATGAACTCATCTACTGTATCCTCATATTCCTGCCCTCACTAGCTCATAGCACTGGGGGTAATCCAGATGTTACTATTCTCGAGGACTTCCTTTTTAAATTCCTGCCTAACTCTCTGTACTCTCCCTTCAGAATCTCAACCTTTTTCCCTCCTATATCATTGGTTTGAATGTGTACAATGACTTCCTACTAGCCCCTCTCCCCCTTGAGAACATTCTGCACCCTTGCTGAGACATCGTTGATCCTGGCACCAGGGAAGCAACACACCATTCTGGTTTTTCGCTGCTGGCCACAGAAATGTCTGTCTGTACCTCTGACTACAGAATCCCCTAACACAATTGATCTCTTGGAACCTGAGGTATCCCTCATTGCATTAGAGCCAGTCTCAATACCAGAAACTTGGCTGTTCATGTTATGTTCCACTGAGAATCCATCACCCCCTACATTTTTCAAAACAGCATACTTGTTTGAAATCGTAAAGAAAATTCTAATTCAACGTACTTATTGTAATTCACTCTCCAGTAATTAATGAAATTGCATTTCTGTTCCATTCTTATGCAGCAGGTAAATTACTTTGACGAGGTGCTCTTCTGAACTCAACACAGCGTTCAACTATATCACACGTAACCTCTCTTGCCATGTTGTCTTCTTTTTTGGTTTTGGTCATGCTCTCTTGTTGCTGTTTTCTCCTTTGGATAGCAGCTATCCACCATTTTGCCATTCACATCTCCTCTAGAGAAGTAGGATGAGGAGTTATCTCAACTTGAAACATTAGCTTGCTCTCAATCCACGGATGTTGCCTAATCTGCTGTGATTTCCAGCATTTTTGTTTTTGTACAGATTCCAGCATCTACACTAATTTGCTCCTCTAGAAACGTCACTTATTGCTTTCCTTGCCCATTTAATAATCCCTTTGGTGTTGCACCACCAACTCTTTTGTCACTGCTCCTGCACTTCCTGTTATCACAATCTCCCCTTTAGCTTTTTTCTTCATCATTCCCCCTTCATTCGCTTAAAGCCAAACACGACTCTAACTTGTCTTAGTTCTGATGAAAGCTCACTGACCTGAACTCTGTATCTCCCTCCACAATTAGTGTCCGGCCTGCAAAGGTTTTCCATCATTTTCTGCTTTTTTTTTCAGATTTCCAGCATGTGAAATTGCTTTTCACTTTTTAAATTACTCTGTGGATTTCCCAAGACCATCTACACCGAGTTCCTAGACAATCAGACAGCATTCCCTTTGAAAGAAATTTCCACAATCACCTTTAAACTGAATGGCACAGAGATCTTAGCAAATCCTCTGGCTCCAGATTCTAATCACTTGACTGGCACTTAAGCTCCTTAAAGCTGGGTCTGAGATAACATCTGAAATACTATGTAACTGATTTCTAAAGTTGCCACTGATGTACTTTTTTAATTTCACCTAGTAATGGCTTCTGAGATCAACTCTTAACAGCAGTTAACCTTTTAATATCTACAAGGAGGTATGCATTTAAGTGTCTCTCATAGGTCCATATTTTGTTCATGGTTGAAGTGATTACTAAAAAGGTGAAGTGAGTAAATTTGTGAGAAGTCATAGGCTGAGAATCTCCCTGCCCTGTTGCAGGCAGTGTTTTTGTACTTTCAGAGATTGGATGTCAGTAAACAGAGAGCACATTTAAAGAAACTCCAAGCATGATATTGTTCCCAATTTCTATGGAGACTATTATTCTCACCTACTGCTGGTTTCCTCTTGCTTGGAAAGTGTTGAGATTGTTAATGGCCAAAGCTGTGAGAATCCTAAACCCTGAGGATTTATTAACTGCTTGTTTGCATCTGGACTGAGCTTGTCAAACATGCTTTTGTGGGAACAGTTGGGACCTTAAAACAGTACAGCCTTTCCATTGCTGACCTGTCACGTTGCACATCCACAAGTTGGCAGAAAATGAAGAAAAACCAAGAAGACTGAGCATCGGCCCAGTGCCAGCATCTGGTATGGGGTCTTATGTGCTCATGTCAAATATATTTACACACACACACACACACTTAATATATATATAGGACCACCCCAATATATGTAGAGGAAACATAAGTACTGCTATATATCCAATGGCTGAATAATTTCTTAATGTCTACTTCAACAATGCATTGTACACAGATAGCATCTGGCAGAAAGTCTGCTCTTTAACAAGTAATATTATTTGTTACTCATGACTGATCGTCTTTGAACAGTCCATTTACCGTTCATTCAAACCCTTTAACTTTACTGTGGTCGAATCTCATTATGTGTCAAATGAAGATTAATTCTCCTTATAAAATCTGACTTTGTAAATCAAGTACTTGCTTGAATGATTTATTGTCACATAATTCTCGGGAGATACAGTGAAAAGTGTTCTATCACCATAATCTGGCGCCATTTTGAAGTACAAAAGAATCGGCCAGGTCCCAAACATGGCTCCAGGACTTATGCAAGGTCTCTGCAAGTCTCTGCTCTAGACCGCCCAGAGGCAGGAGTCCCTGCTCTGCCATTGCTGCAGCCAACACCTCTTCGCCAATCCCAGAAGGTCATACATCGGACTTTCGGAGCAATGAGTCCCCATTCCAGTCAAAACCAACACTGCTCCAGCCTCCCTGTTATATCAGGAAGATGAATAAAAGCAGAAGAAGAGCTTAAAAGACAAAAGGAGAGATAATGAGTATGTCTGGCCTGGACCGGACAGGTATACAGTGCCGGTGCTGCCATCTTGAATAGCTGAGCTCGTCTTCATTGTGTAAGCATTTATTTAAGACAGTAGACAATTAAAGGTTATGATCCTCATTTCAGTTTGGGGAGTATAACCAAATTTTGGATAGCAACATTGTTTCCTTGGTGTAGCTGAAGATTTTGTGAGTTGGCATTTACACTTTCCAATATGGTAGCAGCTATGTGGGTGCAGTAACAATTGACACCTATGATGTTGCTGATGACCAAATGATGATAGCAGATAGACAACGTGAAAACAGATAACAGTGGATTTGAGGAAAGAAAAGGAATCCAACTTCTGTTGGGAATACTTGCGAACTACATGAAAAATTGGAAACTATTGACATATTTTGACACTTCCTGAATTAAATAGCATTTCTACCAAAGTTTGAAGGGAAGCCATGAAATAGTCTTTGAAATGAGATCAACAATTTAACATGAATGTGATTCAGCTGCTAATTACAGATAGTCAAGTGACTTTGGAAAAATAGCCCAGCAAAGCTTTCAGGGACATAAGAAATGCGATTTATTGTCCTTACTTACTGGAAAAGCTAGCTTTGGAAGAAACTAGGGGATCCCTGTACTGATGGTTGCCTAGCTACCTTTTTGGATTTGATTTCTGTTTCATACACCTAGGATACCAGCTGGACTAGTGAACAGGTCAAATTCCTGAATGAAATCAGGCTCGATATATCATGTGTTTTTTTAAAAATTAGTTTATTTGTGGTGGTGGACAGTCACAGAAACAGAGTCACACAAGACCACAGAATTTTTCCAACAACACAAAAAAATGTCTATTACACAACGTAAAATAAGTAAAAACCAAGTTATCAAAATATTGAACACTGAAATATCTTAAGCATACACTAAAACCAAGTTTCAACCTATTACCCTGCACTCCATTTCAGGGATTTAAAAACAGAGAAATTATACCTCTCTGTTAACACGCTAAATGTTATACAACTGATTCACCCAGTTTGTTTGCTGTGAGCTGTGGCATATTCTTCCAAGAGTATGCACAATCTGAGAGCTTAGATTTTCCCAGCTTCTAATAACCTACAGCTTTCTAACCAAACCCTGTGTTTTGTCATTGCAAAAATGAAGGTTTTGTACTGAGGTGACTGTCTTTTCCCTGAACCATCCTCTACTTCTTTAATGAGAGAAAACTATAATTGTTTCTGATCCCAGTCAAGCCTCCTCCAAACTTACTTCAAAACTTTCAATTTCTCGGTTTTCTAAACAAAAATCATTGCTATGAATGATTGATTGTTTGTTCTGAATGAAAAACAAACTAACAACCTTCAATGTTTACCCTCCCATGTTGTTAATTACTACAAGGCGTCTCCTAACAGTCACCTGTTCTCTGACATGTACTTAATTCGGTCACTGTTTCAGAAGGACACTCTCAGTTTTTCCTTTAAAGAACACTTTTCACAAAAGTAACTATCACCCATATGACTTAATATTAAAATCAAAATTCCAAAAATGGTATTAATATATAACAAATAAATTAAACAGTTTTCAATATATGGTCAAATAGAAGAACATCTTCAAAACTGCTATAAGGCTATAATTCCCTTTCTTCCTTGGGAGTTTCCACATCTTGGTAACTTGATAACCTTGTAAACCAGGGAAAGCTGAACTGTGGTAACCAACCAAAAATTTAGATTCAGCCTGATTTCCATCCAAACCGAAGCCTTGATTGGAAGATGTTTGAAGGTTATGGCTCTCAACAATTCAGTTTCATGAAGAGAATCCTTGTGGACTATGAGAATTCATCAAGTTGTACCTTATAGTTTTCAAACCATTGGATGATTCATGTGTTTTCCTTTTACATTTTTTGGAATATCGCCTCTGCAATGTCTTTGTTAACTTGTGTGTGTCTTCGTTCTAGTTTCAGATATAACCCAGTTTTGCCATTTGATTTAAGAATGAGGTATGTCATGTGTTAAAGGGATTAAAGAAGCCTGACAAAAGTGTCTTTTACTCTGGACAGCAAAAGGGAAACAATTGACCGTTTTGGTGATTGAATCACAACATTTATATGAGTTTATGGAATTGTGGAACTTGATCGCCTGCAACTTCCTCCATTACAATCGTAACACAACCAATAAGTCATATGAGAAATAAGTTCCTAGAATTAATTGAGGGCCAATGCACTAAGCCTCAGACTTCCAGGTAACTATAGGTAAATTTTTGTGCCTCCTAATAATCCTTGTTCTTGAACAGAAAAACATGCACCCTCACATGAGCCAACTCAAAACCATGCTTGTTCACATTCAAAAGTTCAGAACTGTACAGATTTATTCAAATTCCAGTTTTATATTGAAACTGTGCATGCATAAAGACATCTGTGCCAGATGATGGTGCTCTTCCAGTTAACATTTGGAGTGCTCAGGCAATGCTTTTGTATTCGGACCACACAAAAGTAGCTTTGCTATATCCCTAGAAGTTTTCAATATTGTTAACTTCGGCACTTTGCTCAATGTAGCCAATAGCAAGACTTTGCATTGGAATGCCGGACTAAAGACAAGCAGGAGAAAGCATATATTGTGACTGAGATGCTCTCGGATACATTCATTAGTACGTCCTATGGAATGTGTTTTCACAACAAATTTTTTAAAAAGAAACAAATACGTGCAGTCATGGGATAGAAAGAATTATATGGTTTTGATGCAATTCAAACAGCACTCTCGTAATATATAATACCACATACTACTTAAGATTGCAACTTCCTGAACAGTGTTCAATGTTTGGAAGTGTTACAGGTGTTACTGAGAGAATCTAATTAAGAACAATGATAAGTAGATTTTTTTTTAACTACCCTGCTCAGCTTGTCAAAGTGTGGCATCTGGTGGTTTAGTTTGCACTTGCAGTCCAATTTAAATCAATTTCCCCTTTCAAGTAAGACTGCTACTCTGTCATTATTTTCAAATTAATGTGGAACAATTGCTGCTTTGCTGAAATGCAAAGTTAGCAATAAAGCATAGGAGTTAATTTGACGATCTGAGTTCAAGGTCTTATGGACAAAGGACTGAAAACATCTCCATTAAATGTAACAATGTGTACAATGAATCAGTTCACTGCCAAATTCCTTTTAGCAAGAGTCCAAGCAATTTTTTGAATGTAAAATTAGAGCAGCCTTTTATCATTTATTGTTGGGATATGAGGTCAATCTTTGCTGGCTATTCCAAAGTGCCCTTGAGAAGGTGGTCGTGAGCTGCCTTCTTGAACTGTTGCAGTACATGAGGTGTAGCTACACCCACAGTAATACTACAGTGAGTTTCAGCATTATGATCCAGCCATAGTGCGGGAATGGTGACAGAGTTCCAAATCAGGATGGTACGTGAGTTGGAGGGAAAGTTGCAGGCAATGGTTATCCCATGCATCTGCTGTCCTTGTTCTTTCAGATGGTTAAGGTCGGAGGTTTGCTTGGTGTTGTTAACGGATGCTTGTAAATTGTAGTAGATCATCTCATAAATAGTATGCACTGCTGCTGCTGTATTTAGTAGTAGAGCGAATTAATACTCAAGGTGGCAGATAGAGTACTGATGAAATGGGATATCCTGGATGATGTATAGTTTCTTAAGTGTTGTTGGAGCTGCATTCAGCCAGGCAAATAGAGAATATTCACATTAGATAAACTAGCAGGATGGTGGAAGAACACAGCAAGCCAGGCAGCATCAGGAGGTGAAGAAGTCAACATTTCAAGTATAACCCTCCTTTCGCAAAATTCCCAGCCTCTGACCTGCTCTTGTAGCCACAATTTTTATATGGCTGGCTGGTTAATATTTCTGATTGATGGACCTACAGGATATTGACATTGGAGGATCCAGTGGTGATGCTATTGAATGTCAATATTTCTCTTATTGAAATGGTCATAGACTGGCATTTATATGACGTGAAGTAAATGGATTCTTGGCTCAACTTTTTGAATCATAAATATCAACCTAAAGCAAGCTGCTGAAGAGGAGGGAAAAACAATGTCTAGTCAGCAAACCACAGTCTTTTTCATCTGCCTAAAATTCTCTTACATATCAGTCAGATCTTTAAAGTAAGACATTTTTCTTCAACAGATAACAAGCCTCTGTGGAAAAATTAACAGATATCCTGTCACTGCTGTTGTATCTATACATTAATTTGTGTGTAAATTCCTTTCATACATTCAAAGGCCTGTTTTGCTAATTAAGTCTTAAATAATTTTAAAGTTTGGTTAGTGTGGAATTATGAGATTGAGTGTACAAGGTAAAAACCTAAATACTTTGCATTCAAAAACCAGTATAAATGCAAAAACAGAAAAGTAAGATAAAGCAATGTAGCAAACTTCAAATTGCACTGACGATAGTGCCAGAGATCCCCAAGCAAGAAGGGTGTAAAAGGTTTGTAAGCACACTGAACTGCAGGATTGCTTTAGCACATGTATAACTTATGTTGTTCAAACCAAGCATAAAGTGCAAATGATAACACTGTGGGATTATAAACCACGGGATGTGTTAAACTACTATAAATTAAAACCGTTAAGTTGATCTGGCTGGAGAAATCCATTGTGAAATACATTTACCTTATCTGAAATTCCATAATGATAGACAGAGTGTAAGAACTCATTCCACACTGGTAAGTACATATTGGATTGTGTCCTTCCATAGACTGACTTAGACAACTACCAACAGTATTGAACAACTCTTTAAATATCTAAATAATGTTCTTTCATTGGTAGCTCAGAGAAAAAAGAGGAAGTTTGAAAAATTACTAATACTGGGAAATGAGTGTTCTTGAAGTGTACAAAATTAGCCAGACCAGTACCTCTCATTTTCCAGTATTACTGGCTTTTCATAGGACATCTTCATGTTATTGTGCTACCCCAGAACTTGTCTCAGCTTCAATAAACTCATCCACATCTCATGGTGTGAACAAATGGAAGGACATTTCAACAACACTACTTGACCACATTTGTTTCATTCAGGCTTACTGCTGTTGTTCTGTTAACCTGCTAGATATAATCTGGGTATGTTCTTGCCTAATTTCTCAACTGGTTACAGATCCCTTGTGATAATGTTTTCCTGGTGGTGCATTAATTTTATCTGCATGCGAAAGCATTTCAGCACTGTAACGTGTGGTCTGGTATATCTATGTCTGGGACTTCAGAATGTAGGGATCATCCAATAAGACAGGTGAGAGCAGGAACGGCTGGGAGGAGGGAGAAACTAAGAATTTAGATGGGAAGTCACTAAGGAGCAATTCACCAGCTTAACTTCAGCGGGAAACAATGTAGGCCAGACACAAAGCTAGGTGGGAAGAAGAAGTCTGAGAAGAACGCACAAATGTTTCAGTGTGGCTTGCACAAGTTGAGATAATGGGCAGATGAAGTATAACGTGCATAAGTGTGAGATTATCCACTTTGGTAGCAAAATTAGGCAGACTGATTATTATCTGAATGATGACAGATTAGAACATTGGGAGGTGCAATGAGACCTGGGTGTCCTCATACACCAGACACTGAAGGTAAGGATGCAGCTGCAGCAGAAGGTGAAGTGGTAAATGATACATTGGCTTTCTTAGTGAAAGGATTCAAGCACGGGGCAGGGATGTCTTGCTGGAAGTATACATGGCCTTGAGGAGTATTGTACAAAGTTATGGTTTCCTTATCTGAGGAAGGATGTTCTGGTTATGGAGAGACTACAAGAAAGGTTTCCCAGCCTGATTCCTGGGATGGCAGGATTGACATATGAATAGAGATGGGATCGATTAGTACTATATTCACTGGAGTTTAGAAGAATGAAGGAAGATCTCATAAAAAGCTATAAAATTCTCACAGGTTTAGACAGGGTAAATGCACAAAGGATGTTCTCACTGACAGGGTATTCGAGAACCCAAGGTCACAGTCGAAGGCATGGGGTACACTATTTAGGACAGGGATGAGGAGAAAGGTCTTCTGCTGGAGTGTGGTGAGCCTGTGGAAGTTTCTGCCACAGGAAATGGTAGAGGATAAAACATTGCATGTTTTCAAGAAGGAGTTAGATATAGTTCTTAAGGCTAAAGGGATCAAAGGGTATGGGGAGAAAGTGGGAGCAGTGTACTGAGTTGGATGAGTAGCCATGATTATTTTGAATGTGTAGCAGAATGAAGGGCTAAATGGACTATTCACACCCCACATCCCCTCCCCGTTTTCGATGATTCTATGCATCTCCAAGTTAGATCACTGCAATCACTGAACCTCAAACCAGAGCAAGGACAGAGCTTTATGTGATTCTCAAGATCAGCAATACCCTGAACGTTTTTGCTTACAGGTTGCTCCATACTACAGGGAGGTGACATCTCCCAGTTTGTTGTTCATTATTGTGTTAGACTGATGACCAAGGCTCTTCATACCAGGATTGACAACTACATTACTTTCACAAAGGACAAGGGACAAAACAAATCAGGATAAGGGTACTTTAGGCTTCCGTCACATTGGACGTTTCCCCAGGATACAAAGTGCCAAAGACTGCACCCATATTGCTTTGGTAAATCCCCACCAACAGGGTTTCTTAATAAAAATACTTATCACTTCCTCAACATGCAATTTGTTTGCATCTCAGGCTGCACATCGTCTAGATCGCTGCCAGATTTCTGAGCAACAGTTATGTTCATCCATCGTGTGCAGGTTTATTATCTTGTTTATATTCAGATTGCAGACTGATTACCGGTGACAAGATTTATCTCTTCAGAACTGACTCATGACTGCTGTCTTGGACATTGCTGCAGAGTTGACCAACAACGAGAGCCATGTCACCACCGGAAACAGCATCAACCAGACAAGCCGCACATAGAAGCAACGTTTCAGCCACCTGTCCCCATTTGGGGAAACTGTTCTGTTAAGTCTTCAACACAATCCAAGATTGCTGCAGATTTGTTCTCCTCCTGGCTCAACAAAAATATTTGGGTTGTTGCTGGTCCACATGTGGCCTGTTCTTGGCCTGGGAAATCAGCTGCCTCACATATATGTTTAATGTCATAAAAATATTAGGTACAACTAAGATATTGGAATGCCAAATGGAATGTTGACCTTTACTTCAAGGCTGATAAAGGACAAAAATAATCAAGTCTTGTGGCACTGGTGAGACCACATTCAGTCTTTTGAGTACTGTTTTAGTCATCTCAATAAATGAGTGATATATTTGCTTTGGAAACAGTTCTGGGAAAGGTACGGGGCAGGTTCCTGGGATGAAGGGGCTTTCTTCTGAAGAAAAATTGAGCAGACTTGGCTTATAGTCACTGGGATTTTGAAAATTATCTGATTGATACTTAAGATTCTGAGGGCGCTTAACAGAGTAGATGCTAAGAGGATGTTTTGCCTTTTAGGGGAACCTGGAAATAGGTTTCAGAATGAAGGGTCTCCCAGACAGAGTTGATGAGGAATTTCTCCTCTCATGTTTTTGAAATTCTCTTTTACGGGAGAACATTGGAAGCTGAATGAGTAAATGAAAACATTCATGGGCTTGCATTACACAGGATCTGATCTACAGGGCTTGTTGGGGAGAGGTAAGAAAGTAGAGTTCTAGCCACAGTCAGGTTAGCCATGATCGTATTGAGCAATGGATGAGCTGAATGAACTACTCCTGCTCCTATTTCTCATGTATCTTCGTGGACCATTCAGGATTATGACCTAGAAACTGGGCTGGATTTAGTGGTGACAACATTGCATCTGAAAGCAGGGTCAAAGGTGTCCAGTTGTCACAGTGAAGGATGGCTGCCCTCCCCAGTAGCAGTCCACAAGTCAGAGAGGTGTCAGCTCAATAGTGTCACCAAGAACAGTGGCCACTACTGGGACTGCATCAAGATGAGCAAAGAGTGCCCAAAAGGGACAGTACCCTGGTTAAAGGCCACCAAGGTGTCACTCAGGTGTGCGTGGCCAAATCCCCAGGTCTCCAAACTCTCTTTAAATCATCATGGAGTCAAATTTGCAAACCTGCAAAGTTTCATTGTTCTTACCTTCACCAGGTATGAAGCAGAAAACAAAGAAGAATCAGTGATTTTTTTTTCAATTATGGATATTCCTGGATTATAAAGTGTGAAAGGAAACTGGATTTGTTTTTCTGGGAGAGAAGAAGAAATGGAAGTGGCATGACTTGAGATGTGGTTGGCAAGATTGGGGGATGTGGGGAATTCAAAGCGATGCTAGAGATTTGTCAGGAATTTGTTTGCCTACGTAGATTGACATTGGAATGAATTTCTATTGGCGCTGTTTTGTGTTAAATCACTGAGCTCAAGTAAAACAAAGTTGCATTATTATCTGGGGGAGAAGTCAGTGGAAACCGGAAGATTGGTCATGATAGTTTAAACAGAGGTGATGTAGCATTTCTGGAAGACTATGGTTCCTTATTCCATGCATCAGTGTTCAGAGGAGTTTGCCTGTTTTGCCTTTCAAAAGGTTTTACCTGGTTTTCACTCAATTTCCTCAGAAAGCCTTGTTGTGTTTTGTCGGTGGCCATGAGATTTGTGAACAAGTACTGGATATCGGAAGCAGTCACTGAAAAGTCTGATGAGCCTGTAGCTGTCACAAGAACTGAGGTCAATGTTTAAGGCAACTTCAGCCACTCCACAGAACCTGACACTTTTAACTAGGAGCAATATCTTCTCAGGAAAGTCTCAATACCTGAAACAATAAGTGCTGCCTTACCTGCTGAGGGCACCAGCAGTTTCTGTCTTTATGTCATATCAATATATGGTTTTGCTCAGTACACCGGGTTGGAATTATGTCTTGGGCCCATTAGCGTATCTCCAATCCATGGTTCATGATGTCCCTGTATTCTTTGTGATGGCCATTAATTCACTTAGGAATGAATAGAGGAGGGATATAGAAACATGCATGGACCAAACTTACCCTTAGTGAATTCTGATTTCAGACAGGTGAACTGGACGTAATAAATTCCACCGAGCTGAATTTGGAGACATGAGCATTTGCGTACTTAGGCGGAAATGTGTCAGCTGGGGATTCCAGTTTCTTCCTGCCTCCCTCTGAGAAATTTCAAGTTGGAAGGCTTGAGGACAGCTGGAGGCCAATTGAGGCCCTTAAAGGATCACTTAATGATCATCCTGCCACCACCATCGGCATTTCACCATTGGACAGCAGGGACACACCAGCCAGGCCTACTGCCAGGAAAGGCCCTGAGGGCTGGGTCTTAATAGGTTGATTCCCTTCTTGCCAGGCTCTCAGCATCCAACAGAGGTGTGTATTGTTGGAATTGGTGGAACCTGGATGAAGACATCTCTGTGCCTTAAAATCAACCCCCTCCCCCACTTTAACAGAGCCCTCCAGTATGGGCCCAGTGAAAGCATCCCAACTAATGTTTATTCCAATGTCTCCAGTCCTTCCTGTGACAACTGCCAGTACACGAGAGTTAGCGGTTCCTGAGGGTCACCTGTTTCCCTGCACTCTGATTTCTGGTTGGTTTCACCTTACACAATACTGGAAATCTGAGATGATTCCTGATTGGGACATAAACCCCTCAAGCCTCTCTTCTACAGTAAGCATGGCGGGATTGCCACCTGTTTTCAGCCGGTGGATGCCCCTTCCTCAATATAGCCAATACATTCTAAACATTGACTTTGTTTCTCTCACCACAAATATAGCCCAACTAAATGAATATTTCCTAGTATTTTCCATGTTTACCGAAGCAAAACTGTCTCTTACCTGACATGTCTTTGATTCACTGTATAGTGAAATATGTTTTGTTAATTTGCAGCTACACCTTTTGCTCAGGGAATCATTTCTGATAAGTTACTATTAAAGGTAGTTTCTGTTTGCAGGTAGTGGTAACACCTCTCCATTGTCTTGTATCTATCATTCCCTCACCATTGACCCACAACAAACTCCACCTGCAACAAAACACCAAAGGACCTGCCTCAACAGAACCCACAATAAAACCTGAGTTTGGAGGATGGGTAAAGTCAAAACCAAACAAGAATGAAACAAGCCAAAATTTGCTGAGAGTTCTTATTATTAGAATGTCATTTCTGTTTGTAATCTGGTGCAGTTAATATCTTTTGGAAGTGTAAGGATGAAGATGTGGTAGAAATCACACCTCACAGGCATGCCTTAGTCCAGTAAACTATTTTATAAGATTACATCACCACAGGAAGTAAATAGGTGCAAAGATAAAGGCACATAGGAAGTGCGTATTGGAAAATGCAAATATTTGAGAAGTAGACTGTGAAAATACTGATAAGGGAAGCTATTATAATTTGGAACCATCACTGACTTTTATCATCATTAGAATATACTTGGAAGCATTTGTTATTGCAAATGGGCCTATGTTCACTAACAGAATTGTTCTAAGTCCATCGTCATTGCCAAATTTAGTCTCAAAAATGTAATTCTTCTGGCAACATTGATGATGTGTTAAAACTTAAAGTCTTTAATCTTTGCTTTTAAAGTAACAACAGTCACCCCTTTTACTTTAAAGTTTGTATTAAGAAAATCTACAATATAGTCCTACAAATAGATTGATTTGGAGGTGCCGGTGTTGGACTGGGGTGTACAAAGTTAAAAATCACACAACACCAGGTTATAGTCCAACAGGTTTTTTTGGAAGCACTAGCATTTGGAGTGCTGCTGATGAAGGAGCAGTGCTCCGAAAGCTAGTATCTTCAAATAAACCCGTTGGACTCTAGCCTGGTGTGTGATTTTTAACTTTGTGCAAATAGATTGCAAGTGTGCCATCATTATTTTATCATTGTACATCTCTGTGTAAAATCTATTTTATAAAATAAAAAATATCCTGCTGCCCAGGGAGTGGTAGTACCTCTCCATTTAGATTCATTTGTCTTGTATCTATCATTCCCTCACCATTGATCCACAACAAACTCCACCTGCAACAAAACACCAAAGGATCTGCCTTAACAGAACCCACAATAAAACCTGACTTTGAAGGATGGGTAAAGTCAAAACCAAACAAGAATGAAACAAGCCAAAATTTGCTGAGAGTTATTATTATTAGAATGTCATATTTTGTTGCATGTTATTAGGAATACATGAAAAAAGCAATTTGGAGAATATTAAAGAAAAATAACACGAGTTACACTCCACCATAAATTGTTGAGTAATTTGTGCTGCTCTGCCATTAACCTCACCAAAACTGGGAGAAGTCCATTCTCACCGGTTGTAGTTAATGGCACTTGTGAATTTGTTGGATTTATAATGTTGTTATGAACTAATCTCATTCTAGCTACTTACAGCCAGAAATCAATATTGTAAAGGACCCTGATAATAGTACGATTTATGGACCTGACATGGCACTCCACCAGGAAGGCACATAAAGGGTCCTATACACTGTGGAGTCTCTCTCTCCAGCATTTAACAAAATGGCCCTGGATGTTTGTTAATACCTTTTACCTCGACTGTTTTTCCATTCCAATTCTGCTGTCCACACCCAGCCACATGCCCGATGGGAAAGATGTCAGCAAGAAAGGTACTTTGGTTGGTTAGTTTGGAAGAATCAGCTCATCATTAACTTGTCCACTTAGCAAATAAAAGCTATCAAATTCTTCACCTGGCCAACTTGTTTTTTTTAAAATGTATTTATTTGTGTTCTGCCTTCACAGAGTCAGTGCAGACTAGATATGAAGCACCATGCAAACTTCTAAGAAATTATGAGACAACGTAACTGCAAATTTGTTGGACCAGAAATTAGTGCCATGCAGGATTACCAAAGAATAGAGATAGGAGGAGATTGAATATAAAAGATAAATACAGTCCCTGTGTCAGAAGGTGTAAACTCGAATTGTATAATTAACAATAGTCAAGGGAAATGTTATAGTTCCATAGACAAGACATAGACAACCATAAATTCAACTGAAAATGAAGGTTCTCCTGGTTTATAGATTTATCTGGAATATATACACTTACCGACATACACAGAGTGCTGAAATGTCCCAAGCAGAAATCATTACAATCTCTGTGGAGCTGTATTAAAATCAACAGACTGAAAATTTATTTCAGTATTGCCCTTAAGGCATAATCCATTTGATGGTGCCTCTCATTCAAAGGGATTTGATCTGGAACAAGTTTGTTTTGAAGTTCAACTGCTAATTACTTCATCAGAAACTATACCAGTCTGATTTATCATAAGTGACAGAAAGGTTACAGCTTCATCCAAACAGTGATTGGTAAATGCTGTGAAGTTCTGCTTGCTGTTTTGAGTTATTAGACTAACTCCCAGTAATGTTCCTACTATACACTTCAAGGCAATCTGTAAGCAATCTCTGCTCAATCTAATGAAGGCATGAAAGGAAGTGTGTAACAAAATCCTGATGAACTTCATTTATTCTGTTTGGGATGATAGAATGCTACAAGGTTGAAAGAATGATGACAAGTCATTATTTAGATTTCAGTTTAACCACGCTCTTGTAGCCATTGTGACTGCTAATTAAACAACCTGAAATGCTAAACAAATGGACAGCTAAAAACCAAAATTGATGTCAACAAGGTCACTCTATTAATTGCATACATCAGTTCATTCACCGTGTAAAAATATACAGAGAATGTGTCTGTGCTTTTCATTTCTCAGCAATACATTAAAGAGTGAAAAACACCATATATTGTATTTTATTGCAGGGCTCTGCATCCAGGCATCTAGAATTGAATGTTGAAGTTGCATAACTACTTCAGGAAATATCTGTCATTCATGATTTAAATTGGAGGAGACTTGTCACCTCAAAAGGGACAGCAACGTTTACAGATGATGTGTTGGTGGATATTTTCAGGCATGTTGTTCCCCGAAGCTGATCCTGTTGTTTCCTCTCTCTTGGGGGCACGGACTCCTGCTGAGGTGTAGTTTTACACGTGGATTATGTGCCTTGTGGTAATTTGACCATGTAATTGCTCCAGTGTGGACCCAGATATTGAGTATCAGCAGGATATCTAAGAACAATGGACTTCAAATCTGTTGACACTCAATGTACACTCACGCTCACATGTATTTTCCAACAGAAAGTGGTGTCGAGCTTTGAGTGTTATTGGAGCTGCAGTCATCCAGGCAGCTGGGGAGTATTTCATAATACGCTCGACATTTCCTTGGTAGATGCTTTGATGAGTCAATAGGTGAGGCATTTGCCACAGAATTCTCAGCTTCTGACCTGCTGTTGTAGCCACAATATTTATGTGGCTGGCCTTGTTCAGCTTCAGGTTGATGGTCAGCCCCAAAATGCTGATAGGAGGAGATTCAGCAACAGAAATGGCATAGATTATCAATAGAAAATGGTTAGATTTACTGTTGTTAGAAATGGCCACTGCCTGGAACTTGTGTGATGACACGTACTTACCGTTTATCAAGCTAAATCAGAATGTTATCTCGGGCTTCTTCAGTCTCTGTTGGTTTGTTAGTGCATAGATCTATAACCATATGTAAGGGTGGTGAAGGTACAGGAAAGCATTTCCTCCAGAGCATCAAAAATGGCTGGCAGCTTCTGTCATAGTAGCGCATAGTCTGTCTCTGCATGCAAAGGTTCAGTCTCTGTCATTTCCACACCTCCAACAGGATATCACCACCATACACATTTCCCTTCCCCCTCCTGTCAGAGTTCCAGAGGTACTGTTCCCTTTGTAGGAGAAAGTGAGGACTGCATTTAGGCTTATGTCCGAAACGTTGATTCGCCTGTTCCTTTGATGCTGCCTGACCTGCTGCGCTTTTCCAGCAACACATTTTTAAGCACTGTTCCCTTTGTGACATCCTGGTCCACTCCTCCACAACTTCAAGCACTTCCTCACTCTTCATTGACATTTGTTTCTGTCCAAGACCCCAAACACACCTTCCAGGTGTAGTAGCATTTTACTTATACCTCTGTCAATCTAGTCTACTTCATTGGCTATTCACAAAGTGGCCTCTTTCACATTGGCAAAACCAAAGGCAGACTAAGTGACTGTTTTCACATTAACGACACCAAACGCAGACTGAGTGACTGCTTTCACATTGGCAAGATCAAAGGCAGACTGAGTGACTGCTTTTATATTGGTGACACCAAATGCAGACTTGGTGACTGCCTTGTGGAGCACCTCCAATTTGTCCACAAGAATGACTCCAACCTTCTAGTTGATCTTTCAATCTTGATCCCATCCTGACATTTTATTTCAAGCCTGCTACAACGTGCCAACAAAGCTCAACCCAAGTTGGAGGAACTAAACCTAATTTTCTCCTTAGGCTCCTTACAGCCTCAAAGACTCAACATATTGAGTTCAACAACTGCCGAGCATGTCCTCAGTCCTCCACTTTGATTACAACACCTCCCCCTTCCACCTACCCAGCCACGGTGGCACAGTGGTTAGCACTGCTGCCTCACAGCGACAGAGACCTGGGTTCAATTCCCGCCTCAGGCAACTGTCTGTGTGGAGTTTGCACATTCTCCCTGTATCTGTGTGTGTTTCCTCTGGGTGCTCTGGTTTCCTCCCACAGTCCAAAGATGTGCAGGTTAGGTGAATTGGTCATGCTAAATTGCACATAGTGATAGATGTAGGGGAATGGGTCTGGGTGGGTTGCTCTTTGGAGGGTAAATGTGGATTTGTTGGGCTAAAGGGCCTGTTTCCACACTGTAAGTAATCTAATCTTTTATTTATGTCCAGTCAGCTTTTGTTCTCAGCAGAGTGGACCTGGTTACTCTTCTTCACACCGATCACTTTTACCCATTTTACGTCTCTATTTCTCCTTTACTAACATTAGCATTCCATTTGTCTTTTGTGCTTGCCACACTCACCACCAGTTCTACCCACGTCTCCCCGCCCCCGTCAACAAGTTAAAAATATCATTGTCAGATTCCAGTCAGACTGAAAACAAAATTCATTTCTGACTCAAAGCAATACATTTTTTCTCTACACAGGGGCTGAGTCTCTCCAGCAATGTCAGTTTTTAGACGAGGTCCATTATGTCTGACAAGCTAAATGGATCGCTCAACTCATAAAGACCAAGCAAGGGCAAAGTTGCGATAGTCCTGCTATAGATCATAGGGCTGCTCTCTCATTAGATAGAGATGATGGGTGGTGGCTTAAGCTGACTGTCATCACATCTCAGGCAAAGGAGAAAGATTGAGAAAGGAGTCCTTTACGGTAATCTCAGTCAGTGCAAGAACTGAACCCATGAAGTTAGCATCACTCACCAGCTATCCAGCCAACTGAACTAACTGATACATCAGGGACACATGGGTATTGAATGCACAAGACAGCTTGCATGAGTCTGTGTACTGTCCAGGGATGAATCAGGACATATAATGATTTATGAATGCATGAGAAACTTGCCGGATATATCAACTGCAGCATTGGAGGGAGCCACTTCATCTACACAACATTTCATTCTCTCCTGAAACAAAATTAGCAATAGACCTATTCATATATGGAGAGGATCCTTGTGATGGATTACTTCTTGAAATTTCCCATTGATTTACAACAAAGCAACACAACAAGCAAAACCTTTGTTGACATAATGAGTGCTATTTCTATTTATTCAGAGTCCTAGATCAGATGATGTCTGACATTGGACAGCAATACACTGGCACACCATTTTATAGGTATGTGTATGAAATGGAGGGTGACACCCATATTACATTGTCACTCATTTATCCATGTTCAAATGGCATAGCAGAACATAATGGAATTGTTTTCATAGGACATAGCTTAAGTGCCAAGCAACAAATTCCAGAGGTGAGGTAAGAGTGACAGCGTTTGACATCAAAGCTGCATTCAATCAAGTGTGGCATCAAGGAGCCCTAGCAAATCTGAAATCTGGTTGGAGACATACCTGGCACATCAGAAGGTATTTCTGATTGTCGGATATCTCTGCCGGAGTTCCTCAGGGTCATGTCCTAGGCCCAACCATCATCAGCTACTTCATTAATGACTTTCCCTCCATCATAAGGTCAGAAATGGGGATGTTCGCCGACGATTACACAATGTTCAGCACCATTCACGATTCCTCAGGTACTAAAGCAATCCCTTTTCAAATGCAACATGATCTGGACAATATCCAGGCTTGGGCTGACAAGTGCCAAGTAATATTTGCACCACACAGATGCCAGGTAATGACAATCTCCAATAAGACACAAACTAACCATGACCCCTTGCCATTTAAAGAGGTTTATAAAATCATGAGGGGCATGAATAGGATAAATAGGCAAAATCTCTTTGCTGGGGTGGGGGAGTCCAGAACAAGAGGGCATTGGCTTAGAGTGAGAGGGGTTCATATATAAAAGAGACCTAAGGAGCAATTTTTTCATGCAGAGGTTTGTACGTGTATGGAATGAGCTGCCAGAGGAAATGGTGGAGGCTTGTGCAATTGAAACATTTAAAAGGCATCTGGATGGGTATATGAATAGGAAGGGTTTGGAGGGATATGAGCCGGGTGCTGGCAGGTGGGACTAGATTGGATTGGGATATCTGGACAGCATAGACAAGTTGGACCGAAGGGTCTGTTTCCATGCTGTGCATCTCTATGACTCTATCATCACTGAATCCCCGAGTATTGAATCCTTGGGGTTACCATTCACCAGAAACTCAACTGGACATGTGACTGTAAACATAGTGTCTACAAGAGCTAGTCAGTTGCTAGGACCATTAGGAAGGTGAGTAACTCACCTTCTGACTCCCAAAAGTCTGTCCACCATCTACAAGACATAAGTCAGGAGTGTAAAGGGATCCCAACTGGCCTGGATGAGTGCAGCTTCAACGACATTCAAGAAGCTTAACACCATACAGGAGAAAGCAGACCGCTTGATTGGCACCACATCCACAAGCTTCCACTCCCTCCATCACTGATGCTCAGTCGCAGTAGTGTGTACTAACTACAAGATGCACTGCAGAAATTCACCAAGGATACTTAGACAACATCTTCCAAACCCATGACACTACCATCTAGATGGACAAGGGCAACCAATGCATGAGAACAACAGCACCTGCAAGTTCCTCTCCAAGCCACTCACCATCCTGACATGGAAATGCATTGCAGTTCCTTCACTGTCACTAAGTCAAAATCCTGGAATCCCTTTCCTAACAACAGTGTGGATCAACCCACAGCAGTATGTGGGCTACATTAGTTCAAGGCAGCTCACCATCACCTTCTCAAGGGCAGTTAGGGACAGCAATAAAAGCTGGCCAGCCAGCAGCACTCATGAACTACAAATGAACAAAAGGATTTACACTTTACATTGCTACAGTTCATGCAATAGCAATCGAGAAAGGAATACCACCCCCAGCACAACTCATGCTTGAAGGCAAATGGAAATGTTGCAGGATATTCTTCTTCAAAGACAGAGTGGAACATAAGAGATACATGGTGTGTGTGAAGAAAGGGATGATCACCTTATTGAGATTGTATTATAGACAACCCTAATACGCAGCGGGAAATTGAGAAACAAACTTGTAAGGAGATCTCAGCTATCTGTAAGAATAATAGGGGATTTTAACTTTCCAAACATAGACTGGGACCGCCGAAGTGTTAAGGGTTTAGATGGAGAGAAATTTGTTAAGTGTGTACAAGAAAATTTTCTGCTTCAGTATGTGGATGTACCTACTAGAGACGGTGCAAAACCTGACCTACTCTTGGGAAATAAGGCAGGGCAGGTGACTGAGGTGTCAGTCAGGGAGCACTTTGGGGCCAGTGACCATAATTCTACTAGATTTAAAATAGTGATGGAAAAGGGTAGACCAGATCTAAAAGTTGAAGTTCTAAATTGGAGACAGGGCAATTTTGATGGTATTAGGCAAGAAGTTTCAAAAGCTGACTGGGGATAGATGTTTGCAGGCAAAGGGTCGGCTGGAAAATGGGAAGCCTTCAGAAATAAGATAATGAGAATCCAGAGAAAATATATTCCTGTTAGGGTGAAAGGAAAGACTGGTAGGTATAGAGAATGCTGGATGACTAAAGAAATTGAGGGTTTGGTTAAGAAAAAGAAGGAAGCATATGTAATGTATAGACAGGATAGATTGAGTGAATCCTTAGAAGAGTATAAAGGCAGTAGGAGTATACTTAAGATGGAAATCAGGAGGGCAAAAAGGGGGTATGAAATAGCTTTGGCAAATAGAATTAAAGAGAATCCAAAGGATTTTTACAAATACATTAAGGACAAAAGGATAACTGGGGAGAGAATAGGGGCCTTCAAAATCAGCAAGGCGGCCTTTGTGTGGAACCACAGAAATGGGGGAAATACAAAATGAGTATTTTGCATCAGTATTTACTGTGGAAAAGGATATGGAAGATATAGACTGGAGGGAAATAGATGGTGACATCTTGCAAAATGCCCAGATTACAGAGGAGGAAGTGCTGGATGTCTTGAAACGGTTAAAGGTGGATAAATCCCCAGGACCTGATCAGGTGTACCCTGGAACTCTAAGGAAAGCTAGGGAAGTGATTGTTGGGCCTCTTGCTGAGATATTTGTATCATCGATAGTCACAGGTGAGGTGCCAGAAGACTGGAGGTTGGCTAACGTGGTACCACTGTTTAAGAAGGGTGATAAGGACAAGTCAGGGAACTATAGACCGGTGAGCCTGATGTCTGTGGTGGGCAAGTTGTTGGAGGGAATCCTGAGGGACAGGATGTACATATATTTGGAAAGGCAAGGACTGATTAGGGACAGACAACATGGTTTTGTGCATGGGAAATCATGTCTCACAAACTTGATTGAGTTTTTTGAAGAAGTAACAAAGAGGATTGATGAGGGCAGAGCGGTAGATGTCACTTATATTGACTTCAGTCAGGCGTTTGACAAGGTTCCCCACGGGCGACTGATTAGCAAGGGTAGATTTCACAGAATACAGGGAAAACTAGCCATTTGGATACAGAACTGGCTCAAAGGTAGAAGACAGAGAGAGGTGGTGGAGGGTTGTTTTTCAGACTGGAGGCCTGTGACCAGTGGAGTGCCACAAGGATCGGTGCTGGGTCCTCTGCTTTTTGTCATTTATATGAATGATTTGGATGCGAGCATAAGAGGTATAGTTAGTATGTTTGCAGATGACACCAAAATTGGAGGTGTAGTGGACAGCGAAGAAGGTTATCTCAGATTACAACAGGATCTTGACCAGGTGGGCCAATGGGCTGAGAAGTGACAGATGGAGTTTAATTCAGATAAATGTGAGGTGCTGCATTTTGGGAAAGCAAATCTTAACAGGACTTATACACTTAATGGTAAGGTCCTACAGAGTGTTGCTGAACAAAAAGACATTGGAGTGCAAGTTCATAGCTCCTTGAAAATGGAATCACAGGTCGATAGGATAGTGAAGAAGGCATTTGGTACGCTTTCTTTTATTGGTCAGAGTATTGAGTACAGGAGTTGGAAGGTAATGTTGCAGCTGTACAGGACATTGGTTAGGCCACCGTTGGAATATTGCATGCAATTCTGGTCTCCTTCCTATCGGAAAGATGTTGTGTAACTTGAAAGGGTTCACAAAAGATTTACAAGGATGTTGCCAGGGTTGGAGGATCTGAGCTATGGGGAGGGGCTGAACAGGCTTGGGCTGCTTTCCCTGGAGCGTCAGAGGCTGAGGGGTGACCTTATAGAGGTTTACAAAATTATGAGGGGCATGGATAGGATAAATAGACAAAGTCTTTTCCCTGGAATGGGGGAGTCCAGAACTAGAGGGCATAGGTTTAGGGTGAGAGGGGAAAGATATAAAAGAGACCTAAGGGGCAACCTTTTCACGCAGATGGTGGTACATGTATGGAATGAGCTGCCAGAGGATGTGGTGGAAGCTGGTACAATTGCAACATTTAAGAGGCATTTGGACGGGTATATGAATAGGAAGGGTTTGGAGGGATATGGGCCGGGTGCTGGCAGGTGGGATTAGATTGGGTTGGGATATCTGGTCAGCATGGTCGGGTTGGACCGAAGGGTCTGTTTCCATGCTGCACATCTCTATGACTCTATGAGATAGGTAATGAGTAAGCTGCATGCTGGGGCAGAGATTCAGAGTTAGAAATACAAATAAAAATGTTTGGATACCAGCAAAGGTTTCTGGAATACGCAACTGGTCCAGACCATATATTTGAAGTGTGCCAGGTCCACCTTATCTGTTTCTATCATTATCAAATTGACAAGTGCCTACATCTAATCATGTTTATTTGCTTGAGATGAGCTTTTGTCTTTGGAAGAAAAGGGACGTTGTTTTATTCTCATAGTGAATATATCAGGATCATATTTTTGAAGCAACCTGTTCTGAGATGGTAGTCTACACCTTTGGATCTGGTAGGACTTGATACCACCATTGCAAATGATCTGAGGATATAACAATCTCATACTCCATCTTAACTCAAATCACTTGAAGCATGACACTCTGCTGGGTGTATCCTGCTCAAGTGTACATTAGTAGCTTAATATTAGCCAGGATACTTCTGTGCCTTGGGAATCTAATGTTTAATATTATGCGATTTGGAGGTGTCGATATTGGACTGGGCTGTACAAAGTTAAAAATCACACAACAACAGATTATAATCCAACAGGTTTATTTGGAAGCACTAGCTTTTGGAGCACTGTTCCTTCATCAGGTGGTTGTGGAGTATAAGATCGTAAGACATAGAATTTATAGCAAAAGTTTACAGTGTGATGCAACTGAAATACAGCCTCATATCTTCAATGCACCTCGCACCTTCAATGCATTATCTGAGCCCACATGGCATCTATTTCACTTGAGAATGCAACTTTAAAAAAAAGTTCTGGGATTTACATGTGAAAGAACTAAAATCAACACGGTAATTCTAAAAGATGAGACACTTAACAAATAATCCAGGTCATAGAGTCATAGAGATGTACAGCATGGAAATAGACCCTTCAGTCCACCCCGTCCATGCCAACCAGATATCCCATCCTAATCTAGTCCCACCTGCCAGCACCCGGCCCATATCCCTCCAATACAATTTCAGTTGTATCACACTGTAAAATTTTGTTATAAATTCTGTGTCTTATGATTTTACACTCCCAACCACCTGATGAAGGAGCAGCATTCCGAAAGCTAGTGCTTCCAAATAAACCTGTTGGAATCTAACCTGGTATTGTGTGATTTTTAACTTTGTTCATTATAGCTAGTTGTCACAAATGTATATTAGATTCTTCAATATCATGATATCCACACTCAGTTTCTTATGTTACAGGAGATAACATAAATATTGCTACATCAGGTAAAACATCCTGTTGGAGGCCAATTCACATCATGGACTACAATTTTGTTTGCTTAACTAATTGGTGGGGACACAGGAGAATGAGTTTAGTACATTAACAGAAACATTTGGTGAAATGTCTGAAATAAATTCACTAAGCAACACAAGTTTTGCATCTGAACTTAAGGTTGGGAATGGAGGAGGCACAATCTAATGCTTTATTGATTAATTAATGTCAATTTGATAACTATAAAAACAAAAAGTTTTAAACCCATTCTACAGCTGGACAGCCTAATGGAAAATTAAATGTAACTTTGGAACATGCAATTATTACATAGTGCAGGGATTCAATAAAGGGAATAGAATTAGCACAAGGAGAAATTGAAACCACAGTAGCTTCCCTGAAATCTCAAGATAATATGGAGAAGTAATTTAAGAAGAAAAATAACTTTTTCGAATGTGTAACCAGTGAAATAGAGTATGAGTCTACAGAGAATTTACATTACACTTGTCAGGCTAGACATGGAACACAGTGTGCAATTCTGGTCATCACCATTTTAAAGGGATATTTCATATGCTGCTGTAAAGAGAAAGTTCAAGAATGATCCCTAGTTTAAACTCTGGATGAACTTTGAGATTCATTAAAAGATTATTAATTTTTTATGTTGTATTGTCTAAAAAAAGACATTTGGAGAAGTGCCGGTAAATGCATGCAAAGTAACATTGCACTTTCAGATGATAAAGATGGGGCAATTGCTTGATGAGTAATAGAAGGGGGTCAAAGGTAGTTCCTTAGGGTGAAAGGTTTTGAGAAGTGGGCGAGTGATGGCAAATTTAAAGGAAAGTGAGTCTGTAGTAACTGCACTAACATATTTTGCTACAGGTTTGATAAGACAAGGCATCACATGTGCTGTCACTCAGATGGTGAGCTCGCTACCTCACGAGCCCTGCTGATGAGATCCCCAACAGTGACAAGGTGCTTTTTAAATTGAAAGGCAAAATGGGAAAATATGCCAATTAAGGCCTTTTTTTTTGCGATGCTTTAGATCTGGTAGTGTCCAAGAACAAGCCCTTTTCACATAATGAATTGCATATTGGTTGTCAACCAAGGGAGGCTGGTTAAATTAGATCGGAAAAATGTGTTGCTGGAAAAGCGCAGCAGGTCAGGCAGCATCCAAGGAGCAGGAGAATCGACGTTTCAGAAGAAGGGCTTATGCCCTAAATGTCGATTCTCCTGCTCCTTGGATGCTGCCTGACCTGCTGCACTTTTCCAGCAATACATTTTTCAGCTCTGATCTCCAATATCTGCAGTCCTCACTTTCTCCTGGTTAAATTAGATAACTAGCACGTAGTTCAGAATAAAACCAGCAGCGTGTGTCAAATTGCCATTCTGGCTGAACTAAATTGACTATGTGAAAGTATGTGACTATGTGAATATCCTTTACTGGGATCTAATTTTTCACCCTGCCTGTGAGGGTTTGGAGGTAATGAGAAACGACACTGACAAAAGTCACTTAGAATAAGCAGCAAACCAAGGACCTGGCTTTGAGCAGAATAGGCATATCCATGTCATACCCTAACAAAAGCACTAAAAGAAAAATGAACATTCTTTGAAAAAAAACACAAGGCAATATTTAAAGATATTGCAGAATTTCAGTGAATGGATTAAAACACTGAGTGAAATCATCAGTGCCAAGACAAAGCAATTTTATTTGTGATTTGGAGATGCTGGTGTTGGACTGGGGTGTACAAAGTTAAAAATCACACAACACCGCTAATTGGAAGCACTAGCTTTCGGAGCACTTCTCCTTCATCAAGTTGTCCACAATGATGAAGGAGCATCGTTCTGAAATCTAGTGCTTCCAATTAAACCTGTTGGACTATATCCTGGTGTTGTGTGATTTTCAATTTTATTTGAGAAATGTAGTAAATCTATGTTCTATATGAACATGTAAGTTGAAACATTTTTAAATAGTGTAGAGGAGTAAGCGGTTAACCAGCTGCTCATAGCAGAGGCATTGATGTGATTTACTTTCGGTGATTTGTTACGTCCGTGAACTCTGCAAGTTGAAGCTTAAAACACCAGGGAGAAATAATCAAAGGAACCAAGCTTCCTCCTGACCTGGACTTTTAACACATATTTCTCTGGCATATGTAAAGTAATGAATATAAAATGATGACATACTAAACATAAATTCTGACAGCAAAAAAAAGTGAAGCTTTAAGGCGATGTTAAAGAGGCTATAGCTACAATCATTCATTGATTTACATATCAAAAATACGAGGTGAACTGCGTTTCAAAGGAATCATGCAAGAACTTTGAAAAGTTCAGGTAAAAGTATCTTTTTAATGACAGAACATGGGATTACAATGTGTTTTCTTGACAGGCATGGAAGACTAAGCATTCAGCATCTGTTGGATTTAATGACACTATTTAAAATATAGACTGACTGTCGTGACAGATTTCATTAGTATTTTCCGCAATCTTACAAGCAGTCACAAGTACATTGTCCCAGGAGATGGAAATGCTCAATAATTCTGAGATGAGTGTTGATCTGTGCACAGTAGCTGGATTGTTCTGCTAACATCAGGCTTTGACAAAGGCCTCACTGTGCCTACCCTTTTGGGAAACCATACACCTGACTAATGGTCGAACACACATCATAGCTGCAGGGACCAGAACACTCACGTTTAATAAAAGCTGGCATGTACATTACACTTCCTGATTCTGTTATCTGTTCATATTACTTCTGCTGAAATGGTGCTATGAGAAAGATAGGTTAACATAACCCTTTGTCAATTATTTAACCAGCTACGCTTGCTAAACATTAATCTCAAAGATATTCAGTTCAGACTGTTAAAGTTGTGGAATCCAGTACATCATTATGTTTTTCATATACAATAATATTAAATATTGAGAAAGTTCAACAACTTTGAAAAAAAAATTGCATTTCTATCAATTACCTTAAGAATTGTGGCATGGAATCTGGCAGGAGTCTGAGTGCCGTGGGCTTTGGTGATATTTGTGACAGATTTGGGCAAGACATCAAGAAAATCTCACTCTATGCTTTATGGGTTGGCTAAACAGCAAGGCAAGTTTCTCACAAGGCAGCAGCACATTGCCTGTTAAGGAGGATTATCGATTGTCAAACACCTAAGTAATAGCCCAACTTGCCCCTGATTAATTTGCAGCTCCCTATCTTACCAAATGCACTAAATAGGATAGATGTTTAAAAGTCTTCACAGGGAAGTCAGAGCAGAGGCCTGGCAACTTCTTGCTGCTGTCTGTGAAGAGCTTTCCTGTTACTAACAACCAAAATGCACCGCAGGGCACACTCCTCAGAATCCAGCCAGAAGCACCCCCCTCGTCCAGAGAGATTGGCATCAGGCATTTTCCAACCCCTCACCACCACCTCTCTGATCCACTTACAGGCTATTTAGGAAGTACAGAAAATGCACACTGCTCACAGCAGTGAAAGTCTGCAGCAGGGACACAACGCACGCAGGAACAAAGCACACAGATTAGACCAGGCTTCATCTCAGAGCTGCTGACTTGTTCTCTGTGCTGACTTTGCTTTCTCCCCACAGGTGCTGCCAGACCTGCTGATTTTCACCAGCGATTTCTATTCTTAGATCATGGAGGACTTCCTGCTTGCCTGGTTAAGTGCCACTGTAATGACACTCAATAAGCTCAACACAATCTAGGAAAAAGCAACCCACTTGATTGTCTATCCATCGGCTACCTTAAACATTCACTCCCTCCACCATCAATGCACAGTGGCAGCAGTTTTTACCATCTACAAGGTGCCCTGCAATAGTACACCAAAATTCCTTTGACAGTACGTTCCAAACCCATAGCCTTTGGGTCCTGTAAGGACAAAGAGCAGCAAATGCAAAGAAACACCACTCGCCCCAAATTCCACTCTAAACCATACATGATCCTGATTTGGAACTTCACTGTCCCTGGGTCAAAATCTAGGAGCACCCAATTTACTTCCTGCCATGGTCTGCAATATTTGAAGAAGGCAGCTCACTACCTCCTAGGCACTGAGTCCCACATCCCCAAAATGAATTAAAAATAAACTCAAGATATCAAAAACTGCGTGTATTATGCAACAATTTTGCCATTGCATTTTACTGACTTGTTTGAAATAGAATCGTGTTCCTTTTAAAAGTAGTTTTCTCCACTGGTAGATTGGTCACCACCTGGCATCCAATTATAGCTTGAAGACATCTCTCAGCAACCTTCATCACAGGTCCACATTTGGTTCCATGGGCAGAAGTTTCCATTTCTTTCTGTCTGTCAGTATTCCCAAACTGTCACCATAGCACGCACACACCCGACAAACGAGTAATCAAATACTCTGTCCGAGACTTGCAAACACTAACACAGCAAAGTCAAAGGTCTCAAAACCACAAGATGTTCCTGAAGTCAAATAAATACCGTGATGGTTGAAAAAGTTTTAAAATTTACATCTAGCTACTTGGTCATGCAGCCTGTAATTTATTTCAGAAAATTGTGCTGGTTATTGTAGAATGGAAATGTGTGTTCAGTATTCGTTAGTTTTCTCTCCCAAGTCTTTATTTTACTCATTTTTTTGTCTCCTTGTCTTTTACAATTTTATGAAAGGTGGAGTAGAATCTATTGGATAGGTTTTTCAATAGACAGGATGATGGAATGGCATCCTTTTGAGTTGCTTGATTTGATAAGTCAAAGGTCATGTTAAATTAAATTTATTATTACTGTTAAAATAAAATCCAATGAAACACTCAACTCCAGTTGTACTCCAGTAGTTTACCAAACCTAAACCAATGATTTACAAAAACTTTGAAATGCAAAATCTGTAATAATCATTATTTATGTTCTAAGTCAAAGTCAATCAGCACTTGAGAATGAAGTCATTTCAAAACATTTCTACCTTACACAAAACTGTGATCTTTACAAAATAAATTACAAAATTCAAATAGATAAACCTTTATTAAATGTTTTTTCACCATTATTATTAAAGTTTTCTTAAGATTAATGGCTCACAATCATTTCATAATGTCTTAAGCTATGAGTGTACAGAAACAGAACTGTTCATTCAAGTCAGCTGAGTCAATGTCAAGATAACATTTCAACAGGATTCTATTATTTCTACTTTTACCATTCCCTAGCTGCTCAAATTTGAAAACAAATGTGGTGTTTAAGATTTCATTATACAGCTGGTCTGAATCCCCTCTTCTGACATCATTGATCTTCTGCTTTACAAAGTATAAAGATGGAAGTGAATGCAGCCATTTTGTTAATGTAACAATGAATAGTATTTTAAAAAAAGGTAAAATCTGAGGATCCTTCTACATTAAAGAATCATAGTTTGTAAGTGTGTACAACATAAACTAACCAATCAGGAAAAACATATAAAAAAGTCGTTATCTTTTCTTGTTATAGGGGTAGACATATTTGTGATTCCCAACAGGGTCTTCACAATTGACTGTGCTGTTGGTTTTGAAATGGAGGTAGCTGGCTATGCAAGCAGCCAGTTTTCAATTCAACCTTTCATAGATGCAGAGTTGACAAACACATGCCAGAAATGGACCAGCTTTCCACACTTAGGCCTGCACTCATTTTATTTTCCATAATTACACTGTTCTTTTGAGAAGGTAAAGAAAAATATTTACTGAGAAGTTATAATTAACTGCGAAGTTTGAACTGGATTGCATGCTTTCTCCAGAAAAGTGCAGGGTGAGAGTGACCTAATAGAGGTCTTTAAAATTATGAAGGGGTTGTGGATTTAGAGGTGTTTCCAACTGTGGCAAGTCCAAACCTAGCAGTAATAAATATAAGATAGTCACAAATAAATCTAGGAAGGAATTCAGGAGAAACTTCTTTGGCCAGAGTAGTTAGAACGTGGAACTAATTTTTACATGGAGTAGGTGAGGTGAATAAGATAAATGTATTTGATTTTGGGTGAAGGAAATAAAAGCACAAGAATAAAACATATCTTGAGAGGGTTAGATGAAGTATAGTGGAAGATGGATCACTGAAGTAAAAATAGCAGCACAGAATAGAATGGGGAGGTGATGACCTCATGGTTTTATTGGCATAGATTATCAATCCAGAGACCCTGGTAATGTACACTGGGGATCAAGGTACAAATCCTTCCCTGGCAGATAGTGGAATTCCAATGCAATCTAAAAAAAACGTAATGTCAACTGTAAAACCTATCCTTTAGGGAAGGAAACTGCTGGTCTGGCCTTCATCTGACACCAGACCCACAGCAATGCGTTCATTCTTAACTGTTCTCTGGGTGATTAAGGATCAAGTTCACTTCCCTGAGCTGGACTTAACTGAATTTCACTGGTGAGGTACACGGTCCGCAGTGGCTAGCAATTTGTTTATAAAATTGAATCAGCCCAAGGTCCAATTTCAGACAAGACTCAGATTATTGCTGCTCACTTCTGATACATTATCAAATGTTGTGCCCTAGAACAGGTCAAAGCCAATTTTGAAAAGATTGGTTCTAGATACAATTATAATGGAGATGACAGGGATTTTTCTTGCACAGGGTGAGTCTTGATCTGAGGACCACGTGCCAATTCCTAGCCTGCCCTAGCATACTGTAGTACCACAGCAGCAATCTTCCCAGCAACAGCCTCTTCACTGGCTACTGTCCAGCTTGTTATGCAATTAAGTTTCCTGATGAAGGGCTTTTGCCCGAAAAGTCGATTTTACTGCTCCTCAGATGCTGCCTGAACTGCTGTGTTTTTCCAGCACCACTAATCCAGAATCTGGTTTCCAGAATCTGCGGTCATTGTTTTTACCTATGCAATTAAGAGAACAGGCTAGATCTCCATGGTTCTGACCCAGAGAGGCAGCAACCCTGCAGGGTCGCTGAGAGAGGTAACCATTCCGAGGTCACCCTCGCAGCAGAAGTACAAACATTGCTCCAATGCCAGGGACAAGCAGGCAGATCCCAACAACTGCAAGGGAATCTCCTCCAGAGACAACATTAGCACTATGGATGCAGCCTTTGTCAGTAAGTGGACCTCTCTCAGAGTGTCCAGTCCACATCACAGTGCAGTCCAATGGGAGTGCTGCAAAACTCCACCTGTCTGACTTCTCAGGTGGCAATAAAATACCCGATGACAGGATTTTGTTGTAAAATATGAGGAGGAGGAGACAATCCCAATAATATTGATCTCTCAATTTGCTCAATTGGCTAGATGACTAGCTTGAGATGCAGAGTGATCCAACAGCATGACCTCAATTCATACATGTGCTGAGGTTACCATGAAGGACCGTCCTTCTCAACTTGTCCCCTTAACCTCAGGTTACACTGCTATCAGTTGTCCCTCTCTAATGCAAGAGGGTTCTTTGATCTGATAAGACTATGGTGATGTTACCTTATTCTTCAACCAACATCTCACAGGAAGTTTATCTGATCATTGAAAGAAACTTGCTGTAGCTGCCTTGTTTCGCACTTTAAAACTTTACTACACTTCAAACATAATTCCTCATTACCAGTAAACTTGCTTTGGGGCATTCTGTGCACAGAAATGATGCCATATCAATGCAAGTTTTCTCTTCTTTTGAAAAAATGCACTGTTTGCATTCTAATCACTACCATTTCCTTAGAAAGAAACAACTTGCATTTTTGAAATGCTCTGTTTTTATTGGTATCTGTCAACAATTGAGTGTAACATCTGTTAATGTTTCCAGTTAACACTTTCTGTCTGAAATAGTCATTAATGAGGTAAAGTCTTAGCTTTAGAAGCAGGAAAAACACTATAAACTATCCCAGCACTTTAAAAAATCTTACAGAAATGGTGTAAAATCCAGTGAGCTCTGCAACTTCTTAAAATCTTACAGCATAAACGTATTAACCCTACTTGTTCTCTTGCATTGTTCTTTCTATCATATGCATTATTTACATTACACCGTGGTTGATTTAGTTTATAAGTCGCATAAGCAGGTACCACTGAAGTGAAGTTATATTATGATTGCACCACATCTTGCACACTGTTCTGCATTATGTCACTTGTATTTCGACTTCAAAGTATATTACCACTTTACCACTTTTGATTAATTGGAAATTTGTGGCATCTACAGGTGTATATGTTTCACATTATGGTTTGCAACACAATGTGCTTTGTGCTTTGCCTCCAGCAGGATATCATTACCTGATGCGGCAATGCTTATGTTATCCTTATAACATGGAAACATGGATGTGGCTAACATCATATTGAAAAATCAAAAGACATTTTTCATATTTAACATATTCAAGTATTATATTCACAGACACATCAGTGCCTTGACTAACATTAATCTTTGCAGTTACAATCAGTGGCATGCCTCTATCAGCATGTCAGGCTTCAAATGACCTGTGTTAGGATGGAGTCTGAGACTTTTCTACCATCAGGTCACATGCAGTGATAATATCATGAGTGTGTCTTTTAAAGGCATATTGACATACAGTGGTTCTTAAAGGATTAATGACTTTTGATGATGGGACACAATGCCATTCTGGAATACTCTGAAAAGATTACATAGTACCTATCATTTGTTTCTTCACAAGACTTATAGATCAGCTCCCCAAAACAAACAGCAGAGTTGCTCCTAAAATACTGAGATTCTTTCTCAAAGAATAGTAGGCAAAGAAAGAGAAATGTCGAGAGTGTGGCATTGGAAAAGCATAGCAAGTCAGGCAGCATCCGAGGAGCAGGAGATTCCATGTTTCAGGCATAAGCCCTTCACCAAGAATGAGGCTGAGATGTCAATTCTCCAGCTCCTTGGACGCTGCCTGACCTGCTGTGCTTTTCCAGCACCATACTCTCGACTCTCATCTCCAGCATCTGCAGTCCTCACTTTCTCTTAGCAAGAAAGAGAAATGTCATTCATTTTATATTATGGATTCTTTTCAAGCTGGAACAGAGATGCAACATAGAAAGATTGAGTCTGTATGTAATGTGAAAGTTACCCAGACAATACTTGCTTGTTGATGCATAAGACCTAGCTGACTCTTTAAAGGAAAACCTGCCATATCTTCATCCAATCAAGCAGTTTGGAGGTCAGCATCAGGATTTGCTCTAAAGTCAAGGCCCTTACATAAAGGTTCTGCCCAGGGAGAGTTGCCAGCCGACCACACTCTCTCACTCAACATGGCTACCAAGAAATCTGTAGCTGTTGTCAGATTGACGCCCAAAATTGCAAGGACCAAGGTGAAAGACAGATGTTTTTTGGGGCTCGTGGCTTCTGCAGTTGGGAGTTGTGAGCAGAAATTATGGGTGGAGGCCAGAAGGAAGGATACATTGGTTTTCAATAGCCATTCCTCTTCCACATGTTCAGTCCCTTGAACATGCACAAATTCATCATTAACTAGCATCAATTGTGTGGCTAACTCTTACTTTGAGATAATCAAAACCCAGCTGGCAATCAGCCATTACTTGGTCTTTAATTGATTGTTACTCAGTCCCTTGGTGGGGTGCTACATGGAGGTGATGCAAACTGGGTGCCCTTCAGCCTGCTTGCCTGGAATTTACATGGGAGAATTTAGAAATACATAGAGTACTAATTGCCATGACAATATCTCATTTTCCAGGCCTCCCCCTGCTTCCCTGCTTCATACATGCCCAGAGGTTTCTGCCCATTGCTCTATTTTACAGCACAAGTATCCCTCATTGTAATGTATTGAATATTAACAAAGCAGTGGATAGAAATTTCCAGGTTGCAGTGGTACTTACTTGGACAAGAGGCAGAAATTCAGCTTCCCAACGGTGAGTTGTAAAGTCTCAGACCCTTGTGGACAGGTTAGCGTTCCTCATCTTGCTGGTCAGGAATCTCTGTTGCATCTATTACCATGATATGAAACTTATTAACACCCCAGCCCACTGCAATTGTGTCCAAGGTCTCAATCCTGTTTGGCAAACGTGTGTGTTTACAAATCCAACTATGTGAATGCGGTTTGTGCCTGACAAGGCTGATCTCTTCCTCCAAGCTCCAACAAGTCCAAACTTGCTCACTAGCTTGTCTTTTTCAGAATGAAGGTGGTTCTTTGCATCGCATTGACAATGCAAGAGGTGAAGCCTGACTGAGTCAACCAGCTCGTGAGACTCTCAGTCATTTGCGGTCCTGCTTGGTGTTGTTGTTAAACTCTTCAATGTAACAAGTGAAGCCTGTCAAAGCCAACGAGACTGGCTAAGCTAGACAGCCACACGGGCAGACGAAAGGCAACCCTGGCTGGGGCAGGCTAGCAAGGCTGAAGTCAAAAGAGGGCTGAAAGGAAAAATCTCAGATCCAGATGAGTTAGAAGTAATAGTAGGAAATAGACTTAAAGAGAATGATTGTTGGGGGCACCGGAAGGGGCCCATTGAATGGAGGGAGGACACTGTGGCTCAGAGGGGACAGTCACATGATATGGGCAAGGGTAACAGGGAGGGTTGGAGCTCGGTATTCAGAATGGGTGGGTTAGGTATATTGGGGAGAGAGAAACAGCAAGGGAATTGTATAAGGGATGATGTAGGCCTGAGATGTAGCTATATGGATATTGTCAATATATGGATTGGGATGGGATCAAGGAGGGAAGAGCAGGAATGTGAAGGATAGTACTGAAAGGGCTGATAAACCCAGGGGAGATTGACGCAGGGCAGAGGAGATGCCAGAGAGAATGAGACAGGCATCTGCAATGATGGAGGAAAGGGTAGTCTAGAGGGAGAAGGTACAGGATGAAGACTTTGAATAAAAACTTAACAAGTACCATCTTTCTGTTGAACTGGGTCACAAAAGAAAGTAGCTATGCAAGTTAAGGATATGGGGATGAATCAGCTATATTTCATGTAGGGCTCTATTTCAGAGGCCACCATGAGTCAAATTGAGCTAACTGTCACACGCATGGAAAGCAATGTCAAGATCAAGACATATTGCAGAATGAAGATGAGAACCAGTCATGGATCATGGAGGATGGCCTTATCATGCAGAGGTAGCTAGTCTGCAACACAGCACCCCACACATCAGCAGTCTGACAAGAGCCAAAAGCACAGTTTGACTACATCAAGGTCTCAAATAGAGAACAAACATCTCATTCCTGATAATTTTGCACAGATGAGTACTTCCATGCCTGATGTTTGTCCAAATTAACCCAACAACTGTACTAATTTTGGTGAGTTTAAAAATATTCAGAATACCCATGAACAACAGAACCAGAAATACAAGGGTCAGAGGGCTGTAACTGTGGACAAGCAAGTGGTACCCAAACCAGGGTCTGCAGTACTGTTGAGCAGTTTACTAAGAGAGGGTTTACTGTAGGTGTTACAGCAGCCTGCAGATCAGTGAAAGCTAGTGTTGGAGACATCGTTGCATATCTCGTGTGGAGAGATATGTGTGGCACCTCCAAATTGGCAGCCAACAAAAGCAGCTATGAGTTCACTGATATCCTTGGAAGGAAAGCAATAAAGTTTTCTTTCTTCAACATGGAGTCAAAGATTGCTGTGTTTACTCAGGCAAAAGGAGCCATCAATTGTACATTTGTGGTGCTCAGAGCTCCAAGGTAACATTCAGTTCAATTCCTGAAAAAAGAAGGGATTTCACACCCTTAATGCAGCTTGGTTGTGACTGCAGACAACGATTCCTGAAAGTGTGTGCCTGTTACCCAGGGAGCAGGCAAGACATTTACATTCTGCATAATTTCCAGGCTGCTTGAATGTTTTCTTACCTTCATCAACTCCACGGCTCGTTTATGAGTGACAAAAGATATTTCAGAAGACATGGTTCATGATCCCAGAACAAAACCCTCAGAATGATGTGAAACAGTATTATAATGCAGCCAACGCATTCTCTGAGACTATTATTAAACAGATAATTGAGCTCTGAAGATTTCCATTGCATGAACCTCTCAGGAGGAGCACTCCAGTATTCGCTGCACAAACTCTCCAGAATTGTGATTGGACCCTGCCAAACTAGTTTGATGGTGGGGTAAGACCTAGAAGAGGGGGAAATGGACCAGCTACTGTTCCCAGATGAGAAGAAGGGGAGTCTGATGGAAATACTGAGGGAGCTATTGTTAATGATGAGGATATTGAAGAATACTGGTTAATGCTGAGATGAGGCAGACAGGCCCACAATAAACTGATAGCAGTTAGACTTGAGTTTGAATGACTTTGCATTAATATATGTGAATAAGCAGATCTGTGAGCTAATTATGGCACAGAGGCATTCTTGCCTTCAAGGGCATGTTTTATTTGTAATTTTAAAACCTTAAGTAACTTTGTTGGTTATTAATTATAAGTGACTTTGTTCTTTCTGCACCAATAATCTCATGTTAGTCTCTGGCCAAGCATCAGAATGGAGTTAAACTGGATTACATAAGGAATGCAATTAAGTGACTCAATCCTCAGATTCCAGGGGAATTCATCTTCTATAGAGATGTCGATGAGCTAAACTATACTGATTGACTTTTAACCTTATAACATTGAGTTAGCTCCCCGCTTTAGAGGTTATATTCCAGCTAGAGGGTAGCAGAGAATGAGATCCACAGTGCTTTTTGAACTGCCAACAAGGTTGGCTTGTGAGGGACTAGGGTGAACATCAGGGTAGCCACAAGGAAAACATAAATAGTCAGGATCCTTAACAGCTTGAAAAAAACCACAGTACTGCTGGACAAAGTGTTATATTTGCAAACTGTCAGATTTCATATAGTATTATCATCCAAGCACCAAACCTGACTTCAATAATGCTTAATCTTTCTTTTCCTGCCACAGCATCTGGCTGTTAACTTGGTAGCTACACCTGAGCTTGAGGAAACCTGCTGACTGTTTTGTGGTAATTGACTTTAGTGTATGTTTTCAAGTGTCTGGGTCTCACCTACACAGATATAGGTTAACTTCCTGAGCCTAAATTGATGGAGGCATTTGGGTCCCTGATAGAGGAGGGTTAATGCAGCAGAGATCTTCTGGAGTGTCCTGGCAATCCCTGTCTGTTGTATTCAATAACACCTCCCTCACCCCTTGAAGGGATGAATTGAATTCAATGAGCTTTACTGTCACATGTACTCAAATGAGCACAGTGAAAAGTTAACAAGCTGCCACTTACAGTGCCATCTTAGGGAAAGATACTTAGGTACAGATTCTTCTGTGGAAGTTCTCGGAGGGAAAAAAAATAGAAAAATAAAGAAATAAAATGCCCAGCATTGCAGATTGTAGGAATGAATTATAAAAGTAGAGAAATAAAAAGTTCAGTACAACAGTTCTTCCAGCCCAGTCCATGGTGGCCTTTTGCCTCCAGTCCCCACTTGGCCTTCACTCCAAACTGTACCAGGCTTCACCATGAGGCTATCTAGACCAGGAGACCACTTTGGATTCACCTTGTGGCTGGAAGTCCATGCTGAGGTTACACCGAGCCAAGAAACCACTACACCAGGTCAGGCTGGGAGACTGCCACACTGGGCCAGGAGGCCACGACACCAGGCCAAGAGGATACCTCACTGGGTCTACGCTGAGGCCAGGAGTCTTTGGGCAAAATGAAAGAAGGAAGAAAAGAGAAGATGGGGAAGAAAAAACAAAAGGGAGAAAATAAGAGAAAGAAAGACAAAGAAATGGATGGAGTAGACGAGCCCCGGCTGAAGTGTCCTTCTCTGTTGCCATCTTGGATTTAAAGGATGACTCTTGGATGAAACAGTAAGAGTGAGTTCAAGGTCCCTAGGTCTCACTTTACCTATCCAGCGAATGAGTGGCTCAAACTCAAGCTCCCAAATGTATCCCACCGATACTGACTGTTCTTTGTGGTGGCTGGCCATGGAGGCAACCATGTTCTTACATACAAGAACCATGACATCTTGAGAAGGCTCCTCTGCCCTTTACTTTAGCCTGCGTGTGATCTCTGACAGACATTCCCATGCTTGCTTTTGCATCCTGGTCAGCTCATTAACAGCGAAGACCAGAGGCTCCTCATCCATACCAGGCTCAGCAGTCCTCCAAGGGACAGAGAACATGACTATTTTTTCCTCCTCTAGTTTCAGGCCCAAATCAGAGCTGTGCTCACCAGAGTGTGACCCTGACCCTATTCTATCCAGGTGAGCAACTGAAGTGAGTATCTCTATGTTGGCAGAGAGTGGAAAGAAAAGTCTATCCTTTGAGAATCTGAGGGGGTGGGAGGGGTGGGCTTGGAGCTGTGGCTCTTCCTTTTTCTTCAGCCTTTGGAGTGGGGTCTGATGGTTGCACAGAAAAATGCGTAGATTTGTCATTGTCGTGAGACGGAAACCTTACCTAAAGCTTCACAAAGACATTGCTGCTTCACGTGCAGCTGGGAATAGCAGGTGGGAAGGTTTCTCACGAGATGGCTGCAGATATCCAGTCCTCACCTGAGCACGGGCACATTGCCCATGGTCTCCTGCCGGCTCAGTGGCCTGCACCCAGAAGGCTTTCAGGAATCTTACATCAGGCTTCCCCATGTCTGGACACATTCATCCTTATTGTATACCTTCTCCTTCTGCAGATGGAGAGATGGCTTGAACAGCATTGCTGTGAGTACATGAGCACTTTGCTGCCATTGGTAGATACAGATAAATATGCAAATCCCAGGGCTGTGACTGTCCATGTGTGTTACTAATAAGAATATGGAGTAGCAGATGTTAGGAGTTAAAGAGTTCTGAATGGTAGGTATGAAGTCAAAAAGCTACAGTTGCTGAAAAGCAATAAATCATTATATGACGCACGTGCCTGAGATACCCGTGAAATGTTCATCCCAAAGGTAGTTTCATCTTTTCCCATGCAACACTTTGGTGAAAATCTATCAGATGGATGTGTTCTCCTAGTTATGAGAAAAAGCAGTGAGCTGACAGCTACTGAATGCTTTAGCTACTCTTTATGTTTGGCAGATGTGTGAGAGACAGTACCAGGAGTGCTAAATTACTAGCTGCAATTAAATGATAGGCATGCAATATACATGAAGCAGCTGATGGAGATGCCTGGCTCCTAACCCTGTGTGACAGTCCAGTGCACTGACACAATCTTACAATGCTAACACATTCTCATGGAGCACAGTGTAGACTGACCATGAACCCTGGCAGAATGCAACAGAACATTCATCCTCTTGCAGCACTGGAACCAGGTTCCTTTGAGACATCCGTGGACATTGATCTCCCGATGTACCTCTGTCCAGGTTGCCTTCACAGTCAGGATGGACTTTTGTTGCCATAGTTAGGGAAAAGATCTTCCCTTCTTTACTGTACAGCTGTCAAGTGAGCACCTAAGACGGTGTCACCGAACCATGGTGCTGGCTTTTGCCCAGGTCTCTGGCATCTCCAGGGCTGGGTGAGATGCTGAGTGGAGGTTTGTAGAAAGTGAAGTCTTGGTGCTTTTTAGGTAAGCTTCACAAGTTTAACTCCCCTTGAAGGTCTTTGTTGATGGAGGGGGATCAGACTCCCTGCCCACATGTCCCTAACATTTGATGCATTACTCATGTATACATATGCAATCAGAAATGAACTTTAAAAGATTTTAAGGGTGAGAAGATCTGTCCCCTGCAAAGCGAAGCACCTCCTGATTTTATGCCTGTACTCTTGGTCCTAAAACTGACAAAATTCCACCAAGTAAGAGGGAAACAAAGTGAACATTTCAAAATGCACATTGTTGTCCGAATAGAAAATATTAGATACATTCTATTTTGTTAGAGAATTGCTGCAACTTTTCTATGGATCTAGATTAGAGTGGTGCTGGAAAAGCACAGCAGGTCAGCCAGCATTCGAGGAGCAGGAAAATCGACGCTTCGGGCAAAAGCCCTTCATCAGGAATAGAGGCAGGGTGCCTGCAGAGTGGAGAGATAAATGAGAGGGGGTGGGGGTGGGGAGAAAGTAGCACAGAGTACGATAGGTGAATGGGGGTGGGGATGGAGGTGATAGGTCAGAGAGGAGGGTGGTGGAAGGTAGAAAATAGTACAATGGGTGAATGGGAGTGGGGATGAAGGTGGTAGGTCAGAGAGGAGAGTGGGGGAAGGTAGCAAAGAGTACAATGGATGAATGGGGGTGGGGATGTTGAAGAGCTTCATGGCAGAGGAGATGACCTGGGGGTTGCAGTAAGAGAGAGAGACTCACTGAGATTCTTGTAGAGAGAGGAGGAAAACTTCTTCAAGGTAGGCATCCTTGCAAGAGGATTCACAGTAGGGTTAAAATCAACTAGGTAAAAACAAAGACTGCAGATGCTGGGAACCAGAGTCTGGATTAGAGTGGTGCTGGAAAAGCACAGCAGGTCAGGCAGCATCCGAGGAGCAGGAAAATTGATGTTTCGGGCAAAAGCCCTTCATCAGGAACAGAGGCAGGGTGCCTGCAGAGTGGAGAGATAAATGAGAGGGGGCGGGGGTGGGACGGAAAGTAGCATAGAGTACAATAGGTGAATGGGGGTGGGGATGAAGGTGATAGGTCAGAGAGGAGGGTGGGGGAAGGTAGCAAAGAGTACAATGGGTTTTTATCTGCAACTTTTCTAAATCAATCTGGCATTTGTTTTGCATTTAACAAAAAATGATTGAAGAATGAAAGAGGGGCAAATCCAAGGGCTTATTTATGTCATTAACCATCAACTTGGTATCAGCTTGTTCAGATTTTATGTCAGTACAACATATTCTCATTAGAAGTGCAATACTGAGAGGGTGCTGCATTGTCAGAGGTGATGACTTTTAATGTAACATTAAGTTGAGCCCCATTCCATTTCAGAGAGGCACCCAAGATGACCAATGGGCATTCTAACCAGTATAATGACCAATATATCTTTTGTATTCTTCAGTTGTATATGCCCACAAATAAGAAGGTTCTGGACACATTTCACATCTGAAACAAACTGATGAAGTGAAATACCTTTTGCTGTACAATATCCAATTTAGGCCACAAGGGGATATTACAGTGGGAGCTATGTTACATTATAAATTAGATAATGCTAAATAATTTGCAACACCCCGACAGTTAGAAGTACTTGGCAATTTTGTGCATTATATCAGAAGTCATAAAGTCATCACCTGTCGCCATTATTAAAACATTGTGAGGGGCAAAAGCATAATTAGAAAATGTTGGAAATACTCTGTGTGTCTGGCAGCATCTATAGAGGGAGAGAAATAGAGCTAAGCAGAACAATGACCTTTCCATCAATATTTCAGTAGAATACTCTTGGGCATGAAATTGAGATTTTTTCTTAACAGCCCATGCCTGCCACAATTCATTTAGCTAGTAACCAATGTATGAAGTACAGCACGTAGTAATAGTTATAAACATTTCATATATTCATGATTACATTTTGCAGTCAACTATGCCTTGACTTGTATATTTTTTTATTTTTGTTAAGCCTGACCTTCTAATTGTGTATGCTTTACTACCAGCAATGTAGCAGAAATGATTGATGAGGGGTTGTTATTATAATCTCAACACTTCAGAAACACTTGATTTGCCTGTCAACAGAAGATCGCATGCTAACTAAATGATTACAGCATAACAAAGGCTGTGTTGTAAAGCATCGCCCTTTCCAATAAACTAATACCATGGCTCTTTGTTGGTTTGACGGAACACAAATTTGCGCTGTTTAATTAAAGCACAATTATTTCATTGAAGGAGCATGCATTCACTTTTAAAATAAGCATTTTAAATTGATATCAATGCGCTTTGTGGCACTGGGACTGACAGGATTGAAATTGGGATGGATTGAAAACGTGAACCAGCAATATCAGAAACAGAGGTAAGTATATTTAGTGAACTGTTATAGCAGAGTGGGTGCCAGGTTGGAATGGAGAATGAAACATCCCTTGTTTGTCCTTAAGCATCTGAAAATTGCATGTTGAATAATTGGTCTAAAACATCAATATAACTCTATACATTTATATTTCAGAGTGCCAGGATTCAGTTATTTTTAAAATGAACTTTGAATTAAGAAGAGATTTACTCATCTTGCATCTAGACCTTTTATCACGGAGAGATATCACTGGAGAATTTATTAAAAGTTGTAATCCTTACTTGATCACCGACAATAACTGCTAGAAAAAGACTGCAAGTAGCTATTTAAGTTATATAGAAGGAGAAATAGGCAATGATAATTGAAGGGCCTTTCTTTTAATTTATTTATCCAAGTAGGTAATCTCCAACATTGTTTAACATGATTAAAGAATTTATGCTTAATTGTGCAAAGTGTTAAGGAATAATTGAATTTTGTGATTAATTGATTCATTAATGAACCAAGGTGAAGTCAATGTTAAAGCAAATAAAACTCACGGAAGGGACAGCCAATAGCAGCAGAAAATGCAAAATCTTGCCAAAGTTACCACTGCATTATGTGACTAAGAAAGTATTATCTGAAGAAGGTGGCTTTTTTTTTATTGGAAGTTCTATACTCTTAAAATTGTTTAATAATTTCACAAATGTTTAGATGTAAGAGTTTTTATACAGACATTCATTATTCTCAATCAGTATATTTTGTTGCATTGAAGCTTGCAGATAAAGAAGGATTTGACCAGCTCTTTATTCAATTGTACATTACGATTCCTCCCATCACAAAGTCCAGTTAAGTAATTTCAGAATGTATGCCTCCTACAATCACCTCTTTGCACAAAGAATATCTGTCTAACAACAGGCATGAAGTTATCTTTCACTGTTTTGTATCCTCGCCCTTGTTCTGAATTGATTATTGATTTTGAAATAATTATCAGAATTAGCGTATTCCACTCTTTATACTCCTGTGTATGATTTAGGCTCATTCATTTTCAAGGCACAACAAAGCATTTTGTCAACCTTTCCAAATTTGAACACCAAATCTTGGCAGCAATTTTTTAACAAAATCACACATTGTTGCCTTATAACACTGACTCAAAGGTATTTTTTAGGCTGTATGTTGCTGTGGGATGTCCAGATGTCATGTAATGTTCTATAGAAACGCAAATCTTTATTGCCTTTGGTTCCTGTGATAACCATTGTTTAGTTTGATGTTGCATAGCCAGTTCATTTGTACATTCATTTCAGATCCAGTTTACTGGATGTGATAGAGTGAAGGAAATATTACAAAAACAAGGATGTTGCTTTCGTTATTCTGTAGTAAGGCCTGGCATAACCACAACAAGCTGAGTTTTCACTTATCATGCAACTGAACAAAGCCACTCTGTTGTTATTTGTATTTGATTCATTTTACGAGATGTTACCCATAGTTTCCTGTTTCAGCAAGCACCAACAGGGCCCCAACTGCTTTTGTCCAGCTGTGGAAGCAAACTAATGAGCCTCAGACACCCTCCCAGTTTTCAACACCTCCTCTTTTGCCTGATACTGGCAACAGGAAGCCATTCTGATTTTATTTGGTTTTTTATCAATGCATTTGATTCATGAACTTCCTCATTGCAAACAAAGCCCTTTAACTACATAATTACCAACTATTCACTTTAAGGTGAGGAAAATATTTAACAGTCAGCTGTGTAAAGTGAGTTAATCATCATTGGATATGCCATTTAGTTGAATAGTCTGCCAACATTCTCTCTCAATCAATAATAACCACTTGGGCAAAATCTCAGAGGCCACCTGTTTCTGAAGAGCCATACCAAAGTAAGTGTTTTTAACTCTTTTTTTTAATATAAAAAAATCAATTTTCATTAGCTTTGACTTGTTTTTTCTCACTCAGTTATGACTTAATATAATGAGTTAGCTTCATGGTGGGACTATTCTAAGACAGTAGGTTTTAGGCCATTGCCCCCATTACAAAGACATGAATACATAAGCTACTCCTGACACTTCAGTGCAGAATTAAGGGGTTAGTAGAATGTCAGAGACACTATCTTTCAGATGAGACATTAAACTGGGGCCCTCTTTATTTTCTCCAGTGGATATAAAATATCCCATGGCACTATTTCAAAAAAAAATGCAAATTCTCCCAGTATCTAAACATTTATCCTTCAATCGATATCACTAACAACAAATGATCTGGTTGTTTACCCCTCTGCCCTTTGTGTACAAAATGGTTACCATTTTTCCTACAGCACAACTTAATTTCAAAATAAGTACTGAATTGGCTGGTGAGGCACATTGAGACATCTTCAGAGCGTGAAAGATGATATACAAATGCAAATCATTTCTCCTGTTCTCTGTTTATGGAAGCGTTACATCCTCAGCATGCAATGGTTCCTGGTTAACTGACCACTAGGATTTCATTGCAAAGCCTTTATTGTTTACAGATTCTTTGTCGATAAGGGACTTAATTCTGCTCTCGCTCAATAGCTCCAAATGCATGTTTTGGATTCTTCAGCATAAAGAGAATATTAAACCTTATGACATTCAAAAGAGCAAATTTCAAAGAGGGATACAATAAATGTATAGTAAGCCCTTAAAATAAAAATGTTTAAGGAAGTAATGAATGTTCAGGAGTCAAGAGGTTAATTTAGAATTTTTTTAAAGTTTTTAGATTTCAGTAACAAATGAAACATTACATGGTATATTCTTGACTAAATATGACAATAAAAATTGTGACTAACTTGATATACAGTCACTGATATTTTATCGTTTTATTATACCATTTGAAAATGCCAGGAAGTAATTATTACTGCTGCGTGTAGATTATAATTGATTGATTGAGTTTGTGGTTAGTGAACTACTGTTCAGTTCTGCTTATCTATAATTACATGGTAATCAAAACCATACTTTGCCATTAACTTCCAGCACTACATCTTACAAACTTTACTGAAACTTTATAACATTATATCTGAAAATTTTCAAATGTTAGCATTTCTTATTTATTGTCATTTCACATACACTACTTACAAAAAAAATTAAAATTATATACAGGGTGAAACTTTACTTTGACAAAAAGGAGGAAGGAGCCTGTTTTATCTTAGCAATTAACCGCCAATTAAATTGCGCTATCTGTAAGTTGTGCTTTCCTGTGATTTCAATCACAGATCAGTGTTGGAGAAAAACAGGCAATTTCCCATTTTTCATTGAAAGATGAGCTTAGCAGCTTTGCAGAACTTAGCAGTGAAGCTTTACTTCATAAGTTTACAAAGTTATTGGAAATAATGAAGATTTCTGTTGCATTTATAGGAAATCAGTGTGTTTTATCAAGCCGCAGTTATGTTGGCCACTTAATTCAGATTCCAAAAGCTCAGTGCCTGTAAATGCAGCTTGAACTTTAATGCTGTAAAACATGGTTTCTGTTGACCAAAGGAAGAGTTGTAGATCCAGATAAAAGTGGATCGTTCACTTATCCACAAAAATGAGATTTAACTCAGAAACACCAATCATGGGCACCAAGATCCTGGAATCCAAACTGAAAGCAATTTTGTTTCTTATTTTTGTTTCTCATAGATTTGTCCTCAGAGAAGAGTATGGATTTGTATGCATTTATAAATAACCTGCTTCTTATAAATGGTGGCAGAATTTTATTTTGCAAAATTTCAGTATGCTGGGATAATTTTGTAGAGCAGAGTGGAAGAGATGACCCGATTTGGTTTCAGAAAGAAGCTTCATAAATCATTTAAGTTCGACTAGCTTTGGAAAGAAGTGAGTGCCATCCATATTCTCCATGTTGAGGTAGTGATGCCATCATTTGTTTACCTCAGTCTAGGTCTCTAAGCTTTTTTTCTGTAAGGTGTTACAGTTCTAAACATCCACAACATGATGCAATTCAGCACTGTGTAGAGGAGCATGAGCTCAAATTCTGTGTTCCGGATACTGCTATCATACTCAGGACTGCAACGTCTCTTGACATCAAAGTATTGGAGGGTACCTGCATCACCAAAGGATCATTTACCACTTCAGGCTTTTTATCCAAGGCAAAGAGTCCACTTGGTGGATTGACAAGCTACGAAATGCGCACTGTGGTGAGATCAGAAGTGGGTTTGCGGGATGTGGTTTCAACAAGTTGTTGAATCCTTTGTCAAAGAGACCACAAGCAATTTTTTTCATAAATGTTAGCTGCTTCTTCAGAGGTCCTGGTTTTGATCCAAACCCAAATCCTCTGTTGATCACTGTGTTCACCCTTCATAGAGTCATAGAGGCGTAGAGATGTACCGCGCAGAAACAGACCCTTCGGTCCTACTCGTGCATGCCAAACAGATATCCTAACCTAGACCCATTTGCCAGCATTTGGCCAATATCCTCTAAACCCTTCCTATTCATATACCCAACCAGATGCCTTTTAAATGTTGTAATTGTACCAGCCTCCACCACTTCATCTGACAATTCATTTCATACATGCACCAGCCTCTGCGTGAAAAAGTTACCCCTTAGGTCCCTTTTAAATCTTTCCCCTCTCACTTTAAACCTATGGACTACCCCACTCCAGGGAAGAAACCTTGTCTATTTACCCTATTTATGCCCCTCATGATTTTATAAACCACAGCCTCTGATGCTCCAGAGAAAACAGTCCCAGCATATTCAGCCTCTCCCTATAGTTGGTGTATTGGTTATATACCATATCCCAAACAAGTCCATGTGTTCATTCGTTTGCTGGTGTTTATCGATCACACTCTTATCACCACATGGAACTTCATGCTGTCATTTCATAGGAGATTTGAATGTCAGGTACCCTCACAAACGACCTCCAAACAACAGCATGCTGAAAGATTCTTAAGGAACCCAATAACTGCAAAGCTATCTTTTATAGTATTTAAGACTTTAGCGCTTCAGTAATGTATGGTTTCAGATTAATTTTCTTTGCTACTTGATAAAGATTAAAAGTATCATTAATTCAAGAAGGAACTATTCATTGCTCGCTAACTATATCTTAGAGTTGATAATCACTCCCCTTGTATTGCCAAATTTACATTGTCTGTGATCTTTTTTACAATCGTTTATGGAATATAAGCCAGAATTTATTGCCTATGTCTATTTGCCCTTGAGAATGTGCCACAAGCCATTACCTTGAACTGTTGTAATCTATCTAGTGGACTTACACCCATTGTACTGTTCACAAGAGAGTTCCAGAAGGAATGGTAATGTAATTCCAAGTCAGGATGGTGCATGCTTTGGAGGAGAACTTATAGGTGACGATGTTCCCATGTATCTGTTGCTCTTGTCTTTCCATGTGGTAGGAATCATTGATTTGCAAGATGCTGTTGAAGCAAATTGTTACCAAATTATGACAAGTTATAACTTAATATCAAACTAGTTGCTTGAATGCTAAAATTCACTCAAGAACAATGTAGAATCCTGTTGTATCTCCAGCCTAGAAAAGAGTCCGGTTCCCCTCAGTTTTCCAGGATTTCCAAATTCTGCCAAAGGACATGAGGGTGAATTGGTATTGACAGATGCTTATGTAAATGAGCTCCAAGCTCCTCCAGTACTTGAAAAATTAGACCTTTATAAATGTTAGAGGAATAATCATCAGCTAAAAACTGCCAGGAGGCCTGGGGAGGTCCCAAGAATACCCCCAAACTCTAAACAGGCAATGATAATCAATGTCAATAGGAACTGTTACTTTGACCAATTTGCTTCCAATAGGTGAAAAAGAAATGAAATCAGCCATAAGCTTGATCTTGGCTGAATCTTTTGTTGCTGCCAGAGCGATATGACAGCACACTGTCCCAATTTTCCTGATTCCTGAGAGAGAGGTACTCTTGATGCTCCTTTGAAGGCACCAACCCTCTGCTCTCATCTTGCAGATTGCCTTAATTCCCAAACTTAGGCCAGGATCTGCTTATTGGTGAGTGGAAATTCTGCAATCTGGAATTTCTTTTGGTGGAGCAAAACCTCTAGCATTTTAAGCGCTAGATGTTCACTTGTTTAAGGCTGGTGCAGAATAATGGATCGCTTTCTGTAAAGTTGGAATAGATTTACTACTGTAATCTTGATGTTTCTTTCAGGATTTTAACATATAAGCACAGAGCAAAACTACTCAAAACAGGGAAGCGGTAATTTCTCTGAAGATCCCAGGAGTCTAAATGATAGACTGGCTGATTTTGGCTTTATGCAGTGGTGAATGAAAATAAACAGCAAGGGATCCGCTCATCATAACTGACTGAACATATCTTCCAATTGAAACCATTCAGAGGGTGAATGGTACAGACAGCCGATCCATCAAGCTTACTTTGCTCCCACCAAAAGTAAAAATCATCCCAAAATGTTTGTATTCTTCTAATTTGTAAATGATTTTGTCTTTAAAGCCAGTGTATATGTCTAGGTTTATGTTATACCTAGGCTACCAAGCTACCAGTCTGATTACATTTGTGGTATTGGTCTCTGCTTTATAAGTTCAACCATGTTTTCCTTAGGCAGGATAGTAAATTATGTCATCAGCTTGCCAAGTAGAACCTTTGTCACAATATCAGTAAGACTTCAGTTTCGAAGACTTCTCGTGTCTAATGATGTATTAGGCAGAAGGAGCACATCTGCTTATTTTCTTTTTTGTAGAACAGGTCTTTAGCCTGAAGCCAGGGGCCATAGTTTGAGGGGTATTAATCCACATCAAACATAGCTTCCCTCCTGTCTTTACCGTCTGCCACAGGCACATTGGAAAGATTCCCAGGTGGGAAAATGAGTTAGAAATACAACCTTCCTTACCATTAGGTCCTGAACTGATTCTTGAATCCGGACTACTTACTCAGAGGTAGGGACATTACTTTCTACTCTACAAGACGTCCCTGTACTGCCAAGAAGGACTCCAATGAAATAAATAGAAGGCAGCAGATTTCCTTGGTGATATTCTGCAAACACCTTTAACATATTTTATGTGTCTCTCTCCGTGTTTCTGAATTTGCTTGTGTGCCTTGATGAGATGTGTGATATAATTTGGTATGACCTAATAGTCTGTCTCTTTGAAGAAGGCTCAGGGGAGGTTACATCAGGGAATTCCAAGTGTAGGAAATGAGCCGTAAACATGAGGTCATGAGCACTGAACATAATGTTTCTGGTTGATGTTTAAAATTCTAATTATGGCTTTCAATATGTGACGTAATTGTGAGTGAAAATGGTGATAATCAGTCATCAAAACAGACTAAAACACAGGAAGCCTTGTGTAATACAGAAAGATCAGTATAAGGTTTAAAAGATTCAATATAAACTGGATATATTGTTTGCCAAATTATAAAGGTTACATAATTTCTGACTTGTACTTTTAAGTGTATGAGTTGATTATCAGTAACAATCAAAGGATGCTAGACTTCGTTGGTTCAAGGATACCGATCGGATGTGGTAAGCTAACTCATCTGAAGCAATACACCATTTAGTTTAAAAATTTAAACAATTTAAATTTACCTCACTCTAAAAAATAAACAAGAACTAGTTTCCACTCTTTCATTTTAATCATATGACCCAGCCTTTCCAACGCCCTCCCCCACCAATAAGCCCCACCCCACCAAACACACTGCTGAGACTGTGGAACTTCTAACCAACATGGGGATGCAACCTTCAACTGGCAACTTTGCAGGTTTGGTGTCATTAATATTTTTAATTTCAAACATTGAAATCTTCCAGGTCTTGGAGCACTGCAGAAATTCATCAAGACTCCTCAGATAACACCTCCTAAACCCACAAATACAACCATCTAGGAGGACAAGGGCAGCAGATACTTGGGAACACCACTACCTGCAAGTTCCCCTCCAAGCCACGCTGACTTGGAATATATCGCCATTCCTTTAGTGTTACTGAGTCAAAAACCCGAACTCCATCTCAATTGCATTGTGGGTCCATCTCCATCATATTGATGGCAGCAGTACAAGAAGGCAGCTCACCACCTTCTCAAGGATAATGAGGGAAAAGCAATAAATCCTGACCTACCTAGGGACACCCAAAACCCTTGAAGGAATAATAAAAATGATTATAACAGTTTTATATTTATCCCTTTTTCCTGAGTCCTTAGTCCCTCTCTCCAGAGCTACTGGCAAGCCTGTTGAACATTTCCAACGTTTTTGCTTTATATTATTGACAGAAACCTGCGGCTCCCTGGTTGTATCCTCTATTATAGAGTCTACCTCTTTCTCTGAGTGTGCAAGTGAGTGTCAGAGCCAGATTGACTTCTCTCCTGTGATGCTGTGATACTCCACTCATTGCACAGGCATGCACCAGAAGCTTGGCAAACCTTTCAGTGGAAACAAATAGGAAGAACTCCCCTTTGCTGAGACCCTCACAATTAAATGTGTTTATTTACTCTGAAATCACATCTTGCAATTCACAAGGAAGTATAATTGCCACATCTATTTCCAAGATGGCGGTGGAGTGGCAGGGCAGTGTTTGGGCTGCCGAGCCCAAGGCTCGTCCGCTTCTGCCTACTTTTCCTTTTGTTTTCCTTTATTTTCTTTTACTCCTTTTTCTTTTCTTTTTGCATTCTGCAGCATCTTCAGTGGGGCATTGGTGAGAGCGAGAGCAGAATTGCAGTAACAGGTCAGGGATAGCATGTTCCAGGATTCAGCAGTAACGGAATTGAGGAGTGACTTCTGAGGGCTGGTGGGGCAGTTAGGAGCAAGGTTCCAGGGGCCTGCAACAGCACTGAGACCTCCAGGCTTTGGGTACCTTAATAAGATAAGACTACAGTGTGAAGGTAAGACTTTTAGATCTGGATGCTTCCACATTTTTTCTTGGCTTTTTTTTTGTATTTCTGCTTTTTTAAAAAAATTCTAGTTTTGTAACTTGTTTTTTTTTATTAATTCGGGTTTTTGTACCTAAGGTGGCACCAGTGAATGGCAACTTTTACATTTTTCACTGTATTCCTATTCTCCTGTAGTTGAGTACGCATGACTATAACACCTAAATCTAACTCTAAAACGTCTTTGCTATCATACCAGATATCAAACACCAAAACATCTGGGTTAAACCAGCCACTACATTTAGTGTTCAAAGTACAAACGGTAGCGTGCACAATGAAGGTTGTTTGAAAAGAACAAAAACAGAAATTCCAAAAGAAACTCAGCAGGTCTGGTAGCATCTTTGGAGTGAAAACAGAGTTAATGTTTGGAGTCCTGTGAACCCTTATGATATGGGATTTGCACTTGGTCCGTGTGGACCCCATCCACTGTGGATGAACACGCCAGTGCCCTGATGGAATTAGCACTTGAGAACTGTGATGGGATGAATACATAGAAAAGACATTAATCACCTGCACAAGAGCCTTCAGAAACTCTGAGATTGACACAAATTGGTTCTGATGAAAAATCTGAAATGTTAACTTAGTCCCTCTCTCCAGAGATACTGGCCAAACCTGCTGAACATTTCCAATGTTTTTGCTTTATATTAATGACAGAAATCTGACAGTTGTCAGCCTGTGGCCCCCTGGTTGGATCTTCCATGATGGAATCCATCTCTTTCTCTGAGTGTGCAAGTGAGTGTCAGAGCCAGATTGACTTCTCTCCTGTGATGCTGTGATACTCCACTCATTGCACAGGCATGCGCCAGAAGCTTGGCAAACCTTTCAGTGGAAACAAATAGGAAGAACTCCCCTTTGCTGGGACCCTCACAACTAAATGTCCAGGCACCATATGACAGGGCTGAAAAATGTGTTGCTGGAAAAGCGCAGCAGGTCAGGCAGCATCCAAGGAGCAGGGGAATCGACATTTTGGGCATAAGCCCTTCTTCACACGACAGAGACAAACACTCACTTAATGTCAGGCAGGAACATTAGAGTTGGCCACCCACCACTCCCCCACTGCCACCTGCCATGTGGAGATGTACAGGAATGTACAGAAAGTGATCCCATGCTCTTGCAACAGCTCAGTAGGGTTCACTGTCACTTTCTCATACAGACAGGACATGATCATTGCAAATAAACGGGAGGGTTACTCAGCATTTTGTTTACAGGCCTCGCTCTATCTCTTTCTTGGACACACCCTGATATCCTTCATTGCAAAGTTCACTGCACTCCTGAACTTGCTGCAATCTTGATATCATCAGACTCCTGACTGTTGGAGCAAAAGTGTTGCCCTGTGAGCTTTTCCATAGAGAGAAGACATCTAAGGATGGCTGTCCTGCACTTGGCTCATTATTGAATGAGGTTACCCTTAGAGAACAACAGCAAATCCTCTCACTTGCTACAATCCTCATCCCCACTGCCACTATAAGTACCACCATCCTTAGGCCTCCTCTAACCCTTAGCCCTCCCATTATCAAAGCCAGCTACTCTTCACCTTTATATACACCCCACCACAAGACCAGCCATTTCCCAGCTTTGACTCTGAAATGCCCACCCTGCCATCATTTGTCCAGCTTCTTCCCTGTATGTTCAACTTAATCCCCAGGATCCTACCAGCTGCCCCACTCTTTAGGTTCAATACCCAACTTTCATCACTGCCCATTAAATCCATTTCACCTGTTGCTATATGATTTACATTCTAGACATTCCCCTGTTATTCCCCAGACAGGCTTATATCATGCACCAGTCTCCTTGCCCTGTGCCCATTATGTTCCAGTCATCCTCCAAGCCCTATGCAACTTTAACCCCTGCAATCTGATCTCAATGACTGTGTGACTCAGAAAAATGTTCCTTAAAAAGGCCAACAGCTGCTCACTCCAAACCCCCACAAGATGACAACTTCACCTGGGACATCCCAAACTAAACTACTCCCATTTGCCTGTGTTTAGCCCATATCCCTCTTTTCTATTCACGTACTGTCCAAGTGTTTTTAAAAATTGTAAATGCACCTGCATCTCCCACTTTGTCTGGCAGTTCATTCCACCAATAAACCACCCTCTATACAAATAACTTGCCCCTCAGGTCCCTTTTAAATCTTTCTCATCTCATCTTAAAAGTATGCTATCTGATTTTGAATTCCCCTACTCTAGGGAAAAGATCTTGGCTATTCACCTTAAATATGCCCCTCATGATTTTGTAAACCCCTATAAAGTTCCAGTGAAAAAAGTCCCAGCCTTTTAATCCTCTCCTTATAACTCAAACACTCCAGTCCCAATAACATCCTTGTAAATCTTTTCTGCACACTCTCCGAGTTAATAACATCCTTCTTGTAGCAGGGTGACCAGAACCGTACAAAGTACTCCAAAAGTGGCCATACCAATGTCCTGTACAACCACAACATGGTGTCCCAATTCCTATACTCAATGGTCTGAGCAATGAAGGCAAATGTGCAAATGTCTTCTTTACCACCCTGTCTGCATATGACACAACTTTTAAAGCACTATGAACCTGAATCCCTCGGTCTGTTTGTTCAACAACAATCCCCAGGGCAAAAGAGCTTCCTCATGCTCACTGTTGGGATCTTTGACCTGCCTCTAAAGTTCTGAGACTTTCATTTTTTTAGATTAGATTAGATTAGATTACTTACAGTGTAGAAACAGGCTCTTCGCCCCAACAAGTCCACACTGACTTGCCAAAGCGCACCCACCCAGACCCCTACATTTACCCCTGCACCTAACACTACGGGCAATTTAGCATGGCCAATTCACCTAACCTGCACATTTTTGGTCTGTGGGAGGAAACCGGAGCACCCGGAGAAAACCCACGCAGACACGGGGAGAATGTGCAAACTTCACACAATCAGTCGCCTGAGGCCATTGCCATTGTGATTCTGACGTTTAGCCTCCCACACAACTATGTTCCCAATCCAACTTGTTGGCAATCCCAGGAACAATGTAAGATTCCAAATACTCAGAGATCAGGGAATATGAGCAGAGCTACAAGTCAGGACCCTGCAGAAGGGCCAACACACTAACTCTGTGGGAATTGCCTGAATGTTTGAACTTACAGGAAATTCCCCTGCTTCCCAGTAGTGTCTGAAAAGATCTCTGATTCTGAGTTAGAATTTGAGATTTTGGGCAATTCAGACTTAACTGAATAATTGACAGAAAAGTATTCATCTGACTTCTGGATAATGACACAACTGGCCTCCATGACTCTGTTGAAAGTAAATGATGGGTTTCACATCTTGACATAGAAGGAATTCAGTTGATTTTTTTTTTGACCGATACAGAGATCTGGAAAGGAAAACAAAAACAGCTGTTGCTGTGAAAAGCAGAAAAAAAGAACTTTTTTACATGTCCACCACATAAACTGACCGTAAGTATCACACAATAAGATTTAATGTTTTCAGGCTTTTTCTGTAATAAAGGAACTGAATAAACTCAATTTCAGTGGGCAATTTAAGATACAGAAAGGATCCTCCATTTAACTTTTAAAATGCAAGAAAATCCACCTACATCGTTATACTTTATTGTGTCCCTCCTGATTGTTTGTTTCTTTTTGTCTTCTCCAGCTAAACAACTTGAAATCCCCAAACTGACTCTGAACGTGCGGTCTGCTCTGGACAACATTTTCCAAAACTGGGCAGAGCTTCCATATTGTCTTGCTTGGTCTTTTCGATCAAAGCTTCGGATTGATCTGTGGAATTGCCTGCCCAGTAAAACAGTTGAGGCTACTTCAGTGAATGTTTTTAAGGCAAAGGTAGGTCGATTTTTGAACAGTAAAGGAATTAAGGGTTATGGTCAGCAGGCAGGTAAGTGGAGCTGAGTCCACCAAAAGATCAGCTATGATCTTATTGAATGGCAGAGCAGGTTTGATGGGCCAGATGGTCTACTCCAGCTCATGTTTCTTATATTCTTATATTCTTATGAAGCATGGGTTCCCACATTCAGTCTGTGTAGTGAGTAATGACAATTGACTGCCTTTATCTCTCTCTCTCTCTCTCTCTTTCTCTCTTTCTCTCTCCTCAGCTTCTTGCAGACTAACCAGTGTGTGAGTTTGAAGTCTTCCCAGTGTGTGAACAATGTGGAGTTTGCAAGACGACTGAGACAATATGTAATATGACCAGCCAGGTACTTCTCAATATTGGGAACAAGTGTTGAACAGAAAGATAGGATTCCCACTAGCAAGTGGCAAGAAAACTATTAACGTGCATTACCATGCATTAATATCTCTATGTTAGTTCATTTTACCTCATTAACATACAGTTTCCCATTCATCCATCAGATAGAAACTAGATGGTAATAATCCCTGACATGAAAGTTTATGAACTCTCCCAATGTGTCCAGCTCACAGCTTGCTCCTCCAGACCTCCATTTTGGATGCCCAGCACCAATGTCTCAGGGCACAATCTGTGGGTAGTGACCAGATGCAGACCTCATCCAATGATCCAACACACAGCAGCCTCACCACATCATCCTAATACATCTCTAGTCCAAGTATAGTGTTCTTCTGCACCCCAATGCTTCACTTGGAGTGCAATTTCATTGCAATGCTGCTGCAAGAGCACTTTACACCCAGGGAAAGGCATCCAGCTCAGAGATTGGACCAGACTGCATCTCACAGTTGCTTACTCATTCTCTTAGAACTCACTCGTTTCCACCCATTTGGATGTTCACAGCATCCCTGCCTTGACTGTTGGTGCTCTGCTGCCTTAGTCAAAGCTTAAATTAGATTACTTACAGTGTGGAAACAGGCCCTTCGGCCCAACAAGTCCACACCGCCCCGCCGAAGCGCAACCCACCCATACCCCTACATCTACCCCTTACCTACACTACGGACAATTTAGGATGGCCAATTCACCTGACCTGCACATCTTTGGACTGTGGGAGGAAACCGGAGCACCCGGAGGAAACCCACGCAGACACGGGGAGAATGTGCAAACTCCACACAGTCAGTCGCCTGAGGCGGGAATTGAACCTGGGTCTCTGGCGCTGTGAGGCAGCAGTGCTAACCACTGTGCCACCGTGCCGCCCACAGTACTTTGTTACAGCCTAGTTTTTTGCATACACGCAAAGCCAAGAAGCTTTTTATAGCTGTCAGAACTGATTAGTCAAGGGAGAATTTGGTTTAGAATTTATAGAATCATAGAATCCCTACAGTGTGGAAACAGGCCCTTCGGCCCAACAAGTCCATACTGACCCTCCAAAAAATAACCCGTCCAGATCAATTCCCCTACTCTACATTCACCCCAGACTAATGCACCTAACCTACACATCCCTGAACATTATGGGCAATTTAGCATGGCCCATTCACCTAACCTGCACATCTTTGGATTGTGAAGGAAACACACCCAGACACGGGAAGAATGTGCAGACTCCACACAGACAGTCGCCAAGGCTGGAATCAAACACAGGTCCCTGGCGCTGTGAGCCACCGTGTCACCCCAGTGGATTTGTTGCTATATAGCAGTGTGTAATATTAGTCTCACACTGACAATATGTGCCAGCAGTCCACACTGCAAACACACTGCACGTGCATTGATCAAATGGCCATGTCTGAAGGTTTATGGAGAGTAGTCCACAGTCAAGTCACGAGGGACCACTCACAGTCGGGTGTCCTGGTACAGTATGTCATTGACATCATCGGATCTCAGTTCAGGGTTTTGGACACAGTCTGTCTGCCACTTGGGACGGTTACAAACAGGAAGCCTGTATTACTAGGCTTCAATGAGATAGTGCAAGCCTTGCTACTCCAGGAATCATCACAAAAGTTAAAGATTTTAAACATACTGCAAATATTTCCAGTTTATCTGTCATTTTGACTCCAGTTGAAGAGTGACATCGGAGTGCGCGTGGGAAAATTAACAAACAGTGAAATTCACAACTAATGTTGGAGGAGCTGTTTGGGTTGAAGTTCACAGCACAGAATCAGATAAGTTAATCATTGTTTTAAGTGTGTCCAACAGAAAGGTTGCAGTAGTGAGTAGAGTGGGTTCTTTCTTGATTATATGTCTTTGGAGATATGTCTCTTGATTAAACCCAAAATATAAGCCATAACTATTCATTTAACGTGGGGCAGTGTTTTGTAGAGGAATAAGACGGTGTTATTTTCTTGGTCTATAGATTGTGAAGGAGCAAAAATGGCCGTTAGTTGACTGATATGGGCTTCTTGTCAGATGTGGGAGTTTAAAGAGAGTTTAAGGGTTACTGCGGATTATATTTGCCATAAATGCTGTTGGATGCAAATCTTATCAGATCGAGTGGATCGATTAGTGAGACAATTAGAAACAATGAGGAATTTGCAACAGCAGCAGTATGTGATGGATGGCAATTATAGGAAGGGGGGTAGTCTCAGATATAGTCACATAGATGGGTTAACTCCAGGAAAGGTAAGAGAGGTAGGCATCTAGTGCAGGAGTCTTTTGTGGATATACCCATTTCAAACAGGTATGCCATTTTGGAAAATGTAGGGGGTGATGGATTCTCAGGGGAACATAGCACAAACAGCCAAGTTTCTGATATTGAAACTGGCTCTAATGCAACGAGGGGTACGTCGGCTTCCAAGAGATCAATTGTGTTAGGGGATTCTGTAGTCTGAGGTACAGACAGACATTTCTGTGGCCAGCAGCAAAAAATCAGAATGGTGTGTTGCTTCCCTGATGCCAAGATCAAGGATGTCTCAGAGAGGATGCAGAATGTTCTCATAGGAGAGAGGGGCCAGCAAGAGGTCATTGTCCACATTGGAACCAACGACATAGGAAGGGAAAAAGGTGAGATTCTGAAGGGGGATTACAGAGAGTTAGGCAGGAATTTAAAAAGGAGGTCCTCGAGAGTAGTAATATCTGGATTACTCCCAGTGCTATGAGCTAGAGAGGGCAGGAAAAGAAGGATAGAGCAGATGAATGCATGGCTGAGGTGTATGGGAGAAGGATTCACATTTTTGGATCATTGGAGTCTCTCCTGGGGTAGAAGTGACCTGTACAAGAAGAATGGATTGCACCTAAATTGGTAGGGGACTAATATAACTCACAAGGAAATTGGCTAGAGCTGCTCAGAGGATTTAAACTGGTAAGGTTGGGGTGAAGGGGGAGGGGTGGGACCCAGGGAGATAGTGGGGAAATGGATCAATCTGAGACTGGTACAGTTGAGAACAGAAGTGAGTAAAATAGTCAGGGCAGGCAGGGACAAGGTAGGACTAATAAACTAAACTGCATTTATTTCAATACAAGAGGCCTAACAGGGAAGGCAGGTGAACTCAGGGCATGGTTAGGAACATGGGACTGGGATATCAGAGCAATTACAGAAACATGGCTCAGGAATGGGCAGGACTGGCAGCTTAATGTTCCAGAATACAAATGCTACAGGAAGGACAGAAGGGAGGCAAGAGAGGAGGGGGAGTGGCATTTTTGATAAGGGATAGCATTACAGCTGTGCTGAGGGAGGATATTCCCGGAAATACATCCAGGGAAGTAAGTTGGATGGAACTGAGAAATAAGAAAGGGATGATCACTTTATTGGGATTGTATTATAGACTCCCTAATGGTCAGAGGGAAATTGAGAAACAAACTTGTAAGGAGATCTCAGCTATCTGTAAGAATAATAGGGTGGTTATGGTAGGGGATTTTAACTTTCCAAACATAGACCAGGACTGCCATAGTGTTAAGGGTTTAGATTGTGAGGAATTTCTTAAGTGTGTACAATACAATTTTCTGATTCAGTATGTGGATGCACCTAATAGAGATGGTGCAAAACTTGACCTACTCTTGGAAAATAAGGCAGGGCAGGTGACTGAGGTGTCAATGGGGGAGCACCTTGAGGCCAGTGACCATAATTCTATTAGATTTAAAATAGTGAAGGAAAAAGATAGACCAGATCTAAAAGTTGAAGTTCTAAATTGGAGAAAGGACAATTTTGATGGTATTAGGCAAGAACTTTCAAAAGCTGATCGGGGGCAGATGTTCACAGGTAAAGGGATGGCTGGAAAATGGGAAGCCTTCAGAAATGAGATAACGAGAATCCAGAGAAAGTATATTCCTGTCAGGGTGAAAGGGAAGGCTGGTATGTATAGGGAATACTGGATGACTAAAGAAATTGAGGGTTTGGTTAAGAAAAAGAAGAAGGCATATGTAAGGTATAAACAGGATAGATCGAGTGAATCCTTAGAAGAGTATAAAGGCAGTAGGAGTATACTGAAGAAGGAAATCAGGAGGGCAAAAAAGGACATGAGATAGCTTTGGAAAATACAATTAAGGAGAATCCAAAGGGTTTTTACAAATCTATTAAGGACAAATGGGTAATTAGAGAGAGAATAGGACCCCTCAAAGATCAGCAAGGTGGCCTTTGTGTAGAGCCGTAGAAAATGGGGGAAATACTAAACGAGTATTTTGCATCAGTATTCACTGAGGAAAAGGATATTGAAGATATAGACTGTAGGGAAATAGGTGATGACAACTTGAAAAATGTCCATATTACATAGGAGGAAGTACTGGATGTCTTGAAATGGGTAAAGGTGGATAAATCTTCGAGGAGAAAGTGAGGACTGCAGATGCTGGAGATCAGAGCTGAAAATGTGCTGCTGGAAAAGTGCAGCAGGTCAAGCAGCATCCAAGGAACAGGAGAATCGACGTTTCGGGCATAAGGCCTTCTACAGGAATGAGGCCTCATTCCTGAAGAAGGGCTTATGCCCGAAACGTCGATTCTCCTGTTCCTTGGATGCTGCCTGACCTGCTGCGCTTTTCTAGCAACACATTTTCAACAAAGGTGGATAAATCCCCAGGACCTGATCAGGTGTATCCGAGAACTCTGTGACAAGCTAGAGAAGTGATTGCTAGGCCTCTTGCTGAGATATTTGTATCATCGATAGTCACAGGTGAGGTGCCGGAAGACTGGAGGTTGCCTAACGTGGTGCCACTGTTTAAGAAGGGTGGTAAGGACAAGCCAGGGAACTATAGACCAATGAGCCTGACGTTGGTGGTGGGCAAGTTGTTGGAGGGAATCCTGAGGGACAGGATGTGCATGTATTTGGAAAGGCAAGGGCTGATTAGGGATAGTCAACATGGCTTTGTGCATGAGAAATCATGTCTCACAAACTTGATTAAGTTTTTTGAACAAAGAGGATTGATGGGAGCAGAGCAGTAGATGTGATCTATATGGAGTAAAAACAATGGCTGCAGATGCTGGAAAGCAAATACTGGATTAGTGGTGCTGGAAGAGCACAGCAGTTCAGGCAGCATCCAACGTGCTCGTTGGATGCTGCCCGAACTGCTGTGCTCTTCCAGCACCACTAATCCAGTGATCTATATGGACTTCAGTAAGGCGTTCGACAATGTTCCCCATGGGAGTCTGGTTAGCAACTTTAGATCTCATGGAATACAGAGAGAACTAGCCATTTGGATACAGAACTGGCTCAGAGGTAGAAGACAGAGGGTGGTGGTGGAGGGTTGTTTTTCAGACTGGAGGCCTATGACCAGTGGAGTGCTACAAGGATCGGTGTTGGGTCCTCTACTTTCTGTCATTTTCATGAATGATTTGGATGCGAGCATAAGAGGTACAGTTAGTAGGTTTGCAGATGACACCAAAATTGGAGGCATAGTGGACAGGGAAGAGGGTTACCTCAGATTACAACAGGATCTGGACCAGATGGGCCAATGGGCTGAGAAATTGCAGATGGAGTTTAATTCAGATAAATGTGAGGTGCTGCATTTTGGGAAATATTAGCAGGACTTATACACTTAATGGTAAGGTCCTAGGGAGTGTTGCTGATTAAAGAGACCTTGGAGTGCAGGTTCATAGCTCCTTGAAAGTGGAGTGGCAGGTAGATAAGGTAGTGAAGAAGGAGTTTGATTTGCTTTCCTTTATTGGTCAGAATATTGAGTACAGGAGTTGGGAGATCATGTTGCGGCTGTGCAGGACATTGGTTAGGCTACTGTTGGAATATTGCATGCAATTCTGGTCTCCTTCCTATTGGAAAGATGTTGTGAAACTTGAAAGGGTTCAGAAAAGATTTACAAGGATGTTGCCAGGGTTGGAGGATTTGAGCTACAGGGAGAGGCTGAACAGGCTGGGGCTGTTTACCCTGGACTGTCGGAGGCTGAGGGGTGACCTCATAGAGGTTTACAAAATTATGAGGGACATGGATAGGGTAAATAGGCAAAGTCTTTACCCTGGGGTTGGGGTGTCCAGAACTAGAGGGCATAGGTTTAGGGTGAGAGGGGAAAGGTATAAAAGAGACCTAAGGAGCAACGTTTTCACACAGAGGGTGGTACGGGTTTGGAATGAGCTGCCAGAGGATGTGGTGGAGGCTGGTACAATTGCAACATTTAAGAGGCATATGGATGGGTATACGAATAGGAAGGGTTTGGAGGAGTATGGGTTGGGTGCTGGCAGGTGGGACTAGATTGGGTTGGGATATCTGGTCGGCATGGACGGGTTGGACCGAAGGATCTGTTTCCATACTGTACATCTCTATGACTCTATAACTCTAAAACAAAGACCAGATTTCTGTACTTAACACTAGCTATTATTACAATTATATAGACTCTCGCAACAGATAAACAGATAAGAACTACCGGTATGGCTCTATTAATTAAAACTTTTAAGGCCCTTGCCAACTTCTTCTAACATATGCAGATAGGCAGACATACACGCATGGTCAAGGGGCAAAACTGGGTGTTATGATTGGAGGAAACACTGAGAGAGAAATTCAGTGGTTCCTATTCATAAGAATTTCTGAAATAATTTTCTTATAGTTTTTGAGCGGGTCAGAATGCTGCTTCTCGGATACCCTCCACTGGATGCTTCTAATGATCTGCAAAATGCAGAGGGTAGCAAGTTCACTTGTAGAAGATATCTGAGTTATTCCTTAGAAGTCACAGCTTATAGCAATGGCTGAAGGAACGATAAACTGGTTTTCTTCAGGCTTAAAATGGTTTCCTGCAGAGAATACAGAGAGAGCTCCTTAATAGGTGGGTGACTGAAGACTTCCCTGTATCATGTTCACTGCCCTGAACTGGTCAGTTACCTGAGAACCAAGCAGAAGATCTTCATCATTAGTAACTGGTCACTAGTCCACAAACAAATCTGCTACTCATTGCCAATCAAATCTCATTTGTATGCAAACCCTTGACTAGAGTTTATCTGCAAACTAAACTTCAATTCCTTCTTGAGCAAATCGCTGCATGAATGATGCTGACCATCAGTGTCAGGTTACTTGCTGTCAAAGCATGCAACAGTTCGACTTGATTTGAAAATTGTTCTTTTCTCACTTTCATCCAAAATTAGAAATACGGGAAAAATAAAAAGCTACAGTCTCTACGGTATCACTACAGTCCAGGAAGCTCTCCACAGTAAGTCCTGCAGGCCCAGTGCAAGCCTGTCAGGGCAGTTACAGAGTGTCAGAGTGCTACAGACTAATCAATCAGGGTTGTGGTCAGACATCCATTGGGGTTGTTCATGTGAGTCAGTCATGCGGGGAGGCCAAGGTCAGTCTTGCAGGTCAAATGAGTGAAAGTCAATGGTGATTATCAGGGAACACAGTAGCATTAGGGAAATGGGAAAATCAATACATCAAAATAACATGCCCAAGGATGCTGGAGATCTGAAACAAAAACGGAAAGTGCTAGAGAAACTCAGCAAGTCTGGCAGCATCTATGGGGAGAGAAACAAAGTTAAAATTTCAAGTCCAATGACCCTTCTTCAGAACTGAAAGCAGCTGGGAAACAATGGCATTTGTTGCTGACAATGGGTGATGGGGGCCAGAAGGTGCAAACAGAGTAAAAGAAAAAAGGATAGATAGTTAAGGGGATTGTTGATAGCAAGTCAGGGAAGAGAAGAAGCTAGCTGGGTGATAAGAGGGCTGTACTGAAAGCAACCCATTTCATTACCACACCTAGAGTTGTGAGGCTAGGTAATGACATGGAAGGATATGCTCATGCTCTTAAAGTGTTAAACTCAATGTTGAGTCCTGCTTTGAACTCCTTCCCAAAAACCACAAACAGGATTTCCGAGGTGGACCCATTGTTTCCACCTGTTCCCAACCCACGGAACTGATTTCTGCCAACCTTGAATCAATTTTTTCCCATTCTTGTCCAGTCTCTTCCCACTTGTAACCATGTTTTTTTTTCTCTGGGCTTCCAGCATAGCCAACCCATTTTCTGGTCATGTTTGTGTGTGAATATCTCACAGATTTGATCCAGTCAGATAACCAGCTTTTAACCTGTAACAACTAAACCACCAGAAAATTCTGAACAGGTCACGTGCCTCCAATCATTCCTGCATTTTAAATTAAACTAAAGAAACAGTATCACCTTACAAATTCTATTTCTATAACAAAAAAGTTTTTTTTATTTTGTCCTTTATTTCTTTCCATTGACTACTGAGAAATTAGAAGGTTTGGAAGGTTTAGAGGGATGTGAGAAATCACTTTTTTACCCAGAGGGTGGTGAGGGTGGGAACTCATTGCCTGTAGGAGTGGTAAATGCAGCAACCCTCATAACATTTGAGAAATGTTTAGATGTGCACCTGCAATAGCAAGTTATACAAAGCATAACTTTGTAATGGGATTGAAAATGGGATTGAAATAGTTGGATGGTTGTTTTCGATCAGCGCAGACACGATGATCAAAGGGCCTTTTTCTGAGCTGTAGATCTCTATGATTCTATGACTAAGTTCACAATTTTTAATATAAATTATCGGTCACACAGGAATCGCAATTAAAGTTACTTTCACAATCAATCCTTACTTGCTGCTAACAATGATTCCAAAATTAAGAAGCAATTCTTAGTCATAGAATCAGCACAGAAACTTGTGACAGTGGAGCTAAGTTTATATACTTTTGCTATTGAATTGCTAAGTAATTACTCATCAAGTCACTAGCAGGGTGACTGTTTCGGTCCAAACAGTCCACACTGACCATAATCCCAAACTAAACTAGTCCCACCTGACTGCACTTGGCCCATATCCCTCCAAACATTTCTTATTCATGTATGTATCCAAATGTCTTTTAAATGTTGTAACTGTATCCACACCTATCACTTCCTCTGGAAGTTCATTCCACAAAAGAACTACCCTCTGTGTAAAAAATTTGCATCTCCAGTCTTTTTTAAATTTTTGTCCTCCTACCTGAAAAATATATCCCCTAGTCCTAAAATCCCCCAATCTAGGGAAAAGACACCTGCTGTTTATCTTATCTAAACTCTTCATGATTTTATAAACTTCTCTTTAGTCAACCATCAACTTCCTACGCTCCTATTCAGCCACTCCTTATATCTCAAACACTCCATTCCCAATAACATCCTGGTCAATCTCTTCTGAACTCTCTCATGGGTAATAATATCTTTACTGTAAGAGGGGTTCCAGAACTGGACACCGTACTCCAGAAGAGAGCTCATTAATATTCTCAAAATGTCGTCCCAGTTCCTATACTTAAAGATGCAAACAAATGAAGGCAAACGTGCTGAATGTGCTGAACTATCCCATCCGTATGTAACGCAAATTTCTAAGAATGATGTACCTGAACCAATGGCTGTTTTGTGTAATTTTTTGATAATTCCAAGAAAGAGTTAATTCATTGACTCACTAACATGTGTAGATCCAAGTGCAAAGTTAGTAGTACAAATGCTATTATAATCTGAACTGGTTGGTGTTTAGATCAACAATCCAAATATAGACTTCACACACAAAATGATATATCCCAGACATTCTCTTGATGCGGTAATGGGTGTGAAGGCCTACACATTCATCTTTGATGATACCATTCTTCTTGGGTAATCATCCCATTTTCTTACAATCTGTAATTTAATAAACTGTTTCAGTTTTTAAAATAGTCCTGTGGTGTCTTTTCATCCTATCATGTTCCTGCCTTTTCAATAATGCATTTAACCACCACTCCTTCAGGCTTAAAAATATTTTCCATAATCTCACTGGATCAAACATAATATCCCAGTATTCCAACATATAAAATGGCCACTTCCAATGTGCCATTCGTCTGGGGTGAAGCCTGGAAATTGATCATTGAAACTGCTTCAGGAATATAAATCACCTGACTTTTCATAGGTTGTCACCTTTCCAGAGGTGAAACCATAAAATGGCAGTCTGTTAGAATTATTGACAGTAGAGCTAAGTTTAGATGCTTTTGCTATTGAATTGGTAGGGAGTGATTACTCATCAAATCACTAGCAGGATGGCTGCTTCACAATAACAAAAATTCCATTCTTATTTCTTGAGATTCTGGATGTCAACTGGACTATTGGTGGTTATATTCCATCATTCTGTTGGCTTACCATGAAAATAACCAAAGGCCTTTAGTATGACTGAACTCAAATACACGTCTCATTTGAGAAAGGTTTTCCTTCTAATTGAAAACAAAGGCCATGGATTTGTCTCCCAACATTTCCCCCTTTTCTCTTACAGTCAATACATTTGCTTGAAATTTAACATCTTGCATATCCTATTTCATTGTTTCACTTCTTATTAATTATTTCCCTTGCTTGCCTCCTTCAGTTGGTCTTCAAACTCGGACCACATACAGTGAAATATTGGTCAATAGTTTAATGCATTAAAGGCATTGTTCACAAATCATGGTGACACTATGACTATAGATAAGCTGTTAAACGAACCAATGATATAATCCTTCAAAAGCTTTTATATTGAATATACAGTTAAAAGGATACTTTTGGTGTGGACGCCCTAACTGAGTATGCAAAGAATCATGATCAATTCAATAGAATTTGAGGATTACAATTACGAACTGTTCCTTGCTACCAATTTAAATGACTCCAAAAAAGGTCTGTTATCTTTGCTGTGAAGACTTTCAATGAAGAATCAAATTTCCAAACTGCTTGAGTCATTTCACTTGAACAATAGTGGAATGGCCAAATTCTTAATTTCTCTTTTTAGATTTGATTTTTGTTGGCAATGGCATGCATGAAAATTCAGAACATCAGTCGAGTCCACGATTCCTGAGAGGCTTGGTTCCTAAAGTAAAATATGCTTAATTCAGTCTAGCAGCAAGCACAGGTTCAGTCTTCCTCCCTGCTATAGCTGGGTGATACAAAAGCTGCAATCACTTGTATCTCTGTTACTGAGATCAGGCAACATTGTATATATCTACCCTGGTCCTAGGCTGGCTATGGTGCACAGTAAAGAAAGATCAACATGAAAACAGAGAGATTAATAAATATTTACCCATCTGAAAACGACTGATGATACTTCCTCACAATATGTAACACTGTTAAGTCCATCCTTTTACAATATGGTCAGCCCTTGTGTTTTAAACAGATTCCCTCCTGGAGTCCGTTCACAAGTCAATCTGTAGGCAAGTTGGAACACAATGCAGGACAATATAAGGAACCATTCATAAGTACAGGAAATATTCAAATGTCAGGTCTTTAACATTACACACATAAATGAGATTGTGTTCATAAGCATGAGCATTCGTAAATCGGACATTTGTAAGTCAGAGACCCCTGTACTATTTAATTTATAGAAAGAAGGGTTTTTGAAAAACTTTTAAATGTAGGTGCTGAAATCGATGTTACGAAAAGTCCCCTTGCCATACTGCTTACATGAATATGTGCAGTGAATTCTCTTTAGTTTTTGTCATCTGCATTCACTCTAAATAAGTGCATTAGATCCTACACTGTTCTTTGATTAAAAGAAATACAAACATGCAGACAGCATTTTGTTTCAATGTCTGGGCTAATCTTTCAGAATTATTGGTTCCTTTTAACTCCTACAAATGAGAATATAAATATTTGAATATTGTCAGTTTATTTTCAATACAAGAAATGTGAGCCAATGGAATTAATTATTGTTATTCTACACATGTTGAATAACATAAATTTATAGTGCTCTGGGACAAGTTGGTTTATTTACAATTGTTCATTTCACAACCTAGAAGTCAGCCTGATGATGTCACATATGTTCAGGTTACTGATGTTAAGCCCATGCCCAGCACCTTTTAATTATACTACTTTGTTTTTAATTAATTACTGTTCTGTCTCACTAATTTGTAATATAATAAACTCGCATGGATGAAAATATGAGAAAATGATTTGACTCTTGAAAGAAAACAGCAACTAACTGTTAACCCAATGATATTCTGCAGATGACGTTACTCACTAAGGCTGTTAGTCAATATATTCACTCAGCAATCTTCATAAACATTTCATAGATGGAAATGCATCACAGAAAAATCTAAGCCTGGGCTACATCATCACTTTAAAATAAAGTCTTCCATAACTGAATTTCAGAATATGAAAAGTATTTTTCAAAAGTTGTATCTCCACTGAACCCCAGAATACAGCAGTGTAATGTGGATCTATTTTGGAGCTCAAAATTTTCATTGAAATCTGTCATTTCAGAACATATTTCAAAAGATCATTGGGGTTAAAATGTTGCTCAAATAATTTTGAACAAGTCAATGAGGTGATGAACTTACAGCTAGTTACAGTCCATATATAAGTGCTGGTTAAACTAACACTGATTCCTACACACCAATCAGCACAAAACCATGTGACTAAAGTCAGAAAAGAAATGTCTGCATCATCTCGATCAAGAAATGTACTTTACAAGCCTCTGTTTCATAACGGGAGTCATTCACTGAATTGACTTCTTTCGGCAGCTTGAAGTTGCAAAGGATGTTCATGAAGATAGATGAAAGTGGTCAAGCAAGAAGAAAAGTCCAAAATGGCAACAACACATCCCTTGATAAGGATATAGACACGTAGTTTACTCTGAAGAGTTCTAATCCATATCTGATCCTGAATTCTGATTCAGGCTAAGGAGTCTTGAATAACAATGACAGTGTCCCAGTAGAGTTTGGAGTCAGCAGCAGATGAACAACATACTTTGCAGAACTTGCTTGTTCACTTCCCAAATTACTATAAGGGAAAACAAACAACCTTTGTAAAAACAACTGCATTACCATTTCCCACTGAATCAAAGAAAATTTTGTCCAGGGAGAATACACAAAAGAATGCCTCTTCCTACTAGATAACACACTACTGACAAGGAATAACAAGAAAAAAAGACCTGATTTACACAGGTAAAGACGAGTCTGACAGTTCAATTTTACTGCAACAAAACTGACAGACACACTGTCAAACCACACTTCTAATGGCTTAATCTAAAATCCTTGCCAGGCCAATAGTCAAGTACCTACAAAACGCAGACAACTTTATCAATATTCACAGGTTGGTTTTGCCATGAAGTTGTACCAAATATCAGAAGATATCTTTGACAGAACAAACAATTGAAGAAGACCACCTTGCTGCTTGTCAAGCCCTATACACTCACCCTAAGAGAACCTGAAAACACAAGGAATAATAAATATGCCTATGTCAAAAAAAATCAAAATTTCAAATCCTTAACAAAGGCATCAGATGAAACATTACTACTGAAGAGAACTGATCAAGAGCCTAGTGAACAGTAAGGATTACACGAAGACTCAGCATAAAAGAGGACATTTCCATATGTGGCTACCTGGCAAGAAGTGATGATCAACTGTGTCAATAACTCTTGGGGAAATAGAAAGCTGAAAGTAGTGCAGATGCTGGAACAAAACAGGGATTGCTGGAAAAACCCAGCAGGTCTGGCAGCATCTATGGAGAGAAATCAGAATTAGTGTTTTGAGTCCAGTGACCTTTCTTCAGAACCTATGGAGACATGTTTGGGCCACCACAATCAAGATGGAAATCAACTGCAACAGAAGGGAGGATTTCAAGTGTTTCATTGAAGAAGAAATACTTGTTTATGGACTTGATGGAGTCAATACCCTTGATCTAAATAAAGCTCAGTCTGTACTTGGAGTTGAAGTAGCTCTTGATGACATCTAAGACATTGCAAAATATTGGTTCCCAAGAAATTACCAATGAGAAAATGCCTGATGATCAGATATTGGAAAACGGAACAGATTCAAAACCTCAGGATGTCCAGTAAGCTGAGGAGAATGTTGGTAACAACAGTGCTGAGACTGATTCACTCTAATTACCCTGTATGTTGACCAACTGCTTCGAAGGAACATTGAGATGGTTGGACACCAATGTAAAATCAGCTGCCATAGATGTAACACAACTTCAAAATGTCCTATACCTGGCAGACACATGGAGAAATGAATAGTAAAAAATGATTGATCTCAATAACATGCATGCAGCCATTTTATAATAACCATCCATGGTTATACATACTCAATTTGTACATAAATATTCACATTTGTATTACTAGAAGAAATAAATTTAATTTACTTTATTTAATTCAGTTGTTAATTTTAAAACTGAGAGAGTTTTTTTTTGTTAAGCAAACGTGTTAATGGATATAGGCCAAAAGCAGGTATATGCAGTTCGGCCACAGATCAGCTACGATTTCATTGAAAGGCAGAATTTCAAATATTTTACCTCAAAACATATATGGGAAAAAATATACATGAAGAAGGAGAGATTGATTTTACATCACAAAGAAGGAGGGATTTTTTTCAAACGGAGTTTGTGTGGGAGAGGCCTCCAAGCGGTTGTCGAGTTTTGATCTGAAAAAGGTTTTTTTTATGCTTGAAACTTTATATTTCAAAAAATATTATGCAAAAGAAAATGCGCAAAGAAGAAGAGATTGTTTTACATAAGGAGCTTGGAGAGAGGCCTACCCTTGGATGGCTCTGGAGAGAGATTTTTTTTATCCAGAGATTGAAAGCTGACAGCTGGAGGACTTAAGGAAGACTGTTTTCCCATTTGTTTCATCCAAGTGCTTGATGTTTTAAAAAAATTGTCTTTATCATTTGTGTGATTAAAATTAAAATCTGGGGGTAAGGAAAGATAGTTTATTTTTATTTATAAGGTGCTATTGACAGCTTCTTTTTAGGCTTAATGTCACTGACAGCATTCAAGAGACACAGAATTTAATGGTTAGTAGATTTAGAGAAGTGATTACAAAGCAGGATCAGTCAAATAGATGAGTGACTGTCAGGAATAGGTAAACAAAACTGTATAAAGGTAGTTCTGAAGTCTCCTGTGGCAATTCCTCTCTCAAACATATCCTGTTTGGGTACTGTTGAAGAAGATCGTCTCTTGAGGAAAATAGTTAAATCTGGGGCACTAAGAATGAATCGTATGTCAAGCAGGGTTTGTCAAGATTGAAAAGAGTAACTGTTATAGGGGACTGTCCCACCAGGGGCATAGACAGGAGATAGTACAACAGTGAGTGTGAATCTAGGAGAGCATGTTGCCTTCCCGGAGCCAAGTGTCAAAACGTTTGAAGCAGGTAGTCAAAAGGGAGAGCGTGAAACCAGAAGTTGTTGTACACATTGGTAGGAACAACAAAGTTAGGGAAACGGTTAAGGCTTTGAAGACTGAATATAAGAGGAAAAGATTAAAAACCAGAACCTCAAATGTAGTAATCTCTGATTTATTCCCAGTGCCAAGTTCTAATGAGGGAAGGAATAAAAGGATAGGACAGAAAATCAATGGCTGAAGAGGTGGTGCGATGTGTAGGGATTCAGATTCTTGGTTCAGTGAGATCTCTTCTGGGGAAGAAAGGCTTGTTCAAAAGGCCTGGGTTTCACCTAAACTATTGGTAAAGGACCAATAGCCTGGAGAGGAGATTTGTTAGTTCTAACAAGGGGAGCCTGTAAACAACTAGAGAAAGGAAGGGGATTCCTCAGCAGTAGTGAAAATAGAAAGACAGATGGGGATGGTTTTGAATCAGAAAAGAGCGAGATAATTAGAAAAGGCAGACAAGACCAAGTCAGAGAATGAGGTCACCTTGAAGAATTAAACTACATTTATTTTGGTGCAAGGGTCTTACAAGTAAGGCTAATAACTTCAAGGCGTGTATTGGAGAATGGGACTGAGAGGTCACAGCTATTACAAAAACTTGGCCAAGGGGCTGGCAGCTCGATCTTTTGGATTTTAGATGCTTTAGGAAAGATAGAAAGGGAGGTAAGAGAGAAAGGGGAGTGGTGTTTTTGATTAAGGAAAACATTACTACTGTAATTATGGAGGATATTTCTAAAGGGTAATCCAGTGAAAATATATGGTTTAGAATTAGAAATGAGAGAGATGATAACTTTCTTGGGATTGTACAATAGGTTCCCCCATTGATCAGAGGGAAATTGAGGACCAAATATATAGAGAGATCTATGTCAGAATAATAGGGCTTCAATAGGGGGGGGGGGGGGGGGTTAATTATCTAAACATTGACTGGGACTACCATAATGTTAAATGTTTGGATGGTGAGGAATTTGTTAAATGTGTTCAAGCAAATTTTCTTTATCGATACATAAATGCTCCAACAAGAGATGGACTGAAACATGACCTTCTCTTTAGAAACAAGGCAGGCAAGTGACTAAAGTGTTGCTAGGGGAACACTTTGGGAATAGTGATTATAATTCTAATCATTTTAAAATAATTATGGAAAAGGATCTCCCTTCGCTAAAAGTTGAAGTTCTTCATTGGAGTAAGGCAAATTTTAATTGTATGAGACAAAAGCTTACAAAAGTTGATTGGAATAGACTGTTAGGAGAAAGTGAGGACTGCGGATGCTGGAGATCGGAGCTGAAAATGTGTTGCTGGAAAAGCACAGCAGGTCAGGCAGCATCCAAGGAGCAGGAGAATTGACATTTCGGGCATGAGCCCTTCTTCAGGAATGAGGCCTCATTCCTGAAGAAGGGCTCATGCCCGAAACGTTGATTCTCCTGTTCCTTGGATGCTGCCTGACCTGCTGGAATAGACTGTTCATGGGTAAAGGGATGGCTGACAAGTGGGAGGCTTTCATAGTGTGAGGCTTTGAGAGGTATTATGTTCCTGTTAGAGTGAAAGGTAAGGCTGATAAGACTAGGAACAACGGATGAATAAAATATTGGAGGTTCTAGACAAGAATAAAAAAGAATCTTATATTAGATATGGACAATTGGGATCAAATTAATCTCTTGAAGATTATGAAGAGTCTAGGAGCATTCTGGAGAGGAAAATCAGGAAAGCAAAAAGAAGATATGAGATAACTTTGGCAGATAAGGTTTGGGATAATCCAAAAAGATTCTTCAAGTACATTAAAAGCAAAAGAGCAACTAGAGGGAGATCAATGAGGTCATCTTTGTATTGAACCTCAGGAGATGGAAGAGATATTAAATGAATATTTTGTGTCAGTATATTTTTACAGTGGAGAAAGAAATGTAGGCTGGAGAGCTCAAATAAATATTGATGTTTTGTAAAACAGTTCACATTACAGAACAAGAAATGCTGGAGGTCTTAGAAAACATAAATGTAAATCTCTGGGACTTGATCTAGTCTTCCAGAACATTGAGGGAAGTTAGGGAGGAAATTGCAGGTCACCTAGCAGAAATATTTGTACCATTGATAACCATGGGTGAGGTGCCGGAGGCCTGGAGGTTGACTAATGTTCTGCTTTTATGTAGGGCTATAAGGAGAAACTTGGGAACTATAGACCTGTGATTCTGACATCGGAGGTAAGTAAGTTATTGGATGTGATTCCGAAAAGTCGGATTTACATGCATTTAGAGAGGCAAGGAATGTTTATGGATAGTTAGCATGGCTTTGTGTGAGGCAAATCATGTCTCTCAAACTCGATTAAGGTTTTTGAGGAAGTAACCAAAATGATTGAGGTGGTGCAGATAACGCTGTTCATTCGGACTTTAGTAAAGCCTTTGATAAGGCCATGATTTGGAGGTGCCAGTGTTGGACTGGGGTGTACAAAGTTAAAAATCACACAACACCAAGTTATAGTCCAACAGGTTTATTTAGAAGCACTAGCTTTCTGAGCACTGCTCCTTCATCAAGTGGTTGTGGAGCATAAGATCATAGGATACAGAATTCATAGCAAAAGTTTAGAGGGTGATGCAACAGAAATTATATATTGAAAAAGACCTGGATTGTTTGTTAGGTCTCTCATCTTTTAGAATGACCATGTTGGTTTCAGTTCTTTCATATTATGTGATTTTTAACTTTGTACAAGGCATTATCTGGGCCAACATGGCACCTATTGTTAAAGTTCACTTAAGAATGTAACTTTAAGAAAGTTCTAAGATTTACATATGAAAGAACTGAAACCAACATGTCCATTCTAAAAGATAAGAGACTTAGCAAACAACCCAGATCTTTTTTAATATACAATTTCAGTTACATCACACTGTAAGCTTTTGCTATAAATTCTGTGTCCTACGATCTCATATTCCACAACCATTTGATGAAGGAGCAGCGCTTTGAAAGCTAGTGGTTTCAAATAAACCTGTCGGACTATAACCTGGTGTTGTGTAATTTTTAACTTTGATCAGATTCTGCATGATAGACTAATTAATAAAGTTAAGTCACATAGGATTCAGGGTAAACTTGCCAACTGGATACAGAGAGTGGTGGTGGAGAGTAGTTTTTCGGACTGGAGGCCTATGACCAGCAGTGTTCTACAGGGATCAACACTGGGTCTACTTTTGTTTGTCACTTTTGTAAACAATTCAGATGAGAATATAGAAGGCAAAGTTAGTAACTTTGCAGATGACACCTGAATTGATGGTATCGTGGTCTATGGAGAAGGTTATCTAAGATTACAAAGAGACTTTGATCAATTGGATCAGTGGACTGAGAAGTGGCAGGTGGAGTTTAATTTGAGTAAGTGTGAGGTATTGTATTTTGTTAAAACAAGCAAGGACAGGCCTTGCACAATTAGTGGTTGGTCCCTGGGGTAGGGGGACTGAAAGCTTTGGCAGTGTGCAAAGTGCTAACACATAAATCACTGTCCAAAAGCCGAATTCCAGTCATGTTGTAGGGTACAATCTTCGACTGTATCCCATGGACAGGGGATCTTTGTTATATAGGAAACTTATGGATGGCTCTAGTTAGTGGCCTCCTAGTCTCAATTGTTTCAGCAGCTTCAGAAAGTCCATGAGCCAGCCTTTATATTTAAGGCTATTGTGTCACATCAGTGAAGGAGAAAATTATCTGGGCACTTTTCTTCAGGTGTTTACATTCCTCAAGCAAAGTCATTCAAAATTTAGCTGTGATCAGAGATAGCAGGATGTGACTGCAGGTGAGGCAGGTAAAAGGATGTGGGGGCTGCAATTGAGAAGCTTCAACCCTTGTAATGACCCGACAACTGTGAGGTTTCCTCAAGCTGTGCAGATAAGAGTTGGACGGTTGAGTTGATGAATGAACTGGTCACAACTCTGTTGTACAAGGAGCCATTCAAGTTGAGGGGAGGAAAGAAGAACATACTGGTAATATATTTAGAGAATAAATACCGTTTTCTGGGGCCATGAGTATGAGCCCCAAAGGCTGTGTTGCTGGTCTGGAAGTGTGACAGGATCACCACACACTACTTTTGATATCTTACTGAAATCTCCACCACCACCAAACTGTCCATGGGATACAACCAAAGGTTGTACCCTACAACATGACTAGATTTCGGCTTTTGGACAGTGATTTATTTGTTAGCACTTTGCACACTGCCAAAGCTTTCAACTGGAAATAGGATTTTGCATTTCTAAATAGTCTTTCATCACTGTTCTGTTCATGACTGTCAATCCTCCTGTCAAACATTTTAAACATGCTTTACTTGACAGAGCCCATCTTTGCCTTTTTTCTATCTATCAACAATTGCTCAAAGCTTCTATCTTGCCTCTCCACATCAATCTAATCCTCATTCATCATCCATAGCTTTTTCTGTTCCTTTTTATTCCAAAGATATGAATTTCCTTCAGCCCACATCATGTCGTTGAGCACATGCATCCTTCATTCGTCTTGCAATGCAACAATGGAATCTAAATATGCCTGACTTGTTAGTTGTTTTGTAATTGGGTATTTAATTGCATTCAGGTAGTGGACAGTAGCTGGAGTTCACTTGTGCACCTCAGCATCATGTGTGGCTGTCCCTTCTAAGAGTATTAACTCGATCCGCAGACAGAGAGCTCCTCACTTGTCTGTTCCTGGGCCAAAGTGACCAGTAACAGATCCATTAACAAGCAGCAGGTTGTCAAATGGGTCAGTCAGCCTGACTGCCAATTCATTTCTTTGGTTACATCCATATCCCAGTGTCCCTGGAGAGAAGGGTACACACTGCTAACATGTATATTTCAGGTCTCTCACAACTGGCGGGCACATAGGTGAGGGGGAAGCTGAAATGCATCTTTAGCCTCAGGAATGACATTTTAATTGAAATTAAATCATTAAGTTTCCTTTAACATTTCTTTCTCTTTCAGTTCTGAAGAAGGGTCACCAGACCTGAAATCTTAACTCTGATTTCTCTCTACAGATGCTGCCAGACCTGTTGAGTTTGCCCAGCAATTTCTGTGTATGTTTTTATTGTTTTTGTTACAAAGAGTCAGTAGTGGCCCTTTCAAAAGGACGACTGAATTGTTGTGAATTTACAAAAAGGATGTAAACAGGAGCAGAATGAAACTGTGGTGGTTGAGTTTGACGGCGCATGTTTGTAATGTGCATCTTGGCAAATAAAAGTTTATAAAGATTAGGCTGACAATCTATCATTCACCATCTGGCTGTCTGAAATAGCACATTAATCTCCACCTTCCGCTTCAGCACAGCAGTAAAAATTCTTTGAAGACAGACACAGTGGTGCTAATTCTCACCTGCAGCACATGGAAATGAAACTTTGAAACAAGAGCAGAAATTACTGGAGAGTGTCAGCGGGTCAGGCAGCAACTGTGGAGAGAAAGCAGAGTCAATGTTTCAGGACCACATTCTGAAGAAGGGTCACTGGACCCAAAACATAAACTCTGCTTTCTCTCTGCAGATGCTGCTGAGGTTTTACAGAAATTTCTGTTTATGTCTCCAACTTTCAACAATCGCAGATCATTGTCTTTTTTTTGGAAATGAAAACAGCGGCAAGTTTTTTTTTCCACAGAAGGTGGTGGGTTCCTGGAAGATGCTGCTGGGGGGCGGGGTGGGGGGGGGGGGGGGGGGGGTTGGGGAGGGGGGGAGTTGAAGCAGATAGAATAGCAAATATGTTTAAGAAGCATTTAGACAGACACATGAACAGGTGGTGATTAGAAAGACACTAACCATGTGCAGACAGATGGGATTGGTTTAGAATGGCATCGTGGTTGGGGGAAACATGATGGGCTGATGGGCCTGCTCCTGTGCTGTGCTGTTTTATGTTCCATATTAACGGAAGATGAAGAATATACAAATAAATTGCTGTGATTTGTAATTTTCAACTTTGGCCCACTTACAGTGTAACAGTACATTTCCTTATTTAATCTTCCACCAAGATATCCAAATATATTGCATTAGAAATTTTTCTGACTTAATTTCTGAGTTGAGTCTGCAATTGCATCCCGCAAAACCCCATCCAGATGAAAGTGACTAAAACACAGAATTCATGTACCCATTTCACCAGAATGATTCAGGCATTGTCTGGTGCACCGCAGTGTTAGCATACTGCTCCTCCATACTGCTGCAAGCTCTTCACATTATCCACCTATTGTTTGAGGTCCTGGCTGCTTGATTTTAGACTTGCAAGTTGGCAAGCCACTGTTACATGCTTTTACAAGCATGTGTATTCTGCTAGTCTTGTATAAAAAAAGGACAAAAGTCAATTTTGTAAGAACCATGATTATAACTGACTTAACAATCTCAAAATACTGACACTGAGTTATCAGCCAGAAACCAATGATTAATTGTAAGAAACACTTTAATTAAATTGTAATTAAATGATATGCCGTTAATAATCTGTTTTTAATAAAGGCTGTATGTTTTAAAATTAGTATTAATCCATCTTAATATCCATATTTTAAAGTGGAGTTTATTTACATTGTTCCAGATAAACAGCTTCTGAAACGTAGCACATCAAAACACCTCCAGGTTCATATCATTGCCTGTGCATCATGAAACATAGATATACATCAATATTAAGCAATAAGGCAGTCTAAGATGCTCCTTTTATTATGTTTTAAGGCAATTTACATAGTTAGGAAAGATCATTTAAATGAACCATTACAATATGATTAGCAAAATAAATTTTCACAATACTTTTTTATTAAGGTGATTAATCACAAAAACACTTAAAAATAAGCCTTTGAAATGCTGTGTTTAGTACAAATGTATGGTCCATTGTCTGGGTAACTGAAGATCGTGATGGTCTGGTCCATATCAGCTGAAGTTTAGAGTAATCTAAAAGAGATGTCAATTTATTTTTAGCACTGATAATCAGGGCTGTTCTGTGTGAGTAAACCTTGAGGTATTTTGTACCAAAGAAGGAAGAAATGTCCTGCCAACAGCCAGGTTTTGGGGACTATTACTCAGGGACTTCTGCCCGAGCATTAGTAGTTTCCAAAGACAGTTAGTCAAGGACTTTTTCTATCTGTGTGAAAACCTGGAGGTGTTTTGGCTCAAGAGGGAAGAAGTTTTCCTGTCCATTGAGTTTGGTTCTGGATTCAATGTAAGTCTGTTTTGCATTTCTGGAAAGCATAACTTCTATGTTTATTTTGTTTGATACTTAAGTAAACTTTAGTTATTAGGTATGTGTTTCATTATATGCAATAAAGTTTTATATTATTCATTAACTCAGCATTTTAGCCTACCTAATGGTAAATTCAATCTTTTAATTTTGCCTGTCCAATAATATTGTATTTATCTAAATTACATAAATTCCCTTTTAAGTCTGAAATGGTTCGGAAGGTCAGCTGTGGAGTCTGTACTCAGCAAGCAGCAGCCTCAGGAGGTCTAGTGCTCTCATTTGGAAGATGGGCATCAGCATATGAATGTTGACATGATCCCTCCTATCCACCAGACAGCAGTCTCTCACCCTGTTTAATTCAATGACACCTAACATCCCTATACTTGCTCTCATTGTCATGTACCTAACAACCCTGACACAATCACACCCTCCTCTCATTGTCTCTACATAGCTACAACTATTCAGTTGTGGTAGGGCACTACCCAAACACAGTGCTGCATGGCCACTGACATTTGGCATTTCTTCTGCAGGACAGGGAGAACCACTAGAGAAGTGAGTAGTTCCAACAGGGAACAAAGACATTTCACATCTCCTGCATCATACAGAGGACAAGGTCCCCAAATCAGATGGTCGATGGTATCCAAAATCATTGAGAATATTGCATATGATGATATCTCTCTCACTTATGTTCCTTCTCAACTTCTTGAGCATCCTCACCCAGTAATTTGGCATTTTTTGCAAGCTGCTAATGGTGTGACCATGAATACCTTTGCGTCCTAACCTAATCCCTTCTCTTTCTCTGAACATCCCTTTTTGATTCCTGATTTTACATTCCCAAGAACTGCTGCCTGCTCAGATGCATGAACCCTTGGAGGAAAAGAGAGAACAACAGAATACCACAGACAAAGACACCCTGTCACTTTATTTTTGAAATTCTCAGTCTTAGAGAGTTGCCAGAGCCACAATTATTGAGTAAGTTCAATCTTGAGATTGATAGATTTCTACAAGTTAAAGACATCGAAAATAATAAGGATAGTGCTGGAAAATGGTATTAAAGTAGACCAATTAAGATCTTTTTTGAATGACGGACTGGGATCAAAGGCCTATCCTTGCTTTTACTTCTACTGTTATCTGCCAGTAACAATAAACTCCTCAGAGAGTAGTGTTGTACATGCCTTGGACACTAATATAGAGTTGGGATCAACACATGTTGAATTATCGAAAACAAGTAGACCTCAACTAGGCCAACAGTAAAGAATGATTTATTTCCCACTTCACAGGAGGTTCTGAATCACTGGTAAATGAAGTCCTCAAGTAAGACAGAATACAGGAGAATGTGTGCATACCAATATTCTGGATGTATTGCTTGTTCTGTCAAACAGCTTCCTGTCATGGTCAAGAAGCATGCAGGAGCCTGGCTCAGACTAGACAAAGGACTTGTCATGGACATCTCCCCCTCCCCAGCCTTTCTCACATCTCCTTACCATGCTATAGATGCAGAGACATTGCCATTGTTATCCCCTTCTGTAGCAGTCTTTACACACACACAGATCACTCAGTTCCTTATTTGCTATCCATGTAAGGATGCGTCATAACGCTGGCAAATGCACCAAGACTCCTCTAAAGAGGCTCCAAATGACTTTTAGACAATTGCCAATTGAAAGGGTAACATAAATGTAGATAATTTTTCACCAGAATGCTGAAACTTTAAATATTGCTACGACAGGGCTCAGCTTTCTAGTTCACACCTTTTTTTTCAAGAGTTGAGAAGGAAACATTGCCAGCATCTGTATTTCTAAACATTGAATTTTGACTTCACAACTGCTGGTTGGGCTATGTAATGTCTAGGCAATGCCAACACAAGTGAGCCAGCACAGGGAACACACCTGAGAGCAGATATCCTTGAAGAACACGATGCAGATTGTACATTAACAGCCTGTCCTCATGAATGTCAGGTATTGAGCCTTTTCAATTTGAATGTTGCATCCTTTCATCCCTAGCTATTACTCACAGAGAATATTATTGTAGCTTGATACACTCAATTATGCTGCGGTTGAAACAATTCATTCTTCAAAAATCCTGTACATGAAAATCATTTTATCTTTATTCAAAAGGGACATACCTAATATGATTTTCAGTTACTGTATTTATGATGTTTTCGGAGAACTCTGCAGACTTCTGCTTTAACATTTCCTGACATTTGCATTCTTGAGCACCCCCGGAGTTCCAGAATGGCTCTCTTGGGGACTCTGGGGATGTGTTTTGCATTATTATGATACATTCCAATTTTGGCAAAGTTCAAGAAATGAAAACAGAAGTAATTTGAAAACGATGTTTATGAAAATTTCAAAGGCTCACAGAAAACTGTTTTTACATTATATCAAATATAAAACAGTATCCAGTTTGACAACTTTACTCTCCAGAAATATCTTTAGATATGTATTCAAAACAAAGTCTTGTGACCCAGCCCCAGCTAGCTGAACTTATAGTCAGAGTGTAATTTTGATTGATTTATATGAGCAAGGTTTCAGGATTAAGGATAAACCAAGTTCAAACTTTTCATATTCAGAATATGAGACAGAAGAAAATGTTCCACCTGAACGTGAGATCCTAAAAGCATATTTAACAGTCTGTCCCTGAGACCCATCATATTTGCTGATCTCATTGTAATTTAAGTTCACATTAGTTTGACAGTTGAAACTTGCAGCATGTCATAGCCATGCTTGTAGGATATGCCTATAATCTCTTACTCAAGGCCAATTGGTGACATGATGATCATATGGTTTTGGTTTGCTTAACCCACTGCTTTGTGGGGAAGATTCCTTGCAAAGCTATAATAATGGTGGACTACTATCATAATGCAATGTAATGTAGTCATTATAGTATTTATAGTACATGTTATTGCTTGTATATTGGTTACATCTGTACTTACAGGACAACTGCAGCTTGTGTAGTGGTTACTGCTATTTATAGTGCTTCATAACCTTTGATTCATTAGTCATTGCATAGATTTATAGAATATGGTTTATAAGCTGAAATTATATGCTTAGAAACCATTTTTTTAAAAATGTCTGAAGAGAATAAATATTTTTCTATTTTCTGCTAAGCTGTGTACAAAATATTGTTTACCTTTAGATTGGATTTCTCACAATGATACCTGTTGCACGCTGGAGTATCATCTGACCCTCAGATGAAACTGCTTAATTATATTTTACCGCCCTCTACATGCAGCTAATGTCGACAATTCTATTTGAGAGGTTATTTTTTCTTCAACGGCTTCAATATCTCCACAACCATTGACTAAGGAGCTATTGTAGTTTATTACGGAAAGTTATTATTTACATAAGTTGCACCTTTGGTCATTTGTACAAGTACACAATCCTTTATCCAAAATTTTTGGGCCAGTTGTTTTTCGGATTTTGGAAGTCTTCAGATTTCAGAATAAATGACATTTTCACAGTGAAAATAAAGAAAGCTTACCAAACAGCAGACCCACATGTGACTAGTACGAAAGGTGAGACACATTTGATGCCTGCCAGTGCTGGGCCATGCCGTCATGTCACATCTGAGTGATGTGGGCCGAATGGGTGTGGAGTTGGGTCGCCTGTTCGCATGCCAAACAACCTTGTTATACAGATAAAAAACTTCACGAAAAAGAGTTTAGATTTTGGAGCTCTTTGGATTTTGGAATTTCAGATAGGGGATTGTGTACTTTAATGTTTTAAGGTGCCACTGTGGATCTGATTTTCAACATCGGTTTGAAATATTTACCTATGAGTAGATTAAAAAGAAGAGTTGAGGGAAACTGAATTTCAACTAAATTTCTTCACCATACATTAGAGTTTGTAAGGGACTAATACTTCATAGTTGATCAGAGAGGCTCAGCACAGAATGTTTCAACTGAAATACTGTGTACTTCTAGAAGCACAGATTATCGATGTGAAGGTGCTTTTTTCTGGGTTTTGGAGTCCGTTTGAGATACCAAAATGGAGGAGGTCTTGGAAAACTTCTGCCCACCAGATTTCTCATGCTTTTCATGTGTGGGTTTAATAACAGTTTATGCCACAATCTCTATCATAATATTAACCCTATATGAGACAAGTACTGTTCTGTATCTCGTCAGTATGAATCTGACCGACAAATTAAACTATTTAAAAACATCTACAGGGACAATATCGCAAAACTCAAATACATTAACTTAGATTTCTAATGTTGCACTTAGCACAGCCTCACCAATAGAGCAAAGTGCTCGCAATAATTATCATTTTAGTGAATAATTACAGTACTCAGTAGTGGTACAGGGTTATAAGCAGGCTCTTGTGGTGCAGTGGCAGTGTTCCTACCTCTTAACCAGGTGATCCAAATTCAATTCCCACCTGCTCCAGAGACGCACAATGATATCGTTGCACAAGTTGATGAGAAAGTGTCTACCCGCTGTCCTAAAGCCAGCAATATAAACTGGTCCCAAAATTAAAGGAGATGATGCATGTGAGTCACTCTATCTTGCTTTACTTATTTCATTGAGTTTGCTCAGAAGAGATGTTATCTGGAGGTATGGATTGAATCCTGAGCACAGGAGAGATATGTAGATGATCCCATTATTGACCTCATGTTCACAGATTTGCACTTGCTCAGGGAGTGACAAGGGACCCTACGATGTGGAGATGCCAGTGTTGGTAAAAATCACACAACACGAGGTTATAGTCCAACAGGATTATTTGGAAGTACCAGCTTTCAGAGTACTGCTCCTTCATCAGGTAGTTGGAGCAGGGATCAGAGAGGATGGTTTATGATGCTGTGGTGGAAGTTGGGTAATGAAATGGCAACAAATAGAAATAGAATCCATAAAATACAATTAAATCTACAATGGTGAAAGCTCTTTGTATAACGATTGTTTTGTCCATAATTCACATCCATTGTTTTAATGTCTCACCGATCCTCTAATAAGAAATATACTGCAATGAGCTTTAACCACATAAAAGGCAAAGGGTAGCAAGGAGTTTGCACCCAACATGAGATCCACAATTGACTTACCAGGAACACCTGAAGCAGCAGACTTTCCAGATCAAGAGATGTTCTTTTATTAAAGCAAACCTGGTACATGTTTTCCTCATAGGTACTCATTTCAGCTACTTGCTCTGCAGTCAGGGAAGAGCAATAATTCTGATAGTTTTTTTTGATATCTTCAAGGATATCCTCTGCAGCAAGATGAATTTTATTTCTGCCAACTGGCAGACTGAGACAAATCTGTTTTTTCTGAGCAAACTGACTGACCAGCACATCCTCAGGCTGTAAGCGAGCAGTTTCTAATTCTTTGAAGAGGTAACAAATAGGTTAGACCAGGGAAACCCAGTGGATGTTATCTCCCTAGACTTCCAAAAGGCCTTTGATAAGGTGCCTCGCGCGAGGCTGCTGAGTAAGGTGAGGGCCCATGGGGTTTGAGGTGAGCTATTGGAATAGATTGAGGACTGGCTGTCTGACAGAAGACAGAGAGTAGGGATAAAAGGTTCCTTTTCAGAATGGCAGTTAGTGACAAGTGGTGTTCTGCAGGGTTCGGTGTTGGGGCCGCAGCTGTTCACTTTATATATTAATGATCTGGATGAAGGGACTGAGGGCATTCTGGCGAAGTTCACCGATGATACACAGTTAAACGGACAGGCGGGTAGTACTGAGGAGGTGGGGAGGCTGCAGAAAGATTTAGACAGTTAAGGAGAATGGTCCAGGAAATGGCTAATGAAATTCAATGTGAGCAAATGTGAGGCCTTGCACTTTGGGAAAAAAGAACACAGGCATGGACTATTTTCTAAATGGTTAGAAAATTCATAAAGCCAAAGTACAAAGGGATCTCAGAGTGCTATTACAAGATTCTCTAAAGGTTGACATGCAGGTTGAGTCCATGGTTAAGAAAGCAAATGTAATGTCATTTATCTCAAGAGGCTTGGAATGTAAATGCAGTGATGTGCTACTGAGACTTTATAAAGCTCTAGTTCGGCCCCATTTAGAATACTCTGACCAGTTTTGGGCCCCACATCTCAGAAAGGACATACTGGCACTGGAACATGTCCAGCAGAGATACCCTGGAATGGTAGGCCTAACATACGATAAACAGCTGAGGATCTTGGGATTGTATTCATTAGAGTTTAGAAGATTGAAGGGAGATCGAATAGAAACTTACAAGATAATGCATGGCTTAGAAAGGGTGGGCGCTGGGAAATTATTTCCATCAGGCGGGGATTCTAGGTCCCATGGGCAAAGCCTTAGAATTAGAGGGGGTCAATTTAGAACGGAAATGAGGAGACATTTCTTCAGCCAGACAGTGGTGGGCCTGTGGAATTCATTGCCACGGAGCGCAGTAGAGACCGGGACGTTAAATGCCTTCAAGGCAGAGGTGGATAAGTTCTTAATCTCACAAGGAATGAAGGGATATGGGAAGAGTGTGGGTAAGTGGCGTTGAAATGCCCATCAGCCATGATTAAATGGCGGAGTGGACTCAATGGGCTGAATGGCCTTACTTCCACTCCTATTTCTTATAGTCTTACGGTCTTAAGTACTGGGCCTAGGATTGTGCATCTCAGAGGGGTGGCAGATGAAGTTTAACTTTTGCAAAGGATGTCTCTCCCCTATATAATTGGATTACTAGAAACATAAAAAGTTTGCCTAGGGACCTTGTGGTACACTTGATCTGAATTAAAGCCCTGAAGTGGGAAGCGACAGCCATTAAAAGGTGGCTATTTATAATCTACCTATTACAGTTATAGCAGGCTGCAAATGAGGAAGAACTTTGCTGGGACTGAAAGACAGTCTAAGGTAATTGCCCCTCACTCCAGAATACATTTGCTGAGTTCCCTCAAGCCAAATTTGAAATGAAAATTCGCTAGGATATAACACTCCATGCATTGTACACAACAATGTGCAGACCGTTCCATTGTGCCAAAGCTGTTTAGCACATTTTTCAATGGAAGTAGAAATGGCATCAGTGGAACTGTTTCAGTGTGAGGTGTTTCCCTGTTGCTAGGTGGAATGAACAGGCATAGATGTAGAAGCTTGCCTTCAATTCCAGCATTTATCCTATCACAGTTTCTTTTCCATCCGAAAATACTGTGGCTTAGTGCAGGTTGAAAATATTGCTGCTTTTTTTTTGGATAAGAGCCATTCCTGTGCATAATGTTCAGTCTGTGTCAGATACCCACTGTACATTGATTTAATATAAACCTCATACAGGCTGTGGGGTTATTGTACATAACTCGTATTCACCTGCCTGTCAGCTTGTGTACTCTGCATCGACACAGCTAATGCCTCCTTTCCAAAGGGAACATAATGAAGATGTTACCTCTTGCTAGTATAGCTGGATACATGAGAGTATGACAGATTGTTTGATGTGACTCATGTTCTCTCAATTGCTTTAGATGGATTATGTAGCATATGTCGTGAAGCATTAAGGCACAAAAGCTGTATTTTGTGGGTTACATTTTTAAAAATGGACAATTCAAAATGCAGACTGAGGGAATTATCTTCTTTTAGAGATTCAAAAATGCTCCTTCATCTCATAAAAGAGATAAAATTACATTCCCAGGCATGAAAGGCACATCAGAGTTCAATGGATGTTTCACAAGTGTAAATATAAGCCGTTGACTTTGATGATCTTCCTACAAACACAGAAGATATTCACTGATAAGCATCTTTAAATTATGAAAAGCCACTACAGGAGATGGTATTGAATTTAGACTAATTAGATTACTTCCACTGCCTTATTTGGAAGACAATTTGGCATTTTATCCAGATCACGTGATATAATGTTCACCTTTACTTCCTGCTAAAAATGTAACATGAAAAGCAAAGTACTTCAAGTGGACAGATGGATCTTTGTATTCTGTGTATTTTGCCTTTAAAAGAATGTACATTTAAAGACTATACTGTGTATTTATGATGTTGTGACTGTTCCTGGCTGTTACATTTTTTGTGTGTTTATAAGCTGAACTCACAGAAATGTCTGCTTCATAACATGAAATTAGAGACAAAAAAACTGCAGATGCTGGAATCCAAGGTAGACAAGCAGGAGGCCGGAAGAACCAAGCAAAAGGCAGGCAGTATCAGGAGGTGGAGAAGTCAATGTTTCTGGTGTAACCTTTCTTCAGGACTGGGGGTGGGTGTAAGGGGTGCTGCAGATAAAGGAGGTGGGGTTGGCGGAGGGTTTTGGTTGAGGAGAGGGCTGGTGTAGGGATTGTAACCTTTCTTCAGGACTGGGGATAGGTGTAAGGGTTACAATGCCTACACCACCCCTCTCCTCAACCAAATCCAGCTCTACCCACCCAAAACCCTTCCCCACCCCCACCAACTTTATCTGCAGCTCCTTTACATCTACCCCCAGTCCTGAAGAAGGGTTACAATCTCTACCTCACCACCCTGCTCTTCTCCTCACCCAAACACTCCCCCTCCTCGAAAACCCACCCACCCCTTTATCTACAGCTCCCCTTACACCCCCACCAGACCTGAAGAAGGGGTCCACCCGAAATGTTACTTCTCCAACTCCTGATGTTGGCTAGTTTGTTGCGTTCTTCCAGCCTCCTGCTTGTCTATCATAGTATGTTGCTTAGCTAAATTAACCACTGGAGTGGGTTAAAGTGATGTATTAATGGGAAGGTGACGGTCGTTGGACTAGTAGGGACCCAGGTAATGTTTCACAGATCCAGTGCCAAACTGAACCATGGCAGATGATGGGATTTTAATATTAAAATTTCAGTAATTGAAAAGTCTGTTGATGATCATGGAATCATTATTGATTGTAATAAAACAAAATCCATCTGGTTCACTAATGTCCTTTAAGGAAGGACAACTATCATTCTTATGTGACCTGGTCTACATGTGACTCCAGACCCACAGCAATATGTTTGACTCTTAAACGATTCAGTTATTTCAAACTGCCAAAAAAACTTCAAAATAAAATTAAACCTGACATCAATCTATATATTAGATATGACAATGATGACCTCAGTTTTATCAACCCTGCTAAGTCCTCCTTACCAACAGCAGTGGTGCAGTGGTAATGTCACTGGCTATCAATCCAGATACTCAGGCTAATGTACTCAGGGGATAGTTTCAACTACCATTGGTTCATTCATGCCCTTTAGAGAAGGAAATCTGCCATCCAGGCTATGCACCATCCAGACTATGGGCAGTACGGTGGCTAAGTGGTTAGCACTGCTGCCTCATCGTGCCAGGGACCTGGGTTCGATTCTAGTCTTGGGCGACTATCTGTGTGGAGTTTTGCGTGGGTTTCCTCCCACAATCCAAAGATGTGCAAGTTAGGTGAATTGGCCATGCTAAATTGCCCATAGTGTTCAGGGATGTGTTGGCTAGGTGCATTAGTCTGGGGTAAATACAGGGTAGGGGGAATGAGTCGAGGTGGGTTTCTCTTTGGAAGGTTGATGAGCTGAAGGGCCTGTTTCCACATTGTAGGGATTCTGTTCTATTACATGTGACTCCAGACCCTCAGCAATGTGATTGATCCTAAACTGTTCTCTGGGCAACTAGGGCTGGAAAATAAATCTTGGTCTAGCCAGTGATGTCCACATCCCATGAACAAATAAGGAAGAAAATCAGAATCTGGGGGGTGGTTGTCCCAAATTGGGAGCGCTGTCTCACAGACCAGTCAAATAGACCACAGTGATGGTGGAGGGCAGCACAAAAGTGTAAAAGAAAAAGCTGAAGCATTTGCAACATTCTTCAACAGAAAGCGCCAAGATGATGATCCATCACAGCCTCCTCTGGATGTTCTCCAGCATCAGGAGAACGTGAGGACTGCAGATGCTGGAGATCAGAGTTGAAAGGTGTGGTGCTGGTAAAGCACAGCTGGTCATCTAAGGAGCAGGAGAGTCGATGTTTCAAGCAAAAGCCTTTCATCAGGAGCTCTCCGATGAAGAGCTTATGCTCGAAATGTCAACTTTCCTGCTCCTCAGTTGCTGCCTGACCAGCTGTGCTTTTACAGCACCACACTGTCCCCAGCATCACATATGTCAGACTTCAAACAATTCAATTCACTTCCTATAATTTCAAGAAATGACAGAAGGCAGAGAAATGTGTCTTTTTTCAGGATGGCAGCTGGTTACTCATGAAGTTGGACAGGGGTGAGTATTGTGATGATAACTATTCATATTATACATTAATAATCTGGACAAAGGAACTGAGGGAATTGTTGCTAAGTCTACAGATGACACAAAGATAGGTGAAGGGCAAGGTAATGTTGAGGAAATGGGAATGCTGCAGAAAATCTTGGATAGTCTGGGAGAGTGAGAATTGAGATGAGGAGGAAGTTTTTTAGCCAGTGGGTGGTTAATCAGTGGAACTCGTTGCCACAGAAAGCTATGGAGTCCAAGTCTTGAGTGTATTTAAGACAGACATTAGGAAAGGGGATCAAGGGTTACAGGGACAGGTAGGAGAATGGGGTTGAAAAACACATCAGCTTTGATCGAATGGAGGAGCAGACACGATGGGTCAAATGGTCTTTTGGCACAGAATTCTACAAGAGTTTTGTGTCCTGACAAGATTCTAGCACTGGTACAGATGACTTGTGTTCCACAACTTGTTGCACCCCAAGTCAAGCTGCTCCATTACAATTACAATTTGACATGTACCCAACAATGTAAAAAAATGGCCTGGTGTTTTCTGTGCACACAAAAGAGAACAAATCCAACCAGCCAATTCCACCCATCAGCCTGCTCTTGACCATCAGTACTGTGGTGTAAGGAGTCATCAGCCACTTGTTCAAAATAACCCTCGTTCTGTCTCCCAATTTGGGTTCTGCCATAACCACCAACTCCTGGCCTCGTAACAGCCTTGGACATATGATTAGAGTCATACCTGGCACAAAGGAAGATGGTTGTGGTTGTTGGAGGTCAGTCATCTCAGCTCCAGACCACTTCTGTAGGAATTCCTCGGCGTAGTGCCCTGGGCCCGACCATCTTCAGATGCTATCAATGATCTTCCCTCCATCATGAGGTTAGAAGGAATGTTCAATGATGACTGCACAATGTTCAGAACCATTCATGACTCATCAGGCACTTAAAAACCCTATGTCCAAATGCAGCAGGACTGGGACAATAATTCAGATTTTGGCTAAAAAGTGTCAAGTAACATTCACACCACACAAGCTGTAGACAAAGAAGTTCTCCAATAATAGGGAATCTAACCATCACCCTTGACATTCAATGGCATTGCCAGAATTGAATCTCCCACTTTCAACATCCCAGCTGATATCATTGACCAGAAATTGAACTGAACTTCCCAAATCAATTCTGTTGTTTCAAGAGCAGGTCAGAAGCTAGGCATCCTGCAGCAGGTAATTCATCTCCTGACTGCCCAAAGCCTGTCCACTATCTACAAGGCACAAGTCAGGATTGTGACAGAATAAGTCCACTTACCAGGATGAGTGCAGCTCCAACAGCACTCAAAAAACTTGACACCATTCAGAACAATTCAGTTCACTCTTGACTGGCAGCACATCTAAAAAAAACTTCCTCCATCACCAATGCTCACTAGCAGTAGTATGTGCCATCCACAAGCTGTACTGTGGAAATTCCTTGGACAGAGTTTCCAAACCCACAACCACCATTATCTAGAGGGCCAAGGCAGCAGATACATGAAAACACCAACACCTGCAATTTCCCCTCCAAGCCACTCATCACGTTGACTGAGAAATATATCACTGTTCCTTCAGTATTCATGGGTTAAATTCCTGAAATTCTCTCCCAAGTGGCACTCGGGAGTATATCTACACCAAATGGACTGCAGCGGTTCAAGAAGGCAGCTCACCACCACCTTGTCAAGGGCAACTGGTGATGGACAATAAAGTTATCCCAGCAATTAGTTTAAAAATAAATCATCTCCCACTTTTAGCTCTGGTGGAGCGATGTCAGCTTTCCCCGTTAAAATTCACTCTTGAGTATTTCTGTAGCTTACAAAGGAACTGTTTGACCTTTTTTTTCCTGCCAGGTATGATACTCAAGAGAACAGAACCTGAATTGGCAGCTGTTCTCTTTTGTGTGGGCTTTTCTTTCTCAAGAGAGTACACTGTTGGGAATTGGATCAATGGTGTGAATTGTTACACCATGTCAGCATTAGTTTGACTCTCTTTTCTATTCCTTCTGTTTGTGCTTCAATATACCTGTATCTGCCAGTTTGGTTCACATGTTCAACTCCCCACATCATGTGCATTACCATTCTCAGTTGCTGTGTTGTGAAGAACTGTGAGGCAATGTTTAAGCCATCGCTAGTTTATTACTGTATACATTGGCAAAGATCTGAGAACAATTTGCTTAGCTACCATCCTAGTCGCAAATACTTCATGGTATGTGGACACCAGTGGGACCTGAAAAGGTTAAAGAATTTGATACCCTCAGAAAGGAGAAAAAAAGAAAAAATAATAAAAAAGCAAAATTCATGCGATACACTTTTATGCTTAAATTGTGTTTCTAAAAATACTGTATGTACTGGGAATTAACTCATACGGAGCAGCCATTAGTTGTTAACCTATAACTGTTACATTATGTACTTGCATATCATGTTATAAATGGTATAATTTATGAAAAGTGACAAATAGACAGTCTTATCCTGACCACCTAATGGGAGAACATCCCTTTTGTGTGCTTCATTCAAAGGGAGTGTCTCCACGAATAGAACTAGAGCATTCATTGAATATTACCTGGGGAGTCTCCTGGTATACTCATTGTTTTTGCAAGCTAACGTTCACAGATGTAAGTATTTATGCTTGAAATAAAGGTGTACTTGCCAATATAATAAATTAAAGCAATGGCTTTCATAACAATGCTGGGAAATAGAAACAGTGCTGCTATGAGGTGTTTTAATCCCTGGCCTGGTTTGTGAATTAAGAATAAAAGGTTTTAACAGAAGAAATGTGGTGTATGGTCTTGTTTTGAGAAATACATGGGAATCCCGTAGGAGGGAGTTAACCTCAGCAGGATTTTGTAAGGTATAATTCCACAATAAAGCCATACTGCCTGGAAATCTCATCACCTGTGAGCCCCACAGTTGGCAGTGCACAAGTTCCCTGCTGCACTGTTGTAAACACTGATCGGTGAAACAGATCCCTCCAGCAAGGACTGCCAAGAATTAGACTTTTGGCATTTATTTTGATACAATATCCATAGAAACAAGTGGTGGTCTGAACTTGAGTGAGTTCCTGCAAAGAAGTCCAAACAAAGTTAAATTTGTTATTATTGTTAACCTGACATTCTAATGTGTAGGAACCTCCAGCAACAGGTGGTGATAGTGAGGAAAAGAGCCATAAGACCAGAACACATAGCAGTAGAAGTAGGCCCATTCAGCCCACTGAGTATATTTAAGACAGAGATTGATGGGTTCTTGATTGATAAAGGGATCACGGATTATGGAGAGAAGACAGGAAATGGGGAGTGAGAAATGTATCAGCTATGATCGAATGGCTGACTCAATGGGCTGAATGGCCTAACTTTGCTGTTATATCTTACAGTCTTATGGTCTGCTCCACTAATCAATGAGGTCATGACTGATCTGATAAACCTCAACTCCACCTTCCTGCCTTTTCCCCCAACCCTTGATTCCCTTATTAATACAAATTTGTGTATCTCGGCCTTGAATATACTTAAAGGCCCAGCATCAAGAGCCATCTGTGATAAAGAATCCCACAGATTGACTACCCTCAGAGAATTCCTTCTTAGCTCTGTCTTAATTTGTGACCCTTAATTCTGAGATTATGCCCTCTGATCCTAGACTCTTTCACAAGGGAAACGACCTCTCCATATTCACCCTTTAAATCCTCTCAGATGTTTCAATAAGGTCATTTCTCATTCTTCTAAATCCAACTACTACAAGCCCAACCTACTCAGCCTCTCCCCACAACAGGATCCTTCAATACCCAAATATCAGTTTTTTAAACTTTTTTTTACTGTTTCCAAGGCCAGCATATCTTCCTTTAGATAAGTGGACTAAAACTGTTCACTGTATTCCAGTTGTGGTCTGACTAGTGCCTTGTAGAGTCTTCACAAAACTTCCCTACTCTTATATTCCATTCCCTATGAAATAAAAATCAACATCTATTTGCCCTCTCTATTACCCTTTGATTTTGGATGCTAGCTTTTGGTGATTCAAGCACAAGGGCTCCCATATCTCTCTGTGCTATAGTTTTCTTCAGTCTTTCTCCAATTAAATAATATTCAGCTCTTCTATTCTTCCTGTCAAAGTGCATTACTTCACATTTTCCCATATTATATCCTACCTGATAAATACTTTTCCACTCACTTAACCTGTCCATATCGCTCCATAGACTGCTTGTCTCATCCTCAATACTTGCCTTACAAGATAGCTTTTATGTCATCTGCAAAGTTGGTTATAGTACATTAACTTGCCTCATCCAGTCCAGTCATTGATATCTATTGTAAATAGTTACAGCTACAGCCCTGATAGCTGTGCAACTCCACTAGTTACAAGTTGCCATCATGAAAATGCCCCACTTATTCCAATGTTCTGTCTTCAAATAGGTAGCCAATTCTCTATTCATGCTAATAAACTACCTCCAACACCAAGCCTGTTTAAACAGGCTAATGTGCAGTACCTTATCAAATGCTTTCTGAAAATCCAAATACTCTGCTTATCTATATATTGTATCCCCTGCTTCTCCTTTACCTACCCTGCTTGTTACCTCCTCAAGAAATTGTAATAAATTTGTCAGGTGTGATTTCCCCTTTATAAGTCCATGCTGACTCTGCTTGTCTATATTATGTATTTCTAAATGCTCTGTTTTACACCCTTTTTAATAAACTCAAACATTTTCCCAATAACAGATGTCAACAAGGGCAGCTGGACAAATTGTGTTGGGACTTGCAGCACTGGATAGCGATGGTGTAAGAGGGCACCAGGCAGGCTGGAAGGCAGCCTCACCAGGAGAAAGATCATACAGATCAAGAGTTTCCTCAAACTACAAGCTTATTTCCATTTAAGTATTGGGTCTTCATTTTTTTTAACCTTGTTCGTAATGACCTAATGCCAATGGAATAAGGAATCCCTGCTTCATGACTTTTGGGACATCTGCGTGTTCAAATCTTACATTGCACTAAAGTCAAATTTTATTTGATTTACAGTGATACATTCAGAAATTTTAATTGACGTATTTGTATGCTTTCATTAATGCATTATGCCACTTCACTCATGGTGGCATGAAAATTGAGAGTAATAGGTTCAATTTTATATGCTAATTCTTTGGCTGGCAATGTAGCTGCCTGAGAAAATAATCCCACAAAAAGGATGAGAAACATGATTTTCCCTTTCTCGGACGTAGCAAGAGGAATTGTGAAAAGAGAAATGAAGCAGCAAGTCACCCCTCAAGAGCAATGCATCCCTACACACAACCTCACTAACAAATTAAGTCCTGGGTAAGAAGGTCTGTGAACAACTTTGGCTGTCCATCGCCAAGTAACTTCCTTAAATCATCAATTAATGGCCACTTAAGTGCTACAATTCATCATCTCCCTAAGCACCAGTCTCTCTGGTGGATGAAAACATGGCTAGTTTTCCAACTAAGAAACTAGGGTGAGCCTTCTCTGGATATGGGGACAAACATAGGCACAAATTAGCCACGCCCTACTCTTGCATCCGACACTCTGACTCCTCATGGTGCTTAGCTCGCAAGGAGCATAGAAAAAGTACTTACCGTCTTGCTGTCGAATCATCTCCTGAGGAAGAGAACTTAACCGGCAGACTTTAGGACCAGAAGCTGCTGGCCTCTGATTGGCTTGTCAGTTTCAATTTCCCTTCCCATGTGGTTAAAGATGCCCTCCAACGCATCTCGTCTACATCCCGCACCTCCGCCCTCAGACCCTACCCCTCCAAGCGTAACAAGGACAGAACGCCCTTGGTGCTCACCTTCCACCCTACCAACCTTCGCATAAACCAAATCATCCGCCGACATTTCCGCCACCTCCAAACAGACCCCACCACCAGGGATATATTTCCCTCCCCACCCCTTTCCGCCTTCCGCAAAGACCGCTCCCTCCGCGACTACCTGGTCAGGTCCATGCCCCCAAACAACCCACCCTCCAATCCTGGCACTTTCCCCTGCCGCCGCAGGAACTGTAAAACCTGCGCCCACACCTCCTCCCTCACCTCTATCCAAGGCCCTAAAGGAGCCTTCCACATCCATCAAAGTTTTACTTGCACATCCACTAATATCATTTATTGTATCCGTTGCTCCCGATGCAGTCTCCTCTACATTGGGGAGACTGGGGGCCTCCTAGCAGAGCGCTTTAGGGAACATCTCCGGGACGCCTGCACCAATCAACCACACCGCCCCGTGGCCCAACATTTCAACTCCCCCTCCCACTCTGCCGAGGACATGGAGGACCTGGGCCTCCTTCACCGCCGCTCCCTCACCACCAGACGCCTGGAGGAAGAACGCCTCATCTTCTGCCTTGGAACACTTCAACCCCAGGGCATTAATGTGGACTTCAACAGTTTCCTCATTTCCCCTTCCCCCACCTCACCCTGGTTGTAAACTTCCAGCTCAGTAACTGTCCCCTTGACATGTCCGGACTTGTCCTACCTGCCTATCTCCTTTTCCACCTATCCACTCCAACCTCTCCTCCCTGATCTATCACCTTCATCCCCTCCCCCACTCACCCATTGTACTCTATGCTACTTTCTCCCCACCCCCACCCTCCTCTAGCTTATCTCTCCACGCTTCAGGCTCACTGCCTTTATTCCTGATGAAGGGCTTTTGCCCAAAACATCGATTTCGAAGCTCCTTGGATGCTGCCTGAACTGCTGTGCTCTTCCAGCACCACTAATCCAGAACCTTGTCAGTTTCAAGGCCAGTGATTCACCAAGAACTTGAACTATGTTCTGTCGCTCAGTTCTTAAATTAGCTGGTTTGGCGATCAATCTGGGATGCTTTCTTGATGGTTGGGATGGCACATAGTACAAACCCCTAAACTTTCAAAATAAATGGGAGATTTCCACCTTAAAGATTTGTAAACACTCACAATCACTAACGTAGATTCAGAGAGTCAAACAGCACAGAAACTGACCCTTCAGTCCAACCCATCCATGCCGACCATGATCTCAAATGAAACTAGTCCCACCTAAGGTACAACTCAAACCAGCCAATAATTATTGGAAAAGCACATTAGGGTTAGGTGTACAAAGTTTAGATACTTAGCTGAAGAGTAAGTGAATTGGTGAAAAAGGAAATAATCCAAAATCATGAAGATAATCAGCAGCCACAAAGTAGATTTGTTTAAATGTAATGAGTAAAATGATGCAGAAGACTAAATAGGCATGAGGCTTGTGATCCATAGCTTTACTGCTATTCAATACCTTCCTATTCTGATTGAAAGACTGTTCCTTGGTAATTAATGTCCATAAGTGTGTTTTGACTTTATGTTCCAGTCTCATTCCCATAATGGTTGCACTTAAACAATATTTTCCAGAGCCATCCAACATCATTCCATGGAGGTTTAGTTCTGACCTATTCAGGTGTAATTTATGACTTTGCAATACTGACAAATGAAAGACTTCAAGCTACCAGTAAGAAGGTGGAAGTTAATGCAGGGTATCCTGAGATTCAGCTATACTCTGCAAGTACAAAGACCATGTTCTTAATTTGTTTTTAAACCAAAAAAAAAGTGAAGGAACACTTAATGATCTGTGCATCAGAGAGAAAAACGAGAAATATACCAGAGAAAACATTGTATGTTGTTTTTGCAAATTGTACCCATAACATATGGATGATAGTTGATTGTTTGCACTTCCTGCTTACTTGCTGCTATCCCAGTTTTGTGATTAAATCTTATTCTGTTACGTCCATGTCTGCAGTTATAATAGAAACTAACTCTATGTAAACTTGTCACATTGAAATTCTAGCCCCCTTCCAGTGGTGGCATTACAACACCTCAGTTTTATAAATTTCAGTTTCTTAACCTTTATGGATGAGGCATGATGATGCCCCAAACAACTTTATTTCCCTGCCTCCAAAATTGATATGGCTATCTAATTGTGAATTATTGTGGCTGTAATATTTGATCTGTGACAATTAACAACCAACAACCTGTACATTAGGAATGATTTCAAGCACTGCTGAGTTTATCTTTCAAACTTAATGTTTTTCTAGGGCCTCTTGGTGCCACATTGTTGACTTAATGTCAAAGTCAGATGGTCTCACTTCTTCTTCAGTAATCCAATCCATGGTTTGGGTTTAATTGCCCTTCCCTGATGGTCCATACTAGCCCCCCACCTCAGTCTGATTGCTTTGTGACTATTTCTCATGCTTGACCCAATCTTTTGACAGGAGCACAATGATCAGCCAAAAGAGACACAGCAGGAAGTTTTAGAACTCTACATTAGGTCTCCTCCAAGCCTCACAAGGATACCTCAAAATTCTACTGCACCAAGCTAGTCATTCACCTCCCAGTCTCAATTAGAATATTCCCATCTCCTCCAGTTGTAGCCAACCATCCCCACATTACCTCTATGACTCTATGACTCTACTGCTGGGGACCATTCCATTGCCTCCTGCATGTCACATGATCATATCCAACCAATTGATTGGTAGTCAACCTGCCACAGTTCCTACTCACCACCTCTATCCTCCTACCCCCCCAACCTGCTGTAATAGTGAGGCCCTCACTATCTGCTTCAAAACTCTGGTAGGATTACCCTACAAAATAATGTGACAGCACCTTGAAAGTAAAATAATAGGTGTAAGGATTCTGGAATAAATGATTAACTATGCATTTACCCTCACAATACCTACTGAGCTGTGCGTAAGCAGCTATGTCTTTAAGATGTGAGGTCACATGCAAACAGAACCTGAGTCTTTGGGGGTTAAGAAATCTCCTCTCTTACCAATTCCCATGTACTACAATACTTAGTAAAGTTTATTGATGTTCACCCATATGGGTATGGATGACTTTCTATCAGTGACCCAGACCTAATCTTATTACAAGGATCATTAAGTTAAATGCATCGTGTATTTCGCTACCATCAAGCTTAACTTTGTTTTTTTTTCACAAGCTTGAATTTGAAGGAATAGAATTCAAATTCAGTGGGATCAGAGTGTGGTAGTAAATTAACATTCATCATGTACTTCCCAACAAAAGAAAACCAGAGCAAGTGTATAAAGTGCTATTTAGATCTGTTTGGATTTCCAGAGGGCCTTGACAAGATGTTGCATGGGACGCTGCTAAATAAGATAAGAGCCCATGGTGTTAGGGCAAAGTACTGGCATGGATGGAGGATGGGCTGACTGATAGAAGGCAGAGAATGAAAATAGAGGGGTCTTTATTAGGATGGCATCCGGTGACTAGTGAAGTTTCACAGGAGTCCATGTTGGGACCTCAGCTGTTCACATCATACATTTAGGATCTAGATAAAAGAATGTAGGGCATTGTGCTAAGTTTGCAGATGATACAAAGACAGGTAGAAGGACAGGCAATGTTGAGAATGAGGGGGAGGCTGTAAAAGGATTTGGACAAGCTAGGAGAGTGGGCAAAGAAGTGATGGATGGAAAACGATGTGGAAAAGTATGAGGTTTTGCACTTTGGTAGGAAGAATAGAAGTGTAGACTTTTCTCTAAATGAGGGGAGGCTTTTTGAAATCTGAAGCACAAAAGGACCTAGAAGTCCTATCTCTGGAACTCTTAACTTTAACATGCAGGTTAAGTTTACAATTAAGGAGGCAAATGCAATATTAGCATCCATTTCTAGAGGACTAGAATACAAGAGCAGAGAAGTATTGCCGGTGCTGTATAGGGCTCTGGTCAGACTGCATTTGGAATATTGTGAGCAGTTTTGGGCCCTCTATCGAAGGAAGGATGTGTTAGTCTTGCAGGGAAACAAGAGGAGGTTCATAAGCATGACCCTGAGGATGAAGGGCCTGTCATATATGAGGAGCAGTTGAAGACTCTGGGTCTCTAGTTGATGGATTTTAAAACAATGAGGGGTATCTCATTGAAACTTACAGAATATCGAGAGGTTTGGATAAGGTGGATGCGGAAAAGACAGTTCCACCAGTAGGAGAGACTAGAACCCAAGGGCACAGCTTCATAGTGAAGGGACAACCCTTTTGAAATGAGTTGAGAAAAAACTTCTAGAATTGCTAGGGGATAATGAATCTATGGAACTCATTGTCACAGAAGACTATAGAGTCCAACTCATTGTGTGTATAGAGATAGATAGGCTCTTGACTAGTAGAGGAATCAAAGATTACAGGGAGAAGGCAGCAGAATGGGCTTGAGAAATATGCCAGCCATGATAAAATGGCAGAACAGACTCAAGTGGCTGAATGGCCTAATTCTGCTCCTAAATCTTATGGTTTTATAGCCAATCTCGGATCGCACTCTCTGCACGCCTGGGGAAATTGAATTTTAACCACTCTATGTATAAACCGATGGGCCACAGGCTTAATGCGTAATTATCCAAAACGATACTATTATTTTGTTTTTACATTTTCTGCATTTCCCTGTCCTTTCAAGACTAAAAAAATGAAGATTCCTCTCACAAACCAAACCTCAAATCCTAACGATAGTACCTCTTTTCTGCTTTACCTGAAGAGTATGCCTATATCCCCTTGACAACAAAAACTGGATGCAACAATTGAGATGTGGGTTGACTTGAAGACTGCTAACTCTAACTTCTGCTCCAGTTTATGCTGTGGTCCTCAGCATTTCATTTGCTTTATTGTTTACTGTTCCACGGTGGAATTAGACATATGGAGCATCAAATCCGCTGAAATCTCTGGAACTCTTCCAATTTGCTTTGACATAATTTATTGGTTATACTCAGGTTATCCACGATTTCTTCCTGTGTGCATTATTTCACACTAGTTGCTTATTCAAAACACATAGCAGCTCAATTAAGTGATGGCTGGTCATGATCCACTTACAGTTGGCATTTTCATTGTGGAAAATAGCACTTTCTGAAACATTACAATTTGAAACCATCCCATATCCCATGGGATTCTCATAATAAGTAGAAACAGGCTGGTTTGAGACTATTAGCCTTTTCCTTTTAAAAAAAAATGCCTTCAATCCACATAAAACGTTGAGAAGGCAGCATCCATAAACATTTCAATCAGTTCCAGTAAACACATATAATAGAAATATTTTAGCAACATGGAATCATATGCCCAACTGTACAGAATAAAGTTCAATATTGCGACAACCCTTCCTTATTTAGCTTGTGTAATTTATATGTCCTTTAACATAATTTATTGGATTTTTTGAAAAAAACTAATCAATGGCACATAGGTTTTCTGCATGTCTGAAGGCATTTAATGATTAATTTATAAATATTTCTGAAGCCATTAGATGTCTTTAAAAACAACAGTCTGAGCGAGTTAATTTTGGAGACTAATTTGGAGAATTGTTTACATTGAGAGAGTTTATAAGTGAACAAAATTAACAGGCTAGTGCACTAAGCTTTCAGATAACAGCTTCCAGAATTTCTTGAGGCTTAAGCAAAACCATCATAGCTTCGGAAAATAAAGATTAGATTTGTTTGTAATTTCGGAAAAAAAACTGCTGCTCTTAAGAAAGAGTTTAGAATTGCTTAAAATGGATTAACTCTGTGGAGGGAATCTAATTTAAAAATGACAAAGCATTTGATTAAAACACAAAGGGTTTGATGGGGCTATTTGACACTGAGAATGTTGAAGCTCAGTTACATGATGAATCAAGGAAGAGGCTATCAGATTCTCACAAATAGTAATTGGAGCTGTTGCTAATAAGTTAAACCCTCCATGGAATAGAGAAGGACATTCTCTCTTGAAAGTGGAGTCTCAGGTAGATAGGCTAGGAAAGAAGGCATTTGGTATGATTTCCTTCATTGGTCAGAGCATTGAGTACAGGAGTTGGGAGGTCATGTTGCGGCTGTACAGGACATTGGTTAGGCCACTTTTGGAATATTGCATGCAATTCTGGTCTCATAGTAAATAGTTTGGTTTATTCTATTTTACCTTCATTTCTTTTGCAATAAGATTCTATCTTATTGTTAAAAGTAAAACTGCAACATTGCACGCTTATGTTTCAGTGAGAGACAATCTCATTAAAACCAATAAACAGCACAATATGATCTATCAAGCCACATTTCTGTCTGGTGGTCTGATTTGTCCAATAATAATATCATCTGGAATCTTAATATTTGTAAGAGAATGGTTATTGATAAGTAAATATTAAGTTATTATTTTTAATTGTTAGATCAAAGTTATTTATACAGAAACCAATACAAGTGGCAAGGTAGATTCCATCAGCAAACTTAGGTTGGATTTTGGTAAACTTCTAACAGTTAAAGTGAATACAGTTTAGTTTTTTCCAAGTATCAGAACTTGGATTTCCTGCAGGAAGACAATGTTTTCCAACTTATCTGCGTAGGACTGCCTTTGCATATATTGACATAATTACAGGAACCTCCTGCAAATATGAATGCCTCTCAAGCTAAAAGGCAACATCAGGCTACTCAAAAGAAGACAGTGGCATAATCTTAATTTAATCAGTAACTAGCAACAGAAATGGATTTTATGCAAGTGGGCAAAGACAGGGAAAAAAATCTATACCTGCACAGAAAGTTGGATCTCATAGAATCACCAGTCCACTGCCCTGATCTGCACAAGTCCCCAAGCTGCAAACCTAATCATTTATTTCATTTTGGATGGAAAGCCTTTTTTATAAAAATGTTTAAGTGCCATAACAAAAAGGCACAGCCAGAGACAACTGGAATGAAAGATAAACATTTCACACAATCGAAGCAAATCAAATCTTTATTGTGTATACAATTTGAAGGAGTGGTGCCATTATTTTCGACACTGTTTCTGCCCTTAGTCAGAAACTGGGAGAAGCTCCAAGATATTTTTCTTTTGCATGAATGTATTCATCTAACGGAAAACAGATAATCTAATTTCTTTGTGAGCAATAACAAAGGGAACCAAAATCTCAATGGAAGTTAAGACACTGGTTATCTTGTTTCCCCTGTGGTGCAGTTTTGTCATAGTCACAAAGCAAAAGTGCACAGCTGATTCTGTCACCTGTTTGTATTGTAAGAATGTTTTTCTGTCCCTTTCAGCTGGGAGATCCATTTTATCACTTTTATTACAGTATCATGGTTGTTTGAATTAAAATATTATGGCATATTTACATTTAATCCCCAGCTGTCTACAATATGTAGTCCATATGGCTCTTTGATCAAATGAACCTTGTAAACTTCCCTGTCAAATATCAGCTACCCATTGCATTATTAAACTTATTGGTATAGTGTTGAAATTTCTGATGAACCCAAGTTTTTGATTCCCCAAGACCAGAATACATAAAAAGATAGAAATTACTTACAACATGATGAAATGTGGGACTGTTCCCCAAGCTGATTCCTTATGAATATTGAGAGGTCATTATGGCCAACACTGACGAAATGTGAGAGGTTCTTAAAAGCAAGATAGAAGGCAAAATTGGCAGTGAATATAGCTGGCAACCATTTCAGCACCTCCCATGAGCTGATCATTGTGTCATTCTGCTACAGGCTACAGTCGCCCCCTTACTCTACTCAGTTGGAACAGTGCAAGTTAGTCCCAGGACGACATAGTTGAGATGAAATGAGCATTAAATTAAATTCAGCCAAAAAGACAAAGACTGGAATTTTTCAAACAGCAAAGGACACTCACCAGCCATGCATTTACACTTAACCGCAGACTTTCTGTGTGTTTTTGTACTGCCATTTACAGGTACTTGTGAGCTAAAACTGCTTCATGCCATCCATAGGAGTCCTCAACTTATGTGGACAAGGCAAGCAGTGGTTTTTCTCCTTAACCAACCATACTGAAGAATCCTTATTGAGACAAGTAACAGGTTAAACCAGGAAGTGACAGTGAGAATGCTTAATTCAATACCTCCGAATATTGAAATAAAGACAGCAAAAGAAAAATAGGATTAAAAGACATGAAAGAGAAAGACAATAAGTCTTCATCAATAATTAAATCTGAAAGAATGATCCTCTACACTTGTAAAATCAAACTTTTAGTGACAGAGATGTTGTTTGCTGATAATTAAGACAAACAACAGTATTAAAAGTGTACATTTTTATTAGTATTATTACATTTTCTTGCATGTTTTGTGGATAAGTATCACAACTTTATGTTCTTACATATACAGGAACTCCAAGTTTCTTGGTAAGGTTCCAGTATCATGAAATTCCATGAGAACCCAGACAACAGCTCCTTGATTTCCATATTTAATTGTGAATGTGTGGATACCATAAATTAATTTATTCTTGAAATGAAAGTGTGAACATCAGTAGTCTTACCATTAGTTATACCATCCCAGCATTGATAATATCCCAAAATTTAAAACAAAGGTCATTCAAAATGTAAAACAAGTATCTTAATTCAGAAAAGTTTTATCAGTTCACTTCTTTGTGCTACAAATGAGATGTAATTTAGCTTGTAACTAAGTTTGGGACAAGGTGAATTTCAGTGGTTTTAAAATATCAGTACTATCTAAGAGTTTAATCAAAGCTAAACACTTCCTTTCTTGAGAATGTAACTGAGTCCTCGCGGGAGGCAGGATGTCAGGAATCCCTAGAAAGCATCTCCAAACTTATGACCACTTGCAACACCAAACCTACCGCCACTTACACCTAGAAGGACAAGGGCAGCAGTTACATGGGAATACAACCACGTGCAAGTTCCCTTACAAGCTACTCACTATCCTGACTTGGACATATATTCCCTGCCTTCACTGTTGCTGGATCAAAATCCTGGAATTCCCTTCCTAAGGACATTGCAGATCAACCTACAGCACATGGATTGCAGCAGTTCAAGAAGACAGCACACGCCACCTTTTCAAAGGCAACTAGGGGTGGGCAATAAATGCTGGCAACCCAGCGATGTCCACATCTCATGAGTGATTTTTTTCTAAACGCAGTCAAGATAATTGTTGGGAACATATTGACAATTGGTAGATAGCCTACTGGAAATGAAGTCAATAAAAGAAAGGCCAGAATTGGAGATGGGCAGATGAAGGTGAGAGAGGATGAAAACCGAAAATAAGATTAATGAGTTTTTCAACTGGGCTATGTATAGAGGTTATTGCTGCTCTCTTCATTTTTCTTTGACTGTCTTGCTTTGAAGATTATGTCTACTGTGCCTCTCGATGAATGGAATTTTCATTGTGACTCCAAGGGAAACTGTTCAGCTACAAAAGAGAAGTCAGTTGAGGAAAACTCTGGCAAGACAGCCCCCAGGGATATCCCTCTGCAGTTGTTGTAATTGGTCTTGTCTCCTTTACAGAAGATGAGGTGAACTATTCACAGTCTCTCAATGTTGTGGCCCATGATGCGAACATTTGGAAAATCACATGAGATGGCCTTCAGGAGCTGAGTTATGAACCGAGATCCACACTAATGAGCAGCAACAGGTCTAATAGCATGTATTGGCTTGCATTAATATCTCATTATTATGTAAGCTCACCTTGTTAATATGCAGTTTCCCAGTTTCCCATTCAGCAGGTAGAAACTAGAAGGCATGACATGAAAGTTACAGCAGTTCTATAGTGCCTCCAGCTTGTCACTTATTGGCCGAGACTTCCACCTTTGACACCAGGCACAAATCCCTCAAGGCACACTCCATGGGCAGCAACCACACACAGTCCTCATTCCACACATTTCAGGCTTAGCACATCCTCATGGCACATCTTTGATAAACTTGCAACACAAACTTCTGCCCTTCTATGTTGCACTTTAGAGTGGACTGGCAACAAACCTCCCTGCTGTTCCTGTGCCTGCTTGGTGTGTGTGTGTTGATGCAATCCCTGACTGCCAGCGCAACAGGACCCTTTACTACCATGAGCTGAGAAGAGGCCTGGTCTCTTGCAGTCCTCCAAGTACCAGTGACTGGGGTATTTCTTCCTCAGCCAGCTGTATGATGTGGCCAGTGATGTGGTCAGCAGTGAGTGCCTCAACTCTAATTTAATTAATGTTCGCAGTGGGGTGTTGAATTTGGAGCTAGTGGAAGGCGTAGGAGACTTTCTTGCAAATGCATTCTCTGAAGCATCTGTTTTCTCCTGGAAATGAGGGATTGAATGAGATGGAAGTGGCTGTTATTGCTAATGCATGCTTTGGGAAAGATGGTGCGGTATCGTGAATGAGTGTGTATGCAGTATAGAGGCCATGCTGGGTTAATAGTGTGGGTGGTTGCACTGGGTGGGAGTGAATACAGGAACATGTTGCATACAATAGTGAGAGTGTTAAAGCCTTAGTGTCAGTAGCAGAGTGAGTGACTGTGTGTGTGTGTGTGTGCGTGTGTGTCTGGTATCAGAGAGAAGACCATGGCACTTACCTTGGCAGAGCAGAGACGGGCATTGACTTTATTCTTACACTGCTCCTTGTTTCTCCAGCCCATGGAGACCATTGTAATCAAAGTAACCTGGAGAGTAACCTTGGACGAAGCTGGCAGGATCTTGTATCATAGCCTTCAAAGCTGGTCCTGGGAGAGGACAATTCCCTTCTTGTGCACAATCCTATTAATCAAAACATCCAGGATCTTGTCTTGTCTACAAAATACGGTAACAAATTACCCCAACCTGCCATCTCTGGAACAATTCAAGAGACTATGTAGGACAACTCTGGTCATCCAGTGCTTAAGCAAGTGCACAACAGCCTTTTAAGATTAGCGCCAGCATCAGGAATCCCAGAATGCCTTGCCTGTAGTCAATATTTCCTCCATCAGTGTGTGGGAATCGGGGTCTGGTGCATGCTTAATCAGGTGATTTTAGACCAATCGCACAAAAAAAACCCACTAGATCTTATGGAGAGAAACCCTGCTGGATACACAACAAAAATGACGCAGCCAATTTCTGGTAAGATTCAGCCCAGGGTCACAATTACAGTATCTCACAGAGATCTCTTGGCATGCTTTCCTCCTTCCAGATGAGGAAGATAAGGTCATTTTTGTGTCACGAGTACTTCCACACAATATTTCAGCATTTCATCAGGGATTTTGTCTGCGATGATTCTCAGCTACTGGATGGCCTTTTCAATCTTATATCAGCCTGTGGAATGCTGTGGGACATGGTCAAGGGCACTCACTTTGAGGATTGACTGTCAGTTGAGGAGATTCTTAAAGTGTTCCTTCCACAAGCCCTGACCGTCTCTCTGTCTTTGATGAATGCCAGTCTGTCCCTAGCTCTATACACTGAAGGCAGCTGTACCAGCTCATTCAATAATGGTGCTGCCAAGATAATCCTGGTGATGGACATTGAAGTCCACAACATTATATAGTCTGCACCCTGTCACCCTTAGTGCTTCCTCCAAGTGGCATTTAACATGGAAAAATCTGATTCATTAACCAGGGGGGACCAGTGATAGCAGTGGAGTTTCTGGGACATTGGTCTGTAAGGTATGATTCTGCAAATATATCTATGTTAGGCTATTGCCTGACTAGTCTGTGATGATACCAAGGTTTTAAGAGGTGTATTTTTTCCCTGGTTTTTTTTATGAGACAGAGGTGACAAGCAGTCTGTTCCAAAGCCAATAAAGAAAACACTTGACACTTTCAGGTTTTCTTTTAAGAAGTTGGAACAATAAAAGCAGCCTGAGTGGGTGGGGTCAAGCTCCCACAGAAACAGGAATTTCTCTAATTTAGCTTTCAGAAGCTAGGTGTGGAGGCTTTTGCTCCTTTCTCTGTTATAGCTAAAAGTTGGGGGTTTTAGATGAGATTAGATTCCCTACAGTGTGGAAACAGGCCCTTCGGCCCAACCAGTCTACACCGACCCTCCGGAGAGCAACACATCCAGACCCACTTCTCTCTGACTAATGCACCTAACACTATGGGCAATTTAGCATGACCAATTCACCTGACCAGGACATCTTTGGACTGTGGGAGGAAACTGGAGTACCCAGAAGAAATCCAAACAGACACAAGGAGAATATGCAAACTCCACACAGTCAGTTACCTAAGGCTGGGATTGAATCTGGGACTTTGAAGCAGCAGTGCTAACCACTGAGCCACCATGCCACCATATAGCAGTGCTCTCTTCCTGCTGTGGAATTGAATGTAAGACAATCTGCTTTACTGAATTTGCCTTTGCCGAGGGTATGTTTATGGGATGTTACTATATTGGAATAGTTAATTAGTAGCAGTTAATAAAATATTATTTTGTTAAGCATTTCAATAGAGTTTTAGTAAGCTAATTCTTTTATTTTTATTTTGTTTGTCATGATGGCTGAGGTCACCATGAAGTATTCTCCTCTCAGCCTCTCCCTCATCTGAGGCAAGGTGACCCTTAGATTAAACTACCACCAGTTGCCTCTCTGTCTCTGTCGCTCAAACGAGAGTGCAGCCTTGTAACCCAATAGAGTCATAGAGTCATAGAGATGTACAGCATGGAATCAGACCCTTCAGTCTAACCCATCCATGCTGACCAGATATCCCAACCCAATCTAGTCCCACCTGCCAGCACCCAGCCCATACTCCTCCAAACCCTTCCTATTCATATACCCATCCAAATGCCTCTTAAATATTGCAATTGTATCAGCCTCCATCACTTCCTCTGGCAGCTCATTCCAAACATGTACCACCCTCTGCGTGAAAAAGTTGCCCCATAGATCTCTTTTATATCTTCCCCCTCTCACCCTAAACCTATGCCCTCTAGTTCTGGACTCGCCCACCCCAGGGAAAAGACTTGGTCTATTTATCCTATCCATGCCCCTCATAATTTTGTAAACCTCTATAAGGTCACCCTTCAGCCTCTGACGCTCCAGGGAAAACAGCCCCAGCCTGTTCAGCCTCTCCCTGTAGCTCAGATCCTCCAACCCTGGCAACATCCTTGTAAATCTTTTCTGAACCCTTTCAAGTTTCACAACATCTTTCTAATAGGAAGGAGACCAGAGTTGCATGCAATATTCCAACAGTGGCCTAACCAATGTCCTGTACAGCTGCAACATGACCTTCCAAATCCTGTACTCAATACTCTGACCAATAAAAGAAAGCAAACAAACGCCTTCTTCACTATCCTATCGACCTACAACTCCACTTTCAAGGAGCTATGAACCTGCACTCCAAGGTCTCTTTGTTCAGTAACACTCCCTAGAACCTTACCATTAAGTGTATAAGTCCTGCTAAGATTTGCTTTCCCAAAATGCAGCACCTCGCATTTGTCTGAATTAAACTCCATCTGCCACTTCTCAGCCCATTGGCCCATCTGGTCCAGATCCTGTTGTAATCTGAGGTAACCCTCTTCACTGTCCACTACACCTCTAATTTTGGTGTCATCTGCAAATTTACTAACTGTACCTCCTATGCTCACATCCAAATCATTTATGTAAATGACAAAAAGTAGAGGGCCCAGCACTGATCCTTGTTGCACTCCACTGGTCACAGGCCTCCAGTCTGAAAAACAACCCTCCACCACCACCGTCTGTCTTCTACCTTTGAGCTAGTTCTGTATCCACATGTCTAGTTCTCCCTGTTTTCCCCCATGAGCTTGCTAATCAGTCTCCCATGGGGAACCTTGTCGAACACCGTACTGAAGTCCATATAGATCACATCTACTGCTCTGCCCTCATCAATCTTCTTTGTTACTTCTTCAAAAAGACTTCAAATCAAATTGCATCTTTAACACAATGCCTTACACTTACCTTTAACATAAGAAAAAGTTAGATCTAGATTATCTTCCTAATATATTTTGAGGGGATTTGGTCTGATTCATAACAGACAGCTCTCCCAATTTTGGCAGAAGCCCCAGTTGCTGGTAAGGAAGGCTTTGCAGAGTTGATAGGGCTGCTTCTGCCATTGTCATGTCAGCATCCTAGATCAATGCCAGCTGATCCATTTGCTTTTATTGCTTTTTTGAGACTGTATAAGAAGTGGAGGAGAAAGAGTACCAAGAGAAACAAAAAGAGAAGGAAGGCAACGTGGGCAATAGATGCTACATAATGCACTAATTTGTGAATAATTCCAGCAACCTCAACGTTCACGCATGGGCCAGGATTTTCAATCTCCTGTAAGGGAAAGAATGGGTGCAGATGCTTTGTGAAAGTAGCACTCCTGGATGGTGTAGCACTGTCCCACTGTCTGAGTGCACTGGAATTGTGAAAGTAAGGCCAGAGGAAGGGATGTGGCATTGTGAACCTGGAATCCTGTCTTCTTGATCCAATGGCCTGTAAATCTTATGGTGGACCTTGGTAATTGGTTTGGGAAGGCTGAAGGACATTTACAACTGGCAAATCACCAAATGCAAACAATTTTGGTCACATTGTGTTAGATTCAATGTGACACACAATTAAGTGATTATTTCTTCATGAGAAGCTTTTTGGCATCGGGGATTTTCCTCTGGATCACATACAGTACCTATCAGAGAGTCTGCCACTGGGTTCCTGCCCCCAGGCAATTCATCTATCCCCAAATTGTGTGGGGAAGACAGCAGGTTTAACCTACATATGACAAGGCTGAGTGGCCTGTCTGCCTCATGAGGGTGGGTGGTCTTCCCAGTTCCCAAACACTTCTCTTAAAATGCCTGGAGGTGGAAAATGTGCCCTAGACTTGGCAAGCTGCCCATCATCAATGTTTTTTGGGGCCCATCACCTCTGCTCTGTCTTTGGAGCTGAGCAATACTCTGAAATCAACCTTTACAGTCATTATGTCACAAAAGGAGACCATTCAATCCACTGAATCCTTGCCTGTTCTCTGTAGATCAATCCAGTTAGTTCCATTGCCCCAGTCTAGCCTGGTATGTGCTCCAGCTGCTCTCTGTGAAGTGCCCAACCAAATTCCTTTTGAAATCCTTGATGGTCTTTGCTTTCACCGGTCTTACAGGCAGTGAGTTCCAGGGTAATACAGAACAACCTCAATTATCCATATGTCAATTATCTGAATTTTGGATTATCCGAACAAGATCTCAGGGTCCCTGTGCATACATGTCAATTGAGTTGCAAACTTCTATTCCTCATCCATTTAATGTATCATTTTGTAAATTTGAACAGGAATATAGAAGCAAATGTGCTTTAATAAATAACTATCTTCAAATATATGTTTGATACGTGATGTTAGAGTTAAGTCTTATACTTCTTATAAAAAGCCTCTCTGATACTTATTCCTCCCATGAACACACGGTGAACACACAAGAACAACATATGTGCAAGCCTGAGCTGTGCATTCTAACAGTAAGATTCCCTCTCAACATTGACTCACTTCATTTTGCAAACCCAACAATTTTTTTCCTCAGCTTATTCTCTGGAGAGTAAAGTCAAAAAATGTGCCTGCACTTTTCGTTTCTGTTGCTTTTTCCTCCCGTTATCCCATGATGATTCTTTTTTCCCCAAACGAAAAAAAGTTCACTATCTTTCAGCTGACGAGAAAATTTAATGTAACTTTGTTTTGATGGGGGAGAGCAAATCGTAGTGAGTTAGTACACGTGAAAATAAACAGGAGGAAAACTTGACGGGAGGAAACACAAGGAAAACATTACACCCCTAAAAAAAATTGTCGAGAGGATGGAAACTGAAGTCAGCGAGAAAATCATCCTCGTGTTCCCCCTATATTTTGCACCTCTCTCTCTCTCTCTCTATGGGCTCAGCGGGCAGTGAGGAGGGAGAGACAACACTTGGTTAGTCTGAACAGCGGGACGATACCAAACAGAAAGATGCCAGCTGCTGTTGAGGACTGGGATAAAACCGAGAAAAACGTCAGTGAAGAATTTCACAGACTTCAGTCAAACCCTAGCCAAAAAGTAATTTTATTTGTAAAATATCATTAATATTTAAGCTATATCCAGTGTTTGTACACATTTTATCGATTGAATGAAATAAAAACTGTGTAAACATGCATTTTTGTGTAATTATGTTCAGTATGGCTTCCTTTGTTTACGATCAGATCAGTTATCCAAACACTCAGTTATCCGAACAAAATACTTTCCGCCAATCTCAATCGGGTAATTGAAGTTGTTCTGTACTAAACACCGCATTGTGGTGCAAAGGTAGTGTCCTGACCAGGAGGCTGGGTTCAAATCCCACCTGCTCCAGGGGTGGAGAATAACGTCCCTGAACACGCTGACTGAGAAAATTAAGTTAAATTTTTTTTAAAATCTTCTTCACTTCACCCACGTATCGATTGTTTCAGACCTTAAATCCAAGTCCCTTGATCTTGTGCCATCAGCCAATGGGAACATCTTTTCTTTGTCTTCCTCTTCTAAATTTGTCATAATTATGGACATCTCTATCAAGTCACCCTCATTCTCACTTGCTATAAAATAAAAACCCTCGCTCTCTTGGCCTTGTCACTAAAGTCCCTCATCCTTGGCACCATTTTTGAAAATCACTTCTGCACTTTTCAAGGACACTCCCATTTTTTAAGAAAATTGTAGTGACCAGACATGACACAATATGGCAGTTGGAGCCTAGCAAGAGCTTAAAGGTTCAGTAAAATTTTCTCAGAATGTCTAATGTCATTCAAAGATCTATGCACAAAAATCCCCCAAATCCCTTGGCCCTGTCTTTTGAGACTGAGTCTGGCTGTCATTCTCTGAATTTAGTTATTGTCCCAGAATGCAGATAAAAATTGTAGCCTCAAGCAAAAAGGAACATCACATGGTGCTCACTAATTGTCTTCTTGTCATGTCAGCTGAAATAGTGTCATGAGAACATGGCACATAAAAACAGAACTGAAATTCCCATTTACTAGCCACATTCCAGAACAGGTTCTGGAAGACGGCGCTTCATAGATGCAAAACATGTCTCTTCCCTTTTCCACCTCATCCAATCAGATCATTAGTGCAGAATCTAAAACCTCGAATGTCACTGCTTTCCCAGCTCTATCATTTACCACTATTCCCAGATCAGATTTGCCTTGACCATGCCTCCCAGATACTTTTCCAGCCACAATGTACTCCTCTTTAAGAAGTTCTGGCTAACTTTGAGTGGTGCTAGCTATCTACACTATCAGCTCTCTGCTGATGTGTTCAGCCAAATGACCCGTGGGGTCAGCCCAATTGGATATAGGCATCAGTTAGTTGAACCGTTCCGTATCACCTGTCCTTCGTGGAGAAGTTTATGAAGAAAAACACCTTTGACAACAAGTCCATCAGGAAGTGGTCAGCACGTAGTGTCCTTGAGACCCTTCGGGAAAAGGTGAGGGCGGATCCTGTCGAGCGGTTCCCTGAGCAGACTGTCAAAAGCCATTTGGCAGAATGCCTCATTGCCAGAATTTTCCAACAAGCACCAAGACATGGTGTGGCTGGTGGTGAGAAGGGCTCCGCCTGTGAGATCCTTTATGCACGCCCGGACTCTCAGCCTCACCGCACGCTGCCCTCGAAGCGGTTGCGGGGGGGACGAGACTGTCACACACCTCCTTCTGGAATGTACCTACGCAGAAGAAGTCTGGAGAGGAATGCAGTGGTGTTTGTTGAGGTTCGTCCCAAGCAGCGCTGTGACGCGGGACTCCGTGCTCTACAGCCTGTTCCCCAGGACGCACACCGAGACGAACATCAACTGCGCCTGGAGGATCATCAACAAGGTGCAGTCTGGGCAGTCTGAAACCTGTCGATCTTCCAGCTGAAGGAGTTGACCCCGACTGAGTGTTGCAGACTGGCACATTCCAAGGTCCAGGACTACGTGTTGAGGGACGCGCTGAAGCTTGGGGCAGCTGCCGCCAAGACGCGGTGGGGAAAGACCACCGTGTAACATCTGCCTGCTAAAGAAGAACAGGGGGCCCACGCAGTCATTTGGGCTCTGCTGACGCCTCAGCTAAAAATGTAATCATACTGACCTGTAAATAGGAATGATTAGTCTGTTTCGGTATGCAAACAAATGTAATGTTTATATATGTATGGCATGTCCAACTGTACAGACCATTAAAGTATTTTATGAATAAAGTATATTTTTGAAACAAAACAACAATCTGTTAGTTGAAAAGATAACCCAACGTTAGTGTGCTGTCTGCATCACAATCTATGGATGTGTGTTAATTGTCCATCACCTACAAGGCAGAAGTGGGTACTGCAGATGCTGGAGATTAGAGTCAAGGTTAGAGTGGTGCTGGAAAAGCACAGCAGGTCAAGCAGCATCCAAGGTGCAGGAAAATTAATGTTTCAGGCAAAAGCCCTTCATCAGGAATCATCATCATCTACAAGGCACAAGTCAGTAGTGTGATGGAATACTCCTTACTTGTTTGGATGGTGCAGCTCCAACAACATTCAAGAAGCTTGACACCATCTAAGGCAAAGCAGTCCACTTGATTGGCACCACATTCACAAGCATCCACTCCCTGCACCACCTATACTCAGTAGTAGCAATGTGCATTATCTAAAAGATGCACTGCAGAAATTCATCAAAGATCCTCAGGCAGTACCTTCTAAACCCATGAGCACTTCAGTTGAGAATGACAAGGACAGAAGATACATGGGAACACTACCGCCTGCAAGTTCCTCTCGAAGCAATTCATCATCCTGACTTAGAAATCTATCATTGTTCCTTCAGTGTCGCTGGGTCAAAATCCTGGAACTCCATCCCTAATGGCATTGTGGGTCGACTAGCAGCATGTGGACTGCAGCAGTTCAAGGAGGCAGCTCACCACCACCTTCCCAAAGGCAACAAGGCAATAAATGCGGGCCAGCCAGTGTCACCCACATCCCATGAATGGGTGATAAAGAATTACAATTGTCACACCCATTTTAAGGTCTATCCAATTAAGACTTGTTTTCCCAAACCTGTATTTTGAAGATAGACAAATTCGTATTACAGCAAATATGTGTAAAGGAGGTTGCATTTTTTTTTTAATCAGTGAGGAAGCAATAGAGAATGAAAGTTGAGGACCCTTGTGGTGCATTAGTGGTGCTACTTCTAAAAGAGAAGTCCCAGCTACTTCAGAGGTATGTGATAACAGCTCTAAACAGATGGACTAGAAAATATAGGATGAAGGCTGCATAAACAATGAAGCACATATCAGAAGCTGTGAAATGTCAGGAAGTATTACAGGTCAGGCAGTGAGGTGTATGTTTTTCAAATCACAATAGTCAGATTTCATAAGAATCAGATGATCATATTTGGAATATTTTTAAATTCACTGGGCCTTTAGTTGGCTGCAGGTTTCACAGATGGGCAATAATTTACTCACCCTTTTCAGATGAATGCTTCATATTTTGTGTCATTTGTGATTTCTTACCCTGATGGTTTTATTTCTGTGTGTCCAGTCCCAGAAAAAAATCTGCCAACAGTTTCTCATTTTTCAGGTTGCCGTACTGAATTCCTCTTGTACAAATTGTCCTCAACAACTGAGACTGCTGTGTTCAGAGAAGTAAACTACAGTCTGGCTGAAAACAAAAACTCACAAGTCGTTGATGTAAGTAAAGGTTACATTCACGATTAAACATTCAACTTTTAAACCTCACTTCAATTTAAAAGATCATTTTAAGATAACTTTAATATTTAATGCATTCTTTCTGCAAATAATTGCTGACTATGATTACATTATCTGAATGCAGGGAGAGCCCATATTAACAGAGTTACATTCTGTAGACTTGAAGAACCAAATCCATATTCACATCCAGACTTCATTTCTCCCCAGTTGGACAGTTGTCAATGCCTCAGAGATGAACAGCCACAATGTATTACTGAGTCAAGGGGACAAGAAGAAATTAGATGAGGGAGAGTTATCTCATATTCATACTTACAAAAGAAAGCCTTCTAGTCGTAATGACAGTAGTTATAACAACTGCAGTTCTCACAAGGTCAAACAGCTCAATTGAATGTTATAATTTAATGCTTCATTGTAAGACTCCATTGAATTATTTTATACGAACATCAGTGTTCTGTTTCCCAGAATAATGGGGATTTTTCTGTAGCTCTGGTTATTGCAGTGCTCAGAGGATTTTTTTTCACATTCGGTTGGAGAAGGAAGATGAGAGATGGTCACTTCAAGTTTTGCCTGGACGAAGTGAAATTGAAAAATCTGTGGTTATGAGGAAATGTTTGAATGTAAGGCTTTGTATTAAAGGAGACTCGGAGGGTTCAGAGAGGTCTCTAGGACATGTTTTTGATAGGCATTACTGGTATTGGAGATCGTTTTACTTGGTCAGGGCTATTTAATTTAAAAGATATTTCTTTCACTTATTTTTAAATTGAATAAAACTTGAACTTGAAAAAAATAAAAGAATAAAGGAATTATTGTGGACAGAATGTGGTATAATTAGTTTTTCATCATATCTAAGCTAAACACTGGGTGGCATGGTGGATCAGTGGTTAGCACTGCTGCCTCACAGTACCAACATCCCAGATTCAATTCCAGCCTTAGGTGACTGTCTATGTGGAGTTTGCACATTCTCCCAGTGTCTGTGTGGGTTTCCTCCGGGTGCTCCGGTTTCCTCTCACAATCCAAAGATGTGCAGGTTAGATGAATTGGCCATGCTAAATTACCCATAGTGCTAGGTGCATTAGTCAGAGGGAAATGGGTCTGGGTAGGTTACTCTTTGTCGGGCTGAAGGGCCTGTTTCCACCCTGTAGGGAATCTAATCTAATCAGAATTGGTGCAGGCTCAGTGAGTCAAATGGCCTTTTTCTGCACTGTAATAGTTCCATGATTCTGTGGTAATCGCTTGTATTCTTCAGCTGATAAAATGGTGATAATTATTTACAATTTTAATTGGTTTTGTGTTATTATTCTTGCTCTTTTCTCATCCATCTGAGAAATAATGAATATTAAAGCAATGTCACAGCTGTCAGTGAGCAATAGCACATTAATTGCAACCCATTGTTGCCCCAAATACACGACCGTTCTCTTCGATATTAAATCATGATGTAAATTTTAAAATATGTTGATTACAGGGAAGCCCTGTAAGATAATGTCATCATAATCAACTGCAAAACTGTGTTGCCATCAGCTGCAGTGAAAATTGATGCAAATCAGAACCAGAAATAAAGAAGATTACGTGAACAGTTAAAATCTGATTCTCTGTGCCTGGCCCAAGCAAAATTACTCGTATATTGGTATCTGCTTTTATTCAAATCTCTCAAAGTCTTGTCTGTTTGCTGTTCCACAGTCATTATGATTTTTAAAGGAGTAAATTAATGACCATGAGACCAAAACAGTCAAATATTTCTGTCAGTTCTTATTTAAGGTCCTAGTCAATAGATCTGAGTTTAAACTCCATTGTCAACTGAAAATAGTTAAGCTTCTCCATTTACAGATTTCAAAATTCAATAGTGGAGAAACTTTTAGCAGAAACATGTTCCTCTCCAAATGTTATCTCCAATTATCCTCACAAAAATGAAACATTGTGGAGAGCGAAGGGATTTAGGCAACTTGCACTTTTTAAATAATGTATCAAGCATTTGAATTCTTTTTAAAAAGCAGTATTTTTTTTCTTTTTCTCCAAATGTGCACAATTTAAATATATTAGTTTATGTGTAGCATTTGATGCATGTAAGTAACTCATTATATTGTCAGATTCCATTCTGTCTACAAACCTATGCTGAAGATATGACATTAATTTGAGGTTAATGCATGAACATGGCAAACAAATTTCTGGTTTGTTGGGTGTGTCTGAAATGTTTCCTGATCCTTGCAGCCTGGATAGAATTTCTGGATATTTGTGGTGAAAAATAACACATTACAGTAATGCCAAAACAAAGTTGGGGCTTCCTCTCCATTTTAAAAAAAAGCCTAATTTATATTCCTGGGGCAATTTTGTATTCATTACATGAGAGATATTTAATACTTCTGTGCCCAACTCCAAGCTTCTACAAGTTGTAGGCCAGCAAGAGCACATGCAATATGTCCAGGTAAGGTCCATTTACAAACCTGGACAAAGCGATGAGAATTCAGGATACTCCTCATCGAATTGAATGCATTCTCTGTGCTAAAGCGTAGAAACCCTACAGTGTGGAAATTTGCCATTTGGCCCAACCAGTCCACACCAACCCTTTGAAGAGTATTCCAAACAGACCCTTTCCCCTACCCTGTTACTCTACATTTTCTCATGGTGGCTCAGTGGTTAGCACTGCTGCCTCACAGCACCAGGGTCCCAGGTTCAATTCAAGCCTCAGGAGACTGTCTGTGTGGAGTTTGCACGTTCTCCCCATGTCTGCATGGGTTTCCTCCGGGTACTCCGATTTCCTCCCACAGTCTAAAGATGCGCAGGTCAGGTGAATTGGTCATGCTAAATTGCCCATAGTATTAGGTGCATTAGTCAGAGGGAAATGGGTCTGGGTGGGTTACTCTTCAGAGGGTCTATGTGGACCGGTTGGGCCAAAGGGCCTATTTCCACATTGTAGGGAATCTAATCTAATCTAATGCACCTAACCCAGACATCCCTGAACACTATGGGCAATTTAGCCTGGCCAATTCACCCCAACCTGGACTGCGGGAGGAAACCCACACAGAAAAATGGAGACTGCAAACTCCACACAGACAGTCACCCAAGGCTGGAACCGAACTCAGGTCCCTGGCTATGAGGCAGCAGTGCTACTGAGCCATCATGTTAATGTTTTCAATAAAAAAGTAAATGCACTCTGATTAGTATTACATTCTCTTTCTAGCTTAACCTTTGATTTTTTTTACAAACCTACAGGAATTATAATGTAGCAAAAACAGATTACAAAATATTAACTCTTGTGCATAATTTGCCTTGTGTCCAAAGGCCTGGGAAATGATGAGAAATCAGGAGAATATGGTGAAAATGAAACGATTAGATTCTCAATGTTGAGAAATAGAAGGCTGACTTTCCTCTTAAGGCTTCAATAGCTCACTAAGAATCTTGCTAGTAAGTGATGAGCCAGTATTTATGTCTTTAATACCTCATTCTGACTGAATCTTGCTTTGTTTTTAAGCAGGTAGCAGCAAAAACGTAGACAGAACCCATTCCTGACTTGAAGGTCAGAACAATTACCTGAATACTTCAGCTCACCAGTGTCTCCACCAGGTATCCATCTTGTCAAACATTCCTCAGCAATTCATGGAATCATGGAATCTCTACAGTGCAGGTAGACATCACTCAAATCTGCACCGGCCCTCTGAAAAGCATCCCACCCAGACCCACTCCCCCACCCCCTGCCCAACATCCCTGTAACCCTGTATTTACCAATGACTGACCTACCTAACCTGCACATCCCTGGACACTCTGGGCCAATTTAGCTTGGCCAATCCACCCAACCTGCACATCTATGGACCATGTGAGTGCACGCTCCGTGGGCAGTGACTGTTCTCACCCTCCATCCACAGAAGTCCACATCAGCTCTCACTACGTCATCATGCACATATTGGACTAAATTATAATCCAGTTCAACATATCAGTACTGCCCTTTAGAACTCACTGTTATCTTACGTTGCAATGCTGCTGCCAGGCTGTTTTACACAGAGGGACAAGCCTCCATCCTATGCACTGGAACTCAAAGCATATCAAGGCTCTTAGCTTGTGTTATTACTGCTTGCTTACTCTGAACTTGCTTGGATACTTGAGCTATCTCTGCAATCCCACATCGTTCAGAGCTTAAAGGCTCACAGGTGTCATATCCTTCCTTGCCTGTTGGCAGACAAAAAGGCACAGAGTTTGTCATGCTCGCTAGCACCAGAAAGAGAAAAGAGCAGAGATGTTGCTGTACACAATACGCTACGTCAATGCCACATACACTGGCTTGAAGTTGGAAGTGAGAGGGTTGCTAGCAGCTTATGTACAAATACATTGTATGCAGCAAGCAAATGGCTATATCTGAAAGTCTGAGGGTCAAGGGGGATTATGTTCAATCGGGGTGCCATCAGATTCTGACAAGGGTATCGTCTAATCTGAGTCCAGAGGAGTGGCCTGCTCAGTCGGGCAATTGGTGTGATCTGGATCCGGGGAATCTGTATCCTTATAGTTATGGGATTGAGCTTCGGTCAGACCTGCCAGTTGAAGACCGTGAGTCCCAGGATTACTGTTACATCAGTCAGGAAGCTATATGGAAAACAGTCAGGGAGATGATCTGTCCTGATGCGTTCTTACCAAATTAATTGAGGAGATGGGCCATGATCAGTCCTTGTGAATTCTGTTTACTAAACATGAGGGGCAGTGGAGAAAGGGCAAGGGTATCAGAGCTTGGGACTGGGTTGGGAAAATTGGAGTTGTCAAATATGGTGATTGGAGGCAGTGCACTAGGATGCAAAGGATACAATTGCTGTGAAGGGAGGCAACTCTCAATGTAATGGCCAGAGTGGATATAACATAGAAAGATTCTGTGTGTAAAAGGGGAGGGGTCTTCGACGCTAGTTTCAGGGAAGGGAGGGTGAAGGTATTGGAAGTCTTAAAACGCGTAAAAGGTTGGTAAATCCTTAGGACTTGATCAGGTGTACCCTAGAACTCTGTGGGAAGCTAGGGAAGTGATTGCTGGGCCCCTTTCTGAGATATGTATATCATCAATAGCCACAGGCAAGGTGCTGGAAGACTGGAGGTTGGCTAACGTGGTGCCACTGTTTAAGAAAGGTGGTAAGGAAAGGTCAGGGAACTATAGACCAGTGACCCTGACATCGGTGGTGGGCAAGTTTTGGAGGGAATCCTGAGGGATAGGATTTACATATATTTGGGAAGGCAAGGACTGATTAGGGATAGTTAACATGGCTTTGTGCGTGGGAAATCATGTCTCATGAGTTTTTTGAAGAAGTAACAAAGAGGATTGATGAGGGCAGAGTGGAGGACGTGATCGATATGGACTTCAATAAGGCATTCAATAACATTCCTCATGGTAGACTGGTCAGTAAGATTACATCATACAGAATATAGAGAGATCTATCTATAAGGATACAGAACTAGCTTGAAGGTAGAAGAGAGGGTTGCTTTTCAGACTGGAGGCCTGTGATCAGCGGTGTGCCACAAGAATCGGTGCTGGGTCCACTGTTCTTCATCATTCATATAAATGATTTGGATGTGAACATAGGAGGGATGGTTAGTAAGTTTGCAGATGACCCCAAAATTGCAGGTGTAGTGGACAGTGAAGAAGTTTCCCCAGATCAATGGGATCTTGATCAGGTGGGCCAATGGGCTGAGGAGTGCCAGATGGAGTTTAATTTAGATAAATGTGTGGGAAAGCAAATCAGGGCAGAATTTATACACTTAATGGTAAGATCCTGGGGAGTGTTGCTGAACAAAGAGACCTCAGAGTGCAGGTTCATAGCTCCTTGAAACTGAAGCCCAGGTACAGCTGTACAAGACATTGGTTAGGCCACTTTTGGAATATTGCATGCAGTTCTGGTCTCCCTGCTATATGTTGTGAAACCTGAAAGGGTTCAGAAAAGATTTCAAGGATGTTGCCAGGGTTGGAGGATTTGAGCTATAGGAAGAGGCTGAATAGGCTGGGGCTGTTTTCCCTTGAGCATCGGAGGCTGAGGGTGACCTCATAAAGGTTTATATAATCACGAGGGGCATGGATATGGTAAGTAGTCGAGGCCTTTTCCCAGGGGTGGGGGAGTCCAAAGCTAGAGGGCATAAGGTGTACAATGAGAGGGAAAGATTTAAAAGGGATCTAACGATCAACTTTTTCATGCAGATGATGGAGCATGTACAGAATGAACTACCAAAGGAAGTGGTGGAGGTGTGTCCAATTACAACATATAAATGGCATCTGGATGGGTAGATGATTAGGAAGAGTTTAGAGGCAAATGGGCCAAATGCTGGCAAATGGGACCAGATTTATTCAGGATATCTGGTCAGCATTTACAAGTTGGACTGAAGGGTTTGGTCCCTCCTCTATATCTCTATGACTCTGTGACCCTAAGTGGATACCAATGTTAGCCCTAGGTATGTACTAGGCCTAGGACTCAACAGGAAAAGTGAGTATATTATTAGTTCTATAAAAGGGTTGGAGGGGGAGGGTCAAAGGTGATGAGGTCGATGGGGCTGCAGTGCAGGATGGAAAATGAAGGAACTTGAAGAGGTACAGCTTGAGAAGCCTACATCTCACTTTCTCCAGTACAACCTGGAAAGCCTTCTATTTATCAACCCAATCTCAGCTGCACAGTAAACATGAAAACAATGCTGTCAGCACACCCAGATGGGGCAGAGCAAGTTTCTTTTGTTTTGTCTGCAGGGGCAGGACCAATTGTGAGACCCAAAGTGAGGCAGTTACGCTAATCAAGCACTCAAACAAATACTAAAACCCCTGACCACAAACAATTCTGATCATAAGATTGATCATTACAAATTAATCCTAGTAATATCTGTGAAGCAGAAATTATCACAAGTGCCTTTAAAGTGTTACCCATCATTGACAATCCCCAAACACATTTCAAAGGTCTCAAAGGTTACACAAGAGCAGGGGGTTGCTTTAACATAGAAATATAGAAATTAGGAGGGGGTGCAGGCTACTGTCCTGCTTAGGGACATCAAGACTGTTCTGACTCTACTACGTTCTTCTCCAGTAGCCTGGTGGATCATAGTGTTGTCTAAATGGCAAACAGACCCACTCCCCCTTAGGAATTGAAGTCATTGTACATTGAAATATCTCCTGGACAAATGACATGCCGAACAGAAGTTGATTGAAGCAGTAGCAAGAAAATTGAGTTACTAATGCAGTCAGCAGCCTGGCCTCCTGGTTCAGTGGGATTTACCACAGCCTGTTATTGGCATCAAGTTGAGTTAAAAAAACAGACTCACGGTGAGTTTCTTCAAGCTGTCATTGACAGAGGACATGGGACGCAGCTCCCTATAGACCATCTTAAGTTGTGTTAAGTCGATGAAGAGGCAGTGCTGACTGTCCAATTTTGTAATGGTGTCCAAACCAGAAAATCGCCAAGTAGGGGAAAGGACTCCTCTTTGTAGCATTACATCTAACTCTATTTTAACTTTGTCCAGTGCTAGGTGGGACCTTTCTCAGGGGCAAAAAAAAATGGTTCGGCCTCTTGACCCAACAGAATACAGAAATCCTCTTAACTGAGAATACAAAGTGGAGAGAGTTGGAAATTCCTGCCAAAAACAAACAAATTTCCAAATACCCCGTCTCTCCAGAACCTCAGGTGCACTGAGGCCACTGCATATAAAAGGATACTGATCTGGAGGCCTTCTTGCTTCAACTGAACATCTGAGGCTGTTCCAGACCTATGGCACTGTCTATTCTAACATTCTTATACCTGCAGAAAAATTGGTTCTTCAACATCTGCAGAGAGCAGAGAAAAGCTGAGGCACATTTAGAAATTTCTCATCCAGCATGTGCGTCAGGGTAATTCACATTGTCTAGGTTCATGATCAGTTTCTCCCCTATGGGCCATCGTGGTCATGTTTGGAAATTGCCATCTTCATTAAATATGTACATTCAGCCCCAGTTTAAGTACAGGTGGATAGGTTCAGAAGGGTACAGGCAAGCAAAAGGGAGTTTCATTCAATAGCCTTTATTTACATAGTTGACATAAACAAGCAACAACCAAATTTGTGGCCTGGAGCTACCTACATAGAATGTTCCTGCAGTGAGCCTAAGATATAGCCATGAAGGTCACAGACACATCCCACATACCTCTGGGTCTTTTTGCTTATTCATTAAACATGATTACTATATAGACCAGGTCATGGCTAGTTGATTCAGAGTGTGAGTTGTGATACCTTGTGATACCTTTCTAGGACAGACAGAGTATAGCAGGAGCACCCACAGCTCAGAGGTGCCACGCTACTCAGACCTTTACCAAACTCAGACCTTTGTCTGGCAAAAATAGGTGGACAGCATACACCCTCTACCTCTCCATTGCTGGCCTAGAATTAAAATCCACACTTGAACAAATAGAAAATACTACAGAAACTCAACAGACATCTACGCAAGGGTTCCAACGAAGAATCATATCCATCTCAAAATATTAACTGTTTGTATCTTCACATATGCTGCCAGACCTGCTGAGTTTCTCCAGCACCTTCTGTTTTATTTTCAGATCTCTAACATCTGTAATGCTTTTATTAAAATCTGCCCCATCATTTCTGATTAAGTTAGTGATAGTTCAGAGCATCGGCTTGGTGGTAAAAGTGCTGATGGATCAACTGCAATATTCATGAAGACAGAAGGAACTCCTGCCAGGAGAAGTTTCAGTCAGTTTAACACAGTAAATGTGAGGCTGAACTGTGCTGATGGTGTGAAATGGAAACAGGTAAAGTAATTTGTTGAGGGTTGCAGTCTCTGATAAAAAGCAGAAATGAGTAAGAAAAAAATCTCAGAGGACAAAAACTCCAGTAAGACAAAAATGCATACATACAATGGTAAGCATGATATATAAATCATCCAGGTTAAAGATATGTTAACACAGTTTTGTGTTATACCAAGAGGTGTAAGCAGACAACTGAACAGAGTAAAACTTTGAAATGGGAATTGAGTTTTCAATTATCAATTATAGCAGGGTGCTCCTGCTATACTCTATCTGTCCTAGCAAGGTATCACAAGGTATCACAACTCACACTCTGAATCAACTAGCCATGACCTGGTCTATATAGTTCATAGCAGGAACACTTGAAGGCATGCAGGTTACATAGTCATTAAAAGAATCTTAGTGAGTCAAGAGATTGCCTTTGAACTGTTAAAACCAAAAGATCTGTGGGTGCTTTAAATCAGAAACAAAAATAGAAATTGCTGGAAAAGCTCAGCAGGTCTGGCAGCATCTATGGAGAGAGATCAGAGTTAACGTTCCTGGTCGAGTGATTCTTCCTCAGAATTTCCTCTGATTTCTCTCCACAGATCTGCCAGACCTACTGAGCTTTTCCAGCAATTCCTATGTTTGTTTGCGGTTGAACTATTCATGTGCATTTACACCACAGGTTTAGTGAACTGATTTCAGCTTCAAACAACAGCTACACCATTAGTCTAACTCTGGAGGAGAAAATGCATATACTCAGAAGCTAAAGTAGAAGTATATCATTTTAATATAGGAATCATGGGATACTTCCTTCAAACCAAAAGCTGCTGAAATTTGAGGTTTGTTTGACCTTGCCAAATGTCTGGAGGCTCTGAGTCACATGCAAAGGTAGAATGAAGAGAAGACAAAAATAGAGGAAGGGGCGGAGTCATAAAAGTAAAACCAGACCATCAATGAAAAGAAGATGGTCTTGAATGGATGGAAGATTAGGAGGAACTAATTTGTAATAATAAAGGCAGGAATATTTTAAGATAAGCAGTTAGCCAAGCAAATATGAGAAAATAGCTGATGAGGAGAACATCACATGGAGTGACATTATAACTATCCCAATTGAACAAAAGGATTGCCTCATGGATTTTCTGAGAGGTGGACCTCCTGTTTTCAAACTTGTACTTGTGTTGAGTGTTCTTGTTAAATGACATAAAATCTTAAAAGGCAGGACAGAATCATGTGTGGAATACTATATAAGCTTCTGTTCTGCTAGTACTGGGTAATCTGATCTGACTTTAGGCGGAACAGAATTGCAGTTCCCTTAAGAGAATAATATCACACACTTTTCAGTTAACATCACATGATATACAATCATTTGCAATGTTAGACCTAATTTTCCAAACATAGAACTGGGCTGGTTCCTTTGCAAATACAACTAATTTCACTCTCAATGCTGAGAGAATGGGGATTCTCTACTGCCTGACCCCATTTTCGAACATGTGAAATGTTTAATTGTTGACCATGCTCCAAATTCATTCCCTAGACCTGCTTGAGAGCCATTGTCAACATGGCCAGAAATAGTTTTCCCTCATCAGGCAACCAATTTCTATCAATCTTTAAGCCACTTGGCTCAGGCTTAAACCATCTCCCCAGTGCTGAATCTAAAGCATGTCCAGCTTCATTTCTACCCCATTAACCAACAACTGTTAGAATTTGCTGCCATTTTAAAAAAAAATTCTGGCTACTTCTCCCCCCTCTAGAATACTGAGACCAACTATAGAAGCATTACTTAATTTATACAACATGCTGTAATTGTACATTTGAGGTTGGTGAGTTCAGCATGGATCAGGGTCAAAACCTCAAATGTTCCTGGATGTTATATAGAGCAAAACATTTTTTTGTAAAATGATATATTTCTCTTAAAGCAAGTTGCTTTGAAAAAAAGGCCTTGGAGATTAAATCCCTAATTTTAACTCAGGATGCAAGTAGTGCGTAGGTGTTTGGAAAAACGCAATTTTACCCTTTGCTTATTTGCTTATTTGTTGACAGCAAGTGACTTCGACCTCTGCTCTAAATGTCCTTGTGTGCAATCTGTGGCGGCCTTTAAAAAACGCATCACTTGAAAATGGTGCCACAACGGAATAGCTGAAAAGGTGTAGATATTCAGAGTTGTTGGAGAGTCAGGTACTGATAGAAAGAAATTGTCAAAAAGAAATCTGCAACTTCGAAATAGCAGATGTGTAAAAATGGCAGTGCACTTGCTATTCTCTGCTTCTGTGGAAATGAGACAGAATTAGAATTTTTCTACTCTCACTGGCAGAACTGTCAAACAGCTAGAGAATTAGTTCAAAACATTGAGCAGGTAAGAGTTGCAACATTGCTTTGAGTACTGGGGAAAGAGTGCCAAAAGTTGTATTGCAACCGGGATCTAACTGAGGAGCACAAAAGCCAGATGATAGAAGATTGTTTGAAAGATTTGAAGACACAATTTGAACCCATTAACCCCATGTTACGTACAAATATTACATGTTCAATATCAGAGCTTATCAGGTAAGGGGGAATATTAGCAAAATATGCTGGAAACCTGAAACAAGGATAGGAACTGACAGAGAAATTGAGTAGGTCTGGCAGCATCCATGGAACGAGAAATAGAATTAATATTTGGAGTCCTGTATGAGTCTTCTTCAGAATCCCAGTCAATCCCATCAAAGGTAAAATTGGGTTAGGCATAAGGGATCCTGCTACAAGAGAGCATCTGGAAGAAAGGAGAAAACTACTTAAGAAAGTTATTGACATGTGCAGAAGCTCTGAGATAATTAATTATCAGCGAGGGTTTATGGATGGGAGAACAGAGGAGATTTGACAATAGGCTATACAGCATTATGTGCTGAATAAGGACAATAGATTGGAAAAGAAGGTAACTATTTGGAGAAGAGCCAACAATAAGGGCAAGGGTCAAGAACACTATCTAATTTACTGTGGAGGATATCACACAAAAGAAAGGAAAGCATGTCAAACATGAGGAATTTAGTGCTCTATTTACAAGAGGCTGAATCATGTTGCATGCAAGTGTTAAGCTTGGAAGAAACAAAGCAAGCCAATAAAGATGGCTATTGCTGATTTAACAGTTGGTACGAAGTATCCTACAGACATCACTACTTCATTCAACATCATGAGCTTTGCAAACCAGTGAAATGTTGCTCAAGATGTTGACCCAGAAATGGAGCCCTTGAAGATGAAGTTCAGGCTATTTAATGGAATGATAGTCATTCTCATCTCAAGAGGACAAATGAAGCTGAGTGTTTAATGCAGTGTGAAGAACGAAGATCTGTAATTCCAGACAGTCAAGCAAAACCCATTCATCTCATTTGAAGCAAGCCTAAAGCTTCAGCTAGTGACCCTAACTGTGCCAGAAGAGTGTTGCAACATTTTACAGGCCGCTAAACTGTTGACCACTGAAGAAATCTAAGAAGATTATAAAGACTTTTTATGTTGTCTTGGGTGACTTCCTCGTGACTGTCATTTTGAAATAAATGAGAGCAAAAGATCAATGCAGCCATTGCCAAGAATTCTAACCAGCCACAAATCCAGTCTGAAAAATAAAATACAAAAACAGGATAAGGGGGCAAGTAATCAAGACAGTGGTATCTCCTCTAAATGGGATTAGTTGAATAGGAGCATGGAAAACCTAAAAAGTTGAGAGTATACATAGATCCAAAAGCTGTCAAGAAAGCTTCCAAGAGAGCTCATTAACCCATGCCTACAATTGAAGAACTTTTCCTAATAACTACCCAGGCAAAGATCTTTACTATCCTTGATGCAAAAAATGGTTCCTAATAAGTGAAAATGGATGAAATCAGTAGTGTTTTAATTACCTCTTTTATTCTTGCATCTTCCCATTACATCTGTGGAATTCAGTACCCAAGAATGCAGTGAATGCTCGAACACTGAGAAAATTCAAGGAGGTTTTGGATGGATTTTCAATGAATAATGGGTCAAAGGGTTATGAATAGACAGGTGAGTGGAGTTGAGACTGAGCTGAGAGTGCCACGATAGTATAAATGGCAGAGCAGGATTGAATGGCTGAACTGCCTAATCCTGCTTCTGGTATTTATATTCTTTTGTATACTCTAGATGATTTGGAGAGATACAGATTGATGTCTATGCCATTAGGTATTTTTACTGCTCCAGAAGGCCATCAACACAGACAGTGCAAGATAGTGTGTGATCCTTCCCAGTTTGAAAGCAATTGTGGGTGATTTGGTAATCTGTGAGACATACAGTGGAAGAAGACATCGCAGACCTTATTAAGAATCTAGTGTGACTGCTAGAGAGAGATCTCCAGATGAGCCTGAAGATAAATAAGAAAAAGATGCAATTGAAGGTGCTCGAAAACAAATGTTTAAGTCATGTAACTGACAGACAAAAGACTTCACTTCAATCCTGACAAGGTAAGAATGTAGCAGAGATGCAGCATCCAACAGATGGGAAGCCAATGTAGTGATTTTTTTCAACATGTGAATTATTTAGCAAAGTTCATGCCTAATTGGTCATCAGAATGTGAATCTCTGTGCAAGGTCACTATTAAGGATGTGCAGCAGTATTGGGCACAAAACTGGAAACAGTTAACACTAAATTCAAACTAATAAAGCCACATCAGTAGGGAGGGACCACAATATGATTGAAAAAGTCACCATGTAGGATGAAGCCAGAAAGGCAGGACATAGAGCAACTTTAATGCAGCAAGAATAATCAGTTGCATTTACACTGAGGACATTAACACAAATCAAACTGCGTCATGCAATTGTCTTAGTCTGTGAGCATCCTTGTGTTCACTGTTACTTTGCGGTCCAAGCACAAGACACTTCAAAACACTTTCCTGGAACCACTTCTATCTGCTCTCAAGTACTTGCAAACAATGTTATTTCATTTGTAGATAGAGCATCTGGGTGCAACCTACAAGCAGGGAGAAGTAAATATATATTCGTGACACATTGTCAATAGAGGCACTACCTATGAAAATGGTTAAGAGCATTAAGACAGATTGTAAAAGCCTCTTGATTCGATGAGAAGCAACATTCTTGCAGGCTCTGGAACCCATCAAACCAGCAGAAACAATAATCTAAAAGACAAGTTCTTTTGCTCAAATCAAGCAAATTACCCGAAAATGTCTGGCAGCATCAGTGGAAAGAACACAGTGTTAACGCTTCAGGTCCGGTAGGATCACAGGACCAGAAATGTTAACTTTGTTCCTCTCCCTACAGGTGCTGCAAGACCTGTAGATTTTCTACAGCAATTTCAGTTTTTGTTTCTGAGCTCCAGCATCTGCAATTCTCTTTTACCTGTAAAGGGGTAACATCCCAAGAGCTGCATGAAGTAGTGATGAAAGGATGGTCTGAAAGCCTCACGCATATATATGTTGCCCTAAGTGAGTATTGAGTATACAGTACACAGATGAAAATGGTAACTCAAGATGGCATCTTGTACAAAAGAAATAGCCATTATCCCTAAGGAGATGAGAAAGGAAATGAGGAGATGCTGGAGTGCATCCATGTAAGCCATCATGAAAATGAATCTAGTCTGTGGAAGGCAAGATAAGTGCTCTATTGGCCAAACATGTGAGATACGATTAAGGAGCAGCTAGTGCAATTTTTATAACAAAAACAAAGCTAAACAAGTTAAACAGCTGCTTATGACACATGACATTACTGACAGACTGTGGATGAAGTTTGGAGTAGACCTTTTTACTCTTGTAAGAAGTAATTATCTCGTCTGGACCACTGAGGGTTAGACAAACTGACATCAATGATTACTAATGAGATTGTAGAATCTCCCAAAGCATATTATTTCAGACCGCATACCAGACTTTGTTGTGAGTTACAATGGCCCTCAATACTTGAGTGAGGAGTCAGCTGCTTCATGCAGGATTACAAAATTCAAAACAATACATCATCTCCACACCAACACCACTCAAACAGAAAGGCTGGGGCTGAAAATCACCAAAGGGGTCATAAAGAAGTCAAGCCAATTCAGCACAGATTTTAAAAAGGCAATCTTTAGAGGAGCGACTCTACTGAAAACATTTCCAAAGACTCATTCCACCACTAGTGGAACCTATTATACTATTAGAAAGACTATTGAAACCAGCAGCAGCAACAAGCATGAATGAGAACATCAAAGCTAAGCCATAGAAAGTCACATTTCACTTTGATAAAACTGTCAAGTCTTTCTCAAAGCTAAGCATTGGAGAGCCAGAGTGCAAATATTTAATGATTGCAACTGAAGCCAGGCCATGTAGTAACTTGGGATTTGTGTTAAACAGTTGTCACCTCAAACGTACATCTATGTGCAACTAGAGTAAATATTTTCCCACTGTCGAGAGTTGATCAGGAGGATGTGAACTTCATACTAACACAACACAACCATCAGCCCCAAAGGTCTATCATTGCCCAGCAATGGAAATGGATAAGCAACAACAGTTATCGTGGCAAAAGCACTCATCCCTGAACAACATTCTCCAGAGAAATAATTTCATCCGAGGAATGATGGTAGAAATACCAGGATACTATTAGGAAACTTGCATGATTTAAAGAAAATGTGCATGTGCATAGACTGATATAAAGGTAAAGGTCAGCTGAGGGGAGGGGACAAGAAGGAGAGTCCTTCATGGTAACCTGAGCCGCTGGAGGAATTGAACACACACTGTTGGCATCATACTACATTGTAAAATGTCCATTCAGATAACTGAGCTAACCAAACTCCTAGAGACTGAAGGAAGTGGAACTAACCAGAGCTAACACATGGTTTGGTTAATGACTGATAATTTTCTATGATAACTTGCATAACTTGTAAGTTCAAATAATAGAACATGCATTTCTTTCAGTGTAAAGAGGGATATCCATAGAAATGTAGTTGTGCCCTTGGTGTAGTATCTGGCTTGGTTTAATTCTCTACTGAACTGTAAGTGCTTTGTGGACACTCAGTATTAGCCATTAAACACAGATCAACTGAAGCAGTGGGGGATGTGGTGTGATGTGAGGGAAAGCTCCTGAGGGTATTGGTGTCACGCCCTAGCCAGTATATCACCCAAACATCATTAACACATCTGAAGTTAGGCTCCTGCTTTGCCCAGTGGGAATGACGGGAAGGCTGACCTTTGGGTGCCAAGTAACGAGTGTCAGGAGAGCCCTCTGATCCAGTGAGATTGGCTCCCTAGCAGTCAGACAAGTATGTTGGGATTAGAGGCTGGAAAGGAAGACCATGAAGCCTCATGAGATTTGGATGTGTACTCCTGGAAGCGGGTGCCCACCAGAAAACAGTTAGAAACTTTGAAAAATGTAAGCTTACCTTGATTACTTCTGGTTCTGGATCCATTTCGTACAGCATTTTCCAATAATTGGCATGGTACATAATTCAGTCAGCCTGTGTTTAATTTTGAGTCCGTTTCCAAATGGTATAAGTGAGTGACTTCTGGATGTTTATGAGACCCTCATTTGTCTGCATAAGGGTCTCACGCCTCCTGAATGCCTGGAGTCAAGAAACCCAAAGAGGAAATGTGCAAATGGAGAGGCAAGAATTCTACCTTTTTTTAACCTCACATTCTGTGATTTTTAACCGCTGAACCTGTGTGAGAACATTATTAATTTGGACTAATTTAAGCAGTTAAAAAATGTAGGTCGCTGTATGCTGCATTACCTGGATGTCCTTAACTCCTTTAATCATTTTATTGAACAAGCATGCTTCTCAAATTCTTCTGAACAGCAGGTGTCCATTTCCTGTCCAGATGGTATTTTTGACAGGCAGTTTATCCTTTACACTGTGGATTTCACCGTATCAAATTGCTACTGTTGTGAAAGCTTACAGGTGCCAGGAGGACCACATTAATCCTGATAAATATGTGAACAGTTATCAAATTTCAACATCGGTTCAGTGAAGCGATAGGGGAAATGAGTAAGAAAATCTGTCCCGTTATTAGTGATCTACTTTTGTAATGCCTACAGGTAGAACATTAGATGTAGGTACTTCATTCTCATTTTATAATGCATTCTCATGCTCTTTGTCTCTCGAGAGAACTGCAAGCCCTTTACAATTTTGCACATTTGCCTATATGGTGTGGAGGCCATAAATGGATTTAACAAAAACTGTCTTTCAGTTTATGAATTCATTATGAATCTGCTTCAAGAAAGGAGAATCTTTCTGCAGTGAACAGGTTGAAACTAACAATTAACAACCATTACACCGATTCTGAAAATTTCTCGGCTTTATTCCAGTCGCACGCCTGTGTTTTTTTTTCAATCAGCTGAATGGGCTTTATTCCAGTATGTTATTACACACTGTATGCCTTTAAATAGCACCATTTAAAGGAAGGTTGTTCTCCCCAAGTGATTTCTCTTTCCACAATATAACATGTGAAGCACTGCATCATAGTCAAGATATATAACTTGTGTAGGTGTTACAGGGATCCCACAGACTTTTGGAAAATAAAAGGTTGATGAATATCAGTTATGTTGGGTGTTAGCCTCATGCCAGCACTCCTGCCTCTGAGTCAGAAGGATGTAGGTTCAAGCTCAGTTGTAAAGATTTCAATGTATAGTCCGACTGCACTCCAGCAGAGTACTGAGGGAGTGCTGTGTTGTCAGATCTGCTGTCTTCCAAATGAGATGTTAAATCCCAATGTTGTGAATCCTTTTGAGAGATCAACAAAGATCCAAATAGGTCTTTTCAGCAAACAGCAGGAGAGTTTTCGTGGAGTTCAGGCCAATACTTGCCCTCAACCAAAGATCACCATACAATCATTCTCACTTGTATGATTTTTGTTCATGGGACTTTGCTGTGTGCAAATCATAGCAGTAACTACAATCCAAAAGTACTCCAGTGGCTGTGATACACTTTTGGATCACCTGAGGCAAGGTCAGGATAGGCATTCTATTTCAAATTATTTCATTACATCTTGAGTCAAAATTCTGTATAACCTATGGTCACAATTACACAGAGTCCATTGCAAACTAAGGGCACTGCTTTGAAAACAAAGTGTTTTCAAAATATTTTTCATTTATATAGCACTTTTCACAAATACCTCAAAAGTCTCAAAGCACTGCAGTTATTGGAATACTTTTGAAGTGTGGTTATTGCGGTAATGTTGGAAACACAGACGTTAATTTGCCAAGAGCAAACAGTGATATGGCAATGAGTGGTGATCTGTTTTTTATGGCATAAGGTATTGTTCAGGTCCTCAGGTGTCAGTTGTCCTACAAAATGGTACTATTGAATCTTTTGTTATGACATCCAAATAGGGTGATAGATATTCAGCTTAACATCTTTTCCGAAAATGGAATATTCTGAACTGAACTGCTCTGAACTGATAGTCTTGATTATTGGGCTGAAGCCCTGGAGTACAATTTGAAGCCAAACCCTTATGATACAGAGATGACCATATTACTCAGTGAGCCGGTACCTACATCATTTGTACTAGGCTACAAGTTACAGACGTCAGAAGACTACAGCATTACACCATTTGAGTGAATATTCTACATCATTGTAGATCAGTTGTGTAACTTTCCATTTTAGATTTTCTTTTCAGCCATAATAAACTCAATCAGTCAATTCTGCTACTGAGATCAGCTCTTAATACCCTCATACTAGTGCTCAGTGCTGCATCTTCTTGAACAAATAGACTTTTTATGCTGAACAAAAGGAACACATTAGCAAGTGCATTCAAGCACAAGATTCAAACAAATTCCAAGATCCCTGGCTGGATAGGTGTGTTATTCCAGAACACTTGGCAGCCAGAAGCTCTTATCTCTGTTTAACCAGTGAATACCATTCTTCATAAATATGGAATAATCCTAATCTTATTCCCAACTACACACTGATATGCCCTCTGTTGCCAACATTCCTGGTCAAACTGATGTGTGGTTTATTAGCCCATTGAGTACACTAGGAGCATGCATGATCAAGAACTATTCATTTCAGAAACACATGCATGCCAGAAATTATAAAATGCACAATATGTTCTTTAATGCAGTTTTCCGGTTAACAACATCTTTATTGCTCTCTAGCTGTGGGAGAAGTGTGAATGACTTTCAGTTTTAATCAGACAATAGGCTTTTCTGCCATCTAGATGGCTTGACTTTTAATTACAATAAAAAGGGTACATTCTTTTAACCTCTTCGTGACACAATTATAAATCTGTGTGTGCATGCTTAGGAGTACACAAAGATGGCAGGTGACCTTGGATTATTCCCAGCTCCTATTGTAACAATGTGTCCGATCATGAACATTCTTCAGTTTACATACAGACCTTCAATAATAGCATGTTAATTAAAAAGAAAGCAACAAAATAGTAGCTGTCAACCAAATGACAAGCATTACTCCGGATTATTAAACCATTGATTACCAGCAGAGAGAAAGCTGTTAATGTCTTGTGTATAGCATCAAACTGAAATTTAAGAAATTGAAGATAACCAAGACCGTAAATTAGGTTTGAAAAAACAGCCTGTTGTTCTTTCTCCTCTTATTTGCTTAATTCATTTCATTTGATTGCCATCAATATGTGGTACAGCCCAAGATCTAGTTTTAGACTGGTGTTAGGTCTACTGATTTCAACATGCAATCCCAGAATTCCCCTTAGTTTGGACCTTATAGAAAAACCAAGACAAACTTAACTTCTTTTAAAGAAGTTAAACCAACAAATGCCATTTTAAGAATATTATTATGAGACAAATGTATTGTTAATGTAGGAACAAACCACCCAACCTCATTTTAAGTTTTGCTGTTAGAACAGACAAAACGAGAAAGTACACATATACCCTACACCTACTGTGATGTACATTCAAACAATAATAACCATTAGGTTTTTCAGCTACCTCTGTGTCCCATATAGTCTCTAAAAAGACTAAAGGAGGCATTTTAAACTTTTTACAGCATTTTAAAAACTCCGGCTTCCATATATAATCCCTGGCCTTTAAATCAAAGTACCTTAATTGTGCTTGACATGAGATAGTCTCCCCAGGCCCCTGTTTCGGTGACCTCCCAGATGCAGGTACAATTCAGGCTGGAAAGCTTTCTCCACACGAGTAGGATCTACACAGGAGTTCTTCAGTACGACTTTGCCAGAAAAGCAGCTGAAAATCTGCAGAAACAGCATTAATTGAAATTCCAGTTAAATGTATTGAACCCAACAAAAAGGTAAGATTTGGCTTCAAAGGTTTTTTTCAATGATAAATGCTTTTCCAGTTTTCAGGGCATCACTGGTGCTCACCACAACTAGGAAGCTCCTAACAGATTGATCTCAAAGTGATTATTTTGATCTTATTTATGTCCAAAATTGCTGCTTTGAATTCTGTCTCTTTCCAATAAATTTATTAAATGGAAAGCACTTAGAGACATGTTAAGATGTTATAAGCCAATATACAAAAAGTAAAATAATTTTGTTTTCCCATTAGTTGTCTTATTGATGTAAAGGATAATTTTTGAACAAAATAATCATGGTTTAAGAAACAAGAGTTTCAATTAGATATTTATGTAAGTAAAAAAACAAATCATGGTTTCGGATTCTGAATATACCAAAGTGATGTCTAACGATGCCATAAGTAAGTATGCCTGGCATTAATTATACAGTGTACATAATATATAAATTGTTCTCAACCCTACAAAGGGCCCAACTTGTGTTTTTTTTCTAGCTTGGTCACTAAAAATACATTTAAAATTGGATGGCTATTTGAGGTGATGTTCAACTGCATTTGTTCCATATGGTAAGTTCTATTTAGCAGCTTCACACAGAAAACATTAAGATAGTGCCTAGCTCTTTAATTTACTGCAGGCTTCCAACAAAGCTCTGTGTTTTATTACCAGACTTAAAAGGGAATGTTAGATTTGTGCTGACTCTGAATATCAGGAGGCCTGAAAAAAATCCTATTAATAGTTTCAGTAACCTAATATAACAAAACTGGGTACAGTGAATTTCGGTGACTGTAACACTCAGTTTACCAGCCAAACAATGAAAATAAGTGTAACTGAGTCTCAATCCAACATGTTGCTTTCCAGAAAAGTTGTGGCAAAATAAACTAAGTCAGCAATTTTTTTTTGCAATGATTGCTGGTTCAATTTTCTGGAAATGCTGATAACACTGACCCTTTGGAGAAGATTTGTGAATACAGTTGGTTTGCATTTGACACTTTTAAGGAAGAAATCGTAAATGGAGTGTAATTGAAAGCTGGCCCTGAATTCTGGAGTGGTAATTCATTTCGGGTTTGTAATGACTTCATGGACTGTGAGTGTGAAGTGTTAGGCCATTTCTGTTGTCACTTGAACCAGGCATAAAAGCATTACATTTATTAACAGGTAAAAGGTATTACATAATAATCTATACCCACTAACAATAGACCAAACATCCACTTTCTCACCATGTCCCTCAAGCTTTTCTCCATCCTGAAATGTATTTCCTGAACATTCATTCATTTTCATTGTCCAATATTTTTCTGTACTGAGGCCTAAGGCACATGGTTCTCCTGCATGAAACAGATTAGTCTTGCATTATCTATATTACAATAATGTGTGTTTTTGGTAAATTTCTGGAATGGCAGGGAAGAATTTAGATCCACCTGAAATAAGTTGGAGCCAGCGGTTACTGAGGATCTTGGGATATTTGGTTTTGAGGTGGCTGATGTTTCAGTCCATTTTGAGAGCCTTGCTTCATGCAAGTAGGAAATGAGTGGTCTAGGACAGCCAGTTTGATCCAGATTGACATCAGGAGGCGCAACAACATCCATGCAATGTTAATGTTTCAGATCGATGAAATGTTCAGGTCCAGTTGTGAAAAAAGCTAATTGATCCAATACGTTGACAGTGCTTCTCTCTCCACGGGTGCTGCCTGAGCTGCTGGGTATTTCAAGCCATTTCTGTAACTTTATTTCCAGTATTCACAGCACTTCATTTTCATACCGCAATGTGGAATTCAGAACTAGAGACCCCATTGTAATGCTATGTTCTCAAATCACTAATGACAGTGACCAATGTGTACTTCAGCCTCTAGTAAAGAATACTGAAGAGACGCAAGAAAGGTGACTCCCTACTCTCTATCCAACCCCTATTAATCAGCTGTTTTATGGTCTTTCTCCTGAACAAATGAGGAGAAACCTCCTCTCAATCAAACCTTTTCTAGCACATGCCTAGCCCCAACACAATCTGTATATGTAAAGGTAGGTCATCTCCTGAATCACGAGCAAGTCTACCAGGAGGCTTCCGCATCCTTATCACACAGTAACGGTAGAGAAGGACCATGGTACTATTGGACAGACATACACACACATGCATACACACAAGTTCACTGTTACATCAAATAAAAGTGCAAGAATCACTGTCATTGTTTTGCATCTGAGTTTATGTTTGTCAGTAACAGAGAGAATTTTTACTTCTACAATGATAAGATAAAATAAAGAACTGAAGCAAAAACAGAAATAGATGGAGAGACTCAGCAGGTCTAGCAATATCCGTGGAGAGAAAGCAAAGTTAATGTTTCAAGTCCAGTGGCCATTCAATTTCTGTTTTTGTTGGATAATTCTGCAATGGTTGTTCTGTTTTGCTCCCTCCTCTTCATGTTAATACCCCACTTCCCACTTTATTGCGAGCCCTTGGGTACAGTCTCTTTCTGTGCTAACATTGTTCAGCAAATATCAAAAATGGCACTGAGGGAGGCCACTTGGCCTATTGTTATGGAGCAGACCCGACATATCAAAACATTTTTAAGCAGATAGCCCAGACCGTAACTTGGCAATTTGTTTTAGTTAAGCGTATAGTGGATATTCCCGGAGTGAATTAGCTGATCCAACTGCCAAGTTTTAAACAAACAGAACTTAATTTCAAAATTACGGAATGAAACACAAAGAACAGAAAATAGAATACCGGATTAATTATCTTATCCAAAAACCTGACAGACAATTCTGACATAATGATGCTGTTCCAAAAATACTTGCAACAGTCCCAATAAACACACCCCTTAGCACAAAGAGTAAAAATGAGACAAACCAGGGCTTACAGGCTTGAAGTCAGAGAGAAAGGGTGCCCTGCTATACTTGCCCCAGCAGCCTTTCTTCACACACACTTCTGTTGAACTGAATCTAAAATTCTAATCTAAATAAAGGCTAGATACACAGCTAGCTGGCCACTTCCCATTGACGATACTGGGTTTTTTTTAAGATACGAAAGGCTTAGGCCAGAGGCATTATCTGTTAGGGGTAAACAAAAAAGGTCCCCAATAAACCTTTCAGCCCAGTCTAGTTGGAGCCTGGCCAACTACTCCCCTCTCTGGAAAAAATTCAGGGGCATAGTAACCTTGTAAAAAGACCAACATTGTGACACCATCTTGATTATCCTGGGACATTTTGGTGGAATTTAATGAAGGTGGAAGGGAGCCCAACAGACACCGTGAAAACTGTCAGAAACCCCAATGATCATCAGGAGTCTGAAGGGGATTAAATCTCAAATTGGCAGCAGGAACTCTCCAGCTCCACAGATGATATTTAATCACATGACCTCCCCTACTCAGGGTGAAATCCTGCCCTGTAAGCTACCAGACAATCAGAGGCCAGTGGCTCTCCATAATCAGCAGTGGCACCAGATGTGGTAGGCTGTCAGTAATATGTTTGATCCTTCTCTAAATATGGATGGATACCAGGGGAAAAGCAAGTGAGGGCAGGATGGGGATTGTGGAAAGGGAGTCAAGGCATATGAAGAGGGGGAGGAAAGGGCTATGAAGAAAGGGCAGCATGCATGCTGATCCCAAGACCCTCAGCCAGACAATCTTAGTGTCATTGATTGAGGGATTCTACATATCAGGCCTCAAGTAACCCAAACAGTGTTTGCATATAACTGGGCACACATGGTGAGTTAGGAGAAAGTAAGGACTACAGATGCTGGAGATCAGAGTCAAGAGTGTGGTGCTGGAAAAGGACAGCAAGTCAGGCAGCATCTGAGGAGCAGGAGAATCGACATTTCAGGTATAAGCCCTTCATCAGGTGGTGTTCCCCACCCTCTGCTAGTTAAATACCAAAGGTGGAGAAATGAGATCTTTACGTGAACCTCAGATGGCATCTGGAGAAGCAGTGGAATCCTACCTTGCATCCTCCAATTCAATATAATAGGCCCCCTCACCTCCAAACCCACTCTCAAGGTACACGCAATGTTGCCCATTAAGACACACCCGTGAATCAATCATTGGAGTCTTCTCACAGAGAAATAAGTCTAGTTCAAAACATCGTATCAACAAATAATGTAGGAGAAAGCTTGTGTAGATGTGCATTACGGTTGGCATTAAGTCCAATTAATTTAAAAAACTGCTTATCAGCTTTAAGATGAATAGGAAAGACAGAATCGATTTTCATGTCTGAAGATTATGTATTCACTTCAGAATCTGTTTTCGTAATGTGTATTTTTCTCAGTCAGGGAGCTGAAACATATATTTTTTCTTTGAAATCAATACTTCTTGCAGTGGACACAATTATAGCCAATCTTTAAAAAATTTGGATCGTAAACAAGGAGCTACAGTTCATATAAAAGTGAATGAACTAGAAAAGGAGATACAAACCACAAAAAGAGACCACGAAGAATTTGTGCTTTTTCATTAGCGGGTGTGAATGTTCAAATAGGATCAGTTTGGAATAGAAATGAAAAACAAATTAAAAGGTTGGGATGCATTTCACAGAAAAATGGGCACATTTAGGAGGAATAACTTGAAATAATGTAAGGTTTTTTTTAATTGATCCTATTAACTCCAGCATTCCTCATGAGAAGATAAATCAGGATGATGTTTGAGATGTGAACTGAATTTAACTCGCTCTCACATCAGCCTAGGCGGAGTTTTTGAAGAATAGAGAATATAATCGAGCATGTTAAAACACTGTAGACAGTTCAACTACAGTTCTCAATCTCAACTGGATGATTCAGAGATGCCCTTACACAGAGAATGCTTTCATCTTGAAATAATCATCGAAGTGGATCTTATGCCCCTTTCCACCAGAAAGGGGGCATGTGAAAATACATAAAATATGTTTGGCACTATTGTATCACCTAAAATCAGTCATGGGCAACAGAGCTTCTTTACAAGCCAACTTACCAAGCACAATATGACACAGCCAGTTGACGCGGGCAGGTGGCTGGAGCAGGGACTCAATTTTTTCATCTCAGAGGTAGAAAGGTAACAAGCAGTTGGATGGGGATGCATCTGTGAAGGGTTCCTGTGCACACTGGTGAAATCCCGAAATTGCTACAATCCCCCTGTGCATCTGCTGACCTGATCTTTTTAATCTGACTCCCTCAAGCCCTCCCTAGGATGCGGTGACCTCTATAACCCATTGCCCTCACCACCACCCCAGAATATCTAATCTCTCCCTACAAAAGCCTGGGAGTTACCTAGATCTATTGCCATTTCTCCCCAGTTTTGCAACCAGCAATTATCATTAAGGACAAAAGGGTAACTAGGGAGAGAATAGGGCCCCTCAAAGATCAGCAAGGCAGCCTTTGTGTGGAGCTGCAGAAAATGGAGGAGATACTAAATGAATATTTTGTATCAGTATTTACTGTGGAAAAGGATATGGAAGATATACTCTGTACGGAAATAGATGGTGACATCTTGCAAAATGTCCATATTATAAAGGAGGAAGTGCTGGATGTCTTGAAACGGTAAAGGTGGATAAATCCCCAGGACCTGATCAGGTGTACCCAAGAACTCTGTGGGAAGCTAGAGAAGTGATTGCTGGGTACCTTGCGGAGATATTTGTATCATCGATAGTCACAGGTGAGGTGCTGGAAAACTGGAGGTTGCCTAAAGTGGTGCCACTGTTTAAGAAGGGTGGTAAGGACAAGTCAGGGAACTATAGACCGGTGAGCCTGATGTCAGTGGTGAGCAAGTTGTTGGAGAGAATCCTGAGGGATAGGATGTACATGTATTTGGAAAGGCAAGGACCGATTAGCGACAGCCAACATGGCTTTGTGCATGGGAAATCATGCTTCACAAAATTGATTGAGTTTCTTGAAGAAATAACAAAGAGGATTGATGAGGGCAGAGTGGTAGATGTGATCTATGTGGACTTCAGTAAGGCATTCGACAAGGTTACCCATGGGAGACTGATTAGCAAGGTTAGATCTCACAGAATACGGGGAGAACTAGCCATTTGGATACAGAACTGGCTCAAAGATAGAAGACAGAGGGTGGTGGTGGAAGGATGTTTTTCAGACTGGAGGCCTGTGACCAATGGAATGCAACAAGGATCGGTGCTGGGTCCTCTACTTTTTGTCATTTACATAAATGATTTGGATGCAAGCATAAGAGGTACAGTTAGTAAATTTGCAGATGACACCAAATTGGAGGTGTAGTGGACAGCGAAGAAGGTTACCTCAGATTACAACAGGATCTTGATCAGATGGGTCAATGGGCTGAGAAGTGGCAGATGGAGTTTAATTCATATAAATGCAAGTGCTGCATTTTGGGAAAGCAAATCTTAGCAGGACTTATACACTTAATGGTAAGGCCCTAGGGAGTGCTGCTGAACAAAGAGACCTTGGAGTACACGTTCATAACTCCTTGAAAGTGGAGTCACAAGTAGATAGGATAGTGAAGAAGGCGTTTGGTATGCTTTCCTTTATTGGTCAGAGTATTGAGTACAGGAGTTCGGAAGTCATGTTGCAGCTGTACAGGACATTGGTTAGGCCACTAGCGGAATATTGTGTGCAATTCTGGTCTCCTTCCTATCAGAAAAATGTTGTGAAACTTGAAAGGGTTCAGAAAGTATTTACAGGGATGTTGCCAGGGTTGGAGGATTTGAGCTATAGGGAGATTCTGAACAGGCTGGGGCTGTTTTCCCTGGAGCGTCGGACACTGAGGGGTGACCTTATAGAGGTTTACAAAATTATGAGGGGCATGGATAGGGTAAATAGACAAAGTCTTTTCCCTGGAGTCAGGGAGTCCAGAACTAGAGGGCATAGGTTTATGGTGAGAGCGGAAAGATATAAAAGAGATATACGGGACAATGTTTTCACACAGAGGGTGGTATGTATATGGAATGAGCTAGGTAAAAGCAATGACTGCAGATGCTGGAAACCAGATTCTGGATTAGTGGTGCTGGAAGAGCACAGCAGTTCAGGCAGCATCCAAGGAGCAGCGAAATTGACGTTTCGGACATCAGCCCTTCATCAGCCTTTTTCGGCCCAGGTTTGATTCCCGGTCAGGGAAGCAATTTTTAGTGGATTTTCGGCCCGGGTTTGATTCCTGGTCGGGGAAGCAATTTTCTATGGAATGAGCAGCCAGACGAAGTGGTGGAGGCTGGTACAATTGCAACTTTTAAGAGGCATTTGGATGGGTATATGAATAGGAAGGGTTTGGAGGGATACGGGCCAGGTGCTGGCAGGTGGGATTAGATTGGGTTGGGATTTCTGGTCGGCATGGACAGGTTGGACTGAAGGGTCTGTTTCCATGCTGTACATCTCTATGACTCTATGACTCTACTGTGTTCACTTCTCACAACATAATCTCTTCTACATTAGCAAGACCAGGCACAGTCTGGGTGACCATTTTGCAGAACTCTTCCATCCTGTTCGTAACAATGATCCTGACTTAATTTTCATTTCAAGATACCACCTTTCTCTCATGCTCATATTCCTGTCCTCAACCTATGGCAGTGTTCCAATAAAGCCCAAAGCAAGCCAGGGAAACTGCATCTCACTTTCCACTTATGCACTTTACAGTCTTCAAAAATCAACATTGAATTCAATAACTTCAGACTGTGTACACTGTCCTCTATTTTATTATACCCTACCTCCCTCCACTGCCTTTGCATGGATTTGTTCCCTATTTTCTGCTATTAACATTCACCATCAACACCTATTCTGCATTTAACTAACAACTGTACTATCGTTAGCACTTCATTTGTCTTTTGATCCGGACATCCTTACTATTTGGTTCACTTGTTCTTCCTCCTTTGTGAACAGTATAAAAAAAATTCCAGCCCACCTCTCCCTCTCACCCCACCCCCACCCCCACCCCCGCTGAAAATCAGACTTTGGGCTTGAAATGTGAACTCATTTGTCTCTTCAGAGATATGTATCACAGACAGGTTAATCTACCAGGGTCCTGGAGAGGAAGAGCAGTGAAATGTCAACAGTCTCCTTGGTTCACCACACTTGAAGACAGGTGAAAACATCTGCTTGGATTGAAAAGATCAAATTGGTGAGGCATTAAAATAAAGCTGAAAGATTCAATAGTTTGTACAGAAGGGAGGATACCCAGTAATACATTCACCATGAAGGACAGTTCTGGGGTTAAAGTTATAGTTGAAAACAAAAAATAAGTAATCCCTCGGGAGCTAAGATTCATCTTGAACAGATTTCAGGAAAACTGAATGAATACTTAAAGTAAAATGTAAAGTATATTTATAAAATGGGATTTCTGGTGTGCTTTAAAAATAAGAATGGCAATTCAGATCTGTGGGTTAAAGTACATTCATTCCTCATTACACATAGATTTGCTAACCATCTACTCACCAAATTGGCCCAAGACCTCATTTTTTTCCCTAATTGACGGGCCCCGATGAAAAGCACTGTCTTGCAGTAAATGGGGGATTTCAATTATAGTGCTGTCCACATTTTTGTGTTATTCACATGAGGTCTGTATCCTGCAGATAACAAGGATATGGTGAATATGTTGCCAACAAAGATAGTGTTTAGGCAATAGAGCTTATAGCCTTTAGTTACAGTAAATTACTTGAAAATGTGATGTCTTGTTATGACTTTCTTTCAGCTATTAACTATAGGGCTGACTAGAGTTATCTGGTGCTACATGGATACCACTTATTGCACAGAACCTCAGTTCTTCGAGGTCTCTGCTCACAGGTTAAGTCAAAAAACCTGTATATACAAGACAGTGAAGAACTTGTTCTTTTTGTGATGTCTAATGATATTAATCATGTTGGTGCTTGGCAAAATATTTCGTAATTATCTTGAGTTGCATACTACAGCCACATAATTATGAATTTAATGTTAAAATAACTCATATGACAGAGGGCACCTTTCATGCAGTTGATGAGGGCATGATGCAATTTATATAGATAATTAAACAAGCATGAGAAATGAAGTGCCAAACTTTTATTTAAAGTACATGACTGTGTATCCCCAGTGTTTGTTCTCCTAGTAATCCTAGACCGTTTCATTACTTCTGAGGAGGTAATCTCCATAGGTAAACACACAGGAGATGAAGTGAAATGTACAGAGGCTAGAACAAAGTGACTGAATGATTTGGGCGCTGAGTAATGAAAGAGCCTTTCAGATTTCAAGCAACACCCATCTCTTCTCTCAGAACATTTCTGCAAGAGTAATTTCCTTTATATCTTTTAATATCCAATGTATTATAAAAGGGAATTGCACAACTGTATTCAACTACAGAACATTATTTTTGAATAAATAAAAAGATTTAATCTCGTTTTATTTCATGATGAACAAATATTACTGAAAAGGCTGGAAAGAACACCATGTTGTTCTTTCTTTCTCTGGTGCAGTAACATAGTAAATGACAAGGTAAGCAAGTGTTCAACTTCTGCAGAACACACTTATTAACCCTACTGTTGTTTGTATTGGCTGCAGGCTTTAAAGACGTGAGCCTGAGTCACTGCCAGAAAGTTTCCTCTGCTCATTTACAATTTAGATTAACAATAAATCAACAACAAGCGTCACTTGAAAGATTCAATCTAAACACAACGGACAAAGCTATAAATGCATGACAAATAGAAGATTAAAATAGTTAGTGTTAAAGAATATTTTTAACCAGTTTCACTTCCAAATAGGAATAAAGCACATTTTCATGAATAAATTAATATCCACAGAGTTGAGGAGGGGAGTCTGTCCATTTTGGCTCAAAACTTTATCAAGGTAGAGAATTGAAATGTATAACTACAGCCAGTTTTTTCAAAATAACTTGCTGTACCATTTGTAAGTGAGTACTGCACTCTTATGGACAACCAGGAATTACCGCAACATTAGTTTGGCAGAGAACATTGCTTCATCATAAAATCAGCTTAGCAATTTTCATTACTTTAAAACTTGTTGGATTGTTTTTAGTTCTCTTCTGCTATTGTATTTGTCCAAATGCATTTTTTAAACTGGTATCCTTTAGTGAAGGAAATCTGGCATCTGGACCTCATGTCATCAGTCCCAATATGGAGGTGCTGGTGTTGGACTGGTGTGGACAAGGTCAAAAGTCACATTGAAAAAGGGGCAGCCCTCTGAAAGCTTGTGATACCAATGCCAAAAAAACATTATCGATTCTTATGTGCCCTCTGAAAGGGTCCATGAAACAACTAAGTTGTATCAAACCTGAGCAACTTCAGACAGCCAATGACTGCCAGTTTTAAAAGCAATCATCTCAAGAATAAGTACAAGGGCCCATATCATGTTGTCCCATTTTGATACTGCATAGAGTTAGACGTTAGGGAATGTATGGGACTGAGCGATGAAGGTAATCTTTGTTTTCCTTCAGCAGAATGGGAAAGGAGCAGGCTCGGAACATTACTGGTCTGAGGTTGTATCATCCCCATCTAGAGATGGGCTTTTCAGGAACTTCAATACCCAGATAGGCAATCATGTCTTTGAAGGCTTTCCGCATTACAACTGCAATGTGGAGGTGTGAACCATGGACCGAGGACAAGAAAAGAATCAAATGTTAGTAAGAAAGGTGTTCCCTCCTTTATAGATCACCATGAAATACTGTAGAGTGAGTTGTACCTCAATTTAATAAAATAGATTATGACAACGGTGCATTTGGAAAAGGGAGATGTCAATGAAGTACTTTTGATAACTGGTATGCTGTCAAGCAATAGAACAGCATTTCAAAAGTGGAGAAGTCTTCAGGTGCACTTAAATAGATTATTCAAGTTCATTGCTATTTTGCATTGTATAATATTGAAGACTGGCCCAGCATGAGACTGAAAATTCATGGTCACCATTGCTATCATTCATTCTTTGCAAAAGAGCTCATGTGCCTGCATGAAACCATTACATCGGGAATGAGGCTGGGAGCCTCGGGGGTGGAGAGATAAATGGGAGGGGAGGTGGGGCTGGGACGAAGGTAGCTGAGAGTGCGATAGGAGGATGGAGGTGGGGGTAATGGTGATAGCTTGGAGGGGAGGGTGGAACGGATAGGTGGGAATCAAGATGGACTGGTAGGACTGGTCATGGGGACAGTGCTGAGCTGGAAGGTTGGAACTGGAATAACATGGGGAGGGGAAATGAGGAAACTGGTGAAGTCCACATTGATGCCAAGGGGTGGAGGGTCCTGAGGCAGAAGATGAGTCAGTTTTCAGGTGGTAAGGGAGTGACGGTGGAGGAGGCCCAGGACCTGCATGTCCTTGGCAGAGTGGAAGGGGGATCTGAAGTGTTCAGATACGGGACGATGGGATTGGTTGGTGCTGGTGTCCCGGAGATGTTCTCTGAAGCATTCTGCAATTAGCGTCTCATCTCCCCAATGTAGGGGAGACCGCATCAGGAGCAATGGATACAGTAAATGACATGTGTGGATGTACAGATGAAACTTTGATGGATGTAGAAGGCTCCTTTGGGGCCTTGGATGGAGGTGAGGGGGGAGGTGTGGGTGCAGGTTTTGCAATTCCGCCGGTGGCAGGGGAAGGTGCCAGGAGGGGAAGGCATGGACCTGATGAGGTAGTCGTAGAGGGAACAGTCTTTATGGAAAGCGGATAGGATTGGGGAGAGAAATACATCTCTGGTGGTGAGGTCCGTTTGTAGGTGACAGAAATCACAAAGGATGAAGCCATGTATACGGAGGTTGGTGGGCTGGAAGGTGAGGACCAGCGCGGTTCTGTCCTTGTTATGGTTGGAGGGGTAGGGTTTGAGGGCAGAGGTGTGGGAAGTGGATGAGATGTGAAGGAAGGCATCATCAATCACGTAGGAGGGGAATTGTGGTCTTTAAAGAAGGAGGTCATCTGGTATGTTCTGTGGTGGAACTGGTCATCCTGGGAACAGATACGACAGAGTCAGAGGGATTGGGAATAAGGGATAGCATTTTTACAGGAGGTAGGTTGGGAGGAAGTGTAATCCAGGTATCTGTGGGACTCAGTAGTTTGTAGAAGATGTCTGTGTTGAGTCGATTACCGTTGATGGAGATGCAGAGGTCCAGGAAGGGGAAGGAGGTGTCTGAGATGGTCCAGGTGATTTTTAAGGTCGAGGTGGAATGTGTTGTGAAGACGAAAGGGGTAGCCATGGGCACCCACATGGGCCCCAGTTATGCCTATTTCTTTGTCAGCTACGTGGAACAGTCTATCTTCTGGAGTTACCCTGGCACCATTCCCCACCTTTTCCTCTGTCACATCGGTGACTGCATCAGCGCCACTTTATGCTCCCATGAGGAGGTTGAACATCAACTCCATCAACACATTCCACCCTGGCCTTAAATTCACCTGGACCATCTCTGACAACTCCCTCCCCTTCCTTGACCTCTCCATCTCCATCAACAATGACCAACTCAACACTTACATCTTCTACAAACCCACTGACTCCCACAGCAACTAGATTACACTTCCTTCCACCCTACCTGTAAAAATGCTATTCCTTATTCCCAATTCTTCCGCCTCTGCACATCTGCTCCCAGGAGGACCAGTTCCACCACAGAAAACACCAGATGGCCCCCTTCTTTAAAGACCACAATTTTCCCTCACATGGTTGATGATGCCCTCCAACGTATCTCATCCACATCCCGCACCTCAAACCTCGAACCCCATCCCTCCAACTGCAACAAGGACAGAACTTCCATGGTCCTCACCTTCCACCCCACCAACCTCTGCATACGTTGCATTATCCTACACGATTTCTGCCACTGACGGACTCCACCACCAGAGATATATTTTCCTCCCCACCCCATTCAGTTTCTGTAAAGACCGTTTATTCCGCGACTACCTCATCAGGTCCACGACCCACCCCCCCCACCCCCCACTTAACAACCACCCTCCCCTCCTGGCACCTTCCCCTGCCACCGCAGGAATTGCAAAACCTGCACCCACACCCCCCTCCTCACCTCTGTCCAAGGTCCCAAAGGAACCTTCCATATCCACCAAAATTTCACCTGCACTTCCACACATGTCATTTACTGTATCCGTTGCTCACAATGTGGTCTCCTCTACACTGGGAGACAGGATGCCTACTGGCAGAGGCGCTTCAGAGAACATCTCCGGGACACCCACACCAACCAACCCCACCACCCCGTGGCAGAACACTTCAACTCCCCCTCCAACTCCACCAAGGACATGAAGGTCCTGGGCATCCTCCATTGCCATTCCCTTACCACCAACACCTGGAGGAAGAATATTTTATCTTCTGCCTCAGGAACCTCCAACCCCATGGCATCAGTGTGGATTTCTTGTTTCCCCTCCCCCCAACTTATCCCAGTTCCAACCTTCCAGCTCATGACCTGTCCTACCTGTCCATCTTGCTTCCCACCTGTCTGCAGCACCCTCCCCTCTGACCTATCACCATTACCCTCACCTCCATCCACGTATTGCATCTCAGCTACCCTCCCCTTAGCCCAGCCCCTCCCATTTTTCTCTCCACCCCTGAGGCTCCTAGCCTCATTCTTGATGAAGGCCTTCTGCCCAAAACATCGATTCTCCTGCTCCTCAGATGCTGTCTGACCTGCTGTACTTTTCCACTCAACTCCAATCTCCAGCACTCTTTCACCTCTTTGAAAACATTGACTGTTCTCTGATCTCACATTCATTCTTTACAGAACCAGGGCCAGGGACCTGGTTCAATTCCAGCCTCAGGCGACTGTCTGTATGGAAGTTGCTCATTCTCCCTCTGGTGATGTCGGTTTCCTCCGGGTGCTCTGATTTCCTCCCACAATCCAAAGATGTACAGGTTAGGTGAATTGGCTATGCAAAATTGCCCAGAGTGTTCAGGGATGTGTGGGTTAGGTGCATTAATCAGGGGTAAATGTCTAGTAATGGGGAATGGGTATGGGTGAGATATAGAGGGTTGGTGTGGACTTGTTGGGCCAAAGGGCCAACTATAGGGATTCTATGGGATAGGACAAGCTGTTTGTTTTATTGTTTAAAAGTGACATAAATAGCTTCCAACTGCTTTCCAGGAAACTCATAATTCATGATGCAGGAATTGCTTGCATACTGTCCTGGATAATGTGAGATTGTTGCTTTGATAGTTTATTAGCTTGTAAAGAAACTATTTTTGTTTCAAGCATTGCTCAAATAAAAACACAAATTGTTGGAGAAACTCAGCAGGTCTGGCAGCATAGAGGGAAAGCTGAGTCCACAGTTTGGGTCCAGTGAATTAATTCTGATGAAGGGTCACTGGATCCAGAACATTGATGATGCTTTCTCTCCCCAGATGTTGCCAGACCTTTTGAATTTCTCTAACAATTTCTGTTTTTGTTTCAGATCCCTCAGCATGTGCAGTTTTTGATCTTATTTTAGTGCTAGCTCAAATGTTGTTTGCCTGTTTTGATAGACTTATGAGCTTTTCGTGGAAGGCAATGATTATTCATGTGGCTTTTAATTTCTACATTTATCAAACTATTCAAAAATTTCAAAAGTTATCACAAGCCCTGTGACTTTTATTTATGAAGTGTATGTATGTTTGGGAGATGAGGGAAAGTGGGGGTAAGGGGCCTGAGGATGCTATGGAGTATGGTGACTCTAGGGATTCAAAAGGAAGATGAAGATGGAGTAAAAGGAGGTGGGGATGAAGGAGATGAGATGGTTAGGATGGTTAAAGAGTGAGGATGAGGGCTTCTTTGCATTGATCTGAGGAATTAAACGAAAATGAGAATGAATAGAAACAGATCTTTTAACAGAAGACCATAAGACAAAGAATCAGAAGAAGGCCATTCAGCCCATCGAGTCTGCTGTCTCATTCAATGAGAACATGGCTTGATCTGTTAACCCTCAACTACGCTTTCCTGCCTTTTCCCTGTAACCCTTGATTCTCTATGTGATTAAAATTCTTTCTATCTCAGCCTTGAATATCCTGAATGACCCAGCCTTAACAGCTCTCTGTGGTGAAAAATTCTACAATTTTCAGCATGGCCACATTGGGATCAGCCCGTTGCCATCTCCATCCCAGACTCACTACCCCTATGTTGACGATTCTTAGTCAGGCCATCACATCTTCCAGCAGGTGAAAATTCCCACCTGCCCTCACTGTCAAGGGAGAGGAATGGGGGAGTATTTCCGTTCAATGATTCAGGAAGTAATCCATGTTAACAATAGCTTGTTTCTCTTCATGCTTTGCCTGCACTAAAAATAATAATTCACTTTGTGGCTTTCCACAGGCCAATGTTCTATATTTATTAATACGTTCCCTTAAGAGGATTAAAAGCACCAGTTGCTGTTGGAAGGCATGGCTTTTCATCTTTTTTTGTGCTTTTAAATGTAAAGCATATATATAGAGTCCTGATGAAAGCTTCCAACCTGAAGCATTGACTTCCCTTCTTCTCTGATGCTGCTTGACCTCCTGTGCTTTTTCCAGCTCCACTCTTTATCCACTCTGACTCTCCAGTATCTGCAGTCCTCACTATCTCCAAACATATGTATACAGATACACAGAGAAATCTTGCCTCCACTGGGTCATTTGATTGTCACGCATGTAGACATTACGCCTGAATAAATGCAAATTTCTGTTTTATTCTTTCATCTGATTTGCTCACATTTCGTACTCATAAAGAAAATTACAGCTCAGGTGGTTGCAACTGTGCCAATGAGTAAACAGGAAGTGAAAATGAAACCCACCAACCACAAACTGGAAAACACTGAGAGAAAAGGGTAGTCAACAAATCTTTGTGAAAGGAAAACCGCATAAGGAAAATTAATTAAGATTCTGCGTCTCATCATAGCATTATCAATACATTTGGGTTTGAAATCTGGATTTCAGTTTTCATTTCTAAAATACTTCCAATATTTCTGGACGTTGACTAAGTCAGTCATGTCATGTAATTAAGCTGAAGATTTAATACTGGGATGTTTGATGAATTAAAGATATAAGACATTTAAAACAGCATGATTAAAATTACCTGATGGTGTTTAAATGACTCCAAACGTTGAATGTGATGGCTAGCCTATCGAACAGACTACAACCTCCAGACAACCTCATTGTCAAGGTTATTTATTACATAAATCTCCAAGGATGCCCATTGTCACTTCCTGTCGATAATGTCAATAATAATTTGATTGACTCCCAAGCACCACCAGCTCTCCAACCAAACAAAAACCCTGGAAGCAAGGGGGCACAGAGTGGATTACACTGACATCCCCCCTCCGTCCCCTCGGTCCCTGTTGATATTAAGTCAGAGGCAGGGAAGTACAAATAATGCCTTCCCATCTGGAGGCCAGTTCAGTGCCTTATGTGACAATGTTTATTGCTGCTAAGGGCTTCATCCAGCTATTACTGGAAAAACATCCATCAGATACCCTGTGACCCATGGAGGGCCCCTACCTTCCATGGTTGAAAGAGGTTCCAATGCTCTCTATTATGATTCACCCACCCCGCGGAAAATATCCCACCTTCCCTGGGGCCTACCCAACTGGGCCCAGCGAGCTCAACCAAGTTACTTGCAGTTCAAGGCCACCTCCATGATGGCTGGTCCATGATCTTTTTCTATACAAGCATTGGCCACAACTCCTGATGGCATTGCTGGAATTGAAGAGCTTTCCATCCCTTTATTGGCCAAGGGTTCTGATGGCAGGCAGTGAACTACCTGATTGTGTCAAATTCTGATGGGACTTCTGCAAATGCCCAAAAAGCAGTTGGTCCCATATCTCTGGCTTGGAGACTGGCATAGCAATTAGATTCAACCAAAGTGCCGATTAGGCTGTAGAGGGCTTACCATCTGTAGAAACTACCTTTGTCACTGATGTCCCATTCCCATGTGTCTTGATTACATTAGTGTTCAAAAATCAGCCAAAGTCGGTATTGAATATACTCATTGAATAAACAACCTCAGTAAGTATCACCTTTTCACATGAGTGTTATTAATGCTGCTTCTAGTGGGTGGAAGAACATAGAGAAAATGAGAAGACGCAGATTTGCAATGGGCATCAGGCAGGAATTCAAATTCATGATTCTGGTGGCCACGTCAAATATATTTACCACCATGACGTGCTTCCCAAGAGCTTCATGGGGGCCTATTTTAATGCTTAAATATTGGGGCAACTCCAGAGTAACAGTAGGGAGAATGGTGAGCTGGAGACATGTCGCTGGGTGAACCGGGGACAAGTGGTTTTGTCCAATATAGTTTTGAAGACTCCTGTGGGACCTCAGAGTGAAGAGTCATACATAGGCATATGAGTCTCAGTGCCCAGTCTCAGCGTTGACCTGCCATTTTCCACAATACACAGGCAAAGTATTTTAACTGGGTCATTGGAAGTCCCTGATTAGCTAATTGGAGCACTTAACTGAACAGCCAATTGGGACACTGAGCAAACAATCAATGAGGGCAGTGAATAGATGTCACATTGACGATTGATTTGAAAAGTTTCTCATCCTGTCCACAGTCCCTGCCTAACAATTGCCTTTGTTACCTTGACACTGAATAATCAACCTCCAAAACTAACTGGGGCTGTGACCCATAGTTGGGAAAACCATGTCTTAAACCTCATGATAATATCTGGAAGAATAAAAGTTCTTTTTGATCCATTGGGTGATACGTTATCTGGGTGGGACAGGATAAATTGCTGGGCACATCTCATAATCCACAGGTGGGAGCCAGATGGCTGACCAAAGAAAAGAAGAGCAAAATATGTCAGGAAGGGATTCCTGGAGTATTGTGTGCAACCACTTGGAATGTTTTCCAGTTGCTAACCTTGCTACAATAAATCGTCTCTCAGTATTCTTAGAACAGACAATCTTGTAAATTCACATAAATAAAACCATAGCTATGTTGAATGCTATTCATTCTAAAATGCAGTTATTATTCTGCTGGGAACACCGGCTCCCAATTTATGGATATCAAACCACTGTTAAAAGTCCTGTGGTCTGTTTGGAATTACTGCTAAGTTACCAGCATAAATGGCCTTTATATTGTATTTGGAAGAATGTCAACTATGTTGTTCAAAGGTGTTCCATAACCTACATGGAGTCACCGGAAAGAAAGAAAAGTACCATCTCTTTTTGTAACACAGCTTTCTATCTCCAGATATGGATAGAGGAGTGCCAGGCAAGGTACACGTGGTTGATGAACAAGTAAAAGCCTTTTAGCACAACGACTGCCCAAATATCCTGCTCATGAATTTCAACTCTTAGCCCATGTTGTCTGATTGGCCACCTTTGAGCCACAGTTTTACAGAGTCCATCGGGGGGGGGGGTATATGCACTCGGCTAATTGTTCCTGGGCCCATGATGGAGTGCTTAAGACTACATCTGACAGGTCTCACAAGGGAGAACCATGAAAAGACTGCCAGCTGAGATTCTATCAGTCAGAAAGCTTTGCCAGGTGCACCCTGGGAAGCAGTTTGGCTCTCTGTTCTGCCAACGTACATGGCAGTGGTCACAAAATAGAGGATGAACCCTTTCTGGCATTTTGTTGATGGTGGAGCAGCCCCAGACCAGCTCAACGGAGGTCATCTCATTGCGGAGGCTGTCAAAGCAGCAAGTTCCATACCTAATGATAAGTCCAAAAACATCAGAAACCTTGATTAGAATGTATTCCCACCTACCATCTTGGAATGATGGATTCTAACTACAAGGTTAGATTAGGGTGTTTTTCTTGCAGTGAAAGAGGTCAAAGGAAAATTAGGTTTCGGCTTTCAGGGTTATGAGATTAAAAATCACACAACACCAGGTTATAGTCTAAGAGGTTTATTTGGAAGCACTAGCTTTCGGAGTACTGCTCCCTGATGAAGGAGCTCTGAAAGCTAATGCTTCCAAATAAACCTGTTAGACTATAACCTGGTGTTGTGCGATTTTTAATTTTGTACACCCCAGTTTAATGCCAGCACCTCCAAACCAGGGTATGAGAAGTTTAGATAAGGCATACAAACAGAATCTGTTCCTATATGCCGATAGCACTTAAACCAGTGGGATACAACTTAAAGGTTTTAAGCAGAAGTTGTGCCAAAGGGTCTTTTCCATTCTGTATAACTCTATGACATTATAAATGCAATCAAGCTGGTGAAGCAGAATGGTTTACTTGACAAGATAGGATAGTGAAGGCAGCATTTGGTATGCTTGCCTTTATTGGCCAGTGCATTGAGTATAGGAGTTGGGAGGTCATGTTGCAGTTATACAAGACATTAGTTAGGCCACTTTTAGAATATTGTATTCATTTCTGGTCTCCCTACTATATGAATGATGTTGTTGAACTTGAAAGGGTTCAGAAATGATTTACAAGGATGTTGCCAGGATGAGGGGCTTTGAGCTACAGGGCGAGGCTGAGGAGGCTGGGGTTATTTTCCCTGGAGCATTAGAGATTGAGGGGTGACCTTATGGAGATTTATAAGATCATTAGGGGCATGGATAGGGTAAATTGTGTGGTGTGGGAGTTCAAAACTAGAGGACGTAGGTTTAAAGGTGAGAGGGGAAATATTTAAAAGGGACCTAAGGGGCTTTTTTTCATGCAGAGGGTGGAGTGTGTGTGTAGAATAAGCTGCCAGAGGAAGTGGTGGAGGCTGATAAAATTACAATTAAAAGACATCTGGGTCGGTACATGATTAGGAAAGGTTTAGAGTGATTTGGGCCAAATGCTGATAAATGGGACTGGATTAATTTAGGACATCTGATTGGCATAGACGAGTTGGACTAAAGGGTCTGTTTCCATGCTGTAACAACTCTATGATTCTAAGTGGTAATGCTACAATTATTTATGAGATCGATATGTTTTGAGAGCATGTCATTAATTGTAAATACTATGGAGGGGTTAATGTGACCTGTTCTGTCACCTGCCTGACACCTTGATTTCGCTGCTCCTTGGATGCTGCCTGAACTCCTGTGCTCTTCCAGCACCACTAATCCAGAATCTGGTTTCCAGCATCTGCAGTCATTGTTTTTAACCCAGCCAGCCTGAGTGGTTTGCTTATTAGGGACTGAAGAGAACCCAGATCGCTTCACTTGGAAGAAGGTACTTGGAGACAATGAAGTGCTAACAGTGGATAGACCATAAATATCAGAAGTCTTCGAGAAGTGTTGATACTGTTTTAGATTAGATTACTTACAGTGTGGAAACAGGCTCTTCGGCCCAACAAGTCCACACCGACCCGCCGAAGCGTATACCACCCAGACCCATACTCCTACAGTTACCCCTTCACCCAACACTACAGACAATTTAGCATGGTCAATTCACCTAATTGTGGGAGGAAACTGGAGCACCCGGAGGAAACCCACGCAGACACGGGGAGAATGTGCAAACTCCAGACAGAGAGTCGCCTGAGGCAGGAATTGAACCCGGGTCTCTGGCGCTGTGAGGCAGCAGTGCTAACCACTGTGCCACCGTGCCGCCCACTAATTGTGTTGTAAATATGATTTGGAGGTGTCAGTATTGGACTGGGGTGGACAAAGTTAAAAATCACACAACACCAGCCCAACAGGTTTGGACTATAACCTGGTGTTGTGTGATTTTTAACTGTAAATAGTAACACTCTCAAGTATCAAGTCACTTCCCATGATAAACGAGTGTTGGTGTCTCAAGGGTAACCAAACAACATTCCTACCTGGAAAGAATGTGATTCACCTTGTCATGGAAATGGACTTTGAAAGAGGAATGATATCAAAGATATCCCTGAAAATTCATACCGTTATTCTGCCAGCATCTGAGAGAAGGAGAACAGCAATAGACAGCAACATTATTGTTCATCCTGCAGGAATGCAGGTGGGAATTTACAAATGGATGAGAAATAACAATTTTGTTAGGACTTAAAATGTGTTTGGAAGACATATGTAGATCTATGTATAGGGAAACATCCACAGGAAAAATTACAACGTGAAAGGCAACTCTGGAGTTAAACATGCTGGAAAAGGAAAAGATCGGAGGTAAAACATCAGAAGCCAAAAACAAAAGTTGGACTGATTCTGCAAGAATTAATTAATGCCAAATAAAGCAGAGTATAAAACACAACTGATAGTGTTTTCAGTTGCATTAAAAGTTCTGTGATGTAGCATAATCATGGGTCACTTTAATTTTCATGCCATTTTGATTTTTCCAATCTGCAAAGTTGCCATGAGGAAGAACTCATTGAGTGGATTTGGGACACTTCCCTCATAAAATGTGTTGTGGATCCAACCAGGAATTAGTCAATTTTGGAATTGATAATGTGTAAACAGGCAGTTGTAATAAATGATCTCAGAGTTAAAGAACCCTCTAGGGAACAGTGATCATAACATGATAGAATTTAGCATTCAATTTGAGAGTGAGAAACTTGGATGAGAAACATTTGTGCTGAACTTAAATAAGAGTAATTACATTGTGATGAGGTCAGAGCTGGAATGGACTAGGAAAGGAGTCAATGTAAAAGATGGTTGAAGAACAATGAAAATGTTTAAGAAAATATTCCATCACTCAAAGCAAAGATATTTCCCATTGAGAAAGAAGGACTCTAGGAAGGGAATACACCAATCATAGCTAATGAAGAAAGTTAAAGATAGCATCAAATTGAAAGTAAAAGCTTATAATATGGTAAAGATTAATGGTACACCAGATATTTAAAATAGTTTTAAGATGATCAAAAAACAATAAAACATGTGAAAACATACAATCAGGGCAGACTCACAAATGTATTTGAAATGAACAGATAGAGCTTCTTTACTTATATGAAAAGGAAATGAGAGGCCAAAGAGAATACAGGCCAGTTAGTGAATAATAATGAGAAACCAGAAAATGGTATATGAGTTGAAAAAAATCCATTTCCTTGGGCTTCAACGTTGACAGCACTAATAGCATTCGAACAACTCTACAAGTCAAGGAGCTAAAGTGGTGGAGCAAATAAACACAATAACTATCAACAGACAAGAAGTATCCGGGAAACAAATGTGACTAAAGACCAAAAGGTCTCCTGGACCGGATGGATTGTGTCCTAGAATTCCAAGGGAAGTTGCTAGTGAGATAGTGGATGCATTCGTAGCAATTGTCTAAGTATCCTTAAATTCTGGAAAATCCCAGAGGATTGGATTAGATTAGATTAGATTAGATTCCCTACAGTGTGAAAACAGGCCCTTCAGCCCAACAAGTCCACACCGACCCTCCGAAGAGTAACTACCCAGACCCATTTCCCACCTAACACTATGAGCAATTTAGCATGGCCAATTCACCTGACCTGCACGTCTTTAGACTGTGGGAGGAAACCGGAACACCCGGAGGAAACCCACGCAGACACAGGATTAGGAAATGCCAAAGTAATACCCTTATTCAAAAAATGAGAGAAACAAAATAATAGCCAATGATAGGCTAGTCAGCTTAACATCTGCCAATGGGAAAAAGTTAAAGGCTGTTAGAAAGACCATACCAGCAGAGAATTCAGAAATACATGATCATCAAACAGAGTCAGCATGGCTTCATGATGGGGAAATCATGGTTGATAATTCATGGCAGTCCTTTCTTGAGATAACAAACTGGATAGATAGAGTGGGACCATTAAATGCATATATTTGGGGTTCCAAAAAGCATTTGATAAAGTGCCCCACAGATGGGTACTTAATAAGTTAAGAGGCCGTGATGTTGATGGTAGTACATTAGCATGGAGAGAGGATTGGCAGCAACTGCTCTACTCAAGACCGTAGGAAACTACAGAGAGTTGTGAACATAGCCAGTCCATCACGCAAGATGGAGAGATAGGTAAGGGCACATTTGATTTGATTTATTAGTGTCACGTGTACTGAGGCACACTGAAAAATTGAGTTTTGCCTGCAGTACAGGCAGATCACAACATACAAAGATCATCGGAGGATTAGAGAGTCATAGAGTTATAGAGATGTACAGCATGGAAACAGACCCTTCGGTCAAACCCATCCATGCCAACCAGATATGCCAACCTGATCTAGTCCCACCTGCCAGCACCCAGCCTATATCCCTCCAAACCCTTCCTATTCATATACCCATCCAAATGTCTCTTAAACGTTGCAATTGTATCAGCCTCCACCACTTCCTCTGGCAGCTCATTCCATACATGTACCACCCTCTGTGTGAAAAAGTTGCCCGTCAGGTCTCTTTTATATCTTTCCCCTCTCACCCTAAATCTATGCCCTCTAGTTCTGGACTCCCCACCTCAGGGATAAAACTTTGCCGATTTACCCTAATCATGCCCCTCATAATTTTATAAACCTCTATAAGGTCACCCCTCAGCCTCCGATACTCCAGGGAGAACAGCCCCAGCCTGTTGAGCCTCTCCGCATAGCTCAAATTCTCCAATCCTGGCAACATCCATATAAATCTTTTCTGAACCCTTTCAAGTTTCACAGCATCTTTCCAACAGGAAAGAGACCAGAATTGCACGCAGTATTCCAACAGTGGCCTAACCAATGTCCTGTACAGCTGCAATATGACCTCCCATCTCTTGTACTCAATACTCTGACCAATAAAAGAAAGCGTACCAAATGCCTTCTTCACTAACCTATCTACCTGCAACTCCACTTTCAAGGAGCTATGAACCTTTAGGGTGTTAGTTTGCTCGCTGAGCTGTAGGTTTGATATCCAGACATTTCATTACCTGGCGAGGTAATATCATCAGTGGCGACCTCCAAGTGAAGCGAAGCTGTTGTCTCCTGCTTTCTATTTATATGTAAATATGTAAACATATAAATAGAAAGCAGGAGACAACAGCTTCGCTTCACTTGGAGGTCGCCACTGATGATGTTGCCTCGCCAGGTAATGAAATGTCTGGATATCAAACCTACAGCTCAGTGAGCAAACCTACACCCTAAACCTCAACCTGAGCTACAAACCTTCACAAACCTTGCAAAAAGCTATGAACCTGCACTCCAAGGTCTCTTTGTTCAGCAACACTCCCTAGGACCTTACCATTAAGTGTATAAGTCCTGCTAAGATTTACTTTCCCAAAATGCAGCAACTCGCATTTATCTGAATTAAACTCCATCTGCCACTTCTCAGCCCATTGGCCCACCCCATCAAGGTCCTGTTGTAATCTGAGGTAACCTTCTTCACTGTCCACTACACCTCCAATTTTGGTGTCATCTGCAAACTTACTAACTGTACCTCTTATGCTCACATCCAAATCATTTATATAAACGATGAAAAGTAGTGGACCCAGCACCAATCCTTGTGGCACTCCACTGGTCACAGGCCTCCAGTCTGAAAAACAAGCCTCCACCACCACCCTCTGTCTTCTACCTTTGAGCCAGTTCTGTATCCAAATGGCTAGTTCTCTCTGTATTCCATGAGACCTAACCTTGCTAACCAGTTTCCCATGGGGAACCTTGTTGAACGCCTTACTGAAGTTCATATAGATCACATCTACCGCTCTGCCCTCATCAATCCTCTTTGTTACTTCTTCAAAAAACTCAATCAAGTTTGTGAGACATGATTTCCCATGCACAAAGCCATGTTGACTATCCCTAATCAGTCTTTGCTTTTCCACGTACATGTACATCCTGTCCCTCAGGATTTCCTCCAACAACTTGCCCACCACTGACGTCAGGCTCACCGGTCTATAGTTCCCTGGCTTGTCCTTACCACCCTTCTTAAACAGTGGCACCATGTTAGTCAACCTCCAGTCTTCCAGCACCTCACCTGTGACTACCAATGATACAAATATCTCAGCAAGAGGCCCCGCAATCACTTCCCTAGCTTCCCACAGAGTTTAAGGGTACACCTGATCAGGTCCTGGGGATTTATCCACCTATATGTGTTTCAAGACATCCAGCACTTCCTCCTCTGTAATATGGACATTTTGCAAGGTGTCACCATCTATTTTGCTACTTTCTATATCTTCCATATCCTTTTCCACAGTAAATACTGATGCAAAATACTTGTTTAGTATCTCCCCCATTCTCTGCCACTCCACACAAAGGCCACCTTGCTGTTCATGTTGATAGGTGACACAGTGGCTCAGTGGTGAGCACAGCTGCCTCATAGCACCAGGGTCCCAGGTTCCATTCCAGTCTCGGTCGACTGTCGGTGTGGAGTTTGCACATTCTCCCTGTGTCTGCGTGGGTTTCCTCTAGGTGCTCCGGTTTCCTCCCACAGTCCAAAAATGTGCAGGTCAGGTGAATTGGCCATGCTAAATTGCCCATAGTGTTAGGTGCAGTAGTCAGAGGGAAATAGGTCTGGGTGGACTACTCTTTGGAGGGTCGGGTTGGGCTGAAGGGCCTGTTTCCACATTGTAGGGAAACTAATCTAATCTTTGAGGGGCCCTAGTTATCCTTTTGTCCTTAAGGTATTTGTAAAAACCCTTTGGATTCTACTTAACTCTATTTGCCAAAGCTATCTCATGTTCCCCTTTTGCCCTCCTGATTTCCCTCTTACTTATACTCCTACTTCCTTTATACTCTTCTAAGGATTCACTCAATCTATCCTATCTATACCTTACATATGCTTCCTTTTTCTTAACCAAACCCTCAATTTCTTTAGTCATCCAGCATTCTCTATACCTACCAGCCTTTCCTTTCACCCTAGCAGGAATACATTTTTTCTGGATTTCGTTGTCTCATTTCTGAAGGCTTTCCATTTTCCAGCCGTCCCTTTACCTGTGAACATCTGCCCCCAATCAGCTTTTGAAAGTTCTTGCCTAATATCGTCAAAATTGGCCTTTCTCTAATTTAGAACTTCAACTTTTTGATCTGGTCTATCCTTTTCCATCACTATTTTAAATCTAATAGAATTATGGTCATTGGTCCCAAAGTGGTCCCCCACTGATACCTCAGTCACCTGCCCTGCCTTATTTCCCAAGAGTAGGTCAAGTTTTGCACCTTCTCTAGTAGGTACATCCACATACTGAATCAGAAAATTTTCTTGTACACACTAAACAAATTCCTCTCCATCTAACCCCTTAACATTATGGCAGTCCCAGTCTATGTTCAGAAAGTTAAAAATCCCCTAGCATAACCACCCTATTATTCTTACAGATAGCTGAGATCTCCTTACAAATTTGTTTCTCAATATCCCTCTGACTATTACAGGGTCTATAATACAATCCCAATAATGTGATCACCCCTTTCTTATTTCTCAGTTCCACCCAAATGAATTCCCTGGATGTATTTCTGGGAATATCCTCCCTCAGTACAGCTGTAATGCTATCCCTTATCAAAAATGCCACTCACCCTCCTCTTCTGCCTTCCTTTCTATCCTTCCTGTCGCATTTGTATCCCGGAACATTAAGCTGCCAGTCCTGTCCATCCCTGAGACATGTTTCTGTAATTGCTATGATATCCCAGTCCCATGTTCCTAACCATGCCCTGAGATCATCTGCCTTCCCTGTTAGGCCCCTTGCATTGAAATAAATGCAGTTTAATTTATTAGTCCTACCTTATCCCTGCCTACCCTGACTGTTTGACTCACTTCTGTTCTCAGCTGTACCAGTCTCAGGTTGATCTCTTTCCTCACTATCTCCCTGGGTCTCACCCCCCCACCTTACTAGTTTAAATCCTCCTGAGCAGCTCTAGCAAATCTCCCTGCCAGTTTATTAGTCCCCTTCCAATTTAGGTGCAATCTGTCCTTCTTTTACAGGTCACTTCTACCCCAAAAGAGATTCCAATGATCCAAAAATGTGAATCCTTCTCCCATACACCAGCTCCTCAGCCATGCATTCATCTGCTCTATCCTCCTATTCCTGCCCTCACTAGCTCATAGCACTGGGAGATATTACTACCCTTGAGGACCTCCTTTTTAAATTCCTGACTAACTCTCTGTAATCTCCCTTCAGAATCTCAACCTTTTGCCTTCCTATGTCATTGATTCCAATGTGGACAATGACGTCTTGTTGGCCCCTCTCTCCCTTGAGAACATTCTGCACCCTCTCTGAGACATCCTTGATCCTGGCACCAGGGAAGCAACACACCATTCTGATTTTTCACTGCTGGCCACAGAAACGTCTGTCTGTACCTCAGACTAGAGAATCCCCTAACACAATTGATCTCTTGGAACCTGATGTACCCCTCGCTGCATTAGAGCCAGTATCAATACCAGAAACTTGGTTGGTCATGCTACGTTCCCCTGAGAATCCATCACCCCCTAAATTTTCCAAAACAGCATACTTGTTTGAAATGGGTATAGGCACAGAAGGCTCCAGCACTAGCTGCCTACCTCTCATACCTTTCCTGGAGTTAACCCATCTATGTACTATATCCGAGACTTTCCCCCTTCCTATAACTACCATCCATCACATACTGTTGCTGTTGCAAATTTCTCATTGCTTCCAACCAATCCATTTGATCTGATAAGATTTGCAACCAACAGCATTTATTGCAGATATAATCTGCAGTAACCCTTAAACTCTCTTTTAACTCCTACACCTGACAAAAAGCGCATATCACTCTACTAAAAGCCATTTTTACTCCTTCACAATCTACAGACCCAGAAAATAACACTGTCTGATTCCTCCGTGGGTGGCACGGTGGCACAGTGGTTAGCACTGCTGCCTCACAACGCCAGAGACCCGGGTTCAATTCCAGCCTCAGGTGACTGACTGTGTGGAGTTTGCATGTTCTCCCCGTGTCTGTGTGGGTTTCCTCCGGGTGCTCCGGTTTCCTCCCATAGTCCAAAGATGTGCAGGTCAGGTGAATTGGCCATACTAAATTGCCCGTAGTGTTAGGTAGGGGTAGATGTAGGGGTATGGGTGGGTTGCGCTTCGGCAGGTCGGTCTGGACTTGTTGGGCCGAAGGGCCTGTTTCCACACTGTAAGTAATGTAATCTAATCTAATCTAATCTAAAAAACACTGCCCCAGGTTAAATTAATAGATATGGCTTATATTTTAAGTTTAATCAAGAGACATATCTCAAAAAACATATAATCAAGAAAGAACCCACTCTACTCACTACTGCAGACTTTCTGTACATCCCACTTAAAAACAATACACTTATCTGCTTCTGTGATGTGAACTTCGCCCAAACAGTTCCTCCAAGATCAGTTGTGAAGTTCACTGTTTGTTCATTATCCCAGACGCCCTCCGATGTCCAGTGATACAGCAAAGGCAGTAACTGTGCAGGTTCACTGCTGTGTCAGTTTCTTTCTCTCTCTCTCCTGCACTGACCTCACCATGTGCTTCCTTTCTCCCTTTTAAAACTGCTGTTGTTTTGACTTTTTTTTTCCCAAAGTTCAAAAACAATGCAACAGCATATAAAACAGTAATTGCTGCTCCTGGAATTTGAGGAAATCACCTCCAACACCTAAAATACCTCAATAAAGGAACAGCTGTAACAACAAGAAATGTTTCCTCTCCTCCATCTTGGATTACCCAGAATCTTGAACAGAGCATGGCATACAAATTTAAAGCTGCAAAACAGGTGCACAAAAAACAAGATCAACATTAGATTTGAAATTTGACAGGTCCGTTCAGTAGTCTAATACAGCAGGGTAGAAGCTTTTCTTGAACCTGTTGGTACATGTGTTTAAGCTTTTGTATCTTCTGCCTGGTGGAAGAGGTTGTAAGAGATTATAATTGGTGTGGGAGGGGTCTTTGATTATGTTGGCTGCCTTTCTGAGGCAGTGAGAAATGTAGATGGAGGAAATGGATGGAAGGCTCCTTGCGTGATGGACTGGGCTATGTTCACAACTCTCTGTAGTTTCTTACTGTCCTGGGTAGAACAGTTGCCATACCAGGCCATGATGCATTGAGATAGAATACTTTCCATGGTGCATCAATAAAAATTAATGAGAGTCCTTATGGATGTGCTGAATTTCCTTAGCCACCTGAGAAAGAAGAGATGTTTTTGTGCCATCTTGACCATTACATCAATGTGGGTGCTCCAGGACAGATTGTTAGTGATCGTCGCTCCTAGGAACATTTTCTGGATGTCAACCTGAAACTAGTAGAATGCTAGAGTGCCCACAATTATTTAAAGTATATATTAATGACTTGGATATTGAAAGTGAAGTATTCTAGCCAAGTTTGCAGATGTCATAAAAGGAGATGTGCAGGCACATGGTGAGGATGACAGAAAAGTCTGCAGGGGGTTACAGACTGATTAAGTGAGTGAGTAAACATTCAGTGGATGGAATGTAATATGGGCAAATGAGAGGTTATGCACTTTGGCAGGCAGAATAGAGGTGCTAAAGTTTTTTTGAAGTGGATAAAAATGCTTGCAGAATAGAGGGATCTGCTTGTCCTCAAGAAAGAACCACAAAAAGCTAGTATGCAAGTTCAGAGGGTAATAGAGAAGACAAATGGATTGTTGTCCTTCATTTCTGAGGAATGGAGGATGAAAATAGGGAGGCCTTGGCCACAACTAATCAAACCACATCTGCATTATGGAGAACAGCTTTGGTCCACTTATCTAATAAAGGATTTGGAGTCAGTTGATTTGGAGTCAGTCCAGAAAACATTTACTATGTTGATTCTGAATATGGAGGGATTTTTCTCATGAGGTGAGGCTGAATAGGTTGGATTTGTACTATTGGATTTTAGAAGGATGAAAGGAGCCTTAATTGAAACATATAAAATTCTTAGGCAGCTTGATAGGGTGGATGCGGAGCGACTATTTGCCCTTGGGGAGAGTGTAGGACCTGGTGGCATAAGCTCAGAGTGAGGGTTTGCCCGTTTTAGACAAAGATGAGGAGGAATTTCTTCTCTCAGGGTCAGTCAATTCTTCACCACAGAGAGTGATCAAGGTTGGGTCATTAGGTATATCCAAGGCTGAGATAGACAGATTATTAACCAGTGAGGAAATCAAGGATCATGAAGTAATGGCAGGAAAGTAACTGAATTCATTTTTTTCAAAGTTAACATTATTTCTGAGCCATGAAATAATAATGTTCTATTTTGAATGCCAAATGGTCAAGAAGGTTTCACTGCATTCCTCTGTTCATTGTTTTAACTGAGATGCTAAGGCAGATATAATCTTATGAATGTACTGAGTTTGTGTACAGTAACATCACAAACAGTCATTGTGAGACTGTGCAGTCCTTAAGGCAGCTTTTACAAAACTTTACTGAGTACTTCTAAAGGCTAATTGGGAGTTGTTTCCAAAGTTTTGGAAAACTTTGCAAATGTTTATGCCACACAATAGTTTGTTATCTGAAAATGGTTGGGTAATTGTTTGATGAATTTGGCAATGATATGCAGCTCTATAGATGTTAGATGATCCATGAAGGATGAGATCTCTTTGTGAAATCACTCAGCATATACAAATAGTGATCTCTGACATGCTGCCAACATCTGGACAAGATGAAGCATAATTACATTAAAAATGTGAGAACAAAACAAATTTCAACAGAAAGTTCAATAATGTCTCAGATCTTCTCAAGCAACAATAACCAGCTTCATTGGTTGTGTTCCTAGAAACAATTATAAACATTGCAAAACCTACAGGCAATGAATGCATTTCCTGTTTCCATTCAGGACTGAAAAAGTGATTATTGTTGGGAAGTGGAGAAAAGACAGTTCAGTTCCTAAGAGTTACAGCGTAATAAACCTTTTGTAAATTCAGTTTTCAGCTTCAGATTTCCAACCAGGAATTTTAACTTGGTTGACATTGCCTGCATAACTACCACTTCCACTGTATGTAACTGGTGAATGACCTCATTTGCAGCTGTGTGGCTATGTCCATCATCACCATCATTGTTTTTAATGTTTCAAGTATGTGTTGGCTACAGTAAAGTGTAATGCTTTCAAAACAAGCATCTGTTTTGATGAAAAATATTGCTGCTTCAAAAGACTTACTGGTTTTATTTAAAATGGGCTTGTTTTAAAACATACCTTGGCATGACATTACAGTGTGCAAAGACAGGAAAATAGCATTTTTTTAACAGACAGTTAACTTTTATGGTCCTATTTTATTTTAATCTTCATAATGACACAACTTAAATTTAGCGCTATAAAGTACTGTAGTCATCACAAAACACTAGCAGCAAGTAGTTCTGAAATGTCCAGTGTCTGTGTGAGGCATGAGCAAAGCACTGTAATTCTGTTCCCTGGCAGGACTATGTTTGACAATGTTTGTTGTCACCAAGTTCATTTAATCAGAGCGGGTTACATCCCTTGCTGAGGGAGGGACTGCAGAAAACGGAAGACTACTCTCTACTAGCTAGCCAGATTATTCACAATTAGCAAAACATTAAATCATGGCTGCTGATAGTGTTAAAGGTGGGAGCAGAACAATGAACAAACACCTTGTGCAAATAATTACATTTAACTGTATATTTCCATGCAAACTTTCAGTTGGTCAAATTTCACCTACAGTAATTTCATTGAACATGTTTGATCATGTGAGTAATGAAAAAGCCAAGTTAATTTAATGCCTTGAGTAACAGAAGTTGCTGGAGAAACTCATCAGGTCTGGCAGCATCTGTGAGGAGAAAACAGAGTTAACAAGATGGCGGTGGAGGAGGCTTTTGTCCATTCCATTTGCTCTTCTTCCTTTTCTTATTTCTTCTTTTCTCTTTTTATTAGTTTAAGTTTTTTTTTAGTTTTTTTTCCTACAAATTGTGGGCGGCACGGTGGCACAGTGGTTAGCACTGCTGCCTCACAGCGCCAGAGACCCAGGTTCAATTCCCAACTCAGGCGACTGACTGTGTGGAGTTTGCACATTTTCCCCGTGTCTGCGTGGGTTTCCTCCGGGTGCTCCGGTCCTCCCACAGTCCAAAGATGTGCAGGTCAGGTGAATTGGCCATGCTAAATTGCCCATAGTGTTAGGTAAGGGGGTAAATGTACGGGAATGGGTGGGTTACGTTTCGGTGGGTCAGTGTGGACTTGTTGGGCCGAAGGGCCTGTTTCCACACTGTAAGTAATCTAATCTAATCTAAATTTACCTTCTGGAGAGAGGCAGTGGCAGCAGCAGTATCAGGCTCATTGAATTTGGCAGTCGGCTAGATGTTCAGTGCGAGGCAGTAATTGGGGGTCTAATCAGGGAATCTCAGTGAGTTTCTGATGTTCAACGCACAGACCAAAGGCAAGGCTGAGGCCCGAAATGGATGGCTCCTGGATCGGGGTTTCGGTTGTCCAGAGTTTGGCAGCAGCTGAGAGTCTGGATCGGGGCTTTGGTAGTCTGGGTTCTCAGGAGTGAGCTCAATGCAGCGATGGAGGTTTCCCTGACATCTGTATCTATGATGAGAGCAGGGAGATCAAGCCAGCATGGGGAAAGCATGCCAAAACAGAGGAGATCGAGCTCTTGTAGGAACCTAGGTCCCAACATGGCGAAGCACTTAAGAAAAATGGCAATGTTTGAACTTTATTTTGTTATGTTACAACTTAATACTAAGAAGGACAATAATGTTTCATTTTTAACTTCTTTTTACTCTATACAACTGTAACATTTGACTTTTAACTTTGTTCCTTATTTCTTCTACCTTGTTCTTAAATTTTGTACCTGGGCACTTGTATCTCAAATGGCGCCACGTATTGTGACATTAAAAATTTTCACCGTGCACCTGTGCTTTTGTACTTCAGTACACGTGACAATAAAGTCTAAATCAAATTAAATCTGGTGACTCTTCATCAGAACTGTCAGACCTGTTGAGTTTCTCCAGCAATTTCTGTTTTCGTTTCAGGTCTCCAACAAACACAGTTTGTTTATCTTGTTAAATGTATTTTTGTCCTTGCTTTTAAATAAATCAAATAGCCAAATAAAGCCAGATTAGTGTTGACAACCCCCAAGGGACACTGTAATATATGTGTTGTTGCTCTTAACTTACTTTTTTAGCCACTTATTTATCATATATCTACTCAAATAAATTAAGTTCATTGTGTTATATAATATAATGGCTCTGAAGGAGTTAATATTCATGTTACCTTTGCTCCACCCAATCTACTGAGGTCACACGCAGCCTGTGGGTGGAGACAAGGTGTTATACTCCAGCTTTCAGAGGAAGTAGTTATATCTATACCAGTTCCTTAAGGTTATGCCTGACCAAATGTACATATTGCAATCATGAAACAAGTCAGCGTGTTACCGAGGATCAATGTCTCTTCCATAGATACTCGAAGGTGATGTTTCCTCTATCATTAATGATTAGATTGACCCAAAACAATGCAAAGGTAAAGGAGGACCATGTCAAGCATCCCTTACCCACTATCACATAGTGGTAGAAGTGGTACAAATATCACAAGGTACCAGGAGTGGTCAACAGGGAAAATAACTTCCTCTGATCCAGGTACAAAGTAATTCCCAATAATTCAGCGACTGGCCAATCCATGAAGGCCAAGAAGGTTGCAGTTCCTGTCACAGTCCCTGCTCATCAAAATGATGGAAGACCACTATTGGCTTCAGTACCTCAGGGTGAGAAGGATAAGCTCAGCATTCAGTGATATCTATTGGATGTCAGGCTGACAGTTGAGGTCAGGGTTGGACTTAACAGTGGGATAGACCTACCAGTACGTACTTACTCATGCAAGTAATGATATTTGGGTGGAAGATTTTGGGAATTACCCAAACAGACCAATACCTGAGCAAAGACTCAAAAGTTTTAGAAGAGCAGGGTAGGGGCAAAACACTGAAGGAGACCAGTGGAGGAGAAAGAAGCATAAAATAAGATGCCACAAACGTATGGGCAAGAGAGGGTTAATATTTCACCATACATCATCAAGGCATACATAGTGTAAATATCACACTGTACATTCATTAAACAGCACAGAGTTATCATATTAGTAACAGTATCCTTCTAAATAAGGTGTGTACTCTATTTATAGCCCCCTTAAATCTTGATTTGTATTTACTTCTGTTTTAAAGTCTCTTTAAGCTATCCCATTTAGTAATCAAAGCTAGTTTAGAAAAGCGCACAAGTCAAAACAGATGTTAGGAACATACAAGATAAATACCATTGAAAGCAACACCAAAATATAACATCATCTAGGGGGTACATTTCAAGCTGATTAAAAAATAGCACTGGAAGGATATGAAAAGGCTATGTTGATGGCATTTTGCTTCAAAGGAAATAGAATCCCAAAACTGGGCAATTCGGAATGGAAAAAAATACTTGGTCGGGATTGTGAGAAAATTAGTTGCAGTTTGCAAGGTTCTGTTCTCTTGAGTGTCATACCTGATAGGAAAGAAATTCAAACAGTTTGTTTGTGGGCTGTTTCAATACTCAAGGCCATATTTAATGTGAAGGCTGACACTCCTCCACCAGAGCCAAAAGTAGGAGATGAATTTTTGTATCCATTCGGGCGATGTGGATGTTTCTGGCTGGGCCAACAATTACTGTCCATCCTTAGCTGTCCTTGAGAGGGTGATGTTGAACTGCTGCAGTACAATGGGTCAGATCAATCCACAATGTTGTTACGGAGGGAGTTCCAGGACTTTGACCCAACAACAGTGAAGGAACAGCGTTATATTTCAAAGTCAAGATGGTGAGTGATGAGGGGAACTTGTAGATGGTAGTGTTTCCATGTACCTGCTCCCCTGGTCATTCTAGCTGAAAACGGTCACAGTTTGGAAGGTCCTATCGAAGGAGCCTTGGTAAATTTCTGAACCTTGGTGAAATTCTGATGGCACATGCTTCTACTATTGAGCATCAGTAATGGAGGGTGTGAATATTTGTGGATGCGGTGCCAATTAGGTGGTCTGCTTCCTCCTAGCTTGTGTCAAGCTTCTTGAGTGTTGTCAGAGGATCACTCATCCAGGCAAGTGGGGAGTATTCTACCACACTCTTGACTTACATCTTGTAGATTGTGGATAGGCTTTGGGAAGTTAAGTGGTAAGTTATCCACTGCAGGATTCCTAACCTCTATATTTAATGGCTTGTCCAGTTAAGTCTCTGGGAAATGGCATCCTCCATCTCCCTCCAAGGATGTTGAGATAAGGGGATTCAGCAATGGTAGTGTCATTGAATGTCAAGTAGCAATAGTTAGGTTCTATTTTGGTCATTCCCCAACATTCGTGTGGTGTGAATGTTACTTGTCAATTGTGATCCCAAATGTGAACGTTATCCAGGTCTTGTCGCATTTGCACAAAGAATGCTTCAGTATCTGAGTGGTCATAAATTGGCCTGAACATTGTGCAATCATCATCGGCATCCGACTCTGACCTTAAGATGGAGCGAAGGTCATTCATGCAACAAGTGAACATAGTTTTATCTAGGATACTCCGCTGACAAACTCCTAGAGATGAGTCCTGGAGTTGAGATAACTGACCTCCAAGAACACTTCCATCTTCCTATGTGCTAGATATGACTGCAACCACATGGGACCTAGGGAGGCAGCTTCTTGATGCTGACCATTTAGGAAGGTGCCACCAGGACATTTATCCTATTAAGGATGGTAACTCACCCTCAGGAGCTGTTGGCCCAACAGAAGCTACTTCTGCAGGGCCATAGCTTGCGGCACCATTTCTTGGGCTTTACTTGGATGGAGACTCTTTGAATTAGACATGGTAAAAAGAAGTGCAAGGGTACGGGGATAGGGTGGGATGGTCTTCAGAGGTCAGTGTAGATTCAATTGGCCAAATAGCTTCTTCGCACATTGTAAGGATTCTATGATTCCATGGATTGTTACAGTAATATTTTATTATTGTGTTTCTTTTTAAATTGAGTCTTACATTTAGACTTAAGTCTGGTTCAGTTCACCAGAAACTCAAACCTAAATTGGCATCAGCATCACCAGCATAGCAAGAGCCATAAACCTTTCATGTACCTTATAGTTTACACCACTGCAGAAATTTCTAGGCGATCAGTTTTGTCTGTTACTTCAGGTTGATTAATTGTAAAACTTGTACTAGTTGTATTTATATGCAATAATCCCCACAAACCAAAAGCATGAAATAATTGCATGCGAGTTCCCTTGTCATGTTGCAAAATCTGACACAAAGGAACAGATCAATTAACTGGAAATGGCTGTGCTCATTTCATTTTAAAATATGAACTGGAAATGAGGTGCAATGTCACAGCAAGATATTTATAAGCAGATCCTCTGGTTCAGCGTGTTTTTATCACAGCATTATTAAAAGCTGAACAGTTCACCAAGCTAATGAAACAAATAAAACAGTAAAGAAGTAGTTATAGAGTCACAGAGCCATCCAGCATGGAAACAGATCCTTCAGTTCAACCAGTCCAGACCGAACATAATCCCAAACTAAACTAGTCCCACCTGCCTGCTCCTGCTCATGTAATCAATCAAATGCTTCTTAAATGTTGTAATTGTACCCACATCCACCACTTCCTCAGGAAGTTAATTTCACATATGAACCACCTTCTGAGTAAAAAATTGCCCCTCATGTTTTTCTAAATCTCTCTCTTCTCACCTTAAAAACTTGCCTCCTAGTCTTGAAATCCCCCAATCTAGGAAAAAGACAACTACCTTTAACTCTATCTATACCCCTCATTATTTCATAAACTTCAATAATGTCACCTCTGAACTTCCTATGCTCCGATGAAAAAAGTCCCAGCCTATCCAGTCTTTCTTTATAACTCCAATCTTCCACACATCATCCTGTTATCTCAACTTTAGCACAATCAGACGGTGATCAGAATTTCTGAAAACTTTAGCTATATGTTCATAGAGTCATAGAATTATTTAGCACTGAAACAGATTATTCAGTCCAACTCGTTAATGCCACCCAGATATCCTAAATTACTCTAGTTCCATTTGCCAGCATTTGGCCCATCACCCTCTAAACCTATTTGTGTATCCATTCAGATGCCTTTTAAACGTTGTATTGTACCAGACTCCACCAATTCCTCTGAATTGACCAACACCTCTGACACTCCAGGGAAAACAGCCCCTGCCTATTCAGCCTCTCCCTGTAGCTTAAATCCTCCAACGATGGCAACATCCTTGTAAATCTTTTCTGAATGTTTTGAAGTTTCACAACATCCTTCCAATAGGAGGGAGACTAGAATGGCATGCAATATTCCAAAAGTGGCCTAACCAATGTCCTGTTCAGCCGCAGAATGACATCCCAAAGCCTATACCCAATGCTCTGTCCAATAAAGAAAAGCATACCAAATGCCTTCTTCACTATCCTATCTACCGTGACGTTACTTTCAAGGAACTATGGAACTGCACTCCAAAAGGCTATAGCTATTTTCTTGGAATGCTGGAGACTGAATGGCGACCTTATAGAACTTTATAAAATCATAGCAGGCATGGATAGGGTGAAAAGCCAAGTTTTTTTCCCAGGGCAGGGAAGTCCAAAATTAGACAGCATAAGTTTAGGGTGAGAGGGGAGATATTTAAAAGGGACCAAATGGGCAACATTTTCATGAAGAGAGTGATGCATGTATGGAATGAGTTGTCAGAGGAGGTAGTGGAGGCTGGTACAATTACAACATTTAAGAGGTATCTAGATGGGTATATGAATAGGGAGGGTTTAGAGGAATATGGGCCAAGTGCTGGCAAATGGGACTAGATTAATTTAGGATATCTGGTTGGCATGGACGAGTTGGCCCGAAAGATCTGTTTCTGTTCTGTACATCTCTATGACTCTAGGACTCTGCTCAGCCTCTCCCTATAACTCAAACCCTACAATCCTGGCAACATCCTTGCAAGTCTCTTCTGAACTGTTTCAAGTTTAACAACATCATTTCTATTAGCAGAGATTGTAGAAATGATCACAGTATTCCAATAGTGGCATAACCAATGTCCCGTACAGCTATGACATGACATCCCAATTCCTATACTTAATGCACTGACCAATAAAGGCATGCATACCAAATGTCTTCTTCACCATCTAGTTTACCTGCAGCTCCACTTTCAAGGAACATTGGACCTGCACCTCAAGATTTCTTAGTTCAGCAACACTCCCCAAGACCTACCATGAAGTGTATAAGTCCTACCCTGGTTTGCCTTTCTAAAATGCAATACCTCACATTTATCTAAATTAGACTCCATCTACCACTCCTCAGCTCATTGACCCAAATTATCAAGACCTCTTTGTAATCTTAGATAACTTTCTTCACTATCCACTGCACCACTAATTTTGGTGTCACCTGCAAACTTACCAACTATGTTCACATCCAAATCATTTATATAAATGCCAAAACAAAAAGCTGGTCAGCTGAATATAATTAATGAGCAATGGCAGTGAGATTTGCAAACATGACCTTTTATTTGGAAAACCTACAAGAAGAATAAAATTTGTTAAATATAAAAAATACAATGAAGAATAAGTAAAAGCTTGGCATAATTAGTGTCAGTGTTACAGAACCTATTTCATTACCAATGAACATGATTTCTGAGGTCATTCAGTTCAGCACAATGAGCTCCGTGAGCTGCTTTCTGTTGAAATTATCTTTCTTGAAATGGGCATGAATGTCTCCACAAAGTGTTCCATTTTATGATGTAGAAGGATATGACATCGTGAATGATATGAAAGGATTTAAAGAAGGAACAGAAAATGCAGTAAGGACACAGAAGTTGGATCAGCTTCTGAAATAGAGAAGGAATGCTGGCCTGGAGTGTAATGTGTGGACATGCTGGCAGACATGCCCTCAGCCTTGTGTGGGAAACACCAAAGTTCATGACGCATGTTCTTCAGTGAATTTTTAACAGAACCACTGCATCAATACATGAGGTGTCTCAACCAATTATCAGCAGCAGGCTTAATGAGGATGTACATGGTGTGATTTCAATGCCACTGTTTAACAGGCCATTCAAAACTTATAATTATTTGGAGGTGACAAGAGAAGAAGTTAGAAAGTCAATGACTGTGTTTCATTTTGGTGAAGTTCTCTAACTTGCTGTTCAGGTCTGGCACAAAGAGCCTGGAGGGAGCCTCTTCCTTGTTAATGGGGAGAAGCCAAGCAGGAGGCTGGAAGGAAACAGTAAGCCAGGCATCATCGGGATACAGCAAGTCAGGCATCATCGGGATACAGCAAGTCAGGCATCATCGGGATACAGCAAGTCAGGCATCATCAGAAGCTACTCCTTATAATGCCTGGCTTGCTGTGTTTTTCCAGGATCCTGCTTGTCTGCTTTGGATTCCAGTATCTGCAGTTTTTTTTTGTCTCTCAATAGGAAGTAGTCAGCAGGTAATTCAAAGAACACTATTTGGAGATTGGCCAGTTGGTCACATTTGATGCCGCACTCTTGGGTTCAATGCTGAAGTAGTATTGTGTCAGAAACAGAGCATTAAAGGTGAGTACCACACTGCATTCACTTACATCCTGAGGTATATGCAACTCAATCCTTCACTCTGCCTTCTCAGAATTACACCAGTGCATCACTCCTCACACTGACTTATCATGTAGGGGAACCCATCTGTCTCCACATTTCCTCATACCCCCACTCATCTGTCCAACAGTGACACTCATCCTTATGCAATGTCATGCCCCTCTCCCATAGTCACTTATTACAGGTGTTCACCATCACTTCAGTGAACACACATTACTCTCACTCAGGTCTTTTTCTTTCTCTTCTTCTGGAAAAAGAGAGCAGAGAACAGCAAAGCGTGACTAAGAATTGGACATGCCCATTAAGTCTTCTATTAAATGATGTCTGCAGAGGAGGTGACACAGAAGACCAGTGGGGGGCTTGGCCTGCATGGCCGTCAGAAATATGATCCTTTCAGCTACCTGGTGACAGAAGTAAATATTGGACACCATATGATATACAACACAGTCACATCGACTTGATTTTATTGAAGCCCGAATTATGTTCACAATGTTAACATCAAGCATTTTTACTTTTACAACATCTACTAACTTATTTCTAATATCGCCATAGAAATTTCACACATTCAGCAGTGTTGGTCAAGATTGTCCATGATAAAGGTAACTCTCCATAAGAGCTCCATATCCATGAAAGATGCACAGAGCTAATGCGGGCAATGCAGCAGTTCAGCATTTCAAGTGTGATGATTCAGGGAGCTCACCTCGAGAATCAGTGGCATGTCGTGCATGCTTTGCAAAGTGATCTTCATCCAGGGAAAAGGTGGACAGCAGCCCGAACACCAAATGTTGCAATATCAAGGCTGCAGGCCAACGTTCACTAATTGCTTGCCCTCTATGAACACTACTTTAAATATGTTATTTGACTCTGATCTTAACTGTTTGTTTCCTATGCTTTTCAGCAAAGTGTTCACCAGCTCATTGCTAGCAGAGAAGTGAAGCTGACCAGGAGAGGGATGATTGGGAACGTGAGGACTGACTCAAGGGTAGTTCCATTTCCCAGTTTTTCCCTGCTTTACCAACCCCCTTCCTCACCACTTTCTTCCTCCCCAGCTCACCAGTCATACTGCTTCCTGTTCCATGTTGCTGAATCTGATCCTGCTGGGGGGAGCAGCCTTCAATAGGATTATTACACAAGGCAATGAGTTGGAGCCAGCTTCCCCACATGCTCATAGTTTCCCAGGATTTCATTTTCCTCCTGCCCCATTCAAAAGTTCACTCACAGTAAAATTCCTTTCATCAATTCTGGGTTGGTCTCTATTTATTTGCAAAATATTTAATGGCAAATTTCAGCAGATATTGTCCTTATCTCCCAAAGGATGCCTTGCAGACAATCAGCACAGTAAATTCTGCAAATACAAAACATTTGGAAATGGTTAGATCTAAAGCTAAATTACCTGTAATTGAACTGTACAATATTTTAGATAGTAACAGATTTATTGTAAAGTGACTTTTCTCTCTCAAGAGATTAGATGGTATCACAAGTTACAACATTGCTCATTTAATTCTGGTTTCTTCGTTCAAATTCGACACAGATGACTGGTGTCCTCACTGGTTGCAAAGATTGTTTGCAGAGTGTATTGCACAGTCTCAGCTTAGTTCTGTATGCTAAAATAAATTCATAGTATTCATAAAGCTCTCATCAGTTCATTGTTCATTGTCAATCAGTGTCACTTTTTATTAGAACATAACAATGCTTGTCTGTTGCTGTGAGAGTGTTCTTTTATTCACTTGTGAGATGTGAGCATCACTGGCCGTCCAACATTTATTGCTCATCCCTAGTTGCCCTTGAGAAGGCAGAGATAAGCTGCCATCTTGAATCACCACAGTCTATGTCCTCTAGGTAGACCCACAATGCCCTTAAGGAAGGAATTTATTTGAGTTTGGCTCTATTGGTGGACAAAATAGAGAGGGGTTTATTCTGCTTTAATTATTTGCACTGATGTGAAGTGTGAAAATGTATGAAACATTTCTGCCCTCCTAACATTGACAAGTACAATACCTACTAGATTGTGAGACAAATCCCTTCAATATCCAGAAAGATTTCATTAATTCTCTGTCTAGGCTCACTGGAAATCCTAGGTCTAGTGAATATTGAAAATCAGGCAGAAAAATACTTGAATTTGTGCAGAGACTCCAACTTCAAACAATGTCACAAGGTACTTCATAGATGAGTGGCAAGATAAAATGAATGCAAGACAAAAAAAATTATCTGCATCCTCACTTTTGTGAAAGCTCTAAACTTACCCAAAGGTGCAATGTCTGCAGTGTGAGAAATATATGTCAATAGTGACTTCTAGCCATAACATTCGCCAGGCCTTTTCAGGTCATGAAACCTATATAACATTGGAGAAGGATCTGGGATCAAAGAGAAGTTACTTAGTAATCAGGCCAATTCTAGTTGCCATTCTTGAAGATATTGTCAATTACTGCCCTATTAGAGCTCCTGTCCTCTTCAGCCTCAGTTTCAGGTTCTCGGTTCTGATTCTGTTTCAAATTGTCACGTGCTATCATCACTAAGACAGTAGTCCAGATGTAAATGCATCATTGCCTCCTGTCCTCAAATTTCCAAACACACACACAACACACACACAATACTAATTGCTGATGGAGACATGTCATTTTGGCCGTCCTGGCATATTTCACTACAGGAACCTGCACCGTCATCCCTTCCCTCCTGCTCCCAATCAACTTCCCTTCCTTCCAGTTTGTGTGCTGCCCCAGTCCTTGCTCTCTCCTGAATATCTACCACTCCCTGCCCAAAGTCCTCCTCCTGCCTGCTGATGGGCCCCTTAGCCTGGTCACCACCCTCCCCCCCCCCCCCCCCCCCCCCACTCCCCCCCCCCCCCGCCCCCCCACAGTTCTAATGGCCCCAACTAACCATATCACCTTTCTTACCAGTTCACAAAATAGCCAATTTCAGAATTAGGCCACTCAGCCCAAATGGTGTATGATGATGCTTATTCTGCTTTTAATCCTAGGGGCATAATCTTCTATTTCTTTCTCCCTTGTATATATATTTGTCAGGCCTTCTCTTAAATGTATTTATGCTGCTCAACTCAATTATTGCAGCAAATTTCACATTCTAGGCCCATGACTTTGTGCTATTTTATCCAAATCATAAGGGATCTTGAGGTTAACTATATAAAACAACAACTTCACATCTGTGGTATGTTGAGGTAAGAGCTTGGTGCTCACATGAAATACACTTTGTAGTTCAATTTTCTGTGCCTCCCCATCAATCAGTAGCTAGTCCTCATTAGCACAGACAGCAGTTATATTTCTGTGATACCTTTGGTATGTTTATTAAGCATTGCAGTCTTCGACTTCAAACATTTGATCATAATGTTTTGCGAACATGAGCAACTGCACTTCCTAATTAATATAGTCACATCATAGAAAATGGCTTTGAATGTTCAGGGTTTAATACACAGCTCTTGCATTCATTGCATGTTTCCATTGCCTCCTCTTAAGTGAATACATGTTTGCCTAGAAAACACTTTCCCCCTATCTGTGTAACCCAGTGCACATAGGGACAGAAGAGACAGATTCAGACTAGTAAGGCCTCCTTAATCTTAGGTGAGTTAATAAAAACAAGCAGTAGATCTGTTACCACCCGAAAAAGATGTTTGCTTCTAGTAATGATATTTTAACCACTGTTCAAAATTACATTTTCTATTTCTGACAATGAGTCACTATGTATTTCCAATAATTGATTATTTGAATTGTAGTAAATTTTCCTCATGTGCTTGTTTATCATTTACTATGCCAACCAAGTGTATCTGGTCCAGTAGCTGTATGAATTGCTGCTAGAGGTTATTGGTCTTTTTTGCTTTTACTGTCTTGTTATTTACAGCCACAAAGAGTCCTTGCAGTATTTGTGGTCATTTTCACTGGCTAAACCCTCACTTTCTTCCTTGCAATTGGATCTTTAAATTTCTTGAATTGTTCTGCCTCAAACTCAAAATGCCAATATGGATTATTCCAGCAATTTTAAAGGCTGTCTAATACTTCAGAACAAGAAGCTGACTAATTTTCAGGCACAAGCTTCAAATTGAATTCATAATCCAAAGTGGTTTACCTTGGACTACTTTAATCCTCTTTGGAAAGGTCTTCAACTGGTCCCAAGCATAACCTATCTGATTAAAATTTGGAGTTATTCTAAACATCAAAAATGAGACAAAAAGAGCCATAGCAGCCCCTGCGCATATGTAATGGTATTTCTGGATTCTGTGATTGTTGTACACATGTGCAAATTGGCCGCTATTTAATGCCTGATAGAGGTAAATCCAGTGTAATCATTTTTCAGTACCTGGTGGCTAGAGATAGTGGTTGTTGGCTAATCTATTGTGGTCACTATTGATGTCATCTCTGCCGGTGCAGCGACACTTTAGGTAAAGATGTTCTATAGGGAATGTTAAGTCTGCCTCACAACATATTTAACTCCATTTCTTTCACTAGCTTATGAAACAACCCAGACCACATGCTCAGAGGCAGCACAATTAATCAGGTTACTAAGAGGATAGTGACAGGTCTGTCAGAGCTGCTGGGGTAGCTGGCCCAACAATTACTGGGGTGAGGGGTAACTATGGTTTTAAGGGCAACAATACCCTGGACATGGTGCATCCATTGCCATTGGACTCTCCACCATGGGCCATGGACCGCCCAATAATCGGAGGGGAGCTTGCAAGATACTCGGTGGATGGCTGTCAGAGTTTACCTGGTGATCTTGCAATGAGTGGTGTGCCGCAGGCATTGGTACTAGGTCCACTCTTTTTTGTCATTTATATAAATAATTTGGATGTGAATATATGAGGTATGGTTAGTAAGTTTGCAGATGACATTAAAATTGGAAGTGTAGTGGGTAGTGAAGAAGGTTATCTCAGCGTACAATGGGACTTAGATTAGATGGGCCAATGGGCCAAGGGGTGGCAGATGGAGTTTAATTTAGATACATGTGAGGTGCTGCATTTTGGAAAGGTAAATCAGAAGTTACACAGTTAATGACAGTTAATGGCCCTGGGAGCATCGCCGAACAAAGAGACCTGAGGTGCAGGTGCATAGTTCCATGGAAGTGGAGTCACAGGTAGACAAGGTAGTGAAGAAGGCTTTTGGAATGCTTGCCTTCATTGGCCAATACATTGAGTTCAGGAGCTGGGACATCATGTTGTGGCTGCACAGGACATTGGTGAAGCCACTTTCAGAATACTGAGTTCAATTCTAAATTAAACTCCTTCTGCCACTCCTTGGCCCATTGGCCCATCTGAACAAGGTCTCCCTACTATAGGGAATATGTTGTTGAATTGGAAATGGATCAGAAAAGATTTATAAGGGTGTTGCCAGGGTTGGACGGTTTGAGCTAAAGGGAGAGGCTGAATAGGCTAGGAGCTGTTTTTCCTCGAGTGTTGAGAGGCTGAGGGGTGACCTTATAGAAGTTTATAAAATCAGATTGAGCATGAATAGCCAAGATATTTTTTTCCCAGGATTGGGGAGTCCAAAACTAGAGGGCATAGGTTTAAGGTGAGAGAGGAACAATTTAAAAAGGTACTGAGAGGTAACTTTTTCACACAGTTGGTGGTGCTTGTATGGAATGAGCTGCCAGAGAAGATGGTGCAGGTGATAAAAATTACAACATTTAAAAGGCATCTGGGTGGGTATATCAATAGGAAGGAGTTAGAGGAATATGGGTTGTTGTTGTATCACCATAGTCTTACCAGACGACAGGGGCTGCTCTCTCATTAGAGAGAAGCAACTAGCGATGATTTAACCTGAGGGCCACCAAACCTCAGGCAAGGGAAGAGGTTGAGAAGGAGAGTTCTTCATGGTGACCTCAAACCATTCCCACACTGTTGGCATCATACTACTCTGCAAACCAACAATCCAGCCAACTGAGCTAAATCAATTCCCAGGAAATGGGTCAAATGTTAGCCAATGAGAGACTTGGATCTTACAGGGGCAGGGATGGTTGTTGGATGTTCTGGGGTTTAGATGTTTCAAAAGGAATAGGGAGGGAGTTAAAAGAGGTGGGGGAGCGGCATTGCTCATCAAGGATAGTATCACAGCTGCAGAAAGGGACGTCATTAAGGAGGGTTTGTCTATTGAGTCAGTATGGGTGGAGCCCACATGCTCAAAGGCAGCACCATTAATCAGGTTACTATGAGGTTAGTGACAGGTCTGTCAGAGCTGCTGGGATAGCTGGCCCAACAATTACTGGGGTGAGGGGACCCACCACCCCCGACCCCGCTCCAATGCAACAGAGACATAGAGGAGCAGATTGGGAGGCAGATTTTGGAAAGGTGCAAAAGTAACAGGGTTGTTGTCAAGGGTGACTTCAATTTCCCTAATATTGATTGGAAACTTCTTAGTGCAAATAGTTTGGATGGAGCAGATTTTGTCAGGTGTGTCTATGAAGGATTCCTGACCCAATATAGGCCAACTAGAGGGAAGGCCATGTTGGATGTGGTGCTTGGCAACGAACCGGATCAGGTTTCAGATCTCTCAGTGGGAGAAAAGTTTGGAGACCACGATCACAACTCCCTATCCTTTACTATAGTCATGGAGAGGGACAGGAGCAGACAGTATGGAGGAGTATTTGATTGGGGGAGGGGGAATTAAAATGCTATTACGCAGGAACTGTGGAGCATAAATTGGGAACAGATATTGTTAGGGAAATGCATGACAAAATGTGGAGGTTGTCTAGGGAGCACTTGCTGCGAGTTCTAGAAAAGTTTATCCCACTGAGGCAAGGAACAGATGGTAGTGTGAAGGAACCTTGGATGACAAGAGATGTGGAACATCTAGTCAAGAGGAAGAAAGAAGCTTCCTTAACGTTGAGGAGGCAAGGATCAGACAGGGCTCTAAAGGTTTACAAGGTAGCCAGGAAGGAACTGAAGAATGGAGAGCTAGAAGGGGGCATGAAAAAGCCATGGCGGGTAGGATTAAGGAAAACTCTAAGGTGTTCTACACTAATGTGAGGGACAAGAGGATGGCCAGAGTGAGGGTAGGGCTGATCAGGGATAGTGGAGGGAACTTGTACATGAACTTAGAGGAGGTAGGGAAAGTCCTTACTGAATACTTTGCTTCAGTATTCACTAGTGAGAGGGACCTTGTCATTTGTGAGGACAGCATTAAACAGGCAGATGTAGAGTCATAGAGATGTACAGCATGGAAACAGACCCTTTGGTCCAACCCATCCATGCAGACCAGATAACCCAACCCAATCTGGTCCCACCCGCCAGCACCCGGCCCATATCCTTCCTATTCATATACCACCCAAATGCCTTTTAAACGTTGCAATTGTACCAGCCTCCATCACTTCCTCTGGCAGCTTATTCCATACCACCCTCTGCGTGAAAAAGTTACCCCTTATGTCTCTTTTATATCTTTCCCCTCTCACCCTAAACCTATGCCCTCTAGTTCTGGACTCCCCCACCCCAGGAAAAAGACTTTGTCTATTTATCCTATCCATGCCCCTCATAAATTTGCAATCCTCTATGAGGTCACCCCTCAGTCTCTGACGCTCCAGGGAAAAAAAGCCACAGCCTGTTGAGCCTCTCCCTATAGCTCAAATCCTCCAACCCTGGCAACATCCTTGTAAATCTTTTCTGAACGATTTCTAGTTACGCAACATCTTTCCGAAAGGAAGGAGACCAGAATTGCACACAATATTCCAACACTGGCCTAACCAATGTTCTGTACAGCTGCAACATGACCTCCCAACTCCTGTACTCAATACTCTGTCCAATAAAGGAAAGCATACCAAATGCCTCCTTCACTATCCTATCTACCTGCGACTCCACTTTCAAGGAGCTATGAACCTCACTCCAAGGTCTCTTTGTTCAGCAACACTCCCTAGGACCTTACCATTAAGTGTATAAGTCCTGCTAAGATTTGCTTTCCCAAATGCAGCACCTCACATTTATCTGAATTAAACTCCATCTGCCACTTCTCAGCCCATTGGCCCATCTGGTCCAGATCCTGTTGTAATCTGAGGTAACCTTCTTCGATGTCCACTACACCTCCAATTTTGGTGTTATCTGCAAACTTACTAACTGTATTATGCTCAAACAAGTTAATGTTAATAAGGAGAATGTGCTGGAAATTTTGAAAATCATGAGCATAGATAAGTGTCCTGGGTCAGATAGGATATACCCAAGGTTACCATGGGAAGCAAGGGAAAAGATTGCTGTGCCTTTGGACATAGGGACATTTCAGTGACTCTTGGATAGGCACAAGGAAGATAGTATGTAGGTTAGTTTGATCTTAGAGTATGATAAAAGGTCAGCACAACATTGAGGGCAGAAGGGCCTGTACTGTTCTATGTTCCATCAATTTAGGGCATCCAGTCATTGCAGATGAGATGGACAGAAGGGTCTGTTTCCATGCTGTATGACTGAAGGACAGTATGAATGGTCCCTGTCTCATGAGCAAATCGCTCTGGGAAGGTGTGGGTGACTGGTCCTTCATCATACCTTTCATGGTCAACACTGGAAAATGGCTCCCTTCTTGATGTCTGACTCCACCATGTTGCCAGTCCTCCTGTCTCCTATCAACAAATCTCCAGAATTCAGTCTGTTAAATTTGTTGCTGTCAGACCTACTGAGAATTTCCAGTGCATTTTTTCTTTCAGATTTCCCAACACTTTGCTCTTGCCCAAAAATAGAATCTTTCAGTTTGGGATTATTTGCACGTTCTAGTGAGCTCCCACAGAAGGAGGTCAAATTCCTCGTCTCCATTGTTTCACTGAACGACACTTCTCAATGCTATGCTGGCTAATTGATATCATTTCCTTTGTGAGCTCTGTCTTTTCCCGCCCTTCCTCAAAGTCTTTAGTTACAGGACACCTTCTAGGTGTCATCCAAGTGTCATTTGCTGAATCAGAATCGGGTTCTTTGGTCTTAGGAAGGCAGTTAGATGTAGGGATGACAAAGGGAAATTAAGCCATCACTGCATCTGAACTGAGTTTCCAGTTCAGACCCTAGAGAACAGAGATTTTATTCCAAGTCACTGTTTATAGCTGAGGACAAGAGGAAAGAGGTCATCCCAGGTCTTGCATTAGAAGGTCAAGTGAATTATTTTTCTTTCTGAAGAGAAAGGTTCACTGTTTCCAACTCCCTTGGGCAAAAGACAAAGGCAATACAATCTGGCAAGAACTCACAAAGACTTTTTTCCTCAATTTGTTTTTTTTCTCTCTTTCAAATGTTTGATCCTGAGTCTAAGTACTAAATAAACTGAGCATTCTAATGTAATAATGTTCCTGGGATCTCAAAACGATTTGACTGTCGTGCCCTAATTCATATTTCCAAATCAGAGGAGCTTACTCAGATAGACCGATTTTATCCCTGGGTTTGTGGGAAGGGAGGGTCAGAGTTGAAATTATGGTAATCTGCAGTTAATCAGATGTATGCCAAACATGCATTTAATAGGTACGTTTTAGTCAATGGGAACAGTGGAGCAGTGAATAGTTTTTCTTTATCCTTTCGTGGGATGACACTGGCGAGGCCAACTTTTATTGCCCATTCCTCATTGCCCATAAGAAGGTGGTGGTGAGTAGCCTTCTTGCACCATTGAAGTCCATGGTGGTTAGGTGCACCCACACTACTGTCGGAAGGCAGTTCTAGGATTTTGACCCAGCCACGCTGAAGGAACAGCGATATATTTCCAAGTTAGGATCAAGACTGGTCTGAAGGGGAATTTGTCGGTGGTGGTGTTCCTGTGTATCAGCTGTGCATCAACTTGGCCTCAATGGCGTCAAGCTTCTTGGAGTGTTGTTGGCTCTGTACCCATTCATGCAAGTGGGCAGTATTCCGTCACACTCCTGACTTGTGCCTTGTAGAAGGTGGAGAGGCCTTTCGGAGTCAAGAAGTGAGTTACTCGCTGCCAGGCTCCTAGCCTCTGACCCAGCCACTGGACAGTTCCAATTGTCAGGAGGTAGGCCCAATCTTTTAGGATCTGAGTGGATTCAGTGGTGAGTGCAGGGATGTAACTGAGGGTGCCTAATCACAGGAGGGAAGCTGATAAGCATGGTGGTTGAAGAGAGAGCATGCCTACTCCTCCTGGCCAAGTTGGACCTTAGTGCATGGATTCACCCATCCTAGTGTCCCTCAAGACTACGAGAATTTATTTTCTGGATAAATTAGAGGCACAAAGCCTCATCAAATAGTGTAATGAAGGACCTACCTTGCTAAAAGCAAGGAAGATTGCACACATCCAATATCTCCTTGGTTAAATCTCAAAGTGAGCAGATTGCTGTTGCATTTGCCAGTTTTCTTTCATCATTAATCTCACTTTCCTTTAATCCCTACCTAATTTAGGATGTTAGCATTGAACCTAAGGATGTATCCTACTCCAGATAATCCACATCCCCACCATTGTCTTCAAACCAGCCTTCTTTCAGACTTATTTAGCAGGGGACAATTCTGGCCAAACACAAGCAGCTACCTCTGGTTGTATCCAACTGCTGTCACCCTTTGACACCACATCGTCATCAAAAGGTTTGTGTGGGAGTCAGAGCTAACTTATTGAAGTGTGATACAGGAGTTAAAATGGTCAGGCCTCCACACTTGAAATTTGGCCAAGTCTGATGCTCATTAGCCAGCCTCATGCTCAACAGTTAAAGTCTGGGCTAAAGTGCATAGTTTTAACTAAGTACATAGCTATAAATCAATCCATTGGACTTAGCTCAGTTTTCTTGTGAGTGCGACTGAAACTTTGTGGTTAGAATTTATGCTTACCCACGTTTGCCAAGCTAAGCAGAATATTGGATGCTGATTGCTTTTGGCCTAAATTTACAATTCAATTTGAGACATGCTGCCCTTTAAGAAGCTCATCTTTTAGCCCAGAACATGTGCCAGTGTTAGTTTGGAAGGAACCATTCTTATCTGACAGTTCTGTATGGATGTTATATATCATGCAGAGGTCTTTGTTAAAGAGATGACACAGTTCTGTCTGTCCTCCCAACCGAAGTTCAAAATTGCTTCAATCTATTTATGCAATCTGTGTCTGATAGAAATGCAGAGCAACAAGACTCCCAATGGTGTGTGACATGAACCATTTGCCTCCCAAATGAAAAGAACATTTTTATTTTACAATTAACAATTTTGGTCCCTGAAGCCTAATGTTTTAAGATTACTTCAGTCCTTGCAATGTGTATTCATTGTGGTGGCAATGTGGAGTAACTGAATGTCTCAGTTTACCCCTAAATTAGTGGATTTTCAGGTATCTTGTAATTTTTGGTTAGGCTTTCCTTGGTATAAGTGGCTAGGCAGTGAATCATTTTATTTTTGCTTGCAAAGAATTGGTACCCAAAAATTATGCAGGGGTCCGCAAGACGTGTTTCGTGCAGGGTGAGTCTGTCACATTGTCCGAGAGTTCTTTTATGAGTAACTCATGCTTTGCACAGGATAGGCCTTCAATGTTGAAGTTGTATATTCTTGTTGCTCGTCCTGTCTCTTGGTTTTGTTGCCCCCTCAAGAAAATGCTCTAAATGGGGTTTCTACATTCTTGACAACTTTAGTTTGCAGATTTTCAGGCTGGAGAACTATTTTAAAAGGGGAAATTTGCCATCTCACTCCCTTTGAATATGGCACTGAGTTGAAAAAAGGCGCATTGCTGAAGTTTTCCAAGATTCTATGCAGTATGAAAATCCCACAAATAATCAGCTCCATGATCAGCGACCAGCAGTTCCATGTGTACCTTGGAGACTAAATCAGCTGCCCACATATAATCAGCAATGGGTTTCCACAGGAAGTAGGTCACGGACAGTCTCTCTTCAGCAGATATGCCAATTGAAGATAAAACTCCGATAAAACTCATCACATACCCCGACAACTTGGCCATGGCTTTCCAGACTAAAATACAACAGAGTACGGAGAAAACTCTTCCTGAAGATCTAGAGAAAGGAGACTTTGAACAAACTCTGCCAACATCACTATTTCACCTTCTCATTTGAACAACTCAAAAGCCTGGGAAGACCTTTGTGCCCAGTGCTATGATTGATGACTTGTCCACCAAACAGAAGGATATCTTGGCATTACTCTTGCCCATATAGTTGTCTACTTGCTACACCTTCAGGACACCAGAACCAAGGTTAAGATGATAGTGTATCTCATCCAGAAACTGGTGACTGCCGCCTGAGCCAAAACACTACACATTGCTTCTCTTGACCTTGTCTAACCAAGAGTAATGCCATTGCTCAGCATGGTTTGTGAGGCAACACACAGATGTGGTGGATGGTCACCACCGGGAAGTCATAAGAATTATTGCTGGGATGTTGAGACCATCCTGATGTCTGCAGAGAAATCATCTTTCACAAAGGAATGCCACTGGCACCTGTCTGAAATGCGGTAGTCCATACAGGAACACACTCCACACCTATAAACTGAGGACCATCCCCCATCTCAATGGCACATCTCCTGGTGAAGTGGAAACATCGAGCACAATCTGGTTACTCATTTGATGAAGTTCTAGGTTTCATCCATCCATGGAAAATATGGACAGTCTTCAAACACTTGAGGATGGGGTGAGAGTGGAATGTGAGAAACACCTCAAATCTCAGTTGTGGCCATTGAAGTCAGAACATTGGCCACATCCTAAGCTTCTGCCCTGCAGGAATCACCGCTATTCACACATTATCATCTAAAACTATCGAATGGATTGTTAACTTTGACATCAGATTAGAACCGCTTCCTCAGCTGTGCGACAAAAGGAAAAGTAAATGATGAAGCTGAGCACATATTAGTATTCAGATTTGCTTCGGTCCCTACAGCAATGTTATTCAGATTGGGAACACGTCCAAAGTTGTTTTCCATTACTATTTATTTCCCTCTGGCCTAATGCTTTACTCTGAAAGCAATTTCACTACTTAAGTCTAGTTACCACCAAAATAACATTAACTTTGTAGATAGAATTATCTCATTCCATCGAGGATTGACGGTGCAACAAAGCAAAACTAGACCTGGCACTGTGCCATTCATAAATTGCCAGATTCTGTACAAAATGAACACAGTAATATTTCACTTCTTCATTTCCTAATTTATTCACAACACTGATGATTAAATTGTTTGTTTATATGCACTTTAAAATAGTGAACATGGAGCAGAAATCTTCCACATTAGTATTCTCTGTATCAGTATGGAAATAATAGCTAGTCTTTTTTAGGACTTTATATCTTTTAAGTACTCTTCTAGTATTTTCTTAGTATTTATCTTTACTTGTATTTGGTCAAAAACTGAACCATACCACAATGTTAATGCCACTTTAACACATTACCGATCTATACAATGTTGCAATGTATTTCTCTTAACTAAAAGGGAATTAGATGCATAACTGAAGGGGAAAGATTTGATATAGGATATGGGGAAAGAGTAGAGAAGTAGAGTGGGGAGGGATTATTTCTTTATATTTACAAACAAGTTGGCATGGTGAAACAAATAGTCTCCATTTGTGTTGTACCATTCTATGGTTTTACCATTCTGCTCTACATCATAATTAATATTAAAGATCAAACAAAAAGAGGTATTTCTATTTCTCAACCAATCTTAAGACAAATCTTCAGAGAGTAATCCCACTGAACAAATTGGTGGATTGTGGCTGCAGACATCATTCTCGGTAACTTTAAAGAATTTGTGAACTTTAGAAAATGCAAAGGTGGCTCCAGAAGGGAGCATAGACTGTGCATTTAAGGAAGTAAGCAAGAATGGAATTGGCACTGTATCTGAAAACATAAACAAGCATCAGAAGCCATCCCAACAAAAGCAACAGCCTTGATCAGTGGGTTGAGATACAAATAGGTTAAGTAAAAAATAAATGAATGCCACTGATGCCATACACACGATTTGTTCTCAAAGTCAATAGATGCCAATTAAGACTTTTTTTTTGAGTCAGATGTTATACATTAAAAAGAATAAAAGGATTCCAGGTGAAGATTCGAAAGAAAGTGTTGACAAATGCCAACATTTTTTGTATCATGCTGGATTGAAGTGATTGTAACCTTCCAGGGAGCATCCATGGAATGTTCTTGATGTGGTAAAATAAAGTTGAGACTGCCAGAATCTTCTCTTTGATTCTGCAGGATCAGCTGGCAGCTGAGTGCACGTCAGCCACTTACATAGGAAAAAAGACACAAAAAGAGCTAAAAACTGCAGATGATACTTTTGTGTAAAAAAACTAGAAGTCAACTTTTCACTTTTGTCTACTACCTAGCTCTAAGCAGAATTAGTATTTATCACTGTCAAAATTATTTTTGACACCCTCCGTTGTTTCTAAAATCTGACTATTTCATTGACAGTGTGTGAACTATTATGTGCACACTATCCTTCAAACAAGTATTGTTTCCACATTGCCGTACTTAAGCCAACCAATTCTATGAATAAGCTATTCTGAAAGGCCACTTGAATTTCTATGATATCTGCAGTGCCAGAATGTTTTGTAACATGTTTCTTCTTTGTAAGTTGTAACTTGAAGGTAAAGAAAATTTCAAGATGAATATAAGAATTGCATCACCCTTTTCCTTAAAAATAATTCTCTTATTAAATCTTCTAAGACCAGACGCTAAATGGCAATTGTTCCACAATGAAAATTTTCAATTCTTTTACTTTTTTCTTGCACTTTACATTTTTGCAGCATGCTTGTAGTCAGGTTTTCAACCTCGAAACAATACACAGTCTGGAAAATAAAGATTTACTGAGCATTAAATTGTTGCCTGTGCCCAAACAGAACAGTTAAATGTCATTATACAAGTACTATCATTCATCCGCACTGTTTGGTACATAGTATAACTGATGAGAAGAAATTATCATGCTCTCACAGGGCTGATTCTTACCAGATATCAGCTAAGTGTTAATTTTGGTGAATTCATGAAGGGTTTCTCCCCACTCATCACCCAGTGACCTGGGACTGCAGACAAGAGACCCTGAGTTCTTTCCAGGTGCCCCTTCCTCATATGTAGACAGAGTGGTGTCAGCTGGTGCCCAGCAAAGAAGGAGTCATTGACAGGCTTCCCAGATGTCTCCTCTTAGGACACTCCAGAGGTAGTTGTGCCTTCTCCTCCACCCTGCCTTCCATCTCAACGCTTTTGAAGTTCCAACTGGCAGGGTGGGACATTGCCTCTGGCCAGGACAATGACAGCATGTCTGCCCCTCTAGGCAGAAGTGTCCCAGGAGTCACCTGACTAAAACACCAATGTAAGTGGGCTCATTATAGGACAGGGTCTCTCCACCCCAGCTGTAAAGCTTGGGACTGCACCAAGACGTACTGGAAGTGAAAGGGATACGAAAACCTTCTAAAGGTGCATAGACAGGTGACTCTTCAATGTAAGTATGTTCCTTGCAAATATGTGCTCACTACTCAGCATGAGCTGTGGGGAGCAAATGTCTGTATCAACAACTACAAAAATTAGGGTACGCAGCCTAATCATCCTTAGCACTGCATGATGTTCAATGGTCAAGGCTTTGAAGTGAGCAGCTGCTGTACCATGTACAGGCAATGGGAACTTGAATCTATTTGGTAACTGTGGTGAAAGTTTTCAAGTACCAACAGTTAGCTTGTAAATCACAGTCACTAGTGGGATTGATTTCTGCTGCTACCTGAGGTGGTCAAGAGTCTGGATTTGAGCTCCACATAACAAAGTGGGCGTAAGATTAACACATACGTGTACAGGTGTATTTCAGCCATTTTGAAGAAATTCGTAGAGTAAAGAGGGGACATGACTAAAACCACTGGCAGATAACAATAAGGAAAATCCATAGCTTTTTTAGTGTGTTAAGGACAAAATGATAACTGGGGGAAAGTTACTGCTATTTAAAGGCCTAAGTGCCAATCTATGTGTGGAGTCAGAAGACACAGCTAAGGTTCTGAATGAATACTTTGTCCTTTTCTATTGTGAATATAAATGCAATGTAGGCATAGAAATCAGGAAGAGTGGTCTTTGATATCATTGATCAAATTAATATTGAGGGGGTGCAGGTATTAGTGGTTTTAGTAGGTTTAAAAATAGATGAGATATAACCTCCAGTGACAGGCAACAGAGGAGATTGCTAGGGCTCTGTTTTCAAATCAAAAGGAGGGAGTCGAACATCAATGGCAGGGAAATCATGATTGGGAAACTACTGTAAAAAGTTCTGAGGGATACAATTAATCTCCAGTTGGAGAGGCATAGATTAATCATGGATAGTCAGCATGGTTTTGTTGGGGAATGGGGGCATCATGTCTATGTATTTAATGACATTTTTCAAGGAGGTGACTAGGTATATAAATGAGGGTAATGCAGATGATGTAGTCTACACACACTTCAGTCAAGCTTTTGACAATGTCTCATGTGGCAGACTCGTTAAGAAACTTAAGAGCTCATGGGATCCATGGCAATTTGGCAAAATTGACTTAGTGGCAGGAAGCAGAGTTGTGGTCAAAGGGTATGTTTGTACCTGGAAATTCATATCCAGTGGGATATTATAAGGTTCAGTGCTGGGTTCTTGCTATTTGATGTATATATCAATGATCTAAACATGAATGGAGAAGGCATGATCACTAAGTTCACATTTAACACAATGAATGGTGTTGAGGTAAATAACAAAGAGATAAGTTTTAGACTACAGGGCAATATAGATAGGCTGGTCAGGTGGGCTCTACAGTTACAAATGGTATTTAATCCTGCAAAGTATGAAATAATACATTTTGGGAGGACTAACAAGCCAAGGAAGTACCTGTTGAATGGTAGGATTCCAGGAAGTACAAAGGATCAGAGGGACCTTGGTGGACATGACCATAGATCCATGAAGACAGCAAGACAAATAGATAAAATAGTTAAGACATTGCTCCTGCATTCAATGAGGTTATGACTGAGCTGAATGTAATGTTACTTAAGCCACAGTGGGAATACTGTGTGCAGTCCTGGTTACCACATTATGGGAAGAATGCGTTCACACTTGAGAGGGTGTAGAGAGGACTAACCGGGATGCTGTTGATTCGGAGCAATTCAGTTATGAAGAAAAACACGATAGGCTGGTGTTGGTTTCCTTAAAGCAAAGAGGGCTGAGGAGGATCTGATTGCAGTGTACAAATTTATGAGGAGCACAGACAGGGTAAATGGGGAGAAACCTTGCTCATTATTAGAGGAGTCTATACCAAGGGGCACAGTTTTAAGGTAAAGAGCAGGAGGTTTAGAGGGGAGTTGAAAATGTTTTTCAACCACAGGCTTGTGAGTACTTGGATTTCACCACCAAGACAGGGGACGATGCTGCGACAGGGTGTGAAATCTGCTTGATACAATGAGAAGCGATAGTTTATCATGCTCTGAAAGTCACGAACCTGCAGAATCTGAAAATCAAACATCTTGCTCAAATCAAGCAAACTAGGCAAAGTACTGCAAGAAATCGTGATGAAAGGATGGCACAAAGCAACAGGGCCACACCTGCTGCAATGACAGCGTATTAAGTACATCGAAATGAAGTGATAGTGAGATGGCATCTTGTACAAAGGAGAAAGAGGAAGGACCCCAAAGGAGATGTTCAAAGGGATGCTGTTGCACATCCACAGAAACCAGTAAGGAATGGACTCTGATCTGAGGAAGGCAACACAACTGTTCCACTGGCCAAATATGAGCACTGAGAATAAGGGCCACATCAGCCAATGCAGTACTTTTAACAATTAACAAGTACTTCCAAGGCAGGAGGTGTGTTTGCTTGCACTAGCGTACATGTTTACATCAGCTCACTTCATTGATTTGCAGTTTCCCTTTCTCCCATCCTCTGCATAAAAACCCAATGGTGACAATCTCCAAGGTGAAAGCCACAACTTGCTGCTTGCTTTTCCTGGCTTCCATCAATCATTGACATTTCTAAGTGCCCAGTAGCAAAGCAGGGAGTCAATCTCCCTCTGCTCATCATGTCCGGGCAATTGAAGGAACAATGGCAACACTTGACTGGGTGCATGGCAGTACTTTAAAGATGGCACTGGTGCCAGGAAACACACGAGGTCCTGGCAGTGACCAGTACTTTTGTCTGTGGTGAGTGGGAGACCAATGAGCCGTATGCCACAGGGACAGGATGCATAGGTAATGAGGCAAGATTGGGAAGAGAGCAGCACACAGCCTGTTTCAGCTCATGGAGAGAGTCCTCCATGAAACCAGCCAAATCTGGCCTGATAGCTGGTAAAATTCAACTTTATAACACAGTTAAATTCTACAACAAGTAAAAAAGAATCACAAAGAGTCAAAGATATTGACACTGAACTGGAAGGACAAGGTCTGACAGTGGGAAATCTTTGAGTACAAGATGGATTGAATACAACATCACTGTATTCTAATGAAGCAAACAGAGGTCTGCTGATCAATGACAAGGTGAAAAACTTGAAGCATGTGGCAAAATTATGGCAACAGTGAAAGAAATGAGGTTCATAGATATTGTAGTAAGAATATGATAAAGAACAGACGTGCCAAAATGGCTAACAAACAACATGAAGGAAAAGAGTAAGAGTTTTTCTTATATTTTAGATTTCTTCTTAATCTGTCATGGTGTGTGAGAAGATGATGGTGACCCATCTTCTTGAAGTGCTGCAATTCAACCCTTGTCCCAGCAACAGGCAGCCCATTATCAGAAGGTTACATGGGTCTGCAACAGGCTTCCGAAACAAGCATAGCCACCTTCTGCATTGCCTCTCAGTTCGGCCTGCAGATCCAACTGACAGCACCTCCTCAGCTAATCTCTTCTGAAACACCCAGTAATTGATGTTGTCTCAACAATGGTGGTTAATGAGGAGAAAATGAGGACTGCAGATGCTGGGGGTCACAGTCGAGAGTGTGGTGCTGGGAAAACACAGCAAGTCAGCAGCATCTGAGGGGCAGGAGAATCGACGTTTCGGGCAAAAGCCCTACATCAGAAATGAGGCTTGTAAGCCAAGGGATTGGAGAGATAAATGGGATGGGATGGGGTGGGGCTGGGGGGAAGGTAGTTGACGGTGCGATAGGTGGATAAAGGTGGGGCTAATGGTAATAGGTTGGAGGGGAGGTTGGACCAGATAGGTGGGAAGGAAGATGGACAGGTAGGACAGGTCATGAGGGCGGTGCTGAGTTGCAAGGTTGGATCTGGGATAAGGTGGGGGAGGGAAATGAGGAAACTGGTGAAATCCACATTGATCCCGTGTGGTTGGAGGGTCCTAAGGCAGAAGATAAGGCGTTCTTCCTCCAGGCGTCGGGTGGTTAGGGTTTGGCGATGGAGGAGGCCCATGTCCTGCATGTCCTTGGTGGAGTGGGAGGGGGAGCTGAAGTGTTTGGCCACGGGGCAGTGGGGTTGGTTGGTGCGGGTGTCCCGGAGATGTTCTCTGGTGATTACTGAGGCTGTGTCTTCTCCTCATCAAAGTCTTCTTCCCTCAAAAGGAAAGAACTAAGAATGACTCCCAGAAGAAGAAACACAAGCAGAAAACTCTTGCACAGCAGCAAAAATGTAGAAGTTGACAACCTGGAAGCTGAAAGCTTGCTTTGCAATCCTGACAGGAAATGGTCCTATAACCCAGTGAACTCCAGCTGAAAGCCCCATCTCATACAACTTTAGTGTCCCTCAGGCACCAATCCAGCTGGAATGTGTTGGCTGACCTAAGGGGAGATGGACCATCTGCAAAATCAAATCAAAATACAGCAGAAGTACATGAGATATCATCAGAAAACAACTTCAGTCTTTTAGTTAGGATATGCATGTATGAACGAACATCTGCAAAACAGTAATAAATCCATCAATTAAAATGGTGCAGAACAGGAAAAGTGCATAAGGGCTGTGATGTTAACAACCAAATAAGCATTGCTGCCAGCAAGTTCTAGTGCATGTTATAAAAGGATATGTTACAATTTAACAGAAAATTGCTCAAGAGCAAACAACCACATTTTCAGCATAAGTAAGGCCCTCTCCATCACAATGAAAATCTAAAGTCCCATCCTCAAATGCATCAATTCTGATTTCCATTGGGGTGTCTTTGGTGATAGCTCAGGCATCACCAATGCATGGTTTCTAAACATGAATGTAGAAGGTTTGATCACTAAGATCACTATCCACCAACGATGGATGTAATTGATCTGTGGTCTTCATTTAAATCATATTTTCGTATCTCCTCTAGTTGAAACCCAGCATTGACAAAGCAGACCAGATCGGAGTAAGGCAGTTACAATGACGTTATTTTAAGTAATCAGAGTACACCTTTGAGAGCAGAGGTACTTCTTTGCATATGGTTCCACATGATTCAAGAGGGATATCAGGTGCCCTTGGGCAGGGCAGGGTCAAGTACACTTTGGAGGGTCAAGTGAACTTTGGAATTGTTAAAAGTATACAAACAGTTATGTAAAAACTACATGAACCTATTGGAATAATCAAAATTGTCAGAAAAACCAACAGCCAATGAAAGAATTGCCAAAGATGTCAAAAAAACTACCAAATCTGTCAAACAACTTCAAAAAGAAATGCTTATCTTCATAGTTGAGGAAATGTCAATGCATTACGTCTTCTTTCTAATCAGGGATTGCGTTTCCTTAAATAGTAACATCATCAATAGACAAATTACTTAATTTCATGTCATGTCAACTGAGGTTTGCCCTCAGATAGTAGGGTTAGCATGGTAGTTGGAAGGGACAAGGAGCTTGTGTGAGTGGCATGGGTTGTAATGAGTTGCTATAGGGTCAGTAAAGAGCCAGATGGTGGGGACAGGAGTATTGGGTGGCACAGGGAACATAAGGGACTCTAGGGAATGCAGAGCGGAGCATGGACCATAAGACGTAGGATCAAAATTAGGCCATTCAGCCCATCAAGTCGCTCCCCCATTCAATGAAGTCATGGAAGATCTGATCATCTCCAGCTGTACTTTCCTGTTTTCTCCTCATAATCCTTGATTCCCTTACTGATTCAAAATATGCCAATCTTAGTCTTGAATCAATTTAACAATCCAGCATTGATTTAGCATGGATGGGACATGGGGAGAGTATGATGAGCAGGGCATTGAAAGTGAAGGTTGGAGCAATGCTTTTGGTGTTCTTCTTCTTTCATTAACTTACAATAGTGCCAGTTCCTTGTAGCCAGTCCATGTCCACAGCCAGCAGCCTCCACTCTCATTCTGGGCTCAGGTGACTCACCAAGAACAAAATACTGCCAACCCAGAAAAAGAAAATCCAATCTTATGGGTCAGGTCTGCAGGGCTGGGAAATGTCCTATCTCTGAACTCCTGTTCCACAGGCAAAATTTGGACCTTGTCAAAACAGGGGCTCAAACACAATGGTTTTCAAATGAACCATTTTCTCAGATCACAAATTGAAGCAATAACCCAACACCATAATACTAAAATCTTACACCATGGATGTTAACCAAATAACACATTACATCATCAAGCATTATATCTTTTTAAAATAACTTGTACTATACTCTGAGAAACTCCATTTTCTCTGTACTTTCATGGTTTTTAATTTAAAGGCCAGCACTGTGAATGAGGGGGGTTTCATGGCTGTGTTAAAAATAAAAGGGGAGAGTTCTGTTCAATATAAATGTAATACACGTTACCTATAAGAACAGTGCTCATTGTGTTTTAATCTGTTATATTAAAAGACTTCAGATGTGAAATTCATGGTTTCTGGTTGGGAACATTGGGATTAACTTCTTCCCACTCTACCACCTGCAAAAATGCCATCCCTTATTCCCAATTCCTCCGCCTCTGCCATATCTGCTCCCAGGAGGGCCAGTTCCACCACAGAACACACCAGCTGGCCTCCTTCTTTAGAGACCGCAATTTCCCTTCTCACGTGGTTAAAGATGCCCTCCAATGCATTTCATCCACATCCCGTCCCTCTGCCCTCAAACCCCACCCCTCCAACCATAAGAAGGACAGAACCCCTTGGTGCTCACCTTCCACCCTACCAACCTTTGCATAAACCACATCATCCGAAGAGATTTCCATCACCTCCAAATGGACCCCACCAACAGGGATATAGTTCCCTCCCCACCCATTTCCACCTTCCGCAAAGACCGTTCTGTCCGTGACTACCTGATCAGGTCCATGCACCCCCCGCCCCCCCACCAACAACCCACCCTCCCCTCCTGCCACCCTCCCCTGCCACCTACGCCCACACCTCCCCCCTCACTGATGTGATGGTAGTGGCATACTTATTTAGGTTGGCTGCTGAATATGGCCCAGTCCACAGACTCTAAGCAGTTCAGTAGAAGCTCTTCCATTGCCTCAGGCCAACACTGCACTACTTTGTATCCAGGGTTCTGAACTGGCCTGCGCAAACTCACTGAAGACACCTGTGAATACAAGAACATGTTCAGTCCCATTCCTTGTCGTCATTGCTGTGACTATTCCTTGAGGTTGAGAATACTTGTCTTTGTTCAGTTGATCTATTTATGAGCTCTCAAGTGGCTTATGAGTCCAATCTTGGCTTTGATCCAAATTTCATAGTTTCACTTCTTGATGTTTATCAACCACATGATGGTTAGATTAGATTACTTACAGTGAGGAAACAACCCCTTCAGCCCAACAAGTCCACACCGACCCTCCGAAGAGCAACCCACCCAGACCCATTCCCCTACATCTAACACTACGGGCAATTTAGCATGGCCAATTCACCTAACCTGCACATTTTTGGACTTTGGGAGGAAACCGGAGCACCCGGAGAAAACCCACGCAGACACGGGGAGAATGTGCGAACTCCACACAGACAGTTGCCTGAGGCGGGAATTGAACCCAGGTCTCTGGTGCTGTGAGGCAGCAGTGCTAACCACTGTGCCACTGTGTTGCCCAAATCCCTCTGGACATGGCTTTACAGACAGAACGGGGTGAGGCAGACTATTTTTGGGGCACCTTTTCTAGGCCCCTCCCAGTTCAGGGTGAGCAGAGTGGATCCTAAATAGGGCTGCTCAAACGCGAATACGGCTACCGAACAACTTTCCTGCTCTTATCCAAAGGTTGAGTGACTGAATCAAGTGTTCAGCACTTACGTGCCGTTTCTTGACTAGGAGCTTCCAGACAGCACATTACCTGCTCCTGTCACCCTCCCTGATCACCAAAAGACTTGAAGAATTGTCCCACGGAGCGAAGATGCCTGTGCGTGTATTTGATGTTGCACTCCAAGAAGCACACAATACTTCACAAATCAACTAACTGATTCAAATGACACGGAAAGCACTAAGATTGGAACTGATGGATTTGTCGCAGCCTTCATCTACCTTCACATCCACTGAGTTCAAAGAAACTTCATCTGCCTGGTCCATTGTTGAGGACTTGGTTGTATTGATTTTTGTCATGGACCTTACCCTCGACCTTACCACCATGGGTAACCTACCAGGAGCATAGCTCCAGGTGGCATCGTTATGAGATCTCACCGTGCTGTACATCTCTATGACTCTATGACCACACAAGCTTCTCCACCACAACAAGGTGACAATCCATAGAGAGCCAGTCTCATTCTTACTGGACTTAAGGGCCATCAAATTTATTACAAGGATCCTTAGAGGTCTCTTGACGATCATGGACCTCGTGCTGGGATGAACACATTTTCCTACTTCAGCAGCAGTAGCCATCAACATCAACAGGCTCCCTGGCGCGGGAACACTGCTCTCTGGTCTGGGCAGTTGGCTTTTCTGCCGCTTGGTGTCCTGCTTGATCATGAACTGCTGCCAACATTTGAGGTTCTCAGGAAGGATAAGTTGCTTCATCTTTCGCTCCTTGTCATGAACCAACTGGTAGAGGACTCCATCCTCCTCCCGGATCCTCTTCCGAATCATCAACTGTTTCTGGGTCAGTTTAAACTCTCTCATCAGCTGCCATATGATTTGTGAAAATTGGACCATCCAATAATGGTCTACTGGTGTCTGCATCAATCAGCTAAAGCAGTCTGAGGTCCTTTCTCAAGCTCAATGATAAAAGTGAAACTCCCCTGGCTCTAGCTGTATGGACCTCGTTTGGAACTCACTCATTAGTGCATCAGTGATGCTTTGCTGGATCTAAGTCCAAAAGTCATAGGTATCAGAATTGGATTGCTGCCCTTGTTTTCAGACAGGGATTAGACATGGCGCAAGCCTATAAGACATAGGAACAGAAGTAGGCCATTTGGCCCTTCATGTTTGCTCCATCATTCAATGAAATAATAATAATCCTCAACTCCACTATCCATGCCTTATCCCCATAACCTTTGATTCCCTTATTAATTAAAAATCTATCTCAATACAATTTAACAATACAACAATTCATACAATGCAAAGGGGTCAGCATGGTTGCTCAGTGGCTAGCACTACTACCTCACAGCACCAGGCACCCACATTCAATTCCAGCCTCGGGTGACTGACTGTGTGGGGTTTGCACATTCTCCCCGTGTCTGCGTGGTTTCCTCCGGGTGCCCCGGTTTCTTCCCACAGTCCAAAGATATGCAGGTCAGGTGAATTGCCCATGCTAAATCACCCATAGTGTTAGGTGCATTAGTCAGAGGGAAATGGGTATGGATGGGTTACTCTTCGGAGGGTCGGTGTGGACTTATTGGACCGAAGGGCCTGTTTCCACACTGTAGGGGATTTTAAAAAAATTAATGACCTAGCTTTGACAGCCCACTATGGTGATCATCAATTTAATAGCTTTGAAGGGAAGGCATTCCTCCTCATCTCTCACTTTTCCTAGACTGTTCCACAAAGAGAAACTGTCCACAACTACCCCGTCAACTCTTAGGTCTATGTTTCAAGAAGGTCTCCCCTAATTATTGTAAACTCAAATGAGTTCAAGCTCAGCCTACTCAACCTCTCTACATAAAAAAACGCTCCGTAATTAGAGTCAATCTAGTGAGCCGAGAGTCACAGACCCTTCCAACTGAGCAGGGCTAGGTTCCCCGCCATGGTCAGTCTTCTGACTGCAAGTATCAGCTTTTGTGTTACAATAACCCCAAAAACCACAGTGCTGGAAAGTGAAACAAAAACAGAGAGTAATGGGGAAAAAAGCATAGCAGGTCTGGCAGCATCTGTAGAGAGAAACATTGTCAGAACTTCATCATTAGCCAACTTTGCCAGCATTTGCATTACTTTTTCCTGGCCTTATCCGAGATCTCGAATCATAACTACATGGTTCAGTGCCAATTGACTCTGGTACTCCAAACATTTTGGAGATGGACATTTGAAGGTAGCTGAGTTGTTTATTGTCTGTAAACACTTCAAACTCTGCATCAGTCAGAATAACCTCTTTCTCCTTCAAATCCTCCCACTTCCTCCAGACAGAAGGGGTAGCCGTGGGCATCCACATGGGCCCCAGCAATACCTGTCTCTTTGTCGGCTACGTGGAACAGTCTATCTTCTGGAGTTACACTGGCACCATTCCACACCTCTTTCTCCGTTACATTGATGACTGCATCGGCACCACCTCGTGCTCCCACGATGAGGTTGAACAGTTCATCAATTTCACCAACACGTTCCACCCTGACCTTAAATTCCCCTGGACCATCTCTGACACCTCTCTCCCCTTCCTGGCCCTATCTATCTCCATCAACGATGACCGACTCAAAACTGACATTTTTTACAAACCCACCGACTCCCACAGCTACCTGGATTACACCTCTTCCCACTCTACCTCCTGCAAAAATGCTAGCCTGTATTTCCAATTCCTCTGCCTCCGCCGTATTTGCTCCCAGGAGGACCAGTTCCACCAAAGAACACTCCAGATGGCCTCCTTCTTTAAAGACCACAATTTCCCCTCCCACGTGGTTGAAGATGCCCTCCAACACATCTCATCCACCTCACGCACCTCCGCCCTCAAACCCCACCCCTCCAACCGCAACAAGGACAGAACCCCTCTGGTCCTCACCTTCCACCCCACCAACCTCTGGATTAATCGCATCACTTGCCAACATTTCTGCCACCTCCAAACGGACCCCACCACCAGAGATATATTTCCCTCCCCACCCCTATCCACTTTCTGCAAAGACCGTTCCCTCCGTGACTACCTGGTCAAGTCCACGCCCCCCCAACAACCCACCCTCCCCTCCCGGCACCTTCCCGTGTCACCACAGAAATTGCAAAACCTGGGCCCACACCTCCCCCCCAAAGGAGCCTTCCACATCCATCAAAGTTTCACCTGAACTTCCACACATGTCATTTATTGTATCTGTTGCTCCCAATGTGGTCTCCTCTACATTGGGCAGACAGGACGCTTTCTCTCAGCACTTCTGAGGACATCTCCGGGATACCCACACCATTCAACCTCACCGCCCTGTGGCTGAACATTTCAACTCCCCCTCCCACTCTGCCGAGGACATGCAGGTTCTGGGCCTCCTCCACTGCCACACCCTCACCACCTGACCCCTGGAGGAAGAACGCCTCATCTTCCACCTCGGGACCCTTCAACCCCATGGCATCAGTGTGGACTTCACCAGTTTCCACATTTCTCCTCCCCCCACCTTACCCCAGTTCCAATCTTCCAGCTCAACCACGCCCCCATGACCTACCCCACCTGTCAATCTTCCTTCCCACCTATCCGCTCCATCCTCCTCTCCGACCTATCATATTCACCCCCACCTCCATCCCCCTACTGTACTCTCAGCTACCTTCTCCCCAGCCTCACCCCCTTCCCATTTATCTCTCCACCCCCGAGTCTGTCAGCCTCATTTCTGATGAAGGGCTTTTGCCCGAAATGTTGATTTTCCTGCTCCTCAGATACTGCCTGACCTGCTGTGGTTTTCCAGTACCACTCTAATCTCCAGCATCTTCAGGACCGACTTCTGCCGACCAATCAGAATATCACAACTTCTGGGAAATAGCTCATCTCAAAGATAGCAATTTGTATTTCATTCTGGAATAATTCTCCATATTTTTCTCATTCGGTTTGAGTGTCTGACTGGCACAGGTGATAGCTCTACCATTTTTGCTCTCAAACCTGTGACAGCACATTCCTGGGTTAAGGTAACTGATGTTGATTTCCAACCTGAAAGAGAGACTGTCATGTAGGTAATCCAAGGATAGTTGATAACACATGGGCTAGGATTCAGCACAAAGGAATCTTTATTGGATGGTCATCTTTAGTTTAGCATGTGATGTAGCAGGTCAATGTCATCATCACCTTCACTGAATGTTGTTCTGTACTTGGTAAGAGAAGAAACAAAGTCCCTCCTCTGGGTGTTCTATAACTCGCCAATGTCCATCTTTCAAATTAGCATAGATATATCTCCTCCAATTGGCCCACTGTCCATGACATGGACAGGTTTAAGGATATCTATGGACATTCCTGTTGGAAGGTAAAATGTGTTTGGCACTGAAATTGACAATTTCCATGGACACCCAAACCTTTTCTTCCACAGAGATGAAGCTGGCTTCCAAAATGAAACCAAATGAGAGATAAATGTGTTATATTGACACTCTAGAAAGGCCTAACATTGACCAGTTGGAAATGACTTAACAACAGTGAAAGTGCAGGCAAGTCAAAAAGCCGCTTGATTCTGTTCCTTACTTCTGCAGTATCGATTGGGTCATGGCCTACCCAAAGCACCAGACTATGAAAGGGAGAGCACAATGCAGCCATGGTAGAGAATGCCTTGTGAAGCAGACACCTGGATGAGGGAAGCAATGTTAATCAGCCTGCTTTCCTGAGCCAGATACCCATGGAACTGCTGCTGAACAATGGTTAACATCCTGCTCCTGTGTGAATCAGATACAACGCTACTACTTTGCCAAATTGCACACTCACTTCAGGGCAAGTTCCTATCACCACCCAACGTAAGATGACGGCTCTTCCGAATGGAACCCAGCCCCTTGTCTGGTTCTTGGTGGGTCACCCAGATAGTTGAATACCTAGTGAGAAGGGAAGGCCATTGAACTGATTGGTAACCATGGTTGTTAGGAGCATTTCATTGAAGTGTCCAACCCTCTTGTATTCCCAACATTTCATTGGATCATCCCTTGGTCCAGAACTAACCACAATGGAGATAAGGTGGTACGGAATGAATCTGAGTTAGCAACTTATTGTACCCTACCTCTTCAGCTTGAGATCTACATCCCTATCTCCATCAACTATTAAACCTCCTCTACTCTATCTGGATGTTCCCATTCTTCACTGCTTGGACAGTCTTCACTATCCTCCTCCTGGTTGATTGGAAGGAAGGATCTAGAAGGATGAATCAACTGAACATCTTCACCAGTTCCATGGGCACAGAAACCAGAGCCTACCCCTTTGTCTCATTTGTATTGTAACAACACTACAGCTTTAAGAGGTGCATCCTGTCCTTTTTTAAATGAAGAGAGATTGAGATTGTGCCAAGTTGACGCTTCCAAACCAATAAAGTAAACAGCTTGTGAAGTGCTGGAGTTTTTTTTAAATTAAACCAATAGAAGCAGCATGAGTCAGGCTCCCACAAGGTGGAGTCAGGATCCCACAGAACCAGGGCTTTAGATTAGCTTGAAGGCATTGAGGTTTTTAAGTTGGCTGTGGAAACTATTGTAGATCTCTCTCTGCCACAGCAAAAAGCTGGAGTTCTTCGTATCTGGAGAATTTTCTCTTGGTGTTCTTTTCTCCAGGACAGAAGAAACACCACATGCGAGACAATCTTTTTCTGAATTTGCCTTTGCCAACGGTGTGTTTATGGGATGTTACTTACTGGAACAGTTGCTACATAGTATTTAGATAATCTATTATTCTCTTAAGTTTTTTTCAAAAGAGTTAAAGTTATACCAATTCTTCTTTCTTTTGTTTGTATTTTAATTGTAGTGTCAGAATAAAGTGTGTTTTGCTTAAAGTCAAGTGGGACAAATCAAATTATATCTGAAACATAGCACCTTACACTTGCTTATAAATAAGATAAAAGTTAGGGTCTAGGCTATTTAGATTAGATTACTTATAGTGTGGAAACAGGCCCTTCGGCCCAACAAGTCCACACCACCCCGCCGAAGCGTAACCCACCCATACCCCTACATCTACCCCTTACCTAACACTATGGACAATTTAGCATGGCCAATTCACCTAACCTGCACATCTTTGGACTGTGGGAGGAAACTGGAGCACCCGGAGGAAACCCACGCAGACACGGGGAGAATGTGCAAACTCCACAGAGTCAGTCGCCTGAGGCGGGAATTGAACCTGGGTCTCTGGCGCTGTGAGGCAGCAGTGCTAACCACTGTGCCACCGTGCCACCCACTCCTTGATATACTTGAAGGAGTTTGGTCTGGTCCATGATAGTGTCAGGCTACTGCTGTCTACAAAAATCCTTGTCAATACTTCAAAGATCCACGACAGGCTTCTTTGAAAACTTGTACATCTTCCCAGTATTTCTCAACAGACTTTCCGCACAAAGGTTCAATCATGAATGCCACCTGCACACTCTTTTTGTGGGCCCTGAATGCCAGAACCAGTTGTGTGCCTTCTATGAAGACATTACGAGCACAGTGGACAATGGGGATCCAGTAGATGTGGTGTACTTAGACTTCCAAAAGGCCTTTGACAAGCTCCCACAAAAGAGGCTGCTACATAAGAGAAAGATGCATTGCATTACAAGTAAATTATTAGCATGGATAGAGCATTGGTTGACCAACAGGAAGCAAAGAGTGGGGATAGATGAGTGCTATTCTGGTTGGCAATTAGTGGTGTGCCTCAGGGACCACAGTTATTCACAATTTACATAGATGACTTGGAGTTGGAGACCACCTGTAGTGTATCAAAGTTTGCCAATGACACTAAGATAAGTGGCAGAGCAAAGTGTGCAGAGGACTGTGAAATTTTGCAGAGGAACATAGATACTTTAAGTGAGTGAGCAAAGGTCTGGCAGATGGAATACAATGTTAATAAATGTGATCATCCATTTTGGTAGGAGTAACAGTAAAAAGGACTAATAACAAAGGACAAAGAAAATTTAAGGCCCAGGAACAGGCCCTTCGGCCCTCCAAGCCTGAGCCAATCCAAATCCACTGTCTAAACCCATCGCCCAATTACTAAGCATCTGGATCACTCTACACCCCACCTACTCATGCATTTGTCCAGACGTACCTTAAATTAATCTACCATGCCTGCCTCTACCACTTCTGCTGGCAATGCATTCCAGATACCTACCACTCTCTGTGGAATACTTGAATGGTAAAAAGTTGCAGCATGCAACTGTGATTCATGCATACCAACTTTCTGTGATTCATACACAAGGATCTGGGTGTCCTTGTGTACGAATCACAGAAGGTTGGTCTGCAATTGCAACAAATAATTAAGAAGCCAAATGGAATTTTAAAAGCAGGGAGGTTATGTTGCAGCTGTATAGGGTGCTGGTTAGGCCACACCTGAGTACTGCGTGCAGTTTTGGTCTCCTTACTTGAGAAAGAATGTACTGGCACTGGAAGGGTAGCAGAGGAGGTTGACTTGGTTGATTCTGGAGTTGAGGGGGTTGGTTTATGAGGAGAAACTGAGTAGACTAGGATTACATGTTTTGGAATTTAAAGAGAATGAGGGGACATCTTACAGAAACATATAAAATTATGAAGGGAATAGAGATAAGGTAGGACAAGAGTACATAGCATCAAAATTAGAGGGAGCAGATTTAGGACTGAATTGAGAAGGAACTTCTTCACCCAGAGTGTTGTGAATCTATGGAATTCCCTCCCCAGTGAAGTAATTGATGCTACTTCAGTAAATGTTTTTAAAGCTAACAGATTTTTTTTGAACAATGAAGGAATTAAGAGTTAAGGTGAGAGGGTAGGTAGGTGGAGCTGAGGCCATGAAAAGATCAGCCAAAATCTTATTGAATGGTGGAGCAGGCTCAAAGGGGCAGATGGCCTACTCCTGCTCCTAGTTCTTATGTTCTTGTGCTCCTTAATCCAGTTGTTTGGGGCAAGCAATGGCCTAGTGGTATTATCGGTGGACTGTTAATCAAGAGACCCAGGAAATGTTCTGGGGACCTGGGTTTGAATCCCACCATGGCAGATGGTAAATTTGAATTCAATAAATGTTTGAAATTAAGAACTAAATGATGACCATGAATCCATTGTTGATTGTCAGGAAATCCTAATCTGGTTCACTGATGCCCTTTAGGGAAGGAAGCTGCCATCCTTACCTGAGTTGGCCTATATGTGACTCCAGACCCACAGCAATGTGATTGACTTTTAACTGTCCTCTGGGTCATTAGGGATGGGCAATAAATGCTGGTTATCCAGTGATGCCCTCATTCCATGAATTTTGTTTGAATTAAATGACATGGAATCATCAGATGTTTCTGGCCTTTTCCTCAAATCTGTCCAGCTTCCTGCTCATCAGAAATTAAAATATCTGACCTGGAGTAACAAGTCCTTTTTTCATATCGTCAAGGGAACACACATGTGGAACCTGGGTCTGGCCTAAAGGACCAACGTTGATACCTGAGCCTCTGACGATGCTGGAGCTACTTCAGCCTCCCATTTGACCATTGCCAGTTTCAGTATCCTCCAGCATCTGGTCAGCCTCAACCAGATACCTTTTAACCTCATCTGCCATGACTTCTTCCCAGTGCTGCAGAATCATGACAACAATGCCAGAAAGACAGCATGAGACTTGAGCACATGGATGGGCCATAGACCATGAGGCAGGAATTCTTTATTCCATTGGCATCAGGTCATTTCAGCCAGGAAGGTAAACAAGGGAAAAATAAGGAAATGAAGTGTGTGTCCATGAAATGAAGCCCCTGGGTTACACTGGGTTGAGGATTTCATTTGACTATCTCCTCCCACTTCAGCAGGATACCTTCCACCAAAGACATGCTTTCTCTCCCACCCACCCCACCCCCCCAACCGAGAGAGTCTGTTTGACGGCTGCAGTTGCCCTCCCTCACTGTCGCTACGTGTTGATGAAGGTCCTTCTCAATTCCCTTGCTCAGTGCTCTCAAACAGTATCACCATTACGCTACTATTAAGTGAACATATTTATGTACCTTCAAAGACATGTTAAATGTTTGAAACTTAGGAACATCAATAGAACTCAATTAGACGAAAAGTTGGGGACACAACTTAAGAAGTATTAATTGTGAGATTCTCCCTCTCATTGGCATAATCCAGACCACAAGACATAAGTTGTCCCTGGATGTAAGGAATCATACTATGAACAAAGTTTCTGAAATTCTATTTGATATGTTTTCATCATGGAGGTGAAGGCGGCTTTTCTGATTAGAGTTCAGAAACATTCATTAGGGACCCTATGATTTATTTCCCAAACAGTTTATTTTCTGGACTTAAAGCTGGCAATGAAATATTCAATGGACATAAGTTTATTTTGCTGATAAAATGTTCCATAAGAGAACTTTGTTATTTTTGATCCTTGAGGGAAGGGCCAATGCTTAAGCATTCCATTATTTTTGGACTTTTTATGTCCTAGAAAACAAAATGAATCAAAATACAGGCTCTTCAAAATATGCAGGTATTGAAAGGGCATATGACACTGCATAAGGAGTCATTTTTAAAAAACGTTTAACTTTATTCAGTACACAAAAATGAATCAGCTTTCCCACCTTCAAATCTATTACATAAGCTAACCTTTAATCTTCACATCTGGTTGGCGGAATTTATTTGCTGTGTGCAGTTGCAGATCTATTGTCAGCTTACTGGAACAACTTATTTCCATTTGAAAATCTTCCTGTGATTGAAAAAAAACCTTTTATTTTTCCGAACAACGAATGGAGGGCAAAGGGATTTCCATTGCATTAACTCAACAGTATCTGTTCCCTTTTTTTAAGGGCAAGGAGCTGAGGTGTAATAGTCAACAAGCAATTTATAAGTGTTAGTGGTCAGGATTTATAAAACAAGCACACTAATTGCAAAAGTAATATAAATAGTTTTCTCTTAAATTGAATTTCCAGTCTTAGTTACTTACTTACGCTGTTTACATATATTTATATAAGGCCATCAAACAAAAACAAACCTAGTTACAAAGCCATTGATTCATATTTGGAATAACAGAGCAGATCATAAGTCTTTACTGGCTTTTGAAAGGTCCAATTCTAGTATTAAAAAGGTGCCAACAATTCCTGTAAATTGGCCAGTTTTAAAAGATCAAGAATGATAAAAGCTATAATTGTGACTGCCAATTTAAGAGTTACATAAGCATTGTGAATAAAGGGATAGTTTTCATTTAACAAAGAAAGCTCCCAATGAAAGTAAAGGTACACACTTTCAAAAATTAGACTGGAATAGAAAGCTTATGTGGAATAAAGGTTATAAGTGCGAAAGATTTTGACCATAACTTGAATATAAAATGATTTGTCGACAGAGATGCAAAGATTGGGGAAATGTAATTTTATTTACACTAGTTTTGTCAGCACCAAGAATGTTGACATAATGTGACAGAACTCTAAGGAGTTATGGCAGACCTGAATCCTTTAATTAGGACTATGGAAAACTGCTCACATCTGCACTAAGCCGGTGTTAATTTGGCCTCTTCACACGAAAATGAGAGGAAACTCAGATTTCAAACTGACATTTCCTCAGAACATCGCCCTGTTCGGCTAATATAGTGGTGATAATTTGCTGATAACAATACTTTGAAGTTCTTGGTATACAGCCAGGAAACTCTGGAATTATTCAACTGAGAATATCTGTTTTATATTACAAATTTATATTGAAACCATGCATGCAAGCTTAAAAGCATCATCTCTTTTCAAAGAATTTACAGTAGTATTGATTGATCTCAAGCCCTATGTCCTGGCTCCACAATGTAAAGAGCAAAATTGATCTTAAGGCAGCATACTTCAATTTGTAATTCAGTGTCATGTTTTTAAATCTAAATAAAGCTGAATCTTCACCAAGATACATACTTTCTGGTAAAAGGATTCCATCTGAAATATTATCCTGCCCAGCATCTGACTGACCAGCTGGACATTTGTAGAACTTTTGGCTTTCATTTTATACTTTGTGGGACAGGTCCTTCGTCAAAGTTAAAATTGGTTTAATTGCAGGTCAATTTATTTCAATATTCTCTCTGACTAATGCTTTTTTGTTTTGGTTACACAGAATTAGAAAGTGAAATACTAAAGTAATATCAGTTTAACTATTAACAGATGAAAGTGTTGAGGGTGGAATGTTCTGGAAGCACAGAACGTGCTCCATATCTGCCAGAGGGATTAAGCCATGGTCAAGCATGCCCCTTTAGGAAGTGCACGTTGACGTAACCCCACGAAGGCCAGTATCCCGTCACCAAGTCACCCTCTATTAACACGTGTATCGTATAGGACATTAACCAAACTAGCTCAGAGAAAGTGAGGACTGCAGATACTGGAGTTCAGAGTCGAGAGTGTGGTGCTGGAAAAATACAGCAGTTCAGGCAGCATCCGAGGAGGAGGACAATCGACGTTTCGGGCCGGAGCCCTTCATCAATAATGAGGCTATAGTCTATGGGATGGGAGATAAATGGCTGGGGTGTGGGGTTGGGGAGTGCAATAGGTGGATGGAGGTGGGGTTGAAGGTGATAGGTCAGAGAAGAGGATGGAGCAGATAGGTGGGAAGGAAGATAGACAGTTGGGACAGGTCATGAAGACAGTGCTGAGCTGGAAGATTGGAACTGGGGTAAGGTGGGGAAGGGAAAATGAGGAAACTGATGAAGTCCACGTTGATACACTGGGGTTGAACGGTCCTAAGGTGGAAGATATGGTGTTTTGCCTCCAGGCATTGGGTGGTGAGGGAGTGGTGATGGAGGAGGCCCAGGACCTTCATGTTCTTGGCACAGTGGGAGGGAGAGTTGAAATGTTCAGCCACGGGGCAATGGGGTTGGTTGGTACTGGTGTCCCAGACATGTTCTCTAAAGCGCTCTGCAAGAAAGCGTCCAGTCTCCCTAACGTAGAGGAGACAACATCGGGAGCAACAGATACAATAAATGACATGTGTGGAAGTGCAGGTGAAACATTGATGGATGTGGAAGGCTCCCTTGGGGCCTTGGATGGAGGTGAAGGGGGAGGAGTGGGTGAAATTCCTGTGGTGGCAGGGGAAGGTGTCAGGAGGGGAGGGTGACTTGTTAGGGAGCGTGGACCAGGTAATCGCAGAGGGAATGGTCTTTGCGGAAAGCGGATGGGGTGGAGAGGGAAATATATCCCTGGTGGTGGGGTCCATTTGTAGGTGGTAGAAATGTCAGTGGATGATGTGATTTATGCGGAGGTTGGTGGGGTGGAAGATGAGGAGTGGGGAGGTTCTGCCCTTGTTGCGATTGGAGGGGTGGATTTCAAGGACGGAGGTGCTGGACGTGGATGAGATTCATTGGAGGTCTTTAAAGAAGGCGGCCATCTGGTGTATTCTGTGGTGGATCTGGTCCTCCTGGGAGCAGATGCGGCGGAGGCAGAAGAATTGGAATTCGAGATAGCATTTTTGCAGGAGGTAGGCTGGGATGAGGTCTAATCCAGGTAGCTGTGGGAGTCGGTGGGTTTGCAGAAAATGTCAGTGTTGAGTCGGTCCTCATGGATGGAGATGGAGAGGTCTAGGAAGGGGAGGGAGGTGTCAGAGATGGTCCAGGTGAATTTGAGGTTGGGGTGGAATGTGTTTGTGAAATTGATTAACTGTTTGACCAACTTGTGGGAGCACAAGGTGGCGCCGATGCAGTCATCAATGTAGCGGAGGGAGAGGTGGGGAGTGGTGCCGGTGTAACTCCAGGAGATGGACTCCTCTACATAGCCGACAAAGAGACAGGCATGGCTGAGGCCCATGACTACCCCTTTCATCTGGAGGAAGTAGGAGGATTGGAAGGAGAAATCATTGAAGGTGAGAGCCATTTCAGCCAAACGAATAAGAGCGTCAGTGGAAGGGTACTGGTGGGGGCGTCGGGAGAGGAAGAAACGGAGGGCTTGGAGGCACTGGTCATGGCAGATAGAGGTGTAGAGGGACTGGATGTCCATAGTGAAGATGAGGCATTGGGGGCTGGGGGAACGGAAGTCTTGGAGGAGGTGGAGGGCGTGGGTGGTGTCCCAAATGTATGTGGGGAGTTCCTGGACCAGGGGACAGGACAGTATCGAGGTATGTGGAGATGAATTCTGTGGGGCAGGAGCAGGCTGAGACAATGGGTCGGCCAGGGTGGTCAGGCTTGTGGATCTTGGATAGGAGGTAGAACAGGGCGGTGCGGGGTTCCCGAACTATGAGGTTGGAAGCTGTGGGTGGGCGATCTCATGAGGTGATGAGATTGTGTATGGTCTGGAAGATGATGGTTTGGTGATGGGGGCGAGGTCATGGTGGAGGGGGCAAAAAGAGGAGATGTCCTCAAGTTGGCACCTGGCTTTAGTGGTGTAGATGGCAGTGTGCCAAACTACCACTGCACTCCCTTTGTCTACTAGTTTGATGGTGAAGTTGGAGTTGGAGCAGAGGGAGTGGAGGACTGCATGTTGTGAGGGTGAGAGATTGGAGTGGGTGGACAGGTTGAGGTAGTCGATGTCACAGAGGTAGTTTGAAATGAAGAGGTCAAGGGCAGGTAGCAGGCCAGCACAGGGTGTCCAGGTGGATGGGGTGTGTTGGAGGCAGGAGAAGGGGTCCTCGGTGGGTGGGCGGGTGCCTTGGTTAAAAAAGTAGGCGGAGTAAGAAACATTCAAGGTCGCAGTGTGTGTGAAACTCATTAATCTGAGAGTGTAGAGGGATAAAGGTGAGGCCTTTACTGAGGACCAAACATCCGTCCTCAATGAGGGGTAGGTCTGGGGGAATGATGAAGACATGGCAGGGATGGGAGCTAGGACCTGGAGTGGGGCTGGAGTTGGAGGTGGGATAGGGGCTAGGACCTGGAGTGGGGCTGGAGTTGGAAGTGGGATAGGGGCTAGGACCTGGAGTGGGGCTGGAGTTGGAAGTGGGATAGGGGCTAGGACCTGGAGTGGGGCTGGAGTTGGAGGTGGGATAGGGGCTAGGACCTGGAGTGGGGCTGGAGTTGGAGGTGGGATAGGGGCTAGGCTCTGTAGTGGGGCTAGAGTCTGATCTCTGTACTCAAAGAAGAGCAAGGAATTCTCCACCAATCTAGTTTCCAAAATTTCTTTGATTGGTGTTTGTTGAATTTTGTTGAAGAGAATGACACTATAAATAGTTAATATATTTTTACTGACACAAGAAATGCTTTTAGACATTCCTAGGCATTGTGAAAAAGTACCAAAATAAATATAAGCCTTGCTTTACCGGAATCAATGGAACCACATTGGAATGGGAATCCTGTTAAATCAAGACTTGGCTGGAGATCCCATAGGCAGAGCGAAGTTCTGTGGTAGCTCAGCCAGGTGATGCCACAGGTTGCACTCATTGGTATTTACAGCCAAGGTAGATGTCACATGACTACAGCAAGCCAAACTGTAAAAACAAGGGTACAATTGCATTTCTCCAAACAAAACTCTGATTCGATTAAATTTCTGTAAAGATTAACAAGTCCATTGTTGTCAATTCAATTCCATCACACCAAAATAAATTTTCGGATCCCGACAGGGTCAGGAACGGGGACATAACATTCAAAAATATCAGTGACTGGTGTCCTGTGGTCCTGTCACTGTGTGATTGACTGAACAACTCCTCAAGAGTGTGGCCCTGTCACTGTGTGACTGACTGACTGACTCCTCGATATTGTGCTCTGTCACTGTGTGACTGACTGACTGACCCATCAAGAGTGTGGCCCTGTCACTGTATGACTGACTGACTGATCTATCAATAGTGTGGCCCTGTCACTGTGTGACTGACTGACCGTCCCCTCGATAATGTGGCCCAGTCACTGTGTTACTGACTGACTGACCCCTTGATGGTGTGGCCCAGTCACTGTGACTGACTGACTGACTCGTCGATAATGTGGCCCTGTCACTGTGTGACTGACTGACTGACCCGTCGATAATGTGGCCCTGTCACTGTGTGACTGACCAATCCCTATGAAAGGATGAACAGTGAAGAGAGGGTTATGATGTCACTAGATGAGTGCAGCCTTGAGGCAAAGTGAGCCCACAGCAACTGGCATCAATGGGTGGGGGGGGGTGTTGTCAGCAGAAGGGAGCTAAGACTGTCAGCCATAACTGGAGAGGCCACCTGAGCACAAAGAAGATCCCATCGTGCAATGAGGAAGAGTGTCCTCTGCAGGGTCCTGGGAATTCAAGACTGCCACCACACCAGGGAGTGTAACAAACAGTGTCCAAACCCTCCCAAGATCTGAAACTCCCTCCCAAGCCTTCAGACCCAACTCTCACCTCCCTGCTCCAGAACTGACACCTTCCTTCCCCACTGACAGACTGAATCCCTCGCTCATTTCCACCCACGCCCCACCCCTCCAGGAACCTAACCTTCCCTCTGGCCCCTGCTAGCCTCAATCCCACTTTCCCTCTTTCTCCTGCAAGATCTGATAGTTCCCACCCACCCTGATCTACTGTAAACAGTCCATCACTTACCTGGCCCCTTTGCTAATGACCTTCTCCCCTCCACCAGGTAAAAGCTACCAGTTTCTCTCTGCTACCACACACCCACTCTGTCTCAGGTCCTCCAGTCATTTCCCACCAAGACTCATGCTCTACTAAACTCAGTGTATGTAACATCTCCCCCCTCTCTCTCTCTTATCCACCAGATGACAAACTCTGTGCAGCCTCTGTGATGTATACTCACTGATTTGGGACATCTCTCTGATGTTTCGCCACCTGCACCAGCAGATGTTACTGTGCCAGCCAGTTTTATCTCATTCAATCCCTCCCCTTTTCTCACTCATGGAGAAAATGGACCATAATAGGATGAGGGAGCCTGGACAGGTTGTAGGGTGCTTGACATTAGGCCCGTATTCCTTACAAAACAAAGTTTTGGTATGTATTTAGCACTGGTTAGCACTGCTGCCTCACAGTGCCAGGGATCTGGGTTCGATTTCAACATGGGGTGACTGTCCATGTGGAGTTTGCACATTTTCCCCATATCTACGTGTTTTTCGTCCAGGTGCTCAGGTTTCCTCCCACAGCCAAAAGATGTGCGGGTTAAGTAGTTTGGCTAAATAGTCCGACAGTGTTCAGGGAATTGTGGGCTAAGTGGATTAGCCATGATAAATGTGATGGGGTAGGGGCCTGGGTCTGGGTGGGACCCTCTTTGGAGGGTTGGTGCAGACTCAATGGGCTAAACGCCCTCTTTCCACACTCTAGGGTCTTCTGAAGCATCCTGGGCCAATCTTTGAAGATGCCAGAATTTCCATGCCCCAACAGCCAATTAAGATGCATTGTCCATACTGTGATACTCTCTCATTACTATCATCATGAATGTATTCTTTCAATGCCTGAACTTGCCCTCCTTTTTTGTGATACATTTGCTCTTTCATCTGCTGCAGGCAATAACACAGAGTCTGTGGTGAAGAGGGTGGTTCTTCAATACATCCCCACCTCAACCTCTGAGGTAGAGAGCATGGACACAGCAGAGGAAGTACTGCCACATCTACACTCCCCAATAGATCTGATACTGACAACTCAGTAGGTATGTGGATTGAATTAAGGTCAGGAGCACATGGTAGTGAGCACTTAACTGCCACGTCTGCCCAACTGACTGAGGAAGAAACATGACCTACTCAGCCCCAGATAGTAGAAGACACTGTAGTGTCAGCAGTTAAGAACTTAAACAAATTCACAAGCAGATACAGGAATAACTTGCAGGTTTGTCAAATGGGCACATGGGTGCAGGACTGCACCAATGCCATTGGGACCCTACTGTCTCCAGCATGCGAGTATCTGCCTTCCTCCACGAAGACATTGGTGGCTGCCAATGGACAGCCAGAGCACTTTCGGACTCTGTTGGATAAATGTTGGATCTGTACTTCAGTGCTCTAGCCATTGGTCCTAATACCGAAGCAGTAGGATGACCAGGCACCTTGTTCTCAGTCCCAGGTGCCTCTTCCTCACAAGGAGACAGAGTGATTCCAGTTAGTATCCAACCAGAGGAGGAGGTACATACAAACTCTCAGAAACCTCCTCTCAGGACACTCCAAATGGGACCCAACCTTTCACCTCTACCCACCTGCTGCCCTCAGCTCTGTGGCAGTTCCAACCCAAGATGTGAAACCTGCCTCTGGGCAGGTCACTTTCAGGATATCTGGGCCGTTCTGGCAACAAACAATCCCGGGGTGGCAGGGATAACCCTAAGGCCAAGCCCACTCCACTATCTGCCTCGACCCACATTGTAGACTGAGGGACTGCACTGATACATAGTGGGAGGGAATAAAATAAGACCTTCTCAGTGCACAAAGATGGCATGGCTGACAGTTCATTGTAAGTACGTTCTTATTTGTAAACATCATAGTCATCATCATTTGTGGGAGTAAATATCTGTCTTGCGGCCAGGGCAAAATTGAAGAGGCAGAGCCTAGTCATTCTTGTGTACAAGGATTCTTGATGTGTGGTACACAAAGTTTAATGATCTAAGCTGTGATGTGAACAGCTCCAGACCATGTGCAGGAAATGGGAGCATGCTACTTGCTACTTGCTGTTCCATGCTTGCTTCTTGGCAAAAGGGTGAATCTTTCCTGGCTGCAGTACATTGCTTTGCATCACAGCCATTACTGTCATTGATTCCTGATGCTATATGATGTGGTCCAGAGACCTTAGTGTAAGGATTTGTAGATTAATGCCCAAGGTTCACATGTAGTCATATGGGGAGACAACGACCTAGTGGCATTATCACTTGACTATTAATCCAGAGACCAAAGTGAAGTTCTGGGGTAAGCCAGGCTTGAATACTGCCATAGTGGAACTTGAATTCAATAAACATCTGGAATGAAGTGTCTAATGATGACCATGAAACCATTGTCAATTGTTGAAAGAACCCATTTGGTTCACTAACATTGTTTATGGAAGAAAATTGCCATCATTACCTGGTCTGGCCTACATGTGACTTCAACTCAAATCAAAGTGGTTTGCTCTCAACTGCTCTCAGAGCAATTATGGCTGGGTGATAACCCCAGTGATATTCTCATCATGTGATTGACACCCTGGCTTTGTGCATGTGCTAAAAGGCAAGTCAAGACAGAAGTACGGTGAACATTTAAACTCTTATTAAGGGATAATAATTAGACGTTAATGCATTCTAATAGGCCTCTTGGAGATGATCTTATTTTATCATTTAACACTTCCTTGAAAATGGAAGCTTTTGTTCTCCCACCAAGAAACCCCTCGCTGGCCATCTCATACAGTTTTTCCAACTTTCCCACGATTGCCCAGATTGTTCAGGAGCTAGAAACAGTCTATTCATTATCTAAACTTATCAATTTAAGCCTCTATATTAATTACCTTAACTTGGGTCGATGGGCCAAATGGCTTCCTTCAGTGTTGCAACCAGTCTGTAGTTCTGTGATCCAAGATCCCTGTGGCATAGCTCCTTCCTGTCCCAGGACTGCTGCCTGTTTCCCATGAAACTGAAGTCAAGATTGTGGTGCTGAAAAAGCACAGCAGGTCAGGCAGCATCTGAGAATCGACGTTTCGGGCGAAAGCCCTTCATCACGAATGAGGCTTGTGAGCCGAGGGGGTGGAGTGATAAATGTGAAGGGGTGGGGCTGGAGGGGGGGGTGGGGAAGGTAGCTGAGAGTGCATAGGTAGATGAAGGTGGGGGTGATGGTAATAGGTTGGAGAGGAGGGTAGAGCGGATAGGTGGGAAGGAAGATAGACAGGTAGGACAGGTCATGATGGCAGTGCCGAGTTGGAAGGTTGGATCTGGGATAAGGTGAGGGGAGGGGAAATGAGTAAACTGGTGAAATCCACATTGATCCCGTGTGGTTGAAGGGTCCCAAGGCAGAAGATGAGCGTTGTTCCTCCAGGAATCGAGTGGTTAGGGTTTGCTGATGGAGGAGGCCCAGGACCTACATGTGGGAGGGGGATTTGAAGTGTTCAGCCATGGAGTGGTGGGGTTGGTTGGTGCGGGCGTCCAGGAGATGTTCTCTGAAGGACTCTGCAAGTAGGCGTCCTGTCTCCTCTGCATCCTCCTCCCACTACCTGATCTCAGATCTAACTTTCCTCACAGTTCCTTCTGCAACCCCACTCCTCTTCACAAATATCAAGGCTATTGAGTCTTTTTCGAAGAAAGAATTTCTTACTGGATGTTATACATAAAGTAAAATCACACACTTGCCATCTGGATTAATGGAAAATGCATTTTTGTTAAAAACTAGTGCCTGAATATTTTATCTGTCACTGGTGTGAAATGTTCTGCCTTCCTTGAGCAGGATGAACAATGCTGAAAAAGTTGGCAAAATACAGCAAAAATGGAAAAATTAGACTCTCAATGTCAAGAATTTCCAATTTCCCTCTTAGGGTTTAATCAGCAATTTCTGAATCTTGTTAATGAGCATCAATATTCTTAGTTACATGCATTGGCATCTCATTATTAGCTAATCTCATCTCATTTCTATACAACTTCTAATTCTCTCCTCAGCTGAGAAACTAGATCGTGCCAATTCCTGACATGAAAGTCAAAGCAGTTAGCTGGTGGCAGCAGCTCACCACTTGCTTCTCTGCCCTTCAGATTGCTCTGTTTTCACCACAACATCTCTGCATGCTCCTTGGACACCGTCCTCTCCATCCTTTGTCCACAGAATGGGCATCACCAAGCCACTGGACTCATCACATCATCATGACCATTTTCAGATCAACTCAGACCCCACTTCAGGACCTCACTTTGAACCTCAGGTTTACGTCTGACTTGCAGGTTTCTGGCAGGTCTCTTTGCATACATCGACGTAGACGCAAGTCAGGCATCTAAACAGCTCTGAGCTTGATTTCCAAGCACTTACTCAGTTTGTGCTTATATGGAGCTGCCAGTTTTTGTGCCTTACATTGCTTTTTAATGCAAAGGAAGAGGCAGCAGCTTGTCAAGGTTCAGAACACTGAATAGTCAAGAGGATGGATGTGTCACTGGATTGCACCATGCTCTGAATCCATCACACCTCCAGCATGTGTCACTGACTTTTGCAGCAAACAAGCTGCAAGTCTGGATGTCAAAGGGCACCAGTTCTTAGTTGGGGTATCACAGTCAATCAGAGGGTACCATCAATGTCAGTCATCCGGTTACAGTCCTGGGGATTGGCCATGGTCAGTTAACTCTACTTCTCTTTCTGCAGATGCTGCCTCATATGTTGAGTTTCTCCAGCATTCTCTGCATTTGTTGTTGTGTCGACTAGTTTAGAGGTTTTATATCAGGACATTAAGATGTTTATTTTAATAAACATGTTTGTGGTTGAGCCAAACACTCTGTTTGTACAATTTTGTTCTTTCTAAAGTACTAATATCCAAGAACCCTTGTAAGGGAGTGTGGCTGGGTAAGCGGGACTCAGTTAGAGACACTTTAAATACAGGGCTAGCACCAGGAATGCCAATATATCCCAGGATATCAAGTAGAGGTGAGTACTTCTGATGCTAAGAGAGTTTGGCTAGCATCAAACGAGCGGAATGTCACGGTGGGGGAGCGGGAGTTGATAGGTCGTAAATGGGCTAAGTTTGGGGTGACAGCACAAAAAAACCCACTAGGCCTCACAGAGAGAAACCCTCCACAAAGCTTGAGGAAAATGATTCTTTTCCAATATAACATAACATTCAGCTCAATGGTATTGTTGTGCTGCACAATTATCGCCACATCTGCTGTTCTTTCCTGAGTCAGGTCGACAGACAAATCTTAGCTCCACAAACTCAATCTTTCTTGATGAATTGTCTGACCCTCTGACTACAATGGTCAGGCTGGGTTGCCAATCACACCAGGCTGCCCGAGGACAGCCTAAGAGTATGCTAGCTCCTCAGGTGGGCTCCTGCCTCAGGGCTCCAGAACTCTGGGCAAAATTGAAAATCAAATAACGAAATATCAAACATCCCTCCAGCTCAGACTCCCTCACCGCCACATACTCTCCTTACTTCATCTAAATCTTCTACATCCTTCTACCCATCCACATGAGCATTCATACCCTAATGACATCCTCTGCCAACCTACCATTACCACAGCCCTCACACCCTCTGTGCCACCCTATGCCTCTCTACCCATCCCCTATGTCTCTTTAAGGCCCCTGTGCTTATCTTTACTAGATATCCACCCGCACACCCTTTCATAGCCCCTGTCTCCCTTCTGCTCATCCATCCACACCCCACAACCCCTCATCTCTCCCTGTGCCACCTTATTTCCCCAGTCAATCCAGTGGATCTTTATAACCTCATACCAATTTTGAAGAGCTGCTCACCATTCTTTGCTTTTCTCTCTCCATGCTAACATGTTCAGTATTCACTATGCGCAAGCCTCAGGATATCTAACTATCGATTGATGATGTCACTATTAGAAAAAAAATCTAAGTCCTGAACTCCACTGTTTCCTATGAAACTCTGATCAAAATATCATGTAACAGACATGAGGATGTTACATAAATGGTTGTTTCATTATAAATTGTTGAAAATTAGTAGTATTCCGCCAATGAGGTTACTTGCAAAAAATGTGATTTTGTCTCCTTCACTCATATCATAAACAGCTTGCGAATTACATTCTGTGTAACGAAATAAGTGTTCATATTCCAGAGTTTTGAGCTCCTATTTGATAGTTATATGTTTCTGCCATATTTTTGACCTATCATTTTGCCTCCTGCCCTCTGTTTCTGAAAGCCTAGATGTATTGATTCCACAGACCTCTGCACCTAGTCAGTCGGTGTGAGCTTAGCTATACTGCATCCAAATCTGCCCTCACCTAGCACTGCAAACACCTGGGTTACTAAATTCTCTGTTTGTCATGTGATTCAGTCATTATGGAGAGAAATATTTTGCAATCAAGATTCTGTGAAGAACAATTGTGAGCATGAACACTGCTAAAATAGTTCTGATCTTGTCCGAGCCCAAAAGACAATTGTTGTTTTCACTGAACTCAGCATAAATGATGAACTAACCTGGGCTTTCTGCATTGTATGATAATGCCTTTATTTACCAGACCACTGACGGCGGAGTTTTGTTTCCTCAGATAATTACCTTTGGCCCAATGCCATAAAATATTCCTGCACAGACAATATGATGTGGTTGGTACATAGCCAAATTTTTAATCAGTTGTCTAAAACTCCAGGGTGAAAATTAGATAAGAAATATTCTTATGTTTCAAAAGCCAACAGCCTAATAAGAATAGGTACCGCCTAGTCCAGTACTAAGCCAGGGAAACAGTAGGCTATATGATTTGCTCTCTAGTTTGCGTTAAGTCAGCTGACCATCTGGGAAAGAATTTCAAGTGCCAAATGTGGGCTCAATGCCCCTGAGCTAGGGAAGGTAAAAAAAAAATCAGCCAGAGTTTCAAAGTCTGATTCTTATGTGTGTTCACTCTTGGCTATAATGCCTGCATTATCAACACCTTCTATTAGGCTCCACCATGAGGATTCAAGGCCTTCAGGGAACTGAGAGTTTTGGGGGAAACACCAAAGAAATAGTTTGATCTGAGCTCTGAGCCACAGCAACTGACTTTAATATAGCACTTCTAATATTGAAAGAAATGTTCCAAGGTACTTCACAAACCTAAGGGAAAAATATGGATGCTGAGCCAATGGAGGAGTTATGACGCGTAGTGAGCTGAGCAAAAAAAACTAGGCTTTATGGGTATGTCTTAGAGAGGAGAGAATGAGAGACAGATTTAGGGATGGAATTAAACAGCATGATCATAAGTATATTGAAGATGGGGTGTTAAGAAAGGGTGGATGCAGAGACCCTTTACAGAGTCAAAGGAATTCAAAATTCAGGGAAGGTTATAGTGATGGAGAATGTTACAAAGGTAGGAAGTGGCAAGGATGTGGGGAAATCTAAATACAACCAGATGGGCATATGTTTGATTTCTGCTCTGCTGATTTCCCAACCAGTGTGGGGAGCAGGAAGACTCTGTCAAGGGGCTGCAGTGATTCCCAGCAACATGCAGAAGAAAGGGGGATGGTGTTGTGCAAGAGAATGGTATCTGATCATTCCTAGCCAATGGTGATAGGACAATAGATTGACTAATTTGACTGAAGCAACAAATACTGACCTGAATTTTTCAATTTTTTTTCGATAAATGTTTGTTGCATGAGTGTTTTTAGAATGTTTCTCACTCTGAGGCCTATCTCTTACCAAACTCATTGAATAATTACCTACTTGGCCCTTATGCCAAACCACTTACCTGATTCTAGTCCCATCTCACTACACACCATTCCCAGAACAACTCGCCACTCACTGGGTTTCTGCTGAGAAGCTGGCAACCCTGGTGCCCACACTGTCTTTAAGTAGGCCATGGTGTACCCAAACCAGGACTGGCAACCTGGCGTTACACCTCACCGGCAGTTTAATAATACAATAACCACAAAGCCATGCATCTCACTGCACATAACCAGCATGGCTGACACTCCCTCATACCTACAACCCCACTCTTTCGTCCTAGACACTGGATAACCCACCACATCACAAGTTTACCTCTATCCCTGTAAACACTCTCACTCAGTCATGCTTTGTCATGTTGTTGACGGCCCACTCCCAACTTGTTATTGTCCAATAGGAGAACATCACACACAGGCAAATAATCCCAAACATGAGCTTTTATTTACAACCATCTAAAATGTACACCGGAAAAATTAACAGAAACTGCAGTTTGCCTCCTCAATGCAAACCAAATGCTGGTAAGATGACCAATGAGTATTTTACATACCATGATGGTCGTTGCACCCAGCTCTCATCTACTGGAACCAGTTATCACTCAGCTCCTCTGTGGCTGTAGTGCCCAGTGCAGCTGAGCTCTATCATGCATAAAGAGACCTTTCTCCACCCTGGTCCTCTCCTCCTCCTTGGAATACTACTCCTATTCTCCCAGTTCTTCGGCATCTATTAGATCTCCCTTGATTCCTGTTCCAATTTGCGTAGCACAGCATCACTGGATGATGCAGCAGACTCTGCCTACACTGTACAGGACAGCACCTCTCCACCAAATGCTGGTCCAAACAATAAAATCACATCTTCAGCAGCCCTATTGCCTGCTGCATTACTGCCCTAGTCACAGCATGTGTACCAACTTGATGAAGATGCCACACTGGTAGAGCGACCACCACATTACATCAAAAAGAGAGTGTCTGCTGAGTTCAAAGCCCCTTCCAATCCAGACTGTTATCCATTGTTCAACTTAATGGGTTCAATAGAGTCCATTGTGATCCTCACCTGACAAATGATGTAGCAATGTTCCCCTCCACCCACAGCACCCTGGGAAGTTTCACAAGTAATGGGATTCTTTTGGATAGTATCATTTCCTTAGAAGGCATTGTTGATGATCTTGGTCATTGCGCTGCCAGTGTTAGGTTTGCAAGCACCAATGGCATGGTGCAAATCAACTTTGACTGGTATTTGAACCTTAGCCACCTTCACTCTGTATGGTTTGCAAGGGATGAAGAAATTATTGCAAGTCACAGGTAGCTGCATTTTGAAAGAGCATCCTTCATCTAATTGCCGCTTCAATGTCCCAGAGTCCAGTAAATGTGGAGCCAATTTTTTTGCCCATCAAAGTGACCCTGAGTCTGTCCACCCTGAGCGCTGTCCCAGCCATTTTCCCGTTGGGTTTCACATCGAGGGAGTAGCAGGAAATGCAGGTTGAAGTGGACACCTTCAGCTCCAGGCTCTGCCTGGCCAACAGGTACCTTCCCAGAGCCTCCATATCCTCTTTTACCTCACTCTACTCTGACTCCCCATTTTACACCTCCCCACAACAAATCGAAGTTCATCTCCAACTGTGCTCCTTCTCGCCTGAACCCCAACATTACACCTTAATGGGACACATCCCTTCCTCTATATTCTCCCTGTGGAAGCTGTTGTGATAGCCGCTGTCAATAACAGACACACTCTCCTGCCTCCAAAAGCTTACCACACCCTCTAATTCTGTTCCGTCTACACCACTTATACCCTGAGACTCCCCCATCAAGGTCCTTGTCTCCACTTTAAAATATGCCTCAACTTTAACCATCCCTTTTAGCATTGAGCCCTGCTTTCCCTTTAAACCAGCGCCCCCTCCCCCCCCCCCCACCCCACACCTTGCACCCTCCTCAATAATTAACACAAGTAACCCTGAGGATGGTATTTGTCCAGCCTTTAAAACACTTCAACAAGCAGCATCAAACAGGACTAGACAGAGGCCTGACCGCCGTGACAGCAATCCCTGATTAATGATACGTGATTCCCCTAACAGCCTGTGATGGCTCTATAGGGCTGACCTCTGAACACTTCCTGGACTGTCATCAAACATATTCCCAAGTCAGCGATTGATTGTGGCCAAAACCCTGAACTGTGTGTGCACTTGCATCTGTAAGTGACTGTACTGCTTCCCCCCTCCCCACCGCTCACCCCACTCCCCAAATGACGTGCACCAGATCCCACCCTCTGACTTGCACCCCTCCCCACTCCACCTCCGCCCAACAAGCTGAGCTGAGGATTAGCCCTGATACACTTTCCAGCATGGCCATTTGCTTGAATAAGCCAATGTGTGTTAGCCATACTGTCAGCTGGCACATGCTGTGGTTGTTCGATTTACACCCCAGTGTGCCGTACAGAAAGATATCCCGAACAGCAGACAGATGCCTACTGACCAGTATCACTAGCAGCCTGAATCTATCTGTATGAAACAGCACATCAATCTGGCCTCACTGCTTTGGCTAAAGCACCAATATAGTGACATGGCCTGACAAGGGAAGGAGGCTGTGAGCATGCAGGTAGACACCAAGTGAGGGAGCTTGAAGAGATATAGCCTGGTCCATGAACTAGGCGCCTGTCCCTGTGTGCAACATCCTTCAATGCTGGTTGCTGGTGCATCTGCAATGCAGGCCTGTGCTTCATCCTGCAAGTGGGTTACAGTGCTCTGTGGGGATCCTGAGGGGTTGACAATTACCAGGTGCCAACGTCTGTGGGCGAGGGGTGTATGCAGCTGGTCCCCATTCCGTTTTGTGCTGAACAAAATGGAGGCTCCTCACAGCCAGCAGTGAGCTAAACTTGCCAGGACTTGCTCTGACTTTCATGTCAAAAATTCTCATCATCTAGTTTGCTCAGCGGGTTTGGTATGATATGAAGCTGTATGTTGATGACACGAGATAAACTGTTAATAAGGTTATTCATGAGCAATAATCTAAAGTAACCAGCAAAAAGTAAAGAAGGCAAATGGCATACTTCCCTTTATTGGTCAGGGAATTGTGTACAAGAGTCAGGATCTCATGTTGCAGCTTTGTAAGACTTTGGTTAGGCCACACTTAAGAGTATTGTGTTCAATTCTGGTTACCACATTAGAGGAAGAGTGTTGAGGCTTTGGAGAGGGTGCAGGTACGGTTTACCTGGATGCTGCCTGGATTAGAGGGTATGAGCTATAACAGGAGGCTAGAAAAACTCGGGTTGTTTTCTCTGGAGCGGCAGAGGCTGAGGGGAGACTTGATAGAAGTTTATAAAATTATGAGATGCGTAGATAGGGTTGATGGACAGAATCTTTTTTCCAGAGTTGAAACATCTAATCGTAGATTAAATGAGAGGCGAGAGGGGGAAAGTTCAAAGGAGACATGAGGGGTAAGAGTTTTACACAGGGAGGGGTATGAGTCTGGAACTGGCTGCCAGATGTGGTGATGGAGACAGATACGATAGGGACATTTCAGGGGCTTTTAGATAGGCATATGAATATGCGAGGACTGAAGAGATGTGGACCAAGGGCAGGCAGACGGGATTAGGTTAATCTGGCATCATGTTAGGCAAACATTGTGGGGCGAAGGGCCCATTGCGTTGCTGTACTGTTCTATATTCTAATAGGTAACTCATCGCTACCTAGAGACAATCTTGGCTTGATGCCTAGCAGTTGGAAAGAAGATGCAGCAATTTCTCCCAATGTTGAGATAGGGCTCATCAGACTTTATAGAATCATAGAATCCCTGCAGGCAAAGGCCATTCAGCCCATCTGAAGAGCATCCCACCCAGATCTACCATCCCACCCTATCTCCACATTTCCCATGGCTAGGCCACACAACCTGCACATCTTTGGACTGAGAGGGGAAACCAGACACCTGATGGAAACTCACACAGACACAGGGATACATACAAACTTCACACAGTCACCCAAGGCTGGAATCAAAGCCAAGTCCCTGGTGCTGTGAAGCAACTGTGCTATACACTGTCATGTGATTCTGCTACAATTCTCAACATAGCCCACCTCATTCAGATTCTGCCTCAAAGATTCTGCCCTCCATCTTGAATTTGGAGGCACTCAGCAAGAGAAAGAAGGGCATAAGGCTACAGAAGAAGTAGAGGAACTTGCACTGAAGCCCTCCAGTGTAAAGAAAGCCAAGCAATGAGAAACAGTTCTGTTTTAATTGCTGTTATTCCTTCCCTTATAAATGTGAACAATTGTATAAATATATCTTATTTTTGGAGTCGAGGAAGCAAACAAAAAGATACCACAGGGCATTTTATGAACTCTGCTGAATTCAGTAATGAATAGCTCTGGCAATTTCTTTGCCAAAAATGCTAATGAAGTTATGACTCTAAAGGCTTTGGATTAATGTATTTCCATGTTGGCAGATATCCTTTTCTGACTACTTTGACCCACAGGACTGATTAAATGGCACCAACATTGATTACTGGGAAAGTATAGCTAATGGTATCAGATGCAAATTACTGTCTATTCATTAAATTAAAACACAGTTCACTTATTATTGCTTTCAAACCACTAATTAGGATGGGCAGCTGGCACGCTGCAGTGCAGGGCAAGTTGCCACTTTTCAAACAATGATGATACTGAGAATTGTAAGTCATTTGTGCTGTGTTTCCCTGACAATGAACTTTAAACAACAAACCCCAACTGTGTATCCCTATTATACTGTTCTGAAATTTCCAATGGAGCCTTTTAGGCCTGCCAAGTTCAGGGCTCGCTTGTGCTGTTACATCTTGCCTACTGTGCCTTAGGCATAGAGGGCCAGAATTGTCTAGTTTTGTAAGTCCGTGAAGGAGGAGTCACTGAAATTCCTGGAATCACATATTGCTGATGTAAGCCCACCCACCCTTGCCCGACCGCCCAACTTCCAATTGATGACTTGAAAAGTGAGACAGGTTTATGCAAGGCTGTGACAGCAGCATCCAGCCTCCTTGTCACTATGCCTGAGCTTCCCAGAGACCTGAACTGACTGCAGAGAAATACTTTGTCTTAACAGTTTTTAACTCTCAATTAGACCCACCCCACCTGGAGATGGTGTTGGATTTCCACTGAGATGAATGGTCTTATTTTGGAGATTTTAAAGGGTTTCAGAATGACAAGATGCAACATTCTCCACTCAGGCTTCCTAAGGGAAATGAAAGCGAATACTTCCAGAGGAGAAAGACATGATAGGTTTAGATAGAGGATCTAGATTGGTGCAGGCTTGGAAGGCAGAAAGGCCTATCCCTGTGCTGTAATTTTCTATGTTCTTTGCTCCTTGTACTGCATCTTGTGCCCACTGCTGGACAGCATATTCATTGAAGGACAGACGTGGTACTGCAGAGACAGGGTTTATTGGGTTTAGCTTCCTTCACTGGATTCTTTCTGAAGAAGGGCATCATTTGGTGCACCCATATGGCTATCAAGGCAGGCAGTGACTAGCCAATGTGATTCTTCAACAGTAAGGGATTCCATTCCTTCAATATGCAACTACCTTGTGACCACATGAAGCGTGTCCTGTGTGTGTGCTCACTTTCCTTGCAGCTGCCATGAATCCTTCACCCTCTGACAGTTCCAGTTGCCTCAAATCTTCATTTGAACAGATAGCCTGTGAATAAGTGGCCTGCCCGTGGAGCTCCAAACAGAGACAATATCACTAATTCCTGCTGCTGAATACAGCAACAACCAAGCTGGTCATCAGCTTTCTGAAGACGTGATTGCATTGCCAGGACTGGTTAGGTGTTGGACTCCAATATCCTTTGCAAGGATCTCAGTCACAATGGTGGCCTACTGCCCTCTGCATTACATGGCCCTCCAGGGAAGTACGGGATTCTTTGAGTAGTGAAGCCCTGGAAGGAGTTGAGAGTGTGTTGCTGGAAAAGCACAGCAGGTCAGGCAGCATCCGAGGAGCAGGAGAATCAAAGTTTCGGGCCGGAGCCCTTTATCAGCCCTTCATTCCTGATGAAGAGCTCCGGCCTGAAACGTTGATTCTCCTGCTCCTCGGATGCTGCCTGACCTGCTGCACTTTTCCAGCACCACACTCTCAACTCTGACCTCCAGCATCTGCAGACCTGACTTTCTCCAAGCCCTGTAAGGACACAGCTCACGGAGTTAGGAGCTGGAGATAAGAGAGGAGGGAGATGACCCTGCCAGAGAGGTGCCTCTGCTGCACAATAGAGTGGCCTTGCCAGAGATGTCCATATTCCATAAAAGAAAAAAAACAAAGAAAACCCATCTCCTGATCAATCTGAAAATCTAAATTTTCCCACCAGAGGTAGGTTTCTGACCCTAAAACCAGGTACCATAGTGAAAATTCAGCCCCACGTACCTCAGGAATAATTCTTCAATCTGATTGTTTATGGGATATACAAGCATTTGCCTTATTCCCAGAGGCCCTATCGAGGTGCATTATGGTTGGCTGGCAGCTACCATCAAATGTCTACACAAAAGTGCAAATCAAGGGTTCGGTTGGTGTCACTCATTAGCATTCAATGCAAAATCAGACACAATATGTTTTTACTGGGTGTAATTGTAATAGAGGCATTTATGCATTAAATGGGGTGAAATGTCTCTGTTAATACAGTAAGTAAATTATTTAACACTAATGCTTTAAATATGCATCCGCTATCTTAATCACAGAAACTGGAGCAGAGCATAATTTCTAAGCTAGCATCTCCTCATAATAAGGATGACAAACGTATGCCAGTGACATTCCCTTGGATTGGAATTACGTTTGTCTAGTTCGTTCCGGGTAAATTTAGCAAAATTCTGATACCACTGATAGACAGTCCAGATGAAATGGTGCTAGGAATTCACTGTCTGTTGAAATCACCATGCACTACCTTCATGTATTTTTGCTTTGGGGTTTTCAAAATTTACCTTACACTTTCAAAATGTAAACTTGACTTTGGTAAAAGTTCCTTCCTGTGACTGCACTTCCAATATTTTGTCAGCTATTGCAACAAGATTGTTTTGCCAACTTGCCTTATTTAATGATATATCCTTCATCTTGTAATCATGTTTTATATTTTTAGCTCTACTTTGTACTACCTTCTGTCGTGAACGGGATTATTTCTGTACAAACTGCAATGCCATGTCTGCAAACCATATGTTTTTGGGTGATTTTTTTTAAGTCTTCTTATGTTCACTCATAGGAATGTAGAAGTTTAAAGTGAGAAACTGTGTGGACTAAGTAGCTTTAAAAAATCCAAATTATGACATTTTTTAAAAATATCCATTACAGCAAATTATAAAAATCTACACAAGCAAAAACTTTCAAAATGGAGATATTTCAAATTTAACCTCTTAAAATGTCGTATGCACCCATCAGAGTACAGTTGTGGAAGCAGACAGTAACTCAACTCCTGTAATTGTTAATGCAACATAGACAGAGGAAAAGGTCAGAGGCTAGGAATTCAGGAGTAAATAAATCACCTTCTCACCAAAGCGTGTCCACCATCGACAATGCACAAGTCAGGAGTGTGAAGAAATACTCTTCACTTGCCTGGAAGAGTGCAGCACTAAAACTATTGACAACAAAGCAACCCACTTGATTGGTACCACATCCACCACGTTCGTTACCTTCACCACAGATATGCAGTGCCTACTATAAAACTCTCCGACAGCACTTTCCAAACATGCCATGTTCACCATCTAATGGACAAAAGCAGTCGATTCATGGGAAAGCTTCCCCTACCTCCAAACTCCCCTCCAAATCATGTACTGTCACTCCTCCTACCTGCCAAATCAAGCACTGTCCTAGTTTGGATTGATATCTGCGTTCCTTTACTGTTGCTAGGTTAAAATACAAGAACTCCCTTCTGAAATGCTTTATGGGTACCTTCATATTTCAAGAAATGCAAAAGGCAGTCCAAAAGGCAACCTACCACCATCTTCTCTAGAGCAATGAGAGATGGGCAATAAGTGCTAGTGTAGCCAGTGATGCCCACATCTAATAAATGGTTTTTAAAAAATCACATACTGGAAAAATGGGCTACAGGCTAATAAATCATTTTGTGTGCAACATTGATTGGCAGATGTCTAATTCTCCACACTTTGCATTTCACTCATTTGCTCAGGTTACATTCTGATTCTGAATCAGAGCTCTTTGCACATTTCCTCTTTCTCTGTGCTTCTTACTACCCCTACTGGCAGCTGCTGAAGATAAGACTGTAACCATTGTAACTGATAGAATGCAGAATATTAATGAGCTTTTGTTCAGTTAAGTCTTTGTGGCAGGTATTTGTATTGCATGTATGGGTTCCTTCAAGCCCAAAGTAGTATAGCATGGATTAGGATAACCACATTTCTGATCTAACTAGAAGAATCTCATTGAGTAAACAATAGGACATTCATTACATTATTGCAACTAGTTACAGATTACATGAACATGACTTACATTGCCATGGAGACTGTTAGGAGCACTCTAGCCTCAGTTATGTCTCCAACAAGCTCCTTCTTTACTCTGTCCAATTTTTTGTGGCATGTCGTAGTATGAGGTGCTTACTGGGCTCAATCAATTATTAACCCTTTCAAACACTTTCTGACTTACGTATAACATCAGCTTTCAAAATATGTTTTCCCTTATACTATTAGTGTGATATCTTTATTTATATATTTATATTCACCAGTACTCCCATCTCCCTCTCTCTTTGATTTAACAAATTCAGAGAATCTGTAAGTTTCGGTATTTTCCCTGAACATGTTCTCCAAGACTTGGAAAAATGATTGGTTGCTGAGTAGAAGGTAATTGACTTGCACTGACTTCCCGATGGTCTGAGGTCTTCTCATCCTTGTAGTGGATGCACTTACTTCCAACGTGGTGAGCTTGGTGGGATCATCCTATTAAAGACTATGCTTAATCGATGATAGAACATTTTTGAGACACCAAGAAATATGTTGGGGATCTTCCTACTCCATGTGTGGTAAGTTTGTGTGGAGAAGCTCTTAAAGAGGCGATACCTTTCTCATAAAATTCAAGAACATGTATGGATAAAAACTTAAATGAACTGAGAGACATTTATAAGACACCTTTGTGTTGAGGAATAGATATCTTCCATATAGCTTCTATTTTAATCGGATCATGTTTAATAACAGTTGGCAAGCAGATTGAACTGAAGAATTTAATTTGGCTCACATTGATGTGTTTTTTTTATTGTTGAAAAGATAATCATGTTTCCTTCCCACTGCTGTGAGCTGATGGAGGGGTGGGTCATGTTCCCTATTAATTCTTTCTGAGAACTGTGATGTGACCTGCAATATAGAGGCGACCTGATTGATTCTCGATGATGTGATCCATATGTTGTTGGAATGTGTCCTCATTGATGCATAATCCAAATGGCAATCTGAGCAAACATTATCTACCAAGTGGTGTTCTTGGAATTGTCACTTCCTGTGGCTCTGGGGAATGATATATGGACCAATAGCCATGATCAGCATCAAGCCTGGAAAAACACTTAGCATCTGATAACTTGAGATTAACCTCTTCCAAGGTCAGAATCTTGTGTGGACATCATTTTAGGGCATTGGATTAAAACATATAATGTCATTTGCTGTCTTTCGTCAAAACACAGGTATTGGAGATGCACCAATCAGTGTGATGATCAACTTTCAGGACACTGTTTCAGATGAATCCAATTCCAGTCTGAGCTTTTCTTGGATGTGAATGTTGCACCAAGGAAGAGGGTCGATGCTGGGTTCAGTATCATCTTTCAGATGTAATGCTACATTGTGTCCAAAGTTGCTGATAGCATCAAACCTATCTGAGTAAAGACTGTATCGACTCAATCTTTGGATTAGAATCTTTGTTATTGCAATTGACAGATTGTCACCTCATGGTTAATGGTAATATATGGATCCAGACATACTGGAAAACCAATGATAGGTGGTCAATGTGTTGCAATGATGTGAATAATTACAGGCATCCATTCTGAGGGTGAGTATTGACATTTAAGATGGATGGAATGACAGATCCATTGTAAGCAGTTAAATTATTTTGTATGGACTGCATGAAACGGTACTAATTTGCTGAGTACATCTCTTCTAAAATGCTTAAAGGGATGATTTTTGCACTTGCAGCATCATCAACACTGGCATATACCACATGTTGTCTATTCCTTTTGCCATTATCACCTAGATGGAACTTTTCTGACAGTATCCTAATGGTGTATCAAGTTTAGCCCATTTACTGTCTGACTGGAGCCTGTAAGCTGTAATGCTACAGTTGCCTCTTGGACTTCATTGACATGCCTGAGATCCATGAACAGAACTGAGGAAATCTCTTTCCTTCATACATTGCTGTGACATTTCCATAGGTGATTGGATTTCATGCACATTTTAGCCCAAAGTCTCTTGTGGAATTTAGATTCCATTTCTCACAAAATGCTGGACCCAGTTTCAGTAGGTGGGATAAGCTGCTGATGGAATAAGCTTTAGACGTTCCACTGAAACTGTTGATGACTGCAATAGTTGTTTCAGTTTTGAGTACTGGCAGATTTTGCTGGCCTGCTAGAATTGCAGTGATTTTGTGTCCTTCTTCTAGTAGAGCATTAATGGCATATTCCTTAGGTTTGTCCAAAAGTGCTTTTCTGAAAGATTTGCTTGTTTTAAATGTAATGACCAGTTCCATAGATTTTTAACTAACTTCAGTGAAATCACATTCCATACCTATGCATTAATATGAACATAAACTTGTGTATCCTGAAAATTACTTCACCATATTGATTGGGACTCCCTTAAGGCCGGGAGTTTGGATGGGGAGCAATTTGTTAGCTGCCTCCAGGAAGGTTTTTTAAAACAGTATGTGGATAGGCCAATAAGGGAGGAGGTTTTTCTGGACCTGGTATTGGGAATTGAGCCCAGCCAGGAGATCAAAGTTTTAGTGGGAGAGCATTTTGGGAATAGCGACCATAATTCCATAAGTTTTTGAATACTTATGGATAAGGAGTAGAGTGGAACTTGGATAAATTGTGGGAAGGCCAATGATAACCGAATTAGGCAAGAATTAGAGAAAGTGGATTAGGAGTGGCTATTTGAGGGTAAATCCAAATCTGGCATGTGGGAATCTTTTAAAGACCAGCTGATTAGCACGCAAGATAGAACTGTTCCTATGAAAATGAAGGAAAGGAGTGGCAGAATTCAGGAACCTTAGATGATAGGGGACATCATCAGCTTAGTCAAAAGAAAAGGAAGCGAAAAAGAAAAGGCAACTAAAGTAAGACAAAATCCTTGAAGAATCTAGAGAAAGTAGAAAGAAGCTGAGACAGGGAATTAGGAGGACTAAAAATATCCATGAAATGTCCTCAGCCTAAAGCTTTAGGAGAATCCTAAAGCATTTTATAGATATATTAGGAGCAAGAGGGTAGTGAGGGAAAGAGTAGGCTCACTCAAGGATAAAGGAGGGAAATTATGTGTGGAGCCAGAGGAATTGGTTGAAATGCTTAATGAGTAATGAGGGATATTAAGGTTAGGAAAATGTTTGTGAATACTCTCCAGCAGATCGACATAATATAGGAGGAAGTGTTGGGTGTCTTGAAATGCATTAAGGTAGTCAATTCCCCAGGGCCAGATGGGATCTATCCCAAGACACTGTGGGAGGCAAGAGAGCAAACAGCTGGGGCCTTAATAGATACTTTTACATTCTCTTTGGTCTCAGGCAAGGTTTCAGAGGACTGGAGAATGGCTAGTGTTGTTCCTTTGTTTAAGAAGGGAAACAAGAGATTATCAAGGTAACTACAAGCCAGTGAGCCTGATGTCAGTGGTGCAGAAATTGTGGGAGAAGATACTAAGAGACTGGATTTATGTAAATTTGGAAACGAGTTGACTTAAAAGTTTTAGGCAGCATGGGTTTGTGCATGAAAGGTCATGTCTCACCAACTTTATTGAGTTTTGAGAAGACAAAAATAATTGATAAGGAATGGGTAGTGGATTTATCTTCATCAACTTTAGTGAGGCATTTGATAAAGTACCTCATGGCAGGCTGGTGCAAACGGTAGAGTCTCATCAAATCCAGAACTGGCTTAGTCGTAGAAGACAAAGAGTGGCTATGGATGGGTGCTTTTCCGAATGGAGATCAGTAACTAGGGATGTTCCACAGAGATCAGTGCTGGGACCTTCATTGTTTGCAATATATATGATCTGGAAGAAAATATAGGTTGTCTGATTAGTAAGTTTGTGGATGATACCAAAATTGGCGAAGTTGCAGTGAATGAGGAGAATTGTCAAAGGATATAGCTGAATTAGATAGATTGCAGGTTTGGGCAGAGAAGTGGCAGATGGAATTTAATCCAGACAAATGTGAGGTATTGCATTTTGAAAGATCAAATTCAGATGTGAAGTATACAATACAGAGGAACCTTGATTATCCAAATGAGATGGGCAGGCACTATTTTGTTCGGATAATTGATTATTCAGTTAATTGATTCAATGCCTCTCCTCTGGGGCTCGGTGTTTTCTGAAGTTTCCGTTTTCCTTGTTCTGTCTGCCTTGCTCCCTCTCTCTGTCTCAGGGTTTGTTTCTGAGCAAACACACATTTGTGTGTAAGGGACTTGCAGCACTGCTCAAGCCTCCCACATCCCCCACCTGCATCAGTTCAATAGAATTAACACATCGAGCACTTGCTAAGTCCGCTCCCCATTGAGGTAGGCAGCAGCACACCACGCGCAGGTGCCCCCCCCATCCGCCTCCCCAACCCCATCCAACGCTGTCCCCAGTCCACCCAAACCCACTATCTGCCCACTCATCCGCCCCCCACTCCAACCCCCCCACCACCCCCAACCCTGTCCAACACTACCCCCCATCCGCCCCCACCCACCTACCAACCTCACCCCCCACCCCGCCGCCTCTGCGCCCCTGTCCGCATCCACACACCGTCCATCTCCACCCCCCCGGGGCAGCAGGACTGGACACCAACAGTAAGACAGCTGCTGCCTTTGGGGGATTGGTGAGTCTCAAAATAGCACAAACACACACACACGCAGCCACACACACAACCTCTCACTGCAACCTTTTGACAGGTTCCACCTTTTCCCTGTTCAGGACAATGTTGGAGAGATTATCTGGGGAAAGGGGGTTTAGGGTATACCCCTGTGTAGAGCTCCAGGGAAGGTGTGGTGAGAGAGAGAGAGGGCAGGAGGTCAGTCATTTGGAGATGGTACCCAGGCTCCCATTGATGTCTAGGACTGTTCTCGGCAGCATTTTAGTAAGCAGAGATCATTTTTAGTCATTGTAAGGAAAAGATGCCATCAGTGTTGAATCACCTCTTTGATGCAATGTTTCTATAGGGACATTGAGATATTCTTCAGATAATCCGAAATTTGGTTAATTCATATTCGGATAATTGAGGTTCCTCTGTAAATGGCAGAAACCTTCGAAGCATTGACATCTAGAAGGATCTAGGCATACAGGTCCACAGATCCCTGAAAGTGGCAACACAAGTGGAATACGGTGGTCAAGAAGGCATACAGCATGCTTGTCTTCATTGGCTAGGGTACCGAATATAAAAGTTGGCAAGTTATGCCACAGCTGTATAAAACTTTAGTTAGACAACATTTAGAATATTGCATGCAGTTATGGTTGCCACACTACGAGAAGGGCATGGGTGCTTTTTATAGAGTGCAATCAAGATTTACCAGGATGTTGGTCTGGAGGGTTTACATTATGGGAAGGGATGGGATAAATTCAGATTGTTTTAACTGGAAAGACAGAGGGTGAGGGGCGACCAGATAGAGGTCTATAAAATTATAAGAGGCATAGATAGGGTGGAGAGTCAGAAGCTTTATCCCAGGGTGGAAAGCTCAACCACAGTAGAGCATGGGTTCAAGGTGTGTAGGGGAAAGTTTAGGAGAGAAATGTGGGGAAAATATTTCACACAGAGGATGGTAGGTGCCTGGAACTCACTGCAGGTGGAAGCAGGCACATTAGCAACATTTAAAGCATATCTTGATAGACACATGAATGGGAGGCAGACACAGGGATAGAAAGCATGCATGGGCACTAAGTAATGGGTTTAAATAAGAATTTGGAATTGGCGCAGGTTTGGTGGGCCAAAGGGCCTGTTCCTATGCTGTATTGCTCTTTGTTCTTAAACCCATCAACAATGGAGTCCTCAACTGCTTATTCACCAGAAAAACTTGACATCACTGGTTAATGAATTCCTAGCAAATGAATGTGGAATCTCTGGCTTGAGGCCGCATTAGATCAGCAGGTCCTATTTTAGGACTAATGAAATGGATGCTTTTTAAATCAACATTGTCAATTTTAAATTTAAAACTGTGATTGAAATTTGAGATGCAGTAAGTCAGGTAGTGCCTGCCTGGTTAAAATGTTCCAACTTGGTGGCTGGGCAATAAGCATGCAGTAGCTGCCACCATGCCAGTCTGTGGAATGTGTGTTTAGGGTGATTGTTTCTGTAGAAATGTCTGTTTTGAAATTTTGAAAAAAAAACTTTTTTGCTAGCTTATATCTGTTGTCTTGTGTCAATTTAAATACTGTAGTATCTGGGAAAGGAATGCAACAATAAATGTATTTTTAATTTAGCAAGGAGATAATACGTGAGGATATTGATAAGTTCTTCTAACTCTGCTTATGTGTCAGTTTAAATTCACCATGTATTAACTCAAATACTGAAGGTGTTATTACTGTAGTCAAGATTAGAGTGGTGCTGGAAAAGCACAGCAGGTCTGGCATCGTCCGAGGAGCAAGAAAATCGACGTTTCGGGCAAGAGCGCTTCATCACTGCATCACCTAACAAATGAATTACTGAGAATGTAAAAGTAATCCCTGAAAGCCAAAAATTATAATATTATAAGATAACCATCAAGAAAATCTCAAGAACTGCTCTTGGACAAGATGCGGTGCTTGCATTGATAGAATTCTTGCCTGCCACAAGGGAGAGCTGGGTTCAATTCCCACCCAATGCATGGTGCAGCATGGTGGCTCAGTGGTTAGCACTGCTGCCTCACAACACCACGGACACCAGTTTGGTCCCAGCTTTGGGTGACTGGCTGCATGGTGTTTGTATGTTCTCTCCATGTTTTTGTGGGTGATCTCTGGTTTCCTCCACAGATGTGCAGGCTAAGTGGACTAGTGATGGGAATAAAATCAACGAGGTAAAAACAATAACTGCAGATGCTGGAAACCAAATACTGGATTAGTGGTGCTGGAAGAGCACAGCAGTTCAGGCAGCATCCAACGAGCAGCGAAATCTGCTCGTTGGATGCTGCCTGAACTGCTGTGCTCTTCCAGCACCACTAATCCAGTAGTGATGGGAATATGCAGGGATAGCATACAGGATGGGGCACTTCTTGGAGGGTCAGTATTAGTCTAATGGCCTGCTTCTATACTGTAGGGATCCTATGAAAATTATTTTGACATATGGCCACATTCAGAGAAACAGAGCTGTTTGTATAATGTGTAAGTTGTATGCAATGATCTGACCAAATTGTGGTTCTAAAGTAGAATGCTAAGCTGAATGTTTGATGGGCTTTATATCTGAAGGCATAGGAGTACAAAAGCAAAGAGGTTTAGCTGAACCTACATAAATCAGTAAACTAAGATTTTCAAATCTAGAATGATGTGAAGGTTTAGTCAAAATTTCATAAGCGATTTCCTAAAATGGGTCTTAGGATAAGGGACTACAGAAAAGCTAAAGTTGGTCACATGAGAGTCAAGACGTCTAAGGGCATGAGAGATGTAAAATTACGAAGAGTTTAGATGGAAAAAATGGAAACTGTTTCTAAAGGCTAAAGGATCAATAATCAGCTGACCTAGATTAAACTTAATTTATCTAAAGTACCAGAGAAAGCATGAGGGAAATCTTTCACATAAACAGTGGTTCGGATTTGGAATATACTCATTCCCCAATAATACATAGATTCTGTTGATCTCCTGTGCCCAGTTTTAGCTTTTTCCTTTTAAAATTGCTTTGTTTTGTTTCCTGACTTTTGCTTCACTCACCATTTGATTAGCTTTCTCTAAAAGAGATTCTTCTCTGAACTGAAATAAATGTGACAAGTCTCAATAATCATGCCTACAACAATCAGATCTCAGTGAATTCTGACTTTACATCTCAACAATTGCATCTTCCTACTAGTTTAATGCAATCATTCATGAAATCATTTATGGATTCACCTGGATGTTTAACCCTTTCATTGAGAATTGGACTTTCAAGAATTTTGTTAGTTCTGGAGTCATAATAACTGTCAAAGACTTTCAATACTTCAAATTTGTCTGATGTTTTATTTACTCTTAACAAACAATGACATAATATATTGTACTCACAATTATATACAGGAGTATAGTTACTTGTTCAGCTTGTGTCTTAATGTCATTGGGAAGCAATTGAATTCCCCAAGAATTCTTTTCTCCAGGATGTCCAATTTTGTGTTCTATCTCTTGTGACCCTTTTCTAATACTAAATCTTCTTAGAAATACTGTTTCTGATTTCATACAAACCAGAGGAATTTCGGATGCTGTAGATCAGACATAAAAACAGAAGTTGCTAAGTTCAGTAGGTCTGGCAGCATTCGTGACGAGAAATCAGATTTAACGTTTTGGGTCCAGTTCTGAGGAAGGGTCACCAGACCTGGAATATTAACTGATTTCTCTCCACAGATGCTGCCAGACCTGCTGAGCTTTTCCAGCATTTTTTTGTTTTTGTTTCTAATTTCATAACTTCTTAATATAATTAGGTATTTAATCTGCTTTTAAAGATGTTTTATTTTCCAGTAGTGGCACTTCCCCATGTTTTGCTACTGTAGAGCAAGGCTTTCCACACATGGCTGTTGTTATTGAGACTTTAAGAAACTTTGTGGCTGAAATGGGACTTTATAAATGAATAATATTCAAAGTTTACAACCTGAACATTTGATCAACCACCAGAAAGAAAGAATTCATCTTGTGTCAGCATTTACCCAACAGGTTACCAACTGTTCAAAACACTTTCCTCAGAGTTGTGCCTATTTTTCACTGCGATATCATTCAAAATTTGATGGGAGCTACAAGGAAACGCCTGACCAAAACAAAAACAGGAAGGCAGATTATTATCAGAATGACAATACACTGCGAAAGAGGGAGATGCAACAAGACCTGGGTGACTTTATACACCAGATGCTGTAAGTAAGTAATGCAACAGATGGTGAAGAAGGCAATGGTATGTTGGCCTTCATAGCAATTATACAGGGCCTTGTGAGACCACACTTGGAGAATTGCTTACAGTTTTGGTCTCCTTGTCTAAGAAAGGTTGTTCTGACAATGGAATGAGTACAATGAAAGATTGCCAGACTGGTTCCTGGAGTGCAGGATTGATATATGAAGAGACATTGGTTCAGTCAGAATTATATTCACTGGAGTTTCGAAAAAGGGCTTGGAGGGGAATCTCATCGAAATCTATAAATGTCTAACTGGGCGTGACAGGGTAATTGCAGAAATTATCTTTCCAATGAGCAGAGGTCTGGAGGGGACTAAGGATTGGGGGAGGCCATTTAGGATTGAGACAAGGAGAAATTTCTTCACCCAGTGAGTGGTAAGCCTGTGGAATTTTCTGCCACAAAAAGCAATTGAGCCCAAAACATTGAAGGTTTTCAGGAAGGAGGTAGATATCATTCTTAGGGCTTAAAAGGATCAAACGGTATGGGAAGAAACAGGCTATTCAGTTGGATGATCAGCCATGATAATATTGCATGACAGAACAGGTTCATGGGGCCAAATGGTCTATTCCTGTTTCTATTTACCAAGTTGCTAAGTACTAGATGTAAATGTTTTCAATCTCCTATACTATGGAAGAAAATTAAAAGCTGACCTTCTGTGTGCTTACCGTGAAGAGTGCTGAAAGGAGAATGTTAAACATGACATAAAAACATAGAACCAAAGAAGAAAGGAGTAGAAGGAGGTCATTCAGCCCTCCAAGCCAGCTCAGCTATTCATCGTGATCATGGTTGTTCACCCATCACCCTTATCCTGCTTTCTCCCCATAACCTTTGATCCCATTCACCCCAAGTGCTATATCTAGCCACCTCTTGAATACATTCAATGTTTGAGCATCAAGTACTTCCACAGGCTCACCACGCTTTGGGTGAAGAAACATCGCCTCGTCTCCATCGTAAATGGTTTTCCCAGAATCCTCAGACTGAGACCCCTGGTCATGGACACAATCACCATCGGAAACATCCTCCCTGCACCTATCCTGTCTAGTCCTGTTAGAATTTTATAAATCTGTGAGATCTCCACTCATTCGTCTGAGCTCCAGTGAAAACAATCCTGACCTAGTCAATCTCTCCTCATATGTCAGTCCCATTATCCCTGGAATCAGCCTGCTAAACCTTTGCTGTACTCCCTCGAGAGCAAAAGCATCCTTCCTCAGAAAATGAGGCCAAAACTGCACACGTTATTCTAGGTAAGGCCTCACCAAGGTCCTGCATAACTGCAACAACTCATTAAAACTCTGGTTAGCAAAATCAGTCTCAGCTATGAACCTCATATTCTAGATTTCATTCCTACCCATTCGGTCCCCAAGATGAAAAATGAATCAGTGTCATCATTAGGGTTCATGGGGCTACACCCCAGCATGAATCAGCATTTTCAGAAAAGAAAGGGAAAGAAAGGATCAAATAAAGAACAGTAAAAAATGTTGGGGAACCTATTTTTATGGTAATAGCTCCAATAAATAATTTAAAGAAGCCATAGGCAAATACATGAAATAGGAGTGGTTTTATTATTTTTAAAAGATTAGCCACATCAAAACACAAAACACTATGAATTGGGCCAAATTTCAGTTTCTTGGGAGTGTTTATGTTTTGGCATCATTTGGGTTTTGACTCTGGGTTTGGCATCATAACAATTTCTTGGCAGCACAGAAGGAGATAGGAGACTAGCAGTCTGCTTCCATCTTTTCAACGAATTCATACTACTTTTCAAGACTTTACGCAATACAATACTTATAGAGAAGCTTGATGAAATTTTCAGTTGGAATGCTTTAAAAGCAGTCTAGGAAAGAAGCAGGGCAGACTTTTCTTTTGCATTATGAAAGCTGCTTGCAAACCAAAAATGTTAAATAAAACAGTCCCTTTAACTGTCATCAGGAAAAGTAGGCCTCCATTTTAATTTCCTTGGCTGGGTCGAAACATGTATACCCAGAGGTGGAACACGGCAGAAGGGAACAATTTCCCAGGCAGCTGTGTTACCTAGTTCAGTCTTAATTTAGTCTGGCAAGCACATCAGGCAAAAGACACAGTTCACTTTCTGTCATTTCAGTTTGCCTGGGTGTGTCACAACAAATGATGTTCAGCTGAACAAGTTATTGTTACATCATGTGGTTAAAACTTTTTGGCATCTCTCCAGTCCACTGGGACACTAACAGCAGCTGTTCTTCTCTTACGTTTCCCTCTCTGACCTTGACTTTTCTTTTCAATCAGGGAGTGACTGGATTTCACGCCTCTACTGTAACCTGTGGGATTGGGTGGTGTGGCAAAGTGGATCTGGGTGTTTTTTCTTCAATAAAACAGCTGCTTTTTTTCTGCCTCATCTGTCACGGTAGTTCGATTGACTTTTTTTTTAAATTGCTGGCTTTGGTGGAATATAGCTGTACCTATCTGGAAATGCAAGTATATATGTTTCATCGCTAGTATTGCTTATGCACCTGATTTTTATTCTCTTTGGTGAAATGGGCCTAGTTTCTGTTAAGGACCTCATCCTGATTGAAGGCTCTGGTAATGCTAACTGTGGTTTACTAAAGCTTGGGTTTCTGCTCATTCACAGGGAGTCTATGGAAATTCTAAACAGGCAGGTAGTACCCAGATTCAGACATCTCACCTTCCATTTCCGCTGATCCAGTTTTCATCGGGAGGGGATGAGGTGAATGGTTTACCCAAGCTGGGTCATTCAAATTCCATTCTGAGGTCACAATGGCATAATTTTCACAGTTAGGGACAAAAAAACTGCAAATGTTAGAATCCAAGGTAGACAAGCAGAAGGCTGAAAAAACACGGCAAGCCAGGCAGCCTCAGGAATTGGAAAAGTCAACATTGTGGGTTTAACACTGTAGCAAGGACCTTAACCCAAAGGGTGGAAGTTACAGACAAAAAGGCTTGATTGTTTTATGCAGATGGAGACCTTCTCTATCGTCATGAAAATAATGCCAGATATCTAAATCTCAAAGTCCCACCCCATACCTTGTCCTGCCATTTTTGGCAAGGAGGCAGCAAGAGCAGGTTGCAGTTTGCACAACAGCTTCCTTCAGTCGGATGTGATTTCTCCTTGTGGTATGTTCAAAACAAGACTCACATCCTATAAAACCTGGTAAGAGAATATCTAAACTTACCACAGTTATTTAAAGAGGCAGACTGTCCTTTTGGAGAAACAAGATACTCTTTTATATATAGTCCAGGGACACCTTTGGGAAGAGATCAGTGCCCTTTGGCATTGTTAAAAGTAGACATGAATTTTTGTAAATGTGCATAAACTGGATATAGGTTTGCTCACTTAGCTGGAAGGTTCATTTTGTTTTTTTTTCAGACATTTCATCACCATACAAGGTAACATCTTGCGTCAGCCTCCAAACAAAGCACTGCTGGTGTTTCCTGCTTTCTATTTATATGTTTGTGTTTCCTTGGGTTGGTGATGTCATTTCCTGTGGTGACATCATTTCCTATGGTGATGTCATTTCCAGTTCTTTTTCTCAGGAGGTGGTAAATGGGATCCAAGTCAATGTGTTTGTTGATAGAGTTCCAGTTGAAATGTCATGCTTCTAGGAATTCTCGCGCATGTCTCTGTTTGGCTTGTCCTAGGATGGATGTGTTATCCCAGTTGAAGTGGTGTCCTTCCTTACCTGTATGTAAGGATACTAGTGAGAGAGGGTCATGTCGTTTTGTGGCCAGTTGATGTTCATGTATCCTGGTGGCTAGTTTTCTGCTTGTTTGTCCAATGTAGTGTTTGTTACAGTTCTTGCACGGTATTTTGTAGATGACATTAGTTTTGCTTGTTGTCTGTATAGGGTCTTTCAAGTTCATTAGCTACTGTTTTAGTGTGTTGGTGGGTTTTTGGGCTACCATGATGCCAAGGGGTCTGAATAGTCTGGCAGTCATTTCCAAAATGTCTTTGATGTAGGGGAGAGTGGCTAGGGTTTCTGGATGCGTCTTGTCTGCCTGTGTAGGTTTGTTGCTGAGACTCTTTGGATTTGTCAAGCTCATTGGAACTCTCAAAGGGAACTGACAGTACGTCACTTATATGGCCAGCCTTTTCTTTTCTTAAAACTGGCTGCAGCCGAGCTATGGGCAAATTCTCCCAGAAAAGTCCACAAAATATCTGGGAAAGTTTAAAAAATGTCATCCCTGTGGTTGAATCCGTAAGTAGCAATTACAAACTCAGTGAGCAGCTACTCCTCCACTCGTGGGCTGTTCCTCTCCCATGCTTGTTATTGCTAGTTCCACAAGCTGAAAAGGTTGGGGGAGGGGGCGGGAGAAGAAGGCTGCAAGCTTAGGGCGGTGACAGGAGGTGGCTGTTAGCAGGCTGAGGGGTAGAAGGAAGCTTCCCCCTACTTATACAGTGGGAGGCAGCAGCTGCAAGAAAGCTAGGAACAAGAAGGAGATTGGAAGGGGAATGAGCACAATAGGTACTGGGTGACTTGACATGTAAGATCTAAGAAGAAGGTGGTGTGGATGATTTGGCATGCATTGACTGACAAGTGTTGACATGAGGTTTACAAGAGGCTGTGGGTGTGGGCAGAGCATGGGATACATGGGATACATGGGCCTCTAAGGGACTGTAGGTTGGATAGGAGAGTCTGGGCCTTGCATGTCAGGGAAGGGGCTTGGGCAGGAGGGATGGAGAAGTGTGAGATGGCCTAATCCCTAACAAGGAAACTGAGCCAAAGTAGCAACAAACCAAGATGAGTCTTTTAACAACACATCCTGGCACTCAGCAGTCCTTCTGACAGCCTCCAATCTGTTGCTGAAGCAGTGGATCCAAATCCATTACACACGCCACCTCTCTTCCATTACCCTCAATAAACTCCATAGGATAAAGTTCCCATAATTCTGCTGAGTTCCTCCCATGTGGGCTCAGCAAGAAGAAGTTCCACTACCTTACTCATGTACTCCTCATGCAAGCTGACACCTCAGGTTTATAGAATGGCCCATCCTTAGAGTTTTGCAGGAAGGCAGTTTCAGACTATTGGTAACAGTCAAAGGATCGATTAACGAGCTGTTATCCAATAAGGAAGATTGGCCAGAAACCAAGCTTCAACTTCCTGTAAAATAGGAAATAATAGGATGTTGATCCACATGTTGCATGATGTCTGCAAAAATAAAACAAAACTGCACAGGCTTTCAAATTCAAAAAAGGTTATAAGAATGTGGAAGTTGTCAGTAAGGTAATTATGTTGAAAGCTAACTAAGAGCCATTGCTTTGGGAAATATTTTGCATTATTACAGAAAGACTAAGTTGGCCTGAATAAAATAAGTGAATTTAATACATGTGTTCACATGCAGAAAAATAAAGCAACTTAATGACTTATATCACATCACATCCTATTCAGTGTGTCCTTGATCTGCCTTGAAAGAGATTGAGAAAGTACACATGCAAAAGGCATACATTTCCAGTTTAGATCACAGAGGGATACTATTGTTACAGCACTAGGTTACACTATTTTTATAGTTGGATATTAGACTACATAAGCACACCCTGAAATATAAGATGCAGAAATTGTTATGGAATTGACAATCAACATTGTACCCAAGAGAATACTGAAAAAAAGAAACTAAGCTTGTAGAAACATGTTGCTGGACAAAGTAAGGAAAGCTTTATTCTGCATCAGGCTGTATTATATCTGATCTGGGAGAGCTTACTGCTGTCACTGAAGCTCTAAATTGGGAAGATTTCCCATGCCTGCCTCTAACTTTGTTCAGTATAGTGAGCACAACAGCAATTGTTATTACAAAGGGACTGAGAATGCAGAGCCCTGTGTTCTTTATGGAAAGGGGCAATAGTAACATCAGCTACAATCCAGACATCATTCCAGGATAAAGATTACCAAGGCAATCTCAAACAATTGACCCTTTAACATCTTCCTCATTGATCAATATGGAAATTGCGTAGGTATGCTCTGTTCACAAAAAGCAGAACAAATCCAATCCAGTCAATTACCACTCCATCAGTCTTTTATTGATCATCAGTAAAGTGATGGAAGGTGTCATCAACAGTTCTATCAAGCAGCACCTGCTCAGCAATAACCTGCTCAGTGATGCCCAGTTTGGGTTTCACTAGGACCACTCAGCTCCTGACCTCTTTACAGCCATCGTTCAAACATGGACAAAAGAGCTGAATTCCAGTGGTGAGGTGACAGTGGTAGCCCTTGACCAAGTGTGGCATCAAAGAGTTCCAGTAAAATTGGAATCAATGGGTATCGGGGGCACTGTCTCTGCTGGTTGGGGTCATAACTGGCACAAAGGAAGATGATTGTGGTTGTTGGAGGTTAGTCATCTCAGTTCCAAAACAATTCTGCAGGAATTCCTCAGGTTAGTGTCCTAGGCTCAACCATCTCCAGCTGCTTCATCAATGATAAGGTCAGAAGTGGAGATGTTCACCAATGACTGCACAGTGTTCTGCACCATTTGTAACTCCTCAAATACTAAAGCAATATCCAGGCTTGGGCTGACAAGTGACAGGCAACATTCATGCCATACAAGTCCCAAGCAATGACTATCTCCAATAAGAGACAATCCAACTAGCACTCCTTGACATTCAATTGCTTTAACATCCACAAATCCCCCCATTATCAACATCCTGGGAGTTTCCATTGACTAGAAACTCAAATGAGCTTGCAACATAAACACAGAGGTTCCATTAGCAGGTCAGCGGCTCGGAATCTTGCAGCAGATAACTCACGTCCTGACTCCCCAGAGCCTGTCCACCATTTACCAGGCAAAGCTCCAACAACAATCAAGAAGCTTGACAACATCCAGGACAAAGCAGCCTACTTAATTGAGACCACATCCACAAGTATCCACTCTCCCCATCACCAATGCTCAGTCACATCAGAGTACACTATCTCCAAGATGCACTGCACAAATGCACAAATTTTGTTGTCATCTGTAAACGTACTGACCATGCCTCCTATATTCCCACCAAACCATTTACATAAATGACAGATCCAGCACCAATCCTTGTGGCACACTGCTGGTCACAGGGCTCCAGTATGTACAATATCTCTGGTCATCCAGTGTTCGCTACTCCTGCCAGCCTTGCCTTCATGCTAACGGGAACATGCTGGCCCTGAACTCATGTTATCTCATTTTTAAATAGATTGGAGTGTATTCATTGTAAGGAGAGGTTAGACAAACTTGGATTGTTTTCACTAATTTATTAGTGACCAAGGGGTGACCTGATAGAAGCATATAGAATTATGAGAGACATGGACAGGATGGATATTCAGAGTCTCTTTTGCAGGGTGGAAATGTCAAATAACAGGGGGAAAATGTTTAAGGAGAGAGAGGAAAAACATAAAGGAGATATGCGAGGCAAGTGTTTTTACACAGACGATCATGGGTGCCTGGAATGCCTTCCCAGGAGAGGTGGTCGAACCAAATACAGTAACGAAGTTTAAGAGGCATTTAGGCAGACACATGAAGAGGCAGAGAATAAAGGGATATGGACAATGTGCTAGCAGATGGGATTAGTTTAGAATGGCAGCATGGTTGGCACAGACATGGTGGGCCGAATGGCCTGTATCTGTGTTGCACTGTTCTATGTTCTAAAAGCCTCCCCACTTCCAAACCTCCCTTTAGCTTCCCTCAATCAATTTTTGTAAGTTTCTGTCAAGTACCATCAATGTTGGCCCTGCCTCAATTTAAAACTTTAACTTGTGGAACAGACTTATCCTTTTCCCTAACTGTTTTAAAACTATTAGGATTATGGTCACTTGTCCTAAAGTGCTCCCCTACTATTACCTCAGTCACTTGCTCTGCATTATTTCCCAAAAGCAGGTTGAGTTTTGCCCCTTCTCTATAGTAGGGCCATCTACTTATTGATTGAGAAAATTTTCCTAAAAACACTTACAAATTCCTCCTCATGCAAGCCCTTAACACTTTGACAGTCCCAGTCTATGTTTGGAAAATTAAAATCTTCAATTATGACAACCCCATTATTCTTACAGCTGTCTGTAATCTCCTACATAGTTGCTCCTCAATTTCCTGGTGACTATTGGAGGGCCTACAGCACAATCTCATCAAGATGATCATCCCCTTCTTATTTTACAGTTTTGCCCATATCGCTTCACTGGACAATCCCTCAGTGCTACTGTGATGTATTCCCCAATCAAAAACACCACTCCCCCTCCTCTCTTGCCTCCCTGTTTATCCTTCCTGTAGCATCTGTTTATTTGCATTAGTTTCTTAATCAATTCTATATGAATTCTTCTTAAAGTCCTATTATCTGTTTAAACCCTAAATGATCTTGCTATAAATTTGTTTCTGTCGGTCAATTTCATTCCAGTAATGTCTGGCTCAGCTGCAACTCTAATAACTTCTGTACTCTGATTTTTATTAAAGTTTTGAGTTTCGTTATTCCACTGCTCCTCCTCCCATTGTTTCACTGTGTTATGGACACTTGCAGTGATGTTAGTTTGCAACTATTGAGAACAGTTGGAAGTTGTATAACGCTGACAGTGATATGCCATTTGTATTGACTACGATCTATAGCTTAACAACACAACATTAAGACATTGGTCTTCACTAATACTTTTATTGTTTACACTTTTCACTCAGTATCTCCACTCACATGAGGATGGTGGGATGAATCGGTCACATGAATAAAATCATATTCACATGCAAACCTCTTAAACTGCTTATTTCCAAACTATGACTCTTGTTTGCTAGCACAATGTCTGGAATGCCAGTTGTGTAGATTTTCTTGAGTGGATCAGTCACCACCTCTGTTCTGGTTCTGTACTGACAATTTGTTTGAAACCATCTTGAATAACAGTCTTGGGAGATTTTACATTTAAACTCAAATAAATCTTTTCCAAACAATCCCATGGCCTTGATGGAAGAGATGACAGTAGTCATGTTTGCTTTCTTCTCTTGGCTACTTACATAGAAAGGAATCCAGTTAACAATCATTTCCTGTATTAACTGAGAAACACTTGGCCATTATATTGATTGCTGTACTCTTGTACAACACATTTAATAATCAAATGTAATTAATGAATTCGCTGTAGAATCTCAAAGAATCTAAACCTTGTAATGTGAATTTTTCATTGAATTCATTCTCACTCTTATTCAAGGCATCAAAGACAGTAAGATGCCTGTGCTATCTAAGTATGGTATGATAGTGGATCGAACAGTACAGTAGAGGAACAGGCCCTTCAGCCCACCATGTCTGTGCCAATCATTATGCTCATCTGAACTTATCCCATCTGTCTGCACATGGTTTGTACCTCTACATTCCTTACCTGTTCATGTGTCTGTCTAAATATCCATTAAATGTTGTTATAGTATTTTTTCTACCCCTTCACTGGCTGTTTGTTCCAGTCACCTCTACCACTGTCTGAGTAAACAACTTGCCTCCCATATCCCTTTTAAACTGCTCCCCCCCCCCCCCCTCACATTAAACATATGTCTCCTAATATTTGACATTTCCACCCGAGGAAAAAGACTCCAACTCTCTGCTCTATCTATGCCTCTCATAATTTTGTATACTTCTAAAAGGTCACCCCACAGCCTCTGATGCTCTAGCAAAAGCAATCCGAGTTTGTCCAACCTCTCCTTATAGCTAATACATTCCATGGGTGCTTGCTAATACAATCCTTGAAGATTCAAGTGGTTCCAGAAATGGATCAAACACAGAGAATGCTGGAGAAAATCAACAGGTCGGGCAGAATCTGTGAAGAGAAAAACAGAGTTAATGTTTGAAGAATCATACCAGTTCTTATTCAGCCAAGTGTGAGACTATATATGATCAGTTGAAGTGGGGTTTACAGTTCAGCATGAAATGCCTAGCTGCACCTGTGTTTACCAAAGTGATGACAGGGCAGTGATTGAAAAGGTATGTGACTACTAAATTATTTATGATCCACTGTCAACAACATTTTAAAAGTGGAAAAGTCATCAAATGTATTAGAATATTCACAAAATAAAGTGCTTTTCTGTATCGGGGAGACAGGATGCTAACTTGCAGATTGCTTCAGAGAACAACTCTGGGACATCCGCACAAATCAACCCCATCACCCCGTGACTGAATACTTTAACTCCCCCTCCCACTCTACCAAGGACATGCAGGTCCTGGGCCTCCTCCTTTGCCAAACCCTAACCACCTGACGCCTGGATGAAGAACGCCTCATCTTCTGCCTTGGGACCCTTCAACCACACGGGATTAATGTGGATTTCACTGGCTTTCTAATTTCCCTTTCCCCACCTATCCCAGTCCCAAGCCTCCAACTCGGCACTGCCCTCTTGACCTATCCATCATCTTTCCCATCTATCCACTCCACCATCCTCTCCAACCTATCAACTCCCCACCCACCTTCATCTACCTATTGCATTCTTAGCTACCTTCCCCCAGCCCCACCCCCTCCCATTTATCTCTCAGCACCCTAGCTCACAAGCCTCATTCCAGAAGAAGAGCTTATGCCCAAAATGTCAATCCTTCTGCTCCTCAGATGCTGCCTGACCTGCTGTGCTTTTCCAGCAGGACACTCTCGACTCTGATCTCCAAGATCTGCAGTCTTCCCTTTCTCCTGATTCTCTGTATTGCACAATAGTGGAAGACTAATCCAATTTGAGATCTAGAAGTAATTGTTTGAACTATCCTTTTTTTTGCTGTTTGGCTGTTTGAAATTGTTGACATTTGTTTGAACTTCTGAATACTTTCAAAAGTCTTAATGGATTCTGATTGCTTGGCTATCTTCTCATCAACATTAGAAGTCACTCGTAGACAAGGATGACTCTCTTCCACTCTAAGGGTGAGTTTGTAAGTGGCTGTACAGACCGATGTGGCATTCACAGGCTCTGTTATACTTGGGGTAGAAGGTGGTTGCAGGAAGGGTTGGGTGGGGTTTTTGGTGTGGCAGTTTTCACCTGGATTCCACTTTTTCCCGATGGCTAGTATCGAGGTGCTCGATGCTTTCCCGCTTGCTCCTCCTCCATTTTGGGCAGTCTTGGGCCAGTGATTCCCAGGTGTCTGTGGAAATGCCGCATTGTTCCAGTGAGACCTTGAGGGTATCACTTCCTCTGTCAACCTGGAGCTCACTAGCCGTTTCAAAGCGAGAATAGGATACCTGCTTGAAGAGTCTCGTGTTGGTTATGTGGGTTATGTCTAGCCTATTGTAGCCGATCAAGGGCGGTCAATGCCTCAATGCTGGGGATGTTGGCCTGGTTGAGGACGTTGGTGTTGGTGCATCTTTCTTCCTCACGGATTATGGGGATCTTGCGTAGGCAGCGTTGGCGGTACTGCTCCAGTGCCTTGAGGGGTCTGCTGTAGACTGTCCATGTCTCAGAACTATGTAGGAGGGTGGGAACCCCCACGGCTCTAAACCATGAGCTTGGTGTTGGATCTGATGATGTTGGCTTTGAACACCCTTTTCCTCAAGCAGCCAAAGATTGCACTAACACAATGGAGGTGGTGCTGGATCTCTTTGTCAATAGCTGCTTTGGCCATCAGGACATTCCCGAGGTATTGGAAATGGTCAATGTTCTTTAAGGCTTCCCACATCTCTTGATGATCAGTGTTCACTCCACCATGCCAGACAGGTTGGTGGAGGGCCTTCATCTTGAGGATGTGAGATCCATGCTGTCATATACCTTTGTAAAGATGTGGAAAATGGTCTGGAGTACATACTCAGAGATTGCACATGAGAAAGCATCATCTGTGGACTGCAGCTCGATGACATGGGTTGGGGTGGCTTTGGTTTTGGATTGGAGGCAGCAGAGGTTGAAAAATTTGCCACTGTTTCCGTAAGTTAGCTCCACTCTGGCACGGAGCTTGTTGGCCGTGAGGTGAAACATTGCAGCGAGGTCAATGAAGAACAATGTCGGGGCGATGATGCAGCCCTGCTTGACACCAGTCTGAATGGGGAATGGGTTGGTGGTGGAGCTACTTTTCACTATCACAACTTCCATGTTGTTGTCTTGGAGCAAGGGAAGCATAGTGTCAAACATCATAGTGCAACCAAAGCTGAAAAGGACACTCCATAACGCTTCCCGATTGACGGTGTCAAAGGCCTTTGTTAGGTCACGTACACGGGAAGGTTTTTTTCTCTACATTTCTCCTGCAGCTGTTGCCAAGTGAAAATCATGTCTGTTGTGCCCCTCTGTGGGCAACAGCCACATGATTCCAGGAGGTCAAGCAGGGCTACGTCACCGCTATTTTCTAAAGTACTAATTGATACTGTAATGTAGAGCTTGTTTATTCAAACATGGAGAATGAGACTTTAATACTTTTGATGGATTTGTTAGTTCCTGAAGAGGGTAATAGTTTTTTCAATGCCTGTTCAATTAAAATGTGTTTAATGAGCTTCAAAAGAGAACAATGTCTTTTGTAAATACCTATAGTAATTGCTGCTTTTCCTTCTGACAAAATCTATAATCTTCTGAAGAGGATGGGTGGTTCGTTGGAACTGAACAAATGTCTTTTAATCTGGAACTTTCAACATTTTCCTGACTTTAGGCCATTCCACTCCACAAGATAAAAATCCTACGTGCTAGTCCCATAGAGTCATATGCAACATCACGACTCTAAGATTAAGGGGAGGTGATGGACTAGTGGCATTACCACTAAACTATTAATCCAGAAACTCAGCTAATGTTGTGGAGATCTTGGTGCTGGAATTTAAATTCAATTTTTTAAGAAATTGGAATTAAGAATCTATTGATGATGATGTTGAAACCATTGTCAATTGTCAGAAAAACCCATTGAGATAATGAGTGCCCTTTAGGGAAGGAAATCTGCCATCCTTTCCTGGTCTGGCCTACATGTGACTCCAGACCCACAGCAATGTGGTTAACTCTTAACTGTCTGAGATGGCCTAGCAAGCCAAGGGCAGCTAGGGATGGGCAATAAATGCTGGCCAGTCAGCGGCACCCATGTCTAGGCAAAAGTGAGGACTGCAGATGCTGGAAACCAGAGTTTAGATTAGAATGGTGCTGGAAAAGCACAGCAGGTCAGGCAGCATCCGAGGTGCAGGAAAATTGACATTTCGGGGAAAAGCCCTTCATCGGGAATGGTATCCATGTCTCATGAGTGAATTTTAAAAGAACTGTTTTTCTAATAAACCTGTGCAGATATGTTATTACACACCTGTGGAGCAGGTACAACTTGAACCCGGGCCTCCTGGTCCTAGGGTAGGGACACTACCACTGCATCACAAAAGGGCCCTTATGACTTCAGAATTAATCCTATCACAGGCCTCCTCCAACATGGAAATTCCAGCCAAGGCCTTTGGAGGAACTCATCTTATCCATAACCATGGAAACAGTGTTACTGATACGAGCAACACATTTAAGGGGAGATCAAGACAAGAATAGACAATAAAATCTGAAATGTGCATGCATGGAAAGAGAAAATTATTTTCATTTTTCTCAAACTATCCTCTTTGGGAGAATTAAATCATGTTTCCATCACTGCTTTTGTAGTGTTTTTACTGGTTCCTATGTTTAAATAACTGATCTAATAGAATGACTATCCACTATTCAGTTATCATTTCCCCCATGTTTCAGACCTCATAAGCATATGATTGACCCAATTTCATTTTGTAGTCCAGAACAATACCCATGCTTCATTTATTTATTTAGACCATAAGATTTCTCTGCGGTTGACATAAAATCCATTTGGAAGCATGGTTTTGGCAGTTCTGCACCACTTTGTGACCACGGAGTAGCAATGTCCCAGATGTATTAAAATTCATAATCAGTTAGTATTTGCAACCTTCTGGCAACCTTCTGGAATCACAAAGTGGGAAGAAGCTTGGAGTTATAGTTTGTTATTTCGAATGGACATTTTAATGTCATGTTAATGGAAAGGTGGAGAAGCTTTCGAAAAAGTTCATTTCAATTTTTTAACAGAATACACTCCATCTTTCAAATCAAATGAGGAACGATTTTGGATCTGAAGTATATGAAAGTTCTTTAAACTTTCTGCAAAATGCCAAGCACAGCAATTTCATTTTCGTAAATATGAATTTTTAACAACTATCATCAAGATTGCTAACTGTTGTAAATAGTGACATCAGACCAACTAAGAAAAACACAACTTTATGTTAGTTCATGTCTTTCATTGGATATAACTGTCCGCTATGGCCACTACAAGAGGCATGAGCATGTTTTGCCAAGCAAACATAGCCTCCTAACTTTTCCACTCTCACATCCTTTACACACAGCTATGTATTGCTTTCCAAGTTTTATGCCGAAAGGTCAGGATTTCCTGAGCAGGAGATACAGCATGTTAATATTAATTTTTAAAGTGATACTTGCAATTCCAATATGGTTGGAGACAACTAATTAACAAAGGACAGCAGGACTGCTTATCTCCTGCAAATTGCTTTGAATTGTTACTTAGCTTAACTGTGTTCCTGGATCAGCCAGGAGAAAAATTACTCTGCTCCCAATACAATCCTAACCCTAAGTGAAGCCGTAATTAGGTGGAGTATAGAACAAAACACAATCTCTACAGCAATAGTCCATTGAAGACTTGATGCATGTACAGATCCAGGGCACAAACTCATCCATAGAATCCCTACAATGTGGAAGCAGGCCATTCAGCCCATTGAGTCCACACCAACCCTCCAAATCTTGTTGAAAGAGCTCAAATGTAGACATGAGTTACAGAGCTAATCAGTAACAATCTGTGATGCCTTTATAATCAGAAAGATGACAGATATTCTGTCAGCTTTCATCATTCAATGGCAGTCACTTGATTGTTGTATGGAAGGACAATTGAAGAATTAGCTGTGAAATTATTTCTCTGTACCTAATCTATAAGAAGCATTTGTGGAGAAATGAATCAAACTTTAAACTTGCTTTGCTTTAAGGAGAATAACCCCCAATTTTTCCCTTTTCTACACAAATTTAAAGTTCCTCATCACTGGTATAATAACTAATAGGCTTTGCTTTATTCTAAAACAACAAGTAAAAGATTGTAGTACTAGGAATCTGACATTAAAAAATCAGATTATTTGGCAAATACTCAGGGGATCAAGCAGTATCTGATTGTCCCAACTGAGCAGTTCCAGCATATTCTGTCACCACTGCGATCACACTTGTATGCTTGCATGTATAAAGCTAAGGGTCCCATGTGCTTCTTTTCAGTAGCCTTCCCAACTTGTCATCCTACCTTCAAACGTCCGTCAACCAATCTTTCAGTTCCTGCAACTTCTTTAGAATTATAACTATAGAATCAATTGACACACTTCAGCCTCCCTACTAAAATGAAAATAACCCTCTTAAACCTCTCACTATCGTTTCTTCCATTGTTAACCCCCATGATAATTGTGAGGGAGCTCTTGGTCTGCTTAGTCATTTGGTTTAAGACCACCCAACCAACTGCCTCTATCACTTGTTTCTCTTCCCCTAGCCATTTTCCTCATGTACTCCCTTTCCCACACAAGCTGAAGCCACAATCTTCTGTCCCCTCACCACAAATTTAGTTCCACACCAGACATCATGGGAAGGATGTCAAGAAAAGATGCAAGAGATAAGCCTGATATGGTACCAGCGATGGAGCACTTTAAATGTATGTAGAAATAGGAGAGGTTGGGGGTTATTCACCTTAAAGCAAACTTGAAATTTTCTCTCATTTCTCTCCTATCTCCCCTTAGCACCCTTAAAGCTCATTTAGTTCATGGGATCCACCTCATGCTCATTTGACACCATTCTCACTGAATGGATGATGACCATTCAACTTCCCTTCCTGGCTCTCATGTTGACATTGTTAATGGTTCTCTCTCTTCAGGAATTGTTCCCCTTTTCTTCAAATCCAGTGCCGTTACCCCTCATCTCAAGAAAACAGCTCTCGATCCTACTGCTTTTAAACCTTGCCATTCATATCCTCTTTCCTCTCCAAAGCCATGTTGTCACCTGATAAATCCTATCAGCCTTTTCCAGAACTCCAAGTTTCAATTGCTTCAATCAGTTTTCCAACCTTACCACAGTGTCTAAATGTTTCAAATGAAAGTCTCAAAAGATATCCAATCTGATGGACTGTGATGATACTGTGGTTTTAAGAGGTGTATTTTGTCCTGTTTTCTTTGATTTAGAAAGGATTTTGAGACAGATGTACTGAACAGACTGCTCAAAGCCAATAAAGTAAACAGCTTGTGAAGCCTTGGTTTTTTTTAAGTTGGAATAGTAGAAGCAGCCTGTGTGGTGCGGTCAAATTCCCACCGAACCAGGATGTTTAGTTTTGACTCTCTGCAGTTGCTGGGTTCTTGAAGCTGGATGTGGAAGCTCTAATTCCTCTCTCTGTTACAGCTAAGAGCTGGGGATCTCTTCCTGCTGCTAGAATTGAATGTGGGACAATCTATTTTACTGACTTTGCCTTTGCTAAGGGTGTGTTTATGAAATGTCACAATATTGGAAAGTTAATTAGTTGTAGTTAATATATATTATTTTGTTAAGCATTTTGATAGGGTTACAGTTCAGCCAATTCTTTTATTTTCTTTTTATTTTGTCTGTGTTTTAACAATGCTGTAAATATTAAATGTGTTTTGTTAAAAGTCAAGGAGTTTGACAAATCAAATTGCATCTGGAATGCAACACCTTCCCTTTAAAATAAGAAATAAAAAGACTATCTCCTATTTTGAGACGGTTTGGTCTCATCCAAAACAGGACCAAGATAAAGAAGCCCTGTTAGTGTCTCTTGACTTCTCTCGTAGACTTTGACATTTAATCACACAATCCTCCTCCAACTCTTCTTCATCATCATCAAGAAGGTTTTAGCTTCCCTCGTTACAATCTGATCTACCCAGTAATAGCCAAGGACTCTCCTGAAATGGTTTCCCTTCCTCCTACTGTACCTCATTCCCTCTTTTCTCACGAAGGATCTGTGCTTCATTCCTTCACATTTTTCATCTACATGCTACTCCTTGACAAGAACGTCCAAAAACTCAGCATCATTCACACTGCTGTGCACACAATTCACAATCACTTCTCCCAACCCTTCCAATGCCCCTAATGTCCCACATTGCTTGTCCCACATCCAGTGTTGCATGAGCAGAAATTTCATCCAACTTAGGTTTTGAGAAGAACAAAGCCACCATCTTCTGTCAGACCCCCCATCACAAATCCAGTTCTGTAGCTACCAATCCATTCCTCTCCCTGAAAATGACCTAAGGCTGTTTGAAACTGATTGCAATTGCGGTTACATTTTTGATGAGCTTTTGACCACCAATCACATATGGCTGTAAAGTAATCAGAATTGATGGTTGCTTCGGGCTGTCTGCTCCTGAAACCCTCATCAATGGTTTTATCACATCAAGATCTGACTTCTCAATGCACTTTGAGCTGTTCTCCCATGTCCTACTCTCTGTAAATGTAAGACTATCCCAAATAAATCTTGTGTTCTGCCATAACCTTGATGCTTGCTGACCTGCACTGCCTCTCAGTTAAGCAACACTTTGATTTTAAAGTCCTCACTCTTGATTTCAGGTTTCCCCATAGAGTCATTGAGTCATAGAGATGTGCAGCATGGAAACAGACCCTTTGCTCCAATCTGTCCATGTCGACTAGATATCCCAACCCAATCTAGTCCCACCTGCCAGCACCTAACCCATATCCCTCCAAACCCTTCCTATTCATATACCCAGCCAAATGCCTCTTAAATGTTGCAATTGTACCAGCCTCCACCACATCCTCTGGCAGCTCATTCCATGCATGTACCACCCTCTGTGTGAGAAAGTTGCCCCATAGGTCTCTTTTATATCTTTCCCCTCTCCCCTCTCACCCTAAACCTATGCCCTCTAGTTCTGGACTCCCCCATCACAGGAAAAAGAACTTTGTCTATTTATCCTATCCATGCCCCTCGTGATTTTATAAACCTCTATAAGGTCAACCCGCAGCCTCCGACGCTCAGGGAAAACAGCCCCAGTCTGTTCAGCTTCTCCCTGTAGCTCAAATCCTCCAACCCTGGCAACATCCTTGTGAGTCGTTTCTGAACCCTTTCAAGTTTCACAACATCTTTCCGATAGGAAGGAGACCAGAATTGCACACAATATTCCAACAGTGGTCTAACCACTGTCTTGTACAGCCACAACATGACCTCCCAACTCCTGTACTCAATACACTGAACAATAAAGGCAAGCATACCAAATGCCTTCTTCACTATCCTATCTATATGTGACTCCACTTTCAAGGAGCTATGAACCTGCACTCCAAGGTCTCTTTGTTCAGCAATACTCCTCCTCGCTACTCCATAATATCCTCCAGCCCTCCTGTATGTATCCAATCTGTGCTCGTCGAGAATCCCCAACTTTAACAAGTCCCTTTAGTTACAGCTGTGAGGAGCATTTCCCAGAGTATTAGCACTCAGGAGAACTTAAATTGGTAAAGTAGGGAGCCATGTGTCAGATGAAATATTTAGTGAAAGATACTAAAGATTTAATTGAACGATAAAGTTTTAATTGAATGATAAAAATTTAATTGCACAATATTATTGCCACCAAGAGACTACAATGCAAGTTCTTGTTCCTGGGATAGCAGAATTGTTATATGAAAAAGATTGGGCAAACTGGGCTTATATTCTCTCAGATTTTGAAGACTGAGAGGTGATCTCATTAAAATCTGCAAACTACTTAAAGGGATAGACAGAGTAGGTACAGATAAGTCACTTTGCTTGGTGCCCTCGTCGCTGGAATTTACTCCCTAAACTCTCCAAAGTGTTGCCTCTCTTTGTTTCTTTAACATAACCCCAGCATCCTTGGCAGTCCCTTGCAGACAAGGATGACTCTTTTCCACTCTCAGGGTGAGTCCATAGGTGGCTGTACAGGCCCATGCAGCATCCACAGGCCTGTTACATTTTGGGCAGAAGGTGGTGGCAGGAAGGGGGTAGTGGAGCGTTGGTGTGGCGGCGTGCTCCTTGTTCTGTTCTTGCCTCGCTTCTGCATTTTCCCAACGACAAGTCTCAAGAGGCTCAACGCCTTCCCGGATGCTCCTCCTCCATTTCAGACAGTCTTGGGCCAGTGATTCCCAGGCGTCTGTGGGAAAACCACACAGTGAAGCCTTGAGGGGATCACTGAAGCACTTCGTCCATCAAGCCGGGGCTCACCTGCTGTTTTGAGGCTGGGAGTAGAGCACCTGCTTGGGGAGTCTCATGTCGGTCATGTATACCTTAATGTATACCTCTTTGAACAAACATTTAGTTATCCGTTCCAATAGCTCCTTATATAGCACGCTGTTGAATTCTGTTTTGCTCCTGTGAAGCACTTTGGGATATTATAATATTTTAAATGATTTTATAATATTTTAAATACACATTGTTGTATCACTTTATAGTTTTCTTCACAAGGAACATACGAACGTAGGAACAGGAGTAGGCCATTTAGCCCATTGAGACTGTTCCACCATTTAATACTAATTGTGATTGAACACTTTAATGATTTTACCCACAATATTCCCATAACCCATTGAGAGACAAAAATTTATCAACCTCTTCCACAGCCCTCTGGGGTATAGAATTCCAAAGATTCACCACATCTCTGTCTCAAATGGTATTCCCTTAAATTGAAATTGTGCACATTAGTTCTAAACAGAGGAAAAATACAGTCAAACCTTCACTGTGCACTTGTTGCAGCCTCTTCATTTTTTCTTTACTCATCAATGAAGGTCAATTAAGGATGTGGTCAAAATCTGCCACCCATCATTCTAGATTTTGAGCTTTATCTGTAAGGATCATTAAACTGTTGGCCATGAAGATTGTGATGAACTAGTAACCTGAGGCTTTTAGCCAGATTTCAGAGCATGATAGAATCTCTTTCAGTCTTTGTGGTCAGCAAGTGACTGGAGTCTGATGCTTTCTGATTCAGCTTTGCATTTCCCTGTTCTTGAATCGGACAGCCATTTGGATGTCCTTCCCAGTGAATGCATACCTACTGCTTCTTCATTTACTCAGCTCCACAAGGTTTGTGACAGATAGATGAGAGAAAGTTGACAAACATGACTTGCATGTGAATTGGATAATAGTGAGGCAAAGTTATATAGTATCAGTTGTACTCTCTCAGCCTGATGTACCTTGGCCCAATGGCATTACAAATCTAGATAGTTGATGATAGAACTAGATGTGGTGGGTGACAGGGATTTTTTTGTGTCTTGTCAAGTTCCACATGTTACAGAACATCCTAAATTGACAAACCAATAGGACTTGAGATGACATCTATTTAGAGTCATAGAGATGTACAGCACCGAATCAAACCCTTCAGTCCAACCTGTCCATGCCAACCAGATATTCTACCCAATCTAGTTCCACGTGCCAGCACCTAGCCCATATCCCTCCAAACCTTTCCTATTCATATACCCATCCAAATGCCTTTTTGAATGTTGCAACTGTACCAGCCTCCACCACTTCCTCTGGCAGCTCATTCCATACATGTACAACCCTCTGCGTGAAAAAGTTGCCCCTTAGGTCTCTTTTATATTTGTCCCTTCTCACCCTAAACTTATGCCCTCGAGTTCTGGACTCCCCACCCCAGGGAAGAGACTTTGTCTATTTACCCTATCGTGATTTTATAGACCTCTATAAGGTCATCCCGCAGCCTCTGTCGCTCCAGGGAAAACTGCCCTAGCCTATTCAACCTCTCCCTATAGCTCAAATCCTCCAACCTTGGCAACATCCTTGTAAATCTTTTCTGAAACCTTTCAAGTTTCACAACTTCCTTCAGATAGGAAGGAGATCAGAATTGCACGCAATATTCCAAAAGTGGCCTCACCAATGTCCTGTACAGCCGCAACATGACCTCCCAACTCCTGTACTCAACACTCTGACCAACAAATGAAAGCATACCAAACACCACCTTCACTATCCTATCTACCTGTGACTCCACTTTCAAGGAGCCACGAACCTGCATTCCAAAGTTCTCTTTGTTTAGCAACATTCCTGAGGACCTTACCATTAAGTGTATAAGTCCTGCTAAGATTTGCTTTCCCAAAATGCAGCACCTACTCAGCCCATTGGCCCATCTGGTCCAGATCCTGTTGTAATCTGAGGTAACCCTCTTCACTGTCGACTACACCTCCAATTTTGGTGTCATCTGCAAACTTACTAACTATACCTCTTATGCTTGCATCCAAATTATTTATATAAATGACGAAAAGTAGTGGACCCAGCACCGATCCTTGTGGCACTCCACTGGTCACAGGCCTCCAGTCTGATAAACAACCCTCCACCACCACCCTCTGTCTTCTACCTTTGAGCCAGTTCTGTATCCAAATGGCTAGTTCTCCCTGTATTCCATGAGATCTAACCCTGTTAACTAGTCTCCCATGGGGAACCTTGTCGAATGCCTTATTGAAGTCCAGATAGATCACATCCACCGCTCTGCCCTCATCAATCCTCTTTGTTACTTCTTTAAAAAGCTCCATCGAGTTTGAGACATGATTTCCCACGCACAAAGCCATGTTGACTATCCATAATCAGTCCTAGCCTTTCCACATACATGCACATCCTGTCCCTCAGGATTCCCTTCAATAACTTGCCCGCCATCGACATCAGGCTCACCGGTCTATAGTTTCCTGACTTGTCCTTACTACCCTTCTTAAACAGTGGCACCATGTTTGCCAACCTCCAATCTTCCGACACCTTACCTCTGACTACTAATGATATAAATATCACACTAAGAGGCCACGCAATCACTTCCCTAGCTTCCCACAGAGTTCGAGGGTATACCTGATCAGGTCCTGGGGATTTATCCACTTTTATGCATTTCAAGACATCCATCACTTCCTCCTCTGTAATATGGACGTTTTTCAAAATGTCACCATCTATTTCCCCACATTCTATACCTTCCATGTCCTTTTCCACAGTAAACACTGATGCAAAATACTCGTTTAGTATCTTCCCCACCTCCTGCAGTTCCACACAAAGGCCGCCTTGCTGATCTATGAGGGGCCCTATTCTCTCCCTAGTTACCCTTTTGTCCTTAATATATTTGTAAAAACCCTTTGGATTCTCCTTAACTCTATTTGCCAAAGCTATCTCATGTCCCCTTTTTGCCATCATGATTTCCCTCTTAAGTATACTCTTACTGCCTTTATACTCTTCTAAGGATTCATTTGACACATGCTGACACATGCTTTCTTCTTTTTCTGAACCAAACCCTCAATGTTTTTCATCATCCAACATTCCCTATACCTACCAGCCTTCCCCTTCACCCTGACAGGAATATACTTTCTCTGGACTCTCGTCTCATTTCTGAAGGCTTTCCATTCTCCAGTCGTCCCTTTACCTGCGAACATCTGCCCCCGATCAGCTTTTGAAAGTTCTAGCCTAATACCATCAAAATTAACCTTCCTCCAATTTAGAACTTCAACTTTTAGATCTGGTCTATCCTTTTCCATCATTATTTTAAAAGTAATAGAATTACAGTCACTGGCCCCAAAGTGCTCCCCCACTGTCACCTCAGTCACCTGCAATGCCTTATTTCCCAAGAGTAGGTCAAGTTTTGCACCTTTTCTTGTACGTACTTAACAAATTCCTCTCCATCTAAACCCTTAACACTATGGCAGTTCCACTCTAAGTTTGGAAAGGTAAAATCCCCTACCATAACCATCCTATTATTCTTACAGATAACTGAGATCTCCTGACAAATCTGTTTCTCAATTCCCCTCTGACTATGACGGGGTCTATAATACAATCCCAATAATGTGATCATCCCTTTCTTATTTCTCAGTTCAACCCAAATAACTTCCCTGGATGTATTTCTGGGAATATCCTCCCTCAGCACAGCTATAGTGCCATCCTTTATCAAATACACCATCCCCGCCTCTTCTCTTGCCTCCCTTTCTGTCCTTCCTGTAGCATTTGTATCCTGGGACATTAAGCTGCCAGTCCTATCCATCCCTGAGCATGTTTCTGTAATTGCTGTGATATCCCCGTCCTATGTTCTTAACCATGCCCTGAGTTCATCTGCCTTCCCTGTTCGGCCCCTTGCATTGAAATAAATGCAGTTTAATTTATCAATCCTACCTTGTCCCTGCCTGCCCTGACTGATGGCAAGCTTCTTTTCTCAAATGTACCAGTCTCAGATTGCTCTCTCTGCCCACTATCTCCCTGGATCCCACACCCTCCCCCTCCACCCCTCCACCTTAATAATTTAAATCCACCTGAGTAGCTCCAACAAATCTCCCTGCCAGTATATTAGTCCCCTTCCAATTCAGGTGCAATCTGTCCTTCTTGTACAGGTCACTTCTACCCCAAAAGAGATTCCAATGATCCAAAAATGTGAATCCTTCTCCCATACACCAGCTCCTCAGCCATGCATTCATCTGCTCTATCCTCCTATTCCTGCCTTCACTAGCTCATAGCACCGGGCGTATTCCAGATATTACTACTCTCGAGGACCTCCTTTTTAAATTCCTGCCTAACTCTCTGTAATCCCCCTTCAGAATCTCAACCTTTTCCCTTCCTATGTCATTGATTCCAATGTGGACAATGACGTCTTGCTGACCCCTCTCCCCCTTGAGAACATCTGCACCCTCTCTGAGACATCCTTGATCCTGGCACCAGGGAAGCAACACACCATTCTGATTTTTCACTGCTGGCCACAGAAACATCTGTCTGTACCTCGGACTAGAGAGTGCCCTAACACAGTTGATTTCTTGGAACCCGACGTACCTCTCGTTGCATTAGAGCCAGTCTCAATACCAGAAACTTGGATGTTCATGTTACATTCCCCTGAGAATCCATCACCCCCTACATTTTCCAAAACAGCATACTTGTTTGAAATGGGTATAGGCACAGAACGCTCCGGCACTATCTGCCTACCTCTCTTACCTTTCCTGGAGTTAACCCATCTACGTGACTGTATCTGTGGTTTTTGTCACTTCCTATAACTGCCATCCATCACATCCCCTTGCTCTTGTAAATTCCTCATTGTCTCTAATTGTCTCTCCAACCAATCCATTTGATCTTATAGGATTCGCAACCAACAACATTTATTGCAGATATAATCCTCAGTAACACATAAATTCTCCCTAAACCCCCACATCCGACACGAAGATCATATCACTCTACTAAAGGCCATTTTTACTTCTTCCAGTCTACAGACCCAGAAAATAGCACTGTCTTATTCCTCTACAAAACACTGTTCCAGGCTACTTAATACTTAGGACTTACACCTTTAAGTTTAATCAAGAGACGTATCTCAATAAAGCATATCATCTACTCACTACTGCAGACTTTCTGTAAGGCCACACTTAAAAATATTCACTTATCTGTTTCTGTGCTGTGACCTCTCCCAAACAGGTTCCTCCAAGATCAGTTGTGAATTTTACTGTATGTTAATTTTCCCAGACTCACTCCGATGTCCAGCGATACATGACTTCAAACAGCAAAGGCAATAACTGTACAGGTTCACTGCTGTGTCAGTTAACAGTGTGGGTTTCTTCTCTCTCTCTCTCTCTCTCTCTCTCTGTCTCCTGCACTGACTTCACCATGTGCTGCCTTTGTCTGTTTCTCTCCTTTTTAAAAGTGCTGTTGTTTTGACTTTTTTTTCTCCAAAGTTCCAAAACAATGCAACAGTACATAAAACAGTAATTGCTGCTCCTGGAATTCGAGGAAATCACCTCCAACACCTAAAATAATTCAAAAAAGGAGCAGCCTGTTACAGCCAGAAATCATTCCCATCCTCTATCTTGGATTACCCAACACTCCCTCGTCTGGTTTATTTTGTATCCCTCATAATGGGGCTCCAGTACACCCAGTACTTTAATTTCCAGGTGGAGCTTTTTTTTAGCCTGAGGGTACCCTCAAAGATGGCACTGACTTAACCTCAAGATCTTAGATTGGTTTCATCTGTTCACTCCACTAGAATCAGTTTTCACAAGCTAGGCATGACAAATCCCTGAGTCGATGAGGATAGGACACTCAACAGGTGTGGCTCACCCACCAGAACAGTTTATTGAGGTGTGGCCACTCTTGCTTGGAGTCATTGAATGAGAAATGGGTGATGGTGTGTCCCAATACAAGATGAGTAATTCCAAAGAGTGAGGCGAGCCCACCTGCGAGAATGTAACTCTTCCCTTCCACCTCATTGCAGACAGGGCTGACTGAGGAAATTTGACAGCATCATCTTTTAAAGAACTTCCAGCAGATGTTCCTTGACATTGCTCATGACGAGTCAGAGGTGATATTGTAGCAAATGGGATACTGAGATCACAAAGTGAAAAGGGCAACACAACTCGAGTTTCTAAGACTTCTGTCTCAAGACAGTAGACTAAGTGTTGTTGAATGGTTGCATGAAAATAACTACTGTTTCCCTGAAATGGCCTAAATAAATCTTCACACAGTAAGTGCAGCTGTAGTAAACATCAAGCTCACAGCTGGGAGTTGCACCTTGGGATTATGGAGGACCAGAGCTGGAGTAGACACATGGGAAGACCAAGCCAAAGTCTAAGAAATGATATTAAATGTTGCAAATTTAAAGCATATAAAAAGATACATCAGATAATCTTAACAAAAATAGCACAATAAATGGAAGGTGATAATAAAGGCAGACAAGAAGTAAAAGTAATACTGACAGGAAGAATATGTTACATATCAAGGGAGTGAAAGACTACCGAGCGTTCAACACAATCCCACCAGAGTGTACAGAACTGGGACCCACTGCTGACTCCCATGCCATGCTACAAGGGTCAGTATTAGAGACAGCAACCAAACTTTTCCCAACCCTTTGATGATGAACTAGGAGGTGGAAAGGTTGACAAAATCTTCAGTTCAGATATAGCAAAATCTATTGAAAGAGTTACGAGGGTATAAGGGGAGATGTGTCCGAAGTCCTCCCATTGCTATGTCACTTTGTCAAGCATGAAGGTTAGTCGATCAACCACTGACCAGAAACCAGTTGAACCATTGAGAGGTGGACAGTTAAGTGTTACTTCACATGTTACTTTCATGGATTGCAACGGTTCAAGAAGGCAGATCATCATCACCTCCTCAGGGTCAACTAGGGAAGGGCAATAAATTCTGGCCAGCCAGCAATACCCATGTCCCACAAGTGAATTGAAAAATAATGTCTGTGAACATTTTGCCATGTGTATGTGTGTGTGTGTCTGTGTCTGTGTATTGTGCCTGTGTTCATGTCTGTGTGTCTGTCTGCGTGTGTGTGTGGCTGTGACTGTGTGTTTATATGCACGTGTGTTTGTTTGCATATGTCTGCATTTTTTATATATGTGTATGTGTGTGTGTACGTTTGTGTGTGCCTTTGCATTTTGTTTGCATGCATGTGTGCGCTGTTTGTGTGCTGTAAGTTGCATGTATGTTTATATGTGTACTTGTGTGTGTCTGTGTATGTCTGTGTGTGTTTCTCTGAGTACTGTATGTTGTATGTGTGACTGTATTTTGTGTGTCCACTTGTGTATGTGTGTCTGTGTATTTTATGTATGTTGTATTAGCCCATGTGTATGTGTGTGTGCGCACGCATGAGTGAGTGTCTGCTACAAGTTACTTGCCGACACTTCTGTTAATCTTTCCTGCCCTCCACCCTCTCAAAGACGTTCACTTTTGTTCTTCCTGCCCCCTTCCTTCTTTCAATTATATGTTTGCATGTTCATCAGTTCATAAGATATAGGAGCAGAATTAGGCTGTTTAGCCCATCAAGTCTACTCTGCCATTCAATCATGGCTGAAATGCTCCCCATCTCCATTTTCCTGCCTTCTTTCCATATCTCTTCAACTCATTATGAATTAAAAATCTGTCTAAATCCTCTTTAAATTCATTCATGATCCCAATATCCACCATATTTTGGGGTAGCGATTTCCACAGATTCACAACCCTTTGGGAGAAGGAGTTTCTCCTCAATTCTGTTTTAAATTTGTTACCCTTTATTCCACGATTATCACCTCCCATCTTAGAATTCCTCACAAGAAGAAGTATCTGCTCCATACCTATATTATTCACATATTTTATCATCTTAAATACCTCAATTTGATCTCCCCTCACTCTTCTAAATTCCAGAGACTATAGACCTAAGCTGTTCAATCTCTCTTCATACAACAAACCCTTCATCTCTGGGATCAATCTAGTGAACCTCCTCTGAACTGCCTCCAATGCCACAATATCGTTCCTCAAAGAAAGGGACCAAAACTGCAAACCTTATGCATTTCTATATTTTCTCTGTTCTGATGCAGGATCAATATGAAACATTAACTCTATTTTATTCCACAGATACTACCCGATCTGCTGAATATTTGAGTTTCTTTTATTTCAAATGTCCAGCATCTTCAGTAATTTGAGATTACCCTCATGATTTCCTCTGAATTCAGGCCTAAAATATGAAACTGAAACTATAACCCATCCCACACACACTGCACTCACGTCCTAAGTTAAAATTGGGCTTTTATGGGCAAAAAGAGCTAAAAGCCCAATTTCAATTGAAGGATGAAGTAAACATAACTCGAAAAAGGTGATAAGGGAAGATAAAAACTCTTTGGATTAAGTTCGGAGTGGTTGCATTATAACTCTGCAAGCTAATACACACTGACATTTGCTTACAGACTTAAATATTTATTTCATACAACGATACTGCCACAGGTCAAGAATTGTGATCTCGAGGAATTACTATTTCTTCAAAGGAAAACCTGTCGAATCACGCAAAAGTTCTAAAACTTAACAAATTCATGCAATGAGTTTGGAATGACATCTGCTTATCTGGAATGTAGAAGGAATGTTTTTCTAAAAAAAATCTTCAGCAATTTAAGTAAACTTCAGTGGCTGAAACCACAGTGCTGGTATGTTACTGAGGAATGTAGTCGGACAGATGGCCCAATGTATTTCAGCACCGACAAAGAAAACCTCAGGCATGGATTAATTCCAGTAAGAATGCCGTGTACATGTGTCACGCTCCCCACAGCAACCAGTTAGCTCAAGAACTGTGGTCTCAGCTGATGATCCAAAACAACACGCAGTGAAATTATGAGGTGAAAACCTGTTGTGAACGTCTATCAGAAATGACTCTGACAAAGTCAGTAAAATAGAATAAAGCAATCATATGATAAACACTGGAAGTCCCTTGCTGTAACATATGGTTCCAGCAAATCTTGAAGTATGCTTTTTCAATCCAGAAATGGCCAGTCCATTTTCAGTTCAAGTTCTGAAGCATTGGTCTAAAGCTAGACAGTGTTAGGGCTCAACTCAGAAGTGATTAAGTATTACCTGTTAAGTATAATGTGTGACTGAGAGGCACTGTTTTTTCTGCCAAACAAGCTGGGAGCTACCCATGCCAATTGTAGCACCATCATAGAACAGAATATGGCTGAATATGATGCTGACTGATTCTTACAGCTTTCGTTCACTCATTGGATGTGGGCATCACTGACAAGGTCAATATTTATTTTCCATCCCTAATTGCCTTTGAGAAGATGGCGATGAGTAACCTGCTTGAACCATTACAATCCTTCTGATGAAGGAGCACCTCAAGTGTAGATTAAGGATTTTGACAATGAAGGAATGATGATATATTTCTCAACTAGGACAGTTTGTGACTTGCAGAGGAACCAGCAGGTGGTGGTGTTCCCACATGCCTGCTCCATCTAGGCGGTAGAAGTCACAGGTTTGGAAGCTGCTGTCAAAGTAGCCTCAGCAGTTGCTTCTTCACATCTTGTGGACAGTACATGCTGCTGTCAGTGTGTGTCAATGGTGAATGAAGTTCATTTTTAAGATAGTGCCAATCAAGTCAGTTGCTTTTCCTGGATGGTGTCATGTTTCTTGAATGTTTTTGGGGCAGCTCTCAAGCAGGCAAATGAAGAGAATTCCTTGCTAATGGGCAAGGGTTGTGGGAAAAATAAGAACATAAAAAATAGAAGCCAAAATGTGTCATTTGGAGCATCAAACTTGAACCACAATGCTGACCTGTTTGTGAATTTCGTGGCACTTTCTTGCCTGTCCCCTCACAACCCTTGATTCCCTTATCAATCAATAATCTTTCTTACTCAGCATAGTATACTTTAAAGTAAAATAAGAAAGGGAGAATGGGGATTGAATATTTTCAGTTACATTGTAATGTTGTCACTTAATTATTGGCAAGGCGAAAATGGTAATTTTGGCAGTAATCATATTTCTGCTGGCATTACCACTAAATACCATTTTCCAAGAACAGTTTAACACAACAGGAATTGATTTCTGGCTGTAAACTGAAAACAACTAATGAAGCAGTTACTGGGGGCAGCTGTTATTTGGTTTAGCTAATATTTTCCAAACCTGTGCTTAAGCTTTTTTCTCCATATTTTAGGTAAAGGTAGATTGAGCAGTTTTTTTATTGCTGGTCTAATAATAATCAATATAGTGCTACTTTTGTGCAGATGTGAAAGATTGAGATGACAGTAAAGAAGAATCCAATGTCGTAATCTCTTTGGCAAAATCTTGAATTATTGGAGAAGGAAAGAAAGGCTTACATTTATTGAGTGCCTTTCATGACCAGAAAACATCCTATGGTGCTGGACACAATCAATTAAGTGCCAACGTGTATTCACTGGTGTAATGTAAGAATTGGCTGCTTTGACAGAGGAAGAAAGCATGTAATATATGGCAATCTAAAGAAGCACCTAGATTTAAGTGTGAAGGACTCTTGTAATATTTGTGGAGATAATATTCAGTGATACAGTGCAAGTTTTTCATTTTTCTGGTCTTGGATTCATACCTTGACATCCTGATGTCTTTCAGGATTGTGGTGTTAAACTTGGATGATTGATCGTGCTCTTACCTCTGAATCAGAATTCAACCCCTGTTCCACTCCACTTTATAACCTCGACTGACACTTGGGCATAGACTGGTATTATTGAAGAGGCTGTATTTTGGATGAGCTATCCCTGCTTGATGGATATAAAAGATCCTACAGCACTATTTGAAAAAGAGCAGAGTGTTTCGCTGCTGTCCTGGCCAATATATATCACACAACCATCACCACCAAAAAGAGATTATCTCTAATTCATCATCTGTCAAGTAGTATGCGCAGTCTTAATGTGAGCAATAATAGTTAAACGCATAGCAAAAGCTTTCGGAACCACTGCATCAGAAGGCAGTAAACTCAAGTCTCACTAAGTTGACATTTCAGTGCACTCCTGAATGAAATCAACATTCTCAGAGATTCTGTTTTCTGGACGAACTGTTGAACTCAGGAGTTGAGCTCCCTCCTAAGTGGACAAAAAAGATTGCTTGGCAATTTTGAAAGAAGAACAGGTGAGTTATTCCAATATCTTAAACCATAGTTATTACATAACCACTGTCACTAAGATAGGTTATCTGCTCATTTTCTCCATGGCTGTTTGGGAACCTTGCTGTGTGCATATTTGGCTGTTTACTTACATTACAATAGTGACTACTGCTCAAAACTTGTAATGAATCACACTGCAACTTCTTTAAGTTGTAAAAGGAACCAAATAATTGCACGTCTTTTCTTTTTTATTTTCCTGAAATACCATATTATTGTGTTAATGCAAATATCAAAAGTGCTTTTAGAAGAAAGTTATAAGTAACGGTTGAAGTAAACACTTCATTGTCTGAAATGCCTTGCAAGGCAAATAACACGGAAACCTCTCTTCAACTGGTTTGAATGCCTTTCTTACATTGGGACATTTACAGATGTTTGCTCATTGAATACAATCTTCCTATGTTATCTGAAAATTGTATTCAATTGCCTAGCAACCTTGTCTAATATTCATTTGTGTCTCCAAGGATTTGTTGGAATTGAAACAACCCCAAATTACAAAAGGCCATTTTAGCCATTGTTTTCTCCTGCAACTATTTTTTTGGAGAGACTTGTGGACATTATCTTATCATTCATTCACACTGAAACTACATTAACATCTGCCAGTCTAAAAATAGACAAGAGTGGGAGGCTGGTTCACTACTGAAGCATTCTCATGGCAACATTCCTCTGACCTTTAGTCTAAAACATTATTATTGACTGTAGCATAAGTTTTTATAAGTTAAATATGTTGATCAACCCTAATATTTTATTTTGTTTTAGTCAGAAGTTCAATAATAACGCTGTAGTGATGGTTGCCTGATGCTGAAACCTTGGATTCTTGACAATTAGCTCCAAGATTTAATGCCACTTTTAATTAGTAGCTACTTTTTAGGATTCTTTACAGGAATGACTTTGGCAATCAGCAAAGGTCTGGGAAGAGAGAAAAAAACTTACTGAGGGGAGGAGAAGGTATGATGTTGATTCACACATGAATGAAGTTTGCTTCGATTTTCATCAATGTGTTATTTTATCCATAAATAATTAATCAGGTTCATATAACATATTAACAACAGAAACAAAATACTGTAGGTGCTGAAAATATGAAATAGAATTAAATGCATGAAAGGTTCAGAAGGTCAGCCAAAATCTGCTTAAAGAGAAACTCGGTAAACACTTCACATATCAATGCCCTTCCCTTTCTTTCTCTCCCTTTCTTTCCTCTTTCATTGCCTCTGGACTTCTTAAAAACAACTACTTCAATTTTTTCTTGAAAGTGTGTGTGTGTGTGTGTGTGTGTGGTCACTGAGTGACCGAGAAGACATTGTGCAGGCAGCTCACATGCTGTCTCCTTTAAAACACCCTAAGCACAACACTGCAACAGAGCGAATATACTTAGGGTGAAGTAAACAGACCCCTCACAACTAAAAAAGAATATAGTGAGGACATTGGATATGTCTCCAACTTTATCCAGTTTTGAAGGAAAGATATCAACCTGAAAAGTGAACTCTGCTTCTCTCTCCACATATTCTGAGACCTTTCAGCGTTTGAAAATATTTCACATGACAAAGTATAGTACTGAATATAGGCATCAAAACTCTGTTTTCTATCACCTCAATGGAGCAGTGCTGGTAAATGTTAGTTTGTGATGTTTATAAAGAGTATATATTTTGTTCCAATCTGGTGAAGACGGGCCCATGGTTCCCCTCTTTTTTAAGCACCTCTCCATCACTCACAATAAATTTTTTTTAACACATGGCTATTACAATTCAATAAAACTTAGTTAACCAGTTCAGAAATGAAACACAGCAAGTTCAAAGGCTTCAATGAAAGAGAGCCTAGTTTTATTACTGATTACATCCACACCCAAACCCCCCAAACAAACATGAAAAAACACAGACACAAAGATACAGGCATTGAACTTACGGAGAAAGAGTGGAGAAAGGATGTATAGACAGGAAGGTAACGGGAGTTGCAGTTTATACATTTTTAGAGTCTTTGAGTTGTGAGACTGAACACTGAGTCCCAGCTGCTTCAATGTTTTCCTGTTTCTGTAGAAATAAGTTTTCACATACTCTCCATTTCCCAGCGAATTTTTATTGTTGCTCCAAATTGCTTTTCACCAACTAGTTTCTATGCTTAAGAAATGTTTGGAAAGCGGAGAGGAGCTTTCCTTGTCATTGCTGTTATCAGTCCATGATGCTTTCCTTCTCTGCTTTGTTGCTTAAAGCAAGCTAATGAAGTATGGTTTGCTTGTATAATCCAAATCCAGTTCCACTGTCTTTTTCAAATTGAACCCTCCACAGGTAACCTTTCATCTCCAGTATGTGACACTTCCTAGGAATGACAATCACCAACAATCTGTCCTGAACCACCCACATTGATGCGACGGTCAAGAAGGCACAATAATGCCTCTTCTTCTTCGGGAGACTAAGGACATTTGGTATGTCAATAAGGACTCTCACTAGCTTTTAAAGATACACCATAAAAAACATTCTATCTGGATGCATCATGGTTTGGTACGGCAACTGTTCTGCCCAGAACTGTAAGAAACCACAGAGAGTTTTGAACACATCCCAGTCCATCATGCAAGCCAGCCTTCCATCCATTGACTCCATCTACACTTCTCACTGCCTCAGAAAGGTAGACAACATCATCAAAGACCCCTTCCACCCCAGTTATAATCTCTTCCAACCTCTTCCGTTGGGTAGAAGATACAAAAGCTTAAACACACATACCAACAGGTTCAAGTAAAATTTCTTCCCTGCTGCTATTAGACTTCTGAATGGACCTCTCAAATTTCAAATCTAATCTTGCTTTTTGAGCGCCTTCTTTGCAGCTGTAACTTTGTATTTCTCGCTCTGTTCAATCACTCTAAGATCTTTGTATCGTATGATCTGCCTGTACTGCACGCAAAACAAAACTTTTCACTGTACCTTGGTCCATGTGGCATTAATTAATTAAATCAAATCAAGTTATGATGCAACTGCAAGTAAAACAAGAGATGCAACTTCTTGATGCCTTCGTGTTTCTTGATTAAAATGGCAATCCCAAGGCAGCTAGCTTCGTGTATTCCATGTGGGTTGCCTGGACTTGGCCGCTGATCGCAGTAGCCATTTTCAGTCAGCAGTGATCCTTTTAAAACCATTTGTACTCCATGAAAGTCTCAGTTATAAAAGTTAATTGATGAAAGTTGAATATTGGTAGTCCATAACAAGTTTCAGGTTTAAATTCATATGTCCCAGGAAATATGGCAGATCTTCAGATTTGTCTTTGTGCATATATTTTAAGTTACCTTACTGTAAATGATTCCTTTCTACTGTGTGAGATATTATCAATTGTTCCAACTTTATGGTACATCAGTATTATAAAAAGGTTGCCTGGTGGATCTGACTATTATTATAACAGCAATGTATTAAGCAGTAGATTGGCACTGTGCCCTTGCAACTCCATGACTGCCTACAGAATGGGTTCTTAATCTCTGCCAGACAATCAAAGGAGGAGCCAAACTGATGTTCTGAAGAATAGGTCTATAAGAGAGTCAACACCATTCCATCTTACCATCTTACCATCCCATTCATGGTTCCAGCTGAACGAGGAGAAATAACTTTTAAAATTAAGAGTTGGTAGATGATATGAAAAAATCCTTCAAAAAAAGATTACTTTTCTCAAAGGTGCAACAGCAAAGTAAAAATTAAATCATTCAAAGACACAATGACTGGGAATTTCTTGGAAGCTGCTCCCACTTCAGTGTACCTTTGGCAGAATTTTGCAGGTAAGTCTATTTGCCCAAATGAACGAGCTTCAGCTTCAGCTCATCTGAATTTATGGCAATGGAGACACAGCAGCTGGGAGGAAATTATCGGGCAGTGGTATCTTCTGACTTTTATTTAGGAGAAGGGTACAAGAGCTGCAGATCCTGGACTGTATCCAACTCAAGTCTTATCTGATCTGGTAAAATGTTAGTTAACTATATAATTGATACAATCGCAACAAAAGTGTTAACTCCAATTTGTTTTCTCCAAGTTAATTAAAGAAGGAAATCACAATAGCTGTTACATCAAAGTCAAAACATTCAATGGTTGGTATCAGCAGTAGGACTAAAAAGTTCTGATCTGTAGTATTAAATGAGCAAAGCTATCATTACTGGTGATGAATGGACAAATTGGATTGTGTTGTACATTTCGAAGACTCTATGATTCTATGAAGACACAAGGGAAGACTATGTCGACCAATCTACTTACGTAAGGGTAAGCTTTGATAAATACATATCTGATTAGAATCTGTTTTTCCACTTCCAAAACAAATCCCATTGAATCCAGACCCATTTCTGATCGATCAGCTTCCGTAGTGTTGTCATACTCAGCTTCACTTAATTTTGAGCAGATTGATCTCAACCAGCACTTCATATCACAAGGATAGTTTGATAATCAAACCATAACCAAGCCATATGTATTTGGCATTGTCTGCCACCACATGGTCTGCATCGGTAATGGCAGAATTAACCTTTCTTCAGTCAGTGAGATTGAAAACATTCCTGAAAGAAAAGTGTATAGCCGAAGTGACTTTACAAAGATTCTCACAATTGGATTTTGTTTTCATTAAGTCAAACTTGCAAAATGGTTTGGGCTGTGATCTAATCCTGTTAAGAAACCTCTGGGACACATTCACTGTCGACAACTTGGTAGCGTTCCCACTGTCACAGCTAACATCTGCCAAATGGTAATAAAACTGTACAGATAGAGGAAGTACAATCAGATTTAGCCCAGGTTCCATAAGGAGTTAAAAGGTTGCCCTTTCACCTACCTACATTGACATTGATCACTCCGGGAGTCTTAAGTTCCCAGTAAAAGATGCAGTATAATCATTAGGCATTAATCCACATCCAAAAACCTCTGTTAACTTCCTCTAGCTCACAGATACAGAAGGACAAAAGACAAAGAAATCAAATTTATATTCATTCTTATTGGACAACATGTACATCTCACGTTTTCTCTTATCTTTACTTTAGAGTTCCAGAACATTTCTCCTACACCTAATCCAATCAGGCAGAATAATAATTCAAGGAGATTTTGGAAGTACAGTAAACACACAAGGAAGCAAAGCCTGTGGGATCTGCCCATGAATTTGCATCAAGCCAAACTTTGTGATAACCATGGAGGTTGTTTTGTAAAATCATTTGTCTATAACTGGGCTCTATGCAAAAAGAAATATCAAATGAAAATGTAGTAAAATATGAAATGTGTGACGAATGTATTTGTTCACAGCTTCCAATGATCCGACCTTTTATAAGGCATTAAAAGCCATCAGGAGTTAGCTCCAGTAATCTTTCTCTGTTTTGTGTGCTGGTGGCTATGATACAGCCCATCATGACGGTAATGCGGTCAAACATGTTTCTCATGTTTTTGTGAAAAATCCGAAAGCATCTCCTGAATCATTGCGACTTTGGCTAGGGAAACCGGCAGGTACCTGGGTCAGCATTCATCAGACTCTTCAGCATCATCAGTTTCCTTGTGCTTCGCAACTGAAGAATGTACTAAGTCTATAATTGCAACATTTTTAGATTCTGCTATTCAGTGTATAGTATTCTCCACTTCTGGGTATGTTTCCTTCAGAGTTTCTACTGGAACTTCCTTGCCAACTTTCTGCCAGGTGAACAAGAGGAGCTTCATCATCAGGTCAGTTGGCCTTGCCCTACTCCCCCTCAAGAGAAAGTGAGGACTGCAGATGTTGGAGATCAGAGTCGAGAGTGTGGTGTTGGAAAAGCACAGAGGGTCAGGCAGCACTCGAGGAGCAGGAGAATCGACGCTTCGGGCAAGAGCTCTTCTTCAGCCCCCTCAGTCTCAGTGTACAGTGCACTCAGAACCTGATTGAATCAGTGTTGTGGAAGCAGTTGGAAATGTTGGCTTTCACCACCGTCTGCATCATGATGATGGCTGCAAGAACGGTTGGGTTGTACTCTTGTTTCCTATCAATGGTCTCAATAACAGATCAGGTGTCTTCAATAATGAGTGTTCAGGTTCCTAATTCCTCTGATCCATTAGCTTGGCCTCAATATTAGGAGAAAGTGAGGACTGCAACTGCTAGAGATTAGAATTGAAAAATGTTGCGCTGGAAAAGCACAGCAGGTCAGGCTGCAAGCGAGGAGCAGGAGAGTCGAAACCTTGGTTCTCCTGCTCCTCAGATGCTGCCAGACTTAATGTTAGGAGGCAAGAGGATCAGCTTGATGTTCAAAAGCGGTAGTATTAAGATGCACAGGAAAATTGTCTGCAATAATGACAAAAATCTTTGCTTTCGTTGAAACAGTTCATCCACTTTCCTGATCTATGCCTCAAAAAATGGTGCAAGTCTTCCAGGTGACCTTATTCGCCAAGCACACATGGATATTTTATGCCATTTGTGAGGCAACATGGCTTCCCAGATATTCCTAGTATGAGGCACGATTGTTTCTCGACGCCATCCATGTTAACACCAGTCAGAACCATGACACATTCCTTATTGTGCTTTCCACCGTTAAACATTTCATCCCGAATCAAAAAAGAGTGATCTGGCAAAAAGATGGTTAAACAGAACTGTTTCATCTGATTTAAAAAGTCTCTTCATTTTGATTTATATTTAATCAACCCACTCAGATGTGTTCTGGCACACCTCTGAAACAGGTGGAACTTAAACCAAAGCCTTCTGACTCAGTGTAGGGACTCTACCACTGCACCACAAGACTCCCTTATGTATAACATTATAATTAGAGTCAGACACATTACCATTGCACCACAGGTCCACTCTCTCTTGGAGTATGTCTATTCAGGATGTAGACGAGACCGTTTTGGAGTTGTTCATGTGTCATTGCTTCAATAATTACCACTTATTGTTTGGAAGGCGGTGCTGGGCCGTTTCTTCAAATGGCTCAGATGTCTGTTGCTGCAGCTGAATTCCTTGTTGCCCAGCTTCTGTGCCAAGGCAACTCCCACTTTCCTGCAGGATTGGACTGGAAGTGGGATCATTCTCTGGCTGCCTTGAACCAAAGTAGTGGAGCTTCTTGAGCATCAAGTTAGACAGCCATTTCTCATCCTCTTTTTTTGCTGGTTGAACTGTTCCAAAATGTTTGCCTTATGTTTCAGAATGGTTGACAAACTGAATGGTGGAATCATTCACGAAGTTCAATTTCCACACTTCTTGTCATAGTTTTCCACTTGCTCTATCAAATTCACCTCCTGTTCGATCAACTTTCAACTTTCTCACAAGTTTAGATACATATGCAGGCGTTGCATGTCTGTACACAAAGAGATTAGATTACATTACTTACAGTGTGGAAACAGGCCCTTCGGCCCAACAAGTCCACACCGCCCCGCCGAAGTGCAACCCACCCATACCCCTACATTTACCCCTTACCTAACACTACGGGCAATTTAGCATGGCCAATTCACCTGACGAGCACATCTTTTGGACTGTGGGAGGAAACCGGAGCACCCGGAGGAAACCCATGCAGACACGGGGAGAACGTGCAAACTCCACACAGTCAGTCGCCTGAGGCGGGAATTGAACCCGGGTCTCTGATCTCGATATCAAATGATGGCTTGTCCCATGTTCAGCGATTTTGCACATCAGTATGGTCTAACTCTGCTCTATGGGTCATAGAATCTCTACAGTGTAGAAACAGGCCCTTCGACCCAACAGGTCCACACTGACCCTTCAAAAAGTAACCTACCCATACCTATTTCCCTGCCCTATTACTCTACATTTTCCCCAACTAATACCCCAAACCAATACATCCCTGAACACTTTAGTATGGCCAATTCACCTGACCTGCACATCTTTAGATAACAGGAGAAAACCGGAGCATCCGGAGGAAACCCACGCAGACACGGGGGAATGTGCAAACTCCACACAGACAGTCGCCCGAGGCTGGAATTTAACCCGGGTCCCTGGCGCTGTAAGGAACGTGCTAACCGCTGAGCCACTGTGTTGCCTCAAAACTTATCATCTGACCACACCTGGTCAGATGATAAATTTAGACAAGTGATCTAATCTGGGGTTAACACAGCCAAACTCTATCTTATCTGCTATACTTCTGGTGGGAATTGCTGACAAATTTGTCTAGCTTGAAATAGTCATTCAACGTTGAATCGCTGTAATTTCTCTGTATACACTGTCGAGAAATAAAAATGATTTGATTTAGAGAGGGTTGATTTTGATGTTATGGTAAAGCACATTGTCAGGGCAGTACAGAAATACAGTATAATGCGACTAGTAGTGCACTGTGTCCATTCTTGCAACATTTTATGCAGTTCTTCCAGCAACGACTCACAGATGAGGAAGACGATTTAGCACATCTCAGATGTAATACATAGAACTCTGAAGGTTCCCTCCCTGCCTTAACTGTAGCATTTAATTATTTATTCAATAAATCTAAGCTATTTTATTTCATACAGCACAGAAACAGATCCTTCAGTCCAACTCATCCATGACAACCAGATATCCCAAATTTAAATAGTCGCATTTGCCTGCATTTGGTCTACATCTCTCTAAGCCTTTCCTATTCATGCATCTGCCTAAATGTCTTTAAAATGTCCACCTCTACCACTTCTTCGGACAGTTCATTCCATATATGGACCACCCTCTGTGTGAAAAAGTTGTGTCTGTTCCTTATGTGAAAAATGTGAAAGATAATTTACTGATATCCACCTGCAAATGGACTCTAACATCTTCCAGCCTGAATTCCTTGAGAGACCAGGATAAACAGTATTTCAGCAAAGGAAAGCCTCATCATCCCAATCTATCTAGCACCCTGCTACAAGATGAGATGATATATTCGCCAATCCTACCACATAATTGTCATCAGAATGCAACCTCCAGATCTGCTTCCTGGTCACTCTCCACCTGTAACAGATCAGAGGTAGGCTGCCGGAAATTGAATGAGGCTGGGAGATTGAAATCGAAACTGTTCATGAAGTTAACATGCTACCTATTTTACTTCCTCTGTCTTCCCTCACAACCGTTTGCATCAAATTCGATCTGCTAATGTCCTGCCCATGTTTGTCTTGTCCAGGGAATTCTGTATTTTCAGTGGTGCATCCTCCAATTCTGCTGTCTCTCATACTTTGGTATCATAAGTATTTTGTCTTGTGTTTCAAAATCCAGATCAGTGAGAAAAACTTATATGTAACGATACAGCAACAGACACATAACTGAGGCCCAATGCGTTTCACTGAGTGATAGTGAAGGGTAGAATTTCCTTGAGGGTTCCCTGATCTCTGGCCTTAATGTTGGTGGGAGATTGGCAGAAACTCTGGAGATTCTCGAGGGTTTCAGTTGATCTTCTGCAAAATTTATGGCGGGAGATCAGAAAACTCTTGCAGATGTTACTGGCATAATTCTCAAATGACTACTCAGTATTTCTTTTGAGAAAAGCTCCAGCCAAATCTCTGCCATTTTCAATTTATAACCAATTTAAGTCTGAATGCTTTTCCACAAAGATATTTCAGCCTGGATTTTCCTTTGCTACCCTGCTCTCAGTTGGGTGGATTGTTTATTGAAACAACAGGGGACAGTTTACACTGCTTACCCCGCCCAGCCTTAGCTTCCCTCCTCCAGATCAAACCTGTCACCACTAATACTGTCTGCCCCTTCCTTATCATAAAACATGAGAGCAGAGACAGACCTTTCAGCCTATCGGGTCGGCTCCGCAATTTAATGAGATCATGACCGATTTGATAATCCTCAACTTTGCTGTCCTGCCTTTTCCTCAAAACCTTTAATTCTCTTACTGATTAAAAATCTGTTTCTCATCCTGAATATACTTAATGATCCAGCCTCAACAGCCCTCAGTGGGAAAGAACTCCACAGATTCACTGCCCTCAGAAGAAATTCCTCCTCATCTCTGTCTTAACTGTGTGACCCCTGACACTAAGATTATGCCCTCTGCTCCTAAACTTTCCAGAAGGGGAAACAACCTCTCCACATCTACCCTGTCAAGTCCAAAAGAATTTTGCATGTTGCACCAAGGTTGCCTGTCATTCTTCTATAAACCCTTGAGTACAGGCCCAACGTATTTAGCCTCTCATCGTAAGTCAATCCCTCTATACCTGGTGTCAGCCTAGTAAACATTCTCTGGACTGCCTCCAATGTAATTATATTTTTCTTTACCATGAGGGGCCCACACTTTCCAGAGTGTGATCTGACTAGTGCTTTGTTTGGTTTTAGTGAAAGTTCCCTACTTTTACATTCCATTCCTTTTGAAATGCAAATACCAGCAGACCATTTTACCTGCGTTGTGGCCCAATCCCTCAGTTGTCATTGTCATAGAGTCACAGAGATGTACAGCACAGAAACAGACCCTTCAGTCCAACCCATCCATGCCAACCAGATATCCCAACCCAATCTAGTCCCACCTGCCAGAACCCGCCCCATATCCCTCCAAACTCTTCCTATTCATATACCCATCTAAATGTCTTAAAATGTTTCAATTGTACCAGCCTCCACCACTACCCCTGGCAGCTCATTCCATACACATAATCAAGAAAGAACCCACTCTACTCACTACTGCAGACTTTCTATAGGCCACACTTAAAAACAATTCACTTACCTGTTTCTGTGCTGTGACCTTCACCCAAACAGTTCCTCCAAGATCAGTTGTGAATTTCAATGTCTGTTAACTGTTTGTTAATTTTCTTAGACGCAAAGGCAGTAATTGTGTAGGTACACTGTGGTGTCAGTTTCTCTCTCTCTCTCTCTCTCTCTCTCCTGCACTGACCTCACCATGTGCTTCCTTTGTCTGCTCTTCTCCCTTTTAAAACTGCTGTTGTTTTGACTTTTTTTTTCCAAAGTTCCAAAACAATGCAACAGCATATAAAACAGTAATTGCTGCACTGGAATTCGAGGAAATCACTTCAAAAAAGAAGCAGCTGTTACAGGCAGAAATTTTTCCCATCCTCCATTTTGGTTTACCCAGAATCCATGTCAGTTGCTAAAGGTTTCAGTCTCAGTTGAGGCTTTTAGATAAAATAGCCCCTGAGGCCTTTCAGCATATTCCATGATGATCCCAATTGATATTCATAGCTGACAAGTCAGTTCCTGGAAGGAAATCTGATTTGTTAGATCCAGCTTTGTTTTTAATAAGCCATGGAGATCAGTTACTCAAGAGGCTGGAATTCTATTTTTAACATGACACTAAAATGCTTATTAAAGAAGAAAAAAAATGAATTATATTGCACTATGCAAAAAGAAATGACAAAAAGGTTTCATTACAGGCAAGAGATAAAGATTCAAACTCACATGACCACTTTTACCCCAGGAAGGCCCTTTCAAACGCCCCAAACCTGAGGAAAGATGCACCATTACAGTACCAATTCTGTTTGGTAAGTCCACTTTGCTCAAAATTAGGCTGGGGCAGCTACAACCAGTTCACTTTCGGCAAAGTTCTGTGCAGTCACAAGATGATCTTCTTTTCATCTGGTGGCTATCCCCAAGACAATGTGCAAACTAAACTCACTTTTTTTTTAACCACAGAGCAAACTGGAATGAGCTTCCAAGCTCAGCTGTCCAGGTCGAATTGACTCACACTGCCCGGCTGACTTTCTGGATTATTCTGTTTTTTTGAATGTGTGGCACTAAACAAGAGCATAGCATTTCTTTCTTTTTCTTCTTCCACCTTGTTTTCAATAATGCACTGAACCATTGACACCCCAGCTCTTCAAGTGAAACCTTATTACAATGCATACAGTCAAACAGACTGCCAAGCCTCTTGACACCTCAGCCGCAACCTCCCAAATGAACTGTAAAAATGACCACCCACATCTTTCCCACTTTAACACACAAAATGCAAAACATAATTTAACTTAATGTTATAAATTGTCCTTCACACTTCTGCTCCAGTCGATAGCTCATTCTGATGTTTCAGTGGTGATCATACGGCGATATTGTTGAAATTTCCCTCCTTAACTGCAAAGTATTCCCTCTTGGTAAGCCGCAGAGCAGGAATGTGAATCAGGGTCAGAGCTGTGAGTTAGACCAGTCATCAGAAATTCAAACCTGTTCCAAACTCAGCAACCGGGATTCTCTTCTTGAAGCCAGTGCGGTGAAGTGGGGTCTCAGGGAAGCAACCCTTCCCTCCATCACGGTTTGGGATGGTTGTGATGAAGGTTCCCCTCTTAAGTAGGATCTGTAAGCAGAGGGCGCATTGTTTCTAAGTTGGGGGAATATCTGTATGAGGAGCAAAAGGCAGGGCTTTTGTTTAATGGAACACTCTGCTCCTTCATTCTTGGCCATATTTTCAGTTTCGTGGTCACTTTTATTACTTTTCAGCAGCTTTTTTTAAAGGGTCTATAAACCTGGTACGACAGGGTGGAAATTGTATGAGTCAACCTCTTTCCCATTTATTTTCCAGTTTTCCAAGTATAGTACTGCAATCAACATGTGTCTCAGATTTGCAAAAAAAAAAACTAGCCCAGGAGCTATTTCGGAAAGGTGGTATTTCAGAAGCTTCCCAATATAGCAACAGCCAAACCTGAGGTCCACAGCAGAAACAGGTTACTACTGTCCAATTTTGATAAGAACTTACCTTGTTTTAGATCCAGAAAACAGACAGAATGAGGTTGAGTTTGTTCCCTCAGGGTTTAATTCACAATCCGAGTTGTTGAGGTAAAGGTATCATAGTCCCACTCAGCCAGCTTTCCTCATTAGAGAGAGAGAGAGAGAGACAGTGGTGAACTTAACCTGAGAGCTCCCCAACACCTCAGCTGAGGGGCAAGGTTGAGGCAGCGGGACCTTCATGGTGACGTCAGGCCAGTACAGGAATTAAGCCCACATTGTTGGCATCACTCTGACTTGCAAACCAGCTGTCCAACCAGCTGAGCTAACCCACTTCCTCCCTCAGAGTTTAGGAGATTTATTCCCAGTCAGAGTTGGGCTTCCTGTACAAATATTGTTCCAATTAAATGTGACACCCTGAGGTGTTGAAGGAAGATGGAGAAATTTGTCCAAATTCTTTGTTTTGGGGCTCCTTAAAAGACATTTAAATAAACAAGCACGGTAGATAGGATAGTGAAGAAGGCCTGCAGTACACTTGCCTTTATTGGTCAGTGGATCGAGCACAGGATTTGGGATGGCATGTTGCAGCTGTACAGGACATTGGTTAGGCCACTGTTGGAATACTGTATTCAATTCTGGTCTCCCTGCTATAGGAAAGATGTGGTGAAACTTGAAAGGATTCAGAAAAGATTTACAAGGATGTTGCCAGTATTGGAGCATTTGAGCTACAGGAAGAGGCTGAATGGTTGCGGCTGTTTTCCCTGGAGCATTGGAGGCTGAGGGGTGACCTTATAGAGGTTTATAAAATCATGAGAGGCATAGATAGGGTAAATAGATAAAGTCTTTTCCCTGGGGTGGGGGGAGTCCAGAACTAGAGGGCATAGGTGAGTGGGGAAACATTTAAAAGGGACCTAAAAGGCAACTTTTTCATCCATAGAACATAGAACATAGAACATTACAGCGCAGTACAGGCCCTTCGGCCCTCGATGTTGCGCCGATCAAAGCACACCTAACCTACACTAAGCCACTATCCTGCATATACCTATCCAATGCCCGCTTAAATACCCATAAAGAGGGAGAGTCCACTACTGCTACTGGCAGGGCATTCCATGAACTTACGACTCGCTGAGTGAAGAACCTACCCCTAACATCTGTCCTATATCTACCCCCCCTTAATTTAAAGCTATGCCCCCTTGTAATAGCTGACTCCATACGTGGAAAAAGGTTCTCACTGTCAACCCTATCTAACCCCCTAATCATCTTGTACACCTCTATCAAGTCACCCCTAAACCTTCTTTTCTCCAATGAAAACAACCCCAAGTGCCTCAGCCTTTCCTCATAGGATCTTCCTACCATACCAGGCAACATCCTGGTAAACTTCCTCTGCACCCGTTCCAGTGCCTCCACATCCTTCCTATAGTATGGCGACCAAAACTGCACACAATATTCCAGATGCGGCCGCACCAGAGTCTTATACAACTGCAGCATGACCTCAGGACTCCGGAACTCAATTCCTCTACCAATAGAGGGTGGTGTGTGTAGAATGATCTGCCAGAAGTGATGGAAGCTGGTACCATTACAACATTAAAAAGGCACCTGGATGGGTATATGAATAGGAAGGGTTTGGAGGGATATGGGCCAAATGCTGGGAAATGGAACTAGATTTATTTAGGATATCTGGTTGGCATGGACACGTTGGACCCAAACATCTGTTTCTGTGCTGTGTATCTCTATGACTTTATGACTCTAAATACGTTCACTCCTCTGTGGAGCTGTGAGATAAACAGTTCTTAGCCATCGTGGCTAAAGGATGGTTTATTGCACAGGTAAGAGAAGGGCAATGAACTCTTAACAGCAAAAGTTCAACTGTTAACTAAAATTGCTCACTGCTGATAATACTCTCGACCACATAAATTCCAGTGATCCCTCATTCAAAAGGTTGCATAACTGAAGTTCATGTGATCCCACTAGTTAGACAACCTATTCAAGAGATACTAGACAGAATGCTCAGAGAATGAGTCTGTGGTGATTTCAAAGATCATTACATCCAATGCAGAACTTTGGAAAAACTTCATCATTATTACATTGAGCAGATATCAAGCAATTTATTCACTACAAGCTTCTGTAAAAAGCATTGTGATAATGGACAGAAAGTCTCTTCTGGGAATTAGTTGAGGGATAAATATGAGACAGGGAAATAGGGAGAATTTCCCTGACATTCAATGGGTTCACCTGAGAGAGCAGACAGAGTATTGGTCGAACATTTCATCCTCAGTACTGTACTGGAATAACAGCCAAGATTGTGTGTTCAGGTCTGGAGTAAGACTTAAAGTCACAATCTTCTTGTACAGAGGCTGGAGTGCTATAATGAGCATGAAACAGCTGACCAGCTATTGCCACCTTACCCAACTTTATCTGAAGGTTAACCTTTTGGGAGGAACAAAGCTTGTATTTTGCTGAAGACTACATTGAAAACAAGGTACATGTGATTCCAGGTAGTTTTTTTGACATCAGTTCATATAACATTGTGGTCTCAATGATCCTAATGGCCTTAACTTTCACTTTCCTTTTATCTTAGTTTATGTTTGGACAATGACGATAACTGCTGAAGCAGCAATTTGATCAAATGAGCTGCTCTACACCTAACCTGGGAGGGTTCGAGCTCAATACTGGGTACAAAAATACACGGGGCATATATGGGCAGTTTATTTCCAAACCTGGAAAACTAACAAAACCTCAAGTGACAGCTTCAAAGATAAAAAGTAGCAATGCCCCTTAAAAAGCTGACAGGCAAAATCCAACTATCACTAACAACCACAAACATGTCTCTTTCATATCTTCGAGACATCTCAAAATGCTTGTCAGTGAATTATTTTTGACTCACAGTCACTGCTCTTATGTAGGTAAATCCTGATGTTGAGTATCTATCATTCTCTGTCTTTTTGATTGACACTAGCTGAATTGATTTGCTGTTTTATCTTTTTCTCCAGCCATTCCAATCTCTGGCATCCTCCAGTCTCCGTGGAGAAAACGATTCAGCTTTCTTGAATCTAAAAGCTGACACCTAGCAGAGTAAGCTGAAAGCCAACCTACATAAATTGGGGGCATACAGTTTTGTACTCCTAAGGTATAGGATAAGATATGTTAGAAAATCTGCCATAAGAATAATTGTACACAGACTCAAAATGAAGAAAGCTTAAATGCCCAAATGGCCTTGACTCACTCTCAGTTTTATGACATGTAGTATTCGTATCTTTCAACTTGACCAGCACCAAATTTGTGAAAAAAAATGTAAAAAGCAAACTGTTATAGGAGAATAAATTCTCCTGGATACCTTACTAAGAAAATGAAATGACTACTGTATTTTGAACCATATAGACCCAGATTCAACCGGCTTTGATTGTCTCTGTTCTGGGTTAAGTACAATGGCACTTGCTCTTAATACCCTTAAATTAAAAAGAGAAGGAAATAAAACTCAACAATTGCAAACATAAACTTTGAACAGATACAGACTTAAGCTTCATTACCCCATTCACTTACTGTCCCCACACACCACACCCTTTAGTTGAATCAGCACTGACTATATAGCCACACAAATAGAGAATGCTACTTGGTTGCGACACTGAATAGTTTCCAGTGACTATCTCTAACCAAGAGTCAACACATTAAAACTATAACAGTAAGCTGAGACTTAAGCATGCCAAGATACACCTATCCAATGACTCAACTGCAGCTGTGTGGAAGGATCAGAACTTGCAATTATTCAGGAAACCTTGAAAGGGCAAAGTAAACCAACAGCATACTATAAAACTAATAAAACTTTTCAACCCTCTGAGGTTGATATTCGCTGTAAGGCTAGCACATATATAACCTTGGAAACTTGCTATTCACAACCCCAGTGATTATGATTATGAGTTCCAAAACATAGAAAAAGCAAAGATATGAGTTGTTTCCTTAACTATTTTTTTCAGGTAAAACACATGTGCTCCCGTAAATGGAAAACTGTTAAAATTAGTTAGAAAGTTGCTCACTGCAATTCCAAGGTTGATAAGGACAGTGAAGATTTTACAGTAACTGACCAAGAACAGTAAGTGCAGGAGAAATTCAGCAGGTCTGGTAACATCTGTAGGGAGAGAAACAGAGTTAATGTCTCAAGTTGTGAACTGAAGAAAAGATAATCAACTCGAAACATTTGTTCTGTTTTTCTCTTCTCAGAATGCTGCCAGACCTGCTGAGTTTTGCCAGCACTTATTGTTTTCAGATTTCTAATATCCACAATATTTTACTTTCATGACAAGTAATTGAATGTCAGTATCACTTTAAAGAGCTAACATTGTATTGCTGAAAAAAGACATATTTTGTCAAAGATTTTCTTGTTGCATTCATCAGGATATTTTGCAAATGATGCAGAATATCATTTTGAAGGAAAACAAAAACAATATTTATACTGAATGAGACTTTGGTTGGTTGACAAATGGACTCTGATTTCTTTGACTGTCTAGCAATCACTTACCAACCAATCAGCACTCCACTGACATGTGATATCAATTACTATGGTAATTCACATTCCAAGTTTGCTCATATTGCCAGCTGTTCAACTGTGGCAAGAAAATCATTATCAAATTGATCATGGCTTCAAGGGCAATTAGAAATGGTATTTCACATTAGGAGCATTCAAGAAGCACCTGGACCATACATGGAGTAAAGGGATGGAGAGGTATGGATCCTGTAAGTGAAGGCAGTTTTAGTATGGAAGCGCAAAATGTGTCGGCGCAGGCTTGGAGGGCCAAAGGATCTGTTCTTGTGCTGTATTGTTCTTTGTTCTTTAGTATTAGGTCCAAGGAAGAGGCACACCAATTGGCCAGAAAAACAACAGACCTGAGGAGTGGGAGAAGAGTAGTATTCTACAATAGAGGACAAAGAGATTGATTAAGAAAGAGAAAATATAGTAAAGAGTAAGTTTGCAGAGAACATAAAAACTCACTGTAAAAGTTTCTATAGGTGTATAAGACAAACACAGGCTCCTTTCAGACAGAAACAGGGGAATTTATGAAGAGGAACAAAGAAATTGACCTACTAAGTACACACTTTGGTTTTGTTTTTCACAAAGGAGAACACATATACCACTAATGTTGGGCTTAGTGAGAGGGAGGAACTGAAGGAATTTAGGATTAGTAGGAAAATAGTTTTGGAGAAATTGGTGCGACTGAAGGTTAATAAATCCTCAGGGTCTAATAAGCTACATCCTGGAGAATGTAAGGAACTGGACCTCGAAATTGTGGATGCGTTATGTGCTATCTTGCAACATTTTATCTGCTGGAAGTTTCTACAGATTGGATGGTAGCAAATGTAACCTTTTTATTGAAAGTGGCAGCTAGGGAGAAAACCGGCAATTATAGACAAGTCAGCCTGATGTCAGTAGTGGAGAAAATCTTAGAGTCCATTATAAAAGGTTTAATAGCAGAGCACCTGGGAAGTTTCTATAGGTGTATGGGGTCTTGTATTGAGTTGAATAGAAGTCAGGATGGCACAGAGGAAACAAAGAGAAGGAATAAATGGGTCATTTTCCAAATAACAGGCAGTGACTGATGGGGTACCATAGGGATCAGTGCGAGGACCCCACCTATTCACTGTATGTATCACTTATTTAGATGGGGGATCTGAATGTAATATCTTCAATTTTGCATACGACACAAAGCTGGGTGGGGGGTTGGGGGGGTGAGGTGTGAAGATGTTGTAGAGATGATTCAGAGTAATTTGGACAAGCTGTGTGAGTGTGCAAATTCATGGCCAAAGCAGTATAATGTTTACCAAATTGTTTAGGGTTGTAGTAGCAACAGCAATTTTGTCCTTATCGTTCTGAAAATAAGTTTGCTGAAAATTTTAAAAGGTTTAAAGTAAAATTCCTTTATACGATCGTACTCAATACTTTTCCATCATACGCCATTGAATTTATATGCTGAGAAAATGCTAAAAAGAAGGTTTGGTATAACCGTTATTTCTAAATTATTGCTTCATCCATGCAAATGTAGCGAGGATTTTCGGGCAATAAAATCGCTAAAACCAAAATAGTAGTGTCAACTTATTTTTGCACTTACTTTTGTTGCTGAGTCCCAAAGTGGATCAATCAAACAATTGGCAACATAGTATTAAGCAAACTGGTGATTGAAGAGTTAACAGAAAATATGAGCACATAAAGGGCATTTTCTTCTGTTGCTGCAGATTATTCTTTGTTTGCTTAACCTGAATCAAATGTTATTATTCAAATTAGAAATAACTTTGTCATTTCCAAAATAAATAGAACATTCTTCTAATGTAAAATGCATGTTGTTTACAATCTATTTTGAGTCATCCTTTACATTTTCATAGTTTACACTACTTTTGCTATTTCTACATTGCCAAAAAGCTCATTGAATAAATTAGACCATCGAGCTGTAACACTTTGTTACATTCAATGTGTAAAGCTGGAATCTCTATTTGACAGCAGTGACACAGTGTATCAAAGATTGGGAACTGGTCAAGGATGAACAAGAAACAATTGCAACCTGCATTTCCGTGACACTCCTCACATGCAGGGTGGTATTACAAGATATTTTACACTGAGGAAAAAAAAGTCAGCACATGAGGGGGAAAATGGATAGTTTGAAACTAGGGGTGAAAGCATTTAAAGAAGGGCTCTGAGGCTGTTTTTGAAAAAGAGAGAAAACCTAGACAAACTTAGTCAGGGAATATGAGTAAGCTGGTGGAGCTAAAACGGAGTAGGAAAAGACAAAGGAGAAAATTGAGAACACAGAACAAGAATTTTGAAGTCATAAACCAGGGCATGGAGAATCAAAACAGTCTACAGAAGTTGGTATGATGGGGCATCGCCACAGCCATCGAGTATGTTGGCAATTTTTAATACGAGAAATAAAATGGAAACTCCAGCTGGACAAACATTAAAAAATAAATTCCTCAAGCTGATGAAGGGCATATTCTAGCACTAATGAGGGAGTAACAAGAGTAGAAACAAGTTAGAAGAAAATAAAATCAAGAGACCAATTTTCTATCCATTTTTCTTTTTGTGTTGAGCCAATTCCTTCCCAAAACCAATTGTGGGGAATCTACCTCAAACGGCCAAACTGCACTTGATGCAAGATCACCAGCCCGAAAAAAAATTCATTCTATTTTCTCTTCATAGATTCCGTCTGATCACTTGAGCATTTCAGCACTTTCTGTTCATACATAGCACTTCACAACCTGCTTATCAGAGTGATGTATTTTTGCCCAGTCACTGCCAGTCAGCACAGTGGAATGAAGAACTCTCTCATTTTGAAATCCTGTGTCGGTATCAAGTACTTTTAGTTAAAGTATGACATGACCCAGATGGAGACTAAAGCTCTCTGTACTCTATTCCAGCAATATTACACTGGCCAAGCCAGCTATCCTGGTGGTCTGTCTTGGTGACACTACCAATTTAATGCTGAATTACAGACAATTGTGCTTTGCAGATTTGTACCTGTTTCACACTTTGAGCTAGAAGATAAAGAGGAGGAGTGTTTTCTCTCCCAAGTCTGAGAAGTGAAAATCTATTTTAAAATATTGCACTAACCAGTGCTCTTGGACTCTGGCTGCTCTAGGAGGGATCTCTATATTAGTATAAGATACGGTTGCAAACACAAATCCCACCTCTTCAATAGTCCAAATAAGTCAGAGTTCAGATATTCCACATTCAAATTTTGATGCACATATTGCGCTGGAATTAGTTAGTTCCTCCAGTTCTGCATAACACACCTGTATTTTCAAATTCATGACAAAACTTTTAATGACTGTTTTCTGGAAGGCAAGTGATTGGCAGGAGGAAATGAGTGACTAGTTATATTTATGTTCCTGGAGACCAAACCAAAGAAGTTCTGAATTTCTTTTCAGTACTATGATAAGTTTGATACTCCATTTCTCTGATGTCTTCGTACTCAAGGATATGTGTGTTTTAGCATAACGATTTTAGGACTATCATTAAAATTAATGAGGATGGTCTGGCTAGTTTCATCCGGTTTCCTACATGGTGTGTTGGGTATGAAAGGATTTGCAATTTGTTTTGGTCAAACTAGGAAACCGTTCAATTTGTAAAACATTACTGAAAAGAATATTTTTGTTGGAAATATACTGCCATCTACTGGATATCTGCCCAAAAAACAGCGAAGGAAAATATTACTCTGGCTTTGCTGTGCACTGGTGTATACACATTTCAAATATTTGAGAACATACAGAGTTCTCCTACTCTCCCGGTATCATTTCCCATCGACTAATGGTAGTGGATAAACTCACCTTACCAAAACATCATCTGTCTTCAAGCAAATAATAACTCATAGCTTACATTGATATAAACTGACAATGAATGACATGAAAATGTTAATCTGACAGATAATATGGTCGGTGGTGTTATATTGATTGCCCCCCGCACTGTTCCCCTGAAATGTTCCTCCATCATACATTTTCCACTACCAGTCACACTGGCTTGAAGTGTTCAATACTGATTTCTCTGGCTATTATTACAAAGTAAGATAGGAAGACATGTAAAATCTGTCAACTGTCCCACCCTACATTAAAAGACAGTTGAAATTAAAAGGCTAATGACAAGCACCCCTTTCTAGTACTCCAAGTTAATTCCACAAGTCAGGCCTTTAAAGCACCATTGGACAAATAGAAATGAACTATTAGCTAAAAATACAAGTTGGAGTGGACTGTCAGCTTATTGCTTCCACATGGCAGCTCCTACCACAACCTCTGGGTTCAACTCATGAATCAGTCTGAGCTCCCAACAGGGGATGGGCATTCGCTGCAAGCTTGCAGGTGGGATCTCCTATTGTGCAGCAGCTTTAAGGAAAGTCATTATGTAAAAACAGGCATTCATTCAGAGCAAAGCACATATTTCATCTAACAAAAGATAATGGCTGCAGAATTGGTGCAGTGTTGTCCTTATTCCACTTCCATTTTATTTACACCGCAACTATATTGGTGCAGCAGGAGGTTTAGCCTGTTTGTCAGTCAGGGCAATCTCTTCAGACAACAGCATTGTAAATCTCTCGGTAAATACTCCTGTTTATCATTAACCCCACTAAATAAATTCGACTCACCTTCAGTGGACTCACTAGCTTCCTGCCAATTTCACTTGGCAGGCCAGATACAGGGGACACTACAATCAAGTAGGTTAAATGCTTTTGGGATGTCACCAGATCCCTACTTACATTTATCAATGGTGCTCTGATGGAGTCTGTTTTTGGTGATCAGTGAAACTTTCTGGCATCATTTTGATGGCGAATCAGTAGGAAAGGGGGTGGAAAACAGACCTGCTCCAATAGGATATGCTCAGCACTGTAGGGAATCCAGGAATCTCATGGAATCACTGGGGGAATCAGAGTTTTTGTTGCTTTTGTTTCCTGTGAAGAGGGTGTTCACTCTGCAGAAGAATATAGCAGTATTGGTTTGATGCATCTTTGACTACAACTTGTCATATAACACAGAGTTCCCATGTGCATAGAAGGAGCAATGGGTTATAAACATTCATGGCTTTTCTCAATGACCAGGACCTTTAGCGGAAGTTTTGCACAGGCCTGTTTGATGGCATACCCCTGCAACTACTTCCCTGTTGAACTTGAAGCTGTGAGTCTCTCCATCAACATGATCATGGCCTGAGAGTTCCTTAAGGAGTGGGTGCTGTGGACTGTGCACTCCTGGTGCAAACAGATTTTCCAGATATTCAATGCTTATATTTCAACAAATTGAAGGACCATTATTGCAACTAATAACACTTTCATTAGATTTCAGCGACTATAAATGAAGCAATACAGTTTTAAAGGAACAATTCCTGAAAGACCTTGGTGTGAATCCCCTTTAGTACCCACCATGACTAGTTGAGCTGAACTGCTGAGTGTGGTGGAAATGGTTATGAGATCAGCATTCAATATAGAACAAGCTAATACAAGAAGTGATTGATGTAAATAATACAGATGCATTTCAATGGAAATTGGACAAGCATGTGAGGAAGAAGAGAATTGCAATACAGTGTAACTTTCAGATAAGGCAAGTTGGATGGAGCTCCATTCATTTTTAATCTATTCTTTCATGGGATGTGGGCATTGATGGCCAGGCCAGTATTCGTTATCCATCTCTAATTGCCCATGAAAAGGTGGTGATGCTCCTCTTGAACCACTACAGTTCATCTGGTGCAAATGTTGTCATGAAATTTCAAGATCATGACCCAGAAACAGTAATGAGTTCCAGGTCAGCGTGGTTTTGTTTGGAGAGGATCGTGCAAGTTTTGCTTCCAATGTATTCTCTCCAAAGATGCATGGATTGATGACATTTCCAATGAACATTAATTCTGTTTCTCTCTTTGCAGATGCTAGCAGACTTGTTTTGCATTTTCAACATTTACTGCTTTTATCTCAAACTGTCTACATGCTTTTCCAACTTTGAATCCTAAAGGCAAAACACATCAGCAGTGAACAACATCCCAACTAAACACGAATAAACATAAAATACTGTGGATTCTGGAAATCTGAAATGAAAACAGTAAGTCTGGAAAAACTCAACACGTCTGGCAGCACCTGTAGGCAGAGAAACAGTATGAATGTTTTGAGTCCAATATGACTCTTCTAGCAGTTCTGAAGAAATGCCATATGAGACTTGAAACATTAACTATAATTCCATCTTCAAAGATGCTGTCAGGCTTACTGAGATTTTTCCAGGACTTACAGCTTTTATTACATATTACACACAGTTGCATTACCAGCAACAAAAATTTCTGCAATTCTTTAGCACCTTTTAACTTAATAAAATATCACATGGTTCTTCACAGGGAATAAAAAGCAAATTGCCACACTTAGCCACATACAGAAACTTCAGTTCAGATGACCAAAAGTTTGGTTAAAAGGATAGATTTAAATGAGCATCTTAAAGGAGGATACTAGATAAAGTGAGTTTAGGGAAGGAATTTCAGAGTTTAGGGTCAAGAGAGCTGTAAGCATGGCCATCAATGACTGAGCAATTAATATCAGTGTTGTTCAGGAATCCAGAATTTGGGAGGGGCAGATATCTCAGAGAATGGTGAGACTGAAACAGTTTATCACAACAGAGAGTAGTGAGACCATGGAGCAATTGAAAACAAAGAGTTGCATAACCCCAAAGCAAGTATAGGTCAGTGAATACAGGTCATGGGGAAGTGAGACCTGGTGTGAATGAGAACATAGGCAGGCAGGACTGACCTCAAGTTTATAATGGCTAAAATGTATGAAATAATCCTGGAGTGCATTTGAATAGTCAAGTCTAGAGGTAATGGAAGCATGGACAAAGGGTTCAATAGAAAATAAACGAGGGTAGATGAAGAAATAGATGGTCTTCGTGATGGTGCAGCTATGTATTGGGAAGCTAAAGTGAAATCCAGTTCAAAATCATCAACAAGGTTGCCAAATAATCTGGTCTAATCATAGACAATTGATGAGGGATGGAGTCAGTGGCTAAGAAACCAATAAAGTAAAAATGTGAACACACTGCAGTGGTATTAAAAATGCTGCATATAAGAGATATTATTCACAAAGTTAGGATGTTGTATTCATGCTCTAGTGGATTTGAATCTCTGCCCAGTTCACCTTTGACATTAGCTATTTTCTTGATATTGAGCCCAGCCAGAACCGGATAATTAACTTGAGCCTCACTGAAGCCTGGCCTAAGCCTCTAGCAGACTGTATGTAATTACAGACAGTCAGCAGTACAAGGTCTCACAGCTGATGGGTATTGTAATTAACAGATAACTTTTATTTGTCAGAAATGTAAGAAGCATAAACAGTTGCTGATTAAATGTAAAGGCCTCAGGCCAAGGCATGCCATCCAACCACAGGAGCCATATATATCAAAGAGACTCCAGACAAAGATTAGATTATCACTGCTGCCATATTATGTATTTATTATATAGGATTTATAGGGCTCTGCTTTATTGCTTTACTGCTTCTGCAAAATACTATTAGTATCATTGGCAACAACACTTTTGTTTTGCATTGTTGCCATCAAGTGGTGTGGTCAGTAAATCCCTGTTGTTATAACTTGAAAATTAAGTTAGCTGAAAGCTTTGCTGTCATATTGACCTCTTCCATGCACTGAAGTAGTTCAATATTTCATAGTGTTGCATTAATCCATTGCCTTAATTTATTGGATTACATGTGGATATTACAGGTACTCAATATGTGGGCCTTGTTAAATGCATATTATAAGAAAAACCACAATATAGTACTGCAACTGTGACAAAGTAAATTGGCTAATGGGTATAATTTTCACTTAACTGGATTTTTTTGATGTAGAAAACCTGATAAAGGCCAATCCCGAGTTGCTCTGAGAGGCTGATGGTTGCAATCTTCCTGAGGCCGCACAGTGTTTGTCCAGCAAAATACACAACTGCTATGTCCTGATCTTCAACGCAAGCAGCATTTCCTGAAATCCTATTGTCAATATCATGGGGATGATGATTGACCATAAGCTGAAATGGACTGGCTGTCTTAGCAATGTGCTCCCATAGTGGTGGTAGGCAGATAATTCTAGGATTTTGATTCAGAGTCAAATAAGAAGTTCCTGACCAAGTGAAGGTGGTACATGATTTAGAGGGAAATCAGCAGGATTATGACGCATCATTGTAATGCTCATTCTTTTTGGTGGAAGTATTGATGATAGCTTGGTGCATCAGTCACAATATTGTTACAATGCATCCTGTCAAGAATGCCTACTGCAGCCAGTTTGTCAGTGGTACAGGGGTGGAGATTAACTTGGGTGGCACAGGTCCTAATCAGGCATATTCTTCTGTCTTGCAGCACTGTAAGTGGTGAGTATTCTTCCGTACTGTAGATTTCAGTCTCTAGATGGTGGTGTCACAAGGTTGCTCACCCACTGCAGAGTACCCACTCGCTGCCTTGCCTAACAGCTGCATTGCTTTTGTGTCCAGTCCAGTTAGGCACATTGTCAGTGGTGACCATAAGATGTTAATCGTGGAAGGCTAAAACAATTGGACAATGTTGAGGTTTATGCAACAGTTGCGACTTTTTGTGTTTCGGATAGTTATTACCTGACATTCACGTGATTCAAAACAAAATTATGACATTTCAGCACAAAGTTAGATTTTGTCCAAATCATGTTGTAAGCTGGCTCAGGCTTCCTCACTGACATATTATCTACATAAACCAACTACTTCTTTTTCTATTATATACTATTCCTTCATTGTTTGACTGTGGGGAATGGATTCAGTGCATGCCTACTGCAATGTCATCCAACTCACATTCCCTGTTGGACTATTTATAATTCAATGGTTGCAAGTTGTACTCGAATTATGAGCTTCATAAAACTGTTATGTTTACCAAAACAGTATTTAACAGAAGGTAAAATGACATCTGGCCTGCTCTAAAATCTCTCTGACAGCGTGCCTGGGTGATGTGGCTGTTAGAGACTACAGGAGACCCAAATTGTTTTACTGAGAAGAAAGTACAAGGCATTTACACTTGAAGATGATTGCAACAGCCTGTGTGCCAACAACAGACAGAATGAGTTTCCAAACTCTCAGAGAAGTATTATAAATGATGGATTGTAAATGATTGAGCTTTAAATTGTCCATTTAGTTCTGAAATGAGCTTTCAATGATTGTTAATTAACATCCCTACCTGGATACATGTCCCGGGTGATTTATGTTGTCACACTGACGGACTTTGAGATGGACACAGCACAGAGATAACCAATGTGATATTAGGTTGTAGATTTTGCTAAAATATCACTGCATATCACAGGGAGCTTAGTCTGCCAGGATCCTGGAGCAACAGAGTATGTAAAGGCTAAGACCTTCAATGATTCACAGTACTGGACTGTGGACGGAAGCTTGCTCAGGTTGAAGATATACAGCTGATGATAAGTGTCTTGAGGCTGAAAGAATCACTCAGCTAACACTAGAGGGGGAATCTCCAAGATTACTCCTGCCATGAAGAAGAGTTGTAGAGTCATAAGTTACGAGACTAAGAAGGGCAAACAACAGATGTAAATCTTCTGGAACTAGCATTTTCAATTGTTTCTGAAAGGTTTGACTGTCTATAGAGAAAGCAATTCACATATACCTATGAAGTGTAATATTTTAGGTTATTTTACAGATAAGAAAGGGGAGGGTTTTTTGTTACATGGTTTGAGGTATAAATTGCCCACAAATATGATGTTTAATCAGTCTTTTGTTACAGTAAAAGTCTTAAAATTTGATATCTTGAGTCATCCTTTCAGTTAATTAACTGGAAGTTTGCATTTCTTTTTGAAAGTTATCAGTCTCGACGCAGGTAGTGACAATTATGAAGAAGTGGAACTGTTTTCCAACTTCTGGCTCATGGGTAGCAGTTACTTTTTAAATTGAAGTAAAGCTTCTTTAGACCTGTTAGACCTCTTTAGCAAATTAATTTTAACATGGCTAAGTTCTCAGTGATCACCTAAAGCAGAAAGCAAGCAAGAAAAGGTCTCTGAGGAACTGCTTCTTATTTTACAGATTCCATCTTCTCCATCCCAACATTTTAAGACTGGTTACAGGCCAAAGCATGACCACATAACCAAAGCCCAGTAGTTTTTCCATACATTATATTGCCAACATGCTACTTAAAGTCAATGGAAAATAAATTTGACCTGACAGCAAAAGGTAGAAGAGGGAACGTTAGTTGAAAGTTACCTGTGGAGATGACCATTAGATAACATTCAGGATTCAAGGTGTCAAAAATGATCCTAGTGCAATTCAAATACTTTGCAAAATCATACCACACACAACTAAGAAACTTTATGGCATTCTTAACATTTATCAACTATGAAATATTAGCTACTCTTCTTTTAGATACTGATCCATAACAAAGAAATCTCTTGATTGGCATGACATAACAAACATTCATTCCCACCATACTGGATTAGTGGTGCTGGAAGAGCATAGCAGTTCAGGCAGCATCCAACGAGCAGCGAAATCGACGTTTCGGGCAAAAGCCCTTCATCAGGAATAAAGGCAGTGAGCCTGAAGCATGGAGAGATAAGCTAGAGGAGGATGGGGGTGGGGAGAGAGTAGCATAGAGTACAATGGGTGAGTGGGGGAGGAGATGAAGGTGATAGGTCAAGGAGGAGAGGGTGGAGTGGATAGGTGGAAAAGGAGATAGGCAGGTCGGACAAGTCAAGGAGACAGTAACTGAGCTGGAAGTTTGAAACTAGGATGAGGTGGGGGAAGGGGAAATGAGGAAGCTGTTGAAGTCCACATTGATGCCCTGGGGTTGAAGTGTTCCGAGGCGGAAGATGAGGCGTTCTTCCTCCAGGCGTCTGGTGGTGAGGGAGCGGCAGTGAAGGAGGCCCAGGACCTCTATGTCCTCAGCAGAGTGGGAGGGGGAGTTGAAATGTTGGGCCACGGGGTGGTTTGGTTGATTGGTGCGGGTGTCTCGGAGATGTTCCCTAAAGCGCTCTGCTAGGAGGCGCCCAGTCTCCCCAATGTAGAGGAGACCACATTGGGAGCAACAGATACAATAAATGATATTGGTGGATGTGCAGGTGAAACTTTGATGGATGTGGAAGGCTCCTTTAGGGCCTTGGATAGAGGTGAGGGAGGAGGTGTGGGCACAGGTTTTACAGTTCCTGTGGTGGCAGGGAAAAGTGCCAGAATGGGAGGGTGGGTTGTAGGGGGGTGTGGACCTGACCAGGTACTCACGGAGGGAACGGTCTTTGCGGAAGGCGGAAAGGGGTGGGGATGGAAATATATCCCTGGTGGTGGGGTCTTTTTGGAGGTGGCGGAAATGTTGGTGGATGATTTGGTTGATGCGAAGGTTTGTAGGGTGGAAGGTGAGCACCAGGGGCGTTCTGTCCTTGTTACGGTTGGAGGGGTGGGGTCTGAGGGCGGAAGTGCGGGATGTGGACGAGATGCGTTGGAGGGCATCTTTAACCACGTGGGAAGGGAAATTGCGGTCTCTAAAGAAGGAGGCCATCTGGTGTGTCCTATGATGGAACTGGTCCTCCTGGGAGCAGATACAGCGGAGGCGGAGAAATTGGGAATACGGGATGGCATTTTTGCAAGAGATAGGGTGGGAAGAGGTGTAATCCAGGTAGCTATGGGAGTCAGTGGGTTTGTAAAAAATGTCAGTGTCAAGTCAGTCGTCACTAATGGAGATGGAGAGGTCCAGGAAGGGGAGCGAGGTGTCAGAGATAGTCCAGGTAAATTTAAGGTCAGGGTGGAATGTGTTGGTGAAGTTGATGAATTGCTCAACCTCCTCGCGGGAGCACGAGGTGGCGCCAATGCAGTCATCAATGTAGCGGAGGAAGAGGTGGGGAGTGGTGCCGGTGTAATTACGGAAGATCAACTGTTCTACATAGCCAACAAAGAGACAGGCATAGCTGGGGCCCATACGTGTGCCCATGGCTACGCCTTTGGTCTGGAGGAAGTGGGAGGATTCAAAGGAGAAATTGTTAAGGGTGAGGACCAGTTCGGCCAAACGAATGAGAGTGTCAGTGGAAGGGTACTGTTGGGGACGTCTGGAGAGGCAAAAACGGAGGGCTTGGAGGCCCTGGTCATGGCGAATGGAGGTGTAGAGGGATTGGATATCCATGGTGAAGATAAGGCGTTGGGGGCCGGGGAAACGGAAGTCTTGGAGGATGTGGAGGGCGTGGGTGGTGTCTCGAACGTATGTGGGAAGTTCCTGGACTAGGGGGATAGGACAGTGTCAAGGTAGGTAGAGATGAGTTCAGTGGGGCAGGAGCATGCTGAGACAATGGGTCGGCCAGGGTGGTCAGGCTTGTGGATCTTGGGAAGGAGGTAGAACCGGGCAGTGCAGGGTTCCTGGACTATGAGGTTGGAAGCTGTGGGTGGGAGATCTCCTGAGGTGATGAGGTTCTGTATGGTCTGGGAGATGATGGTTTGGTGATGGGGGGGTGGGGTCATGGTCGAGGGAGCAGGAGGAAGAGGTGTCCTCGAGTTGGCGTTTGGCTTCAGCGGTGTAGAGGTCAGTGCACCAGACTACCACTGCGCCCCCTTTATCCGCTGGCTTGATGGTGAGGTTGGGATTGGAGCAGAGGGATTGGAGGGCTGCGCGTTGTGAGGGTGAGAGGTTGGAGTGGGGGAGGGGGGACGACAGGTTGAGGCGGTTAATGTCCTGGCGGCAGTTGGAAATGAAGAGGTCGAGGGCAGGTAATAGGCCAGCGCGGGGTGTCCAGGTGGATGCAGTGTGTTGGAGGTGGGCGAAGGGGTCCTCGGAAGGTGGGCGGGAGTCCTGATTGTGAAAGTAAGCTCGGAGGCGGAGGCGACGGAAGAATTGTTCGATGTCACGTCGTGTATTAAATTCATTGATGTGTGGACGGAGGGGGATGAAGGTAAGTCCTTTGCTGAGGACTGATCGTTCGTCCTCAGTGAGTGGGAGGTCTGGAGGGATGGTGAAAACTCGGCAGGGCCGGGAGCTGGGATCTGGTGCGGGTGTGGAGCTGGGAGTGGGGTCGGAGCCAGTACCTGGAGTGGGTGTGATGGTGGGGGAAATGGGGGTCCCTACCACACCAATGTTCAATTGTAGCAGTATGTACCATCTACAAGGTGCAAAATTTATCAAAGTTCCTCAGATTGCAACTTCTAAACCATAACCCTCATCATTTGGGAGAACAGGGCAGCAAACACATGGGAATACCATTACCTGTAAATTCCTCTTCAAGCCACTTACCCTCCTAATAGGCCTGTTTATTTCAGTGGGATACTTTGAGCGGTGTATATATGAATTTCTGTATACATTACCAGCAGATGAGACACCCCTGGAGAAACTTGGCCCTTATAGCTGTTTCTTCTCATCTCATTACGAGATTGAAACATGGTCCTTTCCCTTCCATAACCTCTCCTGTAATTTAACATTTTATTACCAACTCATTATTTTATGGATATCGCTGTCTTCTTTGCTTTTCTTATCATGACTTGTGGATATTAAACATGTATTTCATTACAGTCTATAGAAGCTTCTTAATTTGGGAAGGGGGCACTTCAATACATTATCTGAAAGCTTAACATTTGTTTCAGGTCACTTCAGAGCTCGTGGAAGCGTTGTATATAAAGCCAAAGTGAGACCAGGCAGGAGAATTCAGTGGTACCTAAACACAGAAATTCAACTGCAACATTTTCACATCTTTTTGAAACATCTAATCAAAAGTTTATTTCTCCATACAATTTCCAACATTGCTATAATGAAGCAGTCAACTAAATAAAAAAAGGAAGAATGTATATTCATACGGCAATTTTAATGATGTCATAGCATCCCAGTGTACATTACTACCAATTAGATTATTTTAAAATGTGGGGAAATACAGCAGCCAATTCACACACAGCTGGCGGAATTTTAACTGTGGTGTCCTGTTCCTGATGGATGAAGTGAAGGCAATGTTCATTTTCTTGCGTAATGGCTGCTTTTGCTTGATTAAAATTAAAATTTAATTGATAAATGACACACATGATCAGATCATAGATGAATTTCCAATGGTGAAATAACCCAGTTGACAATGCAGCAGGCACAGGCAAGCTATACAGATAGGGTGGCTTTGCATCACAACTATAACATTCTTGTTCAAGTGATTTGCTTTAACAAAAGTGAACACTATAGTGGCACAAGTGTTTTCAATTTTCAATTTCAAACATTACATTGGTTTCACTTCATTCACTATGCGCCATCATTATATGTTAAGATTAGATTAGTCAGAGAGCTAAATATGCTGTTTGGCATCATGGTTGGCACGCATTGATGCTAACAGGAGACTTTAGAAGGTTTTTTGTTGTGAAAGAAACTACATTGTGTTTTTACATTCACTCTTTACTGACTATCCATGTTTATGACCAGTGTTGTATCCAGCATTCTGTGAGACATGGCTGAACTGGCAGGCACAGTTGGGTCCTCTTCTTTACATTATGAAGGACATTGCCCAAGATGACACTCAGTAAAAATGATTGGAATGTTGTTCACTCATGGGACGTGGGCAACACTGACCAGGCCAACATTTATTGTCCTTCCCTAGTTGCCCTTGAGGTGGTGATAAGCTGCCTCTTGAGCTGCTGCAATCCTTTTGGTATATCCATGATGCAGATAAGCCCACATAAGGTCTCTGCCCCTCAACACTCTGAGATAGACCCACAAAGGGACAGTAGTGACATCCACACCCTTCATTATCATAACTTGCCTCATGATTTTAACCACAAACACTTCCATGTCCCTGACCTCTCCTTCTGTCCTCTGTTGCATCCCACTTCCTTTTATCCATACGCCTAGCACCCTTCCATACACTCCCCTCACTACTCAACTTCACAAGTCCCAAGCTTCCAAGAAACTTATTGCTCCTCTCCCTTGTGCCACAGAGTCAAAATAAGTGGTGCACACCACCTTTATGCAAAGGTAACCATATGCCATGAGATACCCATACACCAATGACATCATGATGGTAGAACATTATTACAAAAGGTTTGATATGAGTATTCATGACATGCAAATACATCAAATTGGGAATCTGTCACAGGATAGCATGAAGTCTAACCCAGCATGAACATATCACTGATTAATACCTAAGTTTGAACCTGCCATTTGGAAAGTGCGATTTCAGTTTCTGCCTAATTAGTACACACTCCCTGCAACTTTTCCCATTCTCAAGTGCTCCATAAAATCCACTACCCCCAACTTGCCCCTTCCCCAGCAAGTCCCTACAAGCAGCAATGAGATCATTTCCTTTGTATATTATTGATTGATGGATGAACATTGGCCAGGAGAACTTCTTTGCTCTCCCTGGAACAATACCATGGGATCTGATATGACTACCCAGAAGAGACAGAATTTCAGTTGAATATCTTTCCTAAAAGAAGGTCTCCTAACAGGCAAGTCAAAATCACAAACAAAAACAGAAATTGCTGGAAAAAATCTCTGCAAGTCTGGCAGCAGAGAAAGCAGAGTTAACATTTCAGGTCTCTGAAGAATCACGAGATTTTAGATGATTTTAGATGATATGGCAGAATTCTGAGACAATTCAATCTACCAAAACATTCTGCTTGTTCTCATCTGTAATTTATAAAATTCATCATCTCTACATAATGGGACATGTCCAGTGAAGCAGTACTCTCAAAAGTCTTAAAATCTGTGAGTATGGGATGGGGAGTCAGTAATCGTAATAGTCTAACTGCCGAACTATGGTCATTGTTGGCATTGATCTGTGCAGTGGGAGTGTTGCCTCATTCAACATCTTCCAATAATTCTTTTTTCATTACTTATAACCACAATCTATAATTTCCTTCTCAATGGAATTCATATTTTTATTAGAGTACGGTTATGCTACACTTCAGGTCAGTGCAAAACAATTTTACATGTGCACTGATGCACAAGTTGCCATTTTGTTCAAACACCAGGTCAGTGATTTGGCTTCCAAGTGCAATAAAGGGAAATGTGAGACCTCCTTGAGCAAAGACTCTCACGCCAGTTGGAGATTGCACAGTTTGCATTTTGTTTTAACTCTGGTTGGTGCCAAGCTTTATTTTAAATATGCACGAAATGTTGGACTTGTTGGCAAATTTACAAAATTTTTTTCTATCTTTTTAAAGTTGGGACATAGAAAATGGTCATGCCAGAACTCCCTGTCTTTGATAATCCAAGGCAGGTTTTTATCAATGCTTAGAACAAGGGAAAAAGTGAAGATACCCAAGGCAGCAACCACAAAATATTGCAACACACCTCCATGGAGTCACTAGATGTCCTGCTATAAAACCAAATTGTAGATTAGTGCTTCAATTTTATGATCACTGATTCATGTTGGACCAGTTGAGGACCCTGGACCTTATGCATAATCTATATTATAAATGTTTTATGATTGCAGGATAATCATTGCTAATGATCTCCAATAGTTCCATAAATCACAGTGATTTCATCAGCCATAGAAAAAATGACTGATTCATTAAGTAAAGAGTTCTCTTACAGAGGGCAAATAATAGACCCTAGTTCAAATGGGACTTAATGGCCCACAAAAATACATTTCCAAGAGGTAATGCACAATCATTAGTTGAACTTAATTTCGTTTATCCTGTCCATTAAATTAGATTAATTGCTATTTTTTTTCTTAATGCTTAACATCTGTTATTAATTTACAGAGAAAAATGCAGCTGAGCATAACAATGCCCAGTACAGATTTATTTATGAAAACTATTTCCCATTGAGTGAAATATTACACAGACACTGTTGAAATTGTTCTGCTACATAGAACAATTCCACAGACTATTGTTTGCAACTTGTTTTTTTTTTGCCAGTGTTACTCATTTCCCCAAGGCGATTAGCTTTTATAGGGTTGCAGTTCTATGGTATTAAATGTGGTACCACTCTTTTGTTCAGCTAGATTATCTAACAATGTCATTTTTAAAAATTAATGAAAAAAGTCACAGAGAAATTCTCATGTGCTGCATTAGGAATTGGTCCTGAAAGACTTCATGTGGAAACAGCATTAAGCTCCACCTAATCTGATGCTGTCACAAAATCATCAGGCAGATAAGAAGACATCTAACACAAGGTCCTGATGGAGAGAGATGTGTCAGCTCTGGCTGCTAATAAGTCTTTCTGGTAATGCCTAACTGGTTGATGTAATTGATACATATTGTTGTCATGCAAGTTGCTAGAATAAGTGCATCTTCTTGTTAAGATGCAATAATGGTTTATTCTCTACTGTTGCTAATTAGATAAGCCCTTTGATTCAACATAGAAAGAAGGATTGGTGGCAGCACCCATCACAACCACAAGCTGTCAATGGTTAGAGCCACAACATACAACACCTGCTTGTCCAGTATAAAGTTAATGGTCTTCATATTTAGTTAGAGCCCGCTTACATTAGTCCACAGAATCTCCTGTCAGTGAATGATTCTGACTCCATTTTGAAACCTTCATGTATTCACAGACAGTACAGAAGGCCTACCTGATCATTCATGCTTGCTGCTTGTGATCAGAGGCCTCCTAACACAATTGGTAAGGAGAGATTGACAATTATCAAAGGAGACTAACAAGTTATTTCAAAAAGTAGAGACTGCAGATGCTGGAAACCTGAAATTAAACAAAAATTCCTGGAAATACTCAGCAGGTACGGTAGCACCTGGTGAGAGAGAGAGAAACTGAGTTAACGTTTCCTGTCTGTGACCTGTCATCAGAACTGAATGAAAATGTTGGGCTGGATTTGCATGGACTGGAGGAATGCTGCAGAGGTGTGAAAATGGCAGCTAGGACCTGATTCTAGATCCAACTCCATTCCCAAGTTTCCAATTCTCACCAGCATGGGTTTGAGGTGTGACAGCTTGGGTCACAAGGATGTACATTGCATTTCCGACGAGGCTGGAACTTTGCAATTTTCATGGAAATGAATCCAACTTTTGAGAATTCGTGGTTTGTGGCATCTCAGAGCTGTAATGAGCTCAAAGGTCCTGGCCTTCCTCCCCCGCCACTCCCTCACCACCCAACGCGTAGAGGAAGAACGTCTCATCTTCCGCCTCGGGACCCTTCAATCCCATGGCATCAATGTGGACTTCACCAGTTTCCTCATTTCCTCTCCCCCCACCTTACCCCAGTTCGAACCTTCCAGCTCAGCACATCCTCATGACCTGTCCCACCTGTCAATCTTCCTTCCCACCTATCCGCTCCACCCTCATCTCTGACACATCACCTTTACCTACTGGACTCTTAGCTACCTTCTCCCCACCTCTACGCCCCCCTCCCATTTATCTCTCCACCCCCAAGGCTCCCAGCCTCATGCCTGATGACGGGTTTTTGCCCGAAACATCGATTTTCCTGCTCCTCAGATGCTGCCTGACTTATTGTGCTTTTCCACCACAACTCTAATCTTGGCTGTAGTGAAGCATAGTCTAGATGGGGAAAACTTTTGAAAGGTAAGTTTAGAGATCTTACCTATGTTAACAGATGCTCCTCCACCCACTCTATGGTCCCACACACTGTCAGTTTATGCCATTCTATCTATCTCCCATGACCATCACATCCTCCATTCCAGGCTATGTCGTTTTCACAGCCATTTAACTACTATGTAATCTGCACAGAACCAATGAACTCTAAAGTATCAAAATACATACCAATTGTATTAATGTGAGAAAGCTAATGAAAATGTCAATCATCTAGATCCTTTTAAAGTACCAATATCAGAAACCGTAAACAACTGAAATTTAATATACCTAAAGATTCTACAACTGGCAGAAGGCATCAGTAATTAAGAACTGTCAATCGAGCAATGTCTTCCTTGAGGCACAGCTGTTTCAACACTCTAATGGATGCCAGGACTCTCAGCCAAGATTGTACAATGAGCATACTGACATCCATTGCTCATTGAAGCAACTGCTCTCCAAGAGAAGTGTAAGTGAATATGAGGGGTGGGTGGATGGGCGAGGTTGCATAAGTTGGCATGAATGGCCAAGAAGCTTTTTGTTTGCTGTTGTTATTACAGCTAGGATAAAGTCCCAAGAACACCAAGGTGAACCTCTTAACCAGCCTGCCTGAGCACCCAACACATTGTGTGGCTATCTCCTCACTCTTTTTGGGGTGATAGGGCCAACACCTATTATCACCTACCTCGTCTCCCCCACCCTGGAATGCGAAGTGTTGGATCTTTCTTCCGTGTTGAGGTGGGAGAGACGTAGTTGAAAAATTGCCCAACTCCTAGGACCCATTAAGAAGATGAAAATCCAGCATTTTAACTCCGACAAATTATTTTTGTTTATAATCTTCTGGGAAAATAACAACACAAAAAATAGCTTTCATTCTGTTTAATTACATGCTCACAGTACAAATCATTAGGATTAAAATAAATTTCATCAAAAATATAGAAAGTATCATAACTCACACATTAAGCAAGAGGTTCTGATCCATTAACAGCAATTTTTCTGGGGAACTGGAACCAACTTTCATAGATAAGTGCTTAGGAGACACTCTGCTGACTTCTTGCTCATCTTTACCACTTCTAACATTTCTTCTGATAATTACAATGGGGCGGAGGGGTGGGGGGGTTAGGGTTAGCCATGAGTGACTAGTGTAGAATTTAAACTTCAAGTAGACTGCAAAGCCTGTGGCTTACCATTGACATTGTCTGCCACAGGAGAGTCATCTGAAAGAGGTAATGAAGCCCCTTTATTCATGGAAAACAGCCACAAAACAAGCTGTGTTAGGAGCATATCCTCGTGGATGGCACATTTCCTGCCCCACCAAAGATGTGTTACAATGCTGTAATAGCAAAAGTCTTTGACCACTATGACTTCTCTGGTATTTGAGAGAAGCAATAAACCATTTTATTTAAATATATATATGATTTGCAGGACTTGTTGATGTGGACAAAAGTTAATAATACAAGTTACTAATCAGGGACACTGTGCCTGATCCATTTTACATTATAGTTTTACACTGCAGATGTGATCATTTTTATACTTTGTTTATATTTTCATATTTTATACAGAAAATCTATAGCGTGTTATTACTTCTGTTTAATGATTCATTTATTGTTTCAGTTTATTCCCTGGATTCACGGCAAATTATTTGACTAGTCGTCGAGTAAGGGGTCATGGTACTATATGCCTTTGCATGTTCGGTGTACACTGAGACCAAAACTGAGAAAAATATATCAAATTTAAGTAGAAAACTGTATAGTCCTTTCATAAGTAAGCTCAATTCATTGACCTATTCCAAATCCTTAATGGTCCATCAGAATTCACAAGTGTTGCTCTTGATTATTTAAAGAGGTTTCAATTAACATCCATGTGCATCTACCTGACAGCTCTCTCCATTCCTTTGCAGTTATCCAACAGGGCACTTCTGAGCGAACAAGTAGTAAACCAGCTCTTTCAGTTAGCTTATGGCTTCAGCTGCAGCATGGGGGATGTTATTGGTCATGTCATCCACTTCAAGTCCTCCCAGTTGGCAGTCAAACAAGAAATGACCCCCAGCCTTTGATGTGAGCAGTATCCTTCCTGTAGCTGTGTGTTTTGGCCCAATCATTCATTGCACAAAGGCAACCAGCCAAATCTGACTTGGCAGCCATAGGTTGTCATGAGGCCAGCACCTTGCCCAAGGCCTCTTGATGAATAAGACCAGTGATCTGAAGTATCCTGGTGATGTTGAATACTGCAACTGGGAAGTAAAGAATATGGCCATAATTAAATGACCAAATGCTGTGCCATTTTGGATCCCAAGACACATCGTTGCTGAACCTTGGAAAATAAACAGTTTCAGCAGAGAGCAAGGCAGCTCAAGACCACCCCTGTTAAATACAACGTGACAATGAGATGGAAAACCATAACAGAGAAATCATTGTATATGCCAGGCTTTCAGATGAAAGAGCCTTTGTGTTATCAGCAAAATTAAACAGAACAATAATAAATCAAAAACTAATGGCAGAATGTGTAACAGCTTTGAAGTTCCAGCACTGGCAGATTCCAGTCAACCGTCAGAGGCAATTGACAACATTCAATGAGTTCAAACAGAAAAAAAGCTCTTCACTTTTGGGCAATAATTAAGGCTTCAGTGACAACACTTAAGGAAGCACTTAACTGTGAAGAGCTTTGTGACAACCTGAGGACATGAAAAACATGACATAAGTGCACATCTTTCTTTTCATTTTTTTTTGGTGTTAATATTATTTGCTTTAGCTCATGTAGATTTGAGTCACTGGAATATAAGCCACACCACAGCTGCATTTTTCGAGGACAAAACTTTTTATTCTCTGATGGCAAGTAAGAAGGAGCAATATTAACCCAACTCAAAGATGGTTCTAATACCACTGCAAATACTTTTTAAATGAATGGAGTCTTACTCCAGAAAGGCACAAATCTAACTGTTCACCGGCACTGGAAATAACCTATTTAGCCAATTAGCTCTACAATAGGTAAGTGTCAAGTGCTGGTCAACTATGTTCCCACAGGAAGGAAAGAAAAATCAGAAGATTAAGCACTTTGAGCCACTATTGCGACCAGTTACACGCTTGTATTAGCATTCATCTCTGTACAGGTCTCTTGCTCATGTTGAGAAAGTAATAGGTAAAAATTGAAACTCTAATATGGCACTGTAAATATATTAGCAATCAAGTGCAGATTATTTCTCAATAAATGTGTGGTAATGAGAAAAGAATTTCCAGTCAATAAAGGTCATGCATGAATGCTCAGCATGCTCATTCTACCTTCCTGTGTGTGCTATAAACATGTTAACACCTGCAGAATAATAGCACACAGAGGAATGTATTGTGAGTGTGTAATGCATTCATATGTGAACTCTGCCGATTGGAATTTTTTACCATATGTTGCTATGGACCGTTAATACCCTTGGACACATTAAGGACATTGAGGCACTGACAAATTTTGCTAGCGTCTACCTATAAGGATGTATTTCTGCCCAGTTCTGCCAACTATCCACCAGTTTTGTTGTTTCCCTGTGGTTTTTGTGACCCCCAAAGCTTTATGTTGTTGCTGATATTTATTCTGTACATTGCAGTGTTCTGGCTGATTAAGCTTAATGTTGGGAAATGCAAGGCTTCCCTTTATTGTAATTACATGATTTATGTACAATATAACCTCATTTGCTACCCATCTGTTGGCTCTCCCAGTGAAATGCTAGCCAGCTCCATGTCCTTTGAGACAGGATTTCTCTAATTTCTGGACCAGTACCTTCTTAATGCCCGACTACTAGTTTCTTTTCTAGCAACAAGATCCTTTATAATCCTGTGTGACTTCTTGTATTCACGCAGTCAGGAAACAGAGCTGACAAAGATAATCAAGTATGGATTGTCTCGATGATAGAACTTGTATGCATGCCAGCTCCTACTCTACCTTTGTTGCTGGAGCCTGGTTCAACAGTCCAGTCCAGCTGACCCATGGCAGATCTGACAGCACCAGAAGTCAGTTAAATCTGATGTGAGATCAATCCAATCTGCACACACTCAGAAACCAGAGATGAAGGCAGGTGTGTAATGAAGGCCAAAGCCTTCGCTGAGAATTTTAGTGGAGTTACTATATGCTCTAGAATGGGCTACAATACAAGGAATGTGACCATCATTCCTGTACACCTTTACAACTGGATGCTAATATGATTATCACATTTCTGGACTTACAAATGATTCTTTGAATGCACTGAATATAATGTCTGCATCCCAGAACTATTCAGCTGAACATCATGCCCAATCTGACCCTTCAGATTTCAACATCTCCTTTGTGCTCAACTTGTGTTTTATGAATAAGTGTGGGCATTCTTGTTGCTATCATTAAAGAAATCCCTGGCGTTGATGGATCTGAGATGGTGTTTTTGTGGATAATGATGGGACATGCTGGAGTGCTTGAGAAATTTGGTAGAGAGTCTTGCTACTGTACATACACGTATATCGGTCGGATTTTGAAGATAATGTTTTAAGCTGAAATTAGGGGGTCGACTAATTTTGAAGGGCTGAAGTTCATGCTGCAGTTCAAAATACTGTATTATTAGCAAAAGTCAATTTGATCGTACAACTAATCCCGAGTAAAGAAGAAAAACACAATGAATTGCGGTAAAGGTAATTACCGGATAAGAGCAAGAGACTGGTATGAAAATTTAACATGTCAAAGATTCATTGAAATCCTGCAAAATCACACTGTTCAACATTGTCATGGCCTGGTATAATGGCACACTTAAAATGAAACATTTAGGAAATTCTTCCATTTCCCTCCCATTTACTCTTATATGTTATGAACCTCAGCAACATTAAAACATTTTTCAAAGAATTAAAGATATACCAATATGTAGCTAATATATCTCATTTTTGTTCAGATATAATGGTACAATTAAAATGATTAACCTTTTAACGATATTAACTTTTGGATGTATAGTGAAAAAAAGTGCGATAAGAACCGATAGACTTAGTATCGGTCTGAATGAATGAATGAATGAACATGTGCTGTAGTAAATCAAGTGCAGCAGTAGAGTTATGAATGAATGAAGAGAGATGCAATATAGTAAACAAAGAACGATGAATAGAGTTACAGGTATCAATGAATGCTATTTAATGCGATAAAGTAGGTTGACTTCTATACGAGATATATGGAAAATACAAGATATGGGGTCAACTTGTACATGAGATTGACCTATACATGAGTATATACAGTAATTAACAAGGGTTTCTGGGCAAGGGAAGGGTGATATATTATAAGTTGAATCACTTGAATAATTCCTTTGATCAGAATTTAGCACACCTCTTCTGCTTGACTACATGCATTAATTGGAGTGAATAAGAGCTGCATTAAGACTAAAGGGGTTGACGAAAATAGTGCTCGTCAGTACATTGTGGTGAGTTGAGGCATCCCAACTTCTTAATCTATCATCCCTTCTACAATTTTCATGACAAGTAACAAGAGTGCCATTTCTTCTGTAATTATGAAGCCCATTGCATCCACCAATGTGCCAGTCTGCATCTTGTAAAACCAGGTTTAATATGTGAAGATTTTTTTCTTACAGGAATGTGATTGTCAGTTGTGGCTCTGTTGGTAGCATTCTCACTTCTCAATAACAAAATTCTGGCGTTAAAGTCCAACTCCAGAGTGTGAGCCCAAAATAAGGTTAACATTACAATACAGTACTGAGACAGTGCAAGTTCAGCTGGAGGCACCATCTTTCAAATGAGGTATATAGCCAAGGCCTAATCTGCTGCTTGGGTAAATGTAGAAGATCTCACTGATGTGGTGTGTGAGATATACAGATGATCTGCAATATTCACACTGCAATACTTACGTTAGTTTCCATAACATAAAAATGAGATATGGGTCACACAGTAATAAAGAATTCGATGGACTTCTATTACAATTTATTAGAAATGCACATTACAATTAGAGGCATGTGGTTTGGGTTCAAGCTAAGTAATTCAGATGTAGTGGAGTACATCTCCCTCAGCAGGCCATGCTGCAAGAAGACAGAATTCAGTCAGATGGATACTGAGAGCTTTATAACATTACGGCACATATCGTGATATGTCCCTTAAAGGTGTCTCATACATCTGCAGCAAGACATAACACAACACCTCCCTTTTTCCAAATAAAATAAATCCCAAAGGTAATTCAATGGCAATCCACCAATTATACAGAGTGACAAGATTAATAATTCAAACTTTGATATAATGTTCTGGAGGCTTGAGAACTTGTCTTTATCTGGTTGTTGTATACCCATATTGTGAGGTACATATTATTCCCAGTTGCTATTGGCTGAAAACCTGGTTGTCTTGCTGCAAGTTTTATCCATCAGGGTCATCACACAATCATCAGCGCTGAAGTTTTCTTCCTCAATTTCTATGTGCATGATTTGTAAATAATGCACTGGTCTGAGCTGGCTTCTCTTTCTTTGCAATGTCATGATCAGTAATGACTTCATACAAGCCAGCCCAGTAGTGTTGCCTAGAAACCTTTGCTGGTTTCCAGGTATTTGCCACTGGATTTCTGACCCACTCTCTACCCAGTGTGTAGTTGTGGTAGTTTTTACCTGCATCTGTTGATGGTGCATCTCTTTCGTTCTCCTTGTCACCATAAACTCATAAATGGTTATGATGCTGAGATTTGTCCATAGAAGTAGTCCCTAACCCAGGTAGACATTTCAGGAATCCAAGCTGAACTTGCACATTGGCATTAGAATGTCATTATGCACCACATGAAATTGAGGAGCTGTTGTATGTTGTGAGATGATTTTGTAACTTATACCATGGAGTGCACTAGTTGGGGAACATGTCTTTTCGGATGTATAATGGTAATATGTTAGCAACAGCTTCTGTATCAAATTTGCCTTTCAGGTTTTGTTGACTGGCATTTTGAAAACATACGATATTGATGGTCATAAAATCTGCTGCATATACTGTCAACATGGGGCACGATGTTCTCAATATCAGAGCCTTGATCATCTTTCAATGGTTGCTTTTCAGTTTTTTGACTTTTCACTTTATTGATATATTTGCATACATTCAGGCAGCTTTCCACATTGCCAGCATTGCACCACCTTTTTGGTCATCAGGGTCTGGCTTGGCTTTTAAAGCCAGATCTTCCTTTGGTGCCATATGTTTTACAGATGTGAGGAAAGGCCGTACATCTTCTGGATAAATGTGATAAACTGGTTTGGTGCAATTTGCTGACTGTTGCAATAGCTTGTCTGCTTCCAAAGTATGCAGTTGAAGTTTCCCCGTCTCTGTGGCTTCATGTTAGTGTCCAACCTTTAATAAACCTTCAGTGACATGGTCCTTTATCTTCCCTAGATATTTCCAAAAGGCTTTGATCAGAATAGAGAACAAATTCAATTAGCCTCTCGGAGTTCTTCTTCAGAGAAATCACACGTATGCTCTTTGCTGCAGCATCAAACAACAAATTCATTAACAGACTCTGGAGCATTTGTCTATTAGACATGAGTTGGACTCTGTTTATCTGAAAGTTGTTCAGGTAGTCTTCAAGTATATTCCAGATTTACTCAGGAACTTTCTTACCGTCGTCAAGAAGATCTGATGCGTATATGATGCAAAGTGCCTCCTTGCTACTAGCAAATAATATTTTAAAAAGTCTCCTGTCAGGATTATTTAAGGCTTGATGTTACTTAAATAGCTTTAATTTGGTGATGTTGTTAGTTGCTGCCTAATCCATTATAATTAATTATTAAAGGTCTGTGGCTTTTTGTTTTATTGAGTAGAATGCAGGGCTTGTTTGTTCCTTTCTTTAACTTAGTTCACTGTACTGAAATCTGGATGGGTATATGAATAGGAAGGGTCTAGAGGACTAGTGCTGACAAATGGGACCCGATTAGTTTAGGATATCTGGCCAGCATGGATGAGTTGGATTGAAGGGTCTATTTCCATTCTGTACATTTCTATGACTCAATTCCTTTTTTTTCTATTTTATTTTATTTTCTATGGTTGTTTGCTTTTTATAAAGTTATGCTGAGTAAAGTCAGTATCTTTAATAAATAAAGGCCTGTAGTAGCAGGTTTAAGCCACTAGTGGGAAGAGTAATGATATGTTAGTTTTGGCAACAACTGAAGTAAAAGGGCATAACCAACCAACTATTGCATACAGGTAAGCTTCGCTAGGTTAAAAAGTCACTTTTCAGTTCTTAAAACACTGTTTTGCCAAACAGGATGGTACATCCATTAAATTGATAGTATTCTCTGACTGTTGATGTTAGCTTTAAATCTGTCAGAAGCATTTAGCTGCTGACTTTGCCTTTAAACATGTTACAAGTATTTTAATGGCTGTATCTTAAATGTTCTGTTGGGAAGTAGGCTGAAACGTTGTATTTTATTTTTGTTAAAGAGACAGTGGGCTTCTAGCTTGATTGGTCTTGAACATTTGAGTGAAAAGTATAAAAGTCTGCCTCCTGGCTTAATAAGTTAAAGATGTGTATTCGCAAAAACAAATCGTACTTGGTTGCTCAAATAGTCCAGGGCACTCTAATCTTCAGTGAGGATTTTTAATAATCAGTTACTGGTGCTTACTACTTTGCTGCCATCCTGATGTGGTAAGGCATTGATAGCTGATGATCTGCAACTATTATGCTATGGTACTTATTATCTCTTGCAACATGAAATGAGACACGGATTACATGAAACTGAACAATTCAATGAACTTTTGTTGCAGCTCCTGATACTTATATATGTACATTACAATCACAGGCATTTGCATGTCTGTCTCAAGTGATTCATAATTCCCTCAGGGTGCAATGTTCTAAGAGGTCCAAGCTCAGTAAGATGAAAACTGAGGGCTTTAAACCATGAAGTCACATGCCATGATTTCGTGATGCCAACATAAGCATGTCCCTTAAAGGTATATTTCATATCTGCTACGAGGTATAATACAATGCCCATCACATTATTTTAAACAGCGGGGTTGGGTGGGGGGGGGTGTGTGGATTAAATCCCCCCATGAACCGGTCATGTTTATCTTTCAGTCAACATTACAACAAACAGATGTTTTATCATTTATTATCGGGTTATTATCATTTAGTTGTTCTGGGAGTCAGTTGTGCAGAAATTGGCTGTTGTCTTTCCTACATTGACTACAAAGTGCTTTGAGATATCCAGTAGTCATAAAAAGCATTATAAAAATACAACTTCTTCTCTACTGTAATCGAATTTTGGCAAATGGGTAGTAAGAATCAGTTCAATCATGCCCAAGTCAATCACTCAACTTTTGGTTTCAATTCAATTTCAGATTGTGCAGTTTTGGAAAGGTCAGACTAACACATTTACATCATTCTTTCAATAAGGTGACAAATAGTATGTATTTCACCAGGGTCACTTTCTACATTTTATTCCATTCCCTTTGCAATAACTAATAACATTCTATTAACTTTTCTAATTATTTCTTTACCTGCAAACTAACATTTTGAGAATCATGCACGAAGACACCCAGAAATCTATAAGTTACAGTGCTAAACAATTGCTGCACAACAAATGTTCACATATCACTAAATGCGAAGTAAGCAACAGTGGTAACAGAGGTAAGTGTAGTGAAAAGTAGTGTTTTTCAAAAAGAATAGTGCTAGCTTTCACTTGTAACACCAGTCACAAATACAGATCAGTATACAATATGTAAACTTTTATTAGATATTAAATATAAATATTCAATATTAATTTTATACATTTGGAAGGGACAAGGTTGCCATTTCTGGGGGATGTGTTATGCAAACTTTAAATTTTTGGTTCAGTCAGACACTTTTAACAACTTTTCCCCAGAACCTGAATTTGGCATTTTACATTAAATATCTGAGTACTCACACCCAGGAATACCAAAAATTATACACTAAGATCTGTAGGATGTACACAATACCCATCAGCTATAGTGCCTCACACTTTGTGTGCACACTGATTTTCAGCTCCCCATCCTTAGCACATGCACAACCATCTTTTCATCTTTATACCGTTGGTGCTGAAGTTGTCAGGTGACAGTTCTTAAAATTAATTCTGTACGAGCTCCGTTCTCTCAATAAGATTAACTCAAGTCCAAATTTTTAAGACTGATTTAATGCAGTTCATGCACATTACTTAAATAACTGAATTCCTGTTTAAATCCTTTTGCTACATTTGGTATAGCTTAGAATGCAAGAAACCAGCATATATGCATTCAATGTGCAGTAACTATAAGTCATTTGACACCACTGGACAGTAGTGAGTTACCAATTAATGGAGATTAATACTCTTAACCAGCTTGCTAACAGCACAACTCACCTCAGTAATATTCAGCTTTAGGAAAAATACTCAACATGTCAACCAGAGGGGGTGGATTCAGCTCGCTGCTTGTTCTAAAGGACCTCCATGTACATACTTCAAAACAGTGTTTCAGGGCAAGATTTATGGGCTCCTGTCACACACACACCCTTCGTACAGATATTGGCATTTTTTTTTGTTCATTCATGGTATGAGGGTGTCACTGGCTAGGCCAGGATTTATTACCTGTCCCTAATTGCCCAGAAGGCAGTTAAGACTCAAACAGATTGCTGTGGATCTGGAGTTACGTGTAGGCAAGACTGGATGGCAGTGACCCTCCCATTTAAAGGGCATTACTGAGTCAGAGCATGTAGCATTTACAATCCATCCTGACCATCATGGCATCTCTCCCATAAACTGGCAGGGCACATTAGATTCACAGACTTGTACTGCCTGGCACATGAGTAACTACCATTGAAAAGCTGCAGTAGGGACATTATTCACACATGGGGTCTGCATGCTGTCTCTCTCTTAGCACTCACTTAGCTTTTACTATTCATGCCTTGCAGTGCCTCTTAGTAAAAGACGCATCATCAGGCATCCTGCCTTGCTAGTCAGCAATCCCTCAGTCTTGGGGATAGACATCTTGCTGTATGGCAGGGTGCTATATCAATCTCACATATTCACCATGTGCCAACAGCTTACATGACAAACACACTGCATGTAGAGCAAGTGCATAGCCATGTTTCAACTCTTAGGGGAGTAGTCCTCATCAAAGGCCATGGAGGGAATCTATCAGTCTGGGGATCTTAGCAGTGTAAGCAATGGATAGTCTCCAATGCTAGTCTCCGGAATTGACATGGTCAGGGGGTCTGTGCCTCTATAGTCCAGTGAGCGGGTCACAGTCAGTCCTGTGGCTCCATAGTAGTTAGTCCAAGGGATAAGGCTAATGCAATTGGGGACATGTACCAGACAGAGGTCTTGCACTTCTGGTCCAGGGCTCTCAGATGACGTTACTGAAGGGAATGAGCCACAGTCTGCAAAGTTCATTCTCAGAAACTGAAAAGGAGCATTGGGGGGGGGGGGGGTTGCTGCCCTGGGAAGATGCTATGGCAAGTTATTCTTCAGGCCTCTGAGCTGGGGTGGTGGTGATTGGGGGTGACGGTATCTGCAAAGGGGAAGGTAAAACCTGGATAGGAAGGGGCTTTTGCAGGAATGCTTAAATCCAATCAGGTGCACCCTGGTTTCAAGGAGAGGGTAGTGTATGACAAAACATTGTCACATCATATATCAGCAGCTTGGGGGAAAAAGCTGGACAGGTGAAGACTCATATTGGGTTGGGAGCTGGAGAGGTGTCAAGCCTCAAGGGTTTATGGTCAGGGTTACAAGGAAAGGGATATGGATATTTGGGGGTTGACTGATATGTGGACACAGAGGCTGCAAACCCCAGGCAGAGGAGCACTCACTGTCATCCTCCAATATGTGGAAATACTAAGTGTGCAATGGGAAAGAAAATGGCTGCAGCCACACAGACGGTAGATTGACCTGTGAGGGAGGGGGCTGCAGCACCCAACAATGTGAGATCCCCTAAAGGAAAAGAACACTATCCACAGATTCAAGCACTGCACAGACATAGCCTTTGGGACTATGGTAACTTTCACTGTCAAGCACATTTCACGCAAACATTCAGTCAAACAGAAAAAAAAACTCTTTGGCAGGTTTTAATTATGTGAATGACCACACAAGTCCATAATTTATCCAATGGATACTAAGGTCAGTTTTCACTTTCTATCTTTAAATTCCCCTTGCGCTGGTTCAGAAACATCTGGCTACTGTAGGCTCCCGATCTGTTACTGTCCATGGTCACTTCTCCTGCTTCAGCCGTGTTCATCAGTCTTGGATGTAGACCTCCTCATTACTCTTTTCCTGTACGATTTCTGCTGTGACTGAAGCTGTAATCTGTGTAATGTTTAATCAGGAATCTCTCTTGCTCTTAGCAGATGACATCGGCGTATCAAAAAGACAAGGAAATTATCAGCAGGCCTGGTCCCATCAGGAATGCTCCTATTATTGCCAGGAAATCCTGGAGTGAGACTTATAAACATAGAAAATAGAAGCAGGGGTAGGCTATTCAGCCCTTCAAGCTCACTCTGCCATTCAACATGATCATGGTTGATCATCCAACTCAGCACTCTATCCCCTCTTTTAGACTAAAAACTATATATAAACTCCTTGTCGGAAACAATCAATGTTTTGGCCTCAACTGCTTTATTGGCAGAGAATTTCACAGGATCATCACAATTTGAGTGAAAAGATTTCTCCTCATCTCAGTCTGAAATGGCTTACCCTGTATCCTTAGACTGTGACCCCTGGTTCTAGACTCGCTGTCATCAAAGATTTATCACAGCCAATCTTCTAACCTGCACATCTTTGAGCCATAACAGCATCCACTGGAAACCCACACAGACAAAAGGGAGAATGTGCAAACTCTAGACAGCAACCAAAGGCAGGAATCGAACCTGTGTGAGATTTAGCTCAAAAGCTGGCTCATGCTAGTGGGGTAGGGCTGATGGTCTGCTGTTGCCAACATGCTTGGATGAAAGCTAGAAGAGGTCAATGCTCACGGAGTACACAGCGTCCTCATAGTGAAGATAAGTTTGGATGAAGGCCCAGACGAACAAGCATCAAGCTGCCAATGCCAGCGAACTGCTCTGATTTTCATGTTGGCAATTGATGCCATTGACTTTACCAGTGAAGGACAGGAGAATGGGAAGCTCCATAGAAATGAGGCAAGTTTAATTAATGATGAGATATAGAAGCACGGAAATAAGGTAGGCGTGGCACATTAGTGAGATTCAGAACTTGCCGCTTGAACCCAAAGGGAAAAACGATAGTATTTTTTCTTGATATCAAGAATCTGCTCTTCTGCTTTCAACGTACACTCACAACTTTCTCTCCACTGCCCATGAACTCAAGAGAATGGAAAATCTGCCTGATGATGCTAAATTGTGAGCGACAAGACCTCAACAGTTACTTTGTACTGTGGTATGTTCATGACTAGCTTTTCTCAACATGTGAGATCTAGCTGAGAAAATGTGAAGAGTATCACTATTCTAAATGTAGCCACCAGCAGGCTCTTCATCAAAGTGACATGCAGATTCTAACAAGTTTGCTATCTTTTGACTTCAGTGGAATCAAGAATCAATGAGTACATTTTACTTTTAAAAAACTACTTCCTAGTTTCAAACAAACAACAACAATGAGGTCTCAAATGGCAGAGAGAGAGATGGACACCAGTCATATATATTAAAATATTGATGTCTGGATTCAAGCAGAAAACCTTATCAATATGCATGTTAACCAAACTGACAAGGAGGAAGGCAGAAATCATGACACAGAATTAGACACCGAGAAACAGTACCGGGGCAAACTAGGACAAAACTGTTCACAGACTGGAAGAAATGGATAGAGGAGCAAAAACGGCAGACATAAGCATGAGCATACTCATCTAAACATGTTAAACACAGCTAGACAGGGTCAAGAAAATGCCTTGTATATATAAAACATAAGTTAGAGACAAAGATTGTCAAGGAGGATGCACAATTATTAGACTGTGATCATTGAAATACTCAGTACAAAAATTCTCTTTCTTACCCACACATATATGATTGAATTCTTTCAAAAATAACATTACCTTCACAAAGATTTATTTTATTTTTATTGCATAGGTAAACACTCATATCTTACAACAAGTAGCTTTACTCTCCCAATGAGAATAACATTTCAAAGTAAGTATATTTATTTGTAAATTTCAAGTATCACTTTTATTTGTCTCAACTTGACTACACATTCTCGAAAATCATTCACTCTTGAAAAGCATATCAATGACAAACAATACATGCATACTATTACCATTAACACTTGTGCAGGATGATTATTTTCACAGTATACAGTGCCCACTTTTAATTGCAGCACAATAACTACAAACAGAAGTAACAGAACAAAAGAAATACATTTCCGCAAGAATTTTCAATCAGAATTAACTGTAATCTTGAAAACAACTACAAATCACAACATTTTTGAAAGGCAGTTCAAAGCAGTAATTTAACATTTGATAATGATTTTGCTCGTTAAAATGAACTGTTTCTTATGAGAATGTCTAAACCCCCAGCAAATGGCATGGTTGATAATCTGATTGGATACTGCTGTACGATATATGCACACGTAGGCTAAAATAAGGATATATTTCTACCACATTCTTTCATGTTTAAAGTACAATTTAAGTATCCAGATTCATTCTGGGGAAGTGAAAGAATCCTTCCTGATCGCCCTAATAGTTTCTGCTTTTCTAATCTTTTTGGACTTTACGCTTTGGCAATAAATGGTTTCTTGGCAGTGTGATGCCAAATACTGTTGACAGAAACAAATCATTTTAAGGCATACTGCACATTGAAGTGAAGCTAGAGTATAAAACAAAACCACAGGGTGAGATTAGAACAAAATTCAGCCCATCGAACTTGTTTCTTTCACATACCATCTACCTGAATACAAACAATTCCTGACATATGTAATCAATTGAGTGAAAATTGTGAAATACCTCTTTCCATTTCCCTCCAAAAAATTAATGAGGCAAAACCTCGGCATACTTATTTAAAGTTACAACTCAATCTCTTTTGAGGAGGTTTGTTTATCATTAAATGCTTTGGCTGAAATCTGTTGTAAATACACAAGCTTTCAGAAGAAAACACGTCAATCTCTAGACCAACGTTAGGCTTGTTCACTTTATCAGTTTTTTAATATCTCATGAAAAATTACAAGAATTAAATTTATGGCTCTTGTAAGAACAACATTCTAATCATACCTCCTGGCAGGAATAGGAGTACATATCAATAAATCAGAGATGTGATCTTGTGGCAAATGCATCTAGTAACAAAACTATACCATCCAAACATCTAAAAAGGATTCACAACCACTGCAGTTGATGTGGTTTTCAGAAGCTTGTTAGTTATTACAATTACAAATTAACCAAAAATTACTGAATAAGTTCACCCACAGATTTCATAACAACACAAAGACCCAAATTCTCAAAGTGGCTTAGACTATTCCCAAGGCATGTCCACTTGCGATCGGGATGAATGGCAAATTTGCCCTCTTCCTATCATCATCCAAATCCTATTCCACCCTTCCCTCCACCCCACCCAACCCAATCCATACCCACCAACATCACTGGAAGTTAAAGCAGTAATTGGTTAGAATACAAGAAATCTATGGCTCCCCCACCAAATCCAGATGAAAGTTTATTTTGTGCCCTCTCCCAATCCACATGTTTTGATTCTTACTCAGTACTGAATCCATATTATCTCAATCTCAGGAATTCACTGGATCCAAATCACTGTTTAGAATAAAGACATGTCTCCCATTCAATTACCCCAGTGTTTGTAATTGTAATTAATAAAACTCAGGTGGCAACAAAGAACATCACACTGTTTTTTTAATGAAGAACACAGATTAGCAATCAGACTGATGCTTTCCAGACAAACTCATTAGAAAGAGCAGCTTGTATGGAAACAACCCTGCTGAACAGTTGTGTAAAAAAAAACAATTCCCCGATACCTGATAATTTCATGATACAGTCATGCAAAAAAAAAAATCAATGGCTGTGGTTTAATGAGATTGAAACAATTTAAATGATCTTTTAATGCTCTGAAAAAAATGGTCAGTACCGGACATCTGACAGCAATGTCAAAGTTAAAGATTTCATGCAACAGAAATTAAAAGAACTGAGGAATTCACTCAGATTTAATGTATACATTAGTTACTATACAAGAGGTAAAACATTAAAATTGTAATTTGCCACTTTGTTTCACTTTTTATAGGAGCACAAATAAGATAGCTGTTGTGATCTGTATTTAGTTCACCAAACTCATTTCAGACAGGTTATAATGAAGAAGCTGCTCGTTAATAAAGTTACATCAAACTCTGCTGTAGCAGTCTTGCTTTTCATAATGAGTATAATCTGTAGGTTTACCAGTCCTAAATTCAACTTCAATGCAAAATCTTTCTTGCCTATAAAATCAAATTATAGTGATGTACTGTGCAAATACGACAGCCCATTTGTGGCTTCCTTTCCTTCTTTCTGTTTAGTTGTTGTCAGGTCATAGGATGGAAGAATAGAAAGTTCTTCTACATTATCTTCTGCTGCATTGTTACTCATGAAGCCATTTCTCGATGGCCCTGGAGAATTGTTTCGCATCTCGATGGAACCTTCTGCATCAAGGTTGCAGTCATTTTGAGAAATGCAGCACATTTTATTTTCGCATTCCTTTCGGACACAGGGAAAATTGCACTTTAGAGTTGAACCAGGCACTGTAACAACAAACTCTGCCTGAATGGTAACAGAGTGAATTCCTGCATTATGGAAGATTTCACGTATTTGTAATGCTGCTGTTTCGTAGGAGGAAAGATCCAGGCATTTCACATGAAGAGATGCAATATGCCTACCTCCAGCCAACTCCCATATATGGAGTTCATGAATCCCATGCACTCCATCAACTGCACACAATTTTTCATCTGTAAAACATGGAAATTGTGACTTTAGAATTTGTTTAATTAGTAAAATGAAAAGCAGATCTTTTAAATTAAGGTTTTTCTTGCTTTACACTCTGAATGTAATATTTTGATGTAAATTTATTGTCTCCCAATTTCCAAGACCTGAATTATAATTGGCCTGGTAGCTATAGTACTAGAATCCTGTATATCCAACAGAGAATTAAGCAATCTTCAGTTTTAATATTCATGGTACTGCATGAGTCATTGGACTGACTGGCTCAAAAGAAAATCCGAGTTGCTTAGAGAAGTGCATCACTGGTTGGATATCTTGAGTTCAAGGCCCATCATTAACAGCTTTGGAAAAGCTTGCACTACTGCACCCTCCTGATGGTAAAAGCATGTACAAGTTAAAAGGAGAACCTGATACAAATATGCAGAAACTGGCTCATGGAATCCTGTATTTCAAAAAGATCAGTTATAATAAGCATATTAGCTTTGCAACATTCACACATTCAGTGAGGCTACAAAAACCTTGTCATCACAAGCTTGAACTAAAAACAAAACTGGACTATTTTGTGAAATGATTTCTGATTATCCTGGACCAATGATTGAAATATTAAGCGGCATTAGTCCTGGTTTATTCAGAACCAATGATGAGATTGTGTTTTCAATTGTCTGGGGCAGGGAGGTGCCCAGCAACCAGGGATCCAAAGAACAACATTAGGATGGCCAGAATTCAGGGATTCTATACCATCAACTCCCCATTCCCTCCAGCCTGCAGAGCAGATCCTGAAAAATTAATTTGCCAAGTCTCCTAGCTGCTGCATTAGCCCCTTTCTACCCTGCCAATCCAACTCCCATTGTTTCTGTGAGCTGACTCCCCTGCACCCACCATTTGAGCAACCTGACCACACAGCCTAGAGCAGAAGTGCCCAGAACCCTGACGCTCCCTCTGCTAGGAAGTTTCATAAACGTTGATCAATATCTAATAAACAGCCTCTGTTACTGGAAGCCTGGGGAATCCACGCAGTACAGCAAGATGTACAGCTAAACAGCCTGGTCATGTGACTGCGGTAACTGGCACAGCATGACATGGCATGGCGTGGATAGTGCAGGCATGCAGGTAGGTGAGTGACTGCAAACAGTGCAAGCGAGGAAGCAAGTTGGCTAAGATATGGTCTGATCCAATATGTGAGCTTGGTGCCTGTCCATGTCCACAGTCTTCCTGCTGCAGCCTTTGTGCACCCTTCAATGCAGGTCTGTGTTTCCAGTGCCCCCACACCAGTTATTATGGTGGGAAGCAGTTGATAAATGCCAGATACCAATGACCATGGATAAGGGGTGCATGTGGCCCATTGATCATGCCCTGAGATGATCTTTGGTCCTAAGTAACATGGAGATCATTTGAAGTAAGCACTGAGCTGAAGTTGCTAGTGGCCCATTCTGACTTCCATGTCAAGGTTTCTTGTTTGGTGAGTTTGGTCAGACAGAAAGCTGGACATCAATTAGATGAGTTAACGATGAGTCAAAAACATAGAAGATGAAATGAGATGCTCTCGATATTGAGATAGGTCTCACCAGGTGGCTCGCATGTCATAGCTCATGTCACTCAGTGCTCTAAAAGGTTCCACCCAATAATTTTGAAGTATAATAAGGACAATCCATAGTTTATCTTCCAATGGAACAGTGCTTGTGTATGGAAATGTGTGCTCTTCACAGTACTGATGTTATCCACAACTAATTAAGATGTAACTTGAGGTCTAAGTAATAAATATAGAGGTATACAGTTACTAAAGTACAGAAAGACAATGGCGGATAAAGCTTGTTCTTCAAAGATATTAGGAGACGTTAAGCCAGAAGTCTTGGTCAAGGGAAGTAGCTTTGGAGAAAGCAAGGCCAACTGTTTACATCAGAGACAAAAATAGAAGTTGCTGCAAAAGCTCAACAGGAGTGACAGCATCTGTGAAGAGAAATCACAGTTAATGTTTTGGGTCAAATGACCCTGAGTATTTATCCCTGTTTAACTGAATAGAATGTCTTCAAAGAACTGTGGAATGAATCATAAAGTCTTTTTCTGTGACATGAAATCTCTGATGTAAGAAAAGTATGAAGCAAAAGAGACTCTAATCCACGTCAAGTTGTTCCATCATCCAAGATAGCAATGAAGCCTCCAGTTCTGAAGAAGTGTCATATTGCACTTGAAGCGTTAATTCTAATTCACTCTCCACAGATGCAGCTTAACTAGTACATTCTGGTTTTATTTTGAATCTCAAGCATCTGCAGCAAAATTTTTGCTTTTCTGTTCTTCCTGCCAAAGTGAACATATTCACACTTATGTTTATAGAATCATTCCATATATTATACTACAAGATGTTTCGTTCTTGCTCAGAATGTGCTAGAGATAGAAAGGGTTGAATGTCAACTCTTATCACGGGTAGTTCATTATCCCTTCACTCAGACTGTTTTCTAATACTTCACCTAAATAAATATTAGGCTAATTGGCCCATAATTTCCTGAGTAATTCTTATGAGAAAGTGAGGACTGCAGATGCTGGAGAGTCAGAATCAAAAAGTGTGTCACTGGAAAAAGCACAGCAGGTCAGACAGCATCCGAGGAGCCGGAGAATCGACGTTTCAGGTATAAGCCCTTCAACGTCTCTTTGTAAAGGTTGCTTCCTAATTCTCAAAAGATTACAGTCAGTGATGTTGGACATTTTTTGAGAATTAAGTAGTGGAAAGGCCAAAGAAGTGGATTGGAATATTGGATGTAGAAGGCATCAGATTCAATATTAACTATTTCATGCTCATAGTGAAATTTAAAATTCCTGTGTCCTTCAACACACAACACATGAGTATTGACAGAATGTTTTAAGAATCTGCTACAGCTCTGAGAGGCTTTGTAGCCTTTCTTACATTGTGAAGATCGTGGAGAAGATGATGACAAACAAGGAGAGAATGCAGAACAAAATATGTTAAATATGTACATCACAACCAACTTAAAATTACTTGACTGATACTTAGGTTTAAATAGCACCTTATCATATTGAAGTGCTCAAAGCCCAATACAATGAATAAACTTGGAATTATGGGAATGTATTATACAGGCAAACATAACAATCATTTACCATGGCATCTCACATACAGCAATAGTTCATCACTGTTCAAGGAAGTGATCTTGGTCAACTTAGTGGGTGAACTGCCTGTTCCTCTCTGAATTGTGCAACAAGATCAAGAAAATCAAACAAATAATTGGATACTATGTGATCCAACACAGCTTGTTTGGCACATCTGGTAGGCCAAGAAGCTGAATATTAATGAGGCAAGTTAGCTATTAACAAGGTGTTTAACAAGCAAAAATCCCCCCTTAACTGGCAACCCCCACTACCTACTGAGAAACTTGCCTTGCTGCTTATCTAACATATAAAAGACAGAGTCAGATGTGCCCGATGTCAAGATGGTTCCAACCTGAATTCTCACACAACTCCACCACAAATCGGACTATAACTCACATCGCTATAGAGACCAAAACTGGACAAAGCACTCCAGATGTCGTCTCACCAAGAACCCGCACAGTTGCATTGAATCTTCCCTATTCTTAGATTCCATTTCTATTGCAATAAGCAACAATATTTTAATTGCCTTGCTAATCACTCGCTGCACCTACTTACTAATTCTGCATAACTCTTGCACCAGAACACTCAGATCCCTCAGTGTCAATGAGTTCTGCAATCTCTCTCCACCTGAATAGTGCACTGCTTTTCTATTCTTCCTGCCAAAGTGAACATGTTCACACTTTCCCATATTATACTCCTTCTGCTAAACTTTTGGCCATTCATTTAAGCTATTTATATCCCTTGGCAGACTCACTACCTCCTCTCAAAATGTTTACTTTTAAACTGGCCTTGATGTTATTGGAAAATTTAGCAATCATACACTATTGTAAATAATTGAGGCTACAACTCCAATCCCTTGGTATTGTATCAGTAACAGCTTGCCAACCTGAGAAAGATCCATTTATCACAAGAACGTAGTTTCAATCTGCCATTGTTTTTCCAAAATGCAGAAAGTAACAGTAATCCAAAGCTCAACACATGCAGGAGGCAACAATTAACTAATCTGCCTGTTTAACAAATTTAAAAATCACTCAACACCAGCTTATAGTCCAACAGCTTTATTTAGAAGCACTAGCTTTCAAGGCACTGCCTCTTCACCAGGTGGTTAATGATGATGATGAACCACCTGATGAAGAGGCAGTGTTCCAAAAGCTAGTGCTTCCAAATAAACCTGTTGGACTATAACCTGGTGTTGTGTGATTTTTAACTTCATTCTCATCAGTGCAACATCGGCATCTCCACATCATGTTTAACTGATCCAAACTGGCAGTGCCAATGTCAAATCAGTATTATCGATCAATCTGCAGACTCCATATACATCCACTATCACTGCAGATGTCTGAGGGGTCAGGTAGTACACCTCATTGGCACTACTTCTCTGTCATTTCAGCAATGTGGCAGATGTTTCTGCATGAGTCTCTTAATGCCCTTTGAGTTGCTATACCTCCTTCTCTTCCTCATTCAGTACATCAAGCACTGGGAATTACAGCCATGTTTAGAAAGGAAGCTGATGCTACCCAGTGTCCTTCTGTTATGATTCTAAACAGGTCCACACTTAACTTGCATGAGCCTTCATTGCTACAAATACAGTTCGGCATGAATTAATAAGGTTCCTGGTTCAACTGTCTACTTTTCCAACTACTGTACAAGTTGTTCTTCTATAACGCAACCCTGTATTGCACAAAAATCACACTTTAGAAACAGGGCTTACAGTGTTAGCAATGTAATCACGTTACAGACAACATGCATTTTTAAAGTTCACCCTTTCTAAGCAGTGTCCCCAATTCATCAATTGCATTACAGCCAGTCCATGTTAACGAAACATGCATTATGGCAGAACGACCTCTATTTTGCAAGCTTTTCTGCTCCCCATTTTTGAGGAGTGAGATTATTCAAATCAATGATCATCGGGTTCATCTTTCTCCCAGCATTCTTTACACATATCTATATTGACAGCATCAGAGAAACAGCAGCCTCCTAGATTTTACTAATACTCTATGGTAGCAACATGCAATTAACTCAGTCAGAGTGAAACACATCAGTAACAATAGCAGGAGCAATTTCAAGTAAGAAGAAATTACTGTTAAAAGATTCCACATATTCTTCTCAAGAACACATCACTATTTGTGCATTTCTATTGTTTTGAGGGCACAGGCTGCTGTGACAAAATTACAGGCAAATTTTTACCTGGATCAAATGAGCTTGTTATGACATATAAATTGGCACAGAAGGTAGGAGTCAATTTAAGTCATGAAGCACACGATGCAAAAGAACATATTTCCTTGAGCAAAGATTTTAGTGTTTATTGTAGGACAATAAAGTGAAGCTGGAACTGGTGTGTCAGCTGCAACATTCCCACTATCACCAGGGTTGAGGACATGTTGAATATGTAACCTGCTGACTTGGATATTGATTGATGTACTTATTGTCATGCGTGTTCATTGCAAATACAGTTAAAAGTGTTATATAATGTTGCTGTTCTCTGGCACCATCTTCAAACACAGAAGTAAGCCAAACATAGAGTATAAAGGTAGAAAAATAAGGAAATTAAGTTAAAAGTTGAACATTACAGTCCTTAAGTGCTTAGCCATGGGCCTGGATAGGGGCTCATCAACCCCGATGGTGAGACCATCACCAGCACGAAGCAGTCAGCCAGCCATGAGCCCCTTTGCCACGCCACCACCGCAGAACCGTGTCACCTTTCTTCGGCGCCATCTTGTACTGCTGATGCTGCCACCGAGTCTATACCGAGCTGATCTTGGAAATGCAGCCACCGCTAAAGCTGTCAGGTCCCACACGGGAGCTCGGTCCAAACTCACTTCTTCCCACCATAGTGGGGAATACAGTCGTCCTCTGTTGGCACCACCACAAGCACAAACACGATTCCCACCATCGGTACCGGTAACAAACCCCTGCCTCCAACCTCAATGCCATCTGAGCTTTCCACAAAAAGGTAAGTAAGGGGAAAGTTTAAAAAAAATGTAGAGAAAGTAGAAAATAAAATGGAAAACCAGACGGAGCGGACAAGCACCAGGGCCCAAAGGACTGCACTGCGATTCCACTGCCATCTTGACCAAAAAATGGCAAATAGCTGAACTGCCTGAAATCTAATTACCATTATATTTCATCAAATAAAATTAATCCAAGAAAATCCACCACTGAATTAACTCTAGTTCTAAAGGAGCTAGCTATGGATTAAGCGCAATATTCTTTCACTTCTATAATGTCACAATCTAATTACCGAGGCTGCTGAGAGGAACACCTCATATTTCCCCAATATAATACTCTAAATCATTTCATTTGGGAAAGGTCAATCCTGTCTCTACTGGAAACGGTAGCGGGAAAAGTACAAAAGTGGTCCTTCCTTGGCACAACAATTTTACTCAGTCAGATATTGCAGTAGAATGATTGATGGCAATGACTCAAAAAGAGACAACATTATAACAGAGAGCTTCAGAATAACTCACTTCCAAAGAAGAATCATTTGACTCAAAACATTAACTATTTCTTACTCCACAGATGCTGCCAGACTTGCTGAGGTTTCCTGGGATTCTGCTTGGGTTGGAATAATTGTGAATCTAAAGTTGAATAATCGTCAATCTAACGTTAAACAATTGTGAATCTAATTTGAATAATTATTAATCTAATGTTGAACACTTGTCAATCTAATACTGAACAATTGTCAATCTAATGTTCAGGTGGACACATAAAGTAGTTGATCTCAGAGTACTTGATATGGGAGCCAAGAGAAACATTCTCTCCTCCAAAGGCAAAGGCTATTTCCCTTGAAATCTGCTGACAATGATGACAATTCCTAGCTTATATCTATGCAAAACGGCAAGGCAAAACAGCAGTGATATGAATCTGGTATCACTAGCTGAAGGGGCAAAGCGCAAAAGATCCAATGCAAGGCAAGAATGCTGTGAACATCCAGGCAGGCTCAGAGTGAGCGAGTGTTATGATAGCAAGTGAACAGGCCACAGATGCAGCCTGGTCCAGTCCCTGAACTGGGTGTGTCCCTGAGCACAGTGTGCGCTTGCTACAATATTAATTGCAAGTGCAGCCCAAGAGCAGCATTGAAGTGCAGAAGTGTCCTGTAAGTGAATCAGAGATGTGCCATGAGGGTTCTCAGAGGCTGGCACACGAGTCTCTGTATAATATACATGCATATGGAATCATAATTTAAATTGTTATCTTACTCTCAAGTCGCTCCTTGGACTCACTCCTTGATATCGCTGCAATCTTCTGTAGCTGCACAACCCTGGGTTCATTTAATTCTGGCCTCTATCCATAATTTTAATCACTCCACATTCAGTTGCTGTTGCCTACAACTCCACTGCTAGCCACACCCACACTCCAAGCTCTGGAATGCTAATATTATACTTACCTTATCTCCTTTAAGGTACTACCTAAAATCTACTTTATTGACCAAGCTGACTCAATCACCTGATCTAATATCTCCTTATGTGGCTCGGTCTCATACTTGGTTTTAACATGTTCCTGGAGAATGCCTGTGGGGTATTTCCTCACCTTAAAGGCACTACACAAATGTAAGTTGCTGTTGCTGCTGTAGCTGACATGCAAGCAAGGCCTCCACTTAATGTCTCATCCAAAAAAACAGCACTTTTTAGACTGAAGCATTCCTTGAGTCTGGCACTAAAGTGCCACACACATTTACATGTTTAACTCCTGGAATGTGTGTTAAGCAACAGGCTTTTGAAATTTCAACAATGAATTCATGTGGACACTAGAAAATTGGAAAGAAAGGAAAACTCGTAATTCTCAGATATTTCTTACAGCAAACTAATGGTGAATTCCCCTGTTTATTCTCTTTCCAATAGACTGCTGCTAAATGCACTCTTGACAGAATTTTTAATCCCCATTGGAATTATGTATCAACCTCCCTGTGGCTTTTCAGGCCCATGCTTTTCCAACTCTTCTCAAGCAGTGTGATAATTAAAAGATTATTGAACTCTTGAACAAAGGTGAAATCTTGTTTTTGTACGAAAATGAACAAATGACCACTTTTCTTTGCAATGAATCCAAACAAATTCACGTTATCGGTGCATTAAGCATTTGGACTTAAATTGAGACAACATAACTAATTAATTATGTTGTTACGTATGCCACAAAACATGAGAAATAATGTAGTCCATTAAAGCAACTGCTGAACTGGAAGATGTAAAATTATAAATAGAGTTAAGGATGTATCCTTGCAATTTTGAAACAAAGTTACTGTCGAATTTGAGGTGATTATTGATAATGTAGATATTTAATTCAGAAAATAAGACTGTATTAAACATATTACTTTATGTTCCTGTCACTTCGTCATCTCTGGTGAGACAGGAATCAAACAGTCAACTGAATGTTACTCAGAATATTTCTTCAATTTTTTTTCAGCTAGTTTAACGTCAGGCAACTTGAAGCTGACTAAATACGGCATGAAGTATTAAACCTGGGGCACAAAAAGAGTAATTTTGCCTTATGCTTGGGATATGCTTTGCTGATCTTAACAAAACCTCCAAGCCATAACATACGTTAATTAAGCTTACACAGTAAATAGATTCACTTACCAAATTCATGCAGTTTGATCCCTCTGGGTAACATCTGGAGCAGGATAACTGCTGTTTCTTTTATGAGTGGGAAAGCCGATAATAGAACTATTATAACCATAATGATTGTCATACTTGGATCTACATAGCATTTCCAGTTACAGAATTCATCTTCATTAAGTGGAAGTATATAGAATATAGTAGCAGCGACGACGACCACCACAGATCCTAATGCATCGCCCATGATATGTAGAAAAACACCTAGGACAGAGGTATTTATGAGAGATTTAATTATTATAATATACAAGAAAATCAGTGTATAACATTAGCCATTGATCGATGATCGTCTAAACTGATTCCAACCTTTTATATGTAATGTAATTGTGATCTGGCATGGATTCACTCTAGTGCTGCACTGAAAATGTAACAGGTTAGGAAAGACTTGCTGAACTCAGTGAATCATGTTCCTCCAGTACACTGCATCAGACGATCTACCATCCAATCCTGTGTTTAACTCAGACAGAAAATGGAATTTTAATGTGGGTGAGCATATAACTTTGGGTTCAGGTACAGGTTCAGGGGGAAGCAGATATTTCATTCAAAGCAAGAGCCTATCTTAGATGCCTGCTTCAAACCTTTGTCTTTCACAGTTTACTGCAGTTCTGGGCAGTGTGCAAACAGGTTCCTTCAGGGAGATGGGATGTTAATTTCATTACGTTAACTTCTCAGTTGCAACAATATTTATGTAGATGTTGGACTTTAACTCAGGTATGTGGGCTTTTTTAGAACTTGCTAGAGAAAGCAGCGCAAGAAGAGAGCAGTAATTGAAGGGGCTGAAGCCGTGATAAGAAAATATGCCAATACATACTTAACACTCGGGGTTCTTCTACTGCTTGCATGGAAGAGGTTTGTACACAGTATTTGTGCTGAGACAGCATTTTGCAGGTGCCATTTACACTTGGAGGTCTAATCTGCATTTTGGAACTCCAATCGAGAATATTCAAAAGCTTTCTGCTGAAGCCGCATTGTATAGAATGCAAATGAAGACCAAGATGAGCACCAGCAGAAGCATCATGAGCAGCAGGAGCTGCAGCAAAAACAACTGCTGCTCCCCGACCTGCAGCCCCACAAGTCAGAGTGGACTAGTAGACAAGTGCAGCTCTCTGGAGAGCAGACCATTTCCAGAGAGACTGAGAGGTGAGCATAAGCTTCCTTTTCATGGTGAAATAATGCTATAATCTTTGAGGAGGCTGAGGGTACCCTGTCAGGTGATGGTAAACAATGGAGCCTGTGTTGTCCAGTGGATCAGGTGGCCACCCACTGGCTGTCAAAATCAACACATCCCTCAACCTTTGTTTACCTTTAGATCCTTCCAGGGCTCAAATGGAGAGAGATATAGCATCTCACAGTCAGCAGAGTACAATTGCTCAAGGCAGCTAGCTTCAGGCTTGTTGGCCAGTTATGACACTATTGCTGTTTGAGATCTGAATGGCTCCCCACAAATGCGAGATATTAGCATATACACAATTAGCGATGGGAGCACCCATATATTGTCTAGGAGTGTTCATCAAACACAAGGGTTTCCATTCCATCAGTTGCATCCTGGTGTGCAACCACAAAAGAATCTTAATGCAGATGGGTGTTGGACTTCCGGGCAGCTGTTGTGATAATCCTGACCTGCAGCAATGTCCCTACCAGCGGAGTAACTGCCGGCTAATTAGAGACAAGGGATACCCATTTCAAATGTAGTTGATGACACTTCATAGAAACAATAGTTAAGTTCCATGGCCAAATGGCTATCATTGAATGCCTTCCTGCATTGTATCCATAACAGTGGCATCATTTCCTGCTGCCTTTAACCCCATCTACTTGGTATTTGCAGTCAGCTTTACCTCATCACTTGGGAATAATATTTCCCTCCAGGTTCTCGCAGCTCCCAATGGCACATCCAGAGAGGTATCACTGAATCAAGGCTATTGTTGTCATCAGATTTGGACTGGATTCTGATCTCCCATTTCCTTCCAATTAATTCCCAATTCCTTCAACTCGTATGTTTGATATTGGCACAGTGGTTAGCCCTGTTGCCTCACAGCGCCAGAGACCTGGGTTCAATTCCTGCCTCAGGCGACTGACTGTGTGGAGTTTGCACATTCTCCCCGTGTCTGCGTGGGTTTCCTCCGGGTGCTCCGGTTTCCTCCCACAGTCCAAAGATGTGCAGGTCTGGTGAATTGGCCATGCTAAATTGCCCGTAGTGTTAGGTTAGGGGTATGGGTGGGTTGCGCTTCAGCAGGTCGGTGTGGACTTGTTGGGCCGAAGGGCCTGTTTCTATGCTGTAATCTAATCTAATCTACAGGTGATACCACATCATGCAGGCAATTACCTTGCTTGTTGAATCTAACTGATCGGGAAATGAGGAAATTATTTGGGAATGCACTGGCTGGGTTAAAATCATCGATAGATGCACTGCAAAGACTTGAGTCTCCTATGAGCTATTCAATGATTTACTCCATCCCTGCAAATTTCCTCTTGCAATCCAGCATGCCCTGAATTTCTAATCTATCCAATATTACATTTGCTGGATTATTCATCTTTTGAGTAAAGTTCCTTAAAAGTAAATTTTAAAAGTTATCTTTCATTGATTTATATTCATATTCTCTGATCCTATTGCCCTGAAAAATATCACAGACCTATTTTACAATGATATTAAATATTTTATATACCTCACTGAGAACTTTTCTTCAACCACTTTTCCCTGACAATACAGCTTAAGAAGTTCAACAGTCTCTTGCTCTTTTATACCTGGCATCATCATTGTTTTTCTGTTTCCAACTTGTAGAACTCTTTTAAAATTAGTATCACTAATGCAATAAAACATCATGAAATGGAAATATTGCAATGGGAGACATTATTATTCTATTAAAAGAAATAATTTGTATTTATTTAATTCCTTCATAAGTTGAAGAAATCAAAAACTGTTTTATAGCCCACTAAGTAATTTTGATGTGTAGTTATTGCTAATAATTTGTACACCGGAAATCTTAGTTACATCCCCTTGGGAAAACTAAATAACCAAAGCTACAAAGGACCCACAAAATTATGAAATAACTGACAAGACCTGCTTTCACTTTTTGCAACTTTTGCACAAATCAGAACAAAGCAAGTTAAACATGAATTAAAGAAAAAACATGCTTCAAATAAAAAGACTTTGAATAATGGATAAAATAAAGTTAAGTCTTACACAGCCATAAAGATCTGTCTCACTCTCCCACACAGAATTGGCTTTTTTAAAATTAATTTCATTCATGAAATGTGGACATCGATCGCTATGCCAGCATTCATCGTTCATCCCTATTTGTCCACAAGGCTAGTTAAGAGCCAACTACATCGCTGCGGGTCTGGAGTCACGTGTAGGCCAGACTAGGTAAGGGCAGAAGTTTCCTTCCCGAAAGGACATTAGTGAACTAGACAGGTCTTTCCCTGACAATCATCATGGTCATCACTAGACACTTAATTCCAGATTGTTTGTTTTTCTTGAATTAAAATCCCACTATCTGACATGGCACAATTCAAACCCAGGTCCTCAGAACATTAGATTAGATTAGATTAGATTAGATTAGATTACTTACAGTGTGGAAACAGGCCCTTCGGCCCAACAAGTCCACACCGCCCCGCCGAAGCGTAACCCACCCATACCCCTACAGCTACATCTACCCCTTACCTCACACTACGGGCAATTTAGCATGGCCAATTCACCTGACCTGCACATCTTTTGGAGTGTGGGAGGAAACCGGAGCACCCGGAGGAAACCCACGCAGACACGGGGAGAACGTGCAAACTCCACACAGTCAGTCGCCTGAGGCGGGAATTGAACCCGGGTCTCTGGCGCTGTGAGGCAGCAGTGCTAACCACTGTGCCACCGTGCCGCCCACCTGGGTCTCTGAATTAATAATCTAGTGATAAATACCATAAAGCCATTGCTTCCCATATTTGCTATTCTTGAATCACGCAGGGTATGCTAGGACTCCTATCCAACAACAGATTTTACCTTTGCAGTTCATAATTGTCTGATACAAAGCACATTTCTATTAATTTTTCTCTCTCTCGGGTCACAAGAGCTTTGATGATATTACTTTCCAAAATTTATTTTCAACCAATAAACCGATAACATAATAGTTTACAGTTTGGCCACTTCTGGTAAAACACATAGATCCAACTTTTGTAAACAACTGTCCAGGTTCTTGGGACAGTTGTTTAAAAAGGTTTGATCTATGTGTTTAACCAGCTCAGAGAGTGTCCCCAGTAACTCCCATCTCCCTGTCTACCATTCAGAAAAACTAACTGCTTCCTGAGAAACATTCACTTATTCTCTTTACAATAATTCAATATGCTCCTCTTTTGGTCTCTGTCTGCTTTCTCTTTGTTTCTGTATTGGTGTACCAGTCACCTTCTACTTTACAGCAGTAGCTTCTTTGTCTGGCTTCTGTGTTTGGCCACATGGCCTTTGCATCTTCACTTCCTTCTTGTTGGTACTGTTGCCAGGTCAAGTATTGCTAGGGGACATGGACCAGCATTTCTTATGATCCAAGAAAACTACAAATCATCCCTTTATGCTTCATGCTAACTCTTGAGTCTTTTTCACATATTCTTAAAAGCAATTAGCAATTCCTTTGATAACTTAAAGAAATTAAAATGTTCCTTACTCTACTGCTTCTAGAACGCAGTTCCACAAAGCACTATGAGAATAATTAGTAAGCAATTTGTTTTAGTCATGTTGGTTAAGGGATAAATAGTGGCCAAGAAGCACAGACAATACTCCTGTTATTATTATGTAGTACTGAAGGACTCTTAGACTTACCTGTGTAAGACAAATGAAAACCTATGAATTATGAACTATTGCTAACAGTTCAGCACTCCCAAGTATCCTGGGAATCTCACCACTCCAAAGTAATACACAGCTACCCAAAACAAATGCACTAAAAACAGATTTGTACGTAATTGATCTCCACACTCTGGTTTTCAGACACCAGCAATTCCAAAATCAAATAATCTGAGTGGAGGTGGGTGAATACTTAAAGGACCAGCTGTCTCAGCAAATGTCATAGGCCCAAACCTACCCCAAGAGTCAAAGAGCGAAGGTTCTCTGTCGAGGCAAAAGTTAGGGAATATATCCATACTAGTCTCATAAAAACTTTCAAAAATTTTCACCTGAGCAGACTGAGGGAAAAATTGCCCTCATTTTGCCATATTATCAGCAAATAATTTCTGTTTCATTTTTACCATTGACATCAAAATGCTTTTCTTCTAACTTGCTTTTCTCATGACTGTCATGGAAAAAGGCACTTGAGGATATTGAAAGCACTTTTATCTGATCTGCAATAATAAATTGATAATGCACCAAGGAAGTCAAATGAACATTCCCCATAGAGGTTCACAGCTCACTTTAAAAGTGACAGATTAAAGTGTCGCTGGGTTGTTTAACAGTTCAGACTGCCCCAAGTCAAACATATTAGAATACCATGTTACTTGAATCTTAAAGTATCGGAACATTTTTGAAGGGAATTTTTAAAAGTCTTCATTTTCTCCTTTACTTAGCACAATAATGTGAGATATATTGGAAAAAGTCATGCAACAAATGCATAATAATGATCATCATGATAAACAGACAATGTTGTTCTGGCCTTTCCTGTTCTCTGAAATTTAAAACATTCTTCTCATTGACACTAATTTTTTAAAAATCCATTGTTAAAAATCGAGTGAGTAGTTGATGCCTACAAAGAAGAAAGAACAAGGTTATAATCCTTGGTCTGTACTGAATTAGCTGATTTCATTTGTTATGTTGGTATGGAGGCTATAATTAATCATGCTCTCCTGAGAAACTAGCCAGGATTCTAACTCCTGATTGTTACCTATTGATACCTGAGTGAGAACAAGGATATCTGGTCCAGTTAAAATCAAGTTTAGTTGTGATGTCCCTCTGTTAAACTAACCAAATAACAGTCAATGTTTGAATGTGAATACAAGTCTCTTGCATGAGGTTTTCAACACCCAACAGCACTTCCAGAAATATTTTTCAGTGAGATGCTAATGACTTCAGGTAAGGTTGGAGGGTAGAAATTTGCAATCAACAGGTTTAATGCTTACAAAAACAGAAACGTCAGGCAAAATCCAGGTGAAAGTAAAGTTATATGCCAATATTTGTGTAAGAAATGGAAATACAGTTGTTCCTTGGTAAGGGGGTCAGTTCCAATTTGACAGACAGACTTCTGTACAACATCTAACTCAACAGCTCTTTGATTCTTACAGAGTACAAAGAAAAAAAAATACGCTTGATCATTATTTACATTCAATAGCTCAAAATGGAACATATAAACTATGAAAAGTTTTTAAAATTATTTTCTTTATATACTGTAGGGAATCTAAACTAATATAAATCACAAGCGAATTGCTAGGGCACACTTTCTGTTTCTAGTTTCCCTTCATCTACTGCATATGATATTTCTTCAAAAAACTCCAATAAATTCATTAAACATGATATCCCTTTGGAAACTATGTTGACTCCGCCTGATTACCTTAATTTTTTTCTAAGTACCCTGATATAACATCTTTCATAATAATATCCAGCATCTTCTTATGAAGATGCTCAGCTAATTGGCCTATATTTTTCTGTTTCCTATCGCCCTCCATTTTTATTAAAAAGAGTTATAGTTGCTATTTTCTAATCTAAAGGAGCTTTTCCCAAATATAGGGAATTTTAGAAAATTATACTAAGGTACTATCTATCTCATTAACCCTAAGGGGAAGTTCATCAGGACCCATGACTTGTCAGCCTGTAGCTCTAACAATTACTGAGTAAATTCACACAATCTAGTGATTGTGATTTTCTTGAAGTGCTCCCTTCCATTTGCTGATTTACCACAATTACTGGGATAAGTCTGATGCAAATATCTGTTCAATTCATTCACCATCTATGGAGTCTCATTGATTACAAAATGAATAAAATGTATTCGGTAAAACTATCAATAGGATTCTGGGTAATCCAAAATGGAGAACGGGAAAAATTTCTGGCTGTAAGAGCTGCTCCTTTTTTTGAGGTTTTTTAGGTATTGGAGGTGATTTCCTCGAATTTCCAGGAGCAGCAATTACTGTTTTATATGCTGTTGCAATGTTTTGGAACTTTGGGAAAAAAAAGTCAAAACAACAGCAGTTTAAAAGGGAGAAGAGCAGACAAAGGAAGCACATGGTGAGGACAGTGCAGGAGAGAGAGAGGAGAGAGAGAGAGGAGAGAGAGGAGAGAGAGGAGAGAGGAGAGAGGAGAGAGAGGAGAGAGAGGAGAGAGGAGAGAGGAGAGAGGAGAGAGGAGAGAAGAGAGGAGAGAAGAGAGAGAGAGGGGGAGAGGGAGAGGGAGAGGAGAGAGAGAGAGAAATGCACAACTAATCTTGGAGGAACTGTTGGGCGAAGTTCACAGCACAGAATCAGATAAATTAATTGTTGTTTTAAGTCTGTCCAAGAGAAAGGCTGCAGTAGTGAGCACAGTGGATCTTTCTTGATTATATGTTTTTTTGGAGATAAGTCTCTTGATTAAACTTAAAATATAAGCCATAGCTATTAATTTAACCTGGGACAGTGTTTGTAGAGACGGTGTTATTTTCGCGGTCTGTAGATTGTGAAGGAGCAAAAATGGCCTTTGCAGTGATATGTACTTCTTGTCAGATGTGGGAGTTTAAAGAGAGTTTAAGGGTTACTGCGGATTATATCTGCCATAAATGCTGTTGGATGCAGATCTTATCAGATCAAGTGGATCAGTTGGAGAGACAGATAGAAACGATGAGGAATTTGCAACAGCAACAGTATGTGATTGATAGCAGTTATAGGAAGGGGGGAAAGTCTCAGATACAGTCACTTAGATGGGTTAACTCCAGGAAGGGTGAGAGATGTCGGTAATTAGGACAGGAGTATTTTGTGGATATACCCATTTCAAACAGGTATGCTGTTTTGGAAAACGTAGGGGGTGATGGATTCTCAGGGGAACAGCCAGGTTTCTTGTATTGAGACTGGTTCTAATGCAACAAGGGGTATGTCGGCTTCCAAGAGATCAATTGTGTTAGGGGATTCTGTAGTCAGAGGTATAGACAGACGTTTCTGTGGCCAGTAGAAAAAAAGCAGAATGGTGTGTTGTTTCCCTGGTGCCAGGATCAAGGATATCTCAGAGAAGGTGCAGAATGTTCTCACGGGGGAGAGGGGCCAGCAGGAGATCATTGTCCACATTGGAACCAACGACATAGGAAGGGAAAAGGTTGAGACTCTGAAAGAAGCTTACAGAGAGTTAGGCAGAAATTTAAAAAGGAGGTCCTCAAGGGTAGTAATATCTGGATTACTCCCAGTGCTACGAGCTAGTGAGGGCAGGAATAGGAGGATAGAGCAGATGAATGCATGGCTGAGGAGCTGGTGTATGGGAGAAGGATTCACATTTTTGGATCATTGGAATCTCTTTTGGGGTAGAAGTGACCTGTACAAGAAGGACGGATTGCACCTAAATTGGAAGGGGACTAATAAACTGGCAGGGAAATTTGCTAGAACTGGTTGGGAGGATTTAAACTAGTAAGGTGGGAGGGTGAGACCCAGGGAGATAGTGAGGAAAGAGATCGATCTGAGACGGGTACAGCTGAGAACAGAAGTGAATCAAACAGTCAGGGCAGGCAGGGACAAGGTAGGACTAATAAATTAAACTGCATTTATTTCAATGCAAGGGGCCTAAAAGGGAAGGCATGTGAACTCAGTGCATGGTTAGGAACATGGGACTGGGATATCATAGCAATAATGGAAACATGGCTCAGGGATGGGCAGGACTGGCAGCTAATGTTCTGGGATACAAATGCTACAGGAGGGATAGAAAGGGAGGCAAGAGAGGAGGGGGAGTGGCATTTTTGATAAGGGATAGCATTACAGCTGTGCTGAGGGAGGATATTCCTGGAAATACATCCAGGGAAGTAATTTGGGTGGAACGGAGAAATAAGAAAAGGATGTTCATCGAATTGGGATTGTATTATAGGCCCCCCAATAGTCAGAGGGAAATTGAGAAACAAACTTGTAAGGAGAACTCAGCTATCTGTAAGAATAATAGGGTAGTTATAGCATGGGATTTTAACTTTCCAAATATAGACTGGGACTGCCATCGTGTTAAAGGTTTAGATGGAGAGGAATTTCTTAAGTGTGTACAAGACAATTCTCTGATTCAGTATGTGGATGTACCTTGCAAAACTTGACCTACTCTTGGGAAATAAGGCAGGGCAGGTGACTGAGGTGTCAGTTGGGGAGCACTTTGGGGCCAGCGACCATAATTCTATTCGTTTTAAAATAATGATGGAAAAAGATAGACCAGATCTAAAAGTTGAAGTTCTAAATTGGAGAAAGGCCAATTTTGATGATATTAGGCAAAAACTTTCGAAAGCTGATTGGAAACAGATATTCACAGGTAAAGGGATGGCTGGAAAATGGGAAGCCTTCAGAAATGAGATAACAAGAATCCAGAGAAAGTATATTACTGTCAGGGTGTAACGGAAAGCTGGTAGGTATAGGGAATGGTGGATGACTAAAGAAATTGAGGGGTTGGTTAAGAAAAGGAAGGAAGAATATGTCAGGTATAGACAGGCTAGATCAAGTGAATCCTTAGAAGAGTATAAAGAAAGTAGGAGTATACTTAAGAGGGAAATCAGGAGGGCAAAACGGGGATATGAGATAACTTTGGCAAATAGAATTAAGGCGAATCCAAAGGGTTTTTACAAATATATTAAGGACAAAAGGTAACTAGGGAGAGAATGGGGCCCCTCAAAGATCAGCAAGGCGGCCTTTGTGTGGAGACACAGAAAATGGGGGAGATACTAAATGAATATTTTGCATCAGTATTTACTGTGGAAAAGGATATGGAAGATTTAGACTGTAGGGAAATAGATGGTGACATCTTGCAAAATGTCCAGATTACAGAGGAGGAAGTCCTCAGGACCTGATCAAGTGTACCCGAGAAATCTGTGGGAAGCTAGAGAAGTGATTGCTGGGCCTCTTGCTGAGATATTTGTATCATCGATAGTCACAGGTGAGGTGCCGGAAGACTGGAGGTTGGCAAAAGTGGTGCGACTGTTTAAGAAGGGTGATAAAGACAAGCCAGGGAAATATAGACCGGTGAGCCTGACCTCAGTGGTGGGCAAGTTGTTGGAGGGAATCCTGAGGGACAGAATGTACATGTATTTGGAAAGGCAAGGACTGACTCAGGATAGTCAACATGGCATTGTGCGTGGGAAATCATGTCTCACAAACTTGATTGAGGTTTTTAAAGAAGTAACAAAGAAGATTGATGAGGGCAGAGCAGTAGATGTGATCTATATGGACTTCAGTAAGGCGTTCGACAAGGTTCCCCATGGGAGACTGATTAGCAAGCTTAGATCTCATGGGGGAATACAGGGAGAACTAGCCATTTGGATACAGAATTTGCTCAAAGGTAGAAAACAGAGGGTGGTGGTGGAGGGTTGTTTATCAGACTGGAGGCCTGTGACCAGTGGAGTGCCACAAGGATCAGTGCTGGGCCCTCTACTTTTTGTCATTTACATAAATGATTTGGATGCGAGCATAAGAGGTACAGTTAGTAAGTTTGCAGATGACACCAAAAGTGGAGGTGTAGTGGACAGTGAAGGAGGTTACCTCAGATTACAACAGGATCTGGACCAGATGGGCCAATGGGCTGAGAAGTGGCAGATGGAGTTTAATTCAGATAAATGCGAGGTGCTACATTTTGGGAAAGCAAATCTTAGCAGGACTTATACACTTAATGGTAAGGCCCTAGGGAGTGTTGCTGAACAAGAGACCTTGGAGTGCAGGTTCATAGCCCCTTGAAAGTGGAGTCGTAAGTAGATAGGATAGTGAAGAAGGCGTTTGGTACGCTTTCGTTTGTTGGTCAGAGTGTTGAGTACAGGAGTTGGGAGGTCATGTTGCGGCTGTACAGGACATTGGTTAGGCCACTGTTGGAATATTGCGTGCAATTCTGGTCTCCTTCCTATTGGAAAGATGTTGTGAAACTTGAAAGGGTTCAGAAAAGATTTACAAGGATGTTGCCAGGGTTGGAGGATTTGAGGTATTGGGAGAGGCTGAACAGGCTGGGGCTGTTTTATTTGGAGCGTCGGAGGCTGAGGGGTGACCTTATAGAGGTTTACAAAATTATGAGGGGATAAATAGACAAAGTATTTTCCCTGGGGTCGGGGAGTCCAGAACTAGAGGGCATAGGTTTAGGGTGAAATGGGATAGATATAAAAGAGACTTAAGGGGCAACTTTTTCACGCAGATGGTGATACATGTATGGAATGAGCTGCCAGAGGATGTGGTGGAGGCTGGTACAATTGCAACATTTAAGAGGCATTTGGATGGGTATATGAATAGGAAGGGTTTGGAGGGATATGGGCCGTGTGCTGGCAGGTGGGACTAGATTGGTTTGGGATATCTGGTCGGCATGGACGGGTTGGACCGAAGGGTCTGTTTCTATGCTGTACATCTCTGTGACTCTATGACTCTATAGTTGGCTGCACAATAAAATTATAAAACTGAATCACAGAATCATTAGAATATAAAACACACCAATGGCCTGTCATACCTGAGCCCACTCCACATTGGAGCAATTTTACTTGGTGCCACTCCCCTGCCTTCTCACCATAGCTCTGAACATTCTTTCTTTTCAGATAATAATCCAATTCTCTCTTGAATGCCTCAACTGAATTTGCCTTCACCACACTCTCATTTACTTTGCCTGGATACAGCCCAAAATGGAGATCACAGTTTTCTAGAACGTACTTTGATTTCTCTTCAATTTTCTACCAATCGGCAAGGTACAGGATTTTGTGGAAGTCCTTCCATTCACTTTGGCTCAGTGACATTCCAACATTCCTTTAAAACTTCACAACTCTGGATCCCACAGTTCAAACCTGGGCATACTTGTGACTCCTTCGCAGTGGCTTAAACCATAGCTTCCAATAGCCATTGCTATGGGTTCAAACTGAAACAAAGTTGATTATCTCCAGAACTCCAACTACAACAAAGTTAACTGCCTTTCATAAATGATTATTTCAATTTCTTCCCCAATAAAATAAATCTTCCAGTTAATTTTGTCTTAAACTGAATTGCCGCTACCAATCACAGGCTACATCATAATGGTAGATCTGCATTTACTCTACTTTAGGTGTAGGTCTGGCTTTATCTCCCAACTTCCAATGCACTTCAAACTACTAAGTCCCATAGCTGGCTCAGCCTTTTAATTTCTTTCCAAACATCAACCAGTCCTCAGTTCTGGTGACTGGACCCGAAACATTAGTTCTGATTTCTCTCCAGAGATACTGCTAGATCTACTGAGTTTTTCCAGCAATTTCTGGTTTTGTTTCTGATCAACTAGTGTTGTCCTGCTGGCTGTGCACTACATTAACTTGCAAAGGTAAACTCAAATACAATTCTGTTGCACAACAGCCATCTTTATGGCAATGTGACATACATGGCCTGTTCCCAGGTAGAAATGTCCTTTAGGGAAGGCAACTGCCATCCGTCCCTGGTCTGGTCTACATGTGACTCCAGCCTCACAACAATGCGGTTGACTCTTAATTGCCCCCTGGTTAAATTATGGATGGGCAATAAATGCTGCCTGGCTGGCAGTGCCCCCAAACTGTGAATGAATAAAGAAAAAAATGCAAATAAACTATTTTTCAGTTCCAAAGCTTTCCTTAATTCCAAAAAGCCACATAAGTAATTTGTATCCTTTATTGGAATAACTGCAGACATTATTTATCCAGTCTTTAGCTAAGTATTCCCACTTCCATTGTATAACTCTCACCTTTAAACTTTGAATTTATCCAATAAGCCTGTGGATTGTAAATGCCTTAGGTTGACATAGTTTTCTGGCCTCTAAACATTTACCAGAGTTTTCCTCACTGAACTTGTTAACATTTAATTCTCAAACTAAACAGCCATAAGACCGTTAAAAAAAGAGCAAGAATAGGCCACTGAGTCTAATTTAGCAAATTTACTGTAATTCTTTGACAACAGTATGACAACAGGGAACCAGTGGATGTAGTGTATCTGGATTTCCAGAAGGCTTTCAACACGGTGCCACGGTGGCACAGCAGAGTTAGCACTACTGCCTCACAGCACCAGAGATCTGGGTTCAATTCCCGCCTCAGGTGACTGACTGTATGGAGTTTGCACGTTCTCCCCATGTCTGCGTGGGTTTCCTCCTGCAGGTCAGGTGAATTGGCCATGCTAAATTGCCTGTTTCCACACTGTAAGTAATCTAAAAAGGCTGCTGTATAACATAAAGGTGCTAGGCATTTTGGGTAATGTATTAGCATGGATAAAGGATTGGTCAATTAACAGAAAGCAAGGTGTGGGGATAAATGGATGTTTTTCTGGTTGGATAGCAGTGTGCCTCAGGGATCAGTATTGGGACAATTGTTTACAATTTACATAGATGATTTAGAGTTGGGGACCAAGTGTAATGTGGAGAGTGTGGTGCTGGAAAAGCACAGCAGGTCAGACAGCATCCAAGAAGCAGAAGGATCGACATTTCAGGCATAAGCCCTTCATGAGGAAGCCTGAAGGGCTTATGCTTGAAACGTCGATTCTCCTACTCTGCGGATGCTGCCTGACCAGCTGTGCTTTTCCAGCACCACACTCCTGACTCTGATCTCCAGCATCTGCAGTCCTCACTTTGATCAAATGTAGTATGCCAAAGTTTACAGATGACATTAAAATGAGTGGTACAGCAAAGTGTGCAAAGGACATTCAAAATCTGCAGAGGAATATAGATAGGTTAAGTGAGTGGGCAAGGGTCTGGCAGATGGAGTGCAATGTTGGTAAATGTGAGGTCATCTATTATGATAGGAATAACAACAAAATGGACTATTATTTAAACGGTGAAAATTTGCAACATGCTGCTATGCAGAGGGATCTGGTGTCCTTGGGCATGAATCACAGAAAAATGGTTGCGGGGCAGCAGGTAATTAAGAAGGCAAATGGAATATTGTCCTTCATTACTACAGGGATGGAGTTTAAAAATAGGGAGGTTATGTTGCTGCTGTGTAGGGTGCTGGTGAGGCCATACCTGGAGTGCTGAGTACAGTTTTGGTTTCCTTACTTGAGAAAGGATGTACTGGTACTGCAGAGGTGCCTAGTAGGTTCAATAGGTTGATTCCAGAATGGAGAAGATTGGCATATGAGGGGAAACTGAGTACATTGGGGCTAAATTCATTGGAATTTAAAAGAATGATGGGGGATCTTATAGAAACATAGAAATTATGAAGGAAATAGATAGGATAGAAGTAGGGATATTGTTTCCACCGGTGAGTGAAACTAGAACTAGGGGCATAACCTCAAATTAAGAGGGAGCAGATTTAGGACTGAGTTGGAGGAGGCACTTCTTCACCCAAAGGAATCTGTGGAATTCCCTGCCCAGCGAGGCAGTTGAGGCTACCTCACTGAATGTTTTTAAGGCAAAGGTAGGATAGATTTTTGAGCAGTGAAGTAATTTAAGGTTATGGTGAGCAGGCGGGTAAGTGGAGTTGAATCCACAGAAAGATCAGCAATGATCTGACTGAAATGGCGGAGCAGGCACAATGGCCTACTCCTGCTCCTATTTCTTATATTCTTATGTCCTGCAAGCCTGCCTTAGCATTCAATAAGATCATGTTGATTTGACTTCAGCCTTAAGTCCGCTGTTCTGTCTACTCCTCGTAATAAAAGCTAAATTATGCAGACACTGGAGGTATGAGATAAAAACACAGAATGCTGGAGAAACTCAGCAGGTTTATCAGCATCTTTAGAAAATGAAACACATTTAACATTTAACATTGACTCTTTTTCCAATAACTCTGAAGAAGAATTTTGGACTCAAAACTTTAACATTGTTCTTCTCTCCACAGGTGCTGAGTTTTCCAGCATTCTCTGTTTCTAACCCTCAACTCTCTTTCAATCAAAATCTGTCTGATTCAGCCATGACTATATTCAACAGCCTTGCCTTCTGTGCTCACCAAGAAAGTGAATTCCAAACACTTACAATCTTCTGAGAAAAGAAATTTCTCATCTCCATCTCAAATGAGAGACCTCTTTTTTTGAAACTCCTCCAGTTCTGGATCCCCCCCATGAGAGGAAATATCCTCTCAGCATCTATTCTGTCAAGCCCCCTCAGAATCTTTTATGTTTCAAAAGATCAGCTTTCATTCGTCTGAGAGGATTGCATCAGCGTTATCAGATACAGCACTGGAGAAAACATATGAACATTAGGCATATGTTGTAACATGTCATGGCAGAATTTTGTGGGAAAACTAATTTCAGATTTTCCATGCTGGTGATAGTAGTAATTTGTTAGATAATTAAGCTTTAGGCTCTCAGAATTTGCAACAATTAAACTTTGTGGCCAACTAAAACTGCAGCTAAGCAGCAGAGCTCTATTGCTCCTACTGTAATGAAACAATGTATTCACTCAATTACTGGGAGCAATGCCACAGAGATTCATGAGCATCTTTTTAAATGCTGTGTAAAATGTGGGGTCAGTTAGCTGGACTGTTGGCTTATAATGGAGAGTGATGCCAACAGGGTGGGTTCATTTCTTATACCAGCTGAGGTCACCACGAAGGGCTCTCCTTCTCAACCTCCCCCCTCACCTGAAGTGTGGTGATCCTCAGGTCAAACCACCATCAGTCATCGCTCTGCATTGAGGGTGCAGCCATATGGTTTGGCAAGACTATGACAACCTTACACAAAATGGTGCTGAATGAGAGGATTTTGTTTTTAATACTGGACATTTAAAACGACTAGAGAAGATGAAGGATATTGATAAGGTAAATGACAGGGGTCTTTTCCCTGGGGTGGGGGAGTTCAAAACCAGGAGGCTTTTTTTAGGGTGAAAGGAGAAGAATTTTAGAAGGACACAATGGGCAACCTTTTTATACAGAGAGTGGCCCGTGTGTGGAATGAACGAGCAGAAAAAGTGGTGGATGCGGTAACAGTTACAATGTTTAAAAGACAGTTGGATCAGTTCATGAATAGAAAAGGTTTGGCAGGATATGGAGAAAGTCATTCCTGAAGAAGGGCTTATGCCCGAAACGTCGATTCTCCTGCTCCTGGATACTGCCTGGCCTGCTGTGTTTTTTCAGCATCACATTTTTCAACTTGGCAGGATATGGGCCAAGTGCAGGCAAGTGGGACTAGTTTAGTTTGGGAACATGGTCTGTGTGGACTCCACGCTGTATGACTCTATGACTTAATGTTTGCAACGCTAAGGCAATTTATAACTCAGTAAGAATCTCAGTTCTGAAGAAGGGTGACTGGATCTGAAACGTTAACTCTGCTTTCTCTCCACAGATGCTGCCAGGCCTGCTGATTTTGTTTTTTTTTTGTTTTATTTGATCTGTGCAGGGTACAGTGTCTGAATATCTATATTAAATCAGGGATCCGAAAAGAGGGTGGGGGTCATGTGAAAAAAAAATCATGTAATTGCTGCTAAGTTCCTAATCCTCCGAAGCTGCGTTTTCATTTCGTTGGAGTTAAACAATCGAGTCAACCTCAGGGCGACTCTAACATTCCTGCCTATTGTGTTACCTCGAATATTTAAAGCTGATGCAGTTGCTGGTGCTTTGTTTTCTCTTTGTTCTCCGGCGTCGGTTGCCAAGTAACCTGAAAAAAAAACACAAGAAAAATTCGATCATCGGGCACCTTCTTAGGAAACTAGGTGAAAGTTGGCCAAAGCTCTCAAGACACCTAATACACCGCACTGAATATTGCACAATAAAAGCACCCAAAATAAAATGCTGCAAAATGACAGACAAGAAAATGTGATAAACGTTTGCGCGTTGAGTGGTCCACGTTGTTCCCAATCGCCTGTAATTTGGACTGGAAGCTTGTTTCAATGAGTATAACCGGCCAACCTGGTCAATGGGGAGGCACTTGGCCCCAGGAGACCTTCATGTTTTAGTTTCTGAACTAGAAACCGTCGGGCACCTGTGGGGCTGTCGGACACTTGTTTGTGGAAGCAACAGTCCTGGAAGAGGATGAGCCCGATGATGTTCACCGCCAGCCCGAGGGCGCCCACCATCAGCACCAGCCCCACGTCGTCGATCCTCTGGGGCCGGATGAGGCGGATGACGGCCTCGACCAGGATGGTGAAGGTGAGGGCGGTCAGGAAGACGGCGTTGGCCAGCGCGCCCACCACCTCGGCCCGGGCGAAGCCGTACGTGTTGCGGGGGTGCCTCGTGATCTCGCCGAGGGTGGCCGCCAGCAGGCCGATCACCAGCGAGATCAGGTCGGACAGCATGTTGAAGGAGTCGGACACCAGCGCCAGGGAGTTGCCCATGTGCCCGACCACCAACTCGACCACGAAGAAGCCGGCAGTGACCACCAACATGAAGAGCAGGCGGCAGTTCCTGCACCGGGATCTACCCATTGCCGGGGACTGCAAGGTGGGCTGCTATAGCACAGATGTGGCGTCTCTCCAAAACAAACATCACTCACGTACGGCAAGTCAAGTGTTACCAGTTATTGATTTTGTCTGTAGGAGGGTTTTTTTTTCTTGCTTTCAACCTGCACCCTACCCCCTCATCCCAATGGATCAACCAATGTCTCAGTTCCTTAAAACGGTGCAGAGCAGGTGCAAATCTTATTTCAAGCGCCACTCCTCGACACCGGATTTCAAACAGATCCTTTGGGTTTATTTTTGTTTTAATATTCGACGGTTATAGCTGTATTTTATCCCTAAACTTTCAATTGCTGTAAGAAATCTCAATCTAGACTCATAACGTTAGCTTGCTTTCTCTCCGTGGATACTGCCTGACCCGGTGTGATATCCAGCATTTTTTTTTCATTTTCAATAGATTCCAGCATCTGCAGTAACTTCACCCAATCTTTATATCCCGTGCTGTTGCAGATGTTGTCAATGCAATAACGTCGTTCTTTTACTTTGCAAAACAGTCGGTATAATGTGCTCACTGCTAGAGCTAACGTTGATGTATAAATTAAATAATACAACGAGGCGTTAATCCAATGGTGAAAAGTACGCGCAGTAAACGCCGCAGTGGTTCAGCAGGTCCGGTAGCATCCTTGGAAAAAGAAACGGAATTCATGCAAGCGGGGTTATTTTTCCACAGTTGGAGGCGGATCCAGAGGCCAGGCGACCAACAAGACAGAGAAAACCATCAAGCCCAGTGGTGACTTGTTCCTATCTCTGAGAGAGCGCTTTCACAGGAGCAGGCTGCTGTTAATGTAAGCAAACCGCTTGGTGAAGGCAGGAATGGGACAAGAAGCCTCATTTGTCCAGCGCTTTTGAACTAGCAGAGACGGGTTCAAGTCTCACCTACGCCAGAGGTGTGTAGTAACTCCTCTGAGCAGATTGATTAAAAAATATATAACGCTTTTCATCAGACATCTTTGAGGGAGAGAGAAGTCGTCCAAGACTAGTACTTTAAACCTAAACACAATGAGAGCAATTATGTGGGTAAGAAGCCTAGCTCAGTGAACTGGCAATTAGGTTAGGAATAAATCAACAGATATATGGTGGCACACATTTAAGGGAAGATTTCATAATACAAGGAATAAACACATTCCAACAAGGAAAAAAATTCCAAGAGATCTACGGTTAAGTAAAAATCTTTAAACTATAGTGTCAAACATAAAAAGAACTTGCACGAAGGGAGATAAGTTAAATCAAATACCTGTATTAATATAATACATAATCTATCTTCATTATAGAGGACACAAGTAACATCCCCAAAAATAGCAATAAATCAAGAAATGGAAATGGAGATAGAATCTCAAGACAACATTGGAAGTGATAATCTGGAACTGTGGACTGAATTTCATCCTTCAGTCTTCAGAGAAGTGACAACCATGGTTGATGCAAGGTATTAAATTTCCAAACTTTTCTTGATTTGGGGAAATGGTATCATTAAATTAAAAGAAAAACAAAAGTAATTCACTTATTTTAAAAGGGAGAAACAGAAAGTAGGAAACCAGAAGCCAGTGGTGCTTAACATCTAACACGGGGAAGATGTTAGAATCTATTATAATGGACAATAATTTTAATTATAGACAATATTTTAAAAACATTCAGGTAATCAGGCAGAGTCAACATCAAATTGTGAAAGGCATAAAATGTTGAACTAATTTATTGGAGTTCTTTGAATAAGTAACATGCACAGTGGATAAATTAATTTGCTGTACTATGGTTATTGATATGGGCGTGGATGAAGAGGTGATAATGGAATGTTGTACTTGAACTGTCAATTTTGGAGTTACTTGAAACCCTTTTGTCCAGTTTGCCCTTTACAATGGCTAGCTGGCAGCACACAAACTCAGAGAATTCTTCTTGTTCTGTTTTCTTCTGAACCAGCTCGCCAGCTAGCAGACTTCCACCAGAGAAAGAATTCCTTTTTACCTGCAGTACAGGGATGACTAGTGGGTGGTTCTTTAACTGTGACCTTCACAGCACACTAGTGTTTGAACCCAGAGTACGGGAAGTTCCCAGGTTATGAACGAGTTATATTTTTTCCGCTGTTTGTAAGCCGAATTTGTGCATAAGTCAGAACACATACAGTTTAATTCGTCCACCCATTCGTTAGGACAAAACATTGTAGGTATCTCAGATTTTTAACTCAGAGGTCGGTTCATAAGTACGGGATGTTCGTAAATCGAGTGTTTGTAACTCAGGGACTTCCTGTACTCCACATGGATGTCAGTACACTAACACACACACCAGGGCAAACAGTTTTTCTCTGTATATTCCTGGAAGGACCTTTGTGCTGAATCAAAATTTTTCTAAGTGTCAGCGCTTACTGATTTGTGATTTACAAGGATTTTGCCAAGGTTGAGGGTTTGAGCTATAGGGAGAGGCTGAATAGGCTGGGGCTGTTTTCCCTGCAACGTCGGAGGCTGAGGGTGACCTTATAGAGGTTTATAAAATCATGAGGGGCATGGATAGGGTAATAGACAAAGTATCTTCCCTGGGGTGGGGGAGTCTAGAACTAGAGGACATAGGTTTAGGGTGAGAGGGGAAAGGTATAAAAGAAATCTAAGGGGCAACTTTTTCACGCAGAGGGTGGTACATGTATGGAATGAGCTGCCAGAGAAGTGGTGGATTCTAGTACCAATGCAATATTTGAAAGACATCTGGATGGGTATATGAATAGGAAGAGTTTGGAGGGTTGGGTACTGGCAGGTGGGACTAGATGGGATTGGGATATCTGGTCGGCATGGACAAGTTGGACCAAAGGGTCGGTTTCTGTGCTGTACATCTCTATGACAGAATACAAAAATGTGGTAATTTTCTGAGAGGGGCAAGATAGTCAGCCCTTTTGTTATCCCCCATTACATCTCTCTCTCTTTGAAGTTTCCCTGACAGTTAACAGGTGTGAGATTCCATTGGCCCCTCACAGGACTTTGTCAGACATCACTGAAATTCAATCTGCAGTTTTTCTATTACAGTGCCCTCTTAAAGAAAACATGCATTCTTCTGGACTTAAAAGTTAAAAATGTACATAGAACTTTGAGGTTCTGATCATCATCAGAGTCAGAAGGTGGCAAATCTTTGGAATGCTTGCTCCCAGAGTACTACAGAAACACAGATATTAATTTCAAAGACTGACAGATTTCTTTTACAAATGGCACCAAGGGGTATGGGAATAGTACAGGAATATGGCATTGAGATGGATGATCAGCTATTATAAAGAATGGCAGACCAGGCTCAAGTGCTCCTAACTGATGTGTTATTAAAACACATTACAGTTGAGGAGGTACTTTCTAAAGTGTAGTGTCAGGACAATGTGTTATGAGTTATTAATTTTGAATATAATTGACTTGATCTTTTTGAAAGAATGCTTGACAAAGGACACGAGTTCCAACAGGGAAGAACAATGCAATTACAAATAACACCAGTTTCTTGACTGAGCCAGAATCTATTATATGCTTAGAAAAAGGTCACATGGCTCAAGTTATGGGTGCAATCATCAACTGGAATGGAACACAGGCAGTCTCAAAGAGATCTCTCGTTGGCACTCCCTCGTGACGGGGGATAATTTTTTTTCCACGCTGGTGTTGTGGGTTCTCAGGTTACTAAATAATTCAATATCAGATGCCCACACTTGCCATTGATGGGTCAGATAGTGTTTGCTGAAGCCAGTGGATGAGATGTTTGGCTTTTCACATACCCCTTCCACGGTTTGTATTTGGCCTCCAACTGGGCTTGTCAGTGATACTCAAAACATTTGACAACTGTACGGATGCTTCTTTTCCAGGTTGGTAGTCTTGGGCTAGAGATGGTTTATTTTTCACAGAGGCTTTGAGATACCTTTGAACTGCTTCCTCTGCACTCCTAAAAACTGTTTACTATGACAAAGCTCACAATAGTCTTATATCAAGTATGAGTATGTGGCCCACCCAATACAGCTGAATGACCACAACCACTTGTCTTGAAACTGGGGGTGTTGGCCTCAGAGGGCATATTGATATTGGAGTCAGAACTGGTTCAGAGCAAGTTTTAAACAAGAGTCATACCAGACTTGAAACACCGTTTTTCTCTCTGCACAAATCTGCTGAGTCTTTCCCACATTCTCTGTTCGTTTTAAATTAAGGGCATTCCATTTAAGATGGAAAATAAAATAAATGTTTCCTCTCAAAGAGTCATTAGTTTATAGAAAACTCTTCTCCGAAGAGCAATGGAAGTCGGGTCATTGAATATGTTTAAGGCCAAATAAAATATATTCTTTATTGACAAGGGAGTCAAAGAGTATGAGGGCACACAAGAACATAAGATTGTGGTTAATCCGATTGTAGTCTTTATCAAATGGCAGAGCAGGCTCAAGAGACTGAAGGACCGGCTATTAACCCCTTCCAATAGTCAGTGGGAAATTAAGAAACAAATTTTTAAGGAGACCTAAGCTATCTGCAAGCACAACAGGGTGATTATGGTAGGGGATTTTCATTTTCCAAATATCGACTGTAAATGCCATAGTGTTAAGGGCTTAGATGGAGAAGAATTTGTTAAGTGAGTATAAGAAAGTTTTCTAATGCAGTTCGTGGTTGTACCTACTAGTAAATTGGCAAAACTTGACCTACTCTTAGGAAATAAGGGAGGGCAAATTGCTGAAGTGTTAGTAGAGAAGCACTTTGGGGCCAATGATCACGGAAAAGGATAGACCGGATCTAAAAGTTAAAGTTCTGAAACAGATGAAGGTCAATTTTGACGACATTAGGCAACAACTTTCAAAAGCTGATTGGGAGCAGATGTTCGCAGGTAAAGGGACAATTGGAAAATGGGAGGCCTTCAAAAATGAGAGGACAGACAGCTAATTTGAAGGGCAAGGCTGTTAGGTGTAGGGAATGCTAGATGACAATAGAAATTGAGGTTTTGGTTAAGAATACAAAGCAAGCAAATATCAGGTAGAGACAGCAGATATCACATGAGTCTCTAAAAAAGGCAGTAGGAGTATACTTAAAAGGGAGGTCAAGGTGGCAAAAAGGGGACATGAGATAGCTTTGGCAATTAGGGTTGGGGGGATCCAAAGGGATTCTACAAATACATTAAGGACAAAAGGGTAAATAGAGAAGAAGGCCATTAAAAGATCAGCAAGGGCACCTACGAGTGAAACCACAAGAGATGGAGGAAGATACTAAATGAGTATTTTGCATCAGTATTTACTGTGGAGAAGGATATGGAAGATAGAAAACGTGGGGAAGTCAATAGCAACATCTTGAAAAATGTCCATATTACAGAGAAGGTTCTGGACATCTTAATATGAATTAAGGTGAATACATCCCTGGGACCTGATCAGGTGTATCCTAGAACTCTGTGGGAAGAAAGGGAAGTGATTGCTGGGCCCCTTGCTGAGATATTTGCATAATTGAAAACCACAGGTGAGGTGCCAGAAGACTGGAGGTTGGCAAGCACGGTGCAACTATTTAAAGGTGGGAGTAAGGAAAAGCCAGGGAACTATACACCGGTGAACCTGACATCAGTGGTGGGCAAGTTGTTGGAGTAAAGCCTGTACCTCAGGATTCTCATGTTATTTGGAAAGGCAAGGACTGATTAGGGATAGTCAACATGGCTTTGTGCATGGGAAATCATGTCTCACTAATTTGATTGAGTAACAAAGAGGACTGATGAGGGCAATAAGACTTCTGACAAGGTTCCTCATGATAGACTGGTTGGCAATGTTAGATCACACAGAATAGAGGGAGAACCAGCTATTTGAATACAGAACTAGGTCAAAGCTAGAAGACAGAGGGTGGTGGTGGAGGGTTGCTTTTCAAACTGGAGGCCTGTGACCAGCAACATGCATCAAGGATCGGTGCTGGGTCCATTGCATTATATCATTTATATAAATGCTTTGGAAGTGAACATTGAAGAGATGGTTAGTAAGCTTGCAGATGACACCAAAATAGGTGTAGTGGACAGTGAAAGAGATTACCTCAGAGTATAACAGGATCTTGATCAGATGGACCAATGGGCCAAGGAGTGGCAGATGGAGTTTAATTTTGATAAATATGAGGTCCTGCATTTTGGAAAGGCAAATCAGGGCAGGACTTATACACTTAATGGTAAGGTCCTGGGGAGTGTTGCTGAACAAAGAGACCTTGGAGTGCAGGTTCATAGTTCCTTGAAAGTGGAGTCACAGGTAGAATAAGGCATTTGGTATGCTTGCCTTTGTTGGTCAGTGCAGTGAGGATAAGAGTTGGGAAGTCATGTTGCAGCTGTACCAGACATTGATTAGGCTACTATTGGAATACTGTGTTCAATTCTGGTCTCCCTGCTAGAGGAAGGCTGTTGTAAAACTTGAAAGAGTTCAGAAAAGATTTATGAGGATGTTGCCAGGGTTGGAAGATTTGAGTTATAGGGAGAGGCTAAATAGGCTGGGGCTATCTTCTCTGGAGTGTCGAAGGTTGAGGGGTGACCTTATAGAGATTTACAAAATCATGAGGAGAATGGATAAAGTGAATAACCAACATAATTTTCACCAGGGTAAAGGAATCCAAAACTAAAAGGAATAGGTTTAAGGTGAGTGGAGAAAGATATAAAAGGGACATACAAGGCAACTTTCTCACACAGAAGGTGACATAAGTATGGAATGAGTTGCTAGAGGAAGTGATGGAGGTTGGTAAAACTACAATATTTAAAAGGCATCTTGATGGTTACATGAATAGAAAGGTTTTAAGAGGAACATGAACCCAATGCTGGCAAATGGGACTAGATTAATTTAGGATATGTGGTGGGTATGGACGAATTAGACCAAAGGGTCTTTTTCCATGCTGTACAACTCTGACTTTATTGCATAGCTCTCTGGTCATTTTTTTTCCAGTGGTGCTTTACAATCAGAATATGTATCTATTCATCTGTCTACCTCCCAGTCAATTTCCAATCCATGTTGCGAAGTTGCCTCTGTTTTGGCCTGCTTTTCAGGATTGAGTTAGCAGAGATACCAGTTAGATTGTTCCTTTAAAATGTTGAAATTTTATTTAAATGAATTCTTTAATAAAATAAACAAATTGAATCCAGACTAAGTGGTTAGTAGCCAAATATGTGAATTCATTGCAAAATTTCTAAAAGTAATGATCATTTTCTGCAAATGAGTGTCAAGGCTGTGTTTCGTAGGAACATAACATCTAAGTGGCACAAGGAGCACACAGGCACATAAGCTCTAGCTGGTAGCTCTTCATCACCATCTGGAAGGAAAAGGACAGCAAATAAACTGGGAATATCACCATGTGCAAACTCTGCCTCCAAACCATATACTGTCCTGACTTAGAAATATATTGCCATTCCCTCAGTATAATTGGGTCAATATCTCAGAACACTCTTCCTAATGACATTGTGGGTCTATTTGTACTAAATGGACTTCAACAGTTCAAGGCAGCAGCTCACTACCACTTTCTGAAGAGCACCTAGGGACGGACACCAGCCAGCAACACCCACGACTTATGAAACCATTTAAAGGTTACAACACAACTACCTTCCGTACGAAAGCATAGTCGGCTGAGACAAATCTCAGGCACTCTATAAAGAATGGAGTAAGAGGGGAGAATCTTAATATTGAGGAGTCTTCCCCTCCCCATCTAACTTCAGTCCAAAGCTGTGACTCTCACCCACCTACCACATGCCTCTTCCCTCGGTGTCTGGATTTTCAGTCACAGGCTCTCCCAGACATGTGGGATATCGGTATCGTTGGGCATCTGTGATCTGTCATGCATGAGCAAATATACTGTGGCTTAGAGACATCTGTTGCCAGTAACTGACATCACCACTAGCATTTTTGCATTTATGATGATCACTTTAGTGTGAGAAATCAATTTATAGAAATACAAGCAAAATACTGCTGACATTGGAAATTGAAACAATAAGCTGGAGAAACTTAGCAGGTCTGGCAGTGTCTGATAGAACAGTTAATGTTTTGAGTCAGTATAGCTGTCCTTCAGAACCTGCTGAGTTTTTCCAGTCTTCACTTATTATTTCAATTCATAGGGAAGTGGGTTGGTAGAGGTAATATTAGAATTAGTCATTACACTGGGTAAACAAAACACAGAAAAATATTCATTAAAGGTTTATTTCTATTGAGTAGGATATCTGGAACCTTTATTTGTAATAGCCATAGCTTTAGGAGTTTTGTTTTAGTTGACGATACAGTTTATTTTCATTACTGGATAAAAATACACAAAAAAGGTGAAAGTAACTATAATTTTTCATCTTATAAAAACATTTGAAGTCAAAGACATGATTTTTTCACACTTTGTTTCCTAATTAGTAGCTGCGGCCAAAAAGTACATAGTATTGGGCAGGTTCCTTGCCACTGATGCATATGGTTCCAGGTTGTAATTCACGGAGAGGGTTGAAAGGAATGCAGAGACTCTTAGCTCCCATAGATGGCGCACCAGGCTCAGTATCCTGATCCCTGCAGCACAAGAAAATACAAAAACAAATAAAACACTACATCAAACCATCAGCCCCATGCCACACCTTCATTATTCTAAATAGGTGACTAAATATTTGTACAAAAATTGCATAAATGGACCTTACAGATTCAAAAAGCTAAACCAAAAAGAGAAGGAATTTAGTCCTGAGGATGTTCTAAAAGTACTCTGCAGCCAATGAAGTCATTGCTGAAGTGTATTTACTAACTTAAGACAGAGAAATAAGGCAAGCAATTTGAACACAGCAATGCTCACAAACAGCAATGCGATAACGATCAGATAATCTGTTTTACGGTCATAATGGTTAATCATACTGATGAGGTCACTGGGAGAAATCACATGCTCTTTTCAAATATTGAAATCTGTTACTCAACCAAAGAGGGTAGATGGTGCAATAACATGCAAATGTTTTGAATATTGTTTGAACAGCATTCTACTCAAGTTACCTTACATTTCAGCTAATAGTTAAATTGAAGCTAAAACACAAGCCTGTGATTTAAAAGTCATGCTCAAAAATTAATTCAACGTGATTTTTCCTCTGCACTGCTCAGACATGATTCAAATACATGGGAAAGCAGCAATGAATACAGAATTAAGGTTATAATGCTGGCATTATTACCTTGTTGTTGTTTTCTTAATCCAATCTTCACATTCTATCTTACCACAAAAAGGAATCTGCACAATCTGAAATAAGTGAGACAGCAATAAAAAATTGTAAAAGTTAGAATCAGTAGTTATATTTCTGAGAAATGCAGTGCTGCAGGACAGAATCATGTGCCACTTACCAGCACAGCACAAGATTTGCCCTGCACATAATGCTCCTAATCACTATGACACGTGGACTTCTCTCTTTTCTTCTCCCCTCCCCTCCCCTCCACCCCCCCCCCCCACCACCTACTCCAACCATTTCCCATACCACGCATATATTTCACTGATTAAAGCTAACTGGTAGGAACTTTGTTTAACATTTCTGAAGACTGCACTGAAACTCCATTAACATATAATGCAAGGCCCTTGTATCTGAGGGAATTTCCAGACAGAGAGAATACCATGCCATTAGTTTTGCCTATGTTCACATCTAAGTCCACAGGTGCTATCCAAGTGTGCCACGTATTGGACATGAATGGCTTAAAAGTAACAACAGTAGAAGACAACTAACTGAGATCATACCTTGCCTGAATCCAACTCTTGCTGAAATTGTTCCATTGTGTCAGCCAAAACCATATGCTCCTTTAGATCCTGAGCAGCTCTTATTACAGAGAAAGAAAAATAATAAATGATTAGAAAATAGTATGATGTCTACTGCAGAACATATAGATTATACAAAGATTACTCTCCCGATTGGACTGATTCCGTAGTTGGTTAGTCTAGTGCAGTGTTTTAGGGTAGGGTCTTGCACTTCACAGACTTCCTGCAAAGAGAGAGTTGGATGATGAGAGGCTGCATAAATTGGGCCTATATTTTCAAGGGGTTAGAAGACAACAGGTGATCTCATTGAAACAATGCAAATATGAACAGACTAACATGGTAAACGCTGAAAGGGGGAATTCCCTACCAGTGGAAACAAAAAAAGCATACGGCATGGTTTCAGACAAAGTGGTTCAACATTTAGGTATGATACAAGTTAATTATTTCATGCACAAAGTTGTTAATCTTTGCAATTCTGGACCCCAAAAGGGTCGTGAATGCTCCATCATTGAATATGTTGGAGGCCAGGACTGAGAGATTATTGATCTCTGAGGGAATAAAATGGATATTAGCAGCAGCAGGAATATAATTTTGAATTCTAATTTCGGACATGATTGAATCAATGGCAGAGTAAGTTTGAATGGCAATATTGTGAATGCCTACTCCTATTCTTTGCGTTGTGCATTTGCTGTTCTTAGTGCAAAGCTGTGCAATCAATGACAAAATATCACCAGATATTGCTGGAATCGAAACGAGGATACCAACTATTCACAACATAAATTAATTTAGATAAACAAATTAAATGAAATATCTCCAAGTTTGCAGAAGACACAAAGCTTTGTAGGAAAGTGAGCCATGAGGAGGATGCTGAGATGCAGACTGGGAACTGGAATTAAAAAGATGAATGCTCAGATTAGTGCAGTTTTACGTGCTGCATGGCTTATTCCTGTACTGAAAATAAACCCTTGGGGGTTTGGAAGGTTGACACATTGATTTTGCTAAGTCATGGATTCCTTTACAGAGCAGAGAGGTTGAATTGATTAAATACTATGATCTCCTTTTGTCAAAGGACCATGTCCAAAAGAAGCTCCTCTCCAGAGGGGTTCTACCAATTTCTCAGGTGGGAGCCTCCAACAAAAGTGGTGCAAATCTGAAACACACTCATGCTTATAGAAGTATTCTGAAGGCAGCACACAATGCATTTTCTGAGGTAACACATTAGCAATCAGAGTCCACTTGTCAACTATCAGCATTCTCTTCTCATACGGTATAAAATATTGGAATTTTTTTTTACATCGCCTTTCTTGAACACATCCTGCTGAATGCAAGACAAAGTCTATATCTTTATTCAGTGATATTCAAGTTCAATACGAACCAATGACCACTGTACATAGAATTGTTCAAACAGACATTGACTGTGAATCCTTAAAGTGGAATATGTTCTGAGAATATATAATACCGGTTATAAAGATGGTTTTGGATTTCCTCCAATAAATTCTTCAACTTCGTCTCAGCATCAGCCTCTGGTATTGTAAATTTCCTGACAGTATCTCGTCTGACAGCCACAAACTGATTATTTTTCAAGTCCCGTGGTCCAACTTCTAGCCTGATTGGTACACCCTAATATTGGAATAAATTTTTAAAAATCTTAGTTCCAATTAATCGAAAATAAACAAGAATAATCCTAATTGTAAGACACTGCATTAAAGTTGGATCAAATGCTGCAATAGCTGTTAACAAATTTTTAATAAAGTTGGAAGGTTCAGAGAGTGATAACTGAAGGATATTCATAAAACGTCAGAGTAGAATCTGTCAAATCAACACTCAAATGTTCTCTCAGCTATAAATATCATTATATTTACTGTGTTGGGTGATAAAATTCTAATTCTGGCAGATTGTCCTTAAAGAAGAATATCAGAGTAATATTAAGCCAGATGAATTGATGGCTATATTAATGGAGCAAATTTTTAAAAATAATTTAAACTTACAAAACAGAAGAGTTAAAGTTCAGAATTAAATCTACTTTAGAGGTTCATATGCAGTATGAAGTAGAGGACATGTAATCATATTAAATAACTCAATTCATTTTGTCTTGCACTCATCAGGACAAACACAAGAATGCCAAATTTCAAAGGAAGCAACAAATTATACTACATGGAGTATACTACTTGGTTGGCAAGTCTTTTCTGACTAGCTGAGGCAATAGAATGCCATTGTCCCTCATACTTTCGTTTAATTAAAAAAAGATGCAATACCTAGGCAAATTGCTTTAGTGTACAATGCAGATTCCTGTATATTCCAGTACATCATAAATTGTATTTCTTTTTGAAATTTGACATCCTTGCGTCTGTCCTGATGTACAAGATAAAATGCTTACATTCAGCAATACTCAAGTTTTACACTATCAAGCAACAAGTAGGCAAATCAAAAATACTGTTGATGCTAGAGATCTGGAATAAAAACAAAGTACTGGATAAACTCAGCAAATCTGGCAACATCTGTGGATACAGGAAAAATAGTTAACATGGAGTCCAAAATGACTTTGAGAACTATTTGTGTGATTCAATTTCTTCCAATTACAAGTAAAAAGAGGCTCTATAAAATACAGGTGTGGAAAACCAAGCTAACATCATAAATTCCAGCAACACATTCTTAAGCTCTGATCTCCAGCATCTGCAGTGCTCACTTTCTCCTAACATCAGAGAGACCAGTTTCAAAATTTCCAAACTCTGCTGCAGAGGATATGGAAATAATTCTGTTCCTAGAAACTGAATAAATGCCCAACTTCTCTTTATAAAAAAGAAACACTTATCTCTTGCATCTAAAAGGTAGAAGACAGAGGGCAGTGGTGGAGGGTTGTTTTTCAGACTGGAGGCCTGTGACCAGTGGAGTGCCACAAGGATCGGTGCTGGGTCCTCTACTTTTAGTCATTTACATAAATGATTTGGATGCGATCATAAGAGGTATAGTTAGTAAGTTTGCAGTTGACACCAAAATTGGAGGTGTAGTGGACAGTGAAGGAGGTTACCTCAGATTACAACAGGATCTGGACCAGATGGGCCAATGGGCTGAGAAGTGGCAGATGGAGTTTAATTCAGATAAATGTGAGGTGCTGCATTTTGGGAAAGCAAATCTTAGCAGGACTTACACACTTAATGGTAAGGTCATAGGGAGTGTTGCTGAACAAAGAGACCTTGGAGTGCAGGTTCATAGCTCCTTGAAAGTGGAGTCACAGGTAGATAGGATAATGAAGAAGGCGTTTGGTACGCTTTCCTTTATCGGTCAGAGTATTGAGTACAGGAGTTGGGAGGTCATGTTGCGGCTGTACAGGACATTGGTTAGGCCACTGTTGGAATATTGTGTGCAATTCTGGTCTCCTTCCTATCGGAAAGGTGTTGTGAAACTTGAAAGGGTTCAGAAAAGATTTACAAGGATGTTGCAGGGTTGGAGGATTTGAGCTATAGGGCAGGCTGAAGAGACTGGGGCTGTTTTCCCTGGAGCGTCGGAGGCTGAGGGGTGACCTTATAGGAGGTTTATAAAATCATGAGGGGCATGGATAGGATAAACAGACAAAGTCAGGGAGTTCAAAACTAGAGGTCATATGTTTAGGGTGAGAGGGGAAAGATACAAAAGAGACCTAAGGGGCAACTTTTTCACTCAGAAGGTGGTATGTGTATGGAATGAACTACCAGAGGAAGTGGGGGAGGCTAGTATGATTGCAATATTTAAAAGGAATTTGGATGAGTATATGAATAGGAGGAGTTTGGAGGGATATGGTCCGGGTGCTGGTAGGTAGGACTAGATTGAGTTGGGATATCTTGTCGGCATGGAGGGGTTGGACCAAAGGTTCTGTTTCTGTGCTGTACATCTCTATGACTCTACACAGCATTAATAACCTTTACTGTATTGCACTATGGGCACAGTAATTTCTCTCTGCCAATAAAACTAACTGAAGAGGGTTTTGCATTTCAATACAGGTATTAAAGATAGGTACTTACTTTCAGCTCCCAGTGGTTGAACTTCCAGCCAGGTGAGTAGTTATCCCGCAGGTCAGCCCGAGCACGAATTCCAACATTGGTCAACCGGTCAAGATACTGGCTACACTTGTTTATTAAAGAGTTTTTATCTTCTTCTGAAAGTGTGTTTGTGATCCCACATGGGATTATTATAACCTATAAAATAAGCAATTTATCGTAAAACACATTAGATAAGTACTCCTTAATTGTTTTGGTAAATTCTGTGCTCATAAAAGGTAAGAGACATTAATACTGGAAAATGCAACATTTCCTTATTTGTGGTACCAAGTAATAGCATCACACATCTCCAGATCATGTACATTAGGTACAAAATTGTGTATATGTAGTTAGCTAGCTCTGAGGATGACCACACTGTATAATTCTCAGCCAGACTGATAACATCATTGAAAATTGACAGAACAATCAAAATATAGATTGAACAATGCATTATCCTATTAAGTTAAAGCTGTGGACTTTTAAATGTAGGTATGATTATGAATATTTATTAGAACAAAAAAGGTACAAGTTTAAAAATTCAGCTGCACTCAAATGAATAATATTGAATCCATATCTAGCACTGAACATTGTATCTTTTTGTGTTCAGTTTAAAACCACTGATGCAATTTTGACTGGGACCAGCAAACAATAATTAATCTTGTCACAATCAAAGCCAGGGTTTCAATCTTAGCTAGAGAATGTCCCTACAAAGAGTAGAGTTCGTAAGTTCAACATCCTGCCCTTGAAAGGAATATAGATTTCTTTGCCAATGCAGCAGAATACATCAGGCATCATGTCAAAAAATTGTTCCTTTCAAATTACTGCATATTCCAATTCACTGTGAGCAATGCAACAGGAGATCTGCTATCACAGCACACACATATTGGAAATCTCAATTCCAGTGTTATCGCACAATCCCTTTGTGCATAATTTTCTTCCAAGTAATTTATAACTTTAGTCATAAGCAATTCATCTATAAATGGGCAATTTAAACTTGCTCCCACAATCCACACTGGACTGTAGGAATGGTGAATTTAAAAAGTACTTTCTTGTTTTGAAAAGAATTCTTACTGGCTAATTCACACACATAACTGAGTTTAAAATACTCTTTTCCAAGTTTCCTTTGTAAAGTGGTCACGGAATAAATGCATTGTTCCCTGTGGCTCATAACTATAGTTTATTCTCAGTTTAAATAACACTAGATAAAGTTAAATACCAAAATATTTTCACACTATTTATTAAAAGGACAGTATAATTTAGACCTCCATTTTACAACAATGGCAACCCCAAATTCTGAGTAGAGTCTAACAAATTTCACCACTTTACAAACTGTCATCATGCAGAAACCTTTGCTTTCAAAAGAAAACACATACCTGCACACAAGCAACTCTTGGAGGCAATACCAAACCTTGGTTATCACCATGGACCATTGTCATTACCCCAATAGTTCGAGTTGTAAGTCCCCAGGAGTTCTGGTAGGCAAACTGCTTCTCTCCAGGTTTCTTTGGATCTTCAAACACAATCTCAAACATCTTTGAGAAATTCTGTCCCAAATGGTGCGAAGTGGCTCCCTACAATTTCAAAACTACAATATCAATATTGGGAGAAAGTTTATCCCAGACAAATTTACAGCCTCCAAGAACTCAAGACACAGTGAATGAATTTTAGTGTTCAAAAACAGGCAGTTTAATTTTAGGTCAGATGTGAAAAGTTTAAAAATCTCAAACTTCAACCAAGCCCAGGCTAATGATAGGACATGAATGGACAGCCAATCTGCTCGCTAGCTGTAGATTGGCCATTCAATATTTTAATGAGATTTGAAACCTTTGATTTAACCGATTTTGCAGAGTTAACAGAGGTCACCTCTATTTCACTAGTCCCAGTAAACCAGTTAATTGAGAAAGCACACTTAAGAGACCCTACTCCTGGTCTGGGTTCATGTCCACCTGCACTAGAGGTGTGTAATAACATTTCTGAATTGTTTGATTAGAAAACAGATAATTGAAGGGAAAGGAGAAAAACTTCAGAGAGAAGATAAACACTTTTATAGGCCAGAAGCATGAAAGCTTCTCCCAACCATCTTACATGGCCTCCAGGCCCACCACAGTCTCAGGCTATGACCTACTGAGTTGTGGATAGGAGTGACACACTCCAGAGATCTCCCTGCCCAGGTCTGGTTGACTGTTAGGCGAGGAACTCTTCAGGTACAAACATTGAATGCCGTGGAATTGAAATTTGACAACGTGGGAAATACTGCCCGGGTCTCCAGCCCTCAGCCTAACTATGCTATGCTTGCTCAAATCAGAAATCTGTTACCTCTAAACAGTACTAGGATATGTACCGAAAGTGCCATAACCTGAAAGGCAAATGACCAAGTGCAGGAAAGTGAGATTAAGCTGGACGGTTGAGTCGGATGGCAAGGTCTCTTTCTGTGATTAATATTCAGACTGAAGTGTGTGAAATCCATCCTCATTTTTTCTCCTTTGGCCAGACCCCAAATATTTTCCCACCTGTTGAGAGAATTAGTCACCCTTTTTCTATTTTGGACTATGTCAGTTCATCACACAGCAAAATTGAAAGACCCAATGGCTTTAATGGTGACATACAGGCTAGCACTGCTGCTTCACTGTATCAAGGACCCATGTTCGATTTCAGCCTTGATGGATTGTCTGTGTCTATGTGGGATTTCACCAGGTGCTCTGGTTTCCTTCTACAGTCCAAAGACGTGCAGGTGAAGTGGATTGGCCATGGTAAATGCGGCATTACAGGGACAGAATGAGGGTTTGGGTAGTGTGCTCTCCGGCGGGTCAGTGCAGACTCTTTTGGCACTGTAGGGATTCTACGATTCAGAAAGTATGGAAAAGATTTGATTTTCCAAAATCCCAAGACAGATTTTTGTTTTTGCATGGCCTTTGCACTTACATAAAGAAAAATCAAGTGATTTTCAGTCAAACATAAACTTTAGGCAGCAGAGTCTTGGAAAATGCTTATCATCAACTTTAAGAATGCATATACCTGGATGGCTCTTCCACTGGCTGATACAAAGGCCTCAACTGTAGTCGTGTAGTCACCGCCTGCAAACTTTTCTTTTTCAGTCTTTCTTCCTTTTACGACAGGGATTGCAAGTAGCTCCTCATACACTTGTGCATACAGTTCCAGAATTTGCAAAACCTATTATGGAAGATATCATATGGCAAATGCCGAAAGAATACCTATATGTAGTTTGTGATGCAGTCATACTTGACAATACAGGCATTAATGTCAACAAAAAAAATCTAATTTTTTAAAATCCCCTCATTGAAATCCCAAACTTAGATGCTCCAAATAAACTAAAAATAGTGAAATACAACTTATTTTTCTTTTCAGAAGCTAAACAAAGTAACCTTTTGGTGTTATACTATCTAGGACAATTGACAACCGAAAAAACATCAGCAAAGCTGAGCATTGCTGCCCACAAGCTTATTCTTTCAACCAGACAGGTTCACAATAATTGTTACCATGACAGCTGAATTCATTAGGTTTCTAATTATCAGTCTAAAATGTAGTTATTGACATTTGGATTCCAACTGCAATAAAGCAAAACTGAGGGCTCTTGGGGTGCAGTGATAGCATTCCTACCTCTGAGCCAGGAGGCCTAGAGGCAAGAGCCACCTGCCCCAGAGATGTGTAATAACATCTCTGAACAAGTTGATCAGAAAATATTAAAAGCAAAACAGAGATTTGGCTCCATCTTGTGGCTTGCTGGAACATTTTCTTAAATACAAAATCATAACAGAAAATAAAAATGAAAGCGACATAACACATACCCCAACTCTAAAAGGACACACCATTAGTTCTTTTTTCTCTATACAGGGTAACCTCGATTATCCAAATATGATGGGCAGGCACTATTTTGTTTGGATAATCGATTATTCGGTTAATCGATTAAAGGCCTTTTCTCTGGGGCTTGGAGTTTTAAAAGTCTGCTCCTCGTTCAGGAGACTGCAGCAGCAGAGTATGCAAGGACCCCCCCCCCCCCCCCCCCCAAACACCACCCCCAACACTGCCCCCCGTACCCTTGGCTACACCTCCAAAACCTCCCCCCTGCACATCCTCGGCCCCACCCCCACGTCCTCCCCCTGCACATCCCCACACCCTCATCTCTGTCCAGCACTGCCTCCTCCCCTTATCTCCGTCCAACACTGCCCCCGCCCCCTCTCCTGTGCAGCCGGACTGGACACCAACAATAAGACTGCTGCTGCCTTTGTGGGGTAAGTCTCCAAACAGCACGCGCGCACAAACGTTTTACTACAACTTTTTGACAGGTACGCCTCTACCCTGTATAGGACAACTTTGGTCAGATTATCTCGGAAAGGGGGTGGGAGTGTGGGTACACTCCTCTGTAGATCACCAGGCAAAGTGTGGCGAGAGAGAGGACGGGAGATCAGTCATTTGAAGACGGTGCTTGTTTAATCACTGTAAACAAAAGAGGCTATCAATGTTAGTAACACATTTTTGATGTCATGTTTCTATTGGGACCTCGAGATCTTCGGATAATTCGATTTTCAGATAATTGGTATTCGGATAATTGAGGTCCCACTTTACTAAGTCATGGACCAGTTGAGTTCAGTTTAGATTCATGTTAATTTGCAACCATTTTAAAAGATGCATTCATTATCTCCCAGGAACATGGCAGACATTATTCAGTCATTTTACATCCATCCTCTTGGATATTATACCTCTTCTGTGGCCTCCTCACGTGTAGCAAATGCTGTGTGCCCTTCCTGCCATAAAAACTCACGAGTGCGTAGAAATGGTTGTGGGTGTTTGAATTCCCAACGCTGAATTAAAAAAAAACAAAGTTATAATTGGTTATTAGATTACAAGACCAACATAAATCACTTGATACCAAAATTACAGAAAATAACAGGAACTGACAAAAAAAGTGGAGGAGAAACAGTAGGTCTGACAACATTTGTAGAGAAAAATTGAGTTAACGTTGATTCCAGTGACCATTTGTGTTCTTAAGGAGGGTTACTGAACTCAAGACATTAACTGTTTTCTCCTGAAGGATTGCTGCCAGATCTGGAGTTTCCCAAGCACTGTTTCACATTTCCAACATCCACACTTGCGTTTATGAACTTGCACATTATCTTTAAATGTAGAAAATAATAGTTAATACAGGAGAGAAAACAAGGAATAGAGACTAAATAAGGAGAGTTAGCAAATGTTTGGTAGTAAATAAGAGCTGAGAAGATGATATACAGAGAGATATATGAGTTTATGCATAGAGTTAAATAAAGTAGGGATAAGAAAACTAAAGCTCTGTCTACAATTACGGATGTACAAAAGGTCAGAGTTGAAGAATTGAAGAGTATAGGAGGATAAAGTACATAGATGGAGGGTGCAGCAAAGACAATACCACAAAGGCTGTGGAGGGATGAGAGGCTTGGGGTTTGATCATCATGTTGGGAATCTGAAATCCATGCATGTATGGAAAATACAGATCGAGAATGATTTAATTATTTGTATTATTCTACACTGAACTTTGGGTTTCTTTGTGAAGTTTATGAAAAATCAAGGACAGAAAGCTGGCAAGAAAGACATTCAAATAATTGATGTGGATAAATGACAGAGCTAGGCAATAGTTTTGTACTTTTGTGATCAAGATAGGGGCAACCATGAAAAGTGTTGTAAAGATGGAAGCAAGTTTAATGTAGAGAGAATGATGGGTTTGAAGTTTGACTATGAAATAAACAAGACAAATGACCATCTCTCCCAACCCAAAGTAAATTATCAAATTTTGAATGGCTTTGAGGAACTACAAATTACACCTCATCCAACAATATTCACTCATACAACATTTTAAATGTGGTGATGTGTCCCAATGAGAAGCATTATGAAACAAGATTAAATCTTAAGCAAAAATAAATAGATATTAAAAACAGATGGCAACGTGAACTCACGTGTTAGACTAAAGGAGAGGTCAATGGAGATGTAGAGGCAGACATTTAAGGAAACATCTCGGAATGCACAGAATGGGTATTTTCCAAGAAGGAAAATTCCGAGGGGCGGACTCACCACCCACTTTCAATTAGAAAAGTAACACATCAGTATATTGTGGAGCTCAGATGAAAAAGGGCTTAGTGTATGAATCATCAAAGTTTACTGTGCAAGTATAGTAAGTAGATAGAAAGGTTAAAAGCATGCTATCATTTATTGTGAGGGAGTTAAATACAAAAGTAGGGAGGTTATTCTTCAGTTATGCAAGATAGTGGTGAGAGCACATTTAGAGCAGGCACAGCATTAGCCAACTGAGGATGCCAATGCATTGGAAATAGCTCAGAGAAGGTTTATCAGACTAACATCTGGAATGATCAAGCGTCTTACTAGGAAAGGGTGGACAGGCTATGCTTCTACCCAATTACGTTTTGGAAACTAAGAAGCAATTCGATTGAAAGTTAAGATCCTATGGAGTCTGGACAGGATAGATGGATCAATTCCTCTTAAGAGAGATTCTAGAACAGGGTAACTGGTTTAAAATAAGTAGTCTCCTATTTAAAACAGAGACAAAGCAATCCTTCCCCCCCCCCCCCCCCCCACCCCACCAAGAGGGGCATGAGTCTATGGAAATCTTCCTGAAAAGGCACTGGAAGGAAGAGTCTTTGAATATTTTTAAGGCAGAGGTGTGTGGATTCTTGGTAAGCAGGAGAAAGAAGAATGTGGATTTGAGCCGTGACCTTAAAGGGCAGAGCAGGCTCAAAAAGCCAAATTGGCCTACTCCTACTTCATGTGATCATATTTTCAAACTATAAATATCCAGGGTACAATCTTGGTATGTGCTAAATTAGCTGATCTCATCTGATATATTGGTAGGGGTGCGATAATTGATAAAGGGCTTTTGCCCAAAACGTCGATTTTCTTGCTCCTCGGATGCTGCCAGACCTGCTGTGCTTTTCCAGCACCACTGACCTAAACTCTGCAATAATTTATCTCTACCTCCTGAGAAACTATCCAGGATTTAAACTCACGATTACAATTTAGTAATAACTGCTGAGAAAACATAGATATCTGGGTCAAAGAGATTTTTAAAAAATAAATTTGAAATGGGATCACTGGCTGGGTCAACAATTACTGCTCATCTTTTGTTGACCTTAAGGTGGTGGGGCTGAGCTGCTATTTGTAACAGGGTCGGAGAGATTAAATTACAAGAGGTTTTTGGATGATGCACAACCAAAAAGAATGGGTTAAGTTAAAAAAAATCTGAAGATGTGTGAACAACAGGATAACTTCTGTCTGAAGGCAAAGGAAATAAAAATGAAAAGAAAGATGTCAAACCAACAATGAAACAGAAAACGAAATGCAGTAGTAGTTATGATATAACATTTTTGAACTCAATGTTAAGATCAGTAAGTTTATAAAGTGCCAAGCTGAAAAATGAAGTGCTTTTGACAAGCTTCAGTGAACTGTCATGACTTTCAGGAAAAAATCTAAAATGAAACTAAAATCTATGCCTTCCCCTTTTTTTAAACATACTCAAGTTATGACTACCAAACTGAAAGCTGAATATGATTCTCTGTTTAGAACCCAAGCTTCTAAATAAATAATAAGATAACGAGTCTTCATAACACAATGTTGTAGCCAGTGGAGACAGAGGTTCATACATGGACACACATTGAGACAACACCACATGCAAGGTCTTGCAATTGGACAGGAAGTTTGGAGATTTAGCAGCAGTTTGCAAGGATAGATGAGTTAAGGACTTTTTTGAGATGATGACAGCAGCAGATTTGAGGAAGAAGGGAAACAAGATCGGAGGGAAAAAGTCTGTTTTTAAAAATCTCATGATGACTAAGAAGAGAGTCACATGGAAGTTGGGTTTGGTGAGAGCACGAGGGAAGAAATTCAACAAAGTTTATAATTAAGGGCAGGGGTTGAGGATGAACCTTGGGAAAAATTTGACGAGGTAGGTAAAAGGAAGGAGGAACACATTTAAACAGACAATCCATAAGCTCTTCCCACCATTACATTCTGCTTTCAGTCTTTACGAAGTGTCAAAAAAATTGCTCATTCTTTTAAAAATATCTTTAAATTCTCAAAGAGTACAATAACAATTCAGTAGATTCATGGACAGTACTACATTCTACAAAGTTGGTTACCTTTCCTTATCATGCAAATACTCTGCTAAAACTTTCCAAACTATTCAAAGGTTGTGTTAATCTAGGGGATAGATATTGGCACCACTCATCAGGATAAAGTCTGGTAAAAATCAATCCAGTTTATACTCAATCAGTTAGGATTAACAGTTTTCCATAATTTACAATCGTTCGATGCACACTTGTTTGAAAATCTGAACTTTGTTTGATCGCCCATGTGGTAACTAGAAAGTGACAAGGTGAAGAGTTGTAGCACATTCTGTGTGAATCCAAGATTGGTATGTGCAAAGAAGCTCCTATTCTTTCTAGAAAAAATACTGGACCTGGAGCTCAATGAGCTAAAGAATTAAAATGTTCCATCTGAAAATAATATTTAAATTAGATTAAAAGGTTTCACACGCCTCCTGGATGTCAGAGTACTTAGCACAAAAGTTTATACAAATCTATGACATCGAGAGCCAAAAATAAAAGGTAATCAAAGTTTTGCACTCCTATTTCCAAAATATTTTAAGATGCCACACAAAAAATTCAACATGCAAGACAAAAGCTTACAGAGGAAATATATTGGCAGGGATAGTGGATTGGTTAAATGGAGAGGAAGCAAGGAATAGGAACAAACTGGGCACTTTCAAGTTAGCAGGTGAGCTGAATGCCACAGGATCAGTGCCAGGGTCTCAACAACTTACGATTAGCGATTCAGACAAACAGACAAGAGGTCAACATATCCAAGTTTACAAACAGTTGCTTGGTAATATATACAAATACCACTGTTTCTTTTCATTATTTCATAAAAGGAGCGAGAATAGACCTGTCAAGCCAGGTTTGGTTTCACAATTGATCTTGGGTTTATCTCTATTTTCCTGCCAGCTCCCCTTTTCCCTCAATTCTTTGAGGAATCAAAACTCTGTCTGTCTCAGCTAAATATATTCAGTGCTAGGATTATATAGCCCCCCAACCTCCCCACTGAAAGATAAAAAAAAAGTCCAAGACAATTTTGCATTTCTTTATAATGCTTCCTTACTGCTCTAAGCAGTTTCCAGTATTATTAAAGGGTCAACTGATACATACTTGGATGAAACACATTAATGTAGACAAATATTGCTTTCAATACCTACCACTACATTGCACCATTGATTGAGTTTTATTGGTAAATCACGATGTGACTGCACCCATTTGGCATAAGCTGGGTACATGACTGACAAAAAGAATACAAAAAGACAAAGTTAGGTTTTTCCTTTAAGACAGACAGCTGTTCCATATACAGGTGTTTCATGTGTAATGTTCGCTAGCTCAGACAAAATGTTAACAACCTGTAACATTAACAAATCTTCCTCTCTCCAAAGACATTGCCTGACTAGTTGAGCGTTTCTAGTATTTTCTGTTTTTACTTTGCAAAGGCAGTGCCAGGGATGACAAATTATTTGACTTGAGGAAATAGGCATCTTTTCATTAACACAAAAACAAGTACCAGGCCTGATTGAGGGGATGCAGTAAGGTTAATTTGGAAAAATATATTTTCACCAAATTTGATTTGACTCACCATTTAAGCCATCATCAAAACAAAAGGTGATTTTCTTTGAAGGTGTCTGCACAGGTAATGGACTGTCTTAATAGAAACAGTCGTGAAAAAAAATTCTAGGGTGATGTTTAGTAGGGTACATATTGAACAGTAAATTAATTGCTCAAATTGTTAGCTTGAGCGAGCAAACATACAATTAACTAAATTTATATCACTCAAGTTCTGAGACTGGAGATCAAAAGATCGTGTTCAAGCCAAGGTTCATTTCTCCAGGAGAAGAGCTGCTTTGTCAGATACTGTGCTTCACAAATTTTAAAAATAACTTTTGCATGTGCAGGTGAAGAGAAGACATCCATGTCACTATTAAACAGGAAACAGGGAGATTGGCAGGAAGTGTGGATTTAAAATTTCACCAACAGATCAAGAGGCCATTAATCTGATTAGTAGTTTGTGTAACTTTTGGAAACTAACTTTGGGCAGTTATGTACAATAATGGCTACATATTAATTGGATCAGAGATATCAAAGGTATGCTCAGATATTGTTGAACTGTTCTTACTTTTTATCAGTTATAAAGTTGCACTCATTAGCAAATCAATAAACTGATGAAAAAAACCTTAATTATACTGCTTCTTACCCGTTTCACTTGTTGGTCGAACAGCAATTGGTTCTGCTAACTCAGTCTTCCCTGATCTCGTTACCCAAGCAACCTGTTTTGGAAAAAAATTATTAATGCCTCCATGGAACAAAACCATTTATATGCAAAATGTTTCTACTATTAATGTTTCTCAGTCATGCACTTGACTGGACTTATCTTCAATTCTTCTATTCGAATATAGTATTTTAGACAAACTTTTAAAAATGAAAGACCATATTTTCAATCAAAATCTAAAAAAAATTCAAAACTGTGACTCCTTATTCTCATTCCGCTAACCCCAACTAGGAGATGCACCATCCTGGCAGCCCTATTGTATGTTCGAAACTGCAGCAAATACAGGCCCAGTCAACACAATCTGTCCTCATACAACAAATCTGTTATCCATCTGATGAATCTTAACTTCTGCACATTTACTGGGCACATGTTCTTGCTTTCAGTGACTTGTGTAGGTCACCCTGCTCCCTTTGTAGATTAAAACTTCCCATTCTGTTAACTTCCACACTTACCTACATTATTCTGAATTCGCAGTTTATTCACCCACTCACTCAACTTGTCTAAATTACCTTTGAAGCCTTTTTAACCTTCCTTGCCACCCTCAACCCCAGCTAGTTTTGTGTTGATTGCAAACTTGGAAATATTATTTGATTCCCTCAGATAAATCATTGGTACATACTGTGAGTAACTGAGGTCCAACCACTGACTGTGTGGTAGACCATTTGCCACCGCCTTCCTCAATGTAAACAACTTAATTCTTCCTACTCTTTACTAACCAAACCTTAATCCATGCTACTATATTACCAATAATTCCACGTGATTTAATGTTGCACATCGATCTCTAATATGGGGCCTTATCAAAGGCTTTCTGAGCAGCCAAATACATCACATCTACTAGCGGTCAAAAACATACTAGTAGGTTTATCAAATACCATTTCCCTTTAATTAATCTAAATCAACATATTTCGCTCTCTTAATCAACTCAAGCCAGATTCCTAAGATGAGAAATATGCCAAATCTTTTAAAGCACACATTGTGCAGTCATACACAGATTCAAAAGGACCATAAAGTGATTGGACTTCAACAGTCTCTGAAGGGAATACGCTTATATTCTTACCTCTGGAGCAAAATCTGCTATATGTGATTTCTCCTTCTCAAGGGCTGCCTGAGACACGAACATGGGGAAGTAACAGTTCTCCACACCAAGTTTCTTAATTTCACGATCAAAGAAGTCTTTGATGGTTTCCCAGATACTATAAGACCAGGGTCGGAGAACATAGCAGCCACTGACATCGTAATATTCAATCAATTCGGATTTTGTAATGACCTAGGTACACAACATGAAACGACAATTACATGGCTTAACCAGAATTTTTAAAAAACTGCGTTTCATAGAATTATGAATAGGAAGGGCTTGGAGGGATATGGGGCGGGTGCTGGCAGGTGGGACTAGATTGGGTTGGGATATCTGGTTGGCATGGATGGGTTGGGCCAAAGTGTCCGTTTCTGTGCTGTACATCTCTATGACTCTATTTGTATTTCTACAGTATGGAAGCAGGCCATTTGGCACAGAATCCACCCCGACCCTCTAAATAACATCCCACCCAAATGCATCCTCCTTACCATACCCCTATAATCCTGCTTTTCCCATGGCAAACCAACCCAGCCTGATTATCGTCCATTCTGCTAGCTATAAACAAGTGTTCCATTTGACCTTCTAATCACTTGTGCTACGTGCATTAACTAATGGCGTGGCTTTTCATGATATATGAACCAGAATATATATGTACCTCCATAGATTGTTTGTAATTTCTGTATGATAGCTGTACTTTTAACAAATTTGTTAAAACAACAAGTAAAACTGGTATGGTCAGCAGAATACCAAGCAGCATTTGAGAAGGCCAACTTATAAATGAATCAGTGTTGGCTGCCCTGATTTTTCTCAACTTTTCAAAATGGCAATTGAGGCTAGCGATCTGGGTATAGATGCTGTCTTTGATCACTTGCATCACTTGTCTTTCATTGTAGAGCTCTATTTTCAAATCTCAGCTCAAAGCTTTCCTCAATGACAGATTTATACATACATTAGTAACAAAATGTGTGTGTGTGGTGGGCAACAGCTGTGACAATTAATGATTTACAAACTCACAGGTGCTAAAGATTAACTTCATGACCTGGATTTTAACCCAGAAGATCAGACTTTCCATCCACTATAAACTATCAAACTGGTCTTCCATTAACATCAATGAAATGAAAATTAAAGATAGGTACCACGAAACGTCAATTTTCCTGCTCCTCAGATGCTGCCTGACCTGCTGTACGATTACTGCACCACTCTAATTCTTGGCTCTAATCTCCAGCATCTGCAGTGCCCAGTTCTGCCATCATTTTACAACAGACTACCTGCTCTGCTGGGCTACTGCCAGGCAACAAAATTGAAAATTAAACATATGTGACTTCTCCCACTATTGTGAGGTTTATACTTCATGGTTTCCATCATGAAACCAGAATACTAAAAAAAAAATGAGGATCCTTGGGTAGGTGGAAAGATAGGCAAGAAAAAGTGCAAATTCTAATGATAATACAGAAAACGGTTTGTCATGTGCAGATTAACTTGGAATGTAAGTTGCAATCTGTAATACAGGGCCCAATCCATAGGTTGCACTGTGGACCATCCCCCCAGTCTCCACAAGAATCAGCAATCATGAACTGGCCAAGAATTACAACTTTCACACTCCCATGTCCTGATTTTAAATTACAAAGTTGCATCCTGTTCAGTGAATGTAACTTCTTTTAATCATATTGTTATTTAAAAAGGTCATTTAATGACTGACAGAACCAACTCTGGGGGAAAACAAAATCAAATCTTGCAGTGCTATTAAAATGAGGTCAGAAGTCAGACGACACCAGGTTATAGTCCAACAGGTTTATTTGAAATCACAAGCTTTCAGAGCATTGCCCCTTCGTCAGGTGATGAAAGGGCAATGCTTTGAAAGCTTGGGATTTCAAATAAATCTGTTGGACTATAACCTAGTGTCATTTGACTTCTGACCTTATCCACCCCAGTCCAAAACCAGCACCTCTACATCAAGACTGCTAAATGATGCATTCTGGAGTTTTGAAGCAAAATTATTCAAAATACATTTCTTCGAATATTATAGTTTCTACTTCCCATGTTTTAGTTTCAAGGTCCAATGTGCCCAATGCAAAAGATTTTAAAAATTATTTTGTTTTACTGCCCTTTATATCCTGTTCACGAATCTGTAAAAATCTTTTACTGTGATGGCTGCTTAGAAAGCTTGTTGACATAATGGGAGACTGCAATCAGTAGCAATAGAATTGCATAACAGCAAGGGGGACTTTGTCCCATAGTTGTGTGGAGGAGAACTTAAGGGAGATGGTGAACTTCCTGCATTCCCACAGAAAGCTGCCATAGGAAGGGAACCAGGCCTTCTACAGTAAACCAGGATTAAGGGAATAGTACCTTCAGACTGCTGAAAGGTATGATGTGTTTGGTAATGGCACCTCACTGGAAGGTGACCCACTGAATATGGTGACCAGCAGGGTGGCATGTCAGAAGAACGATAATTTTATTACAATTCTGAGAAGGAAGGAAAGCAGTGCAAGTGTGTGTGTGTGTGTGTGCCCACACACCTGTCTGGCTGAAAAGAAAGGAAGACAAAGATCATTTGTATGGAAGGTAGTATTTGTTCAAACTGTTGTGGAGGAGATGGAGAAATTGGAATTTTAAACAAAAATTAAACAATGTCCTTAAACAAAGTGGGGTCAAAGGAAGTGTATTCAGCCCAGGCAGCTATGGGAGACAATGGGCTTTGATAACTTAATGTCAGAAACGAAGACAGACAGTCAAGCCACAGAAGGACAGGGGCCATGTGAAGACCAGAATTGAAACTGGAAGCCAACTTAATGACATTTTCCCATTTAGGGAACAGCACCAATAAGGAGTAATCAATGGATTGGAAATGTAGTGAAGGGAAGGGCCCCAAGTAGGGCTAGAACAATGAATATTCTGCATAACTATAAAATGGCTGACTCCGCTCAGGCACAGACACAGACACACACACACACACACACACACACACACACAATCAGGCACTCACAGCAACCTTTTATTTGAGAACATGAATGGAGTTGAACGAGAGGTTACTCGGTTACATCTCAATGGGGGAACATTCTGAAAATCACACACTGCTATTGCTGGAGTTGTCACAAAGTTAAAGACTTTAAAAAGTACACATATTACCTCAAAATGTCTGCCTTTTAGATCCAATTTGACAAACTATAGACTTTGTTTCTATACTTAACAGGAACATATTTACTGTATTTATTATAAACACAGTAAAGTCCCTAATACCAGGTATCCCATTTTGCAGAGTTCTCATGCAGCCAACAATCAACAGAAGGAGGTTTCCGTATGCTGGTAATTGACCACTTGGTTGCCTCTCTGTCCATTTAATTAAAACTTGCCGATAATATTTATGAATGTTCCTGGTCACAGCCGTTATATTCATGTAACGAGTGTCACACCTTTCTGCATGCATGCCAATATAAAAACAAACACACACACAAAGCAACATGGGTTGGAGGGCAAGACTAGGTAAGCAGTTCAATGGTCCCTGTTTAAGGTTTGCCAAGATGAACCTTTTGCTGATCAGAACGCTGCTTGTCAATCTTTCTTCTCCATTTAATTTCCTTTGTTTGTAGAAGACACAGGTGACTGGTTCATACTTACAAAGATCTGTGATTTATCAATTAATAATCACAGCTTACAGCAACTGAAGAAGGGAAACAAACTGGCTAGCGTCAGGCTGGAGATGCTCTTTTAACTGCAGAGCAAAATCAGTTCATCCCCTCTCAGAGGTGTGATGGCTTCTCACCAGAACAATCACTCCGCAAGACGTTCAAGTATCTTGGAGCCAACTACATATTTGATAGCAGACGATCCTTCGTCGAGAATAACTGGATACTATTTCACAGATTAATCAGCTACTTGATGCCAGCCAAATTCCCATTTTGACAGCTTATCTGTAATTAGTCTTTCCCTACTGCTTGAAACAACAATTGTATGAACAGCAATTATGATGAGAGTCAAATAACTTGCTTTTAAAAAAAAAAGTCCAGTAACCCTTCAACAATACTTGATTTTCAAGACAGCCCTTTTCCCATTACTGACCAAAGTCAGAAACACCAAAAGGTAGTCAGTCCAATTCAAAGAAGAACATATTCGGTCAGGTGGAGGAGGATTGTAATGATGGATGGAGGCTAATTGAATGTCTTCCAAGGAAAAAAATGTAGACAGCCCAACCTGACCTGCTACAGGTTGCAAAGGCAGAAGGGCTACACAAAGGAAATGGTTAGACTCAGGAAACCGGTAATGGTTGAAGTCAAATGTCATAGATGTAGGTGGGAAAAGACTAGACAAGGAGAGAAAAACAAAGTTAACTTGAGAAAGAAATTAGTTTGGGAGGGGACAGTGGAGGAAAGGCAGGAACAGACTGAAACAAATGTGCCTACCAAGGGTGTCTTGGTTATAGATCTTGGAGGCTGAAGGGATTTTTCAGGATTGGGGCACTAAGTTTGAAGGCCGCAACAGAGGAGATAAGGTCAACGGTTTTGGACATGATAGCTGTGACATTTGGTGAAGGGGTCACATTCAAGTAGGAGGATATATCACAGAGCTGACACTTGGCCTGTACTAAGTAGATGTCAGTACATCACAGAAACAGACCCTTTGGTCCAATTCATCCATGCCAACCTGATGTCCTTAATTAAACTAGACCCATTTGCCAGCATTTGGCTACCAGGCAACAGCATTATCCTTATTAACAGGTTTGATGACGATATTAGTGTTGGACCAGACAGATACACGATTAGTTCAGAGAGCTGCAGGTTAGTGTCAGTAACAGAACAGAGAAATGAAGGTGATTACTTTCCTAGGCACATAAGCATAGATGTAAAGGGACAAGAGTGCTACAAACATGCCAAATCATAGCTAAATGGAAAAAATATGTTTTACTGCAATAATTCAAATACAAAATTATTTAAGAAGGCATTTTTAGAAAACACTTACTTGTGAATACCAGTCTGCTAGATTCTCTTCTTTTCTTGCTTCAATGCCCAATCTACAAAGACCATATCATTTTGAATTAATACATAAAAACATATACTTAATAACTGAACCAACTCTACACTTTATATTTTGTGTTTATATTCTCAGAAGAGCAGTGAAACTGAAAGTAATAAACATATCTGACTTATTAGAGGAATAAACAGGCATGTCTGCACCAATCATTGTGACTCCAGGATGAATTGTTGCCTTGGTGGAGCTAGAATTAAAGACATCATGAAAGGTTACAGGACATTTTTGCGGGCAGGGGGTGCCAACAGCCAGAGATCTCAGTCCACATTGGTGCTAATATCACCAGTAGGAAAATGGTGCTACAATCACAATTTACAGAGTTAGATAGAAAATTAGCAGAACTGCTAAAGTAATAATTTCTGGATTATTCTCAATGCTACGTGCAAGTACAAAAGTAGGAAGATAACACAAATGGCTGGAAGGATGGTACAGGATAGAAGACTTCAGATTGATGAGACAATGGGTCTGGCTCTGGGGAAGATGGCACCTGTACAAGTCTAATGGACTGTATCTGAACAGAGTTGGGACTCTGTTCCTTCCAGGCTCTTTTCTGGTACACTGCTGCCTCATAATGCCAGACACCTGGGTCCATTTCCACCCTGGGGAAACTATCTGTGTGGAGCTTGCATGTTCTTCCAGTGTCTGTGTGGGCTTCCTCCCACAGTCCAAAATGTGCAAGTTAGGTGGATTTGCCATGCTAAATTGCCCACAGGCTAGATGGATTTGACATGGGAAATTTAGGGTGACAGGGATTGGGTTGGGTTGGGTTGGCCTCTTTAGAGGGTCAGCGTGAACTTGTTGGGCCAAATGGCCTGCTTCCAAGCTGTAGGGATTCTATGATTCTAAACCGGGGTGTGAGAGCCAAAACAGAATATTAGCAAGTGATACCAGAATTCGTGAAATGCCGGAAGAAGCAGATAACATGAAGGAAGAAAAAAGTTTAAAAAGGTGGAGTTGAAGGGAGAAAGCAATGAAATCTAAGTCACTAATAATTAATAAGGGAATTTATGGATTATAGTTAATAAGATTGGGCAGTTACCATGTGGAATTGTGATATTGTGATAATAATGAGACCTGATTAGGAAATGCAGATCAGAGTGTTAAATATTCCTGGTTACGAGGTGTTCAGAAAAGATTGAAAGGGACATAAAGCAGGAGGCATGGATTTTTTTTGGTAAAGGAAAACACTGCATACAAAGCAAAGAAGATGCTTCAAAGCATTCAAGGGCATAGCTGATTTGGCTACAGCTATGTGAAGAAAAGGGGCAATTACATTGCTCAAACTAATTTCTGGATCACCACCTAGATATTTTCTAAGCTGAGATATTATTAAACACTTCTGGATGTGGGGGAACTGGAACTTCGGGTTCAGAGGTAGGGACACAAGAGCCCTTTGGCCACCACTTATTCACGGTCAAAGTATAGGTTCAAGTATTAGTGTACTGCTGCCACCCAGACTCTTCTACCTTATCCCTGCAATCCTGCACTCTCCATGGATAATCCACCTAAGATATGATAGACCCTGGCCACTATGGGCAATTGTGCACTGCCTATCCACCTAACCTGCCCATTTTAGGACTGTGGGAAGAAACCGGAGCACTAGAAGGAAACCCACAGACATGGGGAGAATGTTTGTGTGGAGTTTGCACAGTCAGTCATCAGAGGGTGGAATTGAATCCAGGTCCCTTGCACTGTGAGGCAGTAGTGCTAACCACTGCGCTACCATGCCATCCTCATTTTCTACATTTTGAGCTCAGAGGCACAACATTGCTGAATTTGTCTTTGTGCATACTCACCTTGTTTGTTTCTTGGGTCCTGGGCCTTCACCTGCACCTCCATTGCTTGATCCCTCCTGTTCTTTTGCTGTATCTTTTCTGTGTTCCTCTGATTTGTCAGACTTATTCTGTTTCTCAGATTCGTTTTGTTTCTCTTTTCTGTTTTTATTCCTATCATCAGTACCTGCAGCTGGTTTATACTCCACTCCTGTTAAAGTTTTATATTGGCTCTTCAGATCCAGGAGCACAGCCACAGCAGCATCTATCACTGCCTTAAAAAGTTAGTGAGAGAATGAGGTTAGAAGTGTGAAAAAAAAACGGAATGTTTAATAAGGAAGTTAACCAATTTCCCAATGCATGAAAACAAAATGCACAATATTTCAATGGCATCCAAAAGTGGAGCATTTAATCTTACATTTGTTTAGATTGGGAATAAGAGACTTTTCAATGTCGGATCGCCTGTCCGATACAAGGTCCCTCTGACTTAATCCAAGAAGTGTATTTCAACACAGTCGTTCTGACAGAGATTGGTCATGTGTCTTCTCAGAACATTAATGCTGAAAACAGCTCATGAGGAACCAGGTTACCAAGCACTTGGATGAAGAAATATTTCTCAGCAACATAATACAGGTTCAGAATTCTAATGGAATTTTGCATCCAAATTTCAGTATAATTGTTAAAATGTTTTTGTTTTTTTTATAAACTCCACTACCTTCATAACTTTCTACATAAAACATGGTCACTCCTATTTCAGAAACAGTGGGTGCACATTTGTATGAAAATCTGATATGAAATAATGTGGCTAATTTTTTCATCCTTTATTGAAAAGCATAAGCAACTTGTTGGTGCACCACTTCAAAAGAATTTTGAGTTATTACCTTAGCAACTTTCTCTGCTTTAAGTTTGCGCACAATATCTCCTTGTTCTGCAACTTTGCTGTGTAGTATTTTCTCATCAAGTCCTTTTGCTCCTGCAGTGGAGATAACGGTTGGACTTTCTGCTGCAACTGGTACACCAGGTGGCTTCCCTGGTTTGTACTCTTCACCAGTCTTCTGTTTATATTCCATTTTTAAGGCTAGGAGTGATTTTACTGCCTCATCCACTTTAACCTACAAAAGAAAGAAAGATAAGTAAAATAGTAAGCAAAATTAAGATATAATGTTTCTGAAACTCTATGAATATCTCTTTGTAACTACAATGAAATAGAAGATGCAAATGATTCTTGAAGTAGACAAACACCACTGATACCTTCTCCACTTTTTCAAAACCCTTTCCACAAAGCAGGGTCAGAGAAGGGGGGGGGGGGGGGAAACCCCAGGCTGAAAGACAACATATTTCTGACCCCCACTTACATGCAAATTTCACCAGGAACTCCCTTAGCAATGGACAACAAATGCTGGCATTGTGTACAACAGCCACACTCCATGATAGAACAAATGGCATTCCAGAGACATAAACCCAACGTCAAGTGGACAGCTGCTTTCAAATAGCCCTTCAAATGACACATGGAATTGTAATTCAATACTTTTTTCTCAAATCACAACAATTAGGCTCCTTCCTTTTGTGTGTCAGTTCAAAGAAAATTTCACACAAAGCATCTGTTCACAGGTTATAACTAGCTGAAGGAAAATACATAAATACCTGTGGGGCTTTATCTACTTTGAGCTTTCGAACTACCTCTCCTTGTTGATAAACCTTGTCATACAGAATCCTAATAGTTGAATCGGAGGTCTTTGGTGCAGAGACAGGATTAGCAGTAGCTGCAGGTGGCTTTCCAGGCTTGTATTCAGTACCACTCTGCTGTTTATATTCTGCCTTCAAGCTCAAAAGTACTTTTACCGCTGCATCCACCTCTTCCTTGGATGCTTTCTTTGCCTTTAATTCACGTACAACTTCACCTTGTTGAGCTACTTTGTTGTAAAGTGCAGTAAGGTCGAGAGTATCACATTTTGAGGCAGTGGAGTCAACATGAGATGATACAGTAGTGGATGATGCAGTGTCAGCTTTAATCTAAAAGAACATTTTGGAAAAGTTAGTTAATCTATAAGATATATACATTGTATGCAATCACAAGCAACAGAAAACTTAGAATCTTTATATGTGCTAATTTGTTTTAAGTCAATTCTACCCCATGACTAATGTGATAATTAGGAAAAAGTCTCAATGCCTTTTTACTGTCTGCAATCCAATTGGCTAAACTAGCAGAAACATATCTTTTCAGTCTATTATGTGTCACACATGCAGAAGACAGTGTAAAAGAAGAAAATGAAATATAACACTAATGAACCCACAAATGGGATTTAAACAGTTTTTGTCCTATATCCTTCCATATAATGAGATTACCAATCATGATTAAAGAAAAACCAATCAGGCTTTGTGAAGACTTAAAAGTCCTGAAAGACTTGATTCCTTATAGATAAGATAGAAGTAAAGAGGATGTTTCCACTGGCAGGTGAAACTAGGACAAGAGGGCAGAGTGTCAAAATTAGAGGGAGCAGATTTAGGACAGAATAGAGAAGAAACTTCTTCACCCAGAAGATTATAAATTTATGGAATTCCTTGCCTAGTGGTGAAGTAGTTGATGCTACTTTAGTAAACATTTTTAAAGCTTAGAATTAAGGGAGAAGGTGAGAGCATGGATAAGTGGAGCTGAGTCCATGAAAGGATCAGCCATGATATTATTGAATGGGGGAGCAGGCTCGAAGGGCCAGATGGCCTACTCCTGCTCCTAGTTCTTATGTTTTTATATGCGTAAATTGAGATCTTCATCCTTTGTTTCTGAAATCAGTTCCTTGTACCTCTCCCTGCAACAGTGAACAACAACCTTTGTCAAGTCAATCACAAAAAACTTTTAAGATAAGCTTTAAATGAATAGATAATGTTCTTCCAAATATGTTCAAAGTGAGGCAGTTAGCCCTTCATGAAATTATAGTCAGGTTTAGAAATAAACTTTACTGTTTACAAATGCTCAATTATATTTAAAAGCTATCCTTACCACATTAACTGCATCATGTTTACTCTTCTCCTTGGAACCAGATGTTGGCATTTCCTTGGTATGACCATCAGGGATGTAGATTAAAACACAAGGAGACTCTTTGCAACTATATGGACTAAATCAAGACAGGAGGGTATGGGGTTGGTATTAAATAAATTTGAGCCAAAGACTTAGCTTAAAAAACCTTATTACATACAGCTTCTTCAAACATGGAATCCTCATTTTGTAACACTGATCTGGTCCGAATATGGAAATCAAGGCAGTGCTTCATATAAATGGCTCAACGTTTGTTAATACAGTCGATCAACTTTGAACTTCTGTGAATGGTTGGAGTGACCAGGGATGTGTAATCAGGTTTTCCATAGTCTGGGGTGGCAGGAATTACAGGGGAGCAGGTGGGTGAGGAGAGTTGATTCATAAGGCTGCAGGGGTTGTAGTCAGGGGGAGGTAGTTGCAGAGGTTAGTGAGAGTTACTGATATAAAGAATCAGATGAAGATTTTGCTGCCCAACATGTTTTGGATAACTATTCAACTCATTGGAACTCATTCAATATGTTGGAACTGTCCAAAGTCTGACGCTAGTTCAGAGTGAGAGCCATTCTTGCATTGTCATGGGGAAGAGAATTGCCCATTAAAAGTTCAAACTTGCCAGGCAATTCCCACATAGATCAACGTGTCTAACTTCTACAAGGTCCCAATGTGCACCTCAGTCATGCATCCAGGTTCAGAAAATCTAAGCTGGAAAGCTTAGTTATTCCTTCAGTCAAATATTCTCCTCTGATGATGGTCAGAATTACTTACCTAACTGGTTCATACGGCTGGTCACAGATAAAGAACCCTCTTCTTTGTAGTTGGATGATGTCTCCTTTTTTAAGCTCTTTAAGGCAGGGATCACCGAGCATTAATTCTTCTTGCTGAGAAAGAAAATATTTTCTTGCCAATTAAATCATCCAAGCTATTCCCAGTGTTAAACAACAACAAAAAAAAACGTAAGATTTGATGCGACCCCAAAAAAAGCAACAGCAAGTCACTCAATTTTGATGATCTAGTGGCCCCAACTGTTATGGAGTAATGCCCAGTTAATATTACCAGATACATCAGACCCCTGCAGGAAACCGGCTGAACGGATTCATTTTTTTAAAAAACTTTTTGTTACTGAAGTGATCTTTTACTAAAAACAACATTGTGTACTTGGTGTTCACAGAAGTTTATTAACAATAGAAATTAAAATAAAGATAAAACATTTTGTCATAACATAGATACAAAGATTTTTAAACACATAGCATAAATGACATACTTTTTTTGGGTGGTGGTGGGGGGGGGGGGGGGGGGGGGGGGAGGAGAACTCCCTGCTTTTTTCATAGAGCAATCACCTTGAAGTCACTGAAATTTCTATTCACCTTCTCAAACTGTAGCCAACTCTTATTAAGTTCCTAATTCAGCTTGCTGCTAGCCGTGGAAGGACTGCAGCTTCATTTTTTAAAAAAAATCAAAATCTTCACTTCTTTTCCACTGACTGTATCCTAACACTCCAGTCAAGGATTAATAACTTTTTAAAGTAAAAACATTCTTAAAATAAGCTTTTCTTAGGAACACAGCTTGGCACATGTTACACCACCAAAAGACTTCTCAACATTTTGGAACTTGATACATACTTCTCTCTCAAATGACTTCCCAATGTGGACTGAAAATGAAAGCCAGTCTGGAAAGTTCTCCCCTAAACTCTGTGGAGTTCCTTGGGAACTCTGGGTAATGTCCTCTTGCTTGCAATTATGGGTATTAACTATTAAAACAGAGACAAACCCATGTGTTTAACTTCAGTTTCCAAGGATCAAAACATCAGATAAATGATATTAAAGTGCAATTGTATAAACCTCAATTTCATCATAACTCAAATAAAAAGAGTTGAATCATCAATTTTCTGGAACAATATTTACTAGAGTAGGGAAGTGATCATACGTGCACACAAAAAGGTACATAATTCACGTTCAAAATTATAAAATCCACTATTCTAGATTATTTGCATAGTAACACCATGATTCTGGGCAATGGTTATCCCTGGAAGACCTTTATAAACTATCCAGTTAAAAATGAAGTTCAATTCAGAATTAAAGAAACAGATTGCAGCAATAATATTAGAAGACTGCCTTCCATGGCAGAACGAGGAATAAGAAGTGCCAGATTCAAATACACTGATACTTAACAGGTTTCTCACTGTTTTTAGTTTAATCACAACCATCCGACCACTATGAAAGTGTACAATGTAAAGAAGTAAGGAATATATGCTTGCTTTTTAATTTTATTCAAGGGAGAAGTTATCCTGGGCATCGCTGACTCAGCCAGCGTTTAGTTGCCCATCCCTAATTGCCCCCAAGGTAGTGGTGAGTTATCTTCTTGACCAACTGCGGTGCAGATATACCCACAATGCTGTTAGGGAGGGAGTTTCAGGATTTTGATCCAGAGACAGCAAAGAAAAGGCAAGATTGTTTTAAAACAACATGGCGAGTGGCTTGGAATGGATCTTGCAGGGGGATAGCGTTGATATGCATCTGCTGCCTTTCATCTAGGAGGGCGAGAGTAAAGGTGCTGTTGGAAGAGCCTTGGTGAGTTGCTGCAGTGCATCTTTTGGATGATAGAATCTGCTGCCATTATGTATCAGTGGTTCTGATTGTGGATGCTAAAAATGTTAGATGGGATGTCAATCAAGCAAGCTGCTTTGTCCTGGATGTTCGCATGCCTCAAGTATCATTATAGTTGTATCAATTTAGGCAAGTGAAAATACATTACAACACACTGCTGACTTGTGCCTCGACATTGGTGGACTGACCTTGAGCATTTAGAAGGCAAGTCACCCTTATAAAAATTCTTTGTCTTTGTCCTGCTTTTGAAGCCATTTTAATATAGATGGTCCAGTCAGATTTTGACCAATGATAACCTCAAGGCTGTTGATTGAGGGAGATTCAGCAATAGTAGCACCAGAGAATATGGTGGATTCTGTACTGTCAGAGATATCCATTGCCTGACACTTAAGTGGCAAATAACATCTGCACCATACATCAGTTCAAACCTGAATGTTATCCAGCATTTGGAAGGTCTGTTGCAGTATCCGAAGAGTCATGAATGGTGTCATGAATACAATTATTGATGAACATCCTTACCTCTGACCTTACAACAGAAGGAAGGTATTGATCAAGCAGTTGAAGATCATTTAATCCCAGATATTCCCTGGTGAAACTTAAAAAGGGCTACTGTGCTGCAGTGGTAGTGTACCTATCTTTGAGCCAAGAGGCTGTGGTTCAAGTCCCACCTACACCAGAAGTAATAATATTTATGAATAATTCTATTAGGAAATATCTACCCTGAGAAACTCCTGCAGTGATGCCCTGTGCATGAAATTGACCTCTAACAAGCACAACAATCTTACATCACACTAGGTGTAATTCTAACCTGAGGAGCATTTCCCCAATTCTTACAGACTACAATTTTGCTGGGGTTCATTAACGACATACTCAATTAAGCGATGCCTTAATATCAAGGGTAGACAGCCTCAATTCCTCTCGACTTTAGCTTGTTTATCCATGTTTAGGCTTCGGCTGTAACAGAGTTAGGAGCTGAGTGAGCCTGACAGATCATAAAGTGAGCAGCAGTAAGCATGCTATTGTTTTGTAAGTGGTGCTTGATAACACTGATGGTACTGATGATAATTGCTACTACTTTGGGGATGGCTGAGGGTAGACAAATGAGCCGGTAACTGGCCAAGTTGGATTTGTCCTACATTTTGTCAACGGAACTCAACTGGACAGTTTTTTTTAACATGTCATTGTTATGACTGTACTGGAACAACATGACTAGCAGCACAACAAGTTCTAGAGTAGAAGTCGTCAGTACAGATGTGAAAATGTTATCAGTGCCCAATGCTTTCAACTGCTTCTTAATATCACATGGGGTGAACTGAACTGGCTGCAGACTGGCATACAATGTTGAGGACATCAGGAGGTGGTAAGATGCATCATGGTTTCTACACTACCAGTCATTGATCCATCCAATAACTATGGCCTCTAGGATTCAGGCAGTTAGATCGGTAGTGGTGCTCCCAAGTCACTTTTTGTGATGGGAATATAGAGAACAAGAGTAGGGCTCTCAGTCCATCAAGCCTGCTCCACCATTTAATATGATTGCAACTGATCAAACACTTCATGGTCTTTTATCCATCATATACCCATCCCCCTTTTGCCACCAATAATCAAAAATTTATCAACATGTACTTTAAATATACTAAAAGACTCTGCTTTCACAACCCTCTGGGATGGAGAATTCCAAAGATTCATTTCTGATTTTAAAAAATTCTTATCTCAACCCTAAATGCTATCACTTTTAATTTTAAATTGCACCATGGTTCTTGATTTTCCAACCAGGGGAACATCTTACTTGCATCCACCATGTCTAACTAAGTATTTTGCAGGTTTCAACAAGATCACTCATTCTGCAAAACTCTCAAGAATACAAAACCCAGTTTGCCAATCTCTCCTTATAGCTGCCACTTCAGGAACAAATCTGGTCAATATTTGTTGCTCTCACACTATGGCAATAGTAGCTTTCCTGAAATAAGGGGGCCAAAACTGCACACAGTATTCCAGGTGTAGTCTAATCAAGACCCAATACAAATGAAACAAGACTTCACTATGTTTGTACTCAAATCCTGTGACGGACATTGAAGTCCCCACTTTTGCAAGCCTCCTTGCATCCATCAAGTGGTATACAACAAGAAAGAGAATAATTCATCAGCTGAGGTAGGGGGAAGATCAATAAGTGTCCTTGTCCATATTTGATCTGATGACATGAAACCTCAAAGGTTTTCACAGGCAATGTAGAGGACTCCCAGGACAATTCCTTTTCAACTGTATACCACTGTGCTACCACCTCTAGTGGTGATGCTGGTGTCTAGGACATTGTTTTCAAGGTATGAATTAGAATCCCTACAGTGTGGAAACAGGTCCTTTGGTCCAACAAGTCCATTCCGACCCTTCAAAATGAGTAACCCACCCATACCCATTCCCCTACCCTATATTTAGACCTGACTAATGCATCTAACCAACACATCCCTGAACACTATGGGCAATTTAGCATGACCAATTCACCTAATCTGCAGATCTTTGGATTGTGGGAGGAGACCACATCTTTGGATTGTGGAGGAAATCCACACAGGCACAGAGAACGTGCAATAACACCACGCTGGAATCGAACCCGGGTTCCTGGCACTGTGAGGCAGCAGTGCTAACCACTGAGCGACCGTGCTACCCATGATTCAGAGAAAATGACATCATATTGCTCCTCAATTAATCTGTGGGACAACTATCCCAGTTTAGGAAAAATGTGCCAGATATTAGAGGGAGGGCTTTGCAGGGTTGACAGGCCACGTGCACCACTGTCATTTTGTCAGACTGTGTTGGTTAAGATACAATGGAATTACTGTCTTCCACAAGCCATGCCAGAGGAAGACAACAGGTTTCCATTAGTCAGTGAGTGTTTACACAATGATCAGCTATAGTTTCACCATTCGGCTAGCTTTTACCTCTAGATTTATTAATCCAGTTAGTTTCACCATCTCCTGTAGTGGGATTTGATCCTATGAGCCTGAATTTTAAGAGGCACCTTGACAGATAAATGAATAGGCACAGAAGAGAGGGATACTGACAGCGTTGAGGCAAAAACCTTTTAGTTTAGAAAGGCATCACACATCGACGCAGTTTTGGTGAGAAAAATGACCTGTTCCTTTGATGTATTGTTCTTTTTTCAGTGGAAAACCACAAAGCCACCACCTCCTCTTATGTACTAAGTTTGTACCAATGTAGCCAGTGGGTACTTTGCATTATGACTTGAAATCTTGTTAACTAGATCCTATAATCCACAGAAAAGTTTGTGAATCAGTAATAATTTTACTTTTGTAATTTTAGACACAATTAAATGCATATAAACTCTTACAAAGGTAGATTCCATTATGGGAATGGCACATTGTGACAATTGTTCTGTAATTCCTAGATCTTAAGTTTTAATGAAGGCTGAGAGGGGATCTGACTGAGACGTATTGGATTATTAAAGGATTGGACACTCTGGAGGCAGGAAGCATGTTTCCGCTGATGGGTGAGTCCCAAACCAGAGGACACAATTTAAAAATAAGGGGTAGGCCACTTAGTACAGAGTTGAGGAGAAACTTCTTCACCCAGAGAGTGGTGGGTGTATGGAATGCTCTGCCCCAGAAGGCTGTGAAGGCCAAGTCTCTGGATACGTTCAAGAAAGAGTTGGATAGAGCTCTTAAGGATAGTGGAATCAAGGGTTATGGGGATAAGGCAGGAACAGGATACTGATTGAGGATGATCAGCCATGATCATATTGAATGGTGGTGCTGGCTCGAAGGGCAGAGTGGCCTACTCCTGCACCTATTGTCTATTGAATATTAAATTAATAACTTTAACCAAACTTAACCAACATCTTGCCTTAGTTACAGTTTACACAGTTTTCTAGTGCTCACTAGAAACAAATATACCTTGCTGTTTCGATTAACGTAGTCCTTGAAATCTTCATCCTTGCCAATTACAGCTTTGTTGATTAGATGCTCATAGTGGACACATACTGTGGGAACCAGTGGAGCTTGTGAATGTTCAGTTAACCATGTAAGCTTTGTTGTCTTCTTATAATCCTTGTTATCTAGATTTAATTTCGCCTCAAGCGATGTAATCTTTCCACCTTGATTTCTACAAATAAAAGATAATTTTAATAAATCTGTTATAATCTCAGCTGATAATAATACTGAACAAACCAAATCACAAAGCAAAACCTGGTTTGAGAGTTTTATTTTTGATATTTGGTCCTTGTTTAGATCAATTATTGAACATAGAGTTCTTTTTTGAAGTAGTAACAAAAAGGATTGCTGAGAGCGGAGCAGTGGACATGATCTGTACAGACTTCAGTAAGGCATTCGACAAGGCTCCTCATAGTAGACTGGTTAGCAAGGTCAGATCATATGGAATACAGGGAGATAGCTATTTGGACACAGACCTGGCTCGAAGGTAGAAGACAGAGGGTGGTGGAGGGTTGCTTTTCAGACTGGAGGCCTGTGACCAGCAGTGTGCCACAAAGATCAGTGCTGAGTCCGCTGCTTTTCATCCTTTATATAAATGGTTTCAATGTGAACATAGAAGGGATGGTTAGTAAGTTTGTAGATGACACCAAAATAAGGGGTGTAGTGGACAGTGAAGAAGGTTACCTCAGGGTACAACTGGATCTTGATCAGATGTGTGGCAGGTGGAGTAGCAGAAAGCATAGGGGACTGTCAAAGAATACAGGAGAATATAGATAGACTGGAGTGTTGGACAGAGAAGTGGCAGATGGAGTTCAATCCAGGCAAATGTGAGGTTATGCATTTTGGGAAGTCTAATTCCTGAGCCAACTATACAGTAAACGGAAGGGCCTTGGGAAAAGTTGGTGAGCAGAGAGATCTGGGAGTTCAGGTCCATTATCCCCTGAAGGTGGATAGAGTGATCAATGGTATATGGTATGCTTGCCTTCATCAGAGGGGTTATTGAGTATTAGTGCTGGCAGGTCACATTAAAATTGTACAAGACATTGGTTCGGCCACATTTAGAACACTGTACAGTTCTGGTTGCCACATTACCAAAAGGATGTGGACGCTTTGGAGAGGGTGCAGAGAAGGTTTACGAGGATGTTGCCGGTATGGAAGGTGTTAGCTACGAAGAGAGGCTGAGTAGGTTAGGTTGTTTTCATTAGGAAAAAAAAGAGATTGAAGAGGGACCTGATTGAGGTCTACAAAATCATGAAGGGCACAAACAGGATAGATAGAGATAAGCTTTTTCCCCCAGGGTGAGGGATTCAATAATGAGAGATCACGCATTCAAGGTGACAGGTGAAAAGTTTAAGGGAGGGATATACATAACAAGTACTTTATACAGAGGGTGGGAGGTGCCTGGAAGGTGTTGCCAGCAGAGGTAGTAGGGGCAGATATGGTCAATTCATTTAAGGTCCATCTGGGCAGATGCATGAGTAGGTGGGGAGCAGAGGGATACAGATGCTTAGGAATTAGGGGGCAGGTTTAGACAGTGGATTTGGATCGGCTCAGGCTTGGAGGGCCAAAGGGCCTGTTTCTGGGTTGTAAATTTTCTTTGTTCTTTGTTCTTCTAGATGGCCAATGGGCTGAGGAGTGGCAGATGGAGTTTAATTTTGATACATGTGAGGTGCTGCATTTTGGAAAGGTGAAGCAGAGCAGGACTTCTACACTTAATGGTAAGGTCTAGGGGAGTGTTGATGAACAAACAGACTTGAAGTGCATGTTCATAGTTCCTCGAAAGTAGAGTCACGGGTAGATAGGGTAGTGAGGGTGTTGTTTAGTGTGCTTACCTTATTGATCAATGCATTGAGTATAGAAGTTGGGAGGTTATGTTGTGGTTGTACAGGACATTGGTTAGGCCACTATTGAAATACTGCATTCAATTGTGGTCTCCCAGAAAGGACGTTGTGAAATTTGAGAGGATTCAGAAAAAATTTACAAGGATATTGCCAGGGCTGAAGGGTTTGATTTATAGGAAGAGGCTGAATAGAGTCAGGCTATTTTCTCTGGAACGTCAAAGGCTGAGGGGTGACCTTATAGAGGTTTAAAAGATCATGAGGGGCATGGATAAGGTGAATAGACGTGGTCTTTTCCCCAGGGTCGGGGACTCTAAAATTAGAGGGCATAGGTTTGAGATGAGAGGAGAAAGGTTTAAAAGGGACCTAAGAGGCAACTTTTTCCACGCAGAGTGTGGTACATGTATGGAATGAGCTGCCAAAGGAAATGGTGGAGGCGGGTACAATTACAACATTTAAAAGGTAGCTGGATGAGTACATGAATAGGAAGGGTTTGCTAAATGCTGGCAATGGGACTAAGTTTTATTTATATTACCTGGTCAGCATGGACAAGTTGGACCGAAGAGTCTGCTTCCATGCTATATATCTCTATGATTCTATACTCACAAGATACTGCAAATATATTTTTAACAAAAAAAAACAAAGTAGTTTATAGGTCATAAGAGATAGGTGCAGAAGTAGATCATTTAAGCCTATCAAGCCAACTCCATCATTCAATGTAATAATGAAAGAATGACTGATAAGCCTCAAACCCACTTTGCTGCTTTATTCACATAACATTGAATCCCTTTTATGATTAGATATCTGTCTATCTCAGTCTTGAGTATATTTAAACATAGCCTTGACTACATTCAGAAAAAATTCCTCACCTGTTTTCACTGGTCACTTCTTACTTTGGAGATTATGGTCCTCTGGTCCTAAGCTCCCACAAGGAAAAACAACTTTTTCACATCTGTCAAGTCCCAAGGAATCTTATCTCTTTCAAGAAGGTTACCTCTCATTCTTCTAAATTCCAACAAGTACAAGTTCAAACTACTCAACTTCTCCTCCAAAGAAAATCCGTCCCAACTCATGCACCTTCTCTGGCCCGCCTCCAATACAAGTAAATATTTTCTTAGATAAGGAGACAAAACTGTTCACAAAATTCCAGTTGTGATCTGACTTCTACCTTGCATTGTTTTAGCAAGACTTCTCTTTTTATAATGCTAATTTCCCTAACATAAATGCCAATATTCTATTTAGCTTCCCTATTACCCACTGAACTTGGATGCTTGATTTTTTGCAATTCAAGTACTCAAACTCCAACACACAAACTGTTTCAGCTTTCTTTACTGATTTGAATAATATTCAGATCTTCTATTCTGTGAAAGTACTTCAGCTCATATTTTCCCACACTAAATTCCATGCACCAAGTTTTGCCTACTCAATTAACCTGTCTATATCCAGTGTAGACTAATTGTGTCATCCTCCCTACTTGCCTTCCCACTTACTTTTGTGTCATCTGTAAACTAGGTTTAGTATATTCATTTCCCTTACCCAGGTCATCAATATAACATTGTTGTAACATGGTTTGACTCCAGAACTGATCAATGTGGCACTGTACTAGTTCAGGCTGCCATTCTGAAAATGCTGCTTTATCCCAACTTACTCCCCACAAGGGCTTACACCTGAAACTTCGAATCCTGCTGCCTGATTTGCTGTGCTTTTCCAGCACCACACTTCTCAACTCTGATCTCCAGCATCTACAGTTCTTACTTTCTCCTCTTCATTAGTAAACCAATCCACTATCTATACTGGTGTACTCCCCCCAACACCATAGTCTCTGAACTTAAGTCATCTTATGTGCAATGACTTATCAAATAAGTTTTGGAAAATCCAATTGTTACCCTTTATCTACTCTGGTCATTACCGTGTGGGCGGCACGGTGGCACAGTGGTTAGCACTGCTGCCTCGCAGCGCCGGAGACCCGGGTTCAATTCCCGCCTCAGGCGACTGACTGTGTGGAGTTTGCACGTTCTCCCCGTGTCTGCGTGGGTTTCCTCCGGGTGCTCCGGTTTCCTCCCACAGTCCAAAGATGTGCAGGTCAGGTGAATTGGCCATGCTAAATTGCCCGTAGTGTTAGGTAAGGGGTAGATGTAGATGTAGGGGTATGGGTGGGTTACGCTTCGGCGGGGCGGTGTGGACTTGTTGGGCCGAAGGGCCTGTTTCCACATTGTAAGTAATCTAATCTAATCAAAAGAGTTTTCAGAGATTTATCAGATAACTCCCTCTTCATTAAGACATATTGACTCTGCTTGATTATACTGTTTGTTTCTAAACGCTCTGTTATCACATCCTTTATAATAGACTCTAATATTTGCCCAATGACAGATGTTGAGATGTTCGTCATAGATGGCCTATAGTTACTTGTTTTTGGAGGAGGAGGAATAGGTCATGCCTGCCTTAATAATTATCTTGTCAGTTTACCAATCCTCCAAGTCTTGTCCAGAGGATTCTTGGAAGATTAACTATCAGTGCAATCAACTGTGAGGCTACTTTGTTAAAATCCTAGGATGCAGCCCATCAGGTGCAGAGACCTACTGGTATTTAGACCCATGAACTTCCTTTTCTAAAAAGAAAAATCCCCATTGTTCAACTACCATTTTTTCTTCTTCATCTCCTTTCTCAATCCACTCCAACTAACTCTAGCATCATTCCATGTAATTGCTCTTCTTTAATGTTCATACAGTTAATCCTAACTCAAAATTTCTCACTCAACATGAGTGATAAAATCTACCATGCTCAGGTTACTTCCCCCTTAGGTAATCTTTCACTCCAAGATAATTTATTAAACTTGCCCCATTACATATAACCAGATCCAAAATCACCCAATTCCTGCATGGATCAACAAGACAAGACAAGACAAGACAAAACATATGGTCTTCTTCCCCTTGTTATTTCCTACATCTAGAATTATACGTATCAAGAAATTATCTTTGATTGGATAATGTTGAATTTGTATGGATAGATGTAGGAAATAAAAGGAGAAGACAACAAGGGCACTCCACAATCTCTTCCTGCCTGCTCTTTAGAAAGTTCAGTTGCCACTGAATATTTAGTTGGCACTTTAATATCCTTGTAATCATGTCACTGCAATTACTAAGATTATAACACTGTGTAATCTTACCTTGTGTATTAATTAACCTTTTATGTGGCACCTTACATACATCTACAGGATTCCCATGGTCCACTATGCTTCTACAAATTAATCATACATTATCCTCTTTTTATGACATGAATCCATTTAATTTGTTCCAAAAACTAAGTGCATTTGGATAAAGGGCCATTAACAATGTCTTATATTCACTCTTGGTCCTCGTTTGCTGTTTTATTATGTTTGTATACTCTGTCCCTTCATGTCCCACTCGGAGTCTCATTGTCAATGTAGTTGGCCTGCAGTGACATCATATCTTTGTCATACAAGCCCGTATTTTCCCTCTCTTGGTTGCTGTTAGACAGTTACAAGTATTGAAGTTCTTTGAGAGCTGTCCTTGGGTCCCCATATCTGCCTCACCTACAATCACATCCTTCTGTCATTGATCATAGACCAAATCTGAAGTAGCAAATTTAAGGGGTTTGACTGCGTGCTGTAGCAAAGTGTCCGGATACATTTCCCACTTCCTGATTTGGCACAATTTCTGCAGCTCAAGCTCCAGATTCTCAACTCTGAAGAAGTTGTAGGAGCTGCAAACACTTGCTACAAATGTGTCCTCTGTGGATCACCTTGATGTCCAGCAGTTCCTACAAGCTGCAACTGTAACACATCATTGGACTTGTCATTCCTATTGTACGGAGTTATTAATTAAAATTACTAATATCCCTGCTCTATACACTTTACTGCATTTTTTCTAATTTAAGGCATTAGTATCAATTTTACACCTAACAAGTGATTTTTAAGTAAAAAAAACATTGGAGATTCAAAACATAAACCGAAGACTATGTTAATTTCACTTCAAAAAGACTAGAAATATTCAGGAATCAGCTACTTTACTGAAGCAAAAATCAGCCTAACTACTATTTTCCTCTTCCATTGAACCCTTAAAAGCTTCTCTTTTCTGGTGTATCTATTTTTGATGTTTAAGCCACTCAAGTCTTGTTTTCTTCTGCTCAGTTTCTGATATTGCTAAAACTCTACTTCAAGTATTGCAGGCCTTTTGTTTCTCTGAATGGCCTACTTCTCTCTGAAAGAAACCTGCATACTCACTGACCCTCTGGATAGGTCTGTCTTTCTAAAATAACTTCTGTCTTGGTCATCCTGTGTCACAGGACAACTTGCGGATAAGCAACAGCCCTTTGTTTCCTCTGTGCTACTTTATTTTACAAGGCACTGAACTATTCACCTCAAGGATTTTTCTTAAAAGCCTCTTTTAAATATATGTAACAATTCCCGACCGATCAACACGACTCTCAGAAATCAAAAATGGAACTAAAAATCCCCTTCTTAACACACACAAATCAATCTTAAAGTTATATTGGACTCTGTCCATTTTAGTATCCAAATTTCCAAAAGAAATTATCAATAAATTGTGTATCAGCATCACATCCAATTTGACCTCCTCCAGCTTTCCTTCAGTTGTAGTAATCTGTGAACTACTTTAAACTGATAAGTCAGAAACCTTTTAAAAGTGAACCAGCCCCCCTGTGTCTCTTGCTAAACAAGAAAACTGATATGCAATATTCTAACCAGCATAAGAATGATAAGAATGTGCCTCAGTAACTTGTGAATAGAAACCACTGAACTGCCCTCCTAGTTTGTCCTGTCTAGAACCTGACCGGTCTCTGTATGTGTAGGGGTGGGCAGTTTTTAAGGCAATGAGAGTTTGAAGTCAGAATTTTGTCTCAATTTGTAACTGTTTACCTGTAGCTATAGCGTAATTACATGGATTGATTAGCAATCTTCGCTACATAGAAACACTGGCCTGTGCTTTCTATCAAGGATCTGGACCAGATGGGCCAATGGGCTGAGAAGTGGCAGATGGAGTTTAATTCGGATAAATGCGAAGTGCTGCATTTTGGGAAAACAAATCTTAGCAGGACTTACACACTTAATGGTAAGGTCCTAGGGAGTGTTGCTGAACAAAGAGACATTGGAGTACAGGTTCATGGCTCTTTGAAAGTAGAATTGCATATAGAGAGGATAGTGAAGAAGGTGTTTGGTATGCTTTCTTTTACTGGTCAGAGTACTGAGTACAGGAGTTGGAAGGTCATGTTGCAGCTGTACAGGACATTGATTAGGCCACTGTTGGAATATTGCGTGCAATTGTGGTCTCCTTCCTATTGGAAAGATGTTGTGAAACTTGAAATGGTTCAGAAAAGATTTACAAGGATGTTGCTAGGGTTGGAGGATTTGACCTATAGGGAGAGGCTGAACAGGCTGGGGCTGTTTCTCTTGGAGTGTTGGAGACTGAGGGGTGACCTTATAGAGGTTTACAAAATTATGAGGGGCATGGATAGGGTAAGTAGGCAAAGTCTTTTCCCTGGGGTCAGGGAGTCCAGAACTAGAGGGCATAGGTTAAGGGTGAGAGGGGAAAGATATGAGACCTAAGGGGCAACTTTTTCATGCAGAGAGTGGTACATGTATGGAATGAGATGCCAGAGGAAGTGGTGGAAACTGGTACAATTGCAACATTTAAGAAGCATTTGGATGGGTATATGAATAGGAAGGGTTTGGAGAGATATGGACTGGGTGCTGGCAGGTGGTACTAGATTGGGTTGGGATATCTGGTCGGCATGGACGGGTTGGACCGAAGGGTCTGTTTCCATGCTGTACATCTCTATGACTCTATGACACACCGTTGGCTTTCAAGGGATAACAGCCAGAAAGCTTCTGCAGAGGAAAGCTGATTATCCAGCATTTGATTAACCAAAGTGCGGATTATCTGGCAAGATCGCAAGGCCGTGGTGCTTGGCTAAACTATGTTACCCAGCATTCGATTAACCGATTGAAATACTCCCCCGCCCGTGTCAATAGACAATAGACAATAGATGCAGGAGTAGGCCATTCAGCCCTTCGAGCCTGCACCGCCATTCAATATGATCATGGCTGATCATTCCCAATCAGTATCCTGTTCCAGCCTTATCTCCATAACCCTTGACTCCACTATCTTTAAGAGCTCTATCCAATTCTTTCTTAAATGAATCCAGAGACTGGGCCTCCACTGCCCTCTGGGGCAGAGCATTCCACACAGCCACCACTCATTATCCTTTGGATAATCGAGGTTCCTCTGTACTACAAAAATATTCTCTCACCTGTTAATTTTAGTGATGTTGATGTTACCCCAATTAATAAAAGTAACCATTTCTCCTTCTGTCAAAGTTTCAGCATCTGCTCCCTCAATTAGTACTTTTGGTCCATACCACACAGGCTTCAACCCTATTTCCGGATTCTGACAACAACAACAAAAAAGGTTTGGTTAGAAGGGAAGAAGAAACACTAATGATTAGAAGGAAAATATGTGCAGCTGTATTACAAATCATGACATTAAGGCAAGTGTAAGTTCTATATATCTACAAAACCTTGTTTACTACTCAGCATGGATTTCACAGATTTAACCTGCCACTACAAAACAATCTAAAACTATTCACTCATTATGGATTCCAGTAAAGAAAAAAAGAAATACCAGTTCAAACTTATGCATATTTCAATGCTAATATTAAGCCTTAGGTTTTCTCAACATATATCTAGATTCCAAAAAGATAGAAGTGCTTATGGTGACAAGATGAGAAATGGGGTGGCCAAAGGTTCCCTTGAAGAATCTCAAAGTTAATAGGTAGGCGTAAGCATGAATTAGACAGGCATTTGGTATGTTAGCCTTCATGACAAAGGACTTGAGAGCAAATTGCTTTTGCTGTACAGAGGCATGTTGAGACTATACCTGGTGTACCATGTAGAGCTTTGCTTCTCTTAGCTAAAGAGCTGTATACTTGCCATAGAGGACATGCACAAACATTCTCTCTACTAATCACTCAGACAGGATTGTTTTATGAAAGAGATTGAGGAGACCATCTATATTCCTCAGTGTTTTGAAGAATGAGGGCTAACCTTATTGAAACTTAAACTTCTTAAAGGGCATGACAGGTGGATGCAAATAGAATGCTTCCAAGGCTACGGAGTCTAAAATTAAGGAACATTATTTCAGCATATGGGCTAGGTCATTTAACATAAGGAGCAAAAATAGTTAATTCAGCCCTTCAAACCTTGTCCACCATTTAATAAAATCACAGCTGATCTCATCTATGCCTCAACGCCATCTTTCCTGCCTGCTCCCCAAAGCCATTTAACTTCTTATTAATTAAAAATCTGTCCTCTTGAGGAGAATTCCAGAAGCTGTATTTTGTTCCTAAGATGGCACTGTAAGTGGTTACTTATAAACTTTGCACTGGACTCATTTGAGCAAGTGACAATAAAGCTAATTCAAATTCAAAATTCCACAGATTCAAGACCATTTAAGGAGAATTAATTCCTCCTTACTTAGATTGTAAATCTGGTAACCCTTAGCCTAAAATCACGACCTCGCTTTCCAGATTGCCCACAAGGGGAAACATCCGCTCCATGTCTACTTTGTCAATCCCTTTCAGCATCTTATAAACCTCAATTAAATATTTTATTTGTTAAGTGACTATAGGCTTAAACTGCTTAATCTCCCTTCATAACACATATCTGTCATCTCTGGGATTTATCTTGCAAACCTTCTCTGAATTACTGCAATTACATTAATAAGAGTTAAAATTCCTTTTGACCTTATTCACGACCATACCTGCATACTAGCTTTCTGTGATTGATGCATGATAACACGCAGTTCCTTATGCAGCGAAGCACTCTGAAGTTTCTCTCCACTTTAGGTAAGAAGTTGCCTTTTTCTTTTTCAAATCAAAATGAATAACCTCATACCTATCCATGCTAAACACCATCAGCAACTTTTGGCCATTCACCTAACCTATCCGTTTCTCATTTCTTCATCACTGGTGATTTTCCAACCTATTTTCATTTCAATTGCAAGTTTGGCTTATCGTTGCAGTCAGGTAATTAAAAAAAAGATTGAAAATAGCTTGGGCCCAAGGACTGAACCCTTTGGCAGCCTACAAGCCTACATAGAGCGGATGTTACAGCTTGCCAACGAGGGAAAAAAACATTTATCCTGAGTTTGCTTTCTGTTGGTTGCCAATCCACTATACAAGCTAATATATTACACACAACACTATGCAACCTTACCCTGTGTAATAACCTTTTGTGTGGCACCTACAGGACTCCCATGGTCCACTTTGCTTCTAAATTAGTCAAACATGAACAACTCTTCATAAAGCCTTGTGGACACTACTGGATTTCTTTGTGACTTTCCAAGTGTCTTATTGAGGAGGGATTTCTTTACTCAGTGTGGTGAATTTTAGATTAGATTAGATTACTTAGTGTGGAAACAGGCCCTTCTGCCCAACAAGTCCACACCGACCCGTAACCCACCCATTCTCCTACATTTGTCCAACACTACGGGCAATTTAGCATGGCCAATTCACCTGACCTGCATATCTTTGGACTGTGGAAGGAAACCGGAGCACCCGGAGGAAACCCACGCAGACACGGGGAGAATGTGCAAACTCCACACAGTCACCTGAGTCAGGAATTGACCCCAGGTCTCTGGCACTGTAGGTAGCAGTGCTAACCACTGTGCCACCATGCTGCCCACATCTTTAGAATTCTCCACACTAAAGGGTTGTGGAAGTTCAAACATTGAATAAGATTTCTGAGGAGTAACATCAAGGGATATGGAAGTACTGCAGGAATGTGGCACTTGGATGATCAGCCACGATCTAATGGAATAGCAGAGCAGATTCAATGGGATGCATGGCCCTCCCCTCTCTACATTCCTTAACCCATATGACTGAAAAGTTTGAAAAAGAAAATAAATTTTCCATTTCAAAGCCCCCAATGAATCAAAATTCAGTCTAAGCATCAATTAATCATACAAAGAATTTTGTGTGCATGAGAGGTAGAGAGGGAGGACTGTGTGTGTATGTGCATGTGTACGCACACAAGGAAATCATTCTCATACAACATTTTTATCCTCCATCTCCTTTCCCTCAGTGTATTTCTCAACAAGTTAAAGTAAGTGGATTCTATATTACACATCCCACCCTTCATTTATAGACCCTATTACCTTAGGATGCTTGGCCACATCTTTCATCTCTTCCTTGGCCTCTGGCACATTCACAGGCACCACTGCATCCTTTGATAATGCGGTATACCGAGGTGCCACTGGATCAATAACCTGAAGTAAATAAGTATGGATCATTTTGTCTATATAATATAACTTGATGTTCCGTATTCACCTGCATGCAATATCCAAACAAAGGCATACGGAATTGTTTAGCTTGCTGCAACCAACAACTAGTTAAACAGAAAGCATTGGAAAACTTGTAGCTATTTTCTGAAAAGCTGTTAGTTCACTTAAAATGGTATTATTTATTTTCGAGAAGTCTATACATAGAGGTTAAATTAATTATATCAGTCTAATTTAATTTTAAATAAAGGCCAATTAAAATTTGTGTATCTTCATTTGCAGTTAACTGCAACAATGCAAACAATCCTTTGTGAGAGGCAAAAATGTTTAAAAATTAATAAAAGAAAACAGATAGATATGAAAAAACTGAGAAGTGCGGCATTGAACTACAAGCAAATGGAAAGGTTAGCAAGACATTAACACAAGATGCCAGATTCAAATGGTTTAGATTAAGACTCTAGCTGGGCAGCCAAAGTCCTAGAGTGGTATTTCTGCACTCAATTCTTTAAATCTCAGTCTCACTTACAATGTGTGTTGCCAAATTTACAAAGTGAGCTTATGGATTGTATAATGCATTATGCTCCTTTCCTCGTCAGAAAAGGACATCCGAGTACTTTAGTACTATACATTGGACATCATAAGTGTGCTGATTTTATAGTAAAAAATTTATATTAGATTACACTTGGTACAGCATTTTGAATAGAACATATTAAAACAATATTGTATTACATTAAAAATACAAACCAGAATAACAAATATTATATTTTTAAAAAAACCTCTGTTTAAATTAGTATTAACTGATTTTCAATTTGTAAAATTACTCATATGAATTCCCATCTATTCACAGGAGTATAGAAAGTTAGTCCTCTTAACAACCAATACACTTTCAGTCAGATTTGCTATTGAGCAAAGAAATTAAACAGTTTTGACTTTTGGAGTAGAATTAAAAATAATTCTTAAAACTGCTTTAGAAAGGTTGCTCCAAGTATACAGAGCAATAATCACTGCCATATTAACTATTTACCTAAGCAAATATTCAAAACGCTACACAGTCATTTTGCTGTCAACATGTGCAGAAAACCCGACCAGCTAAACCACAATCACAACAGTAGTTAAAAAGACAACTGGCTGTGCACACATCTTGAATCTAATGCATTATTGCCATGCTATTCAAGCTGTGAAGTACTCTAGTCAAAGCAGAAAATTGTTAAGTAATACCTTGTTACAGTTAGCTTGCAGCTTGAAAGAAGCAGAAAATGTAATGCATAATTTGTGCTTAATTCAATAAATTTGCACAATTTTTGGGTTAAAGAATATTATGTTTTTTTCGTACTATTATTCCAACCAAGATAAACGTTTCGTCCAAAATTGGATTTCTCATACAATTTAAAGCATCAGAAAACAATACATTTATCACCAAGTAACCAGACACAAAAACATTCCATTTTCCTCAGAGCTGTAATTTGTATATTCAAACATAAAAAATTGCAATATCAGTGACGGATATGAACAAGGTGCAAAGACGATTATATTAGCTCTATTTACCTTTTTGTTAAAAGCCCAGAGTTTGTCCCACTCCATGTTCACAACAGACCTTGAGCCACCCTATAATCATAAAACACATTCACAGCCTTTAATGCAGCGAACCACGAACAGCAATACACTTTTCCAAACATTTTTACAAATCAAACTGAAGTATAATATATGTTTCCAAAGAAAATTAGGGGCTTTCAGTCAGCAAAGAGTTGCAAAGGAAGATCATCAAAACCATGACAGACAACATATTATGGACCTATAGTGAGAACCATCAAGTTCACATTCAACTCACTTGAGCAGCAATAAACTGTTTCAATCCCTCAACAGTCATGCCTCTCCGCAGGACTCCACGCACTGTTGGGAAGCGAGGATCATCCCTAAACAAAAAAAAGTGGATAAAACAATTGCTAGTCTCTGAGACACTAAGGCACTCTCTAACAGGATCTGACTTTCTAATTAAATTTCACATGTTCAAAATTTAAAAAATCAATCAATTTCAGTTTTACTGCAAAATTACCATCCATCCACAAAGCCTTCGTTAACAAACCAGGTTAGTTTCCTCTTTGATAACACAGTGTTATTTAGATTAAGGCGGCTGTATTCCCAAATATATGGTTTTCGAATTTCCAGAGCATCAATAATCCAGTAATACTGCTCATCTCGGTCATGGTACTCTGTTGTTCTAAGTGCATGTGTGACACCTTCAATGCTGTCCACTATTGGGCATGCAAAGTCATACGTTGGGTAAATTCTGCAGAAAGAGGAAAAATTGGAAATTATTTTACTACCGCTCAATTTAATAATGAAATCTTTAGCACAAAGTAGAAATCATCACAAGATTGTTTTGAGCAAAAGCCTTTCAGAACTCATCTTTACAGATTTTAAATACTATTATTTTGTTAGCACATCTAGCTGCAGGTTTCTTTAATGTATCTCTATGATATTGCATTGCTACTACTAATTGGTTTTTGCTTGAGTAATATTTCCTGAAAAATATCCTTCTGCCCTAGTTTTATTTACATGCACTGCATCACATGATTAAATAATTTATTTACCACTAAGACATTCTTTGAAGATGCAGAACACTAGCATGTTAAACTGCATCTCACATGACTCCTGTCAACCATACATAGTTTCCTTTCCCTAAACTCCATTTCATTGTCTCCAGGTCTGGATAACCCTGGAAATTATATTACCCACAACTTTGTAGTATGCACAGTAGAGCCATATAAGAAGATAGTACAACCAAGAAACATGCAAATTTAACTGACTCAGCAAAATATATTGTTTTGTTCATTCTATTTCACATTATTTCTCTCACTCGCTATTGTGAGATTAGATTCCCTACAGTGTGGAAACAGGCCCTTCGGCCCAACCAGTCCACACCGACCCTCCGAAGAGTAACCCACCCAGACCCATTTCCCTCTGACTAACGCACCTAACACGATGGGCAATTTAGCATAGCCAATTCACCTAACCTGCTCATCTCTGGACTGTGGGAGGAAACCCACGCAGACACAGTGAGAATGTGCAAACTCCACACAGACAGTCACCCAAGGCTGGAATCGAACCTGGGACCCTGGTGCTGTGAGGCAGCAATGCTAACCACTGAGCCTGTCAAAAATCTCTACCAGCCATGAATGAGGGAGAAGGGACAGAAAGGAGAAGAATGATAGAGAAACAAGAACCAGCCATCCATTGCAAAAAAGAGCGTTACAGAGTGACAAAGGGGTGGGGGTCGGGGGGGGGGGGGGGGGGGGGGGGAGGAGGGGGAGGTGAAGGAGAGCATGGGAGAGAATGGGCCTCCATTTTAGACACAAATGCAAGTTGTATATTCAACATACTGGATTCAATTGACTTGTCTTCACATGATGGTTGGATTAATCCAACCAAAGGTTCCCTCTATGGACAAGAGAACATATCCTCAGCTTTTTTTTCCTGAGATCAAGACTGAACCCTTCAGTGACAACTAGCCTCCAGTCTTAACAAGTGAAGAAATTATCAATCTTTACTTCAGATCAAAAAATATCCTGAGTGGCTGCAGTTTCCCCAGTAACCCAAATCAACATGATTGAAGAGCTATTGAACAATCTTTACCAGCTAACATGCAATTCACAATAAAGAGCACGTTGAAAATTTCACCCAAACAACATGTAAATTGTGTGTCATATGAACAGTGAGGGACCTAATAACCAGTCTCTAATTAACAGAATAACGAGGAAAAAAACCTAAAGTATAGTTTAGCTTTCCGTGGACCATTTAGAGTCATAGAGATGTACAGCATGGAAACAGACCCTTCAGTCCAACCTGTCCATGCCGACCAGACATCCCAAAACAATCTACTCCCACCTGTCAGCACCCGGCCCATATCCCTCCAAATCCTTCCTATTCATATACCCATCCAAATGCCTCTTAAATGTTGCAATTGTACCAGCCTCCACCACATCCTCTGGCAGCTCACTCCATACACATACCACCCTTTGCGTGAAAAGTTGCCCCTTAAGTCACTCTTATATCTTTCCCCTCTCACCCTAAATCTTTGCCCTCTAGTTCTGGACTCCCCGACTCCAGGGAAAAGACTTTGCCTATTTATCCTATCCATGCCCCTCAGTTTTGTAAACCTCTATAAAGGTCACCCCTCAGCCTCCGACGCTCCAGGGAAAACAGCCTCAGCCTGTTCAGCCTCTCCCTGTAGCTCAGATCCTCCAACCCTGGCAACATCCTTGTAAATCTTTTCTGAACCCTTTCAAGTTTCACAACATCTTTCCAATAGGAAGGAGACCAGAATTGCATGCAATATTCCAACAGCGGCCTAACCAATGTCGTGTACAGCCGCAACATGACTTCCCAACTCCTGTACTCAATACTCTGACCAATAAACGAAAGCATACCAAACACCGCCTTCACTATCCTATCTACCTGCGACTCCACTTTCAAGGAGCTATGAACTTGCACTCCAAGGTCTCTTTGTTCAGCAACACTCCCTAGGACCTTACCATTAAGTGTATAAGTCCTGCTAAGATTTGCTTTGCCAAAATGCAGCACCTCGCATTTATCTGAATTAAACTCCATCTGCCATTTCTCAGCCCATTGGCCCATCTGGTCCAGATCCTGTTGTAATCTGAGGTAACCCTCTTCGCTGTCCACTACACCTCCAATTTTGGTGTCATCTGCAAACTTACTAACTGTAACTCTTATGCTCGCATCCAAATCATTTATGTAAATGGCAAAAAGTAGAGGGCCCAGCACCGATCCTAGTGGCACTCCACTGGTCACAGGCCTCCAGTCTGAAAAACAGCCCTCCACCACCACCCTCTGTTTTCTATCTTTGAGCAAATTCTGTATCCAAATGGCTAGTTCTCCCTATATTCCCCCATGAGATCTAAGCTTGCTAATCAGTCTCCCATGGGGAACCTTGTCGAATGCCTTACTGAAGTCCATATAGATCACATCTACTGCTCTGTCCTCATCAATCTTCTTTTAAAAACTCAATCAAGTTTGTGAGACATGATTTCCCACGCACAAAGCTATGTTGACAATCCTGAGTCAGTCCTTGCCTTTCCAAATACATGTACATCCTGTCCCTCAGGATTCCCTCCAATGACTTGCCCACCACCAGGTCAGGCTCACCGGTCTTATAGTTCCCTGGCTTGTCTTTGTCGCCCTTCTTAAACAGTGGCACCACGTTTGCCAACCTCCAGTCTTCCGGCACCTCACCTGTGACTATCGATGATACAAATATCTCAGCAAGAGGTCCAGCAATCACTTCTCTAGCTTCCCACAGAGTTCTCGGGTATACCTGATCAGGTCCTGGGGAGTTAGCCACCTTAAATCGTTTCAAGGCATCCAGCACTTCCTCCTCTAATCTGGACATTTTGCAAGATGTCACCATCTATTTCCCCTACAGTCTATATCTTCCATATTCTTTTCCACAGTAAATACTGATGCAAAATATTCATTTAGTATCTCCCTCATTTTCTGTGTCTCCACACAAAGGCCACCTTGCTGATCTTTGAGGGGCCCTATTCTCTCCCTAGTTACCCTTTTGTTCTTAATATATTTGTAACAACCATTTGGATTCTCCTAAGTTCTATTTGCCAAAGCTATCTCATGTCCCCGTTTTGCCCTCCTGATTTCCCTCTTAAGTATACTCCCTACTTCCTTTATGCTCTAAGGATTCACTTGATCAGTCCTGTCTATACCTGACACATGCTTCCTTCTTTTTCTTAACCAAATCCTCAATTTCTTTAGTCATGCAGCATTCCCTATACCTACCAGCCTTCCCTTACACCATGACAGTAATATACTTTCTCTGAATTCCTGTTATCTTGTTTCTGAAGGCTTCCCATTTTCCAGCCGTCCCTTTACCTGCAAACATCTGCCTCCAATCAAGAGTTTCCATGAAACAAATAGACATAATTTCATTACAGATCAGCACAACATCAAGGATATTCCTCAGATTACATGCACAAGGTGCTGGAGTTCATTCAATATTTCCTGGTCTACACTGTATCCCAGTTAATAAAATATCTCCATTTCAACATTCTCATCCCTGTTTTCAAATCCCTTCAGAGCCTTATTCCCAACCACATCATCTCAGTTCACCTTCAGCCTATAGCATCACTGTCCCACCACCACCTTCTCACTCTATCCCCCAAATTAAGTACAGATAGCAAAGAGGAAAAAGAAAGTTTGCATTAAGAATGAAGAGACACAGAAAACACACTTTAAAAAAATTAAAATTCTAACATGAAAATCATAGGGATAAGATTCCATATTTGTGGAAACTAATCAGTGTTGAAAAGTGTGTTTGTTAATAATTCTGTACGAATTCTGTTAAAATAGAATGGACAAGTTCTAACTTGGGCTGTACAAACCATGCTGAAGATTATCATGCCATTCAAGAGAAAGGAAGTTTGTCTGCAGCTTGGGGAGGAATGGTACATCTGACAGCATTCTCCAGATTTTTGTATTTAATTGTGTTTGCCTGAATTAACTAAAAGGCCATAAATATTCCCTTTATCTCTACTTGCATAAATTATTAAATCTGAGCTTTAATGATTATCTGTTGATGAGTACTTATTGGATAACTGAAGAGTTAAATCAAAAACAACCAAACATTTGTACATGATCAATTTCACCCTGACACAATAATCTTAATATGCAGTTAACAGCATTGCTACAACTGTACACAGGTAAGTTAGGAGTTGGAATGAGTAAAGAGGGAAAGGAGGACAGGATATAATTTCTCTGTTGTTCTCCATCAGTGTTAGTCTAGGATACCTGCATATACTTCCTTACACCACAGCAGCACTGAGGTCTCATGAGAAGGATCTGACTTTTTTTTTTAAACAAAGATTAAAAATGACAAAAAAATCCAAGAATGATATTTGCAAAGCCTAAATTTGACTGGTATACTTCACTTGTATTTGAGTCCTGTGCGTGGATGCGGCATATTCTTGCATCGGTAGAGTGTGGGGTCCCTGAGGCAACCATTATTGGAAGTCATGTCAATCTTTGCTCGTAAACAGCAGGTTTGCCCATACTCCGTTCCAGACTTCATCTCTTCCCACATTTTCATGTTCTGTTGCACAGCTTCAACAAACAAATTACATGCAATGGTCAAACATTTTATTTATATTTCCAAAGAACACAAATACTAAATGAATACAAAAGGAATCTTTCAACCATTATAGTCACCTTTAGTATTAGAAATCTATAAGTTTTTTTTAAACATTTAATACCATGCAAGAACACCTGTACATTACAAAGATATAATTGTGAGTTGATTCTGACAGTGTTTCAGCTATTCCAACACTCCACATGTCACCTTACATTTATTCACACTCTGAGAATGCTCTTACATTTTTCCCCAAGAAGAAATTTACTGAAAATATACTTCTTGCTTACTTCTACCATTTTTAAGAATAGATGATTATTCGGAATAAAGTCTTTAAACAAGCAACTCTTAATGTTGTTTTAATTTATGCAGATTTTAAAACTTCCAGCTTTTATCCGAGTAGTGTTTAATTAGGCAACCATAATACAATAAGTTTCATTGGGTTTGGCAGGGGACAGGTACAATTCCTATTCATGAATAATGTTCAGCATTTATAGAAACTGCAGAAAGAAATCAAATGAGGGCTGATATGAAATTAAATATGATATCCAGTGTAGTCAAGAAACTTAGCAACACAGAGCATCTAGTCTCAAGGCAACATGTGAAATCATAGCCATGCATGAATCATTTTCATTTAAAAGGAGTTGGAAAGAGAATTACAAATATTGAATAAAGGCTAGAGTACCGCCGAGCAGAATTTTCAATGATACTCACAATTTGCCCTGCGTTTAGACTCAATCCTTTGTTCACGTTCTTGTTTCATTTGATCTGGAGGTGTGTCATCTGTATAGGCCTTCCCATCTCTAATCATTTTCTCAGCATATTGCATTATAATTTCAAAGTGATCAGAGGTGTAGGTGAATTGATCAGGTTTAATGTGTAGCATTGAAACATCTTCCAGTATAACCTAAATAAAGCAGTCAATGTTACACACAGTTGAACTCCTTGTTAGGATGCAATGCAACGCAACAGGCTTAGTTTTATTCTGAAATGCAAGTTAAGAAAAATCCTAACTTCCTCAATATGAAGGAATTCTGTTCTGAAAGGCTTATATATTAAACTGTTCAGAAAAGTTTCAAACAAGAAGTGAGACTTATTCAGGTATATATTCTAGGCTAAAGGGAAAAGAAAGGGCAACAGAGAGGTTTCTGACAAAAAAAGTATAATAACATCTTTAAGATTCAGTACAGTCCATTCTTTCTCTGTATTGGCTCTTAACCCATGATGATCTAGTTGACTTAATGTAATACTTGTAGTATTGGTAAAAGTCAAAACTATTTGAGAAAAGTATATAGAAGTCATTAAATGCAAAAATACATTACAAACTTAAATAATTCAAATTATATGAATATTAATAAAAAACAATTTTCATCATAAATCACTTGCAGTTGTCAAAATGAATAATCACTGCAGTTATATTTAGACAGAGGTGTATTTATTAAAATACATTTGATACCAACCTTCTCAAAGTCTTCCTTTTCCTTTTCAGGATTGGTGTCATCAAACCTCATGATAAGTTTCCCCTTAAAGCTCACTTGATAATGCTGATTCAGGAGAGCAGCTTTGGCGTGTCCAATGTGCAGATAACTATAAATAAATACATACATATGTCCATCTCAATTAGAACAGTGCAACTTTTAAAGAAAATCTGATTATACTATAGTCACAATTGTAACTTAAAAACACTGCTTGACTGAACATGACACACAATGAAAGTTTAAGTAGAAAAAAGCCAAGTGTTTGATCAAAACTTAATCAACCAGCAATGGAAGCTCAGCCAATGGTGGAATTGTTAGGTGGGATGATCAAAATCTAATGATGAGGTGGATATTGAGGATGCTCAAGGCAGAGAGGAAATGGAATCTCCTCAAAAACATTCTATAGTCCGGGACCTCAATGACTGAAGTCACAGCTATATTGGGTACAGGAAGTGACTTCAGCTACGAACAATCACCTAATCCTTGTTCTTATTTTCTATTAACTTGGAGATGAATACTGTCCATACATAAGAACTAGGAGCAGGAGTAAGCAATTCAGCCCTTCGAGCCTGCTCTGCCGCCATTTAATGCAATCATAGCTGATCTAATTTTGGCCTCAACTCCATTTTGGTACCTGCACTCCCTAACACTTCAGGCCAATACTAATTAAAAATCTATCCCCTCCTTAAGTTTAATCAGTGTCCCAGTGTCCACTACATGCCGAGGTAACAAATCACACACCCACAACCATTTTAGTCCGAATTATAGAGTCATACAGCACAGAAACAGACCCTTCAGTCCAACTAGTCCATGGCGATCAGGTTTCCCATACTAAACTAGCCCCATTTGCCTGTGTTTGGTCATATCCCTCTAAACCTTTCCTATTCATGTATTTGCCCAAATCCATAGCTCAGCAATTAATGCTTAAGCACCGGTGGTATTATTCAACAAAAGCAGATTAGAACCTTTCAAACCGCTCATCTCTTTTAAATCTGCTACTCTTACCCTAAAACTATAATCTCTCATTCTAAATTGTCCCACATGAGGAAACCTCCCTTCCACATCCTTATACCTCCACTAAATCTCTTCTCATTCTTCTAAACACCAGGGAGTACAGGCCTACACTGCTCAACCTCTCTTCACAAGACAAACCCATATTCTCTGGAATCATCTACTGAACATCCTCTGAACTACCTCAAATGCATCAAGTTGGAGGGGCCACAATACTCCAGGTGTAGTCTCATTAATGTCTTGTACTGTTGCAGAAACACCTCCCTATATACTCTTCTTTTGTACTTCAATTCTTTTAGCAGTAAATGTGAAAATTCCATTTGCCTTCCTGACTACCTGCTGTACCTGCATACTAATGAAACATAATAAAAAGTCTTAAAACTTCTCACAAGAGCATTATAAAGCAAAATATAACATCAAGCCACTCAGTCATTAGGTCAATGACCAGAAGCACGGTCAAAGAAGTAGATTTCTGACAGTGTTCAGAAAGCAGAAACAAGCAGTAGACAGGGAGGGATGACAAGAGAGAATTGCTGAGCTTTGAGTTTGAGTTTATGCAGCTCAAGGCATGGCCAGTAATGATGCAGCGATTTAAATCAGGGGTATTTAGAAGACCAGAATATCAGTGGTTGTGGAGTTAGGTGTGATTACACAAATAAGAAAGGGTACCCTATGTAGGTATTTGAAAACAAAGACAAGTTTTAATTTTCAAGGCGTTTTTTGACCAGGAACCAATGCAAGTCAGCAAGCACAGTTGTGACAGATGAATAGTTGGAGGACTTCAAATTTGCAGAGAAAAGAATGTTGGAGACCAGAGAAGAGTGCACCAGAAAAGTCAAGTCTAGAGGTAAGAAAGGCATGATTACAAATTTCAGCAGTGGATGTGCTGATAGAGGGCAAAATTGAGCATTGTTCCAGAAGTCATTGTGATCAGGTAGAAAAGACTGAAAGAAACCAGAACAGGAACAGGAACAGCAATAGAGTCAAATATTCCACAAAGGGTGTAAACAAGCTTGTTCCGCTTCAGACTATTCCCAGGGACCAGAAGACAGTCAGTATGTAGGAAACAAAATGGGGACCAAAAACAGTGGCCTCAGTCTGCTTAACATTTAATTGGAGAAAACTTCGGCTCATCTTGTACTGGATGGTGGAAATGGAATTTAGCAACAGCAGAGAAGTCAAGAGATGGGGTGGTGAGTTGAAGTTGCAGGTTGTCAGCAAACATATGAATGGTAACAATCAGATGAAAGCATAGGTTGGCTAAGGACGATGATTGAATGTGAAATAGATGGAGACGAGAACAGATCTTTGGGATACAACAGGGACACCAGTGTAAGAGAAAAGAAGCCACAGCAACCATTTCTGGCTATAATTAGATGAGATGAGATTGAAACCACGAGAGCCATTCCAGCAAGGTGATCGTCAGTAGAGAGGTTTTATGGACAATGATGTCTGGATTCTTATGACGTAATGGTAAAGTCCTAATCGGATAGGGTTCAAATCACATCTGCTCTGAATAGGCTGATTAGTAAGTATCTGGACCATGATGTGATTAACCATGGCATGAGCTACAATTAGATCAGAAAGGATGGAGAAGGACAGTTATCTTCAGAGTCACATAGATGTCATTTCTGTTGTTGTTAAGAGTTGTTTCGCACAGTGGCATTTGTGGAACCCTGTCTGGAAGGATTCAAATATGGAGTTTGAGTAAAGGTGGGTATAGACTTGAGAGGCAAGAACAAATTCAAAGACTTTGGAGTGGAAAGAGAGGTTGAAGGTAGGGTGATGGCTCACAATGGTTGTGGGGAAAAAAGGGTTTACTCCCCCCAAAATATGATGGCAAATCCAAAAGAGAGAGAACCATTCACAACTTATAGACCAAGAAGTAGAGGTGGGGGGAATCTCATGGTCTAGCTGAGCTTGGATATGCCAGGAGGTGACAAAGAAAAATTGTAAATTTATGGCTCAAGCAAGCATTTTACAAACTCCTTCCAAAAGGATATAGTATTCCAACTTTCTGATAAAAATAGTTTGCAATTATCAAGTACAGCCTACCAATTAAAGGAGATATTACCGTTCCATTCCAGAAGAGTTATCCAAGTACCATGGATAACTGATACAAGGTGCATTATAGAAAGGGTATAATGAATTTGCTTATGACGAGGGATTCTCCATGCACATGGATGGCAAACTCCTTCCTATATTTATTTGAGTTAATGACAAATATGACAACTGTACTTTCGCATTCCTGGTGGAATGAATAACCTCAATAGTAAATGGTTATTTAAACGGATTTTCCAAAGTGTGGTATGACATCTGTTGAATGCCTGAGAAATACTGTTGTTATATATTTTCTCCAGAATTTCCTGAAATTTTCTGCTTCAATCATATCAGACGATTGAAGCAGGCAGATTGAGTTAACTAACACCATCTCAGCCTGCACAAGTCACCATTTGCTGCAGCTTGCAAGCACAGCTCAACCTAACGTTCGAAAATAGATTTGTCATGTTGAAAGATACTTTGCTCTTTATAAATCTCTGTTTATAAATCCCACACAGCTCCTTTGTTGAAAAGCACATACTGAATAAACATGCAGACAGAGAAGAAGTTAAGCTAACACAATTGGGAATCAGTTCTTCCCACTAAAAAGGAGCTAAACTTTTGATCATCCAGTTCTATTGCAATTTCATTACTCAGATTCTCTCCTTGTAATCACTATTTTTGATTTGCATTTCTCTCCCATTACAAAACTGCTTCATTTACTGAGCTACGTTCACATTTTAACATTCCATTTCTTCCCATTATGTTCAGTATCTTAAAACCACAATCCTCCCCCCTCACCATTTTTCATTCCTAACCCAGTACTTTGACATCACAAGTAGGCAACAACTGACATAAAAAAAGTTAATTTTAAACTTATTTTTCAAGTGCATGCTTTTTAGATCATTTCAAGTAATTCCAAGCCTACAGTTGGATGACTTGCCACTAGTTGGTGCAAGCAAAGTTAAAGCAGTTTAAGGTTTTATTACAAAATAGAAAATTTGAATCTGTCCACTCACCCACTGGCCTCAGGTGGAAATCTGACGACCACTTTCCCAATTTCTGCACCAGGCAGATCAACAAATTTTCCACGATCCTCCTTCTTCTCACTCATCTACACAAATTACAAACATTTGTTTAAAACAATGTTAAATAAAATCCTAATCCTAAATAAAGAAGCTGATCTATCCAATTTAAACCTTTTTTCTGAAGCAAAAATCATACAAAGGCTAAATTGAAATGCATTCAAGGTCACAGATTTTTAAAAAAAACGTTTTGTGGAGTATCAATTCCGTAAAATATATGACGGAGCAACTCAGACTTCTCCAAATTGAACTGGCTGATGATCAACTGAACTCACTATCAACTTACTGACAAAACTTGATTAGAACTAGTATGAAATTGCCAAGTGACTTGTTCTGTATTTTATTATGTTCTTTGAAAATCCAACATTTCCCATTGCCACATGCCACTTTGACCAAGGCAAGATGCCAAAAATAAAAGAGAGACTGTACGCATATGCCAATGTTGCTCTGAAGCCACCTGAAGTCAGAACAACCCAGGGTAACAGACTTATCAAATTCTTCCAAACTCCAGACAAGTTCCTTCTAATAGAAGCCCTGTTGATATAGGCAATAACCATGGTAATGTTTCCACCTGTGATTCCTGTTGGTTAACAATGCACTGGAACTCTGGATATTGTAGCATCAAACTTTTTTCAAACTCAAGCAACTGTTCTGTATACAGTTGTATTCATGCATTAATATTGTAAGTTTTACAAATTAAATGTAATGGCAGATAGATACAGCTCTAAGATTAATGAAATGAGCTAGCCAACTAAAATACAAATGCTCAACAAAAGAAGAAATCCTGGGAAAGATGAACAAAAAGGTATTACAATTAGGAATCAGAATGAAATCTCAGATCTGATAAACTGACAGTTAATCATTTCTGTGGGACAGCTCATCAGTTATACTAATTCAGCAAGTCACAAGATTTTAGAAAAACTCAGACTTACCATTGTATTCTGTGGAGTTACTGTTGCCCATTTTGTACACACAGACTGAAATGCATTCTGAGCACCAAGGAAGTTGTACCAGCGTTTAACATGAGTGGATAGCTTATTCTGACCTAGTTGCTGCTGACAAAGGCTACTTTCTGTTGATTAAAAAAAAAAGTTCTTAATCACAAATTTCATATATCTATAATTTAGATAGGAGCCAGTTTTGTGCTTTCAAAACTGGTTCAGCATGTTATGAAGATATTTCTTTTACTGATATTTTGAGGACTCATCACTAAAGGATTGTGAAAATTGGCTCATTTGGAGTACTAATAAAGTAAGTGAACCTGATTTTATGTGTGTCTAGTAACCACATGCAAAAGGATGACAAACTGCAAGAGCCTGGAACAATTTACATTTTATCCTTAAAGAACTAGCCATTATTGGGCCAAAGTGTTTTTCTACAAAATTAAACTAAATTAAACAGAAAATTTCTCTATTTTCCTTGACCTCGTGTGTGTATGTGCATGCGTGAGGAGTTACTTCAAAAGGATAAATATTTACATTTTCACTCTTAAACTTAATTGCATCCTTGTAAAGCAAGCATACATATGTAGTAAATCGCTAATGTTGTTGTTTATTGAGAAGCCCTGGTTGATTGATGTTTTCATGCTAAACCTAATATTATTAAAGCAAACACAGAGGAACCTCGATTATCCAAACGACACAGGTGAGGAGTATTTTGTTTGGAATGCCGGATAACACAGTTTAGCCAAGCATCGGGAACTGGTGATCCTGTTTGGATAATCGAATGCCGGATAATAGAGGTTCCTCTGTAATTAGTCATATCAGTATCTAAGTAGAGCATTTAAATTTATGTTGTGACCAGTGGAGTAGTAGGACTAGGTAGAGGGGGCCGGAGGGAGAGCAGGAGAGAGGGCGCTTCTCCAACACCAGTTGTAGTACCAGATCACCCAAAACCAAAATCAGAAGTAGAGCAGTAATAACTGAAAAAGATAAAAGGGAACAACTCCAGGTTTCTTGTGCATTAATGGTGATAAAAATCCATTTTTTTGACAGTTGCCATAATCCTTTCCAAGGGAATTTATACCCCCGAGTGATTCGCTAAAGATCAGGATAATTGGATCAGCAGAATAAAAATGGACTTAGAGTTCTATACAGAGTCTAACAAAGCAGGCACAAGTGAGATAATTGCACAACATTTGAATTTGGGTAAAAAAAATACAATCGAGATGATAATTCAGTTGAATTAGCTAGAATATAACTGCAGATGAGCAGCATGAAATAGAATAGAAAATGGAAAAAGAAGAAAAAGTTAGAAATGAGAAAGCGTGAATGTATGGAAAAGAAATAAAAACAACTTGCAGAAGAAAAACGTTCCAGAACTTTCATGCACAGAGACCCTAGTAGTATTTGCCAATCTGTAACATCCTTTGGGGTTTTGGTCAATCAAAAGGAAATGTCCAATAAGGTTTCTCTGATCTAATTTCTGTAAGTCAATCTACTCAAACCAGAAGTGAATCAGAGTTCTGAAATGCTCCTATAGTAAAAAGATGATTGTGTTGAAGAAGCCGAGACCTCCTCACAAACCAGAGGACAAGTTAATGATGTTTCAGCTAATACTGGTGCCATCCAAATACAGAGAGATATTAAGGATATGAAAATCCCATCCTGAGTCATTAAGTGATCTGGAAGACCCAGTTTATATTAGTCAAGACTCTTACTGGCCAAGACATCATAAGAATGTATTACAATATTGTAAAATTCTTTATATGTCACAGATTGTAGGAAGACTACACCAGCAATCAAGCAAATATCTCTAATCCCCATATCAACTTCACGTGGAACCACTTTATAGCGTGTTGGCAGCCTCTGTGGGGCCTTAACCAAAAGGGAACCAACTATATCCTTACTATTATGGATAAGTCTACTACGTTTTCTTGAGAACAAATTTCTGAGGCAATAGCAAAGGTTAATCCAGTTCCTTTGCGATATGGAATTCTGATGGAGATCCAGTCAGATCAAGCCTCTAATTTTGTGTCTAAAACTTCAGAATTTGAGTAGGCTGTGTGTAACACAGTTAAAGTCCTCAGCATATTACCTATAGGCAGAACAGAACTGAACATAATTCAGTGGTTCATATAGGGCAGTGAAAGGACTGGGAATGTAAATAATTTGACTGACAATGCAGGTTGCCAGAAAAAAAAAATCAGCTGTGCCACATCAATATTTTTAATACCAACACCAGAAGGTGGTTAAGGATGCATGGGTTTCATCAGGTAGTCAAAAGAGATAGTGAGGAATAGAGAAAGGAAGACCTGGACAATTTCAAAATTGAACCAAACTTTCACATTCAGATACAGAATGAGGGGGTTAACAAGGGTGCTCAGAACTTAAATTGATTCTATAGGGACCAAACCAGGGTGTATACCAGGGTGTACATCATGTGGTTGCAAAAGAATCCCCTCCAAAAAAAAACCATCCTCACTATTTAAGTGCAGAGAAACAAGCCCAAGTTAAAGCAGAAATACATGAAATACTGAAAATCACCATTGATTGCAGTCAAAGCAGCTGCAGTTCCTTAGCTGTGTTTGTGCTTAAGTCCAATGTTTCAACCAGGTTCTGCAGACTACAGAATGGTCCAACAGTAATAAAGGCAAACTCTTAACCAATTCCTCACTTAGAAGACTTTAATATAAGAGTTGACAGTGCCAGATTTCTGAGTAACATAGGTTTGTAAAAGAGATACTAGCAAGTTCTCTTAACACCCGAAACAAGACTAAAAAAAACATCAGCCTTTAATTTTTCCAATCCTGAGTGATAACATGCAGGCTAAAAATACAGCAGAAACTTCCCACCAATTGATGAACTAATTGGTAGCCAACATTCCTAACTGTGTGGTTTAGCTTGATATACAGGGATACTTTGATACCCGGAGGACTACCTGGAATAACTAGAAGCTTCATTTAGAAAATTATTGTCAGTTGATGTGGTGGTGAAGTAAACCTTGTCAAAAGTAAATGTGCAAAAACGTGTAACCTATGTCAGATACATTGTAAGGTGATTGCAAATGTTGTCAATAACAGCAACAGTACAAGCATTGATTCTTGGGAACAAGAAGCTCCACCAAATGAAGGTTTTGGGGATGTGTGGTTCCTTCCACAAGTTTGTAACAAACAGCCTCAGCACAGCTGCTCCACTGAAAACCAAGGTGGAGTGCAGGGGACTAAAAGCATCTTAGGAGGCTGAAAGCAATTTTAATAAATGAATCAAAGCTGGTCATCACAAACTTCAACAAGGTAACAATTGATAGCATGGCCTGGGAGTAAGTTCAGTTCTACATACAAGAGAGGCACACAGAAGCTAGTTGGTTATTTTTTCCAAAGTTAAATCACAAAAAGACACGCCACAATGGAAAAGAGCTCCTGGGTTTGATATTGGCTCTTAAAGATTTTCAAGTATGTGGCAGTCATGGCTACTGAAAACAATGGTATAAACTGATCATCCCACCAGCCTTAATAGATAATTTCAAAAACCACAATGTCAGACTGTTTCTATGGATTTTATTATTATAGCCCTTAACAGATTGTCCATATTGCAGAGGAAAACAATGTGATTTCTCATGCTTTGACTGGAAATTTTGCTGCGAATTATCTGAGCACCAAAATAATACTAGACATTAGTGACATTTATATATTGAATGAGAACAAATGGGTCAACAAGTTAAATATTAATCTACATGTTGTGATTTCTTCACAAATACGTTTGGATAAGTTTTTTTTTAATTAATTTGAGAGATGTGGGCATCACCAGGTGATCAGGATTTATTGTCCATCCCTTGTAGCCCTTGGTGACCGGTGCAACAAAATGGCTTCCTAGGCTATTTCACAGGGCAATTGCGCATCAACCGCATTGCTATGGGTCTGGAGTCACATGTAGGTCAGACCAGGTGAGGGTGGTAGATTTCCTTCCCTGAAGGACATTAGTGAACCAAATGGATTTTTCCAACAATTGACAATAGTTTCATGGTCATTAGAATTTTTATTACAGATTTTTATTTAATTCGATTCCAGTATCTGCCATCTGGATTCAAACGCTTATCCAGAGAACATTAGCTGAGTTTCTGGATTAGTAGTCTATAGATAATACCATTTTCAAACCCAGGGATTCATTTCTGCAACTTTGAAGATAAGTGTTGTTATGAAGGTACTTATTGTTATTTTTGACAATTCAGGTCCAAGGGATTGTGAAAACGGGTTCATTTGGAGTTCTGATGTGTTTGAACTTAACTGGTCACGATTGTTAGAAGGTGGGACACTTACTCAAAGCTTCTTCTGGAAAGTCACATACCTTTACTTAACTACTTGGATTGTTTTTGGAAATCACATGTCTGATTTCATGGTCATCAGAAGCTGTGGCAATTTTGTTTCTGTTTAAAACTGGGTTTGGGGTGGAGCCTATGAAGCCCTTTGTCACATTTCTGAAGAATTCTTTTTAGGATTCCAAAAGGTGACAGAGAAGCTGAAAAAGCAATTCCATAAACAGGTTTCTGGACAAATTTGTCTCGTCATCGCCTGAATGCGCTGTTACAAGACCCCAATGGGGTGGGTGGGTGTGCATGCTCGCGTGCATGTGCTAGGATGCCAGACTGGAATTAGCTGGAATGTTACACACCTTATCCTTTTGCCTTCATGAACTAACCATTACTTAATCAGTTTTTTGTTCAAAATTAATCCGGTCTAAATTTAGAATGCATATATTGGAATGGGCCCTCAAATCATCAGGGTAAAAACAATGACTGCAGATGCTGAAAACCAAATACTGGATTAGTGGTGCTGGAAGAGCACAGCAGTTCAGGCAGCATCCAATGAGCAGCGAAATCGACATTTCGGGCAAAAGCCCTTCATCAGGAATAAAGGCAGTGAGCCTGAAGCATGGAGAGATAAGCTAGAGGAGGGTGGGGGTGGGGAGAGAGTAGCATAGAGTACAATGGGTGAGTGGGGGAGGAGATGAAGGTGATAGGTCAAGGAGGAGAGGGTGGAGTGGATAGGTGGAAAAGAAGATAGGCAGGTCGGACAAGTCCAGGTGACAGTTACTGAGCTGAAAGTTTAGAACTAGGGTGAGGTGGGGGAAGGGGAAATGAGGAAGCTGTTGAAGTCCACATTGATGCCCTGGGGTTGAAGTGTTCCGAGGCGGAAGATGAGGCGTTCTTCCTCCAGGCGTCTGGTGGTGAGGGAGCGGCGGTGAAGGAGGCCCAGGACCTCCATGTCCTCGGCAGAGTGGGAGGGGGAGTTGAAATGTTGGGCCACGGGGCGGTTTGGTTGATTGGTGCGGGTGTCTCGGAGATGTTCCCTAAAGCGCTCTGCTAGGAGGTGCCCAGTCTCCCCAATGTAGAGGAGACCGCATCGAGAGCAACGGATACAATAAATGATATTGGTGGATGTGCAGGTGAAACTTTGATGGATGTGGAAGGCTCCTTTAAGGCCTTGGATAGAGGTGAGGGAGGAGGTGTGGGCACAGGTTTTACAGTTCCTGCGATGGCAGGGGAAAGTGCCAGAATGGGAGGGTGGGTCGTAGGGGGGTGTGGACCTGACCAGGTAGTCATGGAGGGAACGGTCTTTGCGGAAGGCGGAAAGGGGTGGGGAGGGAAATATATCCCTGGTGGTGGGGTCTTTTTGGAGGTGGCCGAAATGTCGGTGGATGATTTGGTTTATGCGAAGGTTGGTAGGGTGGAAGGTGAGCACCAGGGGCGTTCTGTCCTTGTTACGGTTGGAGGGGTGGGGTCTGAGGGCGGAGGTGCGGGATGTGGACGAGATGCGTTGGAGGGCATCTTTAACCACGTGGGAAGGGAAATTGCGGTCTCTAAAGAAGGAGGCCATCTGGTGTGTCCTATGGTGGAACTGGTCCTCCTGGGAGCAGATACGGCGGAGGCGGAGAAATTGGGAATACGGGATGGCATTTTTGCAAGAGATAGGGTGGGAAGAGGTGTAATCCAGTTAGCTGTGGGAGTCGGTGGGTTTGTAAAAAATGTCGGTGTCAAGTTGGTTGTCATTAATGGAGATGGAGAGGTCCAGGAAGGGGAGCGAGGTGTCAGAGATAGTCCAGGTAAATTTAAGGTCAGGGTGGAATGTGTTGGTGAAGTTGATGAATTGCTCAACCTCCTCGCGGGAGCACGAGGTGGCGCCAATGCAGTCATCAATGTAGCGGAGGAAGAGGTGTGGAGTGGTGCCGGTGTAATTACGGAAGATCAACTGTTCTACATAGCCAGCAAAGAGACAGGCATAGCTGGGGCCCATACGTGTGCCCATGGCTACGCCTTTGGTCTGGAGGAAGTGGGAGGATTCAAAGGAGAAATTGTTAAGGGTGAGGACCAGTTCGGCCAAACGAATGAGAGTGTCGGTGGAAGGGTACTGTTGGCGACGTCTGGAGAGGGAAAAACGGAGGGCTTGGAGGCCCTGGTCATGGCGAATGGAGGTGTAGAGGGATTGGATATCCATGGTGAAGATAAGGCGTTGGGGGCTGGGGAAACGGAAGTCTTGGAGGATGTGGAGGGCGTGGGTGGTGTCTCGAACGTATGTGGGGAGTTCCTAGACTAGGGGGGGATAGGACAGTGTCAAGGTAGGTAGAGATGAGTTCAGTGGGGCAGGAGCATGCTGAGACAATGGGTCGGCCAGGGTGGTCAGGCTTGTGGATCTTGGGAAGGAGGTAGAACCAGGCAGTGCGGGGTTCCCGGACTATGAAGTTGGAAGCTGTGGGTGGGAGATCTCCTGAGGTGATGAGGTTCTGTATGGTCTGGGAGATGATGGTTTGGTGATGGGGGGTGGGGTCATGGTTGAGGGAGCAGTAGGAAGAGGTGTCCTCGAGTTGGCGTTTGGCTTCAGCGGTGTAGAGGTCAGTGCGCCAGACTACCACTGCGCCCCCTTTATCCGCTGGCTTGATGGTGAGGTTGGGATTGGAGCAGAGGGATTGGAGGGCTGCGCGTTGTGAGGGTGAGAGGTTGGAGTGGGGGAGGGGGGACGACAGGTTGAGGCGGTTAATGTCCCGGCGGCAGTTGGAAATGAAGAAGTCGAGGGCAGGTAATAGGCCAGCGCGGGGTGTCCAGGTGGATGCAGTGTGTTGGAGGTGGGCGAAGGGGTCCTCGGAAGGTGGGCGGGAGTCCTGATTGTGAGTCCTGATAAGCTCGGAGGCGGAGGCGACGGAAGAATTGTTCGATGTCACGTCGTGTATTAAATTCATTGATGCATGGATGGAGGGGGATGAAGGTGAGTCCTTTGCTGAGGACTGATCGTTCGTCCTCAGTGAGTGGGAGGTCTGGAGGGATGGTGAAAACTCGGCAGGGCCGGGAGCTGGGATCTGGTGTGGGTGTGGAGCTGGGAGTGGGGTCGGAGCCAGTACCTGGAGTGGGGTTTATTTAAGCATAGATTTAGGCATTGCATTTTTGGTGAAGTAGACCAAATCAACGTAGAGTTTTACAAAGGTATCAGAGCAATAGACAGATAGTGGTCAGTTTGGAAGCAGAGACACACTGGACTCAAAAGGTTAACAGTTTCTTTCCTCACAGTTACTGCCAGACCTGCTGAGTTTATCCAGCACCTTCTGTTTTTGTTTCAGGTCTCCAGTACCCACACTACTTCGCTTTTAGCGAGTTGGTGTCAGTGCTTTACTGAACAGAGGGCTTGTAGATACTTTCTAAGTAATCTGTTCAGACCTCTGGAGCAGGTGGGGCTTGGCCCTCTGTTGCAACACAAGATCTCTCAGCAAAGGTGCTTGTGGTATTGTCCCAACCTGTCATTCAGGAGGTCTGGGTATAAGATTGCTCAGAGTACCAAGTGACCACAATGCAAAAATGATCAGTTTCCAGTGATTTACTGTCGAAAAGCAGCAAAGACATGAAATCCCAGAATATTACATCAGCAAAGATGTTTGAGAAAGGAGGATTCAGACACCAAAAACACAAAATCTAATGCAGATTGGGATCCTAAGGGTGATGTCATTGCCAAGTTGATTCAGAATAGTTTAGGTTAGATTCCCTATAGTGTGGAAACAGGCCCTTCAGCCCAACCAGTCCACACCGACCCTCCAAAGAGTAACCCATCCAGACCCATTTCCCTCTGCCTAGTGCACCTAACACTATGGACAATTTAGCTTAGCCAATTCACCTGACCTGCACAATCTTTGGATTGTGGGAGGAAACCGGAGCACCCGGAGAAAACCCATGCAGACACAGGGAGAATATGCAAACTCCACACAGACAGTTGCCAAAGGCTGGAATCAATCCTGGCACCCTGGTGCTGTGAGGCAGCAGTGCTAACCACTGAGACACCATGCCACCCCCTTGATTTGTTTGATCAAACTCTTTACATGGAACACTGAAGACCACAAAATTGCTGAAACTTGAAATGCTTTAGTTATGGTTAAAAGCAACTTTTTAAGCGAGTTTATTTAATAAACCATGCTACATTAATTTAATAATTAATTACTGTACTTTTCCCACCTTTCAAATTGGCAGCCAACCATATCAGCTGTTCACTTCAACACTTAACATACAAGCTGTCACCCCCCTTTTTGGAGGGGCTTTGTGGGTGCAATAATTGACTAACATGCCTATATTCAGGATAACAGCAAATTGTTTGAACACATTTAGTATCTTTCCTTTGTACTCAAAAAAGTACACCTTAATAAAGTTCAATCAAATGCCTCAAAATAATGAGTTTACGTTTACTAATTTTATAGACAATAAATGCGCAGATTATTACTAAACCTTAGCTGCAAACCTTATTGACATGTTAGCTTTGTTGATGCCCATGATATCCGAAGTGCAGCCTTTGTGGATACCTATTAGCCTTTAACATAGTATTTTTCTGGTTGAATGAACCATTCTAATATTACCATCTGTCAACAGTGGGTCAGTTGGGAGCAACCTAGCCCCTCAAAATGGAGAGTTACAATTCCACTGTAGGGTTTCAACACAAAATTTAGTCCTGACATCACAGTGCTGTACTCAGAGTGCTCTATCGAAAATGCTGTCTATCAGACAAGACATTGAAAAATGAAGCTCTGTCTGCCTTCAGAGGTGAGCATGAAAGATTTAAAGATATACTTCAAAGTACAGGGGAACTGACCATGGTGCCCTGGCCCACATTTATCCATCAATCAATCAATATCAGAAAACAAACTGAGGATGTTCACATATAGCTTTTAATTGGGCTATGCTATGTCAAATTAACTGTTGTTTTTCCCAAATTACACCAATGATGATCTCAATAACACTTAATTGGTTGTGAAGTGTTTTTGTATGTCCAGTGGACATAAATAGACTTTTACTTTCAGGATGCAAAAAAGAAACTCAGCAGAAATTCATTATATTTCATCACCCAATTGATAAGGACAGTGACAAGCCGGACAGAGTAACACAATAGCAGAACTGGATAAGAAGTGATATTTTGACATTTTCCTGACTATGCAGAGTGGAAACTGTAGCACCATACTAAACACCGAACTAAGGTACAGATTAAACCAACTTCCAGTCTTGAAATAACGTAAATATTCAGAAACACAAGCTTTGAAATATACAATAAACCACTTTCAACCTTAAATTAACAATTCCAATTGAATTATGATCTAATTCACAAGTATAATAGGTAATGCCTATTAAAGTTTGTTGGGTATTTTTCCAAATTAAGGACCTTAATAAAAAGCAAGTCAGTTTTCTCTACTACTTTCACTATCATATTACATGGCTGACCAAGATAGTCTGTTCATCACAGATGTTGGTTTTCAATTACTTTAAAGGTTTCCAAGTCTTATTATTGTAGTCCAAGCAAATTAAATGGCACTGTGAAGTCATGTCTGTAAAAATATATGATTATTTTCTCAAATGAAGTTAGATCATTTTTCAATGTAATTACTTCATCAAGAATTTATATTTTTAGCTTCAAAATTCAGGCTAAAATAGCATCCTCCATAACACAGCAGAGACGCCATTTATAAAAGCAACTCCATTTTAAATAACACAATTCTTTTGCCAACCTTTCAATGCTGCCCATACACAGAGATCAGCCAGTGTCAATTCATGTCCAACCAGGAATGTCCTGAGAGAAAGTGCATAATTCAGCTCTTGTATTGCTGCAGGGAACACAGCAGAACTTGCCAACCTTGTTTTGCTGAACTCCAACCAATGGTCCACCTGCCAACAGAAGGATTATCGCAAAAAGTTCAAAGTTATTAATTTGATAGTAGCAATATCCACACAGGTACAATGTTGAAAGGTAATGCAAGTTTTTATTAAAGGCAAGTAATCCTTGGTTCATGACATTTATCGAAAGATAATTCCTGTTGTTATGAGAACACCTCAAAAGAAATGACGAAAGCAGGAATCCTATTACTTTGTAGTATGCTATAAAGTTTGCATTACTTAAGTATCTTTTAAAAAGTTGATGTTTTTATTTTGTTTCATAAAAGCCAAATACTTTGACTCTTATCTCAAAATAAAATTATAATCCTACCCAATACAAGTTAGTAATAAATATGTCAAGTAGTCTTGCAACTGGCTTTCAGAAATTTATTTTTTAAAATCATTACATAAATGTTAACACCATAAGAGATTATGGAAATTTAGGTTATTAAAAATCTGGATTGCATAGTTAGGAAAATGCATATCCTTTAACATGTAGACAATACTGTCACTAAAGTCACATTCTTAAGAATGTCGGACAAAATATACAAGTTGATTTGTTTTAATACCATATCCAATCGCTCTATTTTATGCATACACACAAATGATTCAGTGTCAATTCATGCATGTCCTTTCACGGGGACCTGTAAATTATTCCAGCACCACTAATCCAGTATTTGATTTTCAGCATCTGCAGTCATTGTTTTTACATTATTCCAGCATTGCACAGTTCTAAACATTCACTCCAAACTCATCATAACCTGAATATAATTGGGAATAACTCACTATTTAAGTGATCATTTTCAAAAGATTTTGGATCCCAACCCTAATATTTCACTCAACCCCTAATGAACTGCCAAGCAAAATCATGTTTACTATTTTGCTTTTCTGAAAGCTTTATTATAAATAGAAAACTTGACTTTAAATTGCAGGCATTTTCTTCTTCCACTACGTTAACTGTTTATTGCAAGGAAGGAAGAACTGTGTTTTTCCAACCTCAAGTAACTTTCTCCCCAGCAACTGGGACTTTACAATGGGAAATGGATCCAAGAACCTTCAGCTAAGGCATCAAAGAGCTATCCTACACTCTTTATTCAAAGCTTACACATTAGAAATAACTATTTAACAAGGTAACCAACAAAGGCAATTGAAACTGTACTCCCAAAAAGTTAATGACTTTAGAAAAAGGACAAAATTAAATTGTGGCTGAGGTTGGTAGATGGAGATGATAAAAAGAATAGGCACTAACATAGAAGTATGTGGCGCTTAGGCGGTTGGCACAGGATTCCCATTTCCTGGCTTGTCTTAGTGTCTCTCGCCCGTAGGTGTTCAAAGTTTGGGAGAAGATTTGTAGCTCGGGTGCTCGTTGTTGTGGTTCTGTTCGCCGAGCTGGGAATTTGTCTTGCAAACGTTTCGTCCCCTGTCTAGGTGACATCCTCAGTGCTTGGGAGCCTCCTGGATTCACAGGATGTCACCTAGACAGGGGACGAAACGTTTGCAAGACAAATTCCCAGCTCGGTGAACAGAACCACAACAACTAACATAGAAGTTATTATGAAATTCAAGTTTGTTTTCCTACAGAAATTTCTGAATTCTCTTTCCAAAAGTCCTGAGAAATGCAAACATTTAAATGTAAAGCAAAAACTCAAAATAATTCATTGCAGATAATTAACTTTCTAACTTGAACATTCTAAATCCACTGTATCAGTAAGGTAAAAAAAAAAGTGGCACAAAAATTACTTCCATCTGTCCCAAATGGTGTAGAGTTACAGAATTTTATGAAAAGACAAGCTGACGTGGCAGCAGGGCCCAAATTCAATGTACATGTATTCACTTCTTTAGATTCACAACTAGTTCCAAACAATAAAAGTCATTTAGTGGGTGACAGATGTAAATTACACGCAATAAAACAAATACCGTAAAAATCCTCACCACCACCTCAACCATTCTGAAAGCAGAGACAATATTTGAATGCATGAATTTAAATCTACAGAATTCACTATTGTTTAAATACCAAGGTTTTTAACACTATAGACCTTTAGGTCTTGATTAAAACTTATATTTGAAGAAACAAATCTTCAAAAACATAAGAACATGTGCAATTTCTAAGAATAAGATGAGAATGAAGCTCACAAAATACAGTGTTTTTTTAATTTTAATCATCAATTGGTTCAAATTGAAATTATACGTCATATTGAATTCACACTGCTGATATCTCCAATTAAAATCATACAGATTGACAGCCTTAGCCTATTAGAATCTCAAAAACTATAGAAATGGATTGCTGTGTTTACAGTAGGGGTTCAACAGATTTACAAATATTAACGCTTCTGGATTTCTTTAAACAGACAAAAATTAAGTTAACAAAATAGAAAAAAAAATAACAATTATGCAGTAATCAGATTAAATGCTGGGTGCTTAGAGTCTTGCAGACGTAGTTTAAAAATATTTGCATATGATTTACACTTTTTAGCTTTCATCGATGTCAAATATTTAAAATTCACATCTTGACATGGATGCATTTTCAGTAGTTCAGTACAGTAAAATTATTTCCACTTCCCATGTCAATTTCCTTGTATTAACTCATCAATTTATCACACTCAGTCTGAGATAACTTGAAGGAATTATATTGTGTTACATAGGAATACTTTGGAAGTCGAAAATAGTAAGAACAAAAGGCACAGAAATGAGTTTAAGCAAAGCTGCCAAGACATGGATAGAAATGGGCAACGTTATGAAGGTGCAAGTAGTCAGCTTTGATGTTAGAGAGGATAAGGAGTTAGAACTTCAGTTCAGGGCCAGATTGTAACAGTCTTGCTCAGCTCAACACAGAGTCTGGAGGATACATAGCATCAGTGAATAGGAATGAGTAACCAAGAACAATAGCTTCAGGCTTCCTAATATTTTCAAGGAAAAAATTTAATTAATACAATATTGAATATCAGACATTTTTAGGTCAAAATTCTGCATCTCACTCTCAGAACTGTGACAGCATCTGAATCACAAGGATGGCAGCTGTTAAAGAAAGGCAGCTCAGTCACATAATCAAAGTCAATGATAAGCAATACGTGCTTGCTTTGTCAGTGACACTCATGTTCCAAAAGCAAGTCAAACTAAAAGCACCATGACAAATCAAAGATCAGGGAATGAGCAAAGAGAGGTGTGACAAGGAAATGTCAGTAATTCACTATTCAGGGTTCTGGAGGTGGACAACATAAGTAATAAGATCAGAGCCACCTGCATGCCTAAAAGCATACCAGTGATTATGCATTAAAATAGTACTTAAAAGAAAGTGAGCTCTAACAACAACTTCCAAAACTTTAGAAAATATCTAAGTCAAAGAATTAGAGCTGCTGGAAAGGGAATTGGCTCATTTCCTCTTTCTGATCCAGGGAGAGAGTGTTCCAGAGAAAAAGAAATCAGGTGAATCACTTTCATTACAGATTCTTGACTCAAACTTTCAAGGAGAAAGAAACTTGCAGCAAGAGAAACTGACAACAGCATAACATGGAGTGGTATCATAACATGGTGATGTGGTGTCAGGGGAGTGGTATGGGAAAATGTAAAGAGTGAGAAAGGAAACAGATGTAGCCGGAGGATCATGATTAGCATGTCAACATTGTATCAATAGAAAGAGTAGTGATAAAATATAAACTCCAATAGTCAGCCTCACTGGGAGTATTTGTTGAGTGGGAAGATACCATGTAAAGCAAAAACCTGGTGATCAAGGAAGCAAATCAACAGCCACAGGACAGTCAGAATAAGGCTGCCATGGGCAAGAAATAAAAAAATGATCAAATCTAATTGGTAACAAAGTTTCCACAGAAACAAATGCATGTATTCATAAGTGATTCATACCAGCCAGAAGAACTATTTTCAACTAAGAGTTTAAGATCAAGATTATTAGTCTTTTATTTTCCCTTCAAGTTCTGGGGAAATGACATGATTTTAATTGGCTTTCCACAGTTCCCTAGAATTAATTAATTTAAAATTAGTGAATTTACTCTGATTTTACATATAGATTTGTGGGGCTTGGGCTTTTATTTCTGTCCCATTACTGCTGCTGCTGGTGGTGGTCAGTGTCTAGCCTGTTAGGTAAGGGTCAAAATAGTCTTCCATCAGCAACAATTAGTTAAGATTGTTGAGTGAAAGTTTAGTCATATGTTTTGATTAAAAAAAACACTAAATATTTTCTACAGAATTTATTAGAATAAAAATATTAGAATCCACAGAATCAGACATACAAAAAAACTAATAATGCAGACAAATTTAAATAATCACTTCTACAATATGGTTGGCAATGGAAACTAGACATTGTGGTACTTTTCACTAGGTCAATTGATTTGGTTTGTAGATGACAAAATAAAGAGCTAAAAGATAAGGAGAAGTCATTTACTTCTGTCTGAGACAGGACAGTTAAAACAACACACCCAATTAAACATTGATTGAATTCTCTTCTGAAAATACAAGCAACAATTAGCCAGCAACCGGGACCTGATGAAATTCAAGACTCATGTAGCCATCAGATACTTTATTCTGAAAGGCAGATATTGCCATTAAAAATACTACTCCTGTTGATTATACCTGTCCATTGCTAAGACCAATATGTTGTCCTACAGACGCTCAAACTCTTACCTCAGTTTGTTCTAGTAGGTTACATCCATACAGCTTATTTTCTGTATCTACCCGAGCCAGGTAGCGAACGATGGAATTCACATCATTAAATACAACGTCTCTGTAAAATTGAGAGTAGATTACACTACAATAACTTCACAGGATTCAATAAGTTTTTATCATAAATCATTAAAAATGTAAAATATAAATAATTTGCTATTTTTATATTCCCTGACACACATGATATGACACATTCTTCGCATGTGCATGATCTGGTTAAGGCCATTTGAGTACAGATAATATCAATATTTAGGGAAAAGTATAAAAAGATTATAATGGTTCGGTATTTCATGAGTACATCAAGTCAAATTGCACTTCTGAAAGTCAAACTGTCCAGTAGCTACAGAACAATAGTGTTCAAACTTTGTATCATTTGGCCGTATGAAGTCTGTAAAGTGCATTTTTTGAGACTGATACTCCTGTTAGTTTTCATAACATAGCTTGGTACTCTGATTTTGGATTTACTGACCAAGTAATTATACCAAGAATAGTTCTTTCAAAACTTTAAGATCTAGAAAATTCAAACAGGACAAAAATGAAAAGAAATTTAAATACAAAATTGTTGTCCAAATTTCATCAACTGGAAAACCAAGGACCAAGGTCATGCTTGACCTGTGAAATAATGCTTAGACATACGCCAATTCACCTAACCTGCATATCTTTGGTCTGTGGGAGGAAACCCACGCAGACACGGGGAGAATGTGCAAACTCCACACAGACAGTTGCCTGAGGTGGGAATTGAACCCGGGTCTCTGGCACTGTGAGGCAACAGTGCTAGGCCAAAGTTTGTGAGAAGATTTGTAGCTCGGGTGATCGTTGTTGTGGTTCTGTTCGCCAAGCTGGGAACTTGTGTTGCAGACGTTTCGTCCCCTGTCTAGGTGACATCCTCCTGTGAAGCGCTTCTGTGATCTTTCCTCCGCCATTTGTAGTGATTTGTATCTGCCGCTTCCGGTTGTCAGTTCCAGCTGTCCGCTGCAGTGGTTGGTATATTGGGTCCAGGTCGATGTGCTTATTCATTGAATCTATGGAGGAGTGCCAAGCCTCTAGGAATTCCCTGGCTGTTCGCGGTTTGGCTTGTCCTATAATAGTAGTGTTGTCCCAGTCGAATTCATGTTGCTTGTCATATGGAGAGATGTGTGGCTACCAAGGATAGCTGGTCGTATCGTTTCGTGGCTAGTTGGTGTCATGGATGCGGATCGTTAGCTGTCTTCCTGTTTGTCCTATGTAGTGTTTTGTGCAGATCTTGCATGGGATTTTGAACACTACATTGTTACCCAGCATGAGCAAAACCAATGTAGTGTACAAAATCCCATGCAAGGACTGCACAAAACACTACATAGGGCAAACAGGAAGACAGCTAACGATCCGCATCCATGACACCAACTAGCCACAAAACGATACGACCAGCTATCCTTGGTAGCCACACATCTCTCCATATGACAAGCAACATGAATTCGACTGGGACAACACTACTATTATAGGACAAGCCAAACCGCGAACAGCCAGGGAATTCCTAGAGGCATGGCACTCATCCACAGATTTAATGAATAAGCACATCGACCTGGACCCAATATACTGACCACTACAACGGACAGCTGGAACTGACAACCGGAAGCAGCAGATTCAAACCACTACAAATGGCGGAGGAAAAAAATCACAGAAACGCTTCACAGGAGGCTCCCAAGCACTGAGGATGTCACCTAGATAGGGGACGAAACGTCTGCAACACAAATTCCCAGCTCGGCGAATAGAACCACAACAGTGCTAAGCCAAGCTAAATTGCCCGTAGTGTTAGGTGAAGGGGTAAATGTAGGGGAATGGGTCTGGGTGGGTTGCTCTTCGAAGGGTCGGTGTGGACTTGTTGAGCCGAAGGACCTGTTTCCACACTAAGTAATCTAATCTGATCTTGTCATAGAACAACAAATCAGTCAGGTGAAATGCATGATCAGCAAAGACAAGAAGTAATATAAAGAGAATGTGGGCCAAACAGATGTAGGGGGACACTCTAGCAGAAGACAAGAAATTGAGAATATGGAGAGAATTGTTTGTTTTAACTTTAAGATCGATTTTTTAATGTATAGCTCTGTTGATTATAATAGGGAAAGAAAGCTATGTTAGGACTAAATTGGCAGTAGTTTCTCTACAATTCATCACGAAAGATGTTGTGGAGTTAAGAAGATCAAAGTACAGTTTCAAACATTCAGTTCAGATTTAGAATTCAGTACAACAGGCAACTTTAACTTTTCAATTACTATACCATTCTCAAGCTTTGGCTTGAATTCTTAGCCATACACAGCTTATCTCAGTTTATAATTATAGATCAAAGCTTTACCCTATACGTGTACCTAGCATTGTTCGATGCTCCTCCACTGCCTCTCACGCATCTACTTTTGGAATCTTCCAACAAAAGGTGATCCCAAACCAATAACCTCACCTGAACACATCCACTGAAATACAGGATCTGACCAATACATGGTCTATTTATTCTTTTGCTCCAAGAGACATTATTGATAGAAGACATAATCATGATTTTTTCTGCCAAACTATTATGGGTCATCATATGAATCTGATCTCAAGATTGTCATCGAAACCTGCTCCCTTACAGCTACAGCACTCAAATACTCATTTGAGCACTCCATTCTTAACAATGAACATGAAGTCCTCACTGTTCATTTCTTCCAGCTACAAAACTCAAGGCCATTATCTCCCTGCTGCCACTTACACTGATACATGTTCTATCAATTCATTTGGAAATGACAGTTTCCCCTTTTCAATTTGGTTTGTGTCTCACTTTTGCACCAATTTGACCTGATGGATTAAACCACAGAATCTTCCATCTTAATTGCCAATTACCCCATGCACTTTCCATCATAATGGAATTCATAATTCCTATATGCCCATTGGCCAGCACATCTCCAATGCTATGTCCCATGATTCCATTTGTGGTAGTCTACTACTTGTCATCAGCTTCACAGTAAAATTGAAAGGTGAACTAATGTACTAGTTATGTTCCTGGAATAACAAATCAGGAAGCACAAATTTCAACTCCACGACAGTGATTTGAGAATTCTATTTCTAGTTAAAAAGTTTGGAGCTAAAAAGCTTCTATCAATAAAAAGAAAAACAAAGTGACCATAAAGCTTTTGGTTGTCAACTGACTCATTAAGGTCCTGGATGATAATATTACCAAGTCAGTAATTCTAGATTCCAAAAAATGATAATGATAATCATCGTAATGATTAGTCCCTCAAAGTTGCAATCATCAGCATTTAGAATAGCTCACATCTGTGGAACACATTTTGCACAAAACATCTCAAGATGCATCGCAGAAGCAGGGAGTAGTAAAAAGAAAACTGGAACTATGGCCCAAGCACAGACATGGACACAGATTTTGAGCAGTCTTTTGTACGAGCTTTGGTAAGCACAAAGGCAAAGACAGCAAGAACGTACACAGCATGATGATTTAGGCTGTCATCTGATTTTTGATAGGAATGTGGCTGTGGTCAGCAAGGTCAGTTTTATTACCCATTCCTAATGGCCCTCATGAAGATAGCAGGGAGTTGCATTGTTGAAAACAGAGGGTTCCCAGGCTATTTCACTGGGTATAGAAGAGTTAAGCATATCAAAGTCTGTGGTTACCAATGTTTTAAATGTTGAAATTTTCTATCACTCTGAAGTGATGACTAAACCATGTTTAAAGAGCCAGGCTCTCTCAGTTAAAATAAGAGCAACAGAAGCAACTGAGAATACTTACTCAGAAATCTGCAGCGCATTCTCTTTACCCTCTTCAACCAACACATTGACAGAGTTTTTTACATGTTCCACAGTTAGTAATACACCTACAAGAATAACAAAAATTCTCATTCTCAGCTTTATATTAAGCATCCAGTTTCACATGAGAATTAAAGTTCAACATAAGGATAAGGAAATCTTGTCCATAAATAACACCAAACTTAGTTCATTAAGACAATGATTTTGTTTTAAATAAACATCTATGGAAATGGCGAATGATTACACAAAGGAAACTACAGAAACTTAAATATTAATTCTGAACATCAACATTCAATTCATCTGGTCTGCATTTGCAATAGTGTATTTCGAACAGTATAAGTAACTGCCGCTGAAAGAGATAAATCTTTATTTGCTGCCACAAACACTCCTCTCCCTTAATGTGAAATGTTTCTTCACAAATTTTGCACACACAGAGGAACCTCGATTATCCAAAGTCGATGGGCAGGCAGGTTTTCATTCGGATAATTGAGTATTCGGTTAATTGATTTGACCTTAAACAAAGGAAGCCACAATGCATACAAGTGCATTAAAAAGCATGTTTACAGACATTTTATTTCATTCAATTGCTATTATTTGTACGACACAGGATATCGCTTAAAAGTCCATGACATTTTACAAACCAGATCACTTTTTGGTCTATCTGTATAGTAAATAGAATTCATTGAGGTGGAGGTTAGTTATTAATTCTGAAGAAAATATCCAGCAGCTGTTGAGGTGCTGCTGTCTCTTTTTTCTTGTGAATGATAACATTTGGTGAAGATGCATCAACTTAACGGCGTCGACTTAGTCTTGTTTCATAACACTCCATGAAAAGTCACAAACTGTCAACAGCTTAGTTAACGGAGGTGGTGTTGGTATCAGATTTTCCTTACCATCCACACTTTCCTTGCTGTTCTTCTGGGACTTACGTTGACTATCTGATCATCACTGAATGTCTCGGTTCCGATGTCATTGTCACAGTTCACCCAAGCATTGATCTCAGTCTCTACAAAAATCTCCGAAACCCAACCGTCTCCAGTTTTCAGTGATGTCCGTGGTTAGCCTTTGTTCTGGACAGGTGTCCTCTTCACTGGCACGGCTCCCAACACGCAAATCATTGTACAAACACACCGCAGTTGTCGATGGCTTGGTGTGGTCCCAAGATTCAGCAATCATGAACACAGCGTCCTTGACTGTGAATACTTTTATCATTTCCTGCAGTCCTTTCTCTGCATTGTCTTCACCCAGGATGGCACGCAACATGTTACGGTGATAATATTTTTTCATAATTGCAATGATTCCCTGATCATGCGGCTGTAACCTTGAAGTGGTGTTGAGTGGTAAAAACTAACACTTGATGGGTCCATCTGCTGATTCTAACTGGCTGCCTTTTAGTGTGCGCCCCCGCGTTGTCAACAAACAAAAGGGTTCGTTGCTCAAGTCCAGCGCTTGCCAAATGTGATTGATAGCAGGTAAAAAACCTTCATGGAACCAGGATGAGAAACGTGGATATGACATCCATGCCTTATTTTATGCTTTGTACTTTACAGGAAACTAGTTCTTGAAGCAACATGGATTAGCACATCGCCCAATGTAGACAAGCCGTAATTTATGAGTGCCGGTGGCATTGACACAATGGAATATCGTGATGCAATCCTTCTGCACTTTATGTCCCAACACCTGCTTTTCTGTGGTGAATGCAAGTGTTTTATCCGGCAGTGTATGCCAAAGCAATCCACTTTTATCAGCAGTGTCTTATTGCTCAAGTTCATAGTTTCCTTCATGAATGATGGATTGCAGTTTCTGTCTGTACCCTTCCACGGTGCTGTCATCCACAGACTTCTGCTCTCCAAGAACGGCGAGTTGCCTAATGCCATGATGATGTTTGAAGTGCTGTAACCAGCCCAATGATATGCTGTGATCAGACTCACCGGTGTGGAGTCATTCATGGAAACTGGCAGCTTTCTCGAGTATCATCAGGCCAGACACAGGAATTCCCTTTTCACTCTGCTGTGAAAACCACAAAAGTACAGCTTGATCGAGTTGCTCATCCTTTGCTGGCTTTGTGGATTTTCTTTTTAGAGCATTTGCAGTGTCACTTTGGCTGATGAATGTTTCAATCACCAGTCTTGCTTTCCTGATGTCTGACACCGTCACTATTCCAATGTTGTACTCCTGTGTAATCTTCTATGCCTTTTCATCACGATCCAGATGCTATGAACTCTCGCTTTTCTGCTCAATTGTCACTGTGGTCCGCTTTCTATTCACAGACAAAGTAAGTGTGTACAAGAAACTTAGTTAGACCAGATACGAACTTGGAAAAAAGTTGTAGAAGGAATGAAGACACCACTGATTTTTCATGCATTTTAAATCCTTCAGCATGTCAGTCATTTTTAGGTGTTAAAATTCTTTTAACACTGCGACAATTGACTAAGATTGTTGCACCAATATCAATAACACCTCTTTGCTGCAATGCTTGCACATCATCTTCAGTGCAGGTATTCCTCAGTTAAACTAAAGACACGATTGTTGCACCATTGTTGGTTAAAATTATTTTAACACTACTATAATTGACTGAGATTGTTGCACCAGTGTCATTAGCACCTCTTTGAGACAACATTTGCAGATCTTCTTCAGTGCAAATAACCCTCATTTACCCTGTACTATTAACAAAAGACACGATGGTGGCACCATTGTCAGTAACACAGTTTGTTGCAACGGTTTCACAAGACTTCAGATCCTGTTCAGATAATCCAATTTTAGGATAATTGGAATTGAGGCTCCTATTTCTTTCCTAGAAGTGAACGTAGTGACAAATCCCATCTCCAGCCACATTTTAATCAGTATTTATCCAAATGGATTTTTGATTGCCTCGGAATTGATTGATTTTAATATCATTAAGAGACTCAAAATTGAGACACTATAATTAAAAATATAATTTCAACTGAATAACAGCCCCTATATAGATATTTCAAATGCAGCTATATTGGTGTTTCAAGATAACATGAATAATGAGACACAAAAACAGAAACTGGAGAACTCAGCAGGTCTGGTAGCATCTGTGGACATTTTGGGTCTAGTGACTCTTCTTCAGAACTGTCTTTGCTTCAGATTTCCAACATGTGTAATTTTTTTTTAAAAATGATTAATGAGAGAGTTTGCTGCTAAGGTACAGGAATAAGTAGTTTTGAAATAGGATCGATCAAGTTTAGCGCATCAAAAAAGTGCCAAGAGCACAAACTTGTACAATTTTAATAGGCTTGGATCAGTCAACCTGGCATCTCAATTAGGGAGGAGAAAAGAAGGATCTCAAAGCCACAGTAATAGAAAAATTAGACATTAAATTGAATATCAAACAATATTTGAAGAAATCTAAGTGCCAAAAATAAAAACGAAGACGCCATGATTATTTTAGCATCCGGTTTAGCTGTACTGACTGCTGGAATTGCTGTTTTTCAGATTAGATACATGATGAAATATCCAATCCTCTGATATTACACAGTACTGCATGTTTGTCAGAAAGCAAGGCCACCTCAAAATCTTTTACTGAACAGGTCAAGGATCAGAGCTAAATATGATCTTTCAGTATCAATACCTCAAGGTCAGTGTGCATCATGTCTGTACTGCAGCAATCCCACTGATCAGAGCAGCTCAGACTGGCTGCTCCCCCAATCAACATTGATGGCTTCTTACTACTTTAACAAAAATTTGTATCAGTTGAAAAGTAACAGGTTGGAAGACTTAAAATTGGATCAGACATTTGAAAATGTCCTTATACAACAATACAGTATTATTCCAAAACCATAGTAAAATATAAATATTATGTATTGAGAGGCAGAGATAAGAGTGACCCATTTATCAATTATAGAAGGAGATGATGATGACAGTTTTGATGATAGTGGACCCAGAGGATGATTGTTTTCAAAACTACAGAATCAAGTAAATAACCTCAATTTTAAAAAACAAATCCAATCTGAAATTTTGCACAGTCCTTCATGAACTCAATGTTAACAGGTATTCAGTTAAGTAAATAATAATGAAATAGTTTATGGAAAGGCACAAGGTAAATGTTATTTAAAATACACCAGTACATTGTTCTCAACAGGGATTGTAACAATAACCTGAAAACAAAGGGTCACTCTTACCTCTGCCTCTCAATACATAATATTTATATTTTACTATGGTTTTGGAATAATACTGTATTGTTTGTGGGCGGCACGGTGGCACAGTGGTTAGCACTGCTGCCTCACAGCGCCAGAGACTCGGGTTCAATTCCTGCCTCAGGCACTCACTGCGTGGAGTTTGCACATTCTCCCCGTGTTTGCGTGGGTTTCCTCCAGGTGCTCCGGTTTCCTCCCACAGACCAAAAATGTACAGGTTAGGTGAATTGGCCAAGTTAAATTGCCCGTAGTGTTTGGTGAAGGGGTAGATGTAGGGGTATGAGTGGGTTGCGCTTTGGCGGGGCGGTGTGGACTTGTTGGGCCGAAGGGCCTGTTTCCACACCGTTAAGTAATCTAATCTAATCTAAAGGCAATGTGAAACATATAGATAAGAAAAACATAAGATTTCACTTTTTAAAACTTTTACTATAGCAGTTGCACCCAAAAGCAATAAAAAAATTAAGTATGCAACAGAACAATTAAATCCTCCTTAAATATTACATACAAAGATTGATGTCTCAACTCTCAACACCACCTTCCACACAAATATGGTAGCGCACACAGTTTCAAAAGTCCTTAACTCATACATGGGACCTCTCACTTTTCACACTCATTGCATGCAACCCTCAAGTTACTTTCACCAGTACAGTCTTATATCTAGTTACCTCTAATTAACACAGACAATGGACACCTCGAAATACCTCATCTTCATTAAGCATGACAGTCCTAATTGCATAGATTTCCAGAATTTTTTTAAACCAAACCAACAACACCTGGTTTAAAATTTAGCCTTCATCCTGTAACAATCAGCCAGAGCCTAACTTTTTAGTAATGTTATAGCCAGGATATTCAATTGAGCCTCCTTTTCCAGAATCATCTTATTTCTGTAAATTGAACATGTGCAGAAGTTGCTATAACATCAACAGTTTTCAGTCATTCTCACTTGGAGGGAGGCTGGGAGTAGATATTTTGTTGAACTCACCGTATTCCTGCTCCTTGGATGCTGCCTGACCTGCTTTCCAGCACCACTAATCTGGACTCTGATCTCCAACATTTGCAGTCCTCACTTTCACCTACACTGATAGCAGTCAGCACTCCCCACTAGCATCACAACATATTCTTAATGCATCATATGCAGAACTCATTTTTTTGTAAGTACATACATCCCAGTTAAAAAAGACACCAGAATGTACAAACTTTCATAATTAAAGCTTTAAAAATTGCAGATCAAATGAAAGTGATTATAAGACCTCTCAATTCCAAACAAATTTCATAGTGCACCATCAGCAAGGAGCAGCGTGAATATAATAAGGAAGAGGGGGGGGGGGGGGGGGGGGAGGGAGAAGGGGAGACGGAAGAGGGAAGAGAAACAAAGACAAAGACAGAGAGAGACAGAGATTTAGAGGGTCAGAGTTGCGACAGTGAGGTCTACCGAAAGTGGGAAACAGACAGCGGGAGAGAATAATCGCCACAGCAAGATAAGTAGTAGAAGTACTACTTATCCAGACACAGAGACAAACCAGAGGAAAACAGGCAAAGATTACAATGGGAGGCAGAGACAGGAGGAGGTGACAAGGCAAAGGTAGATGGAGGGAAAGAGACAAACGTTAAGAAGGAGGGACAGGAAGGGCCGGGGAAATTAAAGAAAGGGAGACAGAAATCTTTAGAAGAGTACAAAGGCAACAGGAGTATACTTAAAATGGAAATCAGGAGGGCAAAAATGGGACATTGGATAGCTTTGGCAAATAGAGTTAAGGCAAATGCAAAGGGCTTTTACAAATACATTAAGGACAAAAGGGTAATTAAAGATTACCCTCAAAGATCAGCAAGGCGGCCTTTGCATCCAGAGATGTGGGAGTTGTTAAACGAGAATTTTGCATCAGTGAAAAGGACATGGAAGATATATAATATAGGGAAATAGATGGTGACATCTTGAAAAAATGTCTAGATTACAAAGCAGGAAGTGCTGGATGTCTTGAAACGCATAAAAGTGGATAAATCCCCAGGACCTGATTAGGTGTACCCTAGAATTCTGTGGGAAGCTAGGGAAGTGATTGCTGGGCCTCTTGCTGAGATATTTGTATCATTGATAGTCACAGGTGAGGTGCCAGAAGACTGGAGGTTGGCTAATGTTGTACCACTATTTAGAGAAGGTGGTGAGGACAAGCCAGGGAGCTATAGACCAGTGAGCCAGACCTTGTTGGTTGGCAAGTTGTTGGAAGGAATCCTGAGGGTCAGGATGTACATGTATTTGGAAAGGCAAGGACTGATTAGGGATAGTCAACATGGCTTTGAGCGTTGGAAGTCATGTCTCACAAACTTGATTGGGTTTTTTGAAGAAGTAACAAAGAAGATTGATGAGGGCAGAGCAGTTGACGTGATCCAAATGGACTTCAGTAAGGCGTTAAACAAGGTTCCTCATGGGAGATTGGTTAGCAAGGTTACATCTCATGGAATACAGGGAGAACTAGCCATTTGGATACCGAGCTGGCTCAGAGGTAGAAGACTGAGTGTAATGGTGGAGGATTGTTTTTCGGACTAGGGGCCTGTGACCTGTAGAATGCCACAAGGATTGGTGGGTCCACTGCTTTTCGCCATTTATAAAACTGATATGGATGTGAGCATAAGAGGTATAGTCAGTAAGTTTGCAGATGACACCAAAATTGGAGGTGTAGTGGACAGCGAAGAAAGTTACCTCAGATTACAACAGGATCTTGATCAGATGGGCCAGTGGGCTGAGAAGTGGCAGATGGAGTTTAATTCAGATAAATGTGAGGTGCTGCATTTTGGGAAAGCAAATCAGGACTTATATACTTAATGGTAGGGAGTGTAGCTGAACAACGAGACCTTGCAGTGCAGGATTCATTACTCCTTGAAAGTGGAGTCGCAGGTTGATAGGATAGTGAAGGCGGCGTTTGGTATGCTTTCCTTTACTGGTCAGAATACTGAGTTCAGAAGTTAGGAGGTCATGTTATGGCTATCCAGGACATTGGTTATGCCACAGTTGGAATATTGCGTGCAGGTCTGTCTCCTTCCTATCGGAAGGATGTTGTGAAACTTGAAAGGGTTCAGAAAAGATTTATAAGGATGTTGCCAGGGTTGGAGGATTTGAGCTATAGAGAGAAGTTGAATAGGCTGGGGCTGTTTTCCCTAGCGCATCGGAGGCTGAGGGGTGACCTTATAGAGGGTTATAAAATCATGAGGGGTGTAGATAGGATAAATAGACATGGTATTTTCCCTGGGGTGGGGGAGTCTAGAACTAGATGGCATAGGTTTAGGGGGAGAAGGGAAAGATATAAATGAGACCTCAGGGGCAACTTTTTCACACAGAGGGTGGTGTGTGTGTGTGGAATGAGCTGCCAGAGGAAGTGGCGGGGGCTCATGCCTTTCAAAAATTGCAATTGTATCTGGATGGATATATGAATAGGAAGGGTTTGGAGGGATATGGGCCAGGTGCTGGCAGGTAGGACTAGATTGGGATGGGATATCTGGTCGGTATTAAAGAGTTGGACCGAAGGGTCTGTTTCCGTGCTGTACATCTCTATGACGCTAATTAAAATACAAACGACCAAAAAGGCTCCAGTCAATGGCGTAAGTACACTTGCTTTGCAGCATGGTAATTCAAACATAAACAAGTCATCAAACAATGTCAAGGAATATTGGCAAAAATGCCATTTTCACCAATTTGTACACACACTTGGACATTAAAAACACCACTTTTCAGCAGTCAGCTGAGATAGTGGAATATATAGAATGATAAATATAATAATCCCCAAGATACTAGAGGGCAGTTCGAGTCTTACTGGTTGAATGGTCAAGTGAATCATTCAGTTTCTGCTGAATATTTCTTAATTCCCAAAATGTACAAAATGGTAAAGCAAGCAGGAATGGAGGTCATGACATTTCTCTCAGTAGCTTATTCCATTAATGATGGCTAATCATCTGTATCACATCTAGTTCAAATCAATTCATTTACACTCTCCAACATGTAAAGTTGGTCCTGTAGCATAATTAATGTGAAATCAGCTGATACTAACAATGATCATTAAATGTTGTTGTAGCATTCATAAGCAACAATGAGAAAATTAAAAAGAAAAATAGTTAGCACTCCCACTCACTAGTAAACCCTGCTGGAGAGTGCAAGTAAAGTTAACAAATTAGTAATCCTGTAAAGACCATGCCTTTTCTTCTTGTGCTTTTTGAAAACATTGGACTAAAAATGAGAAACAACTGTTTTAAAGCCCAGGAATTTACAAGGAATGGCTGCATGCTTTGAGAGTATGCAATGATACCAACTGTGAACAACGAGTGTGTAGCTGTGGGTTTCAGCAGTGTGCAGCTACGCTGAAGCCAAGGGGCTGTTTACAAATGAAACATCTGGTGAGGATGAGGGACAATTATCAATGATAAAAGGTCCAATGAATGCCACAAGGTGTTTGGCTGTCAGTTAGCTGAACGGCTTGGCTCTGAGCAACGCAGAGAAAAGCTAATTAGAGAAGAGAAACCAGAAGTCCTGTAGCAGCCAGAAAACACTGTTTTCTGCAGTAAACCACATTAAATCGGAAGAAAATCAGTTTATCTTACCTTCGGCAGATGCTGCATGTTGTGATTTGGAATTGGATAAGTCAGAGATCTTTCCCAAGTGAAACAGCCACCCTGTGCCTCTTGCAAACCAGTTAAAGTATTCAGAAGAAGGAAGATTGAGCAAAAATCCTTTTAGATTAGCAAGAACCAATCCAACTGATCCTGTGAAGGAAGACTACAGAACTGGTAACCCTCCATTTGTTTCCCCCCCCCCCCCCCCCCCCCCCTTTTGTTTACTTTCGTATGTGTGCATGCAAGGGAGAGTTTAATTTGTAGAGTTTACAGAATTTATTTTAATTGTTTACCTAAAATATAATGACATGAAAAAAAAAGTCAGTCCTTGTTAAGTACAGAAACTTGCTCTGTACTTTCCAATAACCTAGGTCTGAAAATTAGGCATGTTGGATGTTTGCATACTTATTTTAAAAACTTTAACTCTGAGAACTCCAAGAATACAGGGCTTGTCTTCCAGCATGCTACCCAATGAGTTATGACAACCCTCAGTTCAAAGGACTCCTAAGACACCAGGTGGAGAGTTAAACCGTGAATATTTGCTTTTAGGCAAACTATTAAAAAAGCTGGCACCATAAGAACCATGCTCAGACAACCATACCTACCTAATACCACCAGAGAATTACACCACACTAAGAATTTCCAAATCAAAATCACTGAAAAATTCACAGTAAAAGTTACTGTTTGGTCAATATCATACACAAGCTGTCACCCTATTCGGACATACTCTATTTATCCAAATGCACAGTATATGGATACAGAAGGGAACAGTCAAGGATCAGAGAGTCTTTCCCTACTACACACCCAATTCAAAGTGCAATATGAACACAGGTAATCACAAATGTGGGTTCAATATCTAGGCTCAGTTTTGTATTGCATTACAACAGTTAAGACATTGGTTTGCAGCATTACCAATGTGTCGAGATAGTTTGGAAGAATCGGATACAATTACAGGTCTAAATCTGCAGGTGCAAGTCAGCAAACCATTAGTACTGTCTATCAGTTTCTCATGCTCACTTGTCAGAAGATACTGGACTTAATTCATTTCTTCTTTTTCAGGACACGACAGCTAAACATTTCTTACTCAGTTAGTAACCCTAAGGGGGTCAGTTCGCTCAGTTGCCTGTATAGCTGGTTTGCAATGCAGAATGATGCCAATACCATTTGTTCAATTCAAGTACTCTCCTCCTCAACCTCTCCTCTCATCTGTGGCAATGGTAAGCCACCGGTTAAGCCAACACCATCTGTCTCTCTCTCTCTCTCTCTCTAAGAGCAACCCTATTGCCTGATAAGACAATGGCAACTTTACCTTTATTTCCCTGGTAAGTATTAAGGAGCATCTGTTTTATGTTTAAGGTCTAATAATCTGGACGTGTGGGATAATGGTCTGGAGACTTGAGTTCAAATCACCCTACAGCTGTGGAATTTAAACTAGGTTTCTCAAGGACAAAGAGGGAATGAGAATGAATTAAAATGATGATTGTTTTTCCCCTCTTAAGCCCAAGGCATCAAGTTACCACATGGTAGACCAGTAAATAAAGTTAGGTCACATGGGATTCAGGGTGAGCTTGCCAGTTGGACACAATCAGCTTACCCGCAGGAGACAGTGTGGTAATGGAGGTTGCTTTTCAGACTGGAGGCCTGTCACCAGCGGTGTTCCACAAAGATTGGTTCAGAGTCCTCTTTTGTTCATCATTTACATAAGTGATTTGAATGAGAATATGGAATGTATGGTTAGTAAGTTTGCAGACGACACCAAAATTGGTGGCAGAGTAGACAGTGGAGAAGGTTTTCTAAAATTACAAAGAGATCTTGTTCAAATGGGTCAATGGACTGAAATACAGCACATGGAATTCAGTCTGGATAAATGCAAGATATTGCATTTTGGTCCAACAAACAAGGGTAGGGCTTATACAATTAATGGTAGGGCCTCTGGTAATGCTGTAGAACACAGGGACCTAGGGGTTCAGATACACAATTCTTTGAAGTTTGCATCACACAGACAGGATGGTTAAAAAGACATTTGCCACGCTTTCTTTCATTGCTCAGTCCTATGAGTATAGGAGTTGGCAAGTCATGCTGAGGTTGTACAGGACATTGGTGAGGCCTCTTCTGGAATACTGTGTCCAGTTCTGGTCAACCAGTTACAGGAAGGATACTATTAAGCTGGAGAGGGATCAGGAGAGAATTACTAGGGCATTTCTGGGAATGGAAGGTTTGAGTTATAAAGAAAGGCTGGGTCATTTTTCACCAGAGCATAGAAGGCTGAGAGGTGAATTGATAGAGGTTTATAAAATAATCAAATATAGATAGAGTTAATGGTAGTTGTCTTTTCCCTAGGATGGAGAAAGTGAGGACTGCAGATGCTGGAGATCAGAGCTGAAAAATGTATTGCTGGAAAAGCGCAGCAGGTCAGACAGCATCCAAGGAGCAGGAGAATCAACGTTTCGGGCATAAGCCCTTTTCCAGCAACACATTTTTCAGCTTTTCCCTAGGATGGATGACTTCAAAACTAGGGGCCACATTTTTAAGGTGAGAGGATAGAGATTTTAAAAAAAGGACGGGTGAGTCAATTTTTTCTACACACAGGGTGGTTCGTGTGTGGAATATACTTCCTGAGGAAGTGATAATGTGGGTACAAAGACATGTGTTTAAAAGACATTTGGAAAATTCATGAATAAAAAATGTTTGGAGGTATATGGCAGATGGGACCAGTTTAGTTTGGGATTATCTTCAGAATTGACTAGTTGGACCAAAGGTTCTGTTTCCATGACTCTGATTCCATATTGTTTGACTTACTCATGTCCCCTATTGAGGCTGAAAGATGTTGTCCAAATGCCAGTGTTTGGATTTCATTTTCAAAACAGACTCACAACAACACCCCTAACTTTGTGTGCTATTAAATCAAAAATAAGGTTTATCCACAAAATTTTAACAACACTTTCTAGCCTATCTACAATATATCAGTGCCTTGGCCTTGGCCTTAACAGGTGAAAACAATTCTAATTTCAATTCGTTCCCAGGCGCATCATGAAGAGGGTTGCTTTCTGTATTTTTCTGTATCTTTCTTCCAGTGATGAAAGTATATATGGAATCTTACACCTGATTCGCTGCTGATAACTTCAGAAACTTCACTGTTCTCTGCTTCTGAACTTCCTGACACATTCTCTAAATGCCAATCATTTTTGTCTTTCTGTCACAATAAACAGAGAAAGGAGTGGGATGGGATGGGGTATGTGGAGGTAGGGTAAAAAGTGCAAAGCTGGAGGGACGCAGTGGTCTTTTTAGAATGTTCTTTAAGACAGTGAAATTAACTCACTAAACCATCCAAGCATACAAGCACTCAAGACATTAAGACAGAAGAGGAGATAGGTAATAAATTACTAGTTTTGGCAAATCCATATTGAAAAGAAAAAACCTCACATGAATAAAAAAATTCCCAATGGTCAGTGTTCAAACATATTTTCCTCAGTGAGCTGGACCCAGTAGTTTTCCTTATTTTAGGCAAAACGGAGGCTTCATTCCAGCCAGCAACTTGGAAACAAATGGAAGATCCGAAGCCTAGAGTCCTAATCCTCCTCCAGAGGTCAAACAGCAACTGACTTTGAATCCCAGAATTGTATGCTTAAAATGATTTAACAAGCTCAGATTTCAATCACGTGGCAAAGACAGACATTTCAGGTGCTGAATGGCCATCTCAGGGGTGAATTGGAAGGTCACTAAACTAACAGTGTACGTGATGTGAAGCATTGCAAAATCATTTAACACAAAGGGTTTTGAGGTTTACTCCTGTCCTGAGCTGGCCAGAGGCAAATGGCTCATCCCTGAGCATTTTGTGTTGGTTTTAGCTGAAACGTCTACACAAAGTAGGGAATCCAGAAGCTTCTGGAATCAAGATCATGTGATCAACCTCAGCCATTTTATGAATCCAGCAAGGTTGTCTTTTTTTTATATAAATGAATGTTAAGTATGGAAATACGGAACAGAACACAGTTCCCTTTGGGATTTCTCTTCATGTCTTCAGGCCATGGCAAGTTAAACAAATAAATCAGAAACAAAACACTTATCAATAATGACAATCTGGCCTGCTCAATTTGTAACTCAAGCTCCACAGCAATGTGGGTGACACTAACAACATCTTCTGACAAGGTCAAACAAAACCTCTTAATTGTATCCAAGATATCAAATTTAATAAGAATAAGAGACTATAAACCACTGGAATATCCCAGGATATGGTAAGGTGGACCTTGACTAAAATTGGGATAGCTGTCAAACAACAGCTTGCCACAGTCACGTCACTGAATTCAATCTTTGAGCCAATATTCTAGACTCCTACAATCACAACCTCAACAGCAGAACAAACCCAAGAGATGTGGTACTCATCATAGAATCCCTACACTGACCCTCCGAAGAGCATCCCACCCAGATCCACCTCCCTGCCCAATCCCGATAACCCTACATTTCCCATGGCAAATCCATCTAGCCTATATACCTCTGGACACTATGGGCAATTTAGCATGGCTAATCCAGCTAACTTGCACATCTTTGGACTGTGGAAGGAAACTGAAGCTCCCAGTGAAAACCCACACAGACAGGAAAAATATGCAAACAGCTGGAATTAAACTTGTGTCCCCAGTGCTGTGAGGCAGCAGTGCTAACCACTGAGCCACCATGCTGCCCATCAGGAGGCAGTGACCCATTGAGCCCTCGACATTGACTCCAAACCTGAACAAGTCCCAAAACGGGTCAAGCATTGAGGAAGAAATCATCTGTTGATTACTATCCATCATCTTCTCTCAAACGGAGAATGAGTAGTCTTCCAAGTTGAACACCACTGACTGAAGTCAAAACTAGCACGAAGGAAGGTCATCGTTATAAGCCAATCAGTTCAGCACCATAACATCAGTGCAGGAGTTCACCAAGGTAGCTGAACCTTGGAAACTGGCTTCAGCTTCTTTGATAATCTTCCATCAATCATGTAGAAAAGTGGGGATGTTTGTTGATATTTGGATAGGGTTTCATTTGCAACACCACAGAACATATGCAGTCCATGTCTGCAAATGACAACACTTGGCAAGAATTTGGAATAAGAGGCAATTAACAGTTGTGCCACACAAATGCCAGGCAACAACTATCATCAATAAGAGAATCTCATCACCCCTTAATATTTCATATTATCATGATTGAATTCTCTACCATTGACCAGAAACTCAACTCCTCCTCTACTAGCAACCCCATTCCCTGCAAGGTTCGTCCATTAAAAGACAAAATAGAGGAATGTGATGGAATAATCCCTACTTGCCTGGATATGTTCAGTCCCAACAATTCAAAACGAAAACAGCTCAGTTGACTAGCACTTCATCTAACTTGACATTCGCTAACTTTATTACCAGCACAGTGGCAGCAGCGTGTACCAACTGTACTGCAGTAACTCACCAAGGCTCCACCTTTAATAGCTACTTGCAAATCACACTCTCTCCCATCTCGAAAAGACAAGGGCAGCAGAGAGAAAAAAAAATCACCACCTGCATGCTCCCATCCAACCCACACACCATCCTAATTCTAAATAAGTCAGAGGTCCCTCAGTATCACTGGGTTAAAACCCTGGAATGCCCAATTTAATGGCATTTTCGTTTCATGGATGACAGTGGTGCAAGATGACAGCTCATCACCACTTTCTCAAAGGCGGTTACGGATGAGCTAGCCTTGCCAGAGACTGTCACATCGTATGTGTGAATAATAATAAAAAAAATTCCTGCCAACACCATTCTAGAACAGGTTTAAAGAGTGCAACAAGCTTTCTTAATAAAAAATCAAAACCACACCCATTCATTGAACAATTTAAAAAAAAAGTCTGCATAGCTAAAAACATGGCTTCGACATCCCCAGAACATAAATAACATCATGTCATTTATTCGCCGCACCTCTAGAAAGCACTTATGCAAACTCATACGTTGTCAAACTTGAAATAATTTTATTGAAGAGGGAGAAAATTTAAACATACATACTTCAAATTTCAGTATAACAGAATCTATTTGATCAGAACAGAGATTTTTAAAAAGTTATTAAAAGCAAAAAAAAATCTATGCAGAATATAATCGGAAGTGCCACGTTAATTAAATGGGCAAATAACTGTCATATTAACAATACCGACTTTACATATATAGAGACAACTTTTTCAATAAATCTAATATTGTACATAGTCAAACGGGAGCAACAAAACAAAAAAAGTGCAAGATTTGTAAATATGGGGGGGGGGGGGGGGGGTGAGGGGAGAAACGAAAATACTGAAGAATCTGGAAGCGAAACCTATCCTCGTCTTACAGATACACATTTAACTGTTTTAAAATAAATGTTAGCACATGATCACAGATTGTCAATAACTGACAGTGCAGATTTTAAACTTCGTATGATTCTACATATTGAAGCACAGATCCCCTCCAACCCACCCCCGGTCCTCCAAGGACATGCTGTTAATCGCCGGCTCCAGGACCAGGCTGTCCCACACATGATGCAATACCGTGTGCGGCACTGGGCCAGGCGGCATCATGCCCCTCCACCGGCCCGGCCCGGTCCAGTCCAGTCCGCTCCGGCCGATACTCACCTAGGCAAGGGCTGGAGAGGTTCACCGTCAGATTCACAGCCATCTGCTGTAACGTTAATAACCGCCACCTCACTGACAGGTACTGTCACTGATCACCAGCCGCTACCCGCAGACCCGCTTCCACGGTCAAGTGACTACTTCCGGGTGTCACAGCCAAAACCGCCCCCCAACGCGAATACGCCACTTCCGGCGTCACGCCCCAGTCTTCCCTGTGCTCCGAACCACCCTCAGACAGTGCCGCTTCCCTTCAAGGCCTGAAGTTTCATTTTAAAAAGGATCTGTTTGTGTTGATTCAATCACTGTTTCGAAACCTTGTTATACAAGGGACAGCTATACCGACACCTGGGTTTATTTTCACACAGATATAACAAACGGCTACAATATTCAGCATATCTGCCACGTATTTATTTAACATCAAAGCGGACACGCTCGCAGGATCAGAGATCACCTGATGAAGGAGCAGCGCTCCGAAAGCTAGTGCTTCCAAATAAACCTGTTGGATTATAACCTGGTGTTGGTTGATTTTTACCTTTGTATACACCAGTCAAACACTTCAAATCAGAATCAGAGAGGGTGTTGTGTTGTGGTGTAAAGGGGTTAATATTAATTGATCATTCTCTTCATGTTGATGAGCTTCATCTTGTTCTCCGCATGTTATATTAGATTAGATTACTTACAGTATGGAAACAGGCCCTTCGGCCCAACAAGTCCACACCGCCCCGCCGAAGCGTAACCCACCCATACCCCATGGGTGGGTTATATGTTGTAGTGGTGACCACCAGAACCACCTGAGACATCGAGCTTTCATTGCCACAAATCCTTTTTTTTCAAGCATACAGCAACAGCAACAAATCTTTCTTATTGGTTGGGAAGTCAATGAGTTCCCGAGTAGAGAAGGATGTCCACACAAGATCTTCAGTAGAACAGAGGCTCAGTTTTGATAAAACATAAAATGTTTGTTACATAATTTAGTTACGCATTATAACAACCATCATGGTCATTTATGAGATTTCCACCTGTAGTTAAGAGGACTGTAAGTAGATAGATTTGTTCATTGCACCAATAAACCTGTATGGGAATGCTGTGACACACCTCTAGAGGAGGTGGGACTTGAACCTGGCATCCTGAGGTTGCGAAGGATTGGCCTGGCCTCGCAGCCGCAGAACGCTCCAAGTAGTTGGACTGTTCTGTATCATCTGTCCTTCGTGGAGAAGTTTATGAAGAAAAACACCTTTGACCACAAGTCCATCAGGAAGTGGTCAGCACGTAGTGTCCTTGAGACCCTTTGGGAAAAGGAGAGGGCGGATCCTATCGAGCGGTTCCCTGAGCAGACTGTCAAAGTCATTTGACAGAACGCTTCATCGCCAGAACTTTCCAACAAGCACCAAGACAATCGCTTAGCTAGTGGTGAGAAGGGCTCTGCCTATGAGATCCTTTATGCATGCCCGGACTCTCAGCCGCACCGCACGCTGCCCTCGACTGTCACACACCTCCTTCTGGAATGTGCCTAAGCAGAAGAAGTCTGGAGAGGAATGCAGTGGTGTTTGTCGAGGTTCGTCCCGAGCAGCACCGTGACATGGGACTCCGTGCTCTACGCTCTGTTTCCCGGGACGCACACCAAGACGAACATCAACTGTGCCTGGAGGATTATTAACTCGGTGAAGGACACTCTCTGGGCGGTCCGAAACCTGTTGATCTTCCAGCTGAAGGGGTTGACCCTGACTGAGTGTTGCAGACTGGCACATTCCAAGGTCCAGGACTACGTGTTGAGTGATGCGCTGAAGCTTGGGGCAGCTGCCGCCAAGGTATGGTGGGTAAAGACCACCGTGTAACATCTGCCTGCCTAAGAACAGGGGGCACATGCAGTCCTTTGGGCTCCACTGACGCCTCTGCTAAATATGTAATGGTACAGACCTGTGTATATGAATGATTACTCTGTCTCTGTATACCAAGAAATGGAATGTTTGCAGATGTATGGCATGACCAATTGTACAGATCATCAAAGTATTTTATGAATAAAGTAGGTTTTTGAAATTTAAAAAAATCCTGGCCGGGGGACACGACCACTACAGCACAAGCAGCCTTCACCGTCCTTCATAATCTGATATATAAGCCTCATTTTAGAAGTCAGTTAACCTTTTGAGGTATTAACTGTCTTGTACAACAGATATCATTCACACATTGTGTGTGTAGAGATAGTTATCTCCTGCTTTCAGAGGAGAAAATGTAACTGTACGAGCTCTGGAAGGTCTAAGTAATTATTCTTGACAAGTGCAGATGTGCTGTTGCTATTATGTAATAAACCATAGTCATTTAATTGTACAGAATATGAATACTGTTGAAAAAAAGACATTTTGTTGAGCTATTTTATCTTGTATTCATCAAAACAAATTAAATGGGAAACAACATTTTATACTGTATAAGAAGAAAATACTGATGGTTGGTAAATGGTCTCTGATGGGTAGATGCATTACCATGGAAAATGCATCAAGTAGATGATGACTACTGACAGATAACTGCCATGCTATAAGTTTAAGACAGGCACATTGATGCTATTGGACAAGACTCCTGAGAGAACCAGAAAACTGTTATCTATTTTATGCAATGAAATAGACAATGTATGTACATGTTCTTTCTGTCTGCAAAAAACAAGGTCCAGTGTATGAAATTATGGAGTTTCCAGTATGTGCAAGCACACCAAACTGTGGTCCAAGCTGTTAATCTTAAATTGGTTGTCAGCAAAATGTTAGCACACTAAGGATTATTTCGCAAACCATGCTGAACCATGGAAGCCCATCAACTATTGTACAACTCAAAGCTCATGCTGTCTGATGCAATCTGACAGTCTTTGGGACTTAAGGTTGAGATATCTAGCATCATCCCAGCATTGAAATTCATATATCACAGTACTTATATGGGATAGGTAAAATGTCTTTTTGGCTTCATGGCAGGAGTCCATGATTTTTTTTTAAAAGTTATAAATACCACGTGTGTTGCTACTGCCTAGTAACTACATGAGAAAGGTAGTTTTATCAGTTGCTCCAATTTTTAATATATCCTTCCAAGGTAATCTAAGATCCACTAAGCACATTTTAGGACTGAAGGTGGCTGCCTTGGACTTACCCATGAAAATGTACAGTATAAAGTGAGAAATTATCTTATTGATTGGCTTGTTGTGCCCTATTGTAGCAACAAGCTTGTAAGCTTATCAAATGGCTCAGGCCTTATTTACAAGATTGCCAATAAGGCCAATTTTATAGTTCATGGAACTGTAAGAAACATATAATGTATATAGCCCAGTGAAGGAAGGTTGCAGTGGATGAGAAGACAGATTGATGCATCAATATATGTAGCTATTAATACATGCAGTTTCCAGTAAACACAATTGTGACACTGAGTCTGACCAACAATCCTAAACTGGTTGCCAGCCTAATTCTTTAAATGGAGAAATATTTTGCAAATGTTGCCCAATACATCAAATATTCTGTAAATTTTGCAAAAGCAAGCAGACTGTCATGGTCAGTACCTTGCCATTATAAAGAGATAAGCTGTTTGGTACCATCCTCCAGGCTTTGGAATGTATGGCCTACATAGTTGAGTTCTGAAATTCATAGACTGCAATTATTCATTAATGCACAGAGCCTTGTTGTTCAGAGAGAAAAGAAATATGCACATGCTGTGCTTATTTCAAACCGAAAGAATGGATGACAGCCATCCTCTGGTTCATTTGTCAGAGCAATCAACCAGAGTTTAAACAATGCATGGTAGTTAACTATCAATCACTATTAACTGAAACATAAACATAAATTGTTGGAGAAACTCAGCACGTCTGGTAGAATCTGTGGCCAAAGAAAGAGTTAACATTTTTAATCCAGTGATATTTCTGTTTTTGAAAACTACCCAGATGAACACAAGACAACATTTATAAGCAGTTTATTGCTTTTAGAATCCATAATTTGCTTATCAGATTAATGCACAATGACTATGTTAGTCATTGACATCCAACTTAGATCTGTTACCAGAGAAGCCTTGTTTGAAAAGTTTAACTGTTTGTTGAAGAACTGAACTATTTGGACAAAGAACGTCTATGGATTTACAAAATGCTTACAATATGGTGTCTAATTTCCAAACTGCAGCATAGGTATCATATAAATATCTAAGCAATGTAGATTTTTAAAATAGGTGACAGAGGAAGAAAGAATCATAGAACCCTACAGTGTGGAAGCATGCCATTCGGCCCACTGAGTCCACACTAAACCTCCAAAGAGGATCCCACCAAAATCCACCCTTATCCCTACACTTCCGTGTTTACCGTGGCTAACCCACTTAGCCTGCATATCCCTGGACACTATGTGCAATTTAGTGCGGCCAATCCACCATGGAGGAAACCCACAGAGACAGAAAGAATATTTCTATGGAGTTTGCTTAATCACTGAAAAGGGAATCAAACCCAGATTCCTTGCACTATGAGGCAGAAATGCTAACCACGGTGCCACCCTGGACTATTAATGTGATACGAGACACTAGCAAAAACTAAGCAGCAATAAAGTAGGACAATGTTTGTGTATTACTGATCACATAAATCTTATAAATATGAAAATATGTTTGTAAGATTCTAGTGTTTTTATATTTTTTGCAAATGATTAGTACTGCAGCATTTTGCATTTTAAAGCTAATTCCAAAGAAGCATCTAACTGAATGAAGAAAAATTTGTGTAAATGCAGTGAAGAATGTCATAATTTAATTCTTCCTGAAAATCAAAAGTCACTCTTCACACTTGCCTCCAGTGCACAATTTTAAACTTGACAAAAATCCAGAACTCATAGGGCAGAGTTCACCTAATATTGGAAATTTGAGCAACTTTATTTACATCCTCTGTAGCCACGAGTACCAAGAGCTCCAAAGGAAAACAAAAGACTTTGGCTTCAGGTTCAGACTCAGCTTCTCCTCCAACTCCTACCCCATCCCAGACCTGCTGAACCCCATGGAGATTTGGGTTAGCTGTCCCTTGTTATTTAACCCCCCCCCCCCCCAACCCATCACTCTAGACACTGGCTGTTCTGACCCATCATCCATGCCCCCACTAAACCTGCAGTTCTAGCGGTCCTTTCCCCAGGTCTGCACATCCTTATGTCTCCAAGTTGCTTACAACAGAGCACATCATCCATGTGTGATGAGTGGCAACTCCTAAAGGCCTGCTTCTGGCTGCTTTAGTGGCTGAGGCTTCCCAGGATTTTCAACAGTTCCTATTTCTAACTTTTACTGATAGAAGGCAACAGCAGCCAAGGCGAGGCAAGGTCAGATAAAGAGCTTAAGAGTGGAATTCCATTATGCAAAATTCAGACTTCCACCAAAAATTCTCAATGCTACTGTGATAGACACATTTTCCCACTGCTTTTCTGGCACTGCAATGCCAGGAGTTGAGGAACATGTTCAATGCCTGAACACTGACAGATTCCTTCCATCATCACATGCAAACAAGGGGTTGCTGTTAGATAGCCAGAAGTATGACCAGACCTGAAAGCATCAAACCTGAGTATCTACATTTGAATAAACAAAGAATAAAGAATGTCACAGACAGCAAGTTAAAAAGTCAGCATATTGTTGAAAAATAAACTATTGCATTTCATCACATAATATTGCTTCTTAGTAAAAGGCCATTCACTCGCCAGCTGACACTGACATTAGGAGACCAGGGTGACACCTTAGGACATCCATGATTGGCTTCCTACTCTGTACCAACCTCCCTTCAGCTGCTGCAAAACTTATGAATCCCCTTCAAAACTCAACCCTCCCATGCCTCTGACGAACACTTAATGAACGGAACTATTTTAATTGGCTTCAAGGGAAGGCTCTACCATCACCCTTGTCAACACTGCTGGCACTGCAAAGTGTCCAAAATGAACTGGTTAACTAGTGCTAGTAGTTCCAGCCACAATACTTCAATGGCCTTTTGCTGGTTGGGCCAAACCAAACATCATTTTCTGAAACAGCACATTGTAAAGTATCAATTGTGATTTATTTAAATCAATGATGTAAAAGAAATTACGTTTTCTTACAAACAAACATTCACCTATTTCTTGACACCACAAAAGATGAAAGCTTAATGAGAATCTTTGCACATAAGGATTTAGCAGGACTAGAGATAACTCATTTTCCATTCTTCATCAATGAGGGCAAAATTCAACAGAAGGCTGCCCATGAAAACTTAGATCAAATATTGTTGTAGAGAACCATAAAAACCATGTGTATCAGTTCACATAATTCAAAAGAAAAAAAATTTATTTGATGTAGTAAACGTTTCTGCAACAAAGATTAGTTTCAGCTGACTCAAAGTGTATAAGTGTGAACTCAACTGAACTCTGCACAACCACAAAACAGGCAAACTCTCCAGATCAGCACTTGCACTGCAAAGTAAAAAGTACTCCCGTATTAATCTTCCAAACTGCAACTTATTTGAAGAAGTAATTAGAATTAAACCAAAGTACATTTCAAACATTTTGGTCACTCGAGGTTACAAAGGCAGCAATTTAGAATTTTTTTTAGGGAACTAGTTCCTTTTTAACAGAGTCAGGAACACGGCTTGCATAATAGTCAAAGTTCCTTAAAGTTGCAAGGACTCCACCCGAGTTCATATACTTCACATCTTTATGATATTGCAAGGGATTCCCATGAATATCTGTCAGTTTACCTAGGAGTAAAAATAATTACAATAAAAAGTTTGTCAAACAAGACAATTTGTTATTTATCATCTTTGGCTGCTTTATTTGCATCTATTGGAATTGGTTCGCTCAGATAGTACCTTGTTGATACCTCCTGAATCTAATAAAGGTTCTAATAACTAGACTCTGTGTGGTGATGTTACAGTGGTTAAAAACAAGTGTAAAGTGTGATTAGAAGCACATTATGGCTTCAATTGTGACACTAATTCTAAAGAGACTGGTTTAATCTCAGATTGCTGCTAGGGAAGAGGGACATAGTCTATGGGAAAGGAATGGAGAAGACATTTAATTGGAGGAAACTTCTATTCATTAAGGTCTAGATATTGGAAAAGCAGTATAACAAAGCAGCAAGAGTGGAGGAGTTAATAGAATTGATGTGAGGTACAGCTGGGTGTTGATGTTTAAAATGTGAAAAATAACTGTTTCAAATTATCTCAGGGCAGCATGCAGATGAGAAACAGGAAGGGAACCATGATAGATCCTTGGGAACATGAAAGATAGGAATGTATGGAGAAAAAAAGACCAGAGACTGCAAGTGATTTTCTGCTTGTGACTAGATAGATAAGAATGGAACTGTGTGACAGCAGTCTCATTCAGTCAGACAACAGTGAAGAGGCAGTCAAGGAAGGTAATGCAGTCAACCGTGTCAAAGGCTGCGTCCAGGTCATGGAGGATAAGAAGGGAATGTTCATATTTTTCAGACAGTTCAAAAGTGCCATTTAATCTGTAAGTTAAATTTAGTTCCAAGTTCATACCCTGCAATCATAACTTGGAGCCAAGTTTGACTGGCTCTTTGATAATCAAATTATCAAGCTGGGCAAGTCCACACTGTGGTTAGATTTTCTTCCATGGTTTGCTTGTAAATTTTATTTTGAGCCTGATTCAGATTTAATAATATAAAGAAACAAATACCTGAAACAGCATGAAGGATAGCCTCAGGAGCACAGGTATCCCATTTCTTACAGCCAGGACTAGCAAATACATAAGCCGAGGCCTTCCCCTCAATGAGCTGTATGACCTATCAAAAAGAAAACACAAACAACAAGTTAACTAACTTTGGAGAGCACACAATAAGACAACACTTCATATTAATGCAAGGTATGTATGAAGGTTATGGTTGCAGCAATCGCAACATTAGAGGTGGAGGTAAGAAGTATTCGTGATGGAAATGGCATGAGATTAGAAACTAAACTGGAGCTAAACACAGACTGAGGTTGCAAACAATCTGGTACAGCTAAGGAAAGTGGTCTTCAATGTCCAGAACTGAAAATTATTCCCTGAATTTTTCCTCAAAGAAGAATGCATAAGAATCCAAAATGAGATACTAGAAGAAGAGTCCAACACTGAAGGATTGTAGATTTTGCTATGGTGTTACTCATACACAAGAGGAAGGCGACTCACAACTGAGAGATGATGTTGTTAGAAGTCAGCCATATGGAATGGAAGGAGTTGAGGATTATACTTCAAAAATCACATCATAAATAGGAGGAAGAAGGATAGTCTCAATCAGCAAGAGTGGAAGCAAGCATTTGCAACTCTGTTGAGCTGAATTATGCAAGAGAAGCAACTGAAGAAAATTGCTGAGGTTGATCATATCCAAGTTTGCAGAGAATTCAAAGAGGGATAATGTACACTTATATATTTTATTTTATTTCAGAACTTAATGAAAGAAATCAAAAGATGGAAGCTGGAAAGGGCTAAATTCGTGTTTGAATCTTCAAATAGGTTTCCGGCCTGCCATGGAGAAACGGCTGTCAAATTCATAAATCAGGACAGTGGTGCAAGAACACTATTACTCCTCATCCTTGTTGCTCCTGTACAGCCTTTGACAGAGCATGACAGGTGACCTCACCTCAAAGCTTAGGAGATTGGTTAGTGTGGGATAAAGTACACTACAAGAAATATTGAGTACTTGTAGGAAAAAAAAAGACAATAATCACATAAGATTTTAATCTACATTGTTATGGACTAGGCCAGACCACTCAATATTCTTAAGTAGGCAGCCCAGACCATAACTTTGCAATTTGTTTGGGTAAGTGTACAGTGAAAATCACCTGGAGTAAGTTAGCTAGGTTGACTACCAGGTTTTAAAAATTGACAAAAATCTGTTCCCCAAATTTTACAATGAAACACAAGGAACAGAATAAAGAACCTCTACAGAACTTTTGGTCTATTCAAACTAGATTTAATTATGCTGTTCCGAATATACACAACAGTCCCAGTAAGCAAATCCCTTAAACACAGTAAAAATGAAACGAAGGTTTACAGGTTGAAGTTAAAAGGTCAGAAGGAGAGAGATTCTAGCAGCATGTTTTCACATGATTCCACAGCTGAACTCCCTAACTCATTCTGGACTGAACTTCTCCGCTAGAGAGCTGGCCACGCCCCTTTGACTTATACAGGTTACTTATAAAAACATAAAAGCTTTAGCCTAAAGACTCATCTGTTTACATATAAACAAAAAAAGGACTTTCATCTCGGTAACAAATCCAGCCATTTTGGAACCCAGCCTGTTAATGACCCCTCTGGAGAAAACCAAGGACACAGTATCCTTGAGAAAAGGAACAGCTTTTAGAAAAAAGGACCAGCTTTGTGACAACATATAAACTGGAAAAAGTGGAAATCTCAAAGCTTAGGAGATTGGTTAGTGTGGGAATTCAGTAAAGTAGGGGAAGGAGCTGGAACTGACTTTGCTAACCAACTTGGATTGCACCAATTCAGTGGCTACAATATATACCAAAAATAAAGGTTGTTTTTACAGGAGTCTTGTAAACTGTTCTGTAGTTGTATGCTTCACACAAAAGGATTGTGCAAACAGCCTGCTTAAGGACACTGAAGATCCATAGACAAAAACATTAATATTGATATCTAGAAGTTATTAAAAGCAACATATTAAAGAAATCAAAAGATGGAAACTGGAAAGGGCTGAATTCATGTTTGAATCCTTCAAATAGGTTTGATGCTGGAGATCTGAAATAAAAACAGGAAGTGCTGGAGAAACTCAGTGGCTCTGGCAGCAGCTATGGAGAGAAAAACAGAGTTAACACCGAGTCCAATAGGACTCTTTTCTTCTGAGTCCTGAAACAATCACCTGCTTTTTTTTAACAGAGCATGTAGTATTAGAGAGTAAAATGGTATCAGATTTAATAGATTCTTTAAAGCTGTGGCTAAGAATAGTAATTTATTTCACATGACTGATTCCATTAACAAATTACATTGAACTAATCTGTTCAGTGATGGCACACCTATTGTGTTGCAACTGTGTAATGTGGGAACTTCTGGATTCAGACAAACACAAAATGTATAAAAGTATAAGAACTCCAACTTAAGGCTATCTTGAAGAAATTAAGACACATCAGGGAAAGGTATCTGGAAACCTTGATCTAGAAGACAAGGTTAAAGGTTCTGTATCTGAATGCACATAGTATCCTTAAGTTAAATGAATTAATATTTATTTACTTCAATGTGCACTATCATTTGACATTCATTACAGGGATATAGGTGGGCTGCAAAATGACATAGATTGGGTCCTGAATATTACGGGGCATTCGACATTGAAGAAGTTAAAACTCACACAACATCAGGTTATAGTCCTACAGGTTTACTTGAAATTACAAGCTTTCAAGCCTGCTCCTTCATCTGGTAGCTAGTGGGGCAGGATCATTGGACACAGAATTTATAGTAAAAGATCAAAGTGTCAGACAAATGATGTGATATATTGAACAAACCCAGATTGCTGTTAAGTCTTTAATCACTTAGATTTTGACTGATTTAACAACAATCTGGATTTGTTCAATCAGTTGCATGACATTTTGATCTTTCACTATAAATTCTGTGTCCTATGATCCTGCCCCACTAGCTACTGATGAAAGAGCAGCGCTCCAAAAGTTTGTGCTTTCAAATAAACCTGTTAGTCTATAATCTGGTGTTGTGAGAGTTTTAACTTTGTCTATCCCAATCCAACACCAGCTCTTCCATAGCATAGACACTGAAGAAAAATATGAAGCTCAGTAAAGGATAGCATTGATAATCAAGGATGCCACTGGTACAATGGTTAGAGACCACCTTGGTCGAGTAGATCAAGATGTAGAATTGGTTTCTGTGGACATGAGAATTAGTAGGGGAAAGTTGTCATTAGTGGGAGTGATCAACAGGCCCCTAACAGTAGCGACAATGTGGGATAAAGTATACTATAAGAAATATTGAGTATTTGTGTTAAAAAAAACACAATAATCACAAAAAATTGTAATCTACATATAAACTGGGAAAATTTGAAATAGGTGCCTACGTGAGGAGTTCATGGAATATTTCCGAGATTGTTTCAGAAATGCTGCTGCAAGAAATTATCACTGTGTAATGTAACAGGAGTAATGATGTCAGAGTAGACAGCCCTAGACAGCAATGATCAAAACATAATTGAATTTTACACCCAGTTTGGAAGGGAGAAGAGCGGGTCTAAGACTAGAATTATAAATTGAAGTAATAATGGATGTGAAACCTGAATTAATAAGAGCACACTGAGATACTAAGTTAGGAGTTAGCTCATTTGTGACAGACATTTAAAGTCATATCTCTGGAAACCCAGAATAAGTATATTATTCTTGCCATAAAGAAAAACTCTAAGCGGAAGGTCCATCATCTATAAATAATTAAAGCTGTAAATGAAAACATCAAAGGAAAAGCATATGATTACACAAATATGAGAGGCAGATCAGACAATTAGTCAGCAGAGAAAGAATAGCAGAGAATGATCAGGAGAAAGAAACTATAAAATGAGAGGAAGCTAGCTAGAAAATGTAAAAACAGATGGCCAGAATTTCTACTGGTATTTGAAAAGGAAAGTCAGTCAAGAGAAGTTTGAGAGTGAGAATGGGATGTTAGTAATAGATAACATGGAAATGGTGGTTAAAATGATAAGTATCTTGCCTTCTTCACTAGTGAGGATACAAAAACATTCCAGTAATAACTGGAGACAGGAATTCAGTGAAATTACAATCACAGTGAAAGCAGTGATGAACAAACTAATTGAAGTGCAGGCTGACAAGTACCCAGGTCCTGATGGACTCCTTCCTCGGGTCTGAAAAGAGATGGCTAATTAGTTAGCAACTAGTAGTTGCTGATAATTTTCCAAAATTCAGTGGATATTGGAAAGATTCCAACAAACTGGCAAGTAGGAAATATAATCTAAATTAGACAGATATGTAAAATTAAGCAATTCAATGGACGAATCAGATTTTCACATTGTGACAATTCCACAAATAGTGAGGCTTACTTTCCAATGCACTACCTCAGAGTTATGACAAAGGGAGCTGCAACCCATCAGAGAAGTTCAACTGGAGTGATAACTGAAATACAGGGTTTGTCATGATGAAACGTTGGACAGACTGGGCTTATTTCCATTGTGTATAGAAGGGTGAGGTGAAACTTGACTGGTGTGTCACATCTTTACTTGTGTTGACAACATGGACATAGAAGGGCTATCTCCTCTTGTGGCTGAGTTCAGAACTAGGGGGCTGATTAAGAATCTGGGGTTACCCTTTTAGGACAGAGGGAGTGCAACACTGGAACTCCTTGTAACTTGGTGGAACTGGGAATTACTGAATATTTTTAAGTTGAAGGTAGACAAATTCTTACTAGACAAGAAAATCAAAAGATTATGGGTGGTAGATGGCAACGTGGGATTCAAAATCTAAACAAATCAGCCATGATCTTAGTGAATGGCAAAGCAGGCTTGAGAGGCCAAATGGCCTATTTCTTGTAATGAAGGTGTCATACTGAAACATACAAAATTCTGATGGGGTTTGACAGAATCGATGTTGAGCGGATGCTTCCCTTAACTGGAGAATCTTGAACTAGGAAGCATAATTTAAAAATAAGAGGACATTATTTAAAACTGTGATCAGGAGGATCAATCGTCTATGAAATTCTCTATCTCAGAGATCAGTGGAAATTGAGTCATTGAATATATTCAAGGCTACGTTCGGCAAATTACTGATCAGCAAGGGAATCAAGTGGATCTATGGCCATAATCAGATCAGCCATGATCTTATTGAATGGTTGAGTATACTCAATATGCTGAATAGCCTACTCCTGTTCTTAAGTTTTCATATAATTAGAAAAATCACCTGCAATGGCTTCTCTTCCCCACTCCAGAATTGTTACTTCTCATGTTCCCCAAGAATCTTTTGCATATTTGTTTCTCATCTAAATGTTGCCATTCAAATACAGAAGCCTAAACCTATTATCTTCCACATGTATACTGTCAGCTCTATGTCACCTGACCTCTCCACTGCTTCTAAATTGCCAGGCCGCCATCTAGTATTGAGCAGAACATCCACCACCAAAACCATGGGGAAGTAAGACGTCACGAAGTACAGGCCACAAACTGTTTCGCCATCGACTCCACCCCTGTCCTTGGAAACTGTCTTACATCTGTTTATAATGTCAGTGGCATAGCTGATATTCCAAGATGATATTCCAACCACAAGTCCATGCCATAACTAGGACTGCCAATTTCAACTCTCATAATATCACCCATCTCTGATCCACTTCAGCTTATCTGCTGCTGAAACCCTCACCCATGGATTTAATGACCTCGGGGCTTGAGTATTCTAATCAACTGCCAGATAATCTGCCATTGTCTCCTTTCCACAAATTTAAGAACATCCAATCCTGCTACTCATTCACCTAGCATCCTCATGTTCATTAACCTACACTGGGTCACAAATTGCCTCTATTTCAAATTTCTGATCTTTTGTTTCCAATTTTCACAAAGGCCAGACCCACGACTTTCCAAGATTTCTGAGCTTCTAAAGCCAGACTCCTGAACATTCCCAATTTTAATTACTCCAATGCTTTCAGCAACCAAATCCCCAAGATCTGGAGTTTCCTCCAAAGACATCGCTACCTCTCTTCCCCTCCTTTAATATACTACTTGAAAGCTACACTTTTGAACAAGATTTTTGACCATGTGCTTTAATCGCTGTGGCCCAAAGAAAGGTTAAAATGAAGTAAAATTTATGTAACAAAATTTAAAAATGACATTCTCAATGTTATTTAAATATTATGTTGCTTCAATAAGTACCTTGTTACCAGCTCCTCCAACCCTTATTACTTCATCAGCGTTCATCGCATCGATGCAGTCATTTACCAGCCTACTGCTGTGGGAACGAGTTGTAATGATGATATGTTTCCCTTCTGGCACTTCCTTCAATTGAATTCCAAACACTCCAAGATTCAGAACACCCCAAATGGTCCGACCAAGAACAGCACCAGCTCCAGCCTGAAAGAAAATTATGCTTTCAAAAGTAATACATTACACACAAAATGAGCATTTTTCTTCTGGCATATAATTTGCTTTCTGAAATTAATTTTCACTCATTTCACATTCTGATCATTTACTATGCTGAATGTAAGTAACTCAAGAAGCAATTTTCTCCAGTTTTTCCTTGAACCAGTATGTGCTGAAAAGAAAGCTGAGTGGACAAAAACTGCTTCAAAAAGACCCATGTAAACTTTATTTCTTCAGACTTGAGGAAGCAAACGTATGAGTCACTGCTTGTGTGTTACACACAATAGCACACTTTTAGGTTTGTCAAAGGTTTAACATGATTTTTGATGATGTTTTGTCAGTTCTTTATATCAATATCTGAAAATAAATTGGTCTTGGGCTTCCACCAACAGATAAAAAAATGCTTTAAATCAGACTTGGACCACTGGTTCTTTATTCCTCTCTATTCATCAGCACAACTAGGACTAGGAGCATAAATCAGCTGTAAAATTAAGCTAATGCTTCAAATCAAACAGAGAAGATGCTGGAAACACTCAACAGGTCAGTGAGCATCCATGCAACGAGAATCAAAGTTAATGACTCAACTTGATAAACTTTCAAAATGAGTTTGTTATGAAATTGCCTCAGCAACTTTAATAATTTATGAGCAGCTACGTTCAAGTGAAAAGATTGTGAATGGCAGGAGTGAAAAAAGGTGGCAAACACATTAGTAGATACTGATGCCAATAAGTCACTATCTATGATGGAAAAAAGAGTACTAAATTGCATTCAATAACATTCAATCACATTGCTCTACTATTGAGATGATCAGTTTGCTCGGCAAGAGCCTTCAAAAATAGTGGGCGGCACAGTGGCTAGCACTGCTGCCTCACAGCACCAGAGACCCGGGTTCAGTTCCCGGCTCAGGCGACTCTGTGTGGAGTTTGCACATTCTCCCCGTGTCTGCGTGGGTTTGCTCCGGTTTCCTCCCACAATCCAAAAATGTACAGGTTAGGTGAATTGGCCATGCTAAATTGTCCGTAGCGTTAGGTGTAGGGGAATGGGTCTGGGTGGGTTGCGTGTCGGTGTGGACTTGTTGGGCCGAAGGGCTTGTTTCCATACTGTAAGTAAGCTAATCTAAAACAGCTGGATTTGAAAAAAAAAGTTAACTTTTTAAAGATCATACCTGATAATTGTAATATGGCTGATTGATTACACCAGCTATTGCTTTACCATCATAAGCAATTCCAATAAGCACAGTCACATGATCCAAGAGGCCTGCAAATTAAAACATTCAATTAGTTTAAGCCTAAAATCAAAAGAGAATTCAGCTGCTCAATGAAAGAGATACCTGTTCATGTTAGCCAAGAGCTCTTGGAACATTCACCATGGAACAAAATAGAATTTTTTTAAAAAGTTAATTCAAGTGGTAACTTGAAACAAAATCAAACCCAAAGTGTGTTTCAGCAAATCTGAATTCATCATGAAAGCAAATACTAACTAATTTAATTATGATATAAGAAAAGAAATATCCTAATAGATAAGACTGCTGGCCTTTCTCTACCCCAAATTGAAAAATAGAACATTTAGTATTTGCAGTCAACATATATTGTACAAGAGATAGAAGAAACACGGTGACATTTTATGGCACCCAAAAGCCAAAAAACTTTCCCTCAGGTGGAGCGTAGTCTGGATAAAACATCCAAGTGTTCATTAATGTTGGTCCATCCACTTCAAGTGGTTTACAGTCTAATAATTTCCTTGGTTTTACATTTCTCTTTCTGTTTGATAACATCATGAAAAATACAAAAGATGAACCCAGATGATACTAAAACGAGCACATGCTTACCTTCGGTGTATTCCTTTGTGCCATCAAGTGGATCGACCCAAACCACGATCTGAGAAAGCATATCAAATTATTCTGTTAGATAAGCGTTCTTCTAGATACAGAAATACACAAACTAACAACACAGCTGTTATTTCTGCTATTTTTCCAGTGCCACTTATATGCACATATGGAATATACACGATAATCCTAATTTCTATTCTGCAACAGATAGTGCTCAATCACACTGTAACCACTTTCATTGTATGGCACTGCATCTATGAGGCCTGCCCAATTTTGACTTTCACCTAAGACACAATGAGCAAAAGAAGTTCACATCCTCACTTGCTACTACTAACACTACTCCATACTCCTTTGCAAGAGAAAGCAGAGAATTCCAGGGACAGAGAAAAACAAAATCTGGCAGACAACCACCAGATTTGATGGAAGTGACCCCAGCAGAGGAATTATTGGGGTCGGTAACACCATCCAAGCAGAGTAGGGTGACTGATGCCATTAATACTCACTTATGTTCCAAAACCACTTCAGCTTGTTTCAACTTATTGACAGTAAAATTAAATGTTTCCATATCCTTGCCAACATTACTAAATCTGTACAGCAGTTGGCACATTGAGTAGGTTAACGGTCCTTGAGCAAAATCTGACAGCACAAGTAAACACAATATAAACAGAGGCGCCATCCTCAGCTTCTGCTCAGTGGAACAAATCCAGGGTCCATCCACAAGAACTGGAATACATGAAGTACAGAAACAATCATGTGCAGTGTTGTAATTCCTATCAGAGGACAGAAGAATCCAACTGCTTCATCTATGGGACTCTCAACACTACAATATATCCTGGACTGTGTGGACACATCCAGGGATATTGCAACAGGGTCCCCACTGCAATTGGCTGCTATATCTGATCCATGCAGATTGAATGAGTGAAACAATCAGAGATTGCAATTTAAATTCAAGTATTATTATCCAAGTATTGGAATTTTCTATTTAGGACATGGGAGATCACATTTTTCCCTTCCTTTGATCACGTGCCTTAGATCTTCAATCAGAATGCCACTCAGAGCTGAGGCAATCTGTCAATGTCACTCCACAGCCACCTTTACAGGAATCTTTCAAACTGAATACAAACATTTCACTTCCAATAAATACTTAATCCTTGTGCCAGTTTTCAAAACCAGATCTATGTACAATATTCAGAAATTAAAACAGAGTCTTAAGCCAAGGCAAGAAACTAATGTTTCTTCTTATATATCATTCACATTTTCTTAAATTAGTTACATTTCACCTCATCTTCCTTGATGTGGCTGTACTGAGTTGGACAGGAATACTTCAACACCTCTTCTGATTGACCAGCTTCAATTAAACCTTCATCTACATCTTGGGATGGCAATTCCTAAAATAAAAATGATGGAATTAACAAAAATATCCCTTCAAGAAACTTGCACCATCATTCATTTGCATGGATACCAGTGTCACTGTTAATGCACCAAAGATCCAGGGGCTTAGAAACCCATTCACAATGTTAGTAAGAGCATACTTTAAGTTTGGAGTTCTTTTCAGAGACTGTTCATCAGGTTGCTTTGCGGGATGAAAAGATTGCTTGTAAGAGGAGTCAGGATTTCAACTCATTAGAGTTCAGAAGAATGAGAGGTGATCTCACTAAAACATACAAAATTCTGACAGGACTTGAAAAGTGAGTTGCTGAAAGGATACTTCCTCTGTAAGGGGTATCTAAAACTAGAGTGCATCACTTCAAAGAAAGAGTCAGTCACGTAAAACAGAGAAGGTATTCTTTTCCTCTGAGAAGGTATGGAATCTACCTCTGGAAAGTTGAGGAGGTTGGATCATTAAATATATTGAAGGCAGAGGTACATATTTTGTTTGAACGATAGGCTATTCAAGTACTATGGGAAACAAAGTGGAATTGAAGCCAAGATTAGATCAACCATGATCATATAGAATGACTGAGTAAACATGATTGATGGATTTATTTATTTATTGTCACTTGTACCGAAATTCAGTGAAAATCTTTGTTTATGAGCAGTACAGGCCGATCATAGCAAGCATTGATGTACAGAACAAAAGATTTAGACAGAGGCATACAGGTAACATTGCACAAGGCATACAAGGGGTGGTGCTCCAGTGTTGAGTGTTATCATGGAGGAGGTGCGGTTACTTATCTTCACTGATTCCAGTCTGTTGACCCAGTTGCAGACAGCAGAGCTGAGACCAAGGTCAGAGTTTTGAGATCAGCCTGGAGGTGATAATGGTGGTGAAGGCAAAGCTGTTGTCAATTAGCAGGAGTTTGATGTAAGTGTCTTTGATAATGCTCCAGTGCAGAGCTAGGGATATGGCATCCGCTGTGAACCTGTTACATCAGTAAGCAACTTGCAGGGGATCAAGGCAGGCTGGGAGGCTCGAGTTGATGTGGGCCATTACCAGCCTCTCAAAGCACTTCGTGATTATGGAGGTCAGGACCACTGGGCAGTAGTCATTAAGGTACACTGTATGTGCTTTCTTAGGCATGGAGATGACAGTAATGTTCATAAAGCAGGCTGGGACAACGGCTTGTCGGAGGGATAGGTTGAAGATGCCAGTGAATACCTCCACCAGTCGGTCGGCACAGGATCCAAGTGCTTGACTTGGGACACCATCCGGGCCTGTCACTTTCCTTGGGTTGACCCCCAGGAAGACCGATCTGATGTTCACAGCAGCGACAGAGGGAACAGGCATATACAGAGCTGTTGGGGCAGGCGTCACCACACCGCTGGCATTCTGCCCAAACTGAGCACAGAAAGCATTGAGCACATCAGGGAGGGATGGGTCTTATCTGCTATCTTGCTCTGCTTCGTTTTGGATCCTATAATGTTGTTTTGGCCTTGCCATAGGTGTGACAGGAGTCTGTTTGGTAGATATAGGCCTCAAACATGGTCCGGAACTGGCTCTGAACACCCCTGATGGTTTTGCGGAGATCACACCTGGATTTCCTATATTGATCTGGATCATCTGACTTGAATGCTGCAGATCTGGCCTCCAGTAGGGAGTGGATTTCCAGGTTCATCCAAGGTTTATGGCTGAGGAACACTCAGATTGACTTATAGAGATATACAGCACGGAAACAGACCCTTCGGTCCAACTCGTCCATGCAAATTTCCCAACCCAATCAAGTCCCACCTGCCAGCACCAAGCCCATAGCCATCCAAACCATTCCTTCGTCATCTACCCATCCAGAGACCTTTTAAATGTTGCAATTGTACTAACCTCCACCATTTCCTCTAGCAGCTCATTCCATATAGGTACCACCCTCTGTGTGAAAAAGTTGCCCCTCAGGTCTCTTTTATAATCTTTCCCCTCTCACCCTAAATCTATGCCCTCTAGTTCTGGACTCCCCTATCCCAAAGGAAAAGACCTTATCTATTTATTCTATCCATGACCCTCATGATTTTATAAACCTCTGGAAGGTCTCCACTCAGCCTCAGACGCTCCAGGGAAAACAGCCCTAGCCTATTCAACCTCTCCCTATAGCTCAAATCCTCCAATTCTGGTGACATTCTTGTTAATCTTTTCTGAACCCTTTCAAGTTTCACAACATCTTTCCAATAGGAAGGAGACCAGAATTGCACGCAATATTCCAAAAGTGACCTAACCAATGCCCTATACGGCCGCAACATGACCTCCCAACTCCTGTACTCTATACTCTGACCAATAAAGGAAAGCATACCAAATGCCTTCTTCACTATCCTATTTACCTGTTACTCCACTTATAAGGAGCTATGAACCTGTATTCTAAGGTCTCTTTATTCAGCAACACTCCCTAGGACCTTACCATTAAATGTAAAAGTCCTGCTAAGATTTGCTTTCCCAAAATGCAGCACCTCGCATTTATCTAAAGCAAACACCATCTGCCACTCCTCAACCCAATAGCCCATCTCATCAAGATCCTGTTGTAACCAGAGGTAACCTTCTTTGCTGTCCACTACACCTCCAATTTTGGCGTCATCTGGAAACTTACTAACTATACCTCTTAAGCTCACATCCAAATCATTTATATAAATGAAGAAAAGTAGTGGACCCAGCACCAATCCTTGTAGGACTCCACTGGTCACAGACCTTCAATCTGAAAAACAGTACCATCCTCTGTCTTCTACCTTCAAGCCAGTTCTGTATCCAAGTGGCTAGTTCTCCCTTATTCCATGAGATCTAACCTACCTCCCATGGGGAATCTTGTTGAACGCCTTACCGAAGTCCAATGTATGCAGTCTTCCATGCATGTGCTATTGATGTCCGTGATGGTGTTGGTGTACTCATCTTAGTTTTCTCCTTAGTACTTGAACACAGTCCATTCCTCCAACGTCAAGCAATCCTAGAAACAGTCTTCCACTACTTTGGACCAGAATTCCTTTTGTGAAGGGTGCTCCCGTTTCAGCTTCTGCTTGTAAGCTGGAGTATGAACACAGCACTGTGATCTGATTTTCTGAAGTGTGGGCAGGGGATAAAAGTGGCAGGTGTCTTTGAAGGTTGCGTGGCAATGATCCAGAATGTTTGAGTCTCTGGTGGGGCAAGAAATGTGTTGGTGGTACTTTGGCAGCACCCTCTTGAGGAGTCATATGACCTACTCATTCTCTTATTTCCTCACTACATACGTTTCTTCCATTGATCTTGTATGAATATATCTTTCACTGGAATGGATGTGCAAGGGAGTTGGGATGGAAACAAATAAAAGGTCAACAATATCTACTTAACCTCTCAAGACTCAGTAGTTAGCACTGTTGCCTCACAGTGCCAGGGACCCGAGTTCAATTCCCGCCTCGGGCAACTGTCTGTGTGGAGTTTGCACGTTCTCCCTGTGTCTGCGTAGGTTTCCTCTGAGTGGTCTGGTTTCCTCCCACAGTCCAAAGATGTGCAGGTTAGGTGAATTGGCCACGCTAAATTGCCCGTGGTGTTATGTGCATTAGTCAGGGGTAAATGTAGGGGAATGGGTCTGGGTGGGTTGCTCTTCGAAAGGTTGGTGTGGACTTATTGGGCCGAAGGGCCTGTTTCCACACTGTAGGGAATCTATCTATCTATAAAAAAAAGTTACTCAAAAGAAAGGCAAATAATATGCCATCTTTTCTTATCAAAACAATCTAAAATTTGCGACAAGAAACTACACTAAAAGAAAATCTATAGAACAAAATATTGATTTAAACATTTATTGATATTGTAATTCCTTACCTCCTCTCCAATTATAGTTAGATTGGGGAATTTACGGGCCAATGATGAACAGATGCTTATCTGCACCAATCGATCAGCTTTTGTTTGTAGATCATTGGCTCCAGTCTATGTTAGAAATATGAAAAAAATTGAAATGTAAACAAATGTCTCTAGAATTCTGAAGAACAGTCAGACTGGATGCGAAATATTAATTTTGTTTCTCTTTACACAGATGCTGCCTGACTTGCTGAGTTTCTCCAGCATTTTCTGTGTTACTTGTAATATGTTCCATGACAGCTAGTCCCTATACAAGTTCACAATCTACACCATGTTATTGGGACAGGGCAGTATGTGTAAGGGTTATTAACTTGAACCAAAGAAATTAAACTGAATTAGCCAAATTTTCATAACTCATTTCTCCTCTCCCCAGCAATTCTTTCCCTGTTGCCCTGCATTTTCCTAATTAAATATATATCCAATTTCTATTTTGGAAGGTCACATTGAATTTGCTTCTACTAATCATTAAGGCAGTATTCCTAATTATAACAGCTCCCTCCTTTAAAATTTTGTTCCAGCTCCCTTCTGGTTCTTCTGCCATTTAGTTTAAATCTATGATTTAGCTGCCTGCTCGTTGACAGTTTCTTCTTACTTACTCTGGCAAAACCTTTATAAATTATTTGTGAGATCTCAGTTAGAGAAGTGTCTCCAGCACTGGGTGACAAGGGCTCAGAGCTACATCAAAGCCTTGGAAAGGGCGCAAAGAAAGTTTACAAAAATTATGCAAAAACACGAAGGACGACATTTATGTTGAGAGCAAACAGATGATGTGGAACAAAGGGAAGATTTCTCAATAGGTGCTCCAAATTATTCCAATATATATATGGGACTCTTGTGGTACAATGGTTATGTTCCTACCTCTGGATTAAGAGACCTGGGTTAAAGTCCCACTTGCTCTCAAGCAATGTGATTGCAACCCTTAACAGGCTGAATAGAAAAAAATACACTTATGTTTGCAGCATCAAATGAGGTCAATTATTGGTATTTTAAAAATTTAGAGGACATACTTCCCTCATGGACTTTTTTCTCACTTTTCAATGATAACAAATTAAATTACCACTAATATTTCACATGCAAACTATTTTGATGTTATTATAAGCTATGGCCTCAATGTGACTCTATGGACCAAGATTTGAAGTCAGTCTCTCTCTAGCAAGAATCTTACAGATAACCATTTGGTAACTGAATTTTCAAAACTTGCCAGATGACCAACATTTGTAAATCTCTCATGAGAAATAATATACAAAGAAATGAAAGCCAGACATAGAATTGACCGATTTTCCATACTGCAAACTTGGTGTCATGCATTATAGGATGCATTTTCAACCCCCAAAAAAACTTTATTCCACAAGAAAAGCTGCAAGCACCGGAACAAAAGAAAAATAAGATTTTTAAAAATACTCTCAAATTCATTCACATGGAAAACAATTTTCCAAAGTGACAAGTGCAACGTGTTTGAAACAGCCTTGGCTGCTACACTTACGCAAAGAAATAAAAAATAAAGTGTCAAGAAAATCAATCCAATACCAAAAGAGAAAATGCTGGACAATCTCAGCAGGTCTGGCAGCATCTGTAAGGAGAGAAAAGAGCTGACGTTTCCAGTCTAACTGACCCTTTGTCAAAGCTCTGTCAGAGAGAAGAGCAGTACTTCTTCAGGGTAGGTATTCCTGCAAGAGAGGTGGCAGTGGGTTAAACACTGGATAAAAACTGCGGATGCTGGAATCTGAAACCAAAAGAGAAAATGCAGCTTTGACAAAGGGTCAGTTAGACTCGAAACGTCAGCTCTTTTCTCTCCTTCCAGATGCTGCCAGACCTGCTGAGATTTTCCAGCATTTTCTCTTTTGATTTCAGATTCCAGCATCTGCAGTAATTTGCTTTTAAATCAATCCAATGACAGACAGTATGCAAATATTATATAATTCTACACTTTGTCGTTGGATAACTATGCAAAGATTTATAAATTACTACGAACTTTAGATATGCAATACATTATGAAGTAAAGCATGTAACTGTACAAAAAAATCAAAGATTTGGTTATGTATTTTTATGGCAGTTGTAGAACTGGTAGACAGCATTACATAATGGATATCTCCCCAAGCTATACAATTCAAAACATCTTAAAATTATTCTTACAAGCCAGAAAGTCCCAGGTATTGATTACTTTGATTGCACCGAGTTGCTGATCTCAGTCAGGGCAGCATCTCAGGAGCTACAACTAGACTCAGCAGCACTCATTGCAGGAAAATTCAAAGTCTGTGGACATCAGGTAGGAAGGCTGGGTTCCTCTGTTATGTCCTCCATAGTTGGTTAACCTGCTTCCAACCACAGTTCAGGCTCACGCAGAATGGGCACTAGACAGAAAAACACATCAGTGTCTCTAGAACTGTATCCTAAAAGGAGTGAAGGCCTTCAGGAAAACAAGACATAATTCAAAAATAAATGTGGAGACCGAGGCAATTATGCACGAGTGTTTTTTCTCCCATGTTTTTCTCCTTTATCAGCAAAACACAAGGTGACTGGATATATAGTAATTCACTCCAGAATGCTTGTCACTACATATATTCACAGCATGTAATCGTGCATGTCAAAGGTCAGAGCAAGGTCTAACTTGGAAAAAACAAGTTTTTTGTTTAATTCTGTTAAATTACCGGTTTAAAAAACTAAGCTGCATCAAATCAAGGGCGATCAATTGCATTAGACACCACTCAACATTGCTTTACTTGTTTTGCTAAGAACCAGTTAAGGATTTTTACACAAAGTGAGAGGCTGTGTGAAATGTAAATGAGGGGTTAATGTAAATGCAAGTTAGATTTAACGCCACTCCAGACACAATCGGAATATCTGATGTGATAACAGTAAGTATGGCAGGAACAGATTGTAAAAGAAACCTGTCCAAAAGTACAATAGAGATAAGAGAGAGAGAAAAAAATGAAGCATTGCGGATATGCACGCAACTGAACTTTCTCCAGTTGGGAAATGAAAGTTGTTGCTGAAATCTGTAACTGCCCTGATCAACAGTTGCTGAGAATGGGACATTTCTCCCTGAGCAGAAAGTTCAGTTGAACAAGTACAACATCAGAGTGCGGGCCTGTCCTTGCACAAACCCACCTTCTCCACAATGCCCAGGTCTCCTCCACTCATCACCTGCTGGACTATGGTCTGCGCCTTCTCCGCAATGGAAAAGGTCGATGCCATAAGCCGCATCAGAAAAGCCGGACTCGCGGACGACATGGTTTGCGGCAGAGCAACGAGAAAATAAATTGCACAATCGAGGGAAAGATACCACCCAGCGGCTGCAAGAAGATCGAGGAAGCGGCCAAGTGCGCAGCCGAGCCGCCTGTCAGTCCGGGGCTGCGCGCATGCCCTAATATAACCAGCAACCACTCACATCGACAACTCCCCTGAAACATAAAACAAAAGTGGGGCCACCCCTTCTTACTGTTTGTAAAGTGTAACTGCGGGTGATCCAAACACGAGAAATTGCTTTGCATTAATGTCACCAGAACATCGTGTCCTCTTTCTTGCTCTTGTCCATAATAATATTTATTCTGAGACAATTTACAATATGCATACAATGGGGTGATCTGTTGTTGCAACAAACATTGCTTTGGAATGTGAAAATGTGATGGTCTGCATACAGGTCGTTCTCCTATAACGCCCGCTAGCATTCCAGCGAAATTTCACCTCATAGAAAATCGCTTAATATAAATAACGGGGTCTATGGGATAAATGGGGTCCGGGCAGACCAGCAAAAAAATATCACTTACAATCACTCAAAAGTCTGCCAAAACCCTAACGCAAAGTTTGGCAAAGCCTGAGTGAACATTTAAATCATTTTTATTAATAAAAGAAAAGTAAATTTAACACTACATTGAAAAAAGTTATTGTTAATGCTGGGACAGAGGGACATCATCTTCAGGATCAGTTGTGATAATTCATATAATCCCCAGGGGAAATAGACTCTTCACCCACACTGACCCTCCAAAGGGATCCATTCTCCTACATTCACCACTGGTAATACGCCTAACCTACACATCTGTGAACACTATGGGCAACTTAGCTTGGCAAATTCACCTAACCCATATCTTTGCATTGTGGGAGGAAACCGGAGCACCTGGAGGAAACCTATGCAGACACAGTAAGAATGTACAAACTGCACACAGACAGTTGCACAGGGCTGGAATGGAACCCAGGTGCCTGGCACTGTGAGGCAGCAATGCTAACCACTTAGGTACCATGCTACCCCAGATGGGTGTGATTGATTGTCTCCTGACTGTTTCTCAGGGGGTTGATTTAGATTGTGCGATATGCAAATATAAGAACAAATTAGAAAGGCAAATGGTATGCATAAGAATAATGCAGTCCTGCAGGAATTCTACAAGGCTTGTACAGGAATTACACAAGAATACTTTCAGAGGCAGAGCAATGAACATTCATTCGTTTAATTTTTGAGATGAAGCTGCTCAATGTGGTGTACCTCTCACATGCTCTGGTGACAGATGACATCAGCACATGCGCAGAACAAAGTGTGCAAAACAATCACTACTGAAATCGCACTATGGTGAACAGGTAAGCATTCTTGAAAATACCGCTCACTAATTCTTCAGCGACGTAACAGCCAAATCACAATGTCAAAATACGCTTTATACGAAAACTACCCATATTAAAAAAACACACATAACCGTTTCTCTTGCCCTGTCCACAATCAAAATAAGTATGGAATCCTTATTTTCTGAAATTCTGCAGCCTTCCTTGTAAATTCCTAATTTTAAAAGCAATTCTTACTCCTTGCAATTCAGTTTTCAAAGACACAAAAATAAAAGGACACTGTTCATACAAGTCAAAAACTGTTATTACATGGTCTCAGCAGGGTTTTTGCAGACAAATCATTTTGTCTGGTGGGTAAGTAAAGTACAGGGGACAACAATCTTAAAATTAGAACCAGACCATTTATGAATGAATTTAGGAAGCAGTTACATAAAGATGCTGTGGAAGCTGGGTCAATTTGAAGTCTAAGATCAACAGTTTTTTGAATCAGGGTATCAAGGGATGCAGAGAAAGTGGTGGCAAGAATCAGATATGAACTAATATGTTGCATAGCCATAGCCTGTTCTCTCATTAAAGATAATCTGGGGGCTACCTGCTCTCATACAAGAGAAGAGAGGCTGAGAAGGAGGGTCCTTCATAGTAACCTCACACAGGTGATGAGAATTGAACCCATACTGTTGGCAACATACTACTCTGTAAACCAACAATCCAGCCAACTGAGCTAAACCAATTCCTATGGCTTAACATACTGGTAGAATATACTTGAGGAGCTGAGTAACCTATTTTTGCTTCCACAAATAACTAAGTCACAAGGAAAATCCTTATGGTCCATCAAATAGAAAGTGTCCATTAAAATCACTTTCCTGTATTTGGTATTGTTGCTAACTAATCATATAAGGTTGACCTGAAGAATCCAGGAAATTTAAAAAGATTTATAATCTTCACCAAGGAAAAGATTTGCAAGGATATTGCCAGGATTGGATAGTTTTAGCTGTAGGGAGAGGCAATTGGCTGGGGCTATTTTCCCTGGAGAATCAAAGGCTGAGGGGTAAACTTATAAGAGGTTTATAAAATCATGGATAGGGTAAATAGACAAGGTCTTTTCCCCAGTGAAGGAGAGTCCAAAACTAGAAGGCAAAGGTTTAAGGTGGGAGGGGAATAATTTAAACAGGGCCTAAAGGACAACTTCTTCACACAGAAGGTGGTGTATTTATGGAGTGAGTTGCCACAGGAAGTGGTGGAGGCTGATTCAATAAAACGATTTAAAAGACATGTGGATGGGTGTATGAATAGGACGGGCCAAATGCTGGCAAATGCAACTAGATTTATAGAGGATATCTGGTTGGTATGGTCAAGTTGTTTCCGTGCTGTACATCTCTATGACTCTATCTGGATGCTGCTTTCGAAGAGAAATATCAAGGAAATCATTCTTATAAAGTACATGAATGAGATTAAAAAGTATCAGAGAAAGGGAAAAGTTGTTTGAAAGACAATTGCAAAATTTAATTGGTCATGATGAGTTTGTTCATTTTCCATAGAAAGGGATATGCTAGGGTGAACATGGCAATTGGAACTGATCAGACAATATTGTTTAATCTGTATTCCTGATAATAAACATGCCTTGAATGAAACAAAAACAGAAATGGCTGGAAAAGCTCAGCAGGTCTGGCAGCATCTATGGAGAGAATTAAAGTTAATGTTTCAGGTTGAGTGACTCTTTCTTAGAACTGATGGTAGCTAGGAAATGTTGGTTTACATGGAGAAGATAGGGTTGGGTGAGCTGGTAAGGAGTAAATTCTAGGTTGGGATAAAGCCCAAAGAGAAAGAAGTACAATTGGACAGACTACAGAGTGGATAACGATCTTGTTAGGAGGGTAAATAGCTATTACTGGGGACTGTTAGTAGCGAACTATAGGTTGTGTGCAATGGCAGATGATGTGACAATAAGGCCTGGTGTGTTGGGGTTAGGGTAAAGACATGGGGCAGTTCAAGCCTTAAAGTTACTGTACTTGTTGAGTCCAGAAGGTTACAGGGTCGCAAGCGAAAAATTTGGTGTTCTTCCAACTTGCATTGAGCTTCACTGGAACACTACAGCAAACCTGAGACAGAGACGTTGGCCAGGGAACACAATGGTGTATTGAAGTGGCAGGCAGGTGGAGGCTCAGGGCCTTTTTTTGCAGGCAGAATTAGGTGTTCTGCAAAGCAGTCACCCAGTTCAAACTTTGTTTCCCCAATGTAGAGGAGACCACATTGTGAGCAGCAAATGCAATAGACTAGATTATGCAGTGCATTTAAAGCACTGCTCCACCTTGAAGGTGTGTTTGGGTCCTTGGATGCTGAGGAGGGAGGAGGTAAATGGATAGAAATTACACCATCTATAATTTCTGTTTTTGTTTCTGCTTTCCAGCATTCGCAGTTCTTTCAGTTTTTATGCCTTGAATGAACCTGAAATAAAGTTGGTACGCATGATGTGGAAGGGACGGTGTTGGACAGACTGGGCAAGGTGATGAAGGGGCAACGCTTCAAAAGCTTGTGATTTCAAATAAATGTGCTGGACTGTAAGCCAGTGTCATCTGACTTATGACTTTGAAATAAAGTTGATTAAAAATTGTTGCACTGGTTGCTACTTCGAAGATTTGTGACATCTTGCCTGTATAGGCTTGATACTTTTTGGTTTAAAGAGAAAATAAAGAGATTCAGATTTTTCTGTTGGTTTGCAATTAAAAGATTTTCCTTGGTGTGTCCTGAACTGACAGCTGTTGGATACTCAGCTGGACGGTAGAGGGTGTTGCTGAGCGCCCGGAGGGAGGTGGGGGGGGGGGGAAGGAGGCAGGCTGCGGCTTTTGGGACGCGCGTTCTGAGCCTCGGTGGCCGCCGTTGCCGCTGGTGTGGGAGCCGCTGGGTCCTGGTGCCCGCCGGCCGCAGTGTCCGCCATGATTGTGATGCTCAGAGCCCGCCGCGGCTGCTCACTAACCGGGAAACTGCGGGACGCCGCCGTCCGCTACCGGCAGTCGGTCACCAGCTGGAATTCGAGCGCGAGCAGCAACAAATACCGGGAGACGGTGCTGCTGCCCCGCACCGACTTCCCCATGAGACCGAGCGGCCAGGAGCTGCTGGAAAAGGAGCTGCAGATCCAGAGGGTAGGGAGAGGGAGGGGGTGTGTGGGAGTGGGGCAGGGTCCAGGACAGGGTCAGTCAGGACTGGGGTGGACTGGGGAGGGGAACAGTGTCCAGGATAGTGCTGATTGGTCAGTCAGGCTGGCAGCAAGGGCTTCACTCTGCAAAGTGCCAGAGCCCCACAGCACTCAGCCCCCAACCAGGCTGTTGACTTGGTCCCAGAGGTTTAGCCACGCCAAAAGGGGGGTGAGTGTGTCACTGGTCTGTGTCTGCTGTGGGCAGGTTGGAAAGCAGAGTCTTCTCCCTTTGCAACAGTTGGGGCAGAGATGGGGAGGCATTCCCTCTCGCAGTGGGGGCACTGCCCTTTAGTAAATTCAAGGACGAGATAAACTGATGTTTAATCAGCAAGGGGATCAAGAGTAACAGGGAAAAGGCAGGAAATAGAGTTGAGGGATTATCATGACCTCATGGCGTGGCACAGCAGACTTGATGGGTTGACTAGCTCCTATTTCTTATGATTTTGTTCCGTTTGATGACAAATTTTCATTGCTGACTGAGATGGTCCTCCATGAAGTCTCACTGCTTTATGTGCATCAGGCTACCAATCTACTTCATCAGCGTGGTGCCCTTGTTGTACCACATATTTCCCTGGTGTCCCTCTTCAGAGCTAGGATCGTCTGCAGCATCCAACTGTCAAAAAGTGCGGTGCTGGAAAAGCATAGCGGGTCAGGCAGCATCTGAGGAGCAGGAGAGTCCACGTTTCAAGCATAAGCTTTTCATTCCCCAACATTCCTGATAAAGAGCTTATGCTCGAAACATCGCCTCTCCTGCTCCTCGGATGCTGCCTGACCCGCTGTGCTTTTCCAACACGACACTTTTTGACTCTGATCTCCAGACTCTGCAGTCCTCACTTTCTCCAAGCACCCAACTGACCACATATCATTCACTTAGAAGGCTGTTATTCCTAGCTATGTCAGATTCGAACTTTAGTTCATCTGTTGAAGTGGGGTACTAGTGTATAGCTACTACTGTTGTGCATTGCCTATTGTTTGACTGCATAAGTGAGAGCTGTGGACACTGAATCACAGAACTGACACAACAGCGAAGGAGGCTATTTGGTTACAATGTCTGCATGACATCTGGTGCCATTCTCCTTCCTTCTCCCTGTAACAATGTGCATTCTTCTTTTTCCAACTAAAGTCCAATTCCCTTGTGAATCCTCCCATTGAGCATTTGAGTGTGCCTTGATCACTCATTCTCAGTTAGTGCATTCTAGACCATAACCAGTGTGAAAAAGATTTTCTTCAATTTCTATTCCTATGGATATAGGAATTGTAATGGAAATACAGAGTTAGGACTGAATTACAGGGGGTCCCTGATCTATAAACCGACTTATGAATGTGACCTCATGCAGGGGTGTAATTTTAATGATCTGACTTGAATACTTCCTGTACTTTACGCATGGCACTTCTTTATTGTTGTGCATTGAGTACTGACTTGCATACAAATTGACTTGTGAACAGACTTCAGAAGGGAACCCTTTAATAAATGGGAGACTGCCCATATGTTGATAGTTGTTTCGTGCCTTTTAAATCATTTCTCACAAGGAACACATTTGATTTATTCCTGCATGCCATACATTGAAGAATTGATGAAGTAATAGAGAATTTTTTCCTTCATGTTTATCTTTCTTATAAGCACTTATTCATTGGTTGCCTTTGAGTTTATATGTGTAGTCAATTGTAAAGATTTTGAAAGTCATTGAAATCTTGACATTTCTTGTTTTCATAGGAATGTGGGTTTTCAGAATTATATTCATGGCAAAGAAACCGGAAAGGAAAAGAATTTTGTCTTCACGATGGCCCACCTTATGCTAATGGTGACCCTCATGTTGGTCATGCCTTAAATAAAGTAGGTCATTTTCTCTTCAATGCTCAATAAACATATACATTTTTTGCAGTTTTCCTTGTATTAAGGTACTTCGTATTCTGTGTGAGATTTACAAATCATAATTTGATAATGTGTTGTGCTTGGAATAATTATTTTTAAGAGATAAAGTATATATTTATGTAAGTGATATAATATTATTCCATAACTTGTCATTATTTTCTAATTTCCCTAACTGCAGATATTGAAGGATATCATTAATAGGTTTCAGCTGATGAGAGGCTCCAGAGTTCACTTTGTACCAGGCTGGGATTGTCATGGGTTGCCTATTGAACTTAGAGCATTGGCAGAATGTGGTGAAGAAGCTAAAACACTTTTTCCTATCGAGATCAGACAAAAAGGTACACTTTTTCCATGCCATCAACATTAGTTAATTCAAATATCTGAAGATGTTCTCTCCCTATTTACCAACATTGCAAATAATTACAGCTGAACCTTTTTTGAAATAGTTTGAAGTCAGTAACTAAGCTGTAAAAATAACTTCAACTGTCCAGCTTTAGCAGTAGTACATGTGATTTTTATTTCTTAATTGCAGATTGTGTCTTGGAGGGTATTTTATTCTTGCACATTTCTAATGTATAGATTTTTGCATTGTTGGTTTGAACATTTGTTAAATGCAAAAGCCATTTGTTTTGTTAATTACATGTGATAACAGAGAAGAAAACAGAAGGAGTGCGAAAGTTCTAACTTGCCTATGCTTCAGTTTTTGTTAGGTTTTTTCTTAGGTTTTGTTATCCTCCTCATGCTATTGAATCTTCTCTGGTGTCATTCGACAGTTACGGCAGGTCATCTGATATTTCCCCCCCCCATATAAAACATGAATGTTATTTTTGGCTAGCTATTTCACCAGTGGTAGAATCAGAACCAAGCTTAATGCTTTCCATATTAATGTGCATGAACGCGCTTCCAGCCTCGATTTTTCTGAGTCGTGATTAAAAGCATCAGCTTTCCTTTTCATTAGCCCTGAACTCAGTTACGATCTCAATCCTCCAATAAAGTTAGAGAACAGCCAAGATCTTTGTCAGCCTTTTTTTTTAACCGGTTTGCATGGGTTAACAGATTTTAGTTGGCTGTTTAAGGAGTCTGATTGCAGGAATTATTCGTCAGCGGCACAACATAGTGTCAGTAGAGTGTTAAGGCGGTGATATTCTTGAGAAATGTTTGTCAGTTCTGGAACCCTAACTTATGCCTTCAACAGAGATTTATTCTTGAGGAAGTTGGTTTCAATACTAATCCATTGTGATGTTTATGATAATGCAGGAGTTAAAATTTGGGGATGGTGATGGTGTGGAACTGGCCAGACACAGGGAAAATTTGAATGAATGAAAACAGTTATACTGTGATCGTTCCTACACTCCATTTTAAGTTACAAAACTTCTGAGTTAACTTCTCATGAGCATCTTAGGAGTGGGCAATAAATGCAGGTCCACCAGGCAGAACTCACAAAAGAAAACTCAATTAAGTATAAGAGTTTGATGGTAACTATTTTTGAGACAGTATCAAACTCATCACTACAAAATGATACTAACTCTTAAACGACCACAGCAAAAATGCATTTGTACTTTCAGCTTTCAGGAGGTGCTGTTCTCTTTCCCACCTCCTTGCAACCTTGATTAGAACCTTTCCGTATGGTGGAGTGCAGGAGAGTCAACAGACCAAAGTTTCTTGTAACTTAATGTGTTTTATGTCATTTTTGTCTTCTAGCCAAAGACTTTGCAGAAAGAACAATTGAGCGCCAACGAGCAGCGTTCATTCGATGGGGCGTGATGGCTGATTGGGATAAATGTTATTATACGTTTGACAAACAGTATGAAGCTAAACAGTTAGAAGTTTTCCACAAAATGTTTGATGAGGTACTTTATTGTTCTTGTAAGTTTCACGTGTTGTCCAAATCTTGATAATCTGGTAATTTTACTTCTCTTCACCTTAAGGGGTATATTTATCAAGACTACAAACCCGTATTTTGGTCTCCTTCCACAAGGTTTGTCACTTCTTTTCTTTTATTGTTGGTAATTTTGAAGTTTTAGTTATTTTCCACAGAGTATAATGTTTGTTATTTTTTTTCCAACTATCTTTGCAGGACAGCCTTGGCTGAAGCTGAACTTGAATACAATCAGCAGCATGTTAGTCGATCGGCATATGTCAAGTTTCCTCTCGTAAAAGTCCCCTCCAAATTAGCTTCAGCATCAGGTAGAGTGTTTGTCACAAATTTAGTATTGTTCGCTGTAGGAGTTTTGGCTCAGATTCAGCTTGAGGATGCAGCTCATGAAATAACAGTGTATCAAATCTAGGGAAAAATATAGGTAGAATGGAGAGTGGTTGGTGCTTTGTTATGCACTGCCTTTTATATAAAGGAAAATGTATAGATAGGCTATATGTTAAGCATAGGAGAAAGTGAGGACTGCAGATGCTGGGGATCAGAGCTTAAAAATGTGTTGCTGGAAAAGCGCAGCAGGTCAGGCAGCATCAAAGGAGAAGGAGAATCGACGTTTCGGGCATAGCCCTTCAGGAATGAGGATTGTGTGCCAAGCAGGCTAAGGTAAAAGGTAGAGAGGAGGGACTTGGGGAGGGGCGTTGGGAATGCGATAGGTGGAAGGAGGCTAAGGTGAGGGTGATAGGCCGGAGAGGGGGTCTCCGGCCTATCACCCTCACCTTAACCTCCTTCCATCTATCGCATTCCCAATGCCCCTCCCCCAAGTCCCCCCTCCCTACCTTTTATCTTAGCCTGCTTGGCACACCCCCCTCATTCCTGAAGAAGAGCTTATGCCCGAAACGTCGATTCTCCTTCTCCTTTGGTGCTGCCTGACCTGCTGCGCTTTTCCAGCAACACATTTTTATGTATATGTTAAGTATTTCTAATACTGTGAGTGAACAGCCTGACAATACTTCTTTATCTAGGTTGACATTTGAATAGCAAGTGAACAGTTGCTCTCAGCCCTTCAGTAATTATCAGTTACCTTGACAAACTGTACGTCCCACTAGTTAACTTAAGATGAGTGTTAATGGTTCAAATCACTAGTTGATAATTGTTTGGTAGCTGGAAGGATGCTGAAATTCTGCTTTATGTTTGTTGACTTGGAGGACAATAATCAGCCAGGATTCCTCTCTTACTAACTTTGTCAAGCTGAGAAGTGTGTGAGACGTATTAAACATAATCAAAATTGAGTTTGACTGCTTTGAGTTTGCACATAATGAACATAGTGCTGATGCTGTTTCTTATAGTTGAAATTTCGCCTGTTGAGAAAGATTCATAATAGTTGTCAGCAGTTAAAATATATTTTCATCTGTTTCCAAATAGTGCCATTAACAATGAGTCACTGTGAGGAGAACTCACCATAGCATCACGGTATAGGGAGCCATGTAAGGGTGGGGGCTGGTGTTAGTTGGTAGAGAAAAGAGAAATGTGGTTGTAATCATAGATAGTATAGTCAGAGGAATAAACACGGTTCTCTGTGGCCAGAATCAAGTGTCCAAAAGCCTGTGTTATCTGCCTGGTACCCAGTTTCAGGATATCTGACCTGAGCTGCAGAAAAACCTGGAGTTGGAGTGGAAAGGTCCAGTTGTCGTGGTCCACTTAGACACCAACGATAGGAAGAGTTTCTGCGAAGGAAATATGAGCATTTGGCGAGAAGGAGGAGCACAGTGGATGGGTTCAGTTGCATGGAAAATTAGAAAATCTAAAGTAAAGGAGAAGGTTGGACTTTGTATCTTTAAGCACAAAGCATTCGGAATACGGGACTTTGTATCTTTATGTACAAAGCATTCGGAATAAAGTAGAGGAACTGACTGCGCAGGTTGAGGTAAATGAATATGATCTTATAACCATTATGGAAACATGGCCACATAGAGATTAAAACTGAGAACTTTACATACAAGGACATTTGACCTTACGGAGAGACAAGAGTGATGGAAAAGATAGTGAGGTAACACTATTAATGAGCGATGAATTGAGGACAGTTGCAAGACTCGATCTAGGTTTGCATAATGTAGAATGAATTTGGGTGCAGGTTTTAAATAAAAACCAAGGGAAAGAAAACATTGGTAGGAATAGACCTTTAAACAGTAGCCACTCTGTAGGAAAGGTGATAAATCAACAAGTAATAGGAGCATGTACAAAGAAGAAAACAATAATTATGGGTGACTTTAATCTTCATAGTGATTGGATTAATCAAATTGGGAAGGATAGCTACGACAACAAATTCATAAGAGAGCAGTAGGGATAGTTTCTGAGAATACTATTCATGGATCCACCCAGGGAGCAGGCTACCTTGAATTTGTAATGGGTGATAAAATAAGTTTAACAAACGAACCCACAGTAAAAGTTTCCATAGGAAGTAGTGATCATAATGGAGAATTTAATATTCAGTTCAAGAGTGAGAAATTTGGGTCAGAAACAACTGTGTTTAACTTAAATAAAGGGAATTATAATGAAGTGAGGATAGAGTCAGCTAAAATGAACTAGGTGGGTACATTACCAGGACTGACAGTAAGCAAGCAGTGACAGACATTTAAAAGGTAATTTGTGACTCTCAGCAAAAATAGTAGTAAGGCGTCAATATTCTAAGAGAGGGATAAATCAACCATGACCATCGTTGGAAGTTAAGGAGAATATTAAATTGAAAGTAAATGTATATAAGGAGTCCAAAGTCAGTGATAGCCCCAAATGCTGGAATAAATTCAGAATCCAGCAAAGATAAACTCATAAGTTAATAAAGACAGAAAATAAACTATGAGGACAAAGTGGTGAGGAATATAAAAACTGACATTAAGTTTCTTTACATATATAAAAGGAAGATTGAGATCAAAGTAAACTTCAGCCCCTTAGAAAATGACTTTAAGGAGATGGTTATGGGGAACAAAGAAATGACAGAGAAATTAAACAAGTATTTTACATCAGTCCTAAAGGTAATTTGAACATCCCATTAAGAGCATTATTAAGGCTACAGGGGAAGAATTAAGTGCTATCACCATTATTAAAGCAGTAGTATTAGATGATGTGGTTGGGGCAAAAGGCAGATAAATCTCGTGGGTCTGATGCCTGGCATCCTCAAATTCTAAAATAGGTAGCTGCAGAGTAGTGGATGCATTAGCTGAAAATCCTTGGTTTCTGGAGAAGTAATAGAGAATTGTAAAACTGCTAATGTGACAAGCCTATTCAAAATGCAGGGGAGGCAAAATGCAGCTAACTGTAAGCCAATTGGCCTAAGATCTATTGTTGGAAAAATATTAGAATTAATTTTAAGGAAGTAATAGTAAAATATTTGGCAAACCTTAATCTAATCAAGCAGAGGCAGAATGGCTTCATGAAAGGGAAATCGTGTCTGTTAGAATGTTTCCAGGAAGTCTGAATCAGAGTGCATAGAAGGGGACCTATAGATGTGTTGTATTTGGTCTTCCAGAAGACATTCAACCAGATGCCTCACAAAAGGTTAAGTCTTAAGATAAGAGCCCACGGTGTTTGGAGGTAGTACATCGGCATGGACAGACGATTGGCTAATGGCAGGAAACAACAAGTGGGGATAAAGGGCAAAAACAGAAATTGCTGGAAAAACTCAGCAGGTCTGGCAGCATCTGTGGAAAGAAATCAGAGTTAACTTTTCTGAGGAAGGGTCCCTTGACCTGAAATGTTAACTCTAGTTTCTCTTCACAGATGCTGCCAGACCTGCTGAGCTTTTCTAGCAATTTCTGTTTTGTTTCTGATTTACAGCATCCGCAGTTCTTTCGGTTTTTATTTAGTGAAGATAAAAGTTTCTTTTTCAAGTTGGTAACCTAAAACCAGTGCGTTCCACAGAAATCAGTGCTGGGACTCCAATAGTTTACAATATGTATTAATGACTTGGAATAAGGAAATGAATGTTATTATGGACAGGTCAGACCCCCTCAAAACATTTTAAAAAGATAGCCCAGAACCTAACCTTTTATAGGATATGTAGAGTAGATATTTCAGGAGTGATGCAGCTGGTCAAACCACTTTGCTTCAAACAAAACAGAATTTATTTAAACATATTTGAAAGAGATAAGCTTTTTCCCAAGGTGAAGGATTCAATAACAAGAGGTCATGCTTTCAAGGTGAGAGGTGGAAAGTTTAGGGGGGATACATGTGGCAACTACTTCACACAGAGGGTGGGGGGGTGTTTGGAACGTGTTGCCAGCAGAACTGGTAGAGGCAGGCACGGTAGATTCATTTAAGATCCATCTGGACAAATTAATGAGTAGGTGGGGAGCAGAGGGATACAAACGCTTAGGAATTGAATGACAGGTTTAGACGGTACATTTGGATCGACTCAGGCTTGGAGGGCCGAAGGGCCTGTTCCTGGGCTGTAAATTTTTTTGGTTCTTTATTACGGCTGAACCACGATCAAAAGAAAGCAGAATTTAGAATAACTTAGCTTATTTGATAAGCCAACCAACAAAATATCACCACTTAATAACGTTGTTCCAATTCCTGCAACATCCCATAAACACACCCCTTGGCTAAAGGTAAATTCAACCCAGGTTCTTACAGGCAGGACAGTTTTCAGAGAGAAGGTTTAGGCAAGACTTCTGTTGAAGCATGCAACCTGTTTTCACTGCAGCTGCTTCTCTAGGTCCCCAGCAGTTTCTCATTGCTTGCTAAAACTAAACCAAACTAGGAAAAAAAACTGAACTGGGACAATTGGCCACTCCCCTGCCATTGTTTATAAAGTAGGCATTTCCAGACATAATGGGACCTCTGCCTTTACAACCCCGCTTAATTAAAAAAACACAAGGACAACATAACCTTGTTAAAGGGGCAGCATCATCACAATGTACTGTTGCCAAATCTGCAGACAATGCAAAAATAGATGAAAAGTCAGGTTGTCAGAGGGATACAAACAGTCTGCAGAGAGATATTGATATGTATGTGATTGAAAAGGTGTCAAATAGAGTATAATGTGGTAAAATATGAAATTGTTCATTTTGGAAAGGAGAACAAAAGAACAGAATATTGTTTAAATGGACAAAAATTGCAGAAAGCTGTAACACAAAGAGACTGGGGTTACTTGTAATTGAAACACATAAATCTACCACACAGGTGCAGCAGATAATCAGGAAGGCTAATGGAATGTTGGCCCTTATTTCAAGTAAGTTAGAGTCTAAGAGTAGGGAAGTCTTAGAGCAACTGTACAAGATGCTGGTGAGACCACATATCTGGGATACTGTTAGCAGTTTTGGTCCCTTATTTAGGGAAAGATGTAATTTCATTGGAGACAGTTCAGAGAATGTTCACTAGGCTCCCTTGTCTGAGGGGGGATTAGCTTATGAGCAAAGGCTAAACAGATTGGGACCCTACTCACTGGAGTTTAGAAGAATGGGAAGTGATCTCATTGAAACATATAGGATTCTTAAGGGGCTTGACAGGATAATTGCTGAGAGGATGGTTCTCCTAGTGTCTAGGACCAGAATAAAAGGAAGTCCTACCCAGAGGGAGCTGTGGGGCAATGTCCTTGTGTATATTTCAGGCTAAGATTGATAGGTTCTTGATAAGTAGGGAAATCGAAGGTTAAGGGGAAAATGCAGGAAAGTGACTATGTGCTAGTTACTTAATGTGATTAATGGAAATAAGTGAAATATGATAAGTATGGACTCATTGGTTAATGTCTTTAGGTTATTTTATGTTTTCTTTCAACAAGACAGTTATGTCCACAGCTCTGAAGAATAATAGAATGCATTTGATAAGTTGATAGATTTCAGAAAGAAAAAGTGATATTTGACTTGATGCATCAATAATATGAACGTCAGGTTTTTAAAAAAAAGTTTGTCTTTTTACTTTGCAATAGTTGGAAAATAACTTTTTTATCTTTCAGGGAATGCATCCTCTGTTCATGCATTAATCTGGACAACCCAGCCTTGGACAATTCCAGCTAACCAAGCAGTTTGTTATATGCCAAATGCTGAGTAAGTTCTGATGTTACTTATAAGTTCCACATTAGAATAAGGTGCCTCCTTGAATGATATTATTTGCTTTTACCTCCAGCCGAGAAGTGTCCAAAATGTAAGCAAAATTGTCTGATCAAACACCAATTAAATTTTGAATGACCTGATCCTCTGAATGCAGTTTGACTTTGTAGTTCTTTGTGAAGAAGATGCTTCTTTAGGAGAAAGAAATCATTGTGTTCCATGTCTGATATTGATTTAAATTTTTAAGCCAAGGTACTATTGTGTTTTCGCACAAATGGAGCTTTTGAATAAAGTGTAACCATGAACCCACAGATACTTGCCACTACTATTAAGTAACTTGGCAGGGAAGAATCTAAAGCCCTAAAATTTTCCCTTAAATTGAAATGAATGTGTAGATTTTGGTGTAATGAAGTTGAAGGTTTCTATGAACATTTTGTACTGTCTTTAGAAATGATAGCTTTAAAAGTATGATAACTTTTCTTTGTGACTTGAACATTGAATATTTTAATATACTGTATTACAAACTTCAGTACACTTGAAACATACAATTTGTAGTTTAGCACAATTAACTGTTGTCATGTAAAGGTGAGGTTTCTCACAGTACAGATGACATTAGTGACTGTTAAGTTGTATTCGAAAAATGGAAGATAGCTCATTTTCTTGTTTTATCATGGTGAAATTTGGATATTAAATTCCGCAGTTAAAAATGTCAGTAAATTCCTAATATGCTGTTCTGTTTCTGAATGCAGGTATTCTCTAGTGAAGTGCTTAAATACAGAGGAACTCTACCTTCTAGGTACAGAATGTGTAGAATCTACAGCAACAATCCTGGACGCTAAGTTTGAAATTCTTCAGACAGTCACAGGCAAGAGAAATTAAAGTAGATTTATCTTGAGTTCTTCTTTATTTCAGTGAAAGTTATAGCACTTTATAATGTTTTCTAAATTATATCCCATCTCCAATTTTTACTTTTGTAACTTTGTCCTAAATGTTGGATTTATTATTGGGCCAAGGTTTCATGTGCAAGAATATACTGCTAAGACTTTGTTCAGGTGGCAAGTTTACAGGTTTGGGCCTGGACAATGAATGTATTAAGAGGCTTTTCGAGAAGTATTCTAGTCAAGCCTTGAATTCTACATAAAACCGCTTTCAGCAGAGCTTGCTGACTGATGATCAGATGAGAGAACATGGCTGAATTCTTTTCCCTTCCTCATTATGCATAGAATACAGAGATGAGTTGCCTTATATATTAAAATCAAATTGGATTAGCTACTACCAAAAAAACAGAATGGCTTTCATTGTATGGAGTTTGATACATTTTGAATCCTTCATAACTCTTTATGCAGCTATATTATTACTTCTCCTGGTATAGGTTCTGATTTAAAAGGTGGAGTCTGTAGACATCCCATAATTCCTGGAAGGGAATCCCAGCTTTTGCCTGCGAACCATGTCACAATGGTTAAAGGAACAGGATTGGTCCATACTGCCCCAGCTCATGGAATGGAAGATTACAGTGTTGCTTCCCACCACAAACTCTCTGTTGTAAGTTACAAATTAATATGTACTGAAATGCCTAATAATGCCAGTACATGTATAATGAGCCAAATGGTGACCATCTAAACTCTGTGATTCTAACAACAACAATGCATTGAATAAAGTCAGGTTGGAAGAAGTGTATATACCACAACAACAGCCTTTATTTACATAGTCAGTGTAGGCCAGCAAGGGCAGTGGTAATGGGTAAATAGGTTGCTGTGGATTAGAATATGGCATAGGGACAGGAGCTGGCTATTTAATCCATTGAACCTGCTATTTTGTTTTGCCATTTAATGAAATCAAGACTGAACTGAAACCTGCCTTCTGCTGTTGCCCCATATCTCTTTATATTGGTAAACAAAAAGCAATCATTTCTGACTTAAAATTTACACTTGATCTAGCATCTACTCCCATTTGTGGAAGCTCATTTCAAACTTTTGTGTGTGGAAGAGTTTTCTATTTTTTTTCCTGAAAGGCCTAACTCTACCTTTTTCTTCATACTAGATTCTCCAATTGGAGGGAATAGTTTCTGAATACTATTTGGATAAGCTTAAGTTTACAAAGAGTGGAGGATGTGATTCTGGTTGGGAAAGTATTTTGAGTCTAGAAGTAATAAAAGCATGAAATGAGGGTTACAGCAGCAGATGGATTGAGGCTTGGTGGGCACAGACAATAGTATCCACATAAAATTGTGTCATCTTTGTGACTTTTTAAAAAAAAAAGGATTACTGAGTTCAGATTCAAGTAGGATGTGGAAGTGCCAACCAATCTCGTCTAGTCTCATATAGTCATCTAGAGGGATGCTGAAGTCAGTAGCTGAGAAACCGTATTTGTGACAGGTACCAAAGGTAATAGTTTCAGTCTACCCACTCTATAATTGGAGGAAATTTTGCCATGTCTCGTCCTGGATGGTGCATTATATTCACAATTGCTGCAGTTTTAATTAGTTTGGTTTTCACTATTTAGGACTGTTTAGTGGATGAAAATGGCTTTTTCACTGAAGCGGCCGGATTAGAGCTTCAAAACAAGTACGTCCTTAATGAAGGAAATGAAACAGGTTAGTAATACCTCTGCTGGAGAATTTTTAGAAAATCTTGTTTAGATTGTTCTCCCAATGATTTATTGGGTTTGGATGTTAGTAGCTGAACTGTGGTGACGAGTAATGTTGAACATTTAATCCTTGCTTGAGATTTGCTTCAGATTTGCTAAACTGAGCTCAGCTGAAGTAGTTGAAGAAACAATAAGTGGCTTTAATATCTTTTTGTTTAGGGCAAAATCAATTGGAGATTATACTTCTGATGCCTATGCAAGAATTTTGATTAAGAAAGTGCATTCATTAATATTGCACAATGTTTGGTTTGTCTAAATTGTAATTTAACGGCCAACAACCACTCTTTTGAAGAGTAGATATGTAAGGAGAAAGATGAGGAAAATTGTGTAATGCCCACTGTCATTGCACATCCTGCTGGTGCTTCTTGGTGTGATTTGCCACATGAATAATAGCCATGTGGTTGAGCTGTTTGATGTTACCTAGTAATTATAAAGCCAACAATAGTAAACCAGGGAAAAATCAAATCCTGAAAGAGTAGAAGGGAGAAATTTGGTGAAAATAAAATCAAAAAGTCCTAATTCTGATTTTAATTTAGCTTTGTTTTCTCACTGCTTTGTCTTGTTCAACCATCCATTGTGTCCATCTTGAGAAAGGCAGATGACTGACATCTAGCTGATGGATGAGTGTGCAAGCTTTGTTCAGAAAGATTGCTATTGGATTTGATGTATTCCTCTTCCTGCAAGGCAATCCCCAATCTGTGCTTAATTCTTCTTTGATATAATTACAAATTTCTGTATAATGAATTGTCCAAGTATGAAAGCATATTGAATCATTAACTGGCATATTTACATAGTTAAAATTTTTAGAATTGTATTTATTCTAATTTTCGGAGCCAGCAAGCATCACCGACTCTCTACTTGGTGTGCTGTTGGAAATTAATAAGTGTTATAAACTGACCAGTCTTTGAAAACAATTGAAGACCTGCAACCAAAATAATATGTTTAGTTTGAAGCAATTCATAGCATATCATGATTCCAGCAGCTCAGTGAAATGTGAAATTTCAGATACAGTTGAGAAGTTGCACTGGTGTGGAGTTGCTTTTTAGCTGCCACGTAATTGCAGATTCTAGTTTCTTGCAATTATACCACTGCTTTATGTGGATAAACTATAGTAAAGCATGCTCTTGCCATTATATTTAATTCATCATAGCTTCATTTCACCAAGTGTTTTGTTATTATAATGATGAGTATTATTAACATTGCTTTAGTTTTCAGTTTATTTTCCTTGGAAACTGTGCTACGTTTTCTAAATAGGTCATAGTCTTTATACAGTCTTTATGGATTTTAATTTCTGAATTTCATTAGTCATTCAAATGTTGCATGGAGCAAACATGTTATTGAAAGAGGACAACGTAAGACACAGTTACCCGTATGACTGGAGAACAAAGAAGCCAGTAGTTATACGAGCCAGCAAACAGTGGTTCATCGATACTGCAAGTATCAAGGACAGAGCTCAGGTAAATTCTTTTGTAATGACAACTTAAATTGGTAATGCTTGTAATTTTGCCATATGATAACGTGTAAAATTCTAACTACATGTTGTCAGCTATTGTCATTTTTTTCTGTTGAGCTGGCCAAAACTTTCTTTTTTTAACATACTTTAGAAGTGGCTGAAGCGATAATTGTACATTTTCCTTCCAAATTTATTCTCATCTTTCTTGAAGGCAAAGTAAGACAAATTCTAAAATGAATGCATGCATATTAGAGGCAAAGCTGACTTTAAAGGAGTGAAAAGGAACATTGGTAACATCTCTGCATCCTACCCTGAATCTGAACTGAGTTTCTAATCCTTCTTTTATGAAAACTTACAAAGGTGACATAACTTTATATCTGTGCTGTCATCTGTCTCTTAATGGTGGTGAACAATTAAATAACTCATTGGAGGGGGCTGATCCACAAGTATCCTCATCTTTAATGACCAAAGAGACCAGCACATCAGTACAAAAGATAAGGCTGATGTTTTCGCGCAATCTTCCAACCAGAAGTACCGAGTGGATGATCTATCTTGGCCTCCACCAGTGGTTCCCAGCATTACGATATGTACTTCATTCAAGAGTGTGGTGCTGGAAAAGCACAGCAGGTCAGGCAGCATCCGAGGAGCAGGATTTTCCTGCTCCTTGAATTCTGCCTGACCTGCTGTACTTTTCCTGGCACCACACTCGCGATTCTAATCTCTCTAGCATCTGCAGTCCTCACTTTCGCCTAAATACCTACTTCAGCCAATTCAATTCACTCCATGTGCTATCAAGAAACAGTTGGAGACACTGGATACTGTAAAGGCTAAGGGTCCTGACAACATTCCGGCAACAATACTGAAGTTGTGTGCTGCTGGCCTTGCTGCTTCCCTAACCAAGCTCTTCCAGAAAGTTACAACACTGGCATCTGTTCGACAATGTGGAAAATTATGCAGATATGTCCTGTATATAAAAAGCAGGACAAATCCAACCCCGTCAATTAAACATCTCCAACAGTATATTCTCAATCATTAGTAAATTGATGGAAGATGTCATCAACAGTGTTATCAAGTCACACTTGCTCAGAAATAACCTGCTCAGTGAAGCCCAGTTTGGATTCTGTCTAGGACCACTCAGCTCCTGACCTCATTACAGCCATGGTTCAAGCATGGACAAAAGAGCTGAATTCCAGTGGTCAGCTGAGAGTGACAACTAAGGCTGCATTTGACTGAGTGTGGTAACAAGGAGTCCTAGCAAAACTGGGTTTCATGGGGCCAACTCTGTAATGGTTGGAGTCATACCTGGCACCTAGGAAGATGGTCATGGTTGTTGGAGGTCAGTCATCTCAGTTCTGGGATATCTCTGCAGGAGTTCCTCAGGATTGTATCTTCGGCCCAATGGTCTTCAGCTGCCTCATCAATGACTTTCCCTCCATCTTGAGGTCAGAAGTGGGGATGTTCACTGATTACACAATATTCAGTATCAATCACAACCCCTCAGATACTGAAGCAATCCATGTTCAAATGCATTAAGACTGGACAGCATCCCGGCTTGGACAGACAAGTGGCAAGCTACGTTCATGCCACACAAATGTCAAGCTTTGACCATTACCAAACAGACACAGTCTAACCATCGTCCCATGACGTTCAATGGTATTACCGTTATAGAAATCCCCACTATCAATATCGGGTTTACTGTTGACCAAGAATTCAACTGAACTCTCCACATGAACACAGTGGGTACAAGAGCAAGTCAGAGGCTAGGAATATTGTAATGAGTAACTCACCTCCTGACTCCCCAAAGCCTGTCCATCATCTACAAAGCACAAATCAGGGGTGTGATGGAATACTGCCTTGCTGCCTTGTTGTGAACCAGACCAGACCCTGCAGAACATTTCAAGAAGGTAGTCCAGACCCTAACTTTGCTCGGTGTTTTAAGTAGGTATAAAGTGGATATTCCAGGAGAAATGCCGCTGGTCAAAGCACTAGTTCTAAACAAAACATAATTTATTCACAACATTACTGAATGAAACGCAAACAACATAATACAGAATAACTTAATCTCTCTGAAAACCAAACAAATCGTTCCAACTTAATGATACTATTCCAAATACTTTCAACAAAGTCCATGCACATCCCTTGGCAATAAGGGTAAAATCAAACACAGGTTCTTACAGAACAGAAGTCAGTGAGAGTCTCAGCCTGGACCTGCTTCTTTGGATCCAGCAGCTTTTTCCCCAGTACAGAGGAACATTGATTATCCAAACAACACAGGCGGGAAATATTTTGTTCGTTATAATCGAATGCAAGATAACACAGTTTAGTCAAGCATCGGGACCTTGACATCTTGTGAGTATAATCTGAAATTCAGAAATTCGGCCAGATGATTGAGGTTCCTCTGTACTATTAAAAACCAAACCAGTGAAAAGCCGAACTGGGAGGACTGGCCACTCTCCTTTTATTGTACATTTTTTTAAAACTTGAAAGACTCCTGCCTGCGGCAGTATCTGTTAGCTATTATCAAATTATCTCTAAAAATCTTCAAACCAGACTTTTCGGAGTCTGTTGTTTACAAACCCTCTGGAAAAAAAGCAAAAAGGACAGCATAACTTTAATAAAGGAGCAGCTTCATTACAGCCTGGGTAAGTGCAACTCCAACAACACTCAAGAAGCTAGGACACAGCAGCCCACTTGATTGGCACCACATCCGCTCCTTCAGTACTGATGCTACGTAGCAGCAGTGTGTATTATCTACAAGATGCAGTGCAGAAATTCACCAAAGATCTTCCGATAGCACCTTCCAAACCTATGACCACTTCCATCTAGATGTACAAGGGTGGTAGATACATGGGAATACCACCACCTTCGAGTTCTCTTCCAAGCCTCTCATGACCATGATTTGAAAATATATCACCGTTTCTTCGCTGTCACTGAGTCAAAATCCTGGAATTCCCTCCCTATTGGCATTGTGGGTCAACCCACAATAGGTTGGACTGTGGCAGTTCAAGAAAGTAGCTCGTCACCACCTTCTCACGGGCAACTAGTGATGCTCATGTCCCACAGACATTTGAGAAATAAAAACTTACTGAGAATGAAATGGGAAATAATCAGAGACATTTAAAACTGAAATCAGTAGAGTCCACAAGAAACCCATGCAACTGCAGCGCAAAAACTCATTAATGAAATCAAAATAGCAGTTCAATTTTAAAATAAAGAGAAAAGGTGTGCATAAATATGAAGGGGAGGATAAAGAAAGGAGTATGACCAGGTCAGGATAGAAACCAAAAATCAAATTAGGAGGCCAAAGAGTAACAGCAAAACTAAATTACTAAGGAAAATTAAAAGAGAGGCAAGTATTCTACAATCATAAAGAAGAAAAGAAAATCAGAGAGGACCAATTAAAGATGTACATAATAAACCCTCAAGTCTTAGTGGAATATTCAATAACTTGAGTACTTCCAGAAAGTTTTAGATGGTGGACGTGACATTATACAAAACAAAATGGCATAATGATGTTTAGTATTGAAAGGGATGGGATGACTGAATTCATCAAACATAAAGGGCGTAGACTGTATGGATGGATGGATTGCATTCATATGCATCAAAAGAACCGAGGGAAGAAATGACAATGGCATTTACTGATGCGTATATGCATTTAAGGGGAAGCGACTTAAGCATTCAAGGGAGAAAGAACTAAGTGGGTATGTTAATGACTTTAGATGAAAGCCTTTGGGAGGAGTTTTTTGGGGACATAAACATCACTTGAACTTGTTGGGCCAAGCTTCCTGTTTCTCAGCTGTAACAGGAGTACAGCTATACTCAGCTGTACAGTATTGTTTAAGAAGCGTCAGCTACTAATTTGAGTGCCTTTTGCCATCTAAGACTAAATAATGAAATGGATTGAATGACTTCTGTGCTGTGTAATTCTATAATTTACTGGTCAGTCTTTAAACATATATCCCTTGTACGTTTTAAGCTTTTATTTGCAGTTTGAGATTTGTGATTAGAATTAATTTATGGCATTTTTCTGTTTGTCAGTTTTGTGAGGATTAAATGTATCAGAAAACAATTAGCTTATCTTGATTTGTGCAATATTGTACAAAAAATGCACTTTTTTTGAAATGGTATTTTTTATTTGGAAGTAAATTGTAATGTGTAAATGAATAAGCAATTGCTGGTTGGGCAATTGCAGTAGCACTGTAATGCCATCTGAGTGTGCTATTGCCTCCATTGAATATAGGTTGTCAAATCCTTATTTTTAAAATTTAACATACTGTAGACCAATGTGTGCTTTATCTTACATGCTGCCTAAGCGCGCACATTTCTTATTTGAAAGAGCAGTCAAAAATACAACTAATAAAAACACCAAATATTGGAAATAGCAGATCTCCCAGCATCTGTGGAGAGGGAACCAAAATGTTTCAAGCCAATGATCTTTCATCAGAACGTAGAAAATACTAAATTGACATAAATCTAAGTGTTTGTATGCTCCAGTTGCTCACAGCAATTGCAATTAAAGATGACAAATTGCATAGAATCAAGTATTTCATGCCATCCATTTGAAACTTGTAAGTTTTCTGAAATTTCTTCACCAAATCATAAACAAGCGCTACAATGCTGGATAAGCGTTTGAGTCAGTTATCATTCTTTGAAAGCAAATTAACTTGTTAAATTCTCTAGTTTTAAAGCTTGAGCCCATTATTGCTATTTGTTCCCATTGAAGTTACTGAATGACATGGTGTATATTTGCAGGTTTATCCTTTTGTTTCAGCAGTGAAATTGTCATTAATGTGAAGGTATACTTGTATAATTTGTAGCTTTAAAGAGACGCTGCTGTTTTGAAATTTGATATAACATCATTTTCCCTTTAGAACCCTTTAGAAATGAGATGAGGAGGAATTTCTTCAGCCAGAATGACTCTGTGAAACACATTGCCACAGAGGGCTGTGGAGTCCAAGTCATTGAATGTATTTAAGATGGTCAAAGATAATTTCTCCATTAGTAAGGGGATCAAAGGTTGAAAAGAGAAGACAGGGGAATGAAGTTGAGCGAGGCATATCAGCCATGATCAAATGGCAGAGCAGACTCGATGGGCTGAACAGCTGAGTTGTGCTCCATATCTCATGGTCTTTCCTTGAAGAATGGTATATCACTTTGTCAGGTGTGAGTAATGTAGATTCAGTTGTATTTTTACAAATATATTAAATTCAACAATTTAATGTTTTTTGGTTCCGTGCTTGAAAAGTATTAATGTGAATTAGAAAAAGATGAAATGTTGAAAGGCAAATTGGAATAGCTAATGGACTGATTTGTTCTCATTTGTAAAGCAAGCAAGCCATGCTTTTTCATTATTTGTAAGCATGCAAAGTTAGTTCTACCTCAACAAATGGGCATTTTTCTATTTATGCAACAGGTAAAAGAATTTGCAGTATGGTATCAGGATTTTGCAGTCAGTGGCAAAGTAAGAGTGCTCACCTCGAGCAGTTATTGACCATTTTTTCATTACTTTTTGAGTGAGTGGTTCTGTAATCTGGCACCTGACCCAGTGCAGCACCTGTTCGGCATTTGTGAGCAATGACAGAAGCAGCAAGGCTTTTCAGTTATCCCGAATGAAGGATCTCCATTAAGACCTGAATATAAAACAGGAAGTTTCAAATGGGATTCATAGAGAAATGTGAATCAGAAAAGAAAAGAAAATAAATATCAGGAGCAACTGGGATAAAGGAAGATAAAGAAATAGTTTTAAGAGATTCTCTAAAACTTCAGCTTTTGAAGGAATCAGATTTCAGAGCCAAGGAGGTTGTTTCTAAAAAAAAGGCGCATTACTGAGTGCACAAACTCTAATTTTTTTTTCTGCTGTCTTTTTAAATTTATCTTTTCATGGGATCTGAACATCTCTGGCAATGCCAGTGTTTGTTGCACATTCATGCCTTTTAATACTTAGTCATGAGCTGCAGGCTGTCATGTGCAAGTATACCTACAGAATTGCATGGAAGAACATTCCAGGATGTTGATCCTGTAACAATGAAGTAATATTATTTAGTGAGGTGCCAGTGAGCAAGGATCCTGAGTCCATGTTGTGTTAAGTTCAGTGCCAAGACTATCAGCGAGATGCAACAGTGCACCTGCTGGGGAAGTACTGTCGGTTTTATTTTTATTTCGGTTGTAAGAATCTAACCAATGCCTTTCCATGTTGAGGCATTGGTGAAAAAGCTGACAGCTGGAATGTGTTTCTTTTAAAATAAAACTAGAAGTATTGTTTGAACTGAAGATATGACTCGACATTTTCTCTGTTTCATTTGATTTTTTTTATTGGAGCAATTTGCAATTTTGTCAATATTCTTAGTACTAAAATAAGATGTTTTGTTCCTGTGCTTTAGGAGTTATTAAAGAAAGTAAAACTGATTCCACATTCAGCAATGAACAGTATGCTTGCCATGTTGGACAGGCGGACATATTGGTGCATTTCAAGACAGCGGTGCTGGGGGGTACCCATTCCTGTGTTCTATCACAAAGAAACTGCAGAGCCGCTCATAAACAAGTAAGATGCTTTTAAATTCATAAATGTGTTTCTGTGACAGCTTGCAATAATCTACAAAAGTAGGGACATGAACATTTATACTTGTTTGCCTTGCCTTTTAGAATGTTTGTGGAGATAGTGGCATAGAGGTCATATCATTGAACAAATAATCATTAGGCCTAAGACATAGGTTCAAATCCCACTATAGCAGTTAGTTGCATTTAAATTCAATTAATAAATCTCAACTATAAACCTGGCCATCAGTAATGGTGACCATGACTATTATCATCTGGTTCATTAAGTCATTTAGGGAAAGAAATGTGCCAGTCTCTTCAGAGGAGAGCAGCAATAGCTAAGTCTGTGTCATCATTCATGCTCAATTGTGCACAGCAAAGAAAGAACATATATATTGGTCTATATTGGTACTAACAGCATAGGTAGAAAGGGGATGTGGTCCTAGAATCAGAATTTAGGGAGCTAATTTAGAAAACTAGCGAGCAACAGCTTAAAAGTATCAATCTCTGGATTCCTTCTAGTACTTCATGCAAATGAGAAATGTGAAGACAAAATAGTTGAACCCTTGGCTGGAAAAATTATGCCAAAGAGCGGAGTTTAGGTTCCTGGGACTTTGGGACTGGATGTGAAGGAGATGGCACCTGTACAGAGCCAGGATGGATTTTCTTGTGGGGTACTTTGTTAATGTTTGAATTAAATCAGGGTTGTGGGAACCAGGAGAGCATCTCAGAAAAGGGTAACTAACTAAGATGCACAAAATACTAGAAAGGCAGATGGAATGCTTTAATTTCTCCTTTAATCTAACTTCATTTCCTCTGTTCTAGTACTAAGTCAGGGTTATGTATATGACTGGGTTCTGTGTCTATGAATGTATGGAGAGTAGTGAATATGATTAGTGAGTTACAGATGCAGAATGGAATGTGGATTTCTTTTAAATAAAAGTATTCATTCATGGAATGTGGGTATCGCTGGCTGAACCAATATTTATTGCCCATCCCTAGTTGCTCTTAAGGTGGTAGTAAGCTGTCTTTTTGAACTGCTGCAGTCCATGTGCTGGTTGGTAGACTCATAATGTTGCTAGGGAGGGAATTCCAGAATTTAAACCTGTGTTACTAAAGGAATGGTGACATTTTTCAAAGTGAGAAGTTTAGAGGGGAGCATGCAGGTGGTGGTGTCCCCAGGAAGCTGCTGCCTTTGTATTTTTAGGTGGGAGTGGTTGTAGTTTTGGAAGGTTTTTTAGATTACTTACAGTGTGGAAACAGGCCCTTCGGCCCAACAAGTCCACACCGCCCCGCCGAAGCGCAACCCACCCATACCCCTACATCTACCCCTTACCTAACACTACGGGCAATTTAGCATGGCCAGTTCACCTGACCTGCACATCTTTGGACTGTGGGAGGAAACCGGAGCACCCAGAGGAAACCCACGCAGGCACAGGGAGAACGTGCAAACACCACACAGCCTGAGGCGGGAATTGAACCCGGGTTTGTGGCGCTGTGAGGCAGCAGTGCTAACCACTTTGCCACCGTGCCGCCCACAAGGTGTTGTCTAAGAAGTTTTAGGTGAACCCCTGCAATGCGTCTACAGAGGTACACATTGCTGCCACTGAGCATTTATGGTGAAGGGATGTGGTGTTAATAAAGTGAGCTAATTGGCCCTGGTTGGTGATGTTGAGGTGGACATAGCTAGGCAAATGAGGATAATTCCATCACCATAATGACTTATACATTGTTGTCAGGCTTTGACGAGTCAAGAGGTGAGACACTTGCTGCAGGATTCCTAGCCTCTGATCAGTTCTAGTCGCCACAGTATTTATATGGTTAGTCCAGTTTTGTTTCTGTTCAATGGCAGCTCTGAGGATTTTGATGGTTAGAGATTCAGTGATACTAACACTACTGGATGTCAAGTTTATTCTGTCTGATAGAATATGGTCGTTGTCTGGCAGTTGTGTGACACAAATGTTACTTGTCAGCCCAAGCCCAGATATTGTCCAGGTCTTGCTGCATTTATACATGAACTGCTTCATTATCTGAGGAGTTGTGATTGGCGCTGAACATTGTGCAATCATCAGCAAGCCTTCCCATTTCTGACCTTATGATGGAGGGAAGCAGCTGAAGATGGTTGGGCCTAGGATACAGTCCTGAGGAACTCCCTGCAGAGGTGTCCTGGAGCTGAGATGACTGACCTCGAAAAACCACAATCATCTTCCTACCTGCCAGGTATGACATTAACCAGCAGAGAACTTAGCCCTGATTTTCATTGATTCCAGCTTTGCTAGGGCTTCTTTGATGCCAGGCTTGGTCAAATGTGCCTTTGATGTCAAGGACAGTCACTTTACCTTCCTTCTACAATTCAGCTATTTTGTCCAGATTTAAACCGAGCCTATTATGAGGCCAGGAGCTCAGTGGCTCTGACAGAACCCAAACTGGGTGTCACTGAGCAGGTTATCCTGAGCAGAAACTGCTTGATAGCTGATGACACCTTCCATTACTTTACTGATTATTAAGAGTAGACTGATGGTTTGGTAGTTAGCTATGTTGGATTTGTCCTGTTTTCTCTGTACAGAGCATACCTGGGCAATTTTCCATTTGGTTAGGGAATGCCAGTGTTGTAGCTGTATTGGGTACAGCGGATTCTGGAGCATGTCTTTAGTAACATTCCAGCAATGTTACTAAATCTTTGCATTGTTCGGTGCTTTGTATTGGCTGAAGATTAGCGCCTGTCTGGTTACACCTGGAGCAGCCAAGATAAAACATACACTCAGTACTCATGAGCTGGGCAACCTCATGCTTAACGATAGGTATATTTGTGGAGCTGCCCTCTCCAGTGAGTTGATTGCCCACCCTCATTCTGACTGGATTTAGCTGCATATAATGATGTTGCTTTAACAGAGACCTAGCTGAAGAAAGAGCAAGACGCAGTGGCCAATATTCCTTGATATACAGGCGTTCAGGGAAGGTAGGAAAAGAAGAAAGGAGATGGGGTGATGGTTATGGTTAAGAAAAGCATTGGAGAAAGCATGTCTAAAGGTTTCAAGGTCAGAATTTATTTGGCTAAATCTAAATTAAAAAAAGGATTGCCTGGCATACTGTATAGACCACCAACTAGTCGAGGGTGTGTTGAGGAACAAAGCTGCAAGGAAATTACAGTGAAGTGCAAACATTATAGAGTAGTTATGATTTGGAACTTTACACTCCAACCATTCCAGTTTACATTTGTATAATTCAAAGACTAAAGAAGGGTAAGCATTCCTAGATTGTGTTCAGTAGAATTTTCTACAGTAATGTATCCATTTTAATGAGCCAGGTGGCATTGCTAGACTTGGTTCTTGGGAATGAGGTGGGCCAAGTAGATCATTTTGTCAGTGAGGGAGCATTTAAGAATCAGTGATCATTGTATCATAAGGTTTAGGATGATGGAGGAAAGGAACAATGAACAATCAGCGTGAGAATAATTAACTGGGGGAGTGCTGACTTCAATGAGATGATGGAACTGGGCCGATTAGACTGGGAACAAACAGCTAAACAATGAGCTGCCTTCAAAGATTTACGGTTCAATCCGATTCAAGGCATATCCCTGAAAAGGGAAAGATAGGGCACACAAATGCAGAACTCCCAGGAATGGCAAGCAGATATAGAAATTAAAACAAAAGATAGCAAAAAGATGTGCTTCTGACAGATATCAGGTAGAAAACACGATAACCAAAGAGCGAGAATGAAAAGAGATTGGCAGCAAACACTAAAGGGAATCCCAAAGTCGTCTTCAGTAAAATATTGGTAAAAGAAGTGATGCCTATTAAGAATCTGAAAAAGAGAATTGCATGTGGATGCTGAGGTATTAAATAACTACTTTGTTTCCCTCTTTACTGAGACCATGGTAATATGAAAATTTATTTACTAGAGGAGTTCAAAATTGATGAGGAGGGATATTGGATAAACAGTTGATGCTTAAAGTTGACATGGCACTGACTGCATGAGATGCATCGAAGGATGCTGAAGGAAGTGAGAATGGAAATTGTTGAGGTTCTGATTACTTTTTTCAGTCTTCCTTTGGACTGAGGACTGGAAAATTGCAAACATTATACCTAATATAGAGAAGAGTGCAAGGATAAGCCCAGCATTTATAGATCAGTCAGATTAACCTTTGGTGGAGAAACTAGAAACAATAACTCAACGTAGAATTAACAGTAACATGGATGAGTGTGAGTTGATTAAAGAGTGCATGCATGGATTTCTTTGGGGCAAGTCATGTTTAACTGATTTGTTGGAATTTGTTTTGAAGAGATAACAGACAGTGTGGATGAAAATACTATTGATGAGGTGTATGTAGACTTGCAGAGGTGTTCGGTTATTGTGTTGTGTCAACAGACTAGTGAGCAAAGTTAGAGCTCATGCAATAAAAAGGACAGTAGCAAAATTGAGTGACTAGAAACAGCAAATAATGACTAATAAATATTATCAGACTAGAGGAAAGTTTCTGATGAAGTTCCCAACGGGTCGATATTATTATTTTTCTTGGTAAGTAAACATGTTAGATCTTGGTGTCCAGGGGACATCTTCAGAGTTTGTGGACAATTCAAACATGGAAGTTTGTAAACTGTGAGGATAGTGTGGAAATTCAAAAGATCATTGATAATTCAGTAGATGAATTTTTTGAAGAAGTAACAAAGAGGATTGATGAGGGCAGAATGGTGGACATGATCTATATGGACTTCAGTAAGGCATTCAACAAGGTTCCCCATGGAAGACTGGTGAGCAAGGTTAGATCTCATGGAGTGACAGGGCGAACTAGCCATTTGGATACAGAACTGACTTAAAGAAAGAAGACGGAGGGTGGTGTTATAGGGTTGTTTTTCAGACTGGAAGCCTATGACCCATGGAGTGCCACAAGGATCGGTGCTGGGTCCACTACTTTTCCTCATTCATATAAATGATTTGGGTGTGAGCATAAGAGGTACAGTTAGTAAGTTTGCAGATGACACCAAAATTGGAGGTGTAGTGGACAGTGAAGAAGGTTACCTCAGATTACAATGGGATTATGATCAGATGCGCTAATGGGCTGAGAAGTGGCAGATAGAGTTTAATTTAGATAAACGTGAGGTGCTGCATTTTGGGAAAGCAAATCTTAGCAGGACTTATACACTTTTTTTGTCAATCTATTTATTAGCAAATTTTTTTAACTTTACAAACATATAAAATTATTGAAAAATACAATCAATAACAAATATCAGTATAATAAAAAGGGAAAAAACCACAAATTCCAATACAACTACTGTCTACTAACTACTAACCTTCCCTATAATACAAAACAAACCCTAAAATGATCTGTTCTGTGGTGCACAATGTTTGTAAAAAAAAGTCCAAGGGAATGTGTTCCATAATTAATTTCTGCCATCCCAGCAAGCCTGACGGGTTGTCAGACACCCAGTTCATCAGAATATTCTTCCGTGCACAGTATGCAAGAATATTAAATAGTTTCTTCCCATGCCTATCTAAAGATGGTAAATTCAGTAGACCTAAGAGGAGAGATATTGGGTCTACTTTGACTTCAGTCCTTAATACCCTCCCTATCTCTCCTGCCACAGTGCCCCGATACATATGGAGCTTGTGGCATGTCCAGAAGCAATGTGTAAGAGTACCTACACTTATTTGGGGCACACTGCAGATACCCCTTTTTTAAACTTTGCCAGAAGAACCCTATGCAGAACTTTTAACTGCATAGTGCATGTCCTATTACAGATTGAGATCTTTCGAGCATTCTCCCATATGTTCTCCCATGTTTCAGAAGAGATCTCCACTCCTAGCTCTTGCTCCCAGACCTCACATAACCAGTTAATATCCTGCCAGACCCTGCCACCCAGCAGGCGATAGAGGGCATTAACCGAAAGGGTGCTTGTGGAACATAGCAACTACCTCTCTATATCAGGCTTATAGGGCTTAATGAGAAGCATTGTCTTCTTCTGGATGAAATCCCTAATCTGAAAAAAATGGAAAAGGTCTCTGCTGGGCAACCCATATTTGTGGCTCAGTTGCTCAAAAGACATCATAACCTCCCCTTTGAACAAGTCTGCCAAACTAGAAACTCCTCTCCCTGCCCATAGTTTGAACCCTGAGTCCATCATCCCTGGTTGGAACCCGAGCATGCCAACTGTAGGCGTAAGTCGCGAAGTCTTAGATCAACAACCCTCACTCTGACGCATTGCACTCCAGGCCTTGACTGTACTCATGACAATGGGGTTCCGGCAGTGGTCCATAACTGTCCTCATCTTATCCATGAACAACAGGTTAATAAGAGGGCACTTTGCCTGGGAGGCCTCGATTTCCACCCATATTGAGCCTGGATCGTTACCAATCCAATCACAGGCAAAGGACAGCAGGGAACTCAATTGATACCTCCTGATGTCTGGGAAGTCAACTCCTCCCCCTCCTTGAGGCAATTGCAATTTAGTAAGTTTGACGAGGGGCTGTTCACTATGCCAGACAAAGGAACCAAACCACTCCATAAGCTTTCACAGCGTTGACCTGGGAAACATTATAGAGAGCGTACGCATGGGATCAAGCAAACGAGGAAGAAAATTAATCTTAATGAGGGATATTCGGCCCAGCCATGAAATTGGAAGAGCCTCCCATCTCTGGAGATCTCACCTAATGTTGTCGAGCAATTGAGCAAAGTTAGTCCGAAATAACAGATCAAACTTGGGGGTAATAAAAATGCCTAGGTATCGTGACCACTTAAAAGGGAACTTGGGGCCACCTTCAACTTCTGGCACATCCTTAAGGTTCACCAAAGGCATAGCCTCCGATTTTGAAAAGTTGATCTTATATCCTGAAATAGCCCCAAACGAATTAATACATTGTATCAAATGGGGTACGGAGGTCATTGGGTTTGATAAAAATACAAGGACATCATCCCCATAGAGTGTAATCTTGTGTGCCCTTGATCTCACTTCTGGAGCAGTTATGCTAACGTTCTGATGAATAGCCTCTGCCAGCGGCTCTATCACCAAACTAAACAACGTCGGTGAGAGGGGGCAGCCTTGCCGACTACCCCTACCAATCCTAAAATTCCCAGACTTCACCCTGTTGATGATGATCGTGGCCAGAGGGTGGCGATAAAAAATCTCCACCCACCTAGCAAAGACACCACCCAACCCACACTGGTCTAAGACATAAAAATGATATGGCCATTCTACCTGGTCAAATGCTCTCTCTGCATCTAAGGAAATCACCAACCCCTGAATTGATTGTTGCTGACAAACTTGGACCATATTCAGCCACCTTCTAATATTATTAGAGGACCTATGGCCTTTATAAAGCATATCTCATCCTCTTTAACAATGAGGGGCAACACCTTTTCCAATCTCAGCGCCAGGATCTTGAACAGAATCTTGAAATCTGAATTTATTAGAGAGATGGGCCTGTATGAGGCACAATCCTCAAGAACCTTCCCCTTCTTAAGAATTAAGGAAATATTAGCTTCTCTCAAAGATGGTGGTAGGCATTCATGCATAAAGGAGTGATTGTACATCTCCAACATAGGCCCTGACAGAATCCCTATAAACTCTTTATAAAACTCACCCGGGAGACCATGAGGGCCAGGCGCTTTCCCACTCTGAAGTTGCCTAGCTGCCTCCTGTATTTCCTGAACTGTCAAGGAAGCATTCAGAAGAGAGGCCTGTTCCAATGTTATCCCTGGGAGGTCCAGGTTCTCCATTTTAGCCCTCCTGTCCTCGCAACCTTCAGACCTATACAGTTCAGTGTAAAAGCTCCGAAAAGCCTCATTAATCTTTTTAGCATTGCATTTAAGGACCCCGGCATTGTCTCTGATTGCAGTAATGGATTCGGGAGCACACTTTTTCCTAGTCAGATACGCTAAATACTTCCCTGGCCTATCCCCATATTCGAACAGCCTTTGTCTTGCAAAAGCAAGTTCTTTCTTTGCGTTTTGTGTCAGTATTGAATTCAAAGCAGCCATGATTCACTTTAGCTTAGTCACTGAAGACTACGCAAAATATGCCGTCTTCTCGGCTTTCAACCGCATCTCAAGTAGGTGGTAGAGGCAGGCAGGGTAGATTAATTTAAGATGCATCTGGACAGATGCATGAGTAGGTGGGGAGCAGAGGGATACAGATGCTTAGGAATTGACCGACAGGTTTAGACAGTACATTTTGATCGGCTCAGGCTTAGGGGGCCGAAGGGCCTGTTCCTGGGCTGTAAATTTTCTTTGTTTTTTTGTACTATAGAGAATAAGAACATAGAGATTATGCTGAATTTGTATAAGACACTACCTTAGTCTCAGCTAGAGAATTGTGTCCAGTTTGGTTGCCACACTTTGGGAAGGGTGTGAGTACATTGGAGGGGGCGCAGAAGAGATTTGCAAGAATGGTTCCATCAGGGATGAGAAACTTCAGGATAGCTTGGAGAAATTGGAACCATTTTCCTTGAAGTGAAGATGTATAGGAGAAGATTTGATCAAAGTTTTCAAAATCATGTGGCATCTGAACAGTGTAGATGAGGAGAAACTGTTTCCACTTGTACAAGAATCAAGAACAAGAGGACACGGTTTTAAAATAATTTGCAAATGAAGCAGAAGTGTTGGAAGAAACATTTTCAGAAAGCAAGTATTACAGTCTAGAATAGAGTGTCTGGAAGTGGTAAAAGAAGATTCAATCAAGGCATTCAAGAGAATGTTAAATGTTTGTTTCTATTCAAACAATGTGAGACCTGTGTGGGAAAAACAGGAAAATGTCACTATGTCATAATACTAAATCAAAAGAGAGGGCTGATATGATGGGTCAAATGGCCTCCTGCACCATCATAATTCTGTGAAGATCACCTTTCACTTCAGATGTTTTAAGACCTAATTGTTCCTCAATGTAACCCTCTCATTTCAGAAATCAGTCAAATGAGCCTTCTATGACTGTTTCTTTTGCATAGTATATCCTTTCTTAAATAAGGAGACTGAAACTGGACAGAACACTGCATGTAGTCTCACTAATGCTCTGTACAATTGTGGTAGAGAATCCCTACTTTTATATTCCATCCCCTTGCAATATTCAACCACATTCCATCTGTCGTCCTTATCACATGCTATCCTTGCATCTTAGCTTTTTATGTTTCTTGTACCAGGATACTTAGATCACTTTGTATCTTGGAGTTCTGCAATTTCTCTCTATTTAAATAATATGCTGTGTTTCCATTCTTCCTGCTAAAGTAAACAAATTCACATTTTCCCACATGCATCATCTGCCAATATTTTTGCCTACTCACCTAATCTGTACCTTTCCAGTCACCTTGTGTCTTCACAAATTACTTGCTACCTATCTTTGTGACTTCTGCAAATGTAGCAACCATACATTCTGTCCCTTCTTACTATTGCAGATTATAAATAGTTGAGGCCCCAACCCCGATCCCTGCAGCATTTCCACACATTACATCCCACAAACCCAAAATGATTCTGTTGTGCCTTCTCTGTTTCCTATCAGCTAGCCAATCCTCTATCAATTCTAATCTGTTGTTTTCAACACCATTTTGTGCATTTAACTTCTGGTGTGGTACATCGTTAAATATCTTCCAGAAATCTAAATAAACCCTATCCACAAGTTTCCTCTTAATGTCTTATTTTTGCCTTTGGTATTTCTAAACTTGATTATTCAAACAAATCCATGGTCACTCTGACTTCCATCATCAGGTAACCCAAGCTCATTCCACATCCTGCCTTGCACCAAATGCTGTTTGTCTATCAACCTTGTGCATGTTGACCTATATTGGCTCCTAGTTCAGCATATGTTAAGGTTAAAATTCTCTTTCTTGTTTTTACAGTCCCTAAGTGATCTTTATCTTTCCTCGCTCTGTAAGCTCCTATAACTACCACTCTCTAAGACATCAGTGTTCCGTCAGATTGGCTTTTTGCAAATCCCTAATTTTAATCACTGCAGAGCGGACACACCTTCATCTGAAAGAACTAAGCTTGAAGTTTCTCCCAACACTTCTCTGTTCCTTTACTCCTCTTTCTGCTTTTAATGCACTCCTTAAAACTTACATTGTTGACCTTTTGCTCATTGGACCTCATGTCCTGTTATGTACTAAATTTTTGTAATGGTGTTATGTAAGCACAAGTTGTTGTATTTCTTGTTCTCGCAAGTTCTTCAGAATATGGATTAATCATAATTTCAGGAAATAACCAGAAAATTAATTCTGTTCTTGTAAAGAAAATTAAAAATATGCTTAAAGGTAAAAGGTAGATTAATTTACGATAGAGACTGAGTAGGAGAGTGGTAGCGAAGTGGAGAAAAATCTGTTTTGTTGCTCCAGTGTTTTATGATTCTAATGAGATGTCCCTAAAGAAAAGCTATCAGTTATGACAATAAATAGTGTGGTCCCGGATTTCATGCAGGTTCCGCATGTCTGCTTTAAGAGTTGGATCACTGATACATTCTTCAAAGGAAGGAATATAAGTTGGTCCACTATTATCAACTTATCCAATGTCTTGTAAATGTTTCAATATCTGTTCCACCCATCTATTTCATTCACTTGTATTACTACAGACTTGACCACTGACCAAGTGCCAACTTCAATTTGCTCACATTCCTTAGGTGACGTTGTTTAAAAAAAATCACGCAGATTAGGTTGGTGACACGCAGGATCTGCCCTCAGTTTGTTTTGTAGTTCAGAACAACATGGGCAGCATGGTGGCTCATTGGTTAGCACTGCTGCCTTACAGTACCAGGGACCTAGGTTCGATTCTGCCTCTTGCGACTGTGTGGTGTTTGCACCTTCTGTCTACATGTGTTTCCTTCGGGTGCGCTGATTTCCTCCCACGATCCAAAAATATCTGCACGTTAGGTGAATTGGCCATGCAAAATTGTCCATAGTGTTCAGGAATGTGTGGGTTAGATGCATTAGTCGGGGTAAATGTAAAGAATATGTTGTAGATTAGCTATTTTTGTCTGTTTCTGTTCTATGAATTTCTCTTCAGTTGAGTTGTTCACAGGTGGTTTGAAACAGGCAATGTACTAGATTGGATGGACTGAGCAGTGCTGGAACATCCCCATAGCAGATATGTTGATTCAAATTTCAATCAACTATTTGAAAAATCACAAATGACAAAATAGAATTCTCCAGTTAAAATTTATTGAATCATGTCAAAGTTCAGTGCAAAATCTAGCAGAAATTCTTCAAAAAAGTAGTGTTTATAGGTGCAGTTAAATGAATGAATGTATAAAACATGTGAGATGTTCTGCCTTTATGTAGTTACTTAAAGAACAATGGATAGGAGCAAACAAATCTCTTCACACCATAGGTAAACAAAAGTTATCAGACTTTCCAATCTCAAATTTCACAACTGACTTTGTTTTTAATGAGAAGGTTTGCATTTGCAATACAAAACGACACACTATGCCATAAATCAGAGATGTGTTAGATTCTTATTGGACTTTATTTATCCTGACTCCAAATGCAGAAAAAAAACCCAAGTTTTGTCATCGTGGAAACATAACATCTTTGAGATGTAGCAAGCTTGTCGAATTAATTACAGTTTCTTCCATAAAAATATTCATGAACTCAGTTAGATGATCTTTTTTTCTTTAAAACTACTCATTTATTCAATCTCCATGTTAACGTTGGAACTCCTGTGTTCTTATTACAGAAAATAGCTTCAGACTTGACTTTAAAATCTTTCTGACTTCCATTATTCAGATAACCTTTCACTGCCATGTTTTGTATTTGTTATACACATCTCTGTTTCAAACTGGTCCAATTATTTTTCTGTTTCTCATCCTTCTCTTGGATTTAGTTGTGTTAAGGACAAATAATATGAAATAAAGGAAAGTTTGCTAATTGAAATGTAGAAGAATGTTCTTCTGAAGTTAATGCTTAAGACAATTTTACTCTGTTGTGTAGGTGTAACACTTCACCTGCTGCCAACAGTTTTCCAAACCATTCTGAAGAAGGGTCCCTGGACCTGATATGTTAACTCTGATTTCTCTTCATAGATGCTGCCAGACTTTGAGTCTTTCCAGCAATTTCTGTTTTGGTTTCTGATTTTCACATCCATAGTTCTTGTTTTCACTTGTTAAGTGCATGAGCCAATATGACCCTCATTGCTGTTCAAAAGTTAATGTGTTATGTGAAGCACCATGGCATTCTGACATGTTAAAACAAATCAAAAGTGGAAACACTATTACAAGGTAATCTAAGCTTTGAAATGTTACAATTGGACAGGTAATCTTGTTATCTAACTGAGATCTGTCTATGCATTAATACACGGACGCTGTTGGACTGCTTTTGTGGGACTTTGATCAGTCATCATGCAATCAGCTCTTAGTCGTGACTAACATTCTACGTGGCTATGGAAAAAAGTGGAGGTCATTGGGTTTGGTTAATTGGAAAATGCATTCTCTAATCCTTTGAGATACATTAAAAGTTTTGAATTTAGAAAAACTTCATAAGTTTATTTGGCTCTATATTAAATTGTTCTGCAGATTTGATCTTGAAATTTCTGTCTTGTAGGCAATGATTGCAGATGCAAATTATAACTATCATGAACACTCGTTACTTTTCTCTAAGGTCACAGTTTCTAGCTTTGTCAGTGAACAAAAATATATACAAATCACAACACAACAAGCTATTCAGACCAAACAGTCCATTTTGGTATTTAGCCTTCAAGCAAATAATTCCAGTTGAGCAGCACGATACCAGGAATTGAACAGTTTGAATCGGCATTATTTACTTCCTACCATTCTTTAAACATTCCTTGTAACTGGCAGGCACCTGCTGAGTATTTTAGGTCATTTCTGGTTTTATTTCAGAATCCCAGCTTCTGCAGAAATTTGTTTTTGTTTTTATCTCCTCCTCTTACTTTTATCTAACCAGTTTTTAGCCCACTTTTCAATTCCTTAATTGTGCCCTATAATATTTTTGTCAAAAGCTTTTCCAAAGTCCCAACATCCTTTCTGCATTGCAAATCCTCTACGTATTGGGTTTGCTGACCTTCTCCACGAATTCTGAGGTTTTTGAGCTGTTATCACTCGATTTGAAGTGTTTATTAAATAAGAACTTAAAAAAACCCAATAAATAAGGAAGATGGTGCCAATTTTCAGGATTAAGTGAGAAAGATTTACAAGTAACTAGCACACATTTCATAAACAGAAACAGATGTTGCTGGAAAAGCTTAGCAGGTCTGGCAGCATCTGTGAAGAGAAATCAGTGTTAACATTTTGGGTCCGGCGACCCTTCCCCAGATCTGATTTCCCTTCACAGAAGCTGCCAGACCTGTTGAGCTTTTCCAGCAACGTCTGTTTCTGTTTATGAAATGTGTGCTAGTTATTTGTAAATCTTTTTCACTTAATCCTGAAAATTGGCACCATCTTCCTTATTTATATGATTTCCCTCTGACAGATGATATTGCAATTGACCTGTAATTAGCTGCCATATTTTTTAAAATTAACTACCTCATCAATCTATCTCCTGCTGTCTAGCAAGGATCTACATTCAAGAAATCCTTGCCATGCAATGGAAAAAAATAACTTTATTGGGCTACACAGTACAACCTTTGCATTTATAACCATTATGTACGTAATTAATGACTTCAGAGTTCTGCAAAGCTCCACTGGTTCTCTTTGTGGGAAAGAAATAGTGTTTAAATCCTTAGCCTTGTCTTCAGATATCATCATTGCCTCACTTGTTCTTCCACAGTTATTCTTATCTAACTTTCATGACTCTGTGCACAGCATCTTTTACTCCAACATGTCTTATATTTATTCTTTAATCATTTATGAGCAGATGCTTGACCAACATCAAGCCCATGTACCTTGTAACTTCTTTCCTTGTTTCAGTACCAATCTGTATACCTTCCCAAAACCATTCCCTTTGACTATGCCTTCATTTCAGGAATACATGTTATTGAGGGGATCTGCAACCCCTTTTGCTCGCATCATTCTTCTGGCAGATGTGAATCATTACAGGAAAAGCTCAAAATTACTCCAGGTTTCTAGTAGACTCCTTTCATCCAGCCATGTTAAATTAAAACCTCGTGTGAGCTTAAAAGTCGTTCCACTTTATCCAAATATTTCAGGAAGGCCCGATGGCAATCCTTGTACCTTAAAGCTCCAAATGTCTCACCTCTTTTCCATTTTTGAGTATTTTTGTAAGAATTTTATTGGTTTTAACACAAAACTGTCCTCTGCTCTTCACAGCAACACTTGCCTTGATGAGCACTGATCCTTGTGGTGCACATCTATCTTCTGAACAGCTATCCTTTGCTTCTACTGTCTGCTTTTTGCCTGCAACCAACTAGCTAACAATTTGTTTGTTCCATGTTTCCACTTGCTCTGACCTTGTCCATTAGTGTTTTATCTAGTATTTTATGCAAGGCCCTGTGAAATTCCAGATGAACTGAATCTGCAATTCTACCCTTGTCTGTTCTGTGACCTCTTCAAATAAATCAGAGATTGGTCAAATAAAACTTGCTCTTGAAAATCATACTATTCATTATTTTGATTTCTAGACTTGAGAATTCCTGGCAAATGTTCTCAATAAAGATGTAAAATGAGGAAATTTGTCACTGTATTGTAAGATTTCAATAGATTAGATTTGGTAGTGATTTTAAAATATTTAACTAATATGCTGTTTTTCTTCTAATTGTTCAGTTTAGATAAAGTTATGGCTTAAAAATATCTTTGTAAAAACTTATTATTTGTTACTTTCAATGTGCAAGGCTATTATACCACCTAAATTTACCTTAATTCCATGTGACTACTAAAGGGCTTTCAATGGATTGTATTATTGGGGATTACTCAGCAAGGAAACTCTACAGTTAGCAGAGTCCTGCAACTTAAAATGATGACATTTCCTCCAGTGACATGGAGCCACACCTCATTATATGAATTTTATCTTTGAACTATAATAGCCCTTGTGGCAAACTTTATTGTTAGGTGGTACCAGATGCAGGAACCATCCTTAATTATGAATTTTCAGCTGAAATTTGGAAATGTTTGCGAGCAACCTGATTTATAAGTTCTCGAGTCAGCGAGTGACAGCCAGTCCTGGATATTCAATCCTATTTGTAAAATTGCTCAATTATACTTGCGAGAAGTGACATAGATTTGTACAAAGGGACCTGTTCTCTGCCAATATGAAGAATATGTTCAAACCTGTGTCGTTTTTGAAATACTCAGGAGCTTGTGGACCCTAAAGTACCCCACTGCTTCCTCCATGTCAACACCTTAATCAATCATCGTTAACTGTCCAACCATTCAGCACTTTGCAGTTATCCTGCAATACAAACTGTTTGAAATTTGGCATTTTTACATTTGTCCTAGTGAGGACAAAGCAAAATATCTCTTTTTAGCATTATTTAAGTTCTCTAGTGTACTTTTAAAGCCAAAACAGATGAGCTATTTTTCAGAAGCTTTCGTTATTGTTCCATAGGTGAGCAGGACAAATTTGGAACTTGAAAAATAATTAATTCAATTTAAACGTGAAGCAAAAGTATTACTTGCACAGAAACCAACCATTTTGGAAAGTGTAGTAGTGATATATTAACTTTATAGTTTCAGTAAATTTTAAATTTTGATATGTGTAGTTGCTACTTAAATAGTACTTTACGAAATTGTATTTTGCATATGTTCAAATACTTGTCTGTCCAAGATTGCTAAAATATGAAACATGAAGAATGAGACATTATTCCAAATCCTTTTTGAAGAAAAATCTTGATCTGCAAATTTGGAAGTTATACCCTTTATCATGTTAGCTGCATATTTATTGTGAGAATTATTCAAAAAGCAAAATTCTGGTTTACATGTTTTAATACTGTGGTGTACATATTTGTAATAACACGTTGCGAGGTAGTTGGAATAATAGTTACAAACATATTTTTTTTTAACATGCAAAAGAATAGAAGTTCATTTGAACTGTTATAGTGGAATAAATTCAGATCTCTACTTTATATATTTTAGAAAGTAGAGACATAAGTTGTGTTTCCAAAGTGTGGATTTAACCTTCGTATAATTGTAGTGGACAGGATAGTGGCCTATAGAACTGACAGGCAAATCTGTAATTGCACTGGCTGTCAATTCATAGGTCATAGTCCTGTACACCTGAACCTCATAGAAAATCAACAACATTACTAGGTCAGTTAATTACTAGAAACCGTGTGTCTTCAATAGGGAAGGGATCCTTGATATGTTAGTGCCCATCGAAAGTAACAGCAGCTCCACTGGAAGCCAGTTCCGTCCAAATGGAGTTGCTGTTACACCTGATGCACACTGCTGTTCTCTTGTTTTCCTAAAAGTTTTTTTCAAGGTGAATTTAATCTTCCACAATCATGACAATGAACTTGTTCCTTTTGTTGTTGAAGCTGGATTATGACAGAAACACAGTGTTATCAACAGTTTAAAACAGATTATCATTTATCATGCATATTTATTTGTAGAAAATGGTAATTTGTAACAAGTCTTTGATAAAAGGGACAAGAATACTTAGCAAAGTTGTTAGCTTTTTCATTTGACTGTCCATCACACATTTGGTTTTAAGATGTTTGGATGGCATCCTGAATGACTTGGAGTAATAGGAGAAACTTTTTTGAATAAGAACCTCAATTGAGAGCCCAGAGAAAATAAAATTACACGGCCACATCTTTTTCACAGATAGTAAGTCTTAAATATGACTATAATGTCAGATAATCAGACCCAAGTTCAAATGTAAAGACAGTTCAGCAAAATAAATCAAATAAATCCCAGAAAGAAATTTGCGTCAATGGTGATGAAAGTTCCTACAGTCTCGATGTGGTGATTCATATTTCAGGGACATTAAAAGCCAAGTTTGATACTAAGCTGTGAAAACTGGAACAAGAGAGGGACAAGCATTGTTAGCTGATTGATATAACAGTACCGATCTTTGGGACACGATAAGAGATTCAAGAATTTGCTGGTAGTGAGTTGAGCTGTTTCTTCAAATAGTAACTAGATTTTTACTTAAGCAAACTAAGGAGTAAAATTAATTCTTTAGAATAACACATTCCATGATAATGTGTTACAATCACGGGAGGGAATTTTAAGCCCTGCATGATCAAAAGATGCACATGATGTTTCGAACAAAGTGTTTGTTGAGCTATTTTTTAGCTTGATACATTCCAGGATATGTATCATGAAATCAATGAATTCTTCTATAAAAGGGTATATAAGTGATACCATTAAAATGCAATTAATCTAACACATCATCAACCCTTTAATTTTTCTTACTGGCATTTGGGAGTTTTAGTATGTTATGGTAAAATGTAAACTAGTAGTATATACATCAACACATTTTTTTTTCTATTTTATGAAGCACCATTATTATTAATGGTGATCAGCTCACTAGATGGCTGGCCAGTTTGTGGTGCAAAGTAATTTCACTAACATGGGTTCAATTTTCACGTGGCTGAGGTTACCATGAAGTGCTCTTCTCAACCTCTCCCCTCGCCTGAGGTGTGGTGAACCTCAGGTTAAAGTAGCACCAATCGTCTCTCTCTATTGAGAGGACAACCCTATGGTCTGGTAGGACTGTGGCAACTTTACTTATTTTTAGAACTATTATATGATATATTTGTTTTTAATAGGTAAGGCAAAGAATCCTTACAATCGAAGTGTTGAAGAAGTTTTTTTTTGTTCTGTAGTTAGCAGCGGTATCTGAAAAGTAACTTACAGTCTGACCATAGTATATACTGGGATCTTCACACATCTCTTGAATTTAGAAATACAGGTTTACCCTTAAATTCATTGGAAATTGTTCTCTTTCAATATATACAAATAAAATACTTGTCACATGCAATAAGATCAGTTCTTTGAAATTTTCACAGAACTTACTTGTTTCAGAAGAACGGATTGCTTAGTGACTCATGTATCCACTTTAACAGGGGAGGAAGAAGCAGCACGTCATTGTTGAAAATTTATCTTGTCTGTCTGGATCTACTCTTGGTCCTTAAAAGATATTAATGAGGAAGGCCATAAGTACTTTACTTCCAACTTCCATCTGCAAGTCATCAGTTTATTGCAGCAATGTTTCTACCAGAGTAGATAAGCATTCTGCTCAGTCAATATCAATCTATACACTCATTGGCTGGTGTCATGGTCGCTGCATTACATCATTCACTTTGCTGTTGAAACCAAGTGCAAGTCATGTAATGCTAGAACTCCGCCTAGATCTGTGCCCATACAGCCAAGTGTTTTTTTCTGATCAGCTCTTTGCTTAAATCAAAAGGATTAATTTGTTGGCTACATAAACTTACATTTTGCTGAAATGTGTGCTGTATCAGTTCTAATACATTTCAATAGTTTATCTTTCAAGGTTTTGCAGCTTTTTAAAACTTTGGTTTTGAATATTTGTGCTAAGAGTCAAAACACTGCTTTCAAGTTTTATAGTACAGTTACATTATCATGACAGCTTTTAAACAATGGATGTATAAGCACTTAAATGCTTATGCAACAGACTCCTTACCTGCTACAAACTGATTTTATCAACATTGTGACAATATCTAGTCAATTGAACTCTAATAATACTCCTTGCATTTAAAGGAAATTTACTTCAAAACTTAGTGTCCATACTTTACAGGGCACAAACTTAAATCTTACCATAACAGGCTGAGATTTTGAACTTAATTTGAAAAGAAATCAGGAAATAAAGTAACTGACATCAGTAAAAGTGACCATGAAGTTGTTGTTTGTCATTTAAAAAAAACATATTCTCTAATGTAAGGAATAAAACTTGTTTTTGCCTCACCTGGCCTTTATTTGACTATCGTGGTTGATCCATGGCTGCTGTCCCAACCTTCTTGCAAATTATACCGAATCGCTCATCTCTGCTAGGGATGGACAACAATAGCTGGGCTTTCCACTGATGCCCTCATTCTGAGAAGAAAGAAAATACAATACAGCTGTATTTCTTCTTTAGCTGCAAACATTGCTTGGAGATTTTGTCAAATGGAAAGCAGTGGAAAATAAATTTCACTTTTGTATTTTCTTTAAAAAGTACTATGGACCTTGGCTGATGTGAAGTTAATAAATGTGAGTTAATGATTACCCAGACTGCAAATATTTAATAAAGTTACTTTGTATACCCAGTGTAGCTAGCATGAGTTCAAATATTTCAAAGAGAGTCATTTGAAATAATATCTTTGATATGTAATTTCATTTCAGTAAATTGTTACATGATTGACCAAACTGAAAAGTAAATGGATTTTTCACAGTGAACTTAGCTAGTTTTTCTTTTCAAATGAATAAATTTGAAAACAATTGCAGGTGTAGAATTAAATAAATACAAATATTTATTTTGTTGTAACTTTTACTATTTTGGCTAGTTAGGCAGCTATTCAGATGGAGGGAAAGGGGGCAAAATCGAAAGAGAAATTGAGCAGTCAATAGAGGAGGATCATGATTACACATTTGTCATTGAATGAAATAATGCAGTTGTTTCAGAAATAAGATATACATCCATGTTATGAAGTTATGTCATTACTGTGGGCTTATGGATGGCTTTATTTTCTCATTGATATAGTCACAAGCGGTTTAAATGTCCTTAAAAACTTTATTTGTAAGATTGACTTTCATGCCTTGAGGTATGCAAAGTTACGCCACTTTTTGTTAACCCTAAAATTGAGGAAGCAAAGGGGCATTTTATGCAAGGGAATTTGGAAGGAGTGGAAAAATCATTCTCGGTCAGAAGAACAATATTCTTCTCCTTTTGATTTATTTTGTGTTCCTGTTTTAGTGTTTAATTAATGTTAATCACATTCAGGGTAATGCTTTAAATACATTATTAAGTAAAATGTATATTTGTTTCTCTCTCATTCCATTACTTATCTTATTGCATTGAAAACGAAGAAACACAAATAAAAATAAAATACTGCAGACTCTAGAAATCTGAAATAAAAAAAACAGTGCTGGCAAAACTCACCAAAATAATATTATAGGTGATATTTAAACTCAAAGTGTATTCACTTACAGATGCAGGTTAATATTTAAATTCACTAAAATTTAAATAAGAGTAAAAAAATTACTCCAGCCTAGCAACATCTATGGGGAGAGAATCAACCTTAACATTTTGAATCCAATATGACTCTCCTTTGGAACAGTTCTAGAGAGTCACATTGGATGTTCAAAGTTTGTGAGAAGATTTGTAGCTCGGGTGCTCGTTCTTGTGGTTCTGTTCGCCGAGCTGGGAATTTGTGTTGCAGATGTTTCGTCCCCTGTCGAGGTGACATCCTCAGTGTTTGGGAGCCTCCTGTGAAGCGCTTCTGTGATGTTTCCTCCGGCATTTGTAGTGGTTTGTCTCTGCCGCTTCCAGTTGTCAGTTCCAGCTGTCCACTGCAGTGGCCGGTATATTGAGTCCAGGTCGATGTGCTTATTGATTGAATCTGTGGATGAGTGCCATGCCTCTAGGAATTCCCTGGCTGTTCTCTGTTTGGCTTGTCCTATAATAGTAGTGTTGTCCCAGTTGAACTCATGTTGCTTGTCATATGCGTACGTGGCTACTAAGGATAGCTGGTCATGTCGATACCTGATACCCAGCATGAGCAAAACCAATGTAATGTACAAAATCCCATGCAAGGACTGCACAAAACACTACATAGGACAAACAGGAAGACAGTTAACGATCCGCATCCATGAACACCAACTAGCCACAAGACTACACAACCAGCTATCCTTAGTAACCACACACTCAGATGAAAAGCAACATGAATTCGACTGGGGCAACACTACTATTATAGGACAAGCCAAACAGAGAACAGCCAGGGAATTCCTCGAGGCATGGCACTCATCCACAGATTCAATCAAAAAGCACATCGACCTGGACCCAATATACCGACCACTGTAATGGACAGCTGGAACTGACAACCGGAAGTGGCAGAGACAAACCACTATAAATGCCGGAGGAAACATCACAGAAGTGCTTCACAGGATGCTCCCAAGCACTGAGGATGTCACCTAGACAGGGGACGAAACGTCTGCAACACAAATTCCCAGCTCGGTGAATAGAACCACAATAGTTACATTGGATCCCAAGCATTAACTGTTGTTTTCTCTCCAAAGATTTGCAAAATCATGAGGGGCTTAGATAAAGGGAATGGAGGGTAGGGGAGTTCAAAACTAGAGGGTATATTTTTAAGGTGAGGGGATTAAGATTTAAAAGGAACTTGAGAGGGATCTTTTTCACACACTGGTTGATTCGCCTGTGGAATGAATTAGGTAAAAACAAGAACTGCAGATGCTAGAAACCAGAGTCTAGATTAGAATGGTGCTGGAAAAGCACAGCAGGTCAGGCAGCATCAGAGGAGCAGGAAAATCAATGTTTTGGGTAAAAGCCCTTCATCAGGAATGATTTCCTGCTCCAGTTTGGAATGAATTGCCAGGGGAAGTGATAGATGTAGTTGCAGGCACCTAAAAGACATCTGGACAAGTACATGAATAGGAAAGGATTAGATGTGATATGGGCCAAATACAGGTAAGTGAGGCTAGTTTAGTTTGGGAAGTTTGGTCAGCATAGACAAGTTGGACCAAAGGGTCTGTTTCTGTGCTGTATGACTATATTGCTAGACATGCCAAGATTTTTTCTGCTTCTTTGTTTTTATTAGTATTTTTAAAATTTAATATATTAAAACATCATCCACAGTGTTGTTTTAAGGAGTTGCAGCTTGACTTATAAATACTTTTTAAAAGGAAATGACGGAGGCTTGTGAGTTTTTTCATCGTTTGCTGAGAAATAGTGACTTTAATCATCAGAGTAGCTATTGCTTTCATGCAGAATTTATTACATTGTGGTCATTTTTAAAAACTACTTTGTTATATCTAGTCTAATCTCCCTCTTCACCCCCAAAAAGGAAAGACAGACCACTGATATTGGAAATCATGGAATGCTTATTTTAAGAACTGAACTTCACTGTTGTTTGTCAAAATGGCTATGAATTGTCTAATCAGGTGTAACTTCCCACACAGATACACAGGGAATCATCTTATCAAACTGTTTAAAGAACACGGTAGTGACTGTTGGTGGACTCTACCTTTGGACCAGCTCCTGACTAAGGAAATTTTAAAAAAGGTTAGTAATCTTTGAAGAGGTGATGGTCTCATATTCATTACAAGAGGAACTGTAACATTTCAAACTACTGTGCAAACTATTGAAAGGAAATCCTGTGCAACTTCCTTGTAAATTACGCAAAAGTTATTTGCTAGATAGCTTGATTGAATATAAAAAGGAAAGGAGCACAGACATAGTTAGCTTAAATGATTATCTTACAGGCATCTAAAAAGGAGTGAATGACATCGCACTAGATCTGTTGAAAATATCATAAAAATTGCCCAAAAGTCAATGGGTGGAAATTTAAAACCTGTCAACATTCCAGAAAGGATCCCTGCAAACAGAAAAAGCACCATTGAAAAGTATTAAATTGTCTCAGCACACCATTTTGAAACATTGAGTTAATATTCAATCGCAATATCATTTCATATTGTAATCTGACACCGCAGTTCATAGTACACATTAAATTTGACTTGAGATTTTTCTTGTTTGAGGGTGGCAGAGTTAACTTGTTGTCTTTCCTCTTTTATGGCCCTGCCTAGCACCAATTAGACTTCATAGCCATACATCATTTTAAAACTTACATTCAAATTATCAGACTAAAATGTTATGTGAACTGTGAAACTCTTTTGCTAAATTGATCAGAGTATTTTTTAAAAATCAGATAATCTGGTACATTTTTTCTTTTTATTTTCATTGCAATATGTGGTGCATGTTGAGGCCAGTATAGTAGATCATTTGCAATTTATACTGTACTGTAGATATTCTGCACTTATAATGTTATATCACTTTATCGTCATGAGGTAATTAAGACTGGAGTTTCACAAGATTCAGGTTAATATTATTTAGGGCAGTGACTTACAGTACCTGACTCTATTGATACCATTTTGGCACAATCTCTCCCTTTTCAACTTGTGGCCTTTCCTGATGTTACAGCACTGCCAGAAAGCTGCATCAGGGGCGCCTCCACTCACCACACCCAAGACCGCCAGCCAGAGCTGCTGTCCACCTGACAGTATCCCCTCGATAAACTGCCACCAATTCAGGAACCACCTGGACATGATGGAGGTTGCCCTCCATTCCCACAGCAGACCAGCAACTTTGAAGCTTGACAGTTACCTCCTTCCTTGACCTACAGGGCAGCTTTGACAGCTCCCACAGATGATTCACAAACTGAGCTTGGCTTTATTCCCCCACTGAGGTGGGAGCTGGAACAGAACCCACATGTAAATCCAAGAGGTGACAGCAGCCAACAAACTGGAGCACGAGCTTGGTGCTTAGACTAGGTTGCTCTGAATCATCTGATTGTTCTTATTAAATGTTAAATTGATTGGGTGAGGCTGTTAGCAGGTAAAGGCATCTGGCAGGTGGGAGGCTTTCAAAAGCAAGATAACTAGTTAGGGACAGCATGTTCTTGTTAGTATGAACAGCAAGAGTAGGCAACACTGGATGACTAGAGATATTGAGGCTTTGGTTAAAAAGGAGGCGGCATATGTCAGGTATAGACAGCTGGGTTCAAGTGAAACTCTTGAGTATAGTCGTGTATAGGTACATTTAAGAGGGAAATCAGAAGAGCGAAAAGGGGACATGAGATAGCTTTGGTAAATAAGGTTAAGGAGAATCCAATGAATTCTCCAAGTACAAAGAGTAACTAAGGAGAGAATAGGGCACCCTTAAAGATAAATGGGGTTGTCTATGTGTGGAACCACAGGAGATGGGTGGGATCCTAAATGAATATTTTGTATCAGTATTTCCTATGGAGAAAGACATGGAAGCTAGGGAACTTGGGAAAATACAGCGATATCTTGAAAAGAGTCCACATTACAGAAGAGAAGGGGCTGGAGGTCTTAAAATGCAAAAAGGTAGATAAATCCCAAGGGCCTGATCAAGTGTGTCCCAGGACATTGTGGGAAGCCAGGGCAGAAATTGTGTGGCCTGAAGCAGAGATATCCGTTTCATCAACAGCAATGGATGAAGTGCCATAAAACTGGGTGGTGGCTGATGTGATGCTATTATTTAACATAGAACATTACAGCGCAGTACAAGCCCTTTGGCCCTCGATATTGCACCACCCGGTCATACTAATCTGAAGCCCATCCCATCTACACTATTCCATTTAAGAATGGCTGTAAAGAAAAGCCAGGGAACTAGAGACTGGTGAGCCTCACATTGGGGATCAGCAAGTTGCTGGAGGGAATTCTGAGAAACCGGATTTACATGCACTTAGAAAGGCAAGCACTAATCAGGAATAGTCAGCATGTTTTGTGTATAAGAAATCTTGTCTCTCATACTTCATTGAGTTCTTTGAACAGATGACCAAGAAGATGGATAAAGGGAGAGAGAGACAGACATTGTCTTACATGGACAAGACTTTCAACAAGGTTCCGCATAGTAGGCTTGTTAGTAGGTTAAATCTGGGGAGAACTGGCAAGTTAGATTCAAAATTGGCTTAATAGTAGGAGACAGGGTAGTGGTAGATAGTTGTTGTTCGGACTGGAGGCCTGTGACCAGTGGTATGCCGCAAGGATCGTTGTTGGGTCCGTAATTGTTTGTCATTTACATAAATAATTTGGATGAGAAAATAGGAGATATGACTAATAACTTTGCCAATGACACCAAAATTAGTGCTGCAATGGACAGTGAAGAAGATTATCTAAGAGTACAATGGAATCTTGATCAACTGAGCCAGCGGGCTGAGGATGGCAGATGGAATTTAATTTAATAAATGTGAGGTGTTGTATTTTGGTAAGACAAACACTTTAATGTCCTTTCTTAATATTAGAAAAAAAAGGGGGTGGCACGGTCGCTCAGTGGTTAGCACCGCTGCCTCACAGCGCCAGGGACCCTAGTTCGATTCCAGCCTCTGGCGACTGCGTGGAGTTTGCACATTCTCCCCGTGTCTGCGTGGGTTTCCTCCAGGTTCTCCGATTTCCTCCCACAATCCAAAGATGTGCAGGTTAGGTGAAATAGCCATGCTAAATTGCCTATAGTGATAGGTGCATTAATCAGGAATAAATGTAGGGGAATGGGTCTGGGTGGTTTACTCTGTGAGGATCGGTGTGGACTTGTTGGGCCGAAGGACCTGTTTCCATACTGTAGGGAATCTAATCTAATCAGAAAGGGCAGGACTTCCACACTTAACAGTAGGGCTCTAAGTAATGTTGTCAAGTAGAGAGACCCAGGGCTGAAGGTACACAGTTCCTTGAAAGTAGACAGGGTGGTGAAGAAGGTGTTTGGCACGCTTTCCTTCATCAGTCAGAGAATCGAGTACAGGACTTCAGAGATCAAGTTGTGGTTGTACAAGACGTTGGTCAGGCCACATTTGGAAGTACTGTGTACAGTTTTGGTTGCTGTAGGAGGGATGTTATTAAACTGGAAAGGGTACAACAAAGATTTACAAGGATGTTACTAAGACTGGAGTTATTAGGACAAACTATATAGGCTGGGACTTTTTTCCATGCAGCGTAGGAGGCTGAAGGGCAAACTTATAGAGGTTTGTAAAATCATGATGTGCATAGATAAGGTGAATAACCAAGGTCTTTTCCCCAGGGCAGAGGAGTCCAAAACCAGGGGGCGTAGGTTTAAGGTGAGAGGGGAAAGATTTAAGAGATCTGATCTGATAGGTGACTTTTTAACACAGAGGGTGGAATGAGCTGATAGTGGAAGTGGTGGAGGCAAAAACATTTGAAAGAATTTGGGCAGATACATGGATTAAAAAGGTTTGGAGGGATGGGGGCCATACACAGGCAAATAGAAATAGTATAGTTGTGTGAAATAATTTCTCACTGACTGTGAATGATGAGGTGTCGCTAATACCAGCATCTTCTGTATAATCCCAGCTGCAAGTGCAGCTTAATGGTTGATCCCTCCCTCCCACCCCCATTTCCCCCCACCCCACCCCCGGTATCTACATGCCTGCAGAAGAGGTGGAAGGAGTGTTCCCTATAATGGAACCTTATAGGCCTTAGAGTTTTGGTCCGACTGTGTTTATGGCTAGAGGGCCCAGACATGTTGCATGTGTCCTACCCAGGTGCTCCTTTACCCTCCTTGGCTTGAACTCCCATGGGGTTGAAGGTGGCAGAAAAAGGTAGAGGGTAGAACTCTTGGCCATTGCTGAGTATCTGGAGAGGAGACTGCTGGGGAGCTTATATGAAATCTTCCTTCCAGCTTTACACCATCTAGTTTAATACCTTAGTTGTTAGTTACACCATCTCACGTGCTGTCCCTCACAGTCAACTGTTGTTGCCAATGTATCATCTCAAAGTTAATCTCTTCCATGACGCACAATTTTTTTCATAATCTGAAAGCTTGCTGTCATTGCTAGTGGCTCACTTTGTTTAGTACACTACTCCACAAACTACCACATTCCAACACTTGCACATCCAACTTGAAAAACATCTACTGTTGCATTTCTGTGCTCTCCATGGTTGGTTAGGATGTTTGGTTAAGACTGTCTCTGACCATTCTTTGTATCTCTCACTGCCTCTACTTGTACCTTTACAGCACACATCCTTTATATTTGCCCTTTGTTTACAAAAAGGAAGTTTACTCCTCAATCCAGCCACTTATATTTGAGTTTCAAAACTCATAGCTTCTAGCCTTTGGCCTACCACATACTATGATAATTCAAAGCTGTTCATTTGCTTGGCTATTTCTTGCCATTCTGGTATCCCTATCAAAATCTTTGCTGTTTCCCCCATCTTACTCATTCCACTCCTTCAACTCCTTCTTTGCTCTTTGAAGTCCAGGTGGTTTAAACTTGAATAAATGTAATGTTTTAATGCCTTGGTAACCCATTGCCACATCTGGCTGGGCCAAGGCAAATTTACTTGCTTTCAGCCTCTTCCAAAATTACCCACTACATCAGGATCACTTGGGGAGTAAAGATAATCTATAGCCTATTTCCTCCAATGTCAGAAACTTTTTTAAACCTCCCTTCTGACAAAAAGTGCAAGAAACACAATTTTGCTATCAAGGTAATGTTGATCTGTTAGGCTAGCTTTGTTGCTTCCTCTTAATGCTAATGCTACCCCACCACAACCTCAGTCCCACTTCTGTCTTTTTTTATACATCTCCCTACAAAGGTACTTCTCATACCCACTTCCCAGTCCTTCAACCTCACTGTGTTGACTCTATCTTCTATCCCACATGTTGCTGGCTTATTACTGTGGTCCTCACTATGTACCTTAGCTGTCAGCTCTGAAACTTCATTTTCTTCACCCTGTATTTGAAGTCTTTGGCCTCACTGCTTCCTATCTTCTTAAACACTCCAGTGTTATAATCTCATTTAGCTGTTTGATGTTTTGGAAATCCCCCTCTCTGTAAACCCCCACCTCCCATCCCACCCCACCATCCCCATCTCCTTTATGACCCTTCTCTCAATTTTACAAAGGTTCTTTGATGGGGTGTGCACATCACACAAGTATTTTGTTGCCCATTCCTCATTGCCCTTGAGAGCATGGTGCCTCAGTCCCTGCAACGTATCTGGTGTAGGCACAGCCACCATGCTATTAAGAAAGGAGTTTGAAGATTTTGACTTATAGAAAGAATGGAGTAATTCCAAGTAAGGATGGTATATAACTTGTAAATAAACTTGCAGGTGTTGGTGTTCCCTTATGTCTGCTGTCTTTGTTTTTCAAGATTTTAGAAATTGTGGTTTAGGAAGGTGCTGTTGGTGGTATGAAGTAATTTCTTAAATTAAATAATTTAATCTTATTGAAGAGAGAGCAAAGCGTGTGTACAGGCTTTGTGGTTTATATCTTTTAATATGTTATATTTATCTGTTTTGGTTGTTTAAAATATTGAATAAGTGCATACAAGATTTTTTTCTGTGTCTTTGTTCATAATTTTGAGCACTTCAGTAAGGTCACTTCTTAATCTTCTCTGCTCCAAGGACAGTAAGCCAATTTCTCTACTTCTTTTTTGTATCTAAAATCTCTTATTCCTGGTATCATTCTTGTAAATGATTGATCTATGTCAATTAATTTACTCACAGTGCAAAGTCAGTTGTAAGTTTTGACGACCAAAGAATCAGCCATTCCACTGACCCAGAATGATTTATTGTTTCCTCCGAGTTTTGTCCATAGTAAAGATTGGTATAACATTCAAAGTCATATTCAGCACTTGTGAGAGAGAGTCCTGGGTTAGTAATATTTTAAATCAACTGGTAGGCTGGAGGGAGATGTAGACTTTGAGAGGAAATTGATTGACACTTTCCATTTGTCAAATACTATTACGTTTTCTATTACTTGATCAGTGCTATTTTGTACAAAGGTTTTGTAATATGTTCAGATTAATTTTTGTTTTGTCTGAATAACTATGGTTACTTAATTGTACAAGCCCATTGATTCCCTTTGGAACATTATCAGAATTAATAACATTCCTTGTGATTTTAATTCAAGTTTTACAATCTTTTATCAGATTTTTAAAATTTCTACCCTTCTAAATTGATCTCTTACCTCTACCATTTTTATGCTATAATACCATAATATTGTGCTATCCTGCAGGATGCTTCAGTTTCAAAATTATCAGATGCTTTTGATGAGCTATTTATTGTGTTATATTTAAATGGGAACAGTAGTACTTGTCTAGAGTTTACGTAGCAGTTAAATGAGTGCCAAAATAATTATTGCAATTCTTTTCCGTTAAACCGAGGAATAATTATTTCATTGCAAAAATGTAGGTAATGAGAACGATTAAGCTAAAATTATTTTGAGTCAGCTTTTATGTGATTACTAAAATACTGCTTAATTGGTTCTTGTCTACTTTGAACTGTACCTTTGAACTAGGAGTGCCTCATTGAGGCTGTAAAGCTGCCTCTCCCAAATTAAACTTACATGGACTTGACTGAAACAGTTGCTCTGACTATTTCTAATTTTCTTTGGGGGTGGAGCAGCTACAATGCAATCTCTACTCAAATCAACACACGTAGTGCTGGAGAGAGACTTGGCCATGGTGATGTTGTGCAACCTATCTTTGTTACTGGGGACAATAATACCCAGAAACTAGATAGATAGTACGGGATTGCAAACTGTGCAGTCTGAATAGGTTCCCAATTTTCCAGGGTGCATTGGCACAGTTCAGTGAGTTGAAGAACTGGAATATTTTTGCTTACTAGCATATTTTTTGCTGAGATTTTCAAAACTATTTGGAGTAAAACTAGAAAGTAAATTTAATTCAGATAATTTTATGTAGTGCTTTTCTTAATTTGTACTTGACCATCTTCTGTAATATTGCACATGATTTAAGATGAAGCAAGATCCCAATTGAAGGGATAAAGCAGGGGTTAAGTTGGTTTGTGCACTTGGCTGCAATTGGGTCCCCATTTTAAAATTATGCATTCAGTGATTTTTATGTCATTTGATTTCACATTTATAATTAATATTCTTATCTCGATTTAGAAGTGGAGAACTAAACTCTGTAAGAGCATGGAATTTTCTCTAGGACAGACTGAAGAACTAGTTGAGGCAAAACTCAAAATGAGATCTATGTAAATTTGGCATTCTGTAATTGTTCCTTCCCACTAATGGTAGTACTATAACATTCAAGTGTGGACTTTAAATTTTTTAGCAAAATCTGACACGCATTATAACTAAACTATAATTATTGCAGTGTAACACTCAGGTATCATAGTACCTGAAGGATGTGAATACGTTAAAGAAAGTATAAAAATGATTGATTTATGAGGGTATTGCTAAGACTTAAAAGTTTTGAGATATGAGGCAGATTAGGAGAGATTTAATTGAGGTGTATAAAATTATGAGAAGCCTAGATAGAATGGACAGGAAAGGGCTATTGCTGTTAACAGAGATGTGAAAGGATTGGAGTGGAGTTGAATATTTTTCTTTCATTCAAAGCATGAAGAAGGTCTGGAATTCATTCCAAGAAAGTATTGTAGAGGCAGAAGAATTTATCATTATTTAACAAAAATACACTTCAATATTTGCACATGTACTTAGATAGGAAAGGTTTTGAGGCATATGGGCCAAACATAGGCAAGTGGGAGTTGTTCAAATTGGGAAACCTGGTCAGCATGGTGGCCCTATGACTCTATATGCAGTTGAAGTACAGTAGGCAGCAAGATTTGATGTCAAGAGCTGGAAAATGGGATAAGGCTGAATAATAGCTTTTTATTCACAAGCATGAACATAATGGGCTTGTCCTCAGCAGTTCCATATTAGATCTGCAAAATTCTGTAGCTGTTTGAGTATTTCCACGAGATAAAATGCTGAAGCTATCCTGTAAAATCTGAAGAATATATGGTATTCTGCAACTTACGTTATTCAGTGCTTTACTGATCAACCATAACGTTAGATCAGAATTAAAACTCAAACAGATCTTATCCAATGCTGGCATCACAGAAACAGTAAATCTTGGTTGAAGGTAAACCCCCATGAGTTTTTTTTTCACATGGGTGTAACAGCACCTTTTCCACAGTGGTAATATGGGAATAATTTAGACCAGAGAGCCTTCCCACAATTTAAGCAAAAAATAAATTCAGGTGATGTAGGATTCACTGGGTGGACCAGTATTTACTGCCCTTGAGAAAGTGGTGATTAGCTACCTTCTTGAACTTCACTACCTTCTTGAACTTCACGACCCTTCATGTGCTGTAGGTAGACCCACAATGCTATTATGGAGAAGGGAGTTTGAGGATTTTAATCCAGCAACACCAAAGGGGCAATGATATATTTCCATGTCCAGATGATGAGCGGCTTGGAGAGGAACTCTATGGTGTTTCTGTGTATCTGCTGCCTTCTACATTGTAGTGAATGTGGATTTGTAAGGTGCTGTCAAAGGACTTCGATGAACCTCTGCATCGTGTATATGGTGGAGGGAGTGAATGGTTGTGGATGTGTTGCCAGTTCAGTATCCTGGATAGTATCACATTGTTTGACTGTTGATGGAGCTGCACTCATCCACACAAGAAGCAGGTATTCCTTCACAGTCATTACTTGTGCTTTGATGGGAGTGTCAGGAGAGGAGTTACTTGCAACAAGATTCCTGGCCCCTGATATTTTGTAGCCACAGTATTTGTTTGGCTAGTCTACTTAAGTTTCTGATCAGTGGTAAGCCCTAGGATGTTAATAATGTGAGATTCGGTGATGGTCATACCATTGACGGTTAGAATGGGTGGGCTTAATTAAATTTACATTCATTGGAGATGGCCATCGCATGGCACTAATTTGGCACAAATGTTATTTGTGACTTGTCCTTCCAAGCCTGAATGTTGTCTGTGGCAGGCTGCTTATAGACAGGTACTACTTCAGCACCTGAGGAGATCTAAATGATGCTGAACATTATGAAATGATGCCCACTTCTAACCTTACGTTGGAGGGATGGTCATTGATGAAGCAGCTGAAGATGGCTGGGCTGAGGATACTCTTCTACAGAACTGCTACAGTGATGTTCTTTAACTGAGAAGGTTGACCTCCAACAATCACCATCTTTCTGTTTCCTAAATATGCCTCCAACCAGCAGAGATTTTTCACCTGATTCCCATTTACCCCAATTTTACTAGAGCTTTTTGATTCCACACTCTGCCCATGACATCAAGGCTATATTTGACTATCATTCCCACCTCGCCTCTGCAGTTTGCTGTTTTGTAATGCTAAACAAATCAAAAGAGTATTTGCATTTACAGGTGCAAGACAGTTTGGTAAGTCAGCTGTATTTAGTAAACTGGAGAGTGTAGAAATATTTTTTGTTAAGATCTAATTACAATTTTGTTTTCTATTTCTACAGAGCGGAGGTTCTGATGTGTCTGATTATGTCAAAGGAGAGGATATCTTAGATATTTGGTTTGATAGTGGCATCTCGTGGGCACATGTATTAGAAGGTGAGAACTTAATATTAATGATGGTTAAACATCATAAAAAATCATTCATTGTTATGCACAGGATTATTGACCTTAAGCTAAAATTGACTGAAAGCTAAGTTAAAAATGCAGTAGACATGCTATAAACTAAACGTTACTGACCAAGTCAGAGGGAGGTTTTCATGGATTCAAGCAGTTGGCTTTTTTTTCCCCCCAATAATGAGTAGCCAAGAACTTAGAAAAATGTGTTTTGTTATTACATAGTTGCCTCAATAATTAGTGCTAATTGTTGAAACAACTTCATAATTGGGATCTGACCCATAAATCAATTCAATGGTCATACTTATACTATTTAATGAATGATAAACTTTGTAAAAGTAGTAGAAACACGACTGCAGAGTAGCCTGTCTTTGAGAATTTAGTCATAAAATTCCTAGAACAAATCAGAGGTTAATTATAGTTATATATCCATTTAGTTTCATAATTAAAAATAGGGAGACCTCTGGCACCTTGGACTTGAAACAACCTTTCCTTACACTTCGGCTAAAGGTAGCTCATCACTGGAATTAGTTCTGAAAGTTTGATATGAAGATAAAAGCCTCAGCCCTGTTTCTGATTCTTGCCTGTTTTGTGAAAGTTGTGGCCCACTTAGCTGTTAGTTACTTTTCAAGCGAAGTAAATTAACCACGTGCAATAAAATATCTTACCTGTTAAGTATATGGAGTTGAAACTGCATTGGGATCATTGAGCCACTGATCTGTTTCCTTCATTATTGCTATTTATATCCTTTTCTTTTAATTAGTAAACTTCCATCTTTGTTACTCACCAATTTGTTAAGCAATTTTCTTTTTCTATCCAGCCAGTCACATTACATGGAAGGAAAATTATACCCAGACTCATTCCAGCCAAATGTATGCTGAGAACATTCCATGTTCACCCATTTCTACCTAATTAGCTTTTGTATATAAAAAGAGGATGTTCCTGATAATACCTGTTCAATTGTGCTCCAATAATTTGTTAAAAAAAGCAAAATACTGTGGATGCTGAAGATATGAAATGAAAAGAGAAAGTGCTGGTGAACATCAGCAGATCTGGCAGCATTTGAGGACCAAGAAATAGTATTAACATTTCATGCCCGATATGATTCTTCTTCAGAACTTCATTCTGAAATTTTAACACTGTTTTTCTCTCCACACATATTGGCAAACCTGCTGACTTTCGCCAACACTTACTCTTTTTTTTTTAATTTCAGATCTCCACCATCCACAGTGTTTTGCTTTTTGGTTAACAAATTAAGACTTCTGACATCAGAAATCAGCTGGCTGGGTGACATAGAGGAAGGATGGAACAGTGAAGAGTCCCTGTGGTTCAGAGGTTGCACAGCATCTGTGGAGAGCTAAACAGTATTAATGCTTTTAGTGTAATATGATTGTTCTTTGGAACTTGGTTCTGAAATTTTAACCCTCTTTCTCCAGAATTTAATGATTCTATTCCGGTGACTTGTTCTATTCCCTACTGCTGTTTCTAACACCATCCTTCCAAAATAGGGCAGTACAATCTCTGAACTGCATGGACGCTTTAGTATATCACCCTACCTATCCATCATCCAGCCAATTGATTTCTGTATTAATGGTGGTAAAACCTAGTAGTCTCTATTAAGACTATAGTTTTAGGAATCATGACATAACAGTGTATTTTCTATTGGAATTGTTGTTCAATGGATCATTCCCAAGAATGAGGACGTTGGGGTTCGGATTAACCAGGCTTCTGAATACAAACCTCTCTTGCTCCTTTCTCAATGAACCCTTACTGTCACCTGCTAACAGACCTAACCACACAATGGAAGTATATTTTGGGTTTAAGTTATTAGTTTCACTTAATTAATCTTTCTTCAGTTGGGAACTGTTGAGATTTTTGTACATACCCTGGTTGCACATGAATTAATGATTTCACAAGTGGAAGAATATGTTGTAACAGAAGATGCTTCCAGAAACATTTTTAAGTTCTTGCTAGTTTCCTTTGACAGTGTGGGGAAGAAAGGTATTGAAGTGGGCATCAGTCATGATTGTATTGAATGGTGAAGTGGACTTCATGGGCTGAGTTGCCTACGACAACTCCTAGGTTTCGACATTTGGAGCCATCTGCAACTGCGATTCTGGTTCTTAAGTGTAGAGTTATAATACAGAGTTAGTATAATCCACTTTATGTCATTCTGACTGTAAATCAATAGACCAGCTTCCCTACTCAACTGAAACTATCGAACTGTATCCAATATTGAAAAAATATTTTTTTGTCTGGTGTATGAAAAGTAAAAACAATTTACCTACTCACAAGCTCCCAAGGCTGTCTCTACCTTAGAAAATTCTGACAGCAGCAGCTAGCCTACTTTAACCTGGTGAAATAATCCAGATTTTTGAGACTCCCAGGATTCCAACTCATATCTGTTTCCCTCAGTTGAAGTTTAATCCAAGTCAAAGGACCAAGGTAAGTTTCCAATTATTATAAGCGATTGGATAGATGAACTATTTTCCTTGCTTACTCACCCCTTTATTCACACTGCGTATTAAATGCTAGCTTTCCAATTGTAGACTAATTATGGGAAATGATAAATGAAGAGAAAGAATTCAGTACAGCTAAATGGGTGAGACATTTGATTTTATTCTCAAATTGCTTTGTAAATGGAAAGAATATCATTCCAAGACTCCACGTCAAGTTCACCTGTGAGTATAACTCATCGAGATATGCAATTGCAATGGAACTGCTTTCCAAGTAAATAATAATTGAAGCTAAAACAGAAATTGCAGGAGAAACTCAGCAGGACTAGCAGGACCTATGCAAGAAAGCAGAGTTAATGTTTTGAATCCAATGACCTTTCAGAAGAAGGGTCTACTCTGGAAAAAGTCACTAGACTTGTTAACTCTGCTTTCTTTCCAAAGATGCTGGCAGATTTGCTGAGTTTCTGCAGCAATTTCTGTTTTTATTTCAGATTTCCAGCATCTGCATCTCTTTGTTTTATAAAATTTGAGGCTGTTAGGAAGAATTTTACCTAAGTAATCGACTATGGGTGTCTTCAATGTGACAGCAAGAGCAGAAACTCACTTTGTTGCCATGCGTGCTGAAAATTACCTCGATTTAACATAGAACTGTGAAGCACATTCCCTGAATTCTCAGCAACAGATCTTAAGCTATAAAGTTATATTACTTTTAGAGAGTTTATAATGCTCCAGTGACACACGAGAATCACCTTCATAGGGCATGGAAAATAACAAACAAACAATATCTTGTGTTTGGTCAAGTTTCCTTTGGAGTCTGACTAAATTCAGTCATGGTCATGGGAGAATCAAATAAAAAAGAAACTATCTTCAATGTGCCATTCTCCCAGGCTTGTCGCCATCAACAGACCCTTGATTCACTCCATGTTGGGAGTTTCCAAGGGCCTGTTTCTTCACTTGACTGAACATGCTAATTCTTGACCCACATAAGCTAGAAAGATCTATAAGTCATGGGATCCTAAGAGTTACGGTGTTTCCTCATTATTAAGGTGTTTGGACTCAAAGCTGATGCAGCTTAATGTTAAGTTCTTGCCCTTTCGAAGGATCTGTAGCAAGGTTCTCTCAGTCGCTAATGTCAATGCTGCTGCAATTCACAGAGAGCTGCAGAGTGTCTTTGTAGCATTTACATCTTCCTCCCTTTGAATGCTGGCTTTTTGAGAGGTGACTTGAAAAATTAGGACCTGACTGGAGACATGCTTTTCAGCCATCTGGATACAATATCCAGTCATTGTCCATATTCTTGATTTTTAGGTTGTTTATCTGAATACTTAGAGTCGCTTCAAGAAAGACACTTGTATTTGTTCAACAGTGCTCCCATTGAATATAGAGAATGTGGTGGAATTGCTGGTGAAATTTCTCTAGTTCTTGTATGTCTTGGTGCAAAGTCCGTGTCCCACTGCAATACAGGAATGTGGTGATGACAGCTTTTCTATAAATTGGCATTTTTATGGAAATGTAGTGAACGTTGTCAAATATTTGCTGACATAGTTTGCCCAGCTGATCTGGTGTTAGATCTCCTCACCAATGATGAACTTTTGATCGTGTGATTGTGAAGGTATAGGGGACACGCAGCACATTACAGAGCATCTCTTTCCATATGTATAGAAGGTGGAATATTTGACTGACTAGATCTGCATTGATAGGACCTTTGTTTTGGCTGTGTTTAAGGTCAGCCCAAATCTCTGGTATCCAGAAATGAAGAGATGGTGAGTGTTTTGCAAATCCTGTTCAGGATAAGCAATGACTCCAAAGACTTCTGCAAACTAATAATCATATTTGTATATGGTGAGCAGTTTAGTTTTGGTACAGAGGTGACTGAGGTTCGACTGTTTCATCTTGGTGAAAGTTTGTAGTGACACCACAGGGCAGTTGATCTTTGTTGAGGTGAATAGCTTTTGTCAGATAGCTTGTAAATAGTTTGGGGTTATCTCACAGCCTTGCCTAACACAGTCCGGGTTTTGAAGGAGGCTGTTCAAGATCTTGCAGTCAAGACAGTTGCAGTCGTATTGTTGAATGAAGAGGAATTTCTTTTCTGAAGGTACTGAATTTGTGGAATTCTTTACCACCGAAAGCTATTGAGGCTTATTAAATATATTCAATGTGGAGATAGATGTTTAATCGGTAACGAAATCAAAGGTTTTAGTACAAAGTAGAGTTGAAGATTTTTAAATCAACCGTGATCTCATTGAATGGTGGAGAAGACTTGATGGGTGCACGTATAGTCTTTACGTGACACTGTTGCGAGATTGAGATGAGAGTTTTGCAATTTTCTTGAATCAAATGCTTTGGTCCAGTTAATCACCATAAAATCCACATTACATTAGCGTTCTCAACATTCTCCTTGAATTTGTTTAGCGACAAGGAACATGTCTGAGGTGTCCGTGGAAGGTCAAAAGCCCCACAAGCCCACAAATATATCTCTGGGAGGAATTACTTAGCCGCAAGAAGTGGATAATTCAGGAGGACACCTGTCAGAACTTTCCCTGCTCTGCATAGGAGGAAAATACCACGATAGTTCCCATAGCATGATTTTCCTTTCTTGAAGATAGTTGCCATTTTTGTATTACTGCAGTTTGAGGAGATGATAAGGTGGTCTTGTTCCACCCAAATTCATAGAATAAGTGCGTCGTGTCTTGATTTGAATAAAAACCCAATAACCTTGAAAACCTTAGCTGGAATGCCATTAGGGCTCGCAGACTGTTGTTTCTCATTCGTCTGATTGCTTGTTTCAGCTGGAGCTTAGGAGGTTGAGAGATGATCTTATAGAAGGACAGCACAATGGCTCAATGGTTAGCACTGCTGTCTCACAGCACCACAGACCCAGGCTTGATTCCAGCCTCGGCCAATTTGCTGTGTGAAGTTTGCACATTCTCTCCATTTCTGCGTAGGTTTCTTCCAGGTGCTCCTTTCCTCCCAGAATCCAAAGATGTGTAGGTTAGGTGAATTGGCCATGCTAAATTGCCAATAATGTTCAGGAATGTATAGGTTAGGTGGATTAGGGATGAAATATAGGATGGGGAATGGGTCTGGGTTACTATTCAGAGGATCGGTGTGGACTTCTTAGGCCGAAGGGCCTGTGGGGATTCTAATTCAAATTCATGTTCATAAAATCATGAGAGGTATGGATGGGATTAATGATAAGTTGCTTTCCCTAGGATGGAGGATTTCAAGACATGGGCACATTTTTAATGTGAGAGGAGAGAGATTTAGAAATGACACGAGGGACAAATTTTTTATACAGAGAGTGGTTCCCATATGGTATGAACTTCCTGAGGAAGTGATGGATGTGGCCACAGTTACAACGTTTAAAAGACATTTGGATAATAGGTAAGGTTTGGAGGTATATGGGTCAGGAGCAGGCAAGTGGGACTAGTTTAGTTTGGGATTATGTTCGGCATGGCCTGGTAGGACCGAAGGGCCTCTTTCTGTACAGTATGACTCAATGACTATCCTATCAATAATGATTCACCACGGATTCTACCGTGGGATCGTAACTGATTGCCTGGAGAGTGCAGTTGCAACTGTGAAGTCATGGTCGAGGAGTATTTGAAAATGTTCTTTGCAGCATTGATGGAAGACATTCATCATTTAGAAGAGAAATACCAAACTATGAATGAAGAGGATTTTGACCCCATGGGTTGGTCTATACTGTAATTGGCTCGTATCTTTCTGAATGCTTTGTATGTTGTGATGGTCAGCATGCTATTCCAAGTGTTGCACTTTCTCTTTCATCATTTGCAGTCTGCTTTCCATATTGTCCTTAGGTGTCAGCCTTCAGCTGTTAGAATGCTGCCTGTTCAATTTGTGATGTTGGATTGTTTTGCTGTGCAATGAAGGTAGTTTGTTTTTGCTGCAGGAGGTTGCGTCTTCTGCATTGTTTCTGTCAATCCAATCCTGGTGGTGCAATGCTTAAATCCTGTGGCCTCAATACAGGAGTATAGTACAGTTAACTTTATTTAATCCTAGGGCTATTCTTTCCATGACTTGTGGATGGATACTTTTGCATTTGACACTGTCTGACATATTTGGATATTTAGCTCTGTTATACATACAATGCTACTTTCGCTGGCCATAGAGGGACTGTCTCCAAACTAGAACAAGGAATTTTATTCCTGCCACTTTGCAGTTTAGCCACAGCTTCTGAGAGTCATTTAGGTGAATCATCTGATAGGCTGTTTGGACTGTTGACTTGAATAAACTTTTTTTTTTGTTTGAAATTTGAGAATGAAAATGAAATTATTTTCCACTGAAAATAATCAGTCCAGTACCACTATAAAATTACCCAGGCATTTTAGCATTCAAAGTACTCATTCAAGTGCTTTAACTGTAGTCTCTTTAGTACGAGTAAGCATTTAAGGTAAAGCAATGTGGAATGGTTCTCATTGAAACTATGCATGTCTTTTTCTATTTGTTTTGCAAATCTAACTTGGTTGAGACAAAATTCTATTGAAGTGAGGCAGTATAATGCAAATATCCTGGATTCTTACTTGAGTTTACAGTTAATTCAATATTGGTAGAATATTCACTGCACTTGTAATTAGTCATTTGAGTTGACAGGGAACTTGCATAAGTTCAAGTACATTAAGTCCTCAGTACATTGCTACCACATGGAGGTTAAATGGATTAAGATTGTTTATTAGATTCCTGTATGTTCCAAAAGAGTGCTCATTATGCATTTAACATAAGCATTGATACTGACCATCAATGCATACTCAAAGCAAGTATTGCATTTATTGATCATTCATCAGCATGTGACATTTTGTGATGATATGATCTGCTGTTGAATGTTGTCAGATTTTTCCAATATCGAGCTATAGTTCATCCTCTTCAATGGTAAAGCAATTGAAAACGTTGGCTTTAACTTGGAGACCAAATAATCTTTAAAAAGGACCCAGAGTGATAGACTTCTCTAAGGCTGTTTAAAGCTCCAATTCTCTTCAAACCTTGAGTGACATGCCCCCACCACCTCTAATAAATTTGTCTGTGCATTTGATTTGGCTCGTGCTACCCAGGAAAATAATTTTGAAGGTCCTAGCAATAGTTTGTCCCAGGATATATAAATGATGGCGCAATATTTTAATGGCTGGCACCTCCATCCAGTCTCAACTAAGACCAAAGTCACTACTTCCCACATCAGCAACTAAGTGGCTAATAGTAAACTGCAGATCTTTAGTTATTGTAAATTAATTAGGATTGGGCATACCCCAAGTGCCTTGGAGTCTCCTTAGATTGTAGCCTCATGTTTACTGCGAACTTCTGAAAAAGAGGAAACCCATAATCCCGTAAAACCATAATATGTTTGAACAGAAATAGGCTATTGGCCCCACTGCCATTCAGTGAGCTCATGGCTGATCTGATAATCCTGAACTCCACTCTCCTGCCTTTTCCCCACAACCCTGGACTCCTTTACTGATTAAAAATCTGTCAACCTCAGTCCTTTGCTAAGGGACCAAAACCATTAAACGTTTATCCAGAAACTAGTAACACTAACTAGTGATCCCATGCACACACTCTCCATACTCCTAGCCTCTTTCCTGTAGTATTCTGTCGGCTTCGGAATACTGTTCCTCTGTGTGGGCATAGAGCAGCCACACAAAACTCTTGGACTCTGTGCTGAATGGGTCAAGGGGGACAGTTAGTAGTACATTTTAATCAAAACTCATATAATACTCCCAGTCCAGCTTAATATTCCACCTCCTGATGTGCGGTGGAAGGCAAAAATGCTGAAGGAATTGAAATGCAAGGAAGCCAACCCAAAACTGCCAATCCATGAAGATCTTTAAAACATATTACATACGTGATTCAAATCATGCAAATTATTTTGGTATTCTCCTAGTGTTTTCAGTGGTACAGGAATTGGTATTGAGAACAAATAGCTGAGCTCTCAGCTAACTCATGCATTATGAACGATGACGTGATGAGTGGCACAGTAGAACTTGCAGGATTTCAGACATCTCTGAAACAGTAGTCTACTTGCAACATGATGTGTACTGTCTGCATGGGCATCACACTTTTTCCACAAATGAAATTACAAGGGAGCCCAGCATGTGATTATGGTTTCTTATATCAGACTCTTTTCCATTTTGTGAACGATTGTGGTCCATAAAACATCCTCTGCAGGGTTCAACACAATCCACATCGCAATACACCATGCTGTGAGTTAGCTGTCCAACTTGGACTTAGCGTTGTAAAGCTCCAAAATAACATTTTGCAATAAGATGACGCGAACGCAAGCTTACAACATTACAGTTGACATGCTACTTCTCCTTATGCACGTAACAATTCCACCTGTTCCCAAAACAGAACCTTTGTATACCAGGTCCAAGTTCCATTACTAATATTTGCATCCTGAGATCAAATATAATTAAGGTAACTTTGTGACAGATATAACTATCCAGTCTTGTAGCACCACAAAGACAGTTTGATCATAGTGAGAAAGTCATCAACCCTTTCCAGAATGTGTTTGACACAAAAAGCAGTACCCCGATAATGTTGGAAATCTGAATTCGAACAGAAAATCCAAGAATACTCAGCAGGTCAAGATGTATCTGTTGTTAGAGTCCCCACTGTTTTCATTTCTTTAATTTTTGTTAATCACTTTTGGTTTTGAGCCGTGAACTAGGAACTGTGAGCTAAATTTGAATTTTGAACTGTGGGTAACAGCTCGCGTTAAAAGGAAAACAGATCAAACAAGATTTTGTTTACTTATGAGGCCGGGCCAGGAAGTTAACTACAGTTGGTTCCTGATCAAAAAGTTTTATAGATGCTCCATCACTGGATACAAGCATTATGTTTAAACAGATTGCCGAAGTTGGCTATTAACGAGGACAGTACCTGGGAATTGGTTTGAGCCAAATCTGGGAAAAGCCTTGTGTTCAAGCAGATGGCAGATATTGAATGGTAACTCCTTGTGGAGGAATTGGTCAGTCTGTCAGGCAGTGGTCAGTGTTTGAATTTGGTTTTGGACAATGTTTTCAGTGAGAAGAAATTTGGCTGTTGATGTTATAGCAGGAAGATGTAAAAGCCCCCTGACCAACCTCCGTTATCAACTCTTGGAAATTTAGAGAATAGAAAACTAAGTATTACTACTATTATCTGAGTGAACTGAAAAGGTGACCCTGATTGACATCTTCAGAAAGTCAACCAAGAAACCATCACCTATGGCTGTGGAACAGTGCACTGTGTAAACTGCTTAAATAATCTGGACAGTTTTGTTATTTTTCTTTTATTCATCTCATAACTGTTTGTTTGCCTGTCTTTTGTGTGAGTGGGCCTGACAACATAAAATATAAAGGATATGGTTTAAAGCATAGACCAGTTAGATTACTTTGTTATTTAATCTTTCTCTACTATTACTATTGTTTTGTTAATAAATTGCTAAGTCTTTTGTTTAATATACAAACCAGTGTTAAGAACTGATTATTCTCACAGTCTAGGATTGATTATTCAAAAAGACTGGTTTGAAACCGTGATGGAGGAGAAAGTGAGGACTGCAGATGCTGGAGATCAGAGCTGAAAATGTGTTGCTGGAAAAGCGCAGTAGGTCAGGCAGCATCCAAGGAACAGGAGAATCGAAGTTTCAGGTATCAGCCCTTCTTCAGGAAGGGCTGATGCCCGAAACGTCGATTCTCCTGTTCCTTGGATGCTGCCTGACCTGCTGCGCTTTTCCAGCAACACATTTTCAGCCTTGAAACCATGATGGTCAATTTTGATTGTCTTTGACTTATCGAATGCCTGCAGTGCAAATAGAGGCCATTCAGCCTATCAAGTCTAACCCTCCAAAGAGCATCTGACCCTACCCCCTAATCCCACATTTACAATAGTTAACCCAACTTGCTTGCACACTATGGGCAATTTGGCACAGCCAATCCACCTAAGCTGCATATCTTTGGACTGTGGGAGCAAATCCGAGCATGTAGACATTGTCTAGAGTTTGCAATTCTCCCAATCGCCCAAGCTGGAATTGAACCCGGGTCCCTGGCACTGTGAGGCAGTAGTACTGACTACTGCGTTACCATGCCACCCTATTGCAGGTTATAATTTTACTGTGTGTCATAATGGAAGCAGAAAGGCTGATATTGGTTCAACAGTCCATTTGTGTTGTAACACGATGGAAAGAGAAACAGAATTATCATTTGGTTTAATGACTTTCATCAGGATTCTGAACTAATGAAAAGTCATTGACCTAAAACATTAAATCTGTTGCTGCTTCATCTACTAAATATTTCCAAAATATGTTCGAATATGTCTCTGAAGACAAAGGATCTAAACTTCAATGTAAAAATGAAAAAGCTTAAAGATTGTAAACTTTGATCTTATAGTATGGCATAAATCTATAAAGACAGTATGTGTAATTCATTTATTGCTGGGCATTTTTTATATTGACTGACTGAATCACATAGCAACTAAATATTGATATGTTAAGCGTTAACACAATAAAATTTCAAAGGTGAATTTATTTGCTGTTTGTTGCAGAATTGATACCTTTTTGCAAGCTTTGTATTGGTTTATGACATTCTGTAAAAACATTTGAACACGTCTAACCATTTGGTTACTTGGAATTCAGTGCAGGTATTACTGTTTGGGTGTTTGAGAGTACTAGTGGATGGGAGTGCACCTTAGTAGAAGGTGAATGGACTAACACTTAAATGAAAGTGAAAGAAATTAATCTTAAAGCCAATAAAATAATTTTTATTTTCAGGTAAAATAAAAATGTAAAAATATTTCAGCCAGTGTTTATTCCTAATAAATGATTGAATGATTACACTATTCATCAGTATAAGCAGTTAAAAAGCAGCATCTTGTATTTATATAACATCTCCAAATGCTTGATGTACTAATTACTTTAAAAACACAGTGGGTGTGCAATAAATGCAACTGCAGTTTTACATACACCAAAGGATTATGAATGACACTAAGGTGAATGACCAGATTATTTTTTATTTGATACTGCTTAAGGAATAAATGCATGCCAGGACATCACGAGAACTTCCTTCTCTTTTACGTACCACTATGAGATTATCTAGATTTCCCTAACCTACTCAGAATAAACAGTTAACCTCAGTTGAACAATGAATTTGAGGGGTTATGTCAATACTGGATTGCAATGTTGGCTGAGATTATCTGCCCCAGTCCTGAAGCCAGTTCTGATTGATAGGCATGCATGGTGTCAACTGCGCTTTAATTTTCTCCTGTGATTCCTCATAGAGTCACGTAGCATGGAAACAGGCCCTTCGGTCCAACCTGTCCATGCAAAACGTAATCCCAAACTAAACTAGTCCCACCTGCCTGCGTCATTTATTTAACTTCATTGTTACACCTGGCGCTTTGAGAAATGTTGTGGTTCCTCCTACTTATATTTAGGAACTCCATGCCCATAGATTTCTCGTATATATTCTATGGTTTATCTTTGTATGTTGAAGAAAAAGCTTTAGACGAGTGACCTATTTATTCATTGTGTTCAAACATTTTTTAAAGCAAGTGAGAACTACTTGCAGCAATGCATCTTAATCACTTATTTGTGGCAATTTCTTTTAGAAGTCAAATAATTCTGACCCCCGAAGCTCAAGAGATTTCTTTTCCGATGTACTTTTGCTGATTTAGGGGCCGCACTCTATGGTCTCTGCTGGAGAAAAAGTTGTGTCAGATTAGAAAAAGTTTTCACATTCTGTAAATGCTGCTCAGTAACCAAGAGTTACTGCTCTGAGACACCTGAGCAAATGGTTGCAAATTCCAAACGCACAACCCACCATTAATTTTTGTCATTGGAGATGGTCTAGTAGCGAATTTCTGTTGAGTTTTCTCACTTCCCCAATGTAATTTTGGCAACATTCTTGGAGATGTCACATCAACAGCTTTTTTTTAAATCTCACAATGTTTACCCGCCTGTTCTGGCAGGTACATGTTTACCCGCCTGTTCTGAACATCCTTCATAACGTCCATGCAATTATCTCTCATGCTATGTCTTTAACTTGTTGGAGAGCCGCCTGCTAAGCTAGAACATCCTGTCTGTCTTAGCATCTGAACTTGGGATTGGAATGTGGAACATCTAGGTCCTGCTGTAAAATAGATTTGTATCTTAACTATAGTCATTCTGTGCTAAACTTATTCACTAGAACATTTAAGATGTGGTTCTCATTCCCAAATTAAGAACATAAGAAGTGGTACAAAATATTACTGCTTTTCAGTCAAGATCAAAAGCATATTCAGATCTGTGTAGATTGGGAAAGATATATGTTGCTTTAAATGTAGCAGTAAATGTCTCAATACTGTTTTCAGGCTGATGCTACTCTTTGCATTGTATGGAGTCAATGTAGCCCTTTTGTGTTTAAATGGTTGTAAGTCGGTACCTTTTAAATAGTTCTACCCAATAATTGAAGTTTTCATGTTCATCTGATCCAATGACAGTTTTTTTTTAAGCAGTCAACATTGCTTGAATGGATACTTGCTCATTTCACAAGATAGAAGAAGCATTTCATTATTGGGGAGTTTATTTTGTCCTCCAGATTTTGGATTCTATCAACATTATCACTCCTCCATATTTATCACATGAAAAATGTTGAAAAGCGAATGGATTGTTGTGAGTGGTGCAATATAGTTAACCACAGGGTTTTAGTTGTATGAAAAGGTGTGAAGTTTTTGAAATTGAGATAAAAATAACAATCATAAAATATCCTTAAAACTTCTATCCAGGGTCCCATTTCTTCTCCTTGAAATGTTGCCTTAAAACCTACCTGTGCTCCTGGAACTTGGTTGATATCCAGTTCTCCTCCGAAATGCTTTGAGACATTTTGACATGCAAAATCATCTTGCAAGTGCACTTTTTTAAAAAAATCATGCTTTTAAAACTAAATTGTTTGGATGGTTAGAGCAAAATAAATGCACACATTAAATATTATGATAAAATGTATAATTTTTTAATATACATTAATTAGATATGACTGCCAATGCAAGGCCAGCATATATTGTCCATTTTTAATGAACCATCAGTTGCGAGGGAAGATCTTCCAGATTTGAACCTAGCAGCACTAAAGGAGCAGCAATATGGTTCTAAGGATAATGACTGATTGGAGGGGAGCTTGCAAGTTGTGGAGTTCTTGTGCATCTGTTGTCCATGTCCTTATGTCCTTCTAGGTTGTAGAGGTACCAAGTTGGAAGATGCTGGTCAGTAAGTCTTGATGAGTTGATGCATTGCATTTGTTAGATGGCTTGGGATAGCTTCTAGCATGCAATCCTACATACCTCACTGAACAAGTATTGTTGTAGTTTCAAGGTGTTGTAAATTAAGGGACGCGCTAGCCCATGAGGTTTATGATTGTGCTTCAATCCTCATGGATGTCAAATTTTGCTCTGTTCTCAATCTACCCCTTTCAGCTGTGTAAAAGATTAGATTAGAAAGTCTCCTCATACCTAAAAAAAAATTGGTGTACTTCTGTAATTTTGTTGCAGAAATGACTGAGTGCTGTGTTGTGGGGGTATTGTGCGGGTGGCACAGTGGTTAACACTGCTGCCTCACAGCGCCAGAGACCCGGGTTCAATTCCCGCCTCAGGCAATTCTCTGTGTGGAGTTTGCACATTCTCCCCGTGTCTGCATAGGTTTCCTCCGGGTGCTCCGGTTTCCTCCCACAATCCAAACATGTGCAGGTTAGGTGAATTGGTCATGCTAAATTGCCCGTAGTGTTAGGTGAAAGGGTAAATGTAGGAGTATGGGTTTGGGTGGTATACGCTTCGGCGGGTCGGTGTGGACTTGTTGGGCCGAAGGGCCTGTTTCCACACTGTAAGTAATCTAATCTAATCTAATCTTTTTTGGATAATGTACTGAATCAAAGGCCTTGCAGTCTCCTCTGGTGAAGATAGAAAATCTCATTATCATTATTTCAAATACAGGGAGTTCTCCTACTGTTCTGGCTGACATTAAATCCTCGTCCAAATGATTCTGGTCATTCAGCCAACTGTGAAACCTTGCTCTGTGCAATTCTGCTTCCTTATTTCCCACCAAAGCAACACTGACTTCCCTATAGGATAAATCCATTGGTTATAAAGTGCTTTAGGAAACCTAAGGATAGATTTACATTTAAGAAAAATCTTCCTTCAGATACAACTAGATTTAGAGAGTGTTTTAAAGCAAATAACCTTGGTACATGATATAGAAAAATCCCAGTTTACCACTGTTCCACTTCAGTAACAGATTGTAGTTTCCATGATTTTAATTATTATGTTATATTGTTCAACTTTTCAGTGTTACTGGACTTCTACTACTATGAATATTAATTTGAAAGAAAAATGGGTCCTATCTTATTGAAAAAAAATTATTGTAAAGAATGTGAACTTCAACAGAAAATGGATTAATGACTTGAAGATAAATGGCTTAATATAGGGTTGGTAGAAAATCAGACTTGGCAGTTGAGTTTCAAGATGCAATAACCTCTTTCAACACTATCATATTTGATAATATTTAACAGATCAGGTCAGCTTAGCTTTTAGACTAGCATATCTTAACTCTTTTATTTGCTAGTCAAAGGGCAAGCATAAGGCAAAGGTTGATTTTATTACTCTCTACATCTTGTTGTAAATTATTGTTGTAGAATTCACATTAAAATGTGGCTTTTCAATAGTCTTTGAGCCCTTTCTTACCAAATGTTTACAATTTTTAAATATTATGTCACTGTGGCATAACATCTTAATTCAGAAACACAGGTTCAGCATTCAATAACTAATCTGCGATCTAACTATATTCTTGGTATCCTTCAATACCTTCCGATGAGCAAACATGTATCAATCTTCCAATTAAAATTTAAAGAACTGATCTGGAAACAACCCTTTTCTGCAAAAGATCATTCCAGGCTTCACCAACATTTCCATCTAAAAGTTTTGCTCCTGGAAGATCTGGCTTTTTTTTAAAAGCATTCTAACCTTAGCCCTAGATCCCCAACAGGAGATAGACTTTCTCCTTATTCAGCCTATTGTTTCCTTCTACTGTCTTGTAAACTTCAAGTAAATTACAACATCACCAACTAAATTCCAGGAAATACAGCGCTGGTTTGTAATGTTGATGATATAGTAACCCTTAAAGTCCCAGGTATCATTCAGGTAAATCTACACTCTTTTCCCTTCAGATCAGTATATCCTCCCAAAGTTATGATGCCAAGACTGAACACAGTACTTTATAGTCTAACCAGGCCATTTTTGAGGGCATGAGAAAATGACATTTTATCCAGTGATTAGATTTCTTGAATCAACAGATTTAACTTTGGTATAATTGCTTTTTCACCCGTTTCAGTTTTAAAAACTGACTAGGAGGAGGCTATAAATCGAATTACTGATATAATTCTAAAGGTTAGTGCTATAATATTTTATTAGTTTTATTTTACAGTTTGCTTACTAAAGTAAATATATCCTTATCATGCTATCTTTTGTAATGGCATTTTCAGGAATGTGGAATATATTTATTTATATGGCCCCCTAAACTTGTAGACTTTGGAAGAGAATTTTATCTCAGTAAAGTACTATGCCCCGTGAGACCACGTTCTTTTATCCTCTTCAACACTTCTCAACAATTGAAATGCCATGGCTTAGATGAAACCTGTTCAAAAATAATTCATTTGAGGTCAATGTCTGTAAACTGAAAAGTGGTCTGCCATTTTGCGATATTAACATTCATAGCGATTAAGATTGCTTTTTCAGATCATTCTGTTCAGTTTGGAGCATCACAGATCTTGTGTATGAAGAAAATTATTGTGCAGTCTCTTAAATAATTGATTCATAATGTAATTAGTGATGTGGCCAGTATCACTAATTTTTGAGAGTTGTCCAAATTACTTTCTTAACTATTTGTCTTCCCTTTCCTATTTATCATTTGACAGGTTTAATATATATATTACAGCAAGATAGATTTGTTTAATCTTGACCAGATCAAAATTTTGAACTCAACTAATAGATATTCAGACTTCACAGAGATCTTGGCATTGCAGACACCTCTTACCAGTATGTCTGTGCTTCTTGCTGAGAGGTTTATGGAATGTGACCTCAAGCTTCAGAATAATGATCTCCTTGTTGAACTTTCATATCTAAACTGTTTGTGCCACATACATTCTAATTTGAATAAAGCTCCATCTCACCAATCTCCTCGACGCCCTTGCTGATCAATACTAGCCCTCTGTTCGTCAGTGCATTGAATTCAGATTCCTCATCTGCATGTCAAACCTTAGCCCTGCAACCCTTTTCTGCAATCTCATTCATAACTCTGTCCTTTCTGAACCATTAGATTACTTTCCCGCTGATTTTTCTAAACATGTTATACTACAGTTGTTGGTGGTGGACAATTAAACTACCTCAATTTGTTGCCTGGAAAAAAGCCTCCTTAAACATGTTTTGCTTTTACAAAACTTTTGAAAGTTCAGAAATTGTCAAAATGTTTACCATCTCTCCATCTCTCTCTGGTTTCCTATTTATTTCATTATTACATTTGTAAAATTACTTGCAATGTTTCCAAAAATTAAAAGTATAAGAAAGCACACATTGCAGTTGAACCTCAACACTTTTTGTTCAAAGTAGGATCTATTTTTTTCCGAGCTCCCTCTCCCTGATCCCTATTATTTTAAGATTCTAAACAGTGATTTAGGTAATGACTTCTGTTTTAATATGTGCTTAGAGATACTTCAGTTTGAGAAATTCTTAGTGAGTCATTGTATTAAATATCAATGCATGTAGCTTATCTGATATAAAACATCTATTCAAAACTGAAGTCATTTAGTAATGCTCATCCAAATATTGAATTATGTCAGCCTTGCATTGCAGAGAAGTGTTAAACAATGATGTGTACTTTAATTGGCAGTTCAAAACATAGGAAATTATATGTGGCCTAGAACATCATTCAAGGGGTGGAATGAATAATGGGAGAGAGAATCAACCCTAGGTAACTCTTGACCACCACTTAGCAGTCAGATGGAGTGTGCCAGTGATTGAACAGTGGCATTGGGTTTCTTGCCCTTAATCTTGGTCAACGTTATCATAAGGCAGAGGTAGACCTCTGAAGGGGAAGGATATAATTTTTACATTGAAAACTAAATACTCAGCAGGAGGTATTAAGAGGAAGTTTTCAAAATGCTCTCCTCCCAAGGTAACATTAGGTTGGATGGCTTGTTTGTGATGCAGATGGAAGCCAACAGCATGGGTTCAATTCCTGCACTGACTGAGGTTGCCATGAAGGACCCTCCTTCCCAACATCTCCCCTCTCCTGAGTCGTGGTGATACTTGGGTTAGACCACTATCAGTTGTCTTTCTCTAATGTCACAGCAGCCTTATGGTCCAGTAACACAACAATGATTTTACTTTTAGAGTTCAGCTGCAGTGTTTTCTTTAGATTGTAAACCACTCTGGTGTTCTTTTCCAATACTGAACTGAGCTTCAGAGCCTATACTCTTTCCATCATAAAAGACTGAGCACTTTCAACTCCGGTGGTATAATTCATTTGCACCTGTAGCTCAAACTGTCTGTTGATATCCTCATTTATTGCCTTTGCTACTCCTAGAAATGTTTAATCTGATGCTGTTTTGACTGGCCTCACTCGATAAACCTCAGCTCATACAAAAATTGATGTGTGTATCCTACCCCATACTATTTACCAGTCTCCCAAATTTAAAAGTCTTATTCTTCCGTTTAAATCATTTAATGACTATGTTTCTTTCTTTGTAACCATTTCCCCCATCAGATATTTGCGTTGCCTCAACTCTGGCCTTTCTGTAATTCGAGCTCCTTTTGTCCTGCTATAACCAACCGTGTCTTCAGTCATTAAATTCTACATTCTCAAATTCTCTCCACTTTTATCTCATTTTCTTGTTCTAAGACCCTTCTTAAAAATGCATTGTTTGGCAAGTCTTAAATTGGTTTTCCAAATCTGTACTTAAGTGCATTAGGATGATTTTTCTATACAAGTTCATTTTGTTCAAAGAAATGGGCAAAAAAAGCTGTGAGGTGAAATCTGAAAATATAGTGTTTTGATTATTAGTGAAGGAAAAAAAGACATCCATTTTGAATTTGTTTAATCACAGAAAGTCATTTCTAAATTACAAGTTTTTTTTCATAATTGTGAATGAAAATGTTTTGTGAATATTTTATTTAATGATTTCCCTTTTTATCCTGGATGTAGGTAATGTTGCAGATGTGTACCTGGAGGGGAAGGATCAACTGGGTGGATGGTTTCAGTCCTCACTGCTCACCAGTGTAGCAGCTGAGAAACGGATTCCATATAGGTTAGTACTTTATTAATCAAATTAATTGGGCTATTAATTTGTACATTTATTATCATGTCATTTGCTCCTCTGAACATAGTCCACATAGAGCACATTGAACTTTTCAAATCATTTTGGTAAACTTGTATATACTGCATTACACCTAAATAAGCATTCTCTTTTAGTTATTTCTTCCCTTTGTATTAGTCTATATAAATCCTTCCCACTTAACAAATACTTATGATTTAATAGCTGCTGCCAAACTGTCTGTGAGTACCTTTAATTTTCAGAGTGACTGTTATGAAAAGAGAATGTGGCTTGCTGCCTACTGTCAGAATGGAAGTAAGTCTCCATGTTCGTGGAGTCGTACAGCATGGAAACAGACCCTTTGGCCCCATCTGTCTGTACCGACCAAGCTTCCTAAACTGAACAAGTCCCGTTTGCCTACATTTGGCCCATAACCCTCTCAACCTCTGCTATCCATGAACCTGTCCAAACGTCTTTTAAATGTTGTAATTGTGCAACTCTACCACTTCCTGTGGCAGCTTATTTGATATGTGCACCAACGTCTGTGTATAAGAAGTCACCTCTCAGGTCTCTCTTTTGAATCTTTCCCCCCTCACCTTACAATTATGCTTTCTAGCTTTAGACTACCCTACTCTGGGAAAAAGACCTTGGCTATTCATCTTATCTATGCCTGTCACCCCTGCGCCTCCTATGGGTAAAAGAAATCCCAGCCTATTCAGCCTGTCCTTATAACGCAAACCCTCTCATCTCGGTAACATTCTAGCAAATCTTTTTTGCACTTTTTCCAGTTTAATAGCATCCTTCCTATAGCAGGGTGACCAGAATTGTATATAATACTCCAAACGTGGCCTTACCAATGTCTTGTACAGCCATAACATGGCATCACAACAAGCACTCAATGCTCTGATTGATGAAGACAAACATGCCAAACACTGACTTCACCACCCTATCTACCCATGACACCACTTGCAAGGAACTATGTACCTGCACCCCGAGGTCTCTACCATTAACTGTCGAATTCCAGCCCTGGTTTGTCTTACTAAAGTACTGCACCTTGCATTTATCTATATTATGTTCCATTCCTCGGCACACTGGCCCAATTGCTCAAGATTCTTTTGTACTCTTAGATAAACTTCTTCACTCTCCACTATACCATCAATTTTGGTGTTATTTGCAACTTACTAACCATGCCTCCTCTATTCTCATCCAAATCGTTTATATGAATCGCCAATCTCCATTCTCTCTTGCCTCCCCTTTTATCCTTCCTATAGCATCTGTAACCCAGAACATTGAGCTGTCAGTCCTGTCCCTCCCTCAGCCATGTTTCTGTAATGGCGATGATATTCCAGTCCCATGTTCCCATCCATGCCCTGAGTTCATTTGGTTGATCTGTCAAGCCTTTTGCATTGAAATAAATGCATTTTAATTCATCAGCCTTCCCTCGTTTTCTGCCATGCTCTTGTCTGCCTTGTCTATTTAGCTTGCTGTCTCTAACTTTTGTATCAGTGTCAACCTTCTGTCTTGTCTCACTACTGTTAGGGATTTCTGAGGGAACTCTGTGGAATCTGTGTGAGCTTGCCTCTCCTTGGAAAATTCAATTCCAATGGTCTTTTCAAACTGTACATGAAATATATAAAGGGATGGTCCAACACAGAAGGACTCCACTTGACCTCTTGTGTCCCTGGCAAATCTCTGCAGTTTATCTAGTCCATTCATTGGCTTTTTCCCAAAACTGCTAAGTTTTTCTTCTCTTTAGAAAATTATCTGTTTTTTGTAAACCAAAATTGAAGCTGCCATCGCCATGATCTCTGGCAATATGTTTTAGATTCTAAAAATTCACTGCATTCAAAAAAAGTTCTCCCTCATGTCACCTTTGGTTCTTTTCCCTTTACCTTGAATCTTTCTCCCTCCAATTTATGATTCTTCCAATAATGGAAGTTGTTTCTCTCTGTCTACTTTGTCCAGACCCCTATGATTTCAAATACTTCTATCAAATCTCCTTTCAACCTTATTTAAGGAGAACAGCTCTAACTTCCGCAATCTGTCCATGTAACTGAAAATTTGTATTCTTGGAACCGTTCTTGTACATCTTTTCTGAATCCTCTCTACTGTCTTTACTTCCTTCCTAAAGTCTGGTGCACAGAATCGGATGCAGTAATTCAGTTGAGACTGAAGCCAGTGTTATATAAAGGATCACCTTAACTTCCATGTCTTTGTACTCTCTGACTCTATTTATAAAGCCTTGAATTCCATAGCTTTTACTAACTGCTTTCCCAACCTGCTCTGCCACACTCAATGATTTGTCTACATATGTTCTGTTCTATTCCATTGCTCCTGCACACCCCCCATAGAGTTTTATCCCTTGTTTTGCATTGCCCTTCCTCATCCTCCCTCCAAAAATATATCACTTCACACTTTTTCTGCTTTAAACTGTATTTTCCATGTGTCTACCTTTTCCACCTGGCTGATTGTGTCCTTTTGAAGTCTATTCTCTGCCTTCTCACAGTTCCCAATACTTCAAGGTTTTGTACAGTTTGAAAATGAGCCCTGCACACTCAATTCGAGGTTGTCTTATGAGGAACATTTAAGAATGTTGGGCCTGTACACAATTCAATTTTAGAAAAATGAAAGGTGATCTTATTGCAAGTGGGAAGATTCTCTGAAAGCTTAACATGGAAGAGAATATTTTCCTTTCCTTCATGGGTACTGGAACCACAAGGCTGTTCAGAATAAGTGTTGTCTCATTTAAGGTAGAAACATGGAGGAATTCCTTCTATGAGCAATAATAATCTTTGGAATTCTCTGCAAAGGAGAGAGGCTGGTTCATTGAATAGATTCAGGCTGAGTCATACAGGTTATTTATCTACAAAGGAGTCCAAGCTTATGTTGGGGCAGGCAGGGAATTGGTGTTAAAGCTGTATTGAGATTAGCCTATCCTGCTCCTAGTTTTTATATTTTTATGTTTTGTCCTTGGCCATAGTACCATAAGGTTCAGGTTGAGTATGATTATAATCTCTGATGTGTTCCCCTGCTGAGATTGGATCCACGTGACCCACCTCATTTCCCAGAAACAGATCCAGCAACCCTTCCTTCTGCACTGATTTGAAATGTACTGTTTGAGTCAATTCTCCTGAACACACTTCAGAAGTTCTTCCCCTTCTCTGCCCTGACATTGTTACTATCCCTATTTATATTAGAATAATTCAAGCCTCTAATAAAAATTGCTTTATAGTTTTATGCCCTCTGTAATTTCTTGTAAATTTGTTCCTCCATATCTTTCCAACTTAGTGGTGATGTATAGAATACACCCAGTATTGTGATGGTAACTATTATTTCTTAGCTGTGGTCTGAATACTTTTTGTTCTTGACTTCTCTAAGACACCCTATCACTCCTGTCTTATTTCCTTATCTATTTTTCCTTGTATCCAGGAATACTTAGAACCCAATCCTGCATCTTTTAAGGTCAGATCTCTGTTATTTCCATAACATCATATTTCCACTTGATTATCTGTACCTGCAGCTGAGCAACCATTTACCACACACCATGCATTCACTCATATACACAGCAAATCTAATTTGCATTTTATTGCATTTTCTTCTATTCTGACGCCACTTGATATCTTTGTAATATTTACTCTAATACTGTCTGTCTCTCAATTTTTATGTACCTTATTTTTCCTTTCTAATGTTACCTCCTCGTGGTGTCCATACCCCTGAATTGAATTGAATTTATTGCCACGTGTACCGAGGCACAGTGAAAACCTTCGTCTTGCGAGCAATACAGGCAGATCACATAGTTAAGTGGCATAGATAAGTAAATAATAGGTAAACAGTGGCAAAAACAAAAACAGGCAAATATTAAGAGTTTGAGACTCCATTCAGTATTCTAACAACTGTAGGGTAGAAACTGTTCCAAACAGGCATGTGTGTGTCTCTCTCTCTATCTCTCTCTCTCTCTATCTCTCTCTCTCTCTATCTCTCTCTCTCTCTATCTCTCTCTCTCTCTATCTCTCTCTCTCTCTCTATCTCTCTCTCTCTCTATCTCTCTCTCTCTATCTCTCTCTCTCTACCTCTCTCTCTCTCTCTCTCTCTCTCTCTCTACCTCTCTCTCTCTCTCTACCTCTCTCTCTCTCTCTACCTCTCTCTCTATCTCTCTCTCCAGGCGTCTGTACCTTCTCCCCAATGGTAGAGGTTGTAGAAAAACATTGCCAGGGTGGGACGGATCTTTGAGAATGCTGGTGGCTTTTTCTTGACAGTGGGCCTGGTAGATGGATTCTATAGATGGGAGGTTGGCCTTTGTGATTGTCCGGACCGAGTTCACCACTTTCTGTAACCGTCGCCAATCTTGAATGGTACAGTTGCCATACATCCAGACAGGATGCTCCAAATGGCACACCTATAAAAGTTGGCAAGGGTATTTGCCATCATGCCAAATTTCCTCAGCTGCCTGAGAAAGAAGAGGTATTTTTGGGCCTTTGTAACCAGTGCGTCCACAAGAAGAGTCCAAGGAAGCTTGTTGTGGATGACCACTCCTAGGAGCTTGACGCTCTCCACTCACTCCCCCTCTGTGCTGTTAATGTGTAGGGGGGCATGTGTAACATCCCGCCAAAAGTCAATAATGAGTTCCTTGGTTTTGCTGGCATTGAGAATTAGGTTGTTCTCAGTGCACCATTTTTCCAGGTCTTCCACCTCCCGTCTGACGCCATCTGAGATTCGACCAACAATGGCGGTGTCATTGGTGAACTTGTAAATGGCGTTAGTCTGGTATTTGGCAACGCAGTCATGGGTATACAGTGAGTACAGTAGGGGGTTGAGTGCTGGTGATGATGAAATATTGTCCCCAGTCTTCACTGATTGTGAACTGTGGGTCAGGAGACTGAGGATCCAGTTACAGAAAGTGGGGCTTAGTTTGAGATCACTAAGTTGAGTAATCAGTGTCGAGGGGATAATAGTGTTAAAGACTGAACTGTAGTCAATGAGTAGGATTCTAACGTAGCTGTTCTTGGTATCAAGATGCTCTAAGGAGGAGTAAAGGGCAAGTGATATGGCATCTGACGTGGATCTGTTGGTTCGATAGGCATATTGGAGTGGGTCAAGAGTAGTGGGGAGGCTGGAGTTGATTAATGCCATGACCAGCCTTTCAAAGCACTTCATGACCACTGAAGTTAGGGCCACTGGGCGGTAGTCATTGAAACATGCTGCATGAGCCTTCTTAGGCTGCTATATTGATTCACACTTTAGGAGGACAATGTTATAAATTCACCTGATCAGAATCCTTGCCCATCTGGAATGCACAACCTGAATTTGGCTGCAACCTATTTTCTGATGATTTGGATTGACATTACAAAGAGGAGTGCCTTGTTATAAGTCGAAGAAGATGTGGTTTATGTGGATTTTAATAAGGCTTTTGACAGCATCCGTCATGACAGATTGGTCAGGGAAGTTAAGAGCTTATGAGACGCAAGGCAAAGTGGCACATTGAATCCAAAATTGGCTAAGAGGCAATGGAGGGTGAACGCAGAGGGAATGTTTCTGTGAGTGAAAATCTATTTCCAGTGAGGTTCTGCAGGGCTTGGTATTGTAACCCTTCCTGTTGTGGGTTATAATTAAGTATATGGACTTAAATTCAGGCCATTTGATCAAGAAGTTTGCAGATGTCGCAAAAATTAGTTGGGAGGTGAATAGTAAGGAGGATAACTGTAAACTGCAGGAGGATCTCAGTGGATTGATCAGGTGTTCTTATTAAAATTTTAAAATTAGAGGCAATTCAATATTCTCACAGATCAGTGGCATGAATAGTGTGTTATATGATCATCAAAATCCAGCTCAGCAAGCAAACTTAGATCCAGAACCTTAAACCTGAGCTACAAATCTTCTCAAAACTTGCAATCATTGTGCAATCTTCGGACATTATAATGTTCAGCAGCATTCTGGCTCCTCAGATTCTAAGGAGTCCACGTCCAAATGCATCAAGCCCTGAACAATATCCAGTCTTGGGCTGAAAAATGTCACGTAACATTCATGCCATACAAATGCCAGGTAGTGACCATCTCCAGCAAGATATAAATCTAACCACTGCACCTTGACATTTAGCGGCATTATCATTCCTGTATCCCCCACTATCAACATCCTGGGGATTACCATTGACTAGAAACTGAATTGGACTTGTAATACAAGTAAAGTGACTATAAGAAACATTTAGAGGCTATGAAAACGGCATGATTTTGGGGGAGTTCAAAACTAGAAAGTATATTTTTAGAGCAAGAGGAAAAAGACATGAGGGACAACCTTTTTATACAGAGTGGTTTGTGTGGGGAAGGAACTGGTGGAGAAAGTAGTGGATGCAGGTACAGTTACATGTTTAAAAGATGTTTGAATAAGTTAATGAATAGGACATGTTTGGAGAGATATGGGCCAAGTGCAGGCAGGTGGGACTAGTTTAGTTTGGGTACATGGTCGGCGTGGACTGGTTGGACCGAAGGATCTGTTCCCAGGCTATATGACTGTACAACCTCTAGATTCCCTAAACCCTGCCCACCATCTGTGGGGCGCATGAGGAGTGTTGTGGCATACTTTTTATTTGCTTGATGAGTTCATCTCCTAACAACACTGAAGCTTGACACCATTCAAGACAAAGCATCCCATTTGATTCATACCACATCCACAAACATCTATTCCCAATGCTCAGTAGCAATAGTGTGTACTAGCGACAAAATGCATTGCAAAAATTCAGCAAAAATCCTTTGAAAATAGTCTTACAAACCTACAACCACTTCCACCGAGAAGGACAAGGGCAGTAGATACATGGAAATACCACCATCTGCAAATTCCCCTCCAAATCCCTCGCCATCCTGGCTTGGAAATATATCATCGCTGTTCCTTCACTGTCACTGGGTCAAAATCATGGAATTCCCTTCCTAGTAGCATTGTGGTTTTATCTACAACACACTGGCTTCAGCTCTTCAAGAAGGCAGCTCACCAGTTCCAGCACAAGTGCGTCTGGGGTTGTGTTATAAATGCTGATCCAGCCAGGGACACTCATGGTCCATGAGTGAATAAAATATAAATGATAAATGAAACCCTGCCCAGTAGCACAAGCAAATCATTAAGAAGTGGAATGAAAATTGTGATTTAACAAAAATGCTTGTCTAAATTATTTGTTTTAAGAGTACTTCTAAAAGTTTAAATGCACACGTTTACTCCCCTCAAAACAATTTAACCGAAGTTTCTGGTTTGAAGCATTTGCATGGAAAATCCTGCCTTTAAACTGTATAAAACTGTGGAGTACTAAAGCATCTTTTAGTCGAGGACAGATTTTCGTTAGTAAGCTTTGAATATTTTATCCTCAGAAAACTGGTGGTCCATGGATTTACTCTCAATGAAAGTGGTGAAAAAATGTCCAAATCCATTGGAAATGTGGTAGATCCAGATGTTATTGTTAATGGAGGACTGGTAAGTCTTTACAATATTTTGTTTTACTTCTCACAATAAACAAAATACTAGTTTAATATAAAATTAGTTTTTCAGAACTAAGTAAGTTATCAACAGTTATGAACTTTAAAAAGTGATCAAAAAACTTTGTCAAGGTACTGCATTTTCAAAGAATGCTACAGTGAAAGTAGGGTTTTTAAAAAAAGGAAAGTTCATAACATTCAAGGCTATGGGCCTAATGTGGGAAAAGAGAACTAGTGTAGCTAGCCGTGTATTTTTGGGAGTACAGAACACAGTAGACCGAAAGGCCTCTTCTGTACTATATGATGCTGTGATTGCATCTATGAAAGTTTCTTGCCACAAGTAATTCTTTCGTAAAGGTGGATAGGATATCATCAGTTAAGTGAATGAAGTGGCTCATTGTGATGTCCTTGTGTAAAACGATGAGGATATTAAACCTTTTAAACCTGCTCTGTCATTTAATGAGATCATAGTTGATCTGTGATTTCCATGTGTATTCCAGATATATGCCTTAGATCCCTTAATATCTTTGGTTAACAAAATCTACCCATCACAAAATTAACAATTGATAGAGCACCATTTTCTTTTGTGGAAGAGACCTTTAAACATTTGCAGTCCTTTGTGTGTAGACATATTTCCTAACTTCACTGCTGAAAATTCGAGCTCTAATTTTTAAATGATTCCCAAGTCCTACAATCCCTAAGTCGTTTGCTTGTGTCTATCTGAGCTGTTCCCCTTAATACAGGTACCCCCCACAATTTTTCGAATGTTTGCTTTATGCAGTTTTGCTTTTATTAAAGAGCTACATTAGTACCTTGCGCATATTCGGAGAGGATTTTCGCTTTTACGAGAAACGATTATACTTTTTCCCACATGCATTTTATGCCATTTTCAGCTTACGAAAGGTTTCCTGAGAATGCTCTATTTTCAGATAGCAGGGGCTACCTGCATCTTGAAAACATTGTCAGGTCTCCTTTTAATCTGTTAAATTTCAGGGAATGGGGTGGCACGGTGGCTCAGTAGTTAGCACTACTGCCTCACAGCACCAAGGACCTGGTCTCGATTCCCACCTTGGGCAACTGTCTGTGTGGAGTTTGCACATTCTCCCTCTGTCAGTGTGAGTTTCCTCCTGCTGCTCCAGTTTCCTCCCACAATCCAACGATGTGCAGGTCAGATGAATTGGCCATGCTAAATTGCCCGTAGTGTTAGGTGCATTGGTCAGGGCTAAATATAGGGGAGGGGAATGGGTCTGGGTGGGTTACTCTTTGGAGGGTCGGTATGCACTTGGTAGGCCAAAGGGCCTGTTTCCATACTGAAAGGAATCTAATCTAAAAACCCCACTTAGTGAAACAAAAACGGGAATTGCTGGAGAAGCTCAGCAGGTCTGGCATCGACTGTGGAGAGAAAGCAGAATTGATATTTCGAGTACAGTGACCCTTCTGCAGAACTGGTGAATATTCTTTTCTTAGAACCATCTCTTATGAATCGCTTCATATTTGTTTCTGCAAGTCCATACAAATCATGCCCATGGTCATTCTACTGTACCTACTGCAGTCAATTCTTCTTGAACAAATTCAGATTTTTATAGCCTTTACCATTGCCACTTCATATGTGGGTTTTGCAGACATGTTTACAAGCATGTTTACTGGTGCTGAGTTTGTATTGTGTCAGGTCCACTCCATTCACCATATTCTTGAACATGGAATTGAATACTAGAGGAGCGGTTTACAGTTTCTGTTTTTGACATTATCCGTGTGACTAAGTATGACTATGAGGATTCCAGGAAGATTGAGGATAGGCAAAGTTGCTCGTTTAAACTTTCCAGTGGCTTGGATTATGTAGGGTCATATAGCAGATTGCTAATGTTCACCATGAATATAATGCTATATTAATTGATTAGATGAATGCTGGGATTTATTGCAAAGTGAGACAATAGCTTCTGTGTGTGGTAAGAAGTAGGAGATTTTTTTTTATAAATGAAATATTGATCAGTCTTTGTATAAACATGTTAAGTGCATGCACCACAAGTTAAGAGCAATTTTGGCTCTTAATAGTGTGACAAGGAAGTTAAAAGATAAAACTACTTTTCAACTTCATTCGGCATACTTTCTACATATTCTTGAAATACTGACAATTATTCAAAACCAGTGTGTTATATTTTGGATAATTTTAATTATCCTATTTGGATAATATTCAACAAATGTTCACTTGAAGGTTGAAAATGATATTCCTCAATGCATTTTGTCTTGTAATTGCAAGTAAAGAAGGTTCTTAATCCTTGAAACTCCTTATAAGTTAATGCAAAATTAGTTAATTAATGTGCATTTGTTTGGCTTCAGTGACCTTAAGTTTTTGTTTGGTGCATTAACATGAGAGAGAAATTTCTTTCCATCTGGAAATCGAGTTCATACAAATTGTGCATTAAGATTATACGCAGATAATCAACAAAATTCTGCATTTCCTTTGTTCTTATTTATGCTGTAAGATATTAACTACAGTTGCTTATGTTGTATAGGATCCAAACCAAGACCCGCCCTATGGGGCAGATGTTCTTCGCTGGTGGGCAGCAGAGTCAAATGTTTTCACAGAGATTTTAATTGGCAAAAATATACTGCAAGCAGCAAGAGATGACATTTTTAAGGTTAGAAATAAGAAAAGATGAACTCTGAAGTTCTTCTTGTTTTGCTAATACAAAGTACATTTTCCTGTTGGCAGTAAAATGTACACAACTCCTTCAATGACAGGTGTTTTATTATTATTTTTGTAACTTGAATTTATATAGAAGCCTTTCTATTTAATTGAAATGCAGTGTGTCGGGCTTAGTTTAGGTTGAGCGATTGTACCATGTTGATGAGGCAGTGCACAGGAAATCTGATGAATTTGCAGAGTGGTACTTCACATCAGAGCATTGACAGTGCAATGCACCATTAGGATGTAGGTTTTATTTTTACTCCAGGCTACATTGTGTGGATAGATGATAGGCAGGAGGCCATGACACATCACGTAGGTGGCAGTAGAGGTTGAATAAATCAGTCATCACCAAAGTTGCTGTTGTGTATCTCCGGGTCTGGCAGCCAATTCAATTGAAGACGAACTGAGCTCTGACAGCTGGCAGTATCAAAAAGAGTGGGAACTTCTAGGCCACCTGGAAGTAGCTGAACAACCATACCAGCAATCCTGAGTCATTGCTCATACTATTGTTTCCCAGTTTCTAATAAACCAGAGGTGTCAGTCAGCAGACAGTAAAAATAGTGCTGATGCAGTCTTGCAAATCTTCCCGAGAGCAGACAGTCTTCTGGTAACCGTACACATGAGGAAATATACTGTATCCTGACGACAAGTAAGTCAGGCAAAAAAGCAGAAATTAATGGGATTTGCCCAGAATTCCTGAAGCACACTGAATCACAGGGAAAGAATTAGCTGGCAAAGCTTACCAACGTTCAAAGCACAAGTACCATTCCAACTATCTGGTGCCAGTCCAAGGTAGTGACCGTTGCCAAGTGGGAAGCCACTCAGTAACCAAGCACTGCTGCCCATGGTCTGCTTTCAATAACATAAAAGGACGTGGAGTTCCTCCTGTGAAACAGCTTGAGTCCCATCCTGGAAGCAGTAAGGTCTCCAGGCAGAAGCAGATTTTCGCTCTGGGCAAGTCCTAACCCCTCTCAATTGAGGCTGGTTTTCAGAAAGGCCTTCGGACAGGAAATGGTTTTGTCGACTTAGTCTGAGCCTGAGCCTGTGACACTGTGTGGAAAAAGGCAGGCTGCTGAAACTGTCCAATTCGTTTGCAGTGTGAAAACCTGATAACCATACAGCTCCATGATCAGAAACCAAACAATTCCATGTGTACCTTGAAGACAGCTGCAAACAACAGACTCTTCTCTGATCATTCCTCAAACGACTTCTTTATATATAACTAGTGACTGTTGTCCAACAAAGTTACAGCTCTTTGCATGTCCCAGCAACTCACCCTTGCTTTCCAAGCTATGCTCAACAGAATACTGAGGAAATTCTCATTGAAGGTCTAGAGTCTCTGGAAGCCCACTTCAGAAAAAGACAAGACTTCAATTAAATCAGGCCAAGACTGTAATGTCAATCTTCCACCTGACCAACTCAAAAGCCAAGGAAGCCAGTTCTATAGTTGACCACTTGTCCCCCAATTGCCAAAATTTCTTGGTGTTACTCTCTGACTATTCATTGACCTATCATGAAAACCTTCAATACACTAGAGCCAAGATCAGGATGAGAGTGAATCTCATGTGAAACTGGCAAGTCCTACCTGAGACAAAGCCAACATGCTAAATACTGTCTCACTTATACTTGTCTACCCAACAATAGAGTATTGTTGCTCAATGGGCTCAGAAGCTGGCAGATAAATATGATACATTTCCACCTCCAGAAAGAATTATTTTTGGGACATTGAGACCAGTGCAGTTACAATGACTTACACTCAGTGAATCACCTGACATTCCCAGGGAAAACATTCTCCTCAAAAAATACCTTTGACTGATAGCTAAAGCACAAAACCTTGATGAAAATCCTATGCACCCATCTTAAATCCTGGCTCTCAACTGAACATGTTTCACACCCTGTAAACTGATGACAGAGTCACCTCTCTATGGCACACCTAGTCAACTGCAAACCCCATCAATCTGGGTGATAAAATGTCATATTTTAAATTTCCACAGAAAATCTGGATAACAGCCATCCATTTGAAGATGGGCCAAGGATCTTGTGAACCCTTGTCTCATAGAGGAACAGGAGGAGCAGCTCAAATTACAGCTGTGGCCATCTAAGGCAATTCATTGCCCACATCCTGAACTTTTGTCCTGAGATCAATTTGTGGTTTTATCACAACCATTTGCACTGCATTAGCTGAATCCATTAAATTATCGTTAACTAAACATTGAGCTATAACTGCTTCCCCAGGTATCTGATGTCACCATACTAGGTAACATCTTCAGTGAGCCTCTGAATGAAGCACTAGTGGTGTAGCCCACTTTCTGTTTATATATTTGGGTTTTCTTGGGTGATTGATGTCATTTCCTGTTCTTTTTCTCAGGGGTTGGGTAAATGGGATCCAAGTCAATGTGTTTGTTGATAGAGTTTTGGTTAGAATGTCATGGTTCTAGGAATTCTCGTGCATGTCTCTATTTGGCTTGTCCTAGGATGGATATGTTGTCCCAGTCGAAGTAGTGAACTTCTTCACGTGTATGTAAGTATACTAGTGAGGGTGGGTCATATCTTTTTGTGGCTAGTTGATGTTCATGTATCCTGGTGGCTAGTTTTCTGCCTGTTTGTCCAATGTAGTATTTGTTACAGTTCTTGCAAGATAGTTTGTAGATGACATTAGTTTTGCTTGTTGTCTGTATAGGATCTTTCAAGTTCATTAGCTGCTGGTTTAGTGTGTTGGTGGGTTTGTGGGCTACTATCATGCCATAGCAGAGGTAGTAATGCAGAGACTCGAACAAACAGCTCTGCCAATCATCCAACCCAAACGTTGGGTCTGCTATGTGGATGACACCATTGTCATCAATAAATGAAACAAATTAAAGGAAACCTTGAACACCATCAATAATCCCCTCACTGGCATAAAGTTCACTAAAGAGGAGGAAAACAACAACAAACTGCCATTCCTAGATGTCACCGTAAAGCAATCAGCCAATGCGGAAGTTCAAACTAGCGTCCACAGGAAAACAACAAATACTGAACTAAAGAAGCAATCATCCCAAAATCCACAAACTAAGTTGCATCAGAACATTATTTCAATGAGCCACCACACACTGCAGCACAGAGGAACTACGCAGAGCAGAGGAAAATCACCTTTACAGCATATTCAAAAAGAATGGGTACCCAATGAACACAGTCTGCCAATTTGTGAGCAACAATCCCAAACAAGCAGACAAAACACGTCCAGAAACCCTAGCCACTCTCCCCGATATCAAAGACATCTTGGAAATGACTGCCAGACTACTCAGACCTATTGGAATCATGGTAGCCCACAAACCCACCAACACACTAAAACAGCAGCTAATGAACTTGAAGGACCCTATACAGACAACACGCAAAACTAATTTCACCTACAAAATACCTTGCATGAACTACATTGGACGAACAGGCAGAAAACTAGCCACCAGGATACATTTATCCTTACGTACAGGTGAGGAAGGGCACCACTTCGACTAGGACAACACATCCATCTTAGGACAAGCCAAACGGAGACATTCACGAGAATTCCTAGAAGCATGACGTTCCAACCGAAACTCTATCAACAAACACATTGACTTGGATCCCATTTACCACCCCCTGAGAAAAAGAACAGGAAATGACACCACCATAGGAAATGAAGTCACCACAGAAAATGACATCACCAACCCAAGGGAACCCAAATATATAAATAGAAAGCAGACTACTCCACCAGTGCTTCGTTCGGAGACTCACTGAGTTTGTTACCTAGCATGGTGACTAAACATCTGAAAACGAACCTTCCAGCTCAGCAAGCAAACCTACACCCAGAACCTCAACCTGAGCTACAACTCTTCTCAAAACTCACTAATTTATATAGCCCCTTTTATATCATTAGGATATGTTACAGCATTTCACAAACCATGATTAGGAACCTTAGCTGTTTTGTTAGACATCATTTTTGAAAACATAATTTTGCGAACATTTTGAAGAATCTGGAAATTAGTTAAGAGCTTTGGTGGTCTATTTAGCCTATTATAAAATTAAAGTGATGCATTAAGCTGAAATAATTTGAGTATTGCACAAGCCAAGAGTTTCATTTATGATATGAGCTAGGAAAAAAATTATTAATAATGGCCATTATTTTAATATTTGCAGTGACTTACTCAGAAGTGTTCAACATGTCTTAATTTAGAACAGCCATAAATCTGTCATCCTTCAATCATACGTATTCTCTTAGAAGTTTGTGATAAAGACCATCTCTACCTTGCCGTCTGGTGAAGACAAACCAGGGAGGCTGCTTCTTTATCTTAATAATTTATTCTGTATTTTCAGTTACGGAATACATTACGCTTTATGTTGGGGAACCTTTATAATTTTAACCCTGAAACTGATGGAGTTCCAAGTGAACAAATGCTAATGGTGGATCAATATTTGCTTCATCTCCTTCAAGACTACAGCACCAAGGTAATGCTTTGAGATATCAGTTCAAGACCCCTGTGGCAGCTGGTGGAATTTGAATGCAATTTATAAATTTCTAATACAGTCTCAATAGTCGTGACAACTGTTGTAAATTGTGTAAATACCTATTTAATTCATGATTGTCTTGTTGGGAAGAAAATCTACCAACCTAATTATCAGGCCTACATGTGACTCCAGACCCAAGACAGTGTAGTTGGCTGACTTTTAACTGCTGTTTGAGATGACTGCGCAAATCGATCAGTTTGAAGGCATTTAGGGAAACGCAACAAGTGCTGGCTCTGCCAACAATTCCCACATCCCATGAAAGAATGAAGGGGGAATAAACACCAGAAATATCTATTATCATTCTTAAGGTACAATTTGCAAAACCATCAAAGTTATGAGTTCCTAAAGCACAGCAGTGCATATTATGGAATAAATTGTTGAAGGAATTCAGCAGGTCTGGCAACACCTGTGGAGAGAAAGCAGGGTTAATGTTTCGTGTCCAATGACCCTTCAGAACTGAACTATTATTAAATGTTTTAGGTAAGTAACTTTCCACTGACAGCAGGAAAAAACAGCAGTGAACCATTGGAAAAAGTATATTCATTTTGTTTAAAATAACCACAATTATTAAGCTTAATGGTAACTTCATGTTAATAATATCTGAATTAAATCAAGCTTGTATACACCATATGTGTGTGAGAAAAGGTTAAAATTATTTTTCATCAGTAGTTTAGAAGGTGATGGTGGATTGCGTCCTTTAACTGATGCAGTCCAAGTGGTGAAAAATTCCCTATAGTGCAGTGAGAGAGATAATTCTGATGTTTTGACTCTGTGATGATGCAAAAACTGCACACAAACTTCCAAGTTACAGTAGTATGTGAACTGGAGGACAACATTAAGGTAGTGATGAACCCATGTGTCAACTGCCCTTGTCCTTCTAGGTTGTAGAGATTGCATGTTTAGTACAGGTTGTTAAAGATGCTATAGTGAACAATTGCAGTGCATCTTGTAGATGGTACATGCTGCAGTCACATTGAATGATGCTGAAGGATAGGATGCCAATCAAGTGGGCTGCTTTTTGCCTTGGTTGATCATTGAGTCATACAGCACTGAAACAGACCCTTCGGTCCAACCAGGCCATGCCGAACATAATCCCAAACTAAACTAGTGTCACCTGCCTGCTGCTGGCACATATTCCTCCAAACCTTACCTAATCATGTATCTATTCAAAAGTCTTTTAAACATTGTAATTATACCCACACCCACCACTTTCTCAGGAAGGTCATTCCACAATGAACTGCCCCCGTGTAAAGAATTTGCCCCTCATGTCTTTTTAAAATCTCTCTTCTCTCACCTTAAAAAAGTGCCCCCAAGTCTTGAAATTCCCCATCCTAGGGAAAAGAGAACTATCGATAACTCTATCTATACCTCTCATGTTATAAACTTTGATCAAATCACCTTCGACACTCCAGTGAAAAAAGTCCTAGTCTATCCAGCCTTTCTTTATAAGGATCTTGAATATAATTGGAACTGTGTTCAACCAGGCAAAAGTAGAATATTGGATCACACTTAACTCAAGTCCTGTAGAAGGATTTTGGGAATCAATCTCTGACTTGCATGTCGAACCACAGTATTTAAGTGACTGATCTAGTTAGGTATCTGGTCAGTGATTACTGCTAGGATGTTAATAGTATGAAATTCAACAGTAGTAATGTCAGGGAATGCCAAGGGGGGAATGGTTATACTCTCTTTTTGGAGATTGTCATTTCCTGGCTCATGTGGCACAAAGACATGAACGGCATCAGACGCCCTTCATCAGGATGCCTGATCAAGGGCTCTTGCCTGAAATTTCGATTCTCCTGCTCCTCAGATGCTACCTGACCTGCTGTGCTTTTCCAGCACCAGACTCTCAACTCCTTGTGTGGCATAAAGGTAACTTATACTATTGATAACAATTTCTTCCACTTTGCTGATGAATGAGAATAGATTTATGCCAGAACTTGGTTGGGCTGGAACTATTGTAATTTTTCTGGACAGAACACAAGGGCATTTTTCCACATTGATGCCAGTGTTGTATCTGTGCTGGAATAGCTTAGCTAGGAGTGAGGCTGGTCCTGGCGTGCAAGCATTCATCATAATGTCTGCAGCCAGGATGTTGCCAGGGCCCGCAGTCTTTGTAATATCCAATTCTTCGTATCAGGTGGAGAGAATTACATTGGCTGCAGACTGAGATTTGCGATATTGGGGAATTTTGACTCCATATGGATCAAAGTGCTTCAACCTTGTCTTTTGCACTGATATTCTGGGCTTTTCCTTTTTTGATGATGAAGATACTTTGTTGTGATACTTCATCCAGTTAGTTTATTTGTCCACCACCTTCACCACTGGATGTAGCAGGATTGCAGAGCCATCAGATCCATAGGTTATGGGGTTTGACATACATATTGTTATGTATTGTAGCTTCACCAAGTTGGGCACTTGATCGTACATAATGTTTATGTATGTATAGTGCTGATCTTGGTGTGCTCTCCTTTACTTCTCATTAAACCAGGATTGTTCCCCATGCTCACTGGTAATGCTAGATTAATGAATGTGCCAGGGCCAGGAGGTTATGGGCTATAGTTGAATGTAATTGTATTGCTACTGATAGCCCACAGTGCCTCATGGATGCCTAGTTTTAATCTAAATCTGTTCTGAATCAATTCCATTTGCATGGTGATAGTCAGGACAGAAGAGACTTTGTGAAAAGATGGGACTTTTTATCTGTTGGGGCTGTGCAGTGGTTACCTTACCAATACTGTCAGGGACACTGGAGGTAACTCTCCTCCTTGACATGGTACCATGGGATTTTTCATGTCTTCTGAAAAGGCAGATGGGGTTTTCGTTTAGCATTTTACCTGAAAGATAGTAAACAGTGTGGGACTGCCTCAGTATTGCATATGAGCATTGGCCTTGTGTTTTGTGATCAAGTCCCTGAGTGAAACTTCAGCCTGGAATCTTTTTGATTGAGAGGCAAGAATACTACCAACTGAGCCAAGGCTGACAATATCAGACTGTCAGCAGATGAATTTATGGATGATTGTCTGTGTGGAGTTTGGACATTCTACCCGTGTCTGCATTGGTTTCCTCTCAGTACTCCAGTTTCCTCCCACCGTCCAGAGATGTGCACGTTAAGTGGATTGGCCATGCTAAATTTCCCAGTGTCTAGGGATGTGCCGGCTAGGTAGATTAGCCATGGAAAATGCAGGGTTACAGGGATATGGTGGGAGGCTCAGTCTGGGGGATGCTCTTCAGAGGGAAGTTATGGACTTGATGGGCTGAATGGTGTGCTTCTGCACTGTTAAGGATTTTATGAATCCATGGAGCAGCTCTCCCTATTTTGGTAGCATCTTCTTGGTATTCTTGAGGAAGATTTTGCAACATCATCTGGATTTGGTGAGTCTGTTTAGATCAAGACAGCGATGAGTTTTTTTTTCTGAGGATTGTGCGCTTTTGCAACACTGCCAAAGAAGTCAGGTTCTTTAAATGTTTTAAAGGCAGAGATAGATTCTTGTTAGACAGGGAAATGGACAGTTATTGGGAGTAGGCAGTAATGTGGAACTTGAAACATAGATAACCATGATCTCATTGAATGCAGAAACAGACTTTAATGGCTAATTGGTCTGTTCCTGCTCCGATTTCGTACGTTGAATCAGATGCTTAGATCAATGCTGGAAACTCTGTTTGATGATATTGTTATGGTTTCTCATGTTGGTTTTGATATATTTGGGATAGTTGTTTGATCATTTCAGAGGGTAACTAACAGTCAGCTAATTTGTTGTGCGTCTAGATATACATTTAGGTCTGATCTGAGGATGGCAGATTTTCATCTTTTACAGGAGTAAAGTAGATGAGATTTTATGACAATCTGGTAATAAAATAATCATTACAGATACCGGTTTAGCATTTCAGATCCGGATAATGAATTGAATTTGAACTTGTCTCTCAAGATCAAGGGCTGACTCATCCAGTAAGATAGTTGGAAGACTACCATTTCTGATTTTGATGAGAATTGTTGATTTAATTGTCAAACACTCTATCCTGAAAATTACCCCAGTGGAAAAGGGGAAACATCGCTGCTGTTCCATCACCTGGGGTTTTAAATATGTCAGGAATTGATAGCAACAGGAGAGCAGTCTGCTCATTCACTGACCATCTAATTAACCACTATTTCTCAAATCATTATCTGCAAGAGAGTTGCTGACCTATGCCAGAGAGAGAAAACAATTGAGTCAAATTCTGAATGTTTAACAGTTTTCATTTTGTGAGCATTTTATTATTGTGAGAGTTGGTGATTCTGGTCTTAAAAGGTGGGTTAGCAAAACCATGTGAACGAGAAGGGACAATGTGAGCCACAAATTTTATTGGTAACAGAATTGAATTTAAGTTATGTAGGTAGACGATCCTTTATCCAAAATACTTGGGACCAGCTGTTTTTTGGAATTTGGAATTTTTCAGTTTTCAGAATGACTGATGGTTTAATGGTGAAATTTTTTTTAAATCTTACTGGAGGAGCAGACTTCTAAGTAAGAACAGGACAGTCGGTGCTTGGCCATGCCCCTTCAAGTCACAGCTAAGTGACACGCATTGAGTAGGTGACGACTTGGGTTAACTGTTTGCATGCCAAACAATCTTGTTAATGAGAAAAAACTTCGCACAAAAACCTTTGGATTTCAGAGCTTTTCGGTTTTGTATTTTCGGATAAAGGATCTTCTACCTGTACTTAATCTTTCTATTTCTATTACTGTTTGTAAGTAGCTGAAATGTGTATGTTTTGAAACAAGTATTTATTGGCAAAATTTGTTTTAATTTGATTCAGGTTACAGAGGCCTATAAAGAGTGTGATTTTGGAAAAGTTATTCGCCTTCTGTTGGCATTTATTAACCGAGAACTCTCTAACTTTTACTTCAGCATCATCAAAGATCGGTTAGTATAAGATTCATAATGGCAATGTTGAAACTTCATTTGCAAACCAAAAAGCCATTTACTAAGTACTTAAATGGACTTCTAAACCGCCTAATGGTTATATGTGTAGATCAGATCAGGATCAGTTTACATTGCCACAAAATTAGTTTTCAGATATGGCAACACCACAACGTTGGTATTTACTGACTTTCAGCTGCTCTAAAAAGGCAGTGATACCTTTAAATCTCTACAGTCCTTGTGCAGGAATGCTCACTTAACGTTAAGTAGGGGAATTCCAGTACTTTAATATAAGTGAGTGATGAGGTATATTCATGTCAGGATGCGTGACTTTGAGGTGATGCCATTCACACAATATTTTCTCTTGTCCTGTTTGATGGTATTGGTTGTAGACAAGAGGCATGCTGTTGAATTGCTGCAGTACAGTATATCTTATAGATCATGTGTATTGCAACACAGTGCCCCCTAGTGATCATTAGAGCAATGTTGAGGCAGCAGTCAAGAAAACTGCTATCTTCCACATGATGCTGCATATTCTAATCACTCTTGACTTGAGCTTTCTTAGGAGAGGCTCTCAAGGACTAGGAAGAATGAGCCCGTTGTTAGATTAACAGCATAGGTCCTGCAATTATAGTGATAGTACTGACATGACTGGCCTTGTTTAATTTGTAATCATTGCTGATCTCCAAAATAGTGGGGCAACCCGTGTGACAGTCATCCTGTTAGAGGTCTGGTCTTTGTTTGGTGTCTGATGTTTATGTAGCATGCTTTGTTACCTGTCATTCTTTAGAGCTGATTATATGTTGTTTCATTAAGGAGTTAGCAATGGAGCTGATGTAGCATTTTATTTTCTACTGCAGATATTAGAGTTTATGTCTGCCTAAACATTATTGTATTAAAATTGCAGATTATATTGTGAAGATGAGAAAAGCACCAAGCGTCTATCATGTCAGACAGTTTTAGATGAAGTATTAGATGTAATCACGCGTTCTGTAGCCCCAATCCTGCCTCACCTTGCAGAGGAAGTATTCCAACACCAATCAAACCAAAAAGGTAGCATTTTTTTCAGTCCTGTTATTTGCATTTGTATTCTAAAATTTATGACTCAAAGCACAATGAATGCATATCTAAATTGTTTTCTTTCAGAGCCTCAGAGTGTGTTTCGAACTGGCTGGATAAAGGCCAGTTCTGTTTGGAGAAAGCCTGGCATTGTGGAGGCTATTGAAGGTGCTTGCGCAATAAGAGACAGCTTCTTGAGCTCTATACCTGGCAAAAATGCACTGGAATACGATATAACCATTATCATCGAGCCCAGTTTGTTGCTGGAATTGATGGAGGTAATCTTCACAATGTGTAATAGTTGGGTTTTGCTGAGAAGAGCCCCACTATTGAAGCTTTTCATTTTGCAATGATCAGAATAGGTGTAAGGATGCTAACATTCAAAGGGAATAGCAGTTTACAATGCATGAGAAAAACGTGTTGATTGGTTGACAAGTGTACTCCATTTGGTCAAGGCATTACCAGGAAGAATGTACTATACCCTCGCTGAGGTGCTGCCATGGGAAATGTATCAGGAAACAATAAGGTGCAATGTATGGACATTTTCTTGCTTCTTACACAGAATAGAGCCGTGTATATGAATCTGTGTAGTTTCTACCAAGTGTAATTGCCAGCCCAACTGATGACCTTAAATGAGTTTAGTGTAATTGTTAACATACTTGAGACTGTTCGGTAAGTGCTGTCTAAATACAGAATTGCACCTAAAGTTGGACACTTCGGAATTTAAAATCAAACAACACCAGGTTATAATCCAACAAGTTACCTGACAAAGGAGCAGCGCTCTGAAAGCTTGTACTTTCAAATAAACCTGTTGGACCTAAAAACTGGAGTTGTGAATTTTAACTCTGTCCACCCCAGTCTAACATCAGCACCAGCACCTCCATATCCTTTCTAAGTTTGCAAGCACGGTCTTTGCCAATGCAATCAGGTTTGAATTTAAACAATGGTGAATAACTTCCATGGTGTACTCATCCTGGCAATGCCTCAAAAATTGGAGTCCTCTTACTGACCACAACATTCTTTTCTCATGCAGTATATCTTGGTAATCTTCCTGTTGAGTGCAAGATCAACAAATTCAACAGCGTGTCTCTTAGCAGTTATAAGATCTGTACACCCAAATGATAATAATTGTAGTTGTTTTTAAGTTGTATTATTCTAACAGAAATTGGACATTATTGGATCCATGGTTTGTGAAAAATTAGTAGGTGGAAGGTCAGGAAATTGGAGTAATTGCCATCAGCAATGAAAAAAGTGCAAAAGGAACTAGAGACTAAATTCCAATAATCCCCAGAACCTGATTGCTGACATGACATGGCTCAAAGTTAACAAAAATAACACTGCCATTTAAGGATGAAGAAATAAAAAGGAGAGCTACAGGCCAGTTCGTCTCATTGTAGGCATCAGGAGAATTGCTGGAACCTGATACTTCTCAAGTCTAAATGCACAAAAAAAATCAAAATGGCTTTACAAAAGGAAAATCCTGTTTGACAAATTTTTAAGTTTTGATGATGCCAACTAGTAGAGTAGATGACTCTATTAGTTGAGTCAGATGAGTAGTATACTTGGATTTTCAAAAGCCATTCAATAGGTCCACAAAAAGGTTTAATAAATAATTTCATCGCTCACGAAGTTGGGAGTGATATGTTAACACAGTGCAGATAGTTGGTAGGTTGTGACTAGAGAAGTACTGAACAGATCACCACTGGGCTTTCAGCATTTACAATCTGTATTGATGATGGATACATTACTCTCTGAATCTTTGCCTTCGTGTGATGTTTATGTAAATTGTGAGGAGGTCATGGAGGTGCTGTTAAGAGATTAATGTTAAGTGAGTATAATGTGGAAAGTGTGAAGTTACTCTACTGGCTTTGCTTTAAGAATAGAGGAGCAGAATAATTTTTGGTGTAAACTTTCTAAGTATCGATCAGAAAAATCACATACAAGGAACACAAGTTAACATGCAGGTACAAGTCATGAGAAAAGAAAATTGCATGTTGGCCTTTACTGCAAAGGGACTGTGGAAAAGGCATCACAAAGTCTTGTTACAATTGTGTAGAGCTTTGGTGGGACCATACCATAAATGTTGTACTCCGTTTTCTCTGCTGTATTAAAGAAGAATGTACTTGCATTTGAAGCAATAACTGAGACTTTTTACAGTGCAAGCAGCTATTCAGCCCAGTGTCTGCTCCAGGTCTGAGTGTTTTAACATGGTGTCAATTTCCTGCTTATTCCCTGTAACCCTCCAATACTCTCGATTGAATCTGTCTGCAACCCACTTCCAGTCAGTGCATTCTACTCATTGCTTTTTTTTGTTCCTTTCATCTTGCACTTGCCTCTTTCACTAAACACTTTAAAACTATACTTCTGGTTCTCGCTCCCTTTACGAGCTGGAACAATTTCTCTTGATTTACTCTGTCTAGAAACCTCATGATTTTTAAACCTTCTATCATACTCCTGTTTGACTTCAGAACTGTTTTCTTTCAACTTCTCCACTCTTTCCTAATAACTGAAGGGTTTCATCTCTGGAACCATTTTCATAAACCTTTTCTGCACTCTCTCCAATGCAGTCTCATACTTCCTCTAATGTGGTACCCAGAAATGTACACTGGAATGTCCAGTGCAGGTCACACAGTGTCATATATAAGTTTATCATAGTTTCCTTTCTCCTTAATTCCATATCTCTATTATTGAAGCCTGTTATCTGCAAACTTGAAATTGCCTGCTGCGTTCCAGAACAGCGAAGGTTCATTGGATTGGTCCCTGGAATGAGTGTCGTCCTTTGATGAAAGACTGACAAAAATAGTTTATAGTCTTTGGAAGATTGAGATTTGATCTCATTGTAACAGTTGAGATTATGAAGGGGATTAACAGGATGGAAACTGACTTTTCTCCCCTTTACTGTTCGATTTTGATCAAGCTGACATAATTTCAGAATATGGGATCAATCCTGTATGGCAAGTATAGAAAAATATCTTCACTCAGAAGATTGTGAATCTTTGGAATATTTTCACCTTAACCTGTTGTGGATGTTCCATTATTAAAAGTATATTTAAGATTGGGATTTTTTTTTAGTCTCATTAATCAAGGGTGCCTCTTTTACCCAGACCACTGAAGAACTAAGTCTTAACTAAAGCTTGACTCTGTCAAACAACTTAATAAAGGCCACCAGCCTACAGCTCAGAAGGCACAAAACAATGTCCTCTTTGATAGCTTTTTAAAAAAAAATGCTCACATGCATAGCAGAAGCAACTTATGTCAGTCATGGTTTTTTGTACATCAACTAGACTGCAATATTTAAGCCAAGGGTTTGAACGTAATTTTGTATACAGAAGGCTATCTCCTATTTTGAAAATATAACACTGTACATTCTAAGTTTACCTTTTTGCTTTGTCAAGCAACTACAGGGCGAGAAAATATCCAGTACTTCACAACTGAATGAGCTGATGATGGCATCACACACTACATTGCTTACTGCTATTCCTCGGGACATGCCTGCAGAGTCAGATTTGATTGAAGGGAAGTTTGAAATCAATTTAGAAGGTAAACCAGTCTTCCACTTTCATATAATAGCCTAGAATTCTTGAAGAAACTTGTTGGAAGTATAAATTGGATGAAGAACTGGAATTGATCATTCACAGTAGAATAAATGCATTCTTGCTCAATGAGCAACTGCTATTAGGATCAGTTTTGAAGCTCCCTATTCTGGAAATGCAGGCACAGTTGGCTTTGTAAGCAAGTCCATGTTTCATAATTGGGTTTGATTTAATTACCATGTGGCTCAAAACTAAGACTGATATCAACACCAAGACACTCAAATCCATAATACTGAAGGTTGATTCAGTCATTACCTGCTGCTTTATTTAATTGACTACTTTGAAATATTTGTTTCATTCTTAGTGCAAAACAGTATACTAAGCAAATAATTATATTTTTAAAAAGTTTACTAAAAATCACTGAAAACACCTTGGAAGGGTAACTGTGCATCAAAGAATCATGTTGCTGTGAAAAGAATTGATATTGTAATAGTCTTGATTGTATGCTCATGATATTTTAGGGTCATGATCAAAGTCAAATACCTTAAGCATGTAAAAGGATATTAATTATTTTTGTTCAATTTTAAAGGAAGAAAAAGCAATTTACAAAACAAGCTTCACAATTCTTCCATCAATCTGATTCAGTAATTAAATTTAGTCCCACTAAAATTTGTATTAGTCACAAAACCATGAGATTGTATGCCCCCATTGCCTGTAGCAGACACAGAGGAGAACATAAAATTGTCACGATAGGGAAATAATCAATGGCAAGAAAAGAACTGCAAGATGAACTCCGTATTGAATAATACTAAGTGATTTGATTGATGAAGCATTCAAATTTCTATATATAATGGTAATTATTCCTATTTGTTTAGGTGGCGATATCATTGAGGAAACATCATACAAAGTAATTGTTCATTCAGCTACCAAAGAAAGATGTCCTCGCTGTAAGAAATATACATCGACATCAGCGCTGACACCCTGCCAACGTTGCCTGGATGTTATTGCTGGGAAGTGGAGTGTTTAATTTGTCAAGTTATTCCTGTAAGCACTGAATATAATAGAGATGTGTGAATGAATATGCAACATAAAAGTAGATTCCACCATGGGGAACTAGATATTTCATCATCACATTCCCACCTTTGAGGTCTTGTGTTAAATTTTGGCAGGGCTTTGTCAAAATTACCAACCCCAGTTGGAGATCAGGGGGTAAGATGATTCTGCACAGATGGATATGACATATCAAGTGTTTCTGGAATTAAATTTTGACTATAGTTTTACAATTACCATTGTACAGAGGGAATAATAATAATTAATTCCAGTTTTCCCTGTCTCTAGTATTAGAAAGGGTATGTTTTGATATTTGCTTTTTTAAATAGTTTATACAATTTGTGAGAATTTGCCATAATGCAAACAATCATGTCAAATCTAAATTGTTTAAGAAACAATGTTCACTAAGATTCCAGGCAATACAAATCTATTGGGGATCTAATGAATGGTTATGTTGCTTGTTGTAATGCAGATTTAAAAGAAATTGTGGACTGTGTGTAATAAAGGTTTACTGGATTTATATAGAGAAAGGCTTTTATGTTTCAAAGAACGTACAAAGTGAACTTTAAACGGCAATAGCAGAGTAGGAAAATTAAATATTGTTTGCTAAATATTTAATGTGTTAAGAGTCTGATGGATTGGATTAACCCCTGTCAGCTTTTGGCTACTTCAGTTCTATATGCAAGCAGTGTGCTTCTTGGTCCCATTGTATGTAAATAGTCAGAATGCATTCCAAATAAATTATACAGATTCCAAACAGACACTTATAAAATAACAAGTTGGACAAAAAAAAACGTGTGTGCCTTCCATGACCCTGGTAATGGCATAAGACAATAAGAAGTTTTTGACTAATCCTGGCTAATGCTATTAGCAACAGATGTGAAAATGCTTTGGGGTCACTACTTTCAAAGATATCACCCTGGTATGCATTACGTATGTGTGAAGTCCCATTGATTTACTGACTCCTGAAATACTTCATTTTAACCAACATCACCTACACCTGCAGTCCCAAGACAGTCTATTCCATAGTTTTGGGGATCAGGTTTGAATTTATTGCAGGTACTGCCCTCTGGTTCAACTGTTAAAGTTACTAATTTCACTTGGTCTAAATCTATATTTAGTTCCTTTATGAAACAACTCTTGGGGGAAATCTACCCAATTTAAAACACAGCATAATGCATCCTTCCCCTCCTCTCGATCTTAACCGTTGCCACTTCTTTTAACCATCACAAAGAAACTGACAGTTTTAGCCTTGGTGCAATAACCAAGGGCATTTAAAATTCGATTTTCCAGTTGACTGCTAAGTCATCAAGTAATTAAAATATCCTTGTGTTACCAAATATTAGGGCTCTGGCATGGTGGAGCTTCCATTTTCATAGAACTAGAAATGATTTATTTTTTAATTGGAAATTAGGCCACTCCAGTTTTCAGCAGTGTGCAGATTAATGGAGAAAATGAAAGGGTGCTTCTTTTCTGTGCTTTCAAAACCATGGCTTTGAGGTTTTACAACATCTCAAATACTACTGTTCCTAGGTTTTCGAAACTAACAGCTAATAAAACAATGCATCCTGAAAGTTACCACATTGTGAGGACAATTATTTCCAAATCCCGCTAGAAATTTTAAAAAAGCTGCATCCAGTCAAACTAAATAGCATGGTGTAGGGCTAGCTGCCATTTCCAGCTTCCATGATAGCCTCAGCTACAAGGGGCTGTTACAGTCCACTGGTATTGTGCCTACCCTTGTTCAAGTGCCATACAAAGCTGTTTCTGCAACAGGGTAGAACACTAGAACAGTCTGCTGGACACTCTTCCAGTTTCCAACATCCCTTTTCGGATAATATAAAGCAGAACACTAGTGCAACAGCATATTAGGTACTACTGATAATCTTGATACTCACAATCTGATCAGATTATTCCAATAACTTTTAACAAGCTTTTTTCAATAGGTCAATTGGATACCATTAGTTAAATGCACTTCTACAAACTAACTGCAAAGTCAGGTGCTCCATCTCACTGCTACAATTTTCTTTCACTTTAATTTTCTGTATTTCAGTTAATTCTCAGTTTCATTGTAATGTTTAGTTTGTTTTAAATAAATTAACATACAGTTCCCATTAAGTATTTTACCTGTCATATTCAAGCAATGCACTCCAATTATTTATACAAAAAGCAACTCAGCAGGGATTGAAGTTTTTATTTAGTTATGATCAATAATTTACAATATTACAATTGGTTTTTGTCCACTGATAAGTGTGGAAATGTATCTGTACACACATTAGTGGTGTCTGATCATTGTTCATTTTGTTACTTATACAAATCCAAAAAAAATTGAGGGAATAAAAACTTTTGTCTTTATATTAACAAAATAAACTCAAAATTTTCCTTTGTGTGTAATACAGTTGCGATATAAGGCTTTTTTTAAATAGGCATTATCACTATTCTTAGTAGAATGTTTGGGTTGTTTACTGCTGGGAAAACAAGTTGCAAAATTCCTCCCATTTTTTCAGACATTCCAACAATGGGATTAGAAATTATAGATGTATGGACCATACAATGCAACCTCGTTCACTACATAATACCTTGAGAACAGACTTGCTTGAGCTAACATTTAATGTGCATAGCTACAGCAACATAATATGGTTTATTTTGAGACTGATGCCATTTTCTAGCAATAAAATGATACGAGTGAGTTTTGCTTCAGCTGTATGTAAATATGGCCATGCAAACTATTGGGCATTAGGATTTCTCACATAATAGAACAGAAATTGAAGAGTCTAACAGAACTTTCAGTACCCACCTATAACAATAAGTATTCAAGAACATAATTGAAACATAAATGGCTCATTTACATCAAAACGATCCAAGCTTTTCACAGCTGGTCATATCTGAAAGACCTATTTAAATAAAGATTGGTCAATTCTTGTCACAAGGAGGATATGGCTTCAACTGCTTCTAACAGGTGCAGCACCAGGCTGTACTGCCCATGGTTTTCAGGTAAGAGTTCTATCAGTTTGTTCACCAGTTTAGCTGTTGCTATAATTGGCACATCTGTGTTCTGAAGATCATGAGGATCCTATAAATAGTAAAAGCAAGAAATCTGATCATGTAAAATACAAAACAAGGATTACACAATGAGAACCTCAAATATATGAAATTTAAGCTCTTCAAAATGGACTTTCATAGTGACACCTTGGATAGCAGACAGTAATCAAACAGTACTCTGATTATTCAGTGGATGAGAAGATGTGTAAAGTGTTAGCAAAGAGTGATTTGATCAGGTAAACTATTGATTATGCCACCTCTACATTATAAAAGTTGCTACAGCTCTTGGTTGGCTTTAATAGAGTCAGATTACAGCAGAAACCTTATGCTGACCAGATATCCTAACCTAATCTAGTCCCATTTGCCTCTAAATCCTTCCTATTCATATACCCATTTACATGTCTTTTAAATGTTGCAATTAGACCAGCCTCCACCACATCCTCTGGCAGCTTGTTCCACACAGGCACTACCCTCTGCATGAAAAAGTTGCTTTTTCAGTCCCTTTTAAGTTTTTCCCCTCTCACCCTAATGTTGAACATTATTTAGTGCTTGCTTACTCATTGCCCTAGCCTGCCATCTGTGCCTCCCATCACCTTCGAAATTAACACTCAAATATAGGCTGAAACCTCAAAAAAAACAATTCGTTCTGAAGAAAGATAAATCTATCTAACTAGACTGGTGATCAGGACGCTGGTCAACAGGTCACTGTACTCTCAGTTCACACTGACTGATTACAACAATTTTCAAGTCTTGGTATTGGGGTTACGGGGGAAAGAGTTGGGAAGCATTTAACTACATTGCTCCGTACAGTTGACATGGACTTGTTGGGCTGAATGGCTTTCGTTTGTGCTTTGCTTCCTGATATTCCATTTAGCACAAAAAAGCAGCAAATTCAGCGCAAGAAACACATCAGAGGTATGTATTTTATTGGTATTTTTGCACTGGTTCTGAGGTCATGGTACATGTTTGAGCGCTAAAATACTGTTGAACACAAAGGAAGCGTACATAACATCTGCTTCATCAATTATAATCCCTATGCAGAGTTGCTAAGGTACCTGAGCCAGGCAATTTTGCAGTAACATCAGAGTATGTAAATGCAACCAGACAAGCTAACGAGTTAGGTCTGTGAATCATGGCTCAATTCTTCCCACAAGTCAACATTCCTTATTTGAGCAAACAAAAATTTAGGAAAGTAATGCATAATTGTTTTCCTGCCTTTTATCTCCTGAATTAACTCAAATAGTCAGCTGAATAGTAATTGGCCATTAAACCTCCCTTTTCACCAATTTATGTACAAATCTGTTACAAGTTAAATCTGGTACGTTTGATTCACATTAATGGTACCTTATCTGTCACAGGCAAGTAGTTCAGTCATACACTTAAATCATTGAAAAATGTGGAGTCAACATTCAATTCTTATAAAAACTGCGGATGCAGATATTCAAAATTAAACAAACTCCTGAAGAAACTGAACAGGTCTGGCAGCATCTGTGGAGTCACTAAAAGTTAACGTTTAGTCTGAAAGGATTATTCAGAAGTCCAATGGATCTACAGGTGACAAGTGATTGTTATAAACTTTTTCACTATACATAAAGTGAAAACATCAAAGCTCCCAACTCCCATGCAAACCAGTTCATGGTTTTCCATTAGATTTTCTTAAAGCAAACAGACACTAAGCTTTAAAAGATGAGTTTTTTTAGAAGCATTCAGCAATAAGACTACAGCTACTTGATGTACTGGTGCTTTTCTCATTACTGTATTTAGTATGGAATTATCCTCAAAGAAACAATCAACATGTTAAATGCTACTTTGTATAACGCATAGAACCAGATAATTGATTTCTATGTTCTACTAAATGAAAGTTTAGAGAAAGTTAATGATTGCAAAGTTTTTCCTAAAGTCAAATCATTTTTGTTCCCTAATCATAGAGTAACTGTAATCTTAATACTGATTTTTAAAACATTCAGCAATAACTTTATTGATAAAATAGATCCAATACTCACCATAGCCTTAAGCCATGTACATAACACTGGTGGGAGTCTGGCCAGCAGCTCCATGCCTTCCTTAGTCTGAGTATGAAGTAATGCATATGCAAGTCTCTGTCCTGTCAGTACAAGCAGTTGTGATGCCAGAACCTCTTGATCATGTACCTGCAGAAGGGCCTGGACAGATGATAAACAAAAATCAGATTATAAAAGATCCAGACTGAAATCCTGTTTAACAGTCAATATTAGTCCAACAAATGTCCCAAATTATTCCACTACTACATGGATAGCATTCATTAAAAAGGATAGCATACACCAAACAAACTTAAATTATTTCCATTGTACAGCTTTATAAGTAAGTTTGAAATGTTTAATACTTAAAGGCTCTCTGTAGAGAGGGCTTTGCAACTACATTACCAAGTTCTCCATAAAAATCAACTATAAGAGTAATGCCCATACAAGCTAGCCATCTATTCCTTGGTCCCACTATTACATGTAATGGGTGCTGGCTATTGTAGGAGATGCCACTTCAACAGTGACAATAATTGGAAGACTGGGTCAGAGTGTGAAAAAAAACAAAGGCAGACCAAGTTTGCATTTGCAACCTCAGGTTTTAGAGCTGGAAGTACTTTTGAATCGTAGGCACTGTTGAAAGTAGTATTCTGAGTCAAGAGTACAGAATAGAGAGTAGGACCCAACCTTCAACAGATCATACAACATTATCCATACATGACAAAAGGTCCTGTTAGCAAGAGCAGGAGTTGAATTGCAAGTTTTATAGCACAGAATTTAACGATTTCACCATACTTTCTATAGATCAAAGGATTCTGATTTACATTTATCCCTCAAACACCATTTCCAAAGAGAGATCCTCTCCCTTATTTCTATTTGTAGAAGTTTCCTATGTATAATTCGTCTGCCATCTTTGCTTCCATAATGGTGACGATAGTTCAAAAGTAATTCAATAGTCAAAGTATTTAATGATACGTAGGTGGATTTGAAGGGCAATACATAAACACAAGGACCTGATCTGTTGGTGACCTTAAGCAGGTAATTAAAACTGCCACTGAATCAGATCCACTATTATTCCATAGACTTCATTCTCAATAATGTTGATCATCAGTTTGACTACTGTCTCATTAGTATTTGTAGACCTTGCTGTGTTAAAAGATATTATTTGCCTAGATAACAGACTACAGTTCAAAAACAGTTCATTAGTTGCAAAACACTTTGGGATATCTTTAGAATATGAAGGGCACAAAATAAAATCATTAGTTTCTTATTTATTAGTTGCAATAAGTGATCCATCCAGTCTTCCTGGTTAGTGAAAAAATACAACCAAGGAAATGACTTGGCAACTCCATTACTTTAAGTCATTTATTTAAACTATATAATTAATTATAGATGTGTGTGTTACCTCTTCACCAATATGGTCAATTCCATGATTATACAGCTCACATACATAATGTCGGCGGATAACATCCTCATTCACTTGGAGGTTCTGAGACAGCTCCACTGCTACTGACGGCCAGTCTTCATTTTGTTCTCTATGTGATTGCTGTTTAGAAGTACATTCAGTCTTTGGAGGTTTGATTAGTTCTTTCACTGAAGCACTGACTAATTTCATGAGGAACTGGAAGACAACAATCGATAAGTTATTGCACTAGAAAGTATCAGGAAATAAGACAAAATGCTACAAACACATTGGTCCTTTGTTTTTCCTGATGTTGTATATTTGTGAATGGCTTCAGTTCTGGAACACTTTACATGTTCAGTGACCTATCAGCATAACATGACCAAATTAGTACCACATTAATGATAGTTTTTGTGCTGTAGATGTAGGTACTCCAACCAACTTCATATAATATGACTGAAGTTGAACTCAGATGCTAGAAATTAATCAGTTTCTAAGCAATTATAAATTGAAACTAAGTTTTTAAAACCTTATTGTTGATGTAGTTTGCAATCACTGAAAACGCAAAACTGCACCTTTGTTACGAAGTACAGAATTTAAATTTTCATACAAAACATTTGCTTTGTTAGTGTCTTTAATGAAGCAAATAATTCAAAATGACAGTCTTAAAGCCACAATTTAGTAAATGATTTGCTTACCTGCTGTCTGAGAGACACTATATTAGGATCCATATCTCCACTTGGGAGCAGCTGAATTGATGTTAGCTCCTTGAAAAATGCATTTTTACCCTGGAAGTAAAGATGCAACATAAAATGAGACATTGCTTGTCAAGGACAACAATTTTAACTTCCAATTATGAATGACAAAAGTTCTTAAAATTCATTCATTAATTTATCCTTTGAAGCAACTTCACTTCCATTTCAAAACAGTACTGAATGGTTAGATAACAGTAATATGTAATAATACACATACGGAACACGGAAGGAAATAAAGTATAATGAGTACTATGTGGACAAATTAATAAGTCTTCAGATTTACATTTTAAGAAAAGCAAATACCAAGTAAACACATGTATAGCAACGGACTTAGAACTTTTAAATGCCTACAAAACATTAGACAAGAAATAGGACAATACCTTGCTGTCAAAGAGACTAAATATTTTGACAGACTTCATTCCAAACAGCATTATTCCATGCATAATAACAGCCAAAATATAGTGGTGCTGAACCAATGGATAATGAACATGTCTTTGTTCTAGAGCCAGATCCACTATTGATGTTGGGCCTTCCACAGATGACCAAGTATCTTCTATGTCTAGAGATGGTTCCTTCATTTCATCACTGCTAACTTCAGCCTAATAACATAGATCATATTAAAAAGGGCAAATTAGTATCACATAAAACTTTGCAACAATATATAAACAAAACAATTAAACCAGCATATTTCCAATTAATTACACAATATCCAGCAAAAACAAACTGATCCATGTTGGTATTAATGCCTCTTTTGAATCTCCCTCTATTTTCTGTATCAAAATCTTTCAACCTTTTTACCTTTCTCCTCTGGTGTTTAACTAGCTTCCTTGAAAGGCATCTATGCTTTTGCTACAACTGTTTGCAAACATGCCCAAAAAACAAAAATTTAAATTCCTTTGATAAAAGGCTTTTCTTCAACTTATCCAGTTTCATTAATTTAAGTAAGGCTCTTAAAATTATCACCATGTTACATTTTCTACTTGTAAATGCAGTATTTTTTGTTTTCACCTGGTCTTGTACAACAATATGACAAAATGCTATTTTACACATTTTTTACCCTTTGTAAACAATGCATCATTATTATTGTTTATCACAAGATGGCATAAGAATGCTTATATGTTTTAAAATCAACCTTGCTCATGAAAATTTATTTGGAGCATATGATACATAGGAACATGAGAGTTAGGAGAAGTTAACCATTCCGTTCTTAAAGCCTGCTCCACCATTCAATAAGATCACAGCTGATCTTTATGTGTTCCACAGTCCCTGATTCCTGAAGGGCTTATGCCCGAAACGTTGATTCTCCTGCTCCTTGGATGCTGCCTGACCTGCTGCGCTTTTCCAGCAACACATTTTCAGCTCTGTTCCACAGTCCCACCAATCCCAAGTAACGGTTAGGTAAGGGAATCAAGAGAACCAAATCTTCCACAAGAAAAGATATACTTGCCATAGGAGGAGTGCAGTGAAACTTCACCAGTTTGATTTCTGGGATAGCAGGTTTATTATATGGGGAGAGATTGGGTCAACTGAGCCTGTATTCACTGGAGTTTAGAAAAATAAAAGAAGTTCTCAATGTTACATTTAACATTCTGACACAGGGGTATGTTTTCTCTCACTGAGGCCTCCAGAATAGCCACAATGATGTTGAATAGTGGAGTGGGCATAAAGGGCTGAATAGTTTATTTCTGCTCCTATTTTCTATGGTTTTATGTATCTACCAGCCTCCACCTTAAAAATATTCTAAAACCTCCAACATTGTGGGGCAGAATTCCAATGTCACTGCAAACCCAACTAAACACTAATTTCCGTCTCCACCTACACAGTCCTAAATTAATATTGTATACTAATTTCAAAACAACTTACCACACTCTATTGCCAAGGTTGTCAAAGCACATCTTTAATAATATGAAGATGCCAGACAAGACTGGAATATTTACATTTTTCACATGCTAAAGCCAATCTCATGACCCTTGAAAATCCATTTCTAATGTTTCACAATATATATGTCATGACCACTGCTATGACCAGACGTCTATGCTTGGGAACTATTCCTTTCCTCTCGCATTCAACTTCTGTATTAAATACTCCTGGTTTCAGAAGAGATAGCAATGAGTTTAAAAATCCCACTCATGCAATTACTTAATTCCAGTTAAAATTCCTATTGTTGCCAGTAGCAGCCTGTTGAAGTTCAGGATACTCAGGTTAATAATGTCCCATTATCTGGTCTCAAACACACTAATAATTTGGTGGGCTGTTCAAGCCCAAATACAAAAAAATCTCAACAGCTTCTAAATTGAAGGAATTTCCATCCCATTGGCTATATAGATTGAAATACAAATCCCAAAAGGTGGAAACAACAATCTGTAAAAATTAATCCAAACATGATAACTCTTAAAATGTAATGCTATTTCTTTACCTCCATTAAGGTTTGAAGGAGCAATGAACAAGAACCAAGGAAAGAAGTGATGGAGGTATCACTCATGCCAACATCCTGTCCAGAAAAGAAAAATCAAACTTTATAATCGGACACTTAAAAATCAATCAGCATTTCCATTTGTTTTAAGAATTTTCATGGCATGTTTCACCTCATACAATCCCAATGTCCCAAACACAAGTCCATGCTGAATGAGTTGCCAGATGAACAGATTCCAAGCTTATGGTAACAGGAATTTACAGTACAGGAGGCCATTCAACCCATCATGTCTGTACCACCTCTCCAAAGAGCTACCCAGGTAGTCCCATTATCCAGCTCTATCTGCTCTGCACTCTGAATTCATCACTTTCAAGCCCCTTTTTAAAACTGCTTTTAGAATTGGCAGAACATTCCAAATCCTAATAACTCTCAGTAAAGAGATTTCTCCTCATCTCAATCAGAGCTCTTTTGCTGACCATCTTGAAATTGTGATCCTTATTTACTAACATAGCAACTAGGAGAAACTGAATAACCTTCTTCACCCTGTCAAAATCGCTATATTATGAACACTTCAACAAGGTCAACACTTCTGCTGTAAGCAGAATAGGTCCAATTGCTCTAATCTTTCCATGTGTCTAAAATCCCTCGCTCTTGGTATAATTTTAGTAAATCTCTTTTGCACTTTCACGAGGGCTTTTAACAACCTTCCTTAAATAAGCTTTGTAGAAGTGTAGCATCACTTCTGCACTTTTATACTCTATGCCTTATTTATAAACCCAAGGATCATATAAGCCTCAATAACTTTCATCTTGCCTAGCCACATTGAGAACTATGCACATGAACCCCAAAGTCCCTCTGCTTCTGTACTCCCCTCAAAAGTTGCACCACTGGGCCTATATTGTCTCCAAGATTTTTCTACCTTACATTTCTTTGCATTGAAATTCATCTGCCAGGTATCTGCCCATTTGGCCAATTTGTCAATTTCTCTCTGAAGTCACACAGAGTTATCCTCGCAATTCACTATTCTCCCAAGCTTGGTTATCATCTACATATTCAGAGACTTTGCTCCCAAATTGTTCTTTTATAAATTATAAGAGCCAAGGGCTCCAACAACGATCCCTAGTTTCAACTTTTCTCCAGTCTGAGAAATGCCCATCTACAAAAAAACCCTTGTCTTCTATTAGCCAACTTCTAAGCCATGTTGCAAAGGACTCAATCTCAAATATTTTTAATTTACTAACCAACCTGCCATATGGCACTATAGGTCCAAATATACAACATCCACAGCACTACCGTCATCCACTGCCTATATCACCTCATCAAAAAAACCGAACTAAGCTTGTCAGACATGATCTGCCCTTAAAGCCATGTTGACTGTCTGGTTTCGATTTATTTTTCTTTAACACTTACTCAGTTGGCTGAATACAGAGCTTCACAAGGTGCAAGGTTAAGGCCACAGCTTGCAAACTCCACTTCCGAATTTATCTGCAAGTCTTGGCAGAACATTCATCTCTCACAGGAACCAGTACAGTTTTATCCAACAGCACATGGGACTTCAATATTAAATAAAGGCAGAAATCCATTGGATTAAGTTATACATTTATTTAAGCTGAATCAAAGACTTCAGCATCAAAATTAGATTTAAAAGTTATCAATTTTTAAAATAAAGCCTTCTATATACTTGTTAGAACCCTTGCTATTTTTTCATGATTTTTACTTTTTTTTAAATCAAATGTTTAATAATGAGCTGAAAATGACTGACGGACTTTGGTACAGCTTGGGTTAAAAAGTACATATGAAGACAAGCTTTGTTTGAGAGGCCAGGCCTGCAGGCTAATTGCAAGCTAGGTCTTGATTAAAAGAGTCTAAAAGACAAACTGACTACCAGGAACTCAACTGTATTTAAAGAGATTCAGAAGTTGGCCATTGACGAGGTCAGTGCCTGCGTGTTGGTTCCACCAAGTCTGAAGGAGACTTCGTATTCAAACAGATGGCAGTTGTGACTGAGGCCTCAGGGACAGTCTATCAGAGCGGAACCAGAACAGACAATGTTTTCTGAGAGATAGTTTTGGAATGCTGCTTCAACAGCATGAGGAGCTTCAAAAGCTCCCTGCCTCATCTGATACACTAGTTCCCAGAAGGCCAATGGGTAGAAAGCAGAGTTAGAAGTATCAATGACTTCACTTGGGTGAACTGAGAAAGTGACCCTGATCAACATTTTAGCAAAAACAGCCAAGGAGTCCAATGCATTCTGAAGGACATTTTGGCCAGATTTGTTATTTTGCTTTACTTATCCCTTTAACGGTTGTTTATCTTCATGTTTTTCTGTGAATGGGGCTAAAAACAAAATGTTTCGGGTTTAAAGCACAGATGTTCATACATTTACGTTGCTGTCTAATTTACTCTATGATAATGTTAGATTGTATTTAATAAATTTTTAAAGTCTTAAAACTGGTGTCGAGATTAATTATTCATGAAGTCTGGTTCGGAACCACTGAAGTGACTATTTGGATGTCTTCAACAGTTTAATTTTACTATTTTGCAAATACTGAGGTTGAAAGGCTGCTTTGATTCAGCTCTCTGTCTCTGTGATATGAAGTACAATTGTGCAATTTATTGGGCAGCGAAGCTGATTGAAACACTGCAGATTAATCTCTCTTTCTTCTCTTTCCAGGTAAGAAAAAAATTAGTCTCCATCTCTCTCGGCTGGATTCAAGTCCAGGTCCCAAAACTTGATTTATATTATCCTAATGTACAGGACGAGGGAATCACTGGCTAGACCAGCATTTATTGCTCATCCCTAATTGGTCAGAGGGCAGTTAAGAATCAACTACATTGCTATGGGTAGGCCAAACCAAATAAGTTTCCTTCTCTAAAGGACATTAGTGAACAATATGGATATTTCTGACAATCAACAATTGTCATAATTAGATTCATAATTCAAGATTTGTATTGAATTCAAATTTCACCATCTGCCACAATGGGATTTGAACTTGGGTCTCCAGAACATACCTAGGTATATGGTAACACCACTAGGCTGTCACCTCCCCCTGTCCCATAGCTTCAATTCAAAGTAAACAAAAGAAAAGCAGGAAAGGTTTCTAAGACCACTGGAGATTCATTAATACATTTCCCAATCTTTTGAAAATACTCACTCTTCTGCACAGTCTGTCTTTTGGCGCCTTGCCAACCTATTGAAACAACAACATTGAAAAGGGGCATTAATGCTTTTCATCAATAAAAGTTGAATGACACGAAACATTATAATCATTCAATTACTTAGCATGTAACAAACTCAAGTGTTCCAGGGAAAGCAGGAATGAAAATCTGACAATTTACTTTAGTGATGCTACTACCTACAAGATCTGGATGTAAGATGTGATGATGCTGCTCCTTTAACAGGTTATGTTGTTCTTGGTTATTTTTTCTTTCTGCAAAAGAAGTCGGAAAAGACACAGACTCCGAAAAGTCTAAGCTTGAAGGGTTTTGGGGCCAGTTTGGATAGAGCTAACAGATACTGCCTCAAGAAAAAGGCTTTCGAATTTTTGGGAAAAAGAAACTTGTACAATGAAAGGGGAGTGGCCAGTTCTCCCAGCTCAGCTTTTCTCTGGTTGGAAGTAGTCAGGCATTGTGAAGCTGCTGGGCCCAAGAGAGGCAGGTCCATGCTGATCCTCCCTCTCTCTGACTTCTCTCCTGTGAGACCCTGTGTTTGATTTTACCTTTTGTGCCAATGAGTGTTTATGGGGATTGTAGCATGTATCGGAACAGCATCATTAAGTTGAGAGTTAACTTGTTGGGTTTTCAGATAGATTAAGTTATTCTGTTCTCTTTTATTTGTGTTTAATTCGGTATTCTTGTAAATAAATTCTGTTTGAAACAAAGTGGTTTGACTAACTGCATCCCTCCTAGAATATCCGCCTTATACCTGCCTAAAACAATTAGCAAAGTTAGGGTCTGGGCTACTTTCTTGAAAAGTTTTGAGGGGGTCTGGCCTGGTCTATAACAAAGACAGTCAGTGGCATTACAGCAATTCAGAAGCACCTACTCATTGGAGCAACAGGATATTGTAGTTTGACCAAGATGTACAAAGATAAAATCCTTTACTTCTAAACAACAGTCTAAAGATATAGCTAGTATTGTTACCCCATGGCAATGAAGTATACTGTTAATATTTCAGTCTCAACATTATTAATTAGTACACTAGTAAAATATCAGACATCATTGATTTAAATGAAAATGTCCACTAGATGGCAACAAAAACAAAGACCATGCAGTTTGACCAAATTGTGGGTTATACAGACAGAGCTGTATAGCACAGAAACAGACTCTTCAGTCAAGCTTGTCCATGCCAAACAGATATCCTAAATTAACCTAGTCACATTTGCCAGCATTTGGCTCTTATTCCTTCTAAACCTTTCCTATTCATATACCCATGCAGTTGCCTTTTAAATGTTGCAATTGTACCAGCCTCCACCACTTCCTCTGGCAGCTCATTACATTTCCTCTGCGTAGAAATGTTGCCTCTCAGGTCTCTTTTAAACCTTTCTCCCCTCACCTTAAACTTATGCCCTCTAGTTTTGGACTTGACTACCTTGGAGGGAAAGACCTTGGCTATTCACCCTATGCTCCTCATGATTTTATAAAAACTTTTATAAGGTCACCTCTCAGCTTCCAATGCTCCAAGGAAAATAACCCTAGCCTATACAACCTCTCCCTATATCTCAAACCCTCAAATCCTGAAAACATCATTATAAATCTTTTCTGAACCCTTTCAACTTTCACAATAAGCAGGGAGACCAGAATGAAATGGAATATTCCAAAAGTGGCCTAACCAATGTCCTGTATATCCACGACATGATCTCCCAACTTCTATTCTTAATGCACTGATGAGTAAAAGCAGTGATACCAAATGCCTTCTTCACTATACTGTCTACCTGTGACTCTACTTTCAAGGAACAATGAACCTGCACTCCAAAGTCTCTTTGTTTGGCAACACTCCCCACAACCTGACTATTAAGTATATAGGTTCTGCCCAGATTTGCCTTACCAAAATGCAACACATCACATTTATCAAAATTAAAACTCCATCTTGCCACCCCTTGGCCCATCTGATCAAGATCCCATTGTACTCTGAGTAACCTTCTTGGCAGTCCACCAATTTTGGTGTCATCTCCAAACTTACTAACCATATCTCTTATGTTCACATCCAAATCATTTATATGAATGAAAAAAAAAACTGTGGGCCCAGCGCCGATCCTTGTGGCTCACCGCTGGTCACAGACCTCCAGTCTGAAAAGCAATCCTCCCCCACCACCCTCGGTCTTCTACTTTCAAGCCAGTTCTGCATCAAACGGCAAGTTCCCCCTGTATTCCACATGATCTAACCTTGCTAATCTGTCTACCATGCCAAACCTTGTCCCAACAATTACTGACGTCCATATAGTTCAAATCCACCACCCTGCCCTCATCAATCCTCTTTGTTACTTCTTCAATAAAATTCAATCAAGTTAGTGAGACATGATTTTCCACCCACAAAGCCATGACTGAAAACCCCTAATCAATAAGTGCCTTTTTCAAACACATGTAAATCCTGTCCCTCAGGATCCCCTCCAACAACTTGCTCATCACTGATGTCAGGCTCACTGGTCTATAGTTCCCTGGCTTTTCCTTACCAACTTTCTTAAACAGCGGCACCACATTAGCTAACCTCCATCCTGCGGCACCTCACCTGTGGCTATCAACGATACAAATATTTCAGCAAGGGGCCCAGCACGTCCCTAGCTTCCCACAAAGATCTAGGGTACATCTGATCAGGTCACGGGTATTTATCCACCTTTATGCATTTTATGATGTCCAGCCTGCTTACCTCTGCAATAGGGACACTTTTCAAATTCTCGCTATTTATTTCCACACGTTTTCTATCTCCCAAATCCTTCTCCACAGTAAACACTGATGCAAAATACTCATTTAGTATCTCCCCCATTTCCTGCAGTTCCACATATAAGCGGCCTTGCTAATCTTTAAGGGGCCCTTAATCTCGCTCTAGTTACCCTTTCATCCTTATTCAAATTAAGGTTTTTTTTAAAAATATTAGTTGTGAAATTTTCTGTTCAATCCTAAAATGCAGTTTTTCACAAACCCTGTGGTTGGTTTACAATGCTCTTGTTCATGACTGGCTTTTCTGTTCTACATCACACTGTCATTTCTTGGCATTATTAGAAGCAATGTACAGGGAGAAACATTGTCATTTCTGTTTACTCAAACATATTTTGGAAGTTTGATTCAAGACTAAAGAGCATTTTATAATCTGTTACATTAATATCGTTTTCGACTTGATCTTCTTGCTATTGCATCTTTCTTTTAATCATAATTTTTGTATTAATGATTTATGTAGTTAAGCAATTAGGTTAACACCAAAATAGAAATTAAATATTAAGCTTTACCTTATCCATTAGATAAGCAGTGGCTGACAGTCTCTTTACAATAAAGGTGTTCCACATCATTACAGCAACCCCTGCAAATAAAACGATTTACTAAGGTGTAGCTGATTACAATGACTCAACCCAATATTTCATCTACTAAGAATAACAATATTAAAAATGTTCAATTTTATGAAATAAGCTGGAGTTTAATATTTAAATGTTGTTTTATAAATATCTACAATTGAAATCATGCTTGTAACAAAAGGGTTGTGGGTTTCATCCACTTGGTGGCAACATGGAATGATGTTCTGTCATCTGTTACTTTATTTCCTGGACTGCACCAGTATCCCCACCTTGGGGCTTATAACTTCAGTGAAATATTTAATATTTAATCTTGATCATTTTTTTAAGAAGTTTTTTTTCCACTGATCCTGACATTTCACCCTTGCTAGTTTGCTTCATCTTTTGAGTTTTCAGCTGAACTCAAATCGGTCACATCTTAAAAGTGTTCCTATTCAACACTTTATTGTTCTTATGCTGGTTTAGGCACCCACTATTCCTACTGCACAAGATTACCCAGTTCACTTAATAGCCTTTCTGTTGGCTCCAAATGCCACCAATCGCTTTCGTAGGAACAAATAAATTAGAAATCCAATGTCAAAATGACTTCTCCATATGGGCGGCATGGTGCCACAGTGGTTAGCACTGCTGCCTCACAGCGCCAGAGACCCGGGTTCAATTCCTATCTCAGGCGACTGTGTGTGTGGAGTTTGCACATTCTCCCCCTGTATGCTAGAGTTTCCTCCGGGTGCTCCGGTTCCCTCCCACAATCCCAAAATGTGCAGGTTATGTGAACTGACCATGCTAAATTGCCCGTAGTGTTAGGTGTAGGGGGATGGGTCTGGGTGTGTTGCGCTTCAGCGGGTCGGTGTGGACTTGTTGGGCCGAAGGGCCTGTTTCCACACTGTAAGTAATCTAATGCTGCTCATTGTATTGCTGGTGATTCTTAAAGATACAAATAATTCTATTGCTGCTTTTGGCTCCTTGCCATCACCTAAAAATCAATATTTTTGATTGATGTTAAAAAAATACATTTCCAAGATTTGACAATTTGTGTGCACGTAATCAGGAAAGCTAATAGAATGTCATGTTTTATTGCCAGATGAACCGAATGAAAGAGTAGTGAGGTTATGCTTCAGTTATACTTCGTTAGTGAGACCATGTCTGGAGTATTGTGCACTGTACTAGTCACTATACCTATGCTGGGATGGTCATGCACTGGCAGTAGTTCAGAGAAGGTTTACTAGGCCGCTACCTGGAATGAACAGATTGCCTAACTAATTGGCTAAATAGGCTAGGCCTGTATTCTCTGAAGTTTAGAAGAGTCAGAACTGACTTAATAGAAACATAAAAGATCCTCCGGGGACATGACCAGGTGTTGCCTCATGGGAGAATCTAGAAATAGGAGTCATAGTTTAAAAATAAAGGGTCACCTTTTAAGACAGATGAGGGGGAAAAAAAAACTGTCTTTGGAATTCCCTTCCTCAAAAAGGCAGTGAATGCACAATCTGTAGGTGTTTATAAGGCAGAGATTACCAATGGGATGAATTATGATCTGGGGTATGCAGGAATATGGCGTTGAGGTTAAAATCTGATCAAACATGATTTACTGAATGGCAGAGCAAGCTCAGGCCTACTCCTGTCCTGTCCCTTGATCATATGTTCCTACAGACTCTTAATGTGCAAAAAAGAGACTATGTTTCTGTGTTCTAACTTTGTGGTGATCTTTTCTTTAATAATATTTATTTATAAAATTGATTTATAGCTTGTAGTTTGAAATCTGCAGTTTTCTTTTAGCAACAATCGAAAAAAAAGTGTGATATGCACTTTTAAGGGTGTAGGCACACTTTGATAAAACAATTCACTGTTTGTTCAACACAGTATTATCTAACGTTAATGACTTGCACTTACACAGGGCAGTTAATGAAAACAAGCTCACAAACTCATTGGGCAAGTAGATGTCAGGGTAGGAAAAGATAAAGATGACAATCAAACACTTTCAAATAGTTGGATCTTAGGGTTATCAATGGTGATGAGGCAAATGGAAGGAACTGAACAGAAGGTTAGTCAAAGGAAATGAATGGCTAGGAAGTAGTATCAGCTGGAAGATAATAGAGAAAATGGCAGCAATTTGTAGCAAGGTTGGAAGCTTTAAGTTAAAATGCTCTCAGGCAGCTTGGGGAGCCTGTATAATTCAGTGAGAATAGGGCACAAGGATCAGTGCAATTCACTATGATACAATAAAAACACAGTAGTATTTTGGATAAACCAGAGCTTATGGAGGATGGATGGCATTAAAGTGGCTGTCAAGAGGTAATGAAAGCAAGACAAATGATTTTGGTACTGAAGGATGAATGATCCTCCCACAATCCAAAGATGTGCAGGTCAGGTGGATTGGCCATGCTACATTGCCCAGAGTGTTAGGTGCATTAGTCAGAGGGAAATGGGTCTGGGTGAGTTACTCTTCGAAGGGTCAGTGTGGACTTCTTGGGCTAAATGGCCTGTTTCTACACTGCAGGGAATCTAACATGTATATAAAAAGGTTTCCAAAATTTTGGGCATAAAAGTGAACAGTTATAGGTATAAATTAAAATATAAATTCAAACAATTAAGCAGAATGTCAAAATGTCAAACAGCTTCAAGTTAAAAGAACAGCACAGAGTAGAGACTGTAGCAGGGTTAGATAACTTCAGTCTTCTCCCATGTTGTGCTGAAGGAAGCAATCATTCATTGATAGACAAAAAGAGTGGCAGAAACTTTGAGTTATCAGAAGTGTTTATATCAAACATAACCCCAATCAAAACAATCAGTGCAATGTGAAATCTGACCAACTATCAAGAACAGTTTTGTGTGGTAAATTATCCTACCTCATCCTTATCTTTACACTAGTTGTAAAAAGGCTCAGAACTGTTTCTGGGGCTGTGAGATCTGTTGAAACTAAATTGACTAAGAGGTTGTGTGATAAATGGGAGGCAAGACTTTTGAATTAAGAAAGGGACATTCTGTCAGGCAATTTCTTTCCTCCTGACCAAAGTCCACATTGGACTCACAAGAAGTGTGAATCTATGAAATTCGACCTCTAATCCGACAAACATCTGTAGAATGCCTGATCTGAATGGACCATATGAAGCCATACTACACTCAATACTCCTCGACTAAAATTATTCATCAATTCATCATCCTCCTCATCAGCAACAATCTCTTCGAGCTTTTCTTCAAAACCAAGCAGTTTTATAAACTTGTTTCCTCTTCCATTTCCACCCACAAAAATGTAAGGCACATGGGCATTTAAATCACTGAAATGGAAATCATCTGGTCAGCTGTGACGGTTATATTTCTCCCACATTCTCAGCTTATCCATATTCATCAAGCTAGAGCTCCGCTCCTACATCACCTCCTTTCCATCTCCTCTCATTCATCTTGTTCACCCACTTCCATTCTTGGCCTCAATGCCAGTCAATACTAAGTGGGTCCCTCTCCTCAGGTAGCCAAAGATCTCTGCAATTTTTTTTGGCACCAATGAGTTCAACTACAGTACATTATTCATGCAATGATATTTTTAACCACTGTCAGCACCTGATAAAATTACCACTACCTTTTGGAACAGTAAGTTGCAAACCACTTGAGTGCATTTTTCCTCCTGTATTATTGCCTAGCAAGTTATTGCTAATAACACGAGACAATGTCAAGTACAAATACAACACATGTTCTTGCCTTGCCAACTGCTTAAACACTGACGAAGGCGGTTGTTGTAGGCTGGCTGGTAAAGACAGTAATTCTTTATTTTCACATCTTTGACAAGTTTAAAGGTGGCTGAATAACAGAATTACACAGTACTTCTGAAATCCACCTGTGACTCTGAAGAGGTTTCTGCAAAACTAAATGGCCTCTATTATTCTATGATGGATCATTAAAGTACTTAATAGTCATCACATTTTATCAATGCAAGGATATACATGAAGATTCCGTGGGGAAAAAAGTAAGAGTTGCCCAAAGATCGCAAGCTTTTAACAGCAAAAACAAGAACAAGTTGAAAATAACAGGAGAAGGGATGTAACACTGAACTTACTGAACTAGGTTCAGAGTTTAGATTACAGATCCTTGAGTGGAATATAGTCATTTGCAGGTTTAAGAAAACTGGAAATCACTAGGTATGATTTAAAGCATGGATTTCCAATCCTAGCTGGTGCTTGGTTCTCAGACGCATTAATATTTCCTGCATTTATACACTTTTAACAGTATTAGTCGAGTTCTGTCTGGTACAGAATAGCAAGTACTAACCACGCTGAACATGAGCATTGCCAATGCATTTCAGATGGTCCACAGATATGCTCAAAAAACGATCTTCCTAGAAGCCAAAAGACAATAACAGATGATACTGGGAAATCATGCTTGAAATTTTTATAGAAAAAGCCCTTAAGAGGCAAATATTTATAAAATAATACTTTTGTATAGGGATATCACACCAACTATATGCAATACAAACAGAATGTAGACAAAGTATGAAAAGCCTTTGAATAACAGTATTAAGTATAGCTGCACATTCACAGCCATCATTTAAATTGCAAACTGTCTACAAACTTTTTATTGAAAACTCTATGGACACTCACAACGTTCATTCAGATATTTAACAGATAAACAACCAATCAGACATGGAGCCAAAAGGAGGAAAGGCAAGGAGTTGTGATGAAAAACCTAGTTAGGGAAGGCTGAGAAGTGAAAATGGTTTCCAGTGAGAATTCAAGATTTTAGGATTTTGACAAAGAGGCACAAATGATGGATCAAATGAAGAATTGGAAAAATTGGAGTCTTAAGAATTGAAGTTATAAACAGTTTTTAGAGTAGTTGGGCTAGAGGAGGTTAGAGGAATTAGTCAGAACAAAACTATAAAAATGATTGAACACAAAGATGATATTTTAAATTTGAGGTGGAGCTGGACTAGAAGACATACCAAGCACTGGGGTAATTAGTGGGCAGGATTTACTTCATAGTGAAATACAAACAAAGGTTTGGAGAATTGAAATTGGAGAGCGCAGCATGGACAGCATTAGGACTGTTAATTTTAAAGGTAACTGAGTAATGGATACTAATGATGGTAATGAAATTAATTTGGAAGTATTGTACTGGTTCAGTAAAAATAATCAACATTTCAAACAGTTTTGTTAAACAGCAGCCAGAAAAAGCAGATGGAATTGGATAGGAGGTTATGGAACACTTATGGAAGGAAACCCTTCAATCTTCCTAATATGTAACGGAGACATAAATGATAACCTGCAAGAACAAAACTGGGTTACCCTTTATAACTTATAAAGGGGTGGAACTGGACTGTCAGCTCAACAAGAGGAGGATCCTAAAGTAATCCAACAATTCAGCAAGGTCTCCATATTTAGGGTGGCATGGTGGCTCAGTGGTTAGCACTGCTGTCTTACAGCACCACGGTCCCAGGTTCGATTCCAGCCTCGGGCGATTGTCTGAGTGGAGTTTGCACATTTTCCCAGTGTCTGCATGGGTTTCCTCTGGTTTCCCACAGTCCAAACACGTGCAGGTCAGGTGAATTGGCCACGCTAAATTGCCTGTAGTGTTAGGTGCATTAGTCAGAGGGGAATGAGCCTGGGTGGGTTACTCTTTGGAGGGTCGGTGTGGAGGGTTGGACCGAGGGGCCCGTTTTCCACACTGTAGGGAATCTAATCTTCATGATCGGAACAAAAGAGCTGCTTGAGCATACTTTGATGTCTAACCAAATGCATGGAATATTAAAAGCTTAATATTACACTTTCAGCCTGCAGAACTCTCCCTCATAAATTTTATTAGTGAGAACTCAGGCTCGGTTATAATGAAATTCAAATACTGTCTGAGTCATCATTTGCTTTTGGAGTGCTCATTAAACTAATGGGCATCTGTGAGGTGCGTGTTACTGTATTTCCCCAAGACAAAAAGGTGCTTGCAGCAGACAGCAGTCAATTTCAGAATGCATTTTTATTTATGCAATTAAAGGCAAGTATTTTGAAATATATTTTTACAATTTTTCACTGGTATTATAGACAAATACTATTGACACAATATGGGGAAGTTCTTGAAAATAATATTTGTCATTTATCATTATCCTCTAAAGTACAATTATTTAGTTCAGTCTTTTTATAACATAAACTAGACTGCAAATTTATATGAACACTGAATTTTAACTTCTCCTGCACTAGCTTTCAGGCAGTTGTTATTTTAATAGAACATAAATAAGACATCTGATGAATTTAATAATGTACAATATTATGATCCATACAATGTGAACAGTTGTAGATTTGTGTTTACCTCTGGATTTTTGTTCCACTGCACTACATATTCCCAACAACAATGAGCATGAAGAGCATCAGATTCTAGACTGCAGGGGAATCGCTCATAAGCCAACCGGAGCAACTCTGTAACAATAAAAACATTTTAAACAAAAAAAAACAAAAACTAGCATTCTAAGAATCAGTTCTCTTTGTTAAAGCAGATAACATCAGTTATATAAAAACATAATTCCGATGTCCCAATTTGTGTAGCATTCAGAAAGACAGCATATATACATTGAGAAAAATCTTAAAATAACGATTTTGACTCAAATGTCGAGGCCATGACAAAGATGTTTGTAGAAGGCAAAGATAGAAAATTAGTCATGTGGTTGACCGTGGTGAGAAAGGATTTAGGTTACAGGAAAATATCGATGGCATGGTAAATTGCAGTAAAATGGGAAATGAAATGCAATCTTGTAAATTGTGAGGAAATCCACCCTGAAACTTGAAACAAGGGAACACACAATAAATGGAAGATACTAGCAAGACAAAGCAGAGGGACTTTGGAGTTCATGCCTACAGATTCTTAAAAGGAGTTAGATGGGCAAGTAAGGTGCCTAAGAAGGCAAATAGCATGCATTATTTTATTAGCTGAGGGATAGAGCATAGAAGTTGAGGGATTATGCTAAAAATATATACAGCACTCGTTAAACCACAGATCGAGCATGATAATGCAAATCCAATCACCATATTAGATGATGTCAATAGGCAGAAATCATGCAAAAGAGACTTAGGAGGATGATGCCAGGATGGAAAAATGTCAGCTGAGAGGAAAAACTGACAGGAAGGAGGTGTTTTCCTTGTAAAATTTACTATAAAATTCTGTGAACTGTGCATCTGTACAACTTGCTTAGTCCCCTTTTAGTCTTTTATTTTGAAAAAAAGTTCCAATTTAAAAACAAATCAGCGAAGTTGTACTCCAACAGAAGGATTATTGTACAACTAATGTTGAAAGTGATAATTATGAAGAACATAAGAACTAGAAGCAAGTGTAGGCCATCTGACCCTTCGGGCCTGCTCCGCCATTCAATAAGACCATGGCTGGTCTTTTCATAGCCTCAGCTCTACTTACCCACCCACTCACCTTAACCCTCAATTCCTTTACTGTTCAAAAATCTATCTTTGCCTTAAAAGCATTCATTAACGTAGCCTCAACAGCTTCACTGAGCAGAGAATTCCACAGATTCACAACCATTTGGGTGAAGCTCCTCCTCAACTCAGTCCTAAATCTGTTCCCCCTTATTTTGAGAGTGTGATCCCTAGTTCTAGTTTCACTCACCGGTGGAAACAACCTTCCTGCTTCTACCTAATCCACTTCCTTCATAATTTTATATGTTTCGATAAAATCCCCCCACTCATTCTTCTAAATTCCAATTTATATTAACTAAAGTACAGATACAAACATTAAAAAGAAGTAATGAAAACAAGACAAACACAAGATCAACCTGTTACCATTGCAGGCCCGTTATTCCTGAAAGATTTTTTTTCCAAAGTGAAGTGGCTGAAGATGAAGACAAAGTCAGAGCTGCAATGGCTTTTTCCATCAGTTACAGTATTTGCAGATTACCTGGACTCGCAACGGAACTGACATGCATCCAGTATGTTCCCAGTATCTGCACAGCCACACAGCTTAGCAGGAATGTTGTCAAGGGCTCACCTTTAATCAGAAATCTAACTAGGCCAACAAATAGTTTGCCCACAAGAACACATCAAGAGATCACATACTATGTGGCTAACATCTCACTACCTGGCTGTCCAAATACTTTCCACAAATAAAAGGTGTTTGAATAAATATTTCCCACCGTGACACGCAAAACGCAACCTACACTCAATAAGTTTCACACTGTCCAGTGCAAAACAAATCTCTTGATTAGTATCCCATCCACCATAGATGTGCGACGACAGTGTAAACCATTTATAAGATGCAATGCAGCAAGTCATTAAACCTTTCCAACTTTTTCAAAGTTAATCTGTACAACCTAAAAGGGCCAACAGCAGATGATGAACAGAAACACCATGACTGCTTAAAACTTTCAAAAGCCACACATCACCCTGACTTTGAAATATGGTTGTTTGTTCATCATCACTGGGAGGCTGGGAGTAAGACATACCATTTCTTGGTATCTTAGGAGGTGGGCAGCAGGGGTTTGCTCCTGCTGCACACAGGTGATATGCTTCCCACTTCTCAAAGCTTGTGAAAAAAAACACATGCCCACTGACAATATTATGACAGCAGGGATGAAATTAAGACCCAAACTCAAAAGGCACAAAAAGTGATTGTGCTAGCAGGCACCTTAACCATCTATCATACAGTAAAGAATGAATCAGAGCTGGATGAAAAAGCCATGGGCTAGCCATCCATCAGAATTTAGATGCATGCTTCCCCACCCCTGCCACCTTCTTCAACTGGAAGGCCAATCTTTAAAGCAATGTAAAAAATAAAGGCCATCAATAATAGCAACTCAGGCTCTTCTATATTCTCTATAAAAGCAAACTACTGCGGATGCTGGAATCTGAAACCAAAAAAGAGAAAATGCTGGAAAATCTCAGCAAGTCTTGCAGCATCTGTAAGGAGAGAAAAGAGCTGACGTTTCGAGTCTAACTGACCCTTTGTCAAAGCTCTGTTAGACTCAAAACGTCAGCGCTCTTCTCTCCTTACAGATGCTGCAAGACTTGCTGAGATTTTCCAGCAGTTTCTCTTTTTTTGTTGTCTTCTACATTCTCTTTAGGTTTAGTTACAGTGTATTCATCATAGGAGAATCAGTAGGAGACTGACCACTCACATACTCTGCTGGACAATAAAGCTAAATATTGGTGGATTGCACATCATGAACACTGGCCGAGGAGTTGCTTCTGGGATGTGCAATGTGCCATGAAACTATTTATATTTTATCTTGCAACCAGAAATTTTTAAATTGTCCTACATTGACTGTTTGATGTACAATACTTGAATAGTCTAATAGATTATAATTTTTTTTCCTTAATAACCTTACACCTGATAATCAAGCAATATATTCATTAATGTTCCAGTGAAATTAATAAACACTCTTCTTACCAAGTATCCTTTCTAGGTCAAGCTCTTTGTACTTCTCACTCACAGGAACCCTGTTCTCTTCTTCCACTAGTTCCTCTGCATTCTCTAATCTCTTGGGTTGACGGGCCTGTTTCAAGATGCTTGGAACAAGATTTAGGTTGAAAACCCATTTTGCCACTCCATCAGCAACAACTCCTGAGAAAGACAAAGGAATACAGACGGTTAATGACAATAAATTTCAGAAACATAAATGAGTTAATGAAATTCAAAACCTTTTGAAAATATAAGTTCTTTTAACAGGCTCAAAACACTACTGTTCAATATTTTGAGGGGGCTAGATTACTTATAGTCGAGGGTTTCATAAATATTGAAGTCAGAGTCTACAATAAATCAGAACCAATTATGAATGCTGCAAACAGGTTAACACAAAAGGAAGAAGTTAAACTTGTCATGTAATTTGCTGTGTTTGAGAATGGCAAATGAAAAGACTGATTTAATGAAGTGCAGATTCCCATGTCACAATCAGCATCAGGCAGACCTAAAAATTAGGAGTCAACTTGACATAACTACAACACAGGACTACTTGTGTACCACAACACCATATGCAACAGACATTGAAATCTATTCCACAACCAACAAACCAGACCAATCTCTGTAGTCCTGCCATATCTGGTATTATGAGGTAAATCCCTATGCTAATTTAAACCAGACATGCAGAAATACTATGTGGCTAACATCTCACTACCTGGCTGTCCAAATACTTTCCACAAATAAAAGGTGTTTGAATAAATATTTCCCACCGTGACAAGCAAAACGCGAACTACACTCAATAAATATTTGTCTCATAATCTGTTAAATTTCAAGTGGCAAAGAACAATCCCAAATATCACTAAAGAAAAAAATTTAACAATTTTATTCTTGAAATCCAAAAGAGAACATTAAACACAACTGTTTACAACTCCTTTCTTAAAACTATCTTTTACCTCTCACTCTACAATACCGACAAAAACACCGATTAAGGCTTACAAAAAAAAAATCACGTTTCAAAACCAGCCAGCTATGTTGGTTCTCACTTCTGGATTTTCCTCTGTAGATTTTTCTGGGTCATCTTTTCTTTAGTCTTCTGCTGCAGTCGGCTGGTGCTTGGCTGCTCTTTGCTGTTTGCCCCAGTTGTTCAAAATACCCAATTTTATTTACCCCAAAACATCGGACTGTCTCACTGGTCTGATGTCATCAAAACATAAAAATTCAAATTAGATTGGAGTTTGGTATCTTGGGGCATAATTTAAACTGATTGGCCAAATTAGAATTTTTTGTGTACCATGGCAATGTAGCTCCAGCTATTTATTTCACAACCAAATATTATATTTTTCAATTGTTCAGCACACTATGCTTTCAGTCAATCCTTGCTAGCTTTCACTCTTTGAAAGAGTACAAACCTACACCTTCATAACACTAGTCATGAATGACGATGGGTAATTTAACAATTTACTGAGGAAGAAGCTCCACACATATCTCCATCCTGAACAATGGAGATGAACAACGAAATAGACTCAAGTGTGACTGTTTTGACATGAATCATGATTAATAAGTTTCTCAACCACAGTCTCCCACTTTCTCCTTATAACTCTTGAATTATACAGTGCTGTGACTGTGCATTAGCGGTGGAAGGCATGAATGTTTGAGGTTATAGTACCAGTCAAGCAAGCTGCTTTGTCCTGGACAGTGTCAAGCTTCTTGAGTGCTGTTAATACTGCAGTCATTCAGTCAAATGGAGAGCATTCATCACACTGCTGACTTTTGCCTCATAGATGGTGGGAATGCGCTGGGAGCCAGTCAATGAGTTACCTCCTGCAGGATTCCATGCTTCTGGCCTTTTCTTATGGAAGTAGTATTTACATAGCTAGGTCAGTTCAGGGTCTGATTAATAGTAACTCCCAGGATTTTGATAGTGAGGTATTCAGCAATTATAGTGTCATTAGATATCCAGGGGTCAGGGTTAGTCTGTCTCTTGTTGGAGATACACATTGCCTGACACCAGTTGGCACAAATATTATTTGCCATATGTCAGCCCAAACCTGTATATTGTCCATGTCTTGCTGCATTTAGATACTGAAGCAGTCCATGTCTAAGTCGTCATGAATAGTGCTGAAAATTGCGCAATCACTAGTAAACATCCCTACTTCTGACATGAAGCAGCTGAAGATGGTTGGGCTGGGCACAGCATCCAGAGGAGCTCCTGCAGAGATATCCTGGAGTTGAGATGACTGACTTCCAATGACAGCAACCATCTTTCTTTGTACCAGACAATCACCCCAACCAGCAAAAACTATACTGACCCCCAATTCCCTTTAACTCTAGTTTTGCTGGGGTTCCTCAATGCTATACTTGATCAAATTTATTGCCAATTCTTCAGTGTTGTTAGGTCAAAATCCTGTAACTAGCTCCAATGCAGCATTGAAAGTTTACCTACAGGAAATGCACTGTAGTGTTAAAACAGCATTAATTAAAACAAATCTAACCAAATTCTATAGAGGCAAGCAAGATGGAATAAAGCGCACACAGGCCTGGTTGAGTAATATAGCAGCTTAGCCAGCATGTTAGATGACTTTGCTAAAAATGAGGATGAATGACATAGCATCTTGTTATTTCTTCACCTCAATTTTGTTTGCTTTTATGTTAATATCCAGCACTGCTTTCAAAATATGCTATGAAATAATAAAAATCCATTTGCGCACACTTGCCTATAACAAATTCTTCACTGTCAATTTTCCCTATGGGTGAAGTTTAGAACAATTTAAAAAAGGCCAAATTGGATTTTCATAAACATACTTTCAAATCTGTAAATTAAGATACAAATTTCATTAACTGAATCACAAGTCCATGTAAATTCAAAACATTCCCGATCAAATAGGACACTGGGTAACTGTGACAGCAAGAGCAGAATCCTCTTCTTAATTTTGTTTGGCCAGCAAAAATAAAAGATCTGACAAAGTCAGTAAAAAAGACACTGCAAAGCAAACCAGTGTATTTTTAAATGACTGCTTAGCAGCAGTCTTACTTCAGAAGAACACAGTTTGATTCGATTCATTATTGTCACGTGTACCAAGATACAGTGAAAAGTGTTGCCTTATATGCTTTACAGGCAGATCATACAGGCAGTTTGAATGTGCAGGCAATACTGAAAGAGAGAATGTCCAAGTGAATGTGTATACATTCATGAAAAATAAACAGATCTCAAAGCTGATCGAACTGCTGGATCTAACATCACTCACTCCAGAATGCTGGAAACAAAAGTGAGGAATGTGTGAACTGAGCTCTGGCCTTATGCATTTAAGGATTAGAGACTGGAATTAACACTGAACTGGTGGGAGATTAATGCAATAGCAATATTTAAGGGAGGTAGCAAGGTAGAAACCAATAGAAATTTACTAGCAACACCCAATTTGCGCCAATAAGCTAGCACAAGTTTTGTTAAACACTCCAACACTTTCTGGTAGTAATTAGATGTTGCGGTTCAGAGGAGGTGCCGAGGAATGAACAAGTTTGTGTTTTTTATAACTGAAAATTGACAAGTTGGTATGAATGGTCATCCTTAGCTACATTTTCTTATTAACTCCTAAATTACTTGCTTAGAATTGCAACATAGAATCATAACACATAATAATTCAAAAGTTGGATCAAAATAGCAATTCAAGGTAAATTATAGCTAAACCATCACATTTAATTGCTTGTCAAAAAGTTATTAACACTATAGATCCAAGGCATAACAATCTGCTTAAACAGCAAAACAAATTTTTAATCCGCTTATTATTCAACTGCAGTTCCACTGCAGAACTAAAGTAAAAATTAAATTGAGCCCAATGCAGAGGAACACTGAACTACCAGAGGTGTCATCTTTTGGATGAGACATTAAAGCAAAATCCTACCTACCCCTGTATGGTAACCTTGTGCACTAGGACCCCCAGATCTCTCTGCATCTCCAAGTTCTGCAACTTCTCACCTTTGGATGACACATTTCATTTTCACTGTTTCTGTCAAAATAGACAATTCAATTTTCCACATTGTTCCCCATTTGCCAGTTTGTTACTTGCTCACAATCCATCGATGTCCCTTTGTACATTCCTTTTGTCTTCTTCACAATTCAGTTTCCTATCTATCTCTATGTCATCAGCAAATTTATCTATCTTACCTTCAGCTCTTTCATCCAAGTCCTTCATACAACTAATAAGCATTAGGCACAAGCACAACCCCATGGCACACCACATGAGGCAGCCCACCAGACTGATAAAGACCCATTTATTTCCTAGTCCTGCCTTCCTATAAACAAGTCAATCTTCTATTCATTCCAATTTGTTACCCCCCGCCTCCCCCTCCCCCCGAAACACCAAAAACTTTCATTTTCCGTAATAATTTTTGATGTAGAATATTAATCACACCACTTTCCAAAAGTCTAAGTGCACTACATCCACTGGCTCGCCTTTATCTACCACTAGTTACTTCAAGGAATTCCAATAAATTAGTTAAACATTTTCCCTTTGACAAAGCCATGTTAGCTCTGCCTGATTACCTTGAACTTAGCCAAATATCCTGTTATTACATTTTTAATAACAGCTTCCAGTACTTTCCCCATGACAGATGCAAAGCTAACAGACCCATAGTTTCCTGCTTTCTGCCTCATTTAAATAAAAGGAGTTATATTAACTAGTCTCCAATCTAAAGGAACTTTGCACAAATCTGAGTTTGGAAAAATTAAAATCAATGCATCAACATCTCATGCACTACCCTAGGATAAAATTAATCAGGAATGACTTGTCTGGTAATTATAATTTTCTTCAACTCCTTCCTCCTTTTCGATTGCAGATGCTATTTCCATGATATTACTTGTACCCTCCCTAATGTAATCTGCTGTTCAATTCACCTGCCATCTCTTTATCCTCCATTATTAACTCCCCAGATTCATTTTCTATATGACCAATACTTACACTGTTAAATATCTTTTCTATTTGAAACTTTTTAAGAAACTTTTTGTATCTGTTCTAGACTTTGCCAACTGGCTGTCATTTTCTATTTTTTGGCTTCTTACTAATCCCTCAGTAAATCTTTGCTCCATTTTATATTGTCCAATCGTTTTACCGGTCACCTATCTTTGTGCAACTATGGCTTTTCTTTGGAGTTTGATTCTATCTTTGACTTTAGAGTCATAGAGATGCAGAGCACAGAAACAGACCCTTCTGTCCAACTCATCAATGCTGACTAGATATCCTAAATTAATCTAGTTGCATTTGCCAGCACTTTGCCCATATTCCTCTGAACCCTTCCTTTCATATACCCATCCAGATGTCTTTTAAATGCTGTATTTGTACCAGCCTCCACCTCTTGCTCTGGCAGGTCATTCCATACATGCACCATACATTGCATGAAAAAGTTGCCCCTTCGGTCCCCTTTAAATTTTTTCCTCTCTCACCCTAAACCTATTCCCTCTAGTTTTGGACTCCCCCTTCCCAGGGAAAAGGCCTTATCTATTCATCCCATCCATTCCCCTCTATAAGGTCACCCCTCAGCCTCCGATGCTCCAGGGAGAACAGCCCCAGCCTACTCAACCTCTCCCGAGAGCCTAAATCCTTTAATCCTGGTAACATCCTTGTAAATCTCTTCTGAACCCTTTCAAGTTTCACAACATCCTTCCCATAGGAGTGAGACCAGAAGTGCACAGAAAATTCCAAAAGTGGCCTAACCAATGTCCTGTACAGCCACAACATGACCTCCCTACTCAATGCTCTGACCAATAAAGGAAAGCATACCAAATGCTTTCTTCACTATCCTATCTACCTGTGACTCCACTTTCAAGAAACTATAAACTGCACTCCAAGGTCTCTTTTGTTCAGCAACACTCCTCAGGACTTTCCCATTAAATGGAGAAGTCCAGCTCTGATTTGCCTTTCCAAAAAGCAGCAGCTCGCATTTATCTAAACTAAACTCCATCTGCCACTCCTCAGCACATTGGCCCATCTGATCAAGATCCCACTGTACTCTAAGGTAACTTTCTTTGCTGTCCACTACACCTCCAACTTTGGTGTCATCTGCAAACTTACAAACTACACCTCCTAAATAGTGGCACCATGTTAGCCAACCTCCAGTCCTCCGGCACCTCACCTGTGACTATCGATGATACAAATATCTCAGCAAGGGGCTCTGCAATCATTTCTCTAGCTTCCCACAGAGTCCTAGGGTACACCTGATCAGGTCCTGGGGATTTATCTACCTTTATGCATTTCAAGACATCCAGCACTACCTCCCTTGTAATTTGGAGGTTTTTCAAGATGTCACCATCTATTTTGCTACATTCTATATCTTCCACGTCCTTCTCCACAGTAAACACTGATGCAAAATACTTGTTTAGGATCTCCCCATCTCCTGCGGCTCCACACAGAGGCTGCCTTGCTGTCCTTTGAGGGGCCTTATTCTCTCCCTAGCTACCCTTTTGTTTTTAATATATTTATAAAATTCCTTTGGATTCTCCTTAACCCTATTTGCCAAAATTATCTCATATCCTCTTATTTAAATTAAAAATAATATAGTGTTGGATCCATAGTGCTCTCCCTTAAAGTGCATGTAAAATTCAATCATATTATCATCACTTTCATTATAAAAAGTCAGTAATTCATCTCATTTTGGTCAAACATCAGGTCTAATACACAAAAGCAGAAATTGCTCGAAAAACTCAGCGAGTCTGGCAGCATCTGTGAAGAGAAATGAGTTGGCATTTTGGGGCTGGTGACCCATCTTCAGAACTGATGATAGCTAGGAAAAAGATGCTTTTTATGCAGAATATATGGTTGAGGGAGGGATTAACATGTAAACAATAGGTGGAGATAGAGCCCAAAAGAGACAGAAAAATAATTGGACAACAAAGGATAGTACAGCCTCCGTCCTGGTTCGTGTGAAAAAATCCTCATTTAAGAAATTCTCCTGAAAACACTGAATCAATTCATCATCTTGACTACTTTTCCAGTCTATATATAGGTTAAAATCCCTCATGATAATCAGTGCACCCTTTTGACAAACTCCCATTTTGCCTCTTTTTAATGAAGCACTACTCCAAGTGAAATAGTTAATTTTTCTAACTGTCAATCAAATCACAGGAAAATATTTTTAAATGTTATACTCCTGAGTTAGAATACTGTACAAAATGCCATTGCAGTATGCATCTATTTGCAACCAAAATGCTCAAAGTAGTTTGGTAAAATGTTTTGCTAGATCACTTCTTGATTAATAGCACTCAATTAAATACACTGTTATTCAAAAAACATTGGAGGAAATAACAGGGTTTGACTTTTGATTCATCCTTGTATTTGAAACTTTTAACAGTCTCCAGTTTCAAGCCTTTGATTTTCACAAAGGCAGATAACCATTGGAAGAGCCATTGGATGATTGAACCTTCAACTGAAAACCAGAATTTTAATTAAAAAGACTTACCTTTCACTGTCACAGATGTCTCTAAAGACAGAGATAATGAATTTATAGGGTTGAAACAAAGAATATTAAGTTGGAGAGAATGAAAAGCAAGGTGGCAAAAGAGAAACTTAGTTGACGAGAGTGAAAAAGACAAAATCCAGAAATCAAAGTCAATGCTTATAAACAATGTAAGAAAGTTGATATTTTGAGGTAGGGAGAAAAAGAAACAGAATGCCATACTGAGAATATAACGTTAAAACAAATAGGAACCAAAATCCTAAGTTGATATCAATAAACAGCAAAAGAAGTGAGCCAGAGACCAGGATGATTAATATGTAGTTCCATGGTTGCAATGTTTTCTGAAGATGCAGGAACACAAAAGTCAATCTGACTCAAATACACTAAAGCTGAAAATGTGTTGCTCAAAACGTGCAGCAGGTCAGGCAGCACCCAAGTAGCAGGAGAATCGATGTTTCGGGCACGAGCCCTTCTTCGGGCTGATGCCCAAAACGTCGATTCTCCTGCTCCTTGGATGCTGCCTGACCTGCTGCGCTTTTCCAACAACACATTTTCAGCTCTGATCTCCAGCATCTGCAGTCCTCACTTTCTCCTCAAATACACTAAAGTCAAGAAATGAAAGACTGATCACTATTCCATTTTCTAGAGGGAAATCACTTGAAAGCTTGCTGAGAGTTTAAGCTTGGCAATTAAGATTGTAACTGTAGCCCATGACCAAACCACCAACTTTATGAGCCAAGATTCCAGGAACCAATCACAAAAGCATTGCTAGTGTCCAAGTCTGCTGCTGTGCATAAGTTAGGGAGGACGACTTTGGGAAACATCAGAAATTATTCTCCAAGTCTTGAACTATACAAGAAAAGCTTTATGAGCACACACAAAGAGCAAAGCTCCTACCTCGACCACCTTCCAAAAGCTTTTTTACAGAAATGCTGGTAAGTGGTTCAGAACGTTGGCAGGTTGTACTGGATGTTTTTTTCCCTCTGCTGTGTAGTAACGTTTGTAGTATAAGGCAATCCTCAAGCTGTCTCAGTAATAGATTCCAGTGTTCCATATCGAGAGACAATGCTTCCCAAGAATCGGTCATTCCATCTGAAGACATAACTTCCAGCTTTATGGAAACAAAAGAAGAAAAAGTCAGATGCAAGGGAGCACAGGAGCAAAAAGCTGGAAGCAAGTCCAGCTAACTTTAAGGGAACAAAAAACAATTAAATAGTGCACCCTACTGAATTCAAATCCCAGCAACAGAAATTAGGTTTGAGTGATCAGCTCTTCAAATCCAGCAAAGATTAATTTCTAACAATGGGGTCATTAATTCAACTGTCCAATGCCTGCCAAGTTTTCTTCAGCCTCAGCTGTTCCTTTACTTATGCAGATTTTTTATATTGTTTAATATCCTCCACAGAGCTCTGCCAATTTAGATTCAAGACTGAAATTGAACTGCTGCAGCTCCCACAAGGACCATGGATATAGAGAGACAATTTCTTTTCTATTATTTCCAAGTAACAGCAAGCCACATTTTCAACAGAAGTGAATAATATTTTTCAAGCATGGCACAAGATTCCAAAAAAATTCCACAATAATTATTAAAAATACAGAAGTGACACACACAAACTGTGTGAAGAAGATGACGTGATAACCTTTGCAGCCGCTAGTACTACAGAATGAACTGCTTTGTTTCAAAAAGTTAACAATTAACAAAAGTTCTACTCACATCTTTTTCAACCAGGCTGTTTGTTGCATTGATGGCCACACTTCTTCCAACAAGTGCAGCTAACAACGCAGCTCCAATATTCTCAGACTGTGCGCACACAGAACGCATTTGTTGCCACCACGGACTCACTGACTGAAGGTCCCATGAGTTATCTATTGCACCTGCAGGGAAACAAATTTCAAATTACAAATGGATTAACAACAACTTCAGATTTTGTGGCTTTTAATGTAACCGCCTATGAACAGGCCAGTATTAACAGGCAAAGGCACACGGATATTAGATCTACAGTCCTGTTACACAGCCAAACTTGACTTTCCTTCAAAGTCAACACTCGGCATGAAGAACTCAAAGTAAATGCTCTTTAATTAAATTAAATATATTTGTGGGAGACTGAGATTTTCAGGGTTAAAGAGGCCTGGCCATGAAAATGGAGTCAGGAACAGCTTCATTAAGTATACAAGGGTTCTTACAGTATAGTTTGTGATTCAGCAGGAGCAGGTACACTCAGCTGCCACAATTGGTTGAGCCCACCACCTAAGACTACAATCTTTGATGATACCACGCCCAAAGCAGCCTCATCCCAATTTCCTTAATTGTTTATCCAAATTTTTTTTGATCATTATTGAATCAGCATCCCACAAATTTCAAAGCAGCCCACTCCATATTACAGCAGTTCATGGAGTAATTTTTTTTACCCCTATATTGCACTTAGTTATTTCACAGTCATCAATCCTTCTATTCTAGGAAAGTTTCTCCTTGCTTATTCTGTGAAAATAATTTACCGTTATGAACTCATCTGTCAAACCTCCTTTCTCGTCCCTTGAGTAAATACTTGATCAAATTGTTCAAAACTGTTATATGTGCAGATTTCGGAGAATGGAAAGAGCAGTGAAGCCAGAGAGAGTAGCAGAATGACCTCCTCTGTACCATAACCGTTCTATGATTCTACCTTTCAAAGCACTATCCAGATCTTAGTTGGAATACTGTCCTCCATTCTTGGCACCATACTTTAGTAAGGACCTTTAGGCCTTAGAGAGGTTCCTAAAAGACGTTAATTTAGGATATACCATGGATAAGGGACTTCAGTTACATGGGATGACTGGAGAAGCTGGGACTGTTCTCCTTAGAGCACAGAAGGGTAATAGAGATAATCAAACTTATGATAGCTTTCGATAGATAGGAGCAACAGTTCCATCTGCAAGTGAGCCAGGAGCTCGGTCACAAACTCAAAGCAAATGGCAAAAAAATGGAAATGAAGACGTTCTCTTCCCTATCACAGCAGAAGTGTGATGATCTGGAGTTTATGTAATTCTACAGAAACCACATTAAAATTGTCTAAATGTTCTTGATTGCAAGATAAATACAAAGGGCATGTAAACATTCCTAAACAGTGATGCCAGATCAGAAGCCAAAGAATAAAATGTTTGGAATGACTTTGATTTATTCAAAAACAGCCCAAATTACAGCACTTTCACATTCAAGCGGTTTTTGGGCAAAAAGATTAACTAGGAGAAAATAAGATAACTTCTATTAAAAAAAAGCACATGGAGGTATTATTATTTGCTACATTTTAATATTGTTGTGGTTGGGAATGCTATGAAGGCTGCAACAATTGTGAATTCCTTGTGAAATCTGAAGCTTGGTGCTAATAATGAATTCAAAATATTGACCCAGAATTGACAAACAATGGTACACATTCAAAAGAGGATGGCAGGTGATTTGATAGAAGTTTGGAAGTACTCCAAGAATATTACTGTTTTTGTCTCTTCACTAACAAGAGACTGAAGGAAAGGCAAATGCTTTTGCAGTAAGCTTGGCAAATTGTTTCAGTGCAACCTGTACAGTATATATTCAACCAGAGTCTGACAGTAATGGAGAGGTTGATAGCGAATCCAGTAGTAGGGGTGCTCTTCATAGCCAAATGTTACTGAAATTGCATTTAGCCAGGGAAGTGGAAACTCAACAGGTCTGATAGTGTCTAATGTTTTGAGTCCAGAGGTTATGCTTTTTTCTTCATTAGATGCTACCAGACATGCTGTGTTTCTCCAGCACTTTGTTTTCAAAATGAACTTATGACTTATTGATAATGAATAATCGGCACCTCACCTTTCATCTGGTTTAAGACAGACAACGTCATGTGGAGGTTGTGAATTGATTCCTCAGTCTTGAGAATTTCTCTCTCTTTATAGAGCCACATACTGAGAAGTAATGTCTTGGGGGGGGGCGGGGATAAAAGAGAGAGAGAAAAAAAATACATGTCCTTAAAACTGCTATAACTGCCCATTCTGTCATCTCCAAAACATACAAAAATAAGACAACTATTGTCAGACTCCAATATTGACAATGAAGAATATAACCCTAATCCAGTTACACTGTTAGTGAGGGGACTATTCATTAATTGATTTCAATATCATTTAAACTACAATTTATAGGAGGAAAAGAAATGGTTGTTAAATCAGTATACTAATATGAAATCAAGTGATGCTCATCAAAAGGGTCAAGACTTTAGTGGTAGATTTAAAACTTGGAATGTAATATATTGACAAATACTTTGCTAAGAAGCTTCCCATTAGAAGAGTCATTGGAATCAATAATGGTCAGTACTGATGTTCAGTACAATCACTAGTTCCTTGATAAATAGTGGAAAGATAATGCAACACTAAAGGCAAAATTTATTGTTTTCATTTGCAGGATTCAGTAAATAGTTATCCATTTTCAACAAGAGAGAAATTGACAGGTTTGTGCCTTTGGAACAGCAATAGAAATGATTACTCAGTACAGTCGTAGAACTTTAAGCATAATATTTTGCAACTCAATGTAAATTGAGCAGACTTATTTCCTAGACGTACCTGCTAGCATATTTTTGCTGTGGGTTGTATTTCTTCGCAGACAAGTCAAGTCATAGATCATAGAACAATACGGTGCAGAACAGGCCCTTCAGCCCTCGATGTTGCACCGAGCTGTGAACTATTCTCAGCTCGTCCCCCTACACCATCCCATCATAATCCATGTGCTTATCTAAGGAATGTTTAAATCTCCCTAATGTGGCTGAGTTGACTACATTAGCAGGTAGGGCATTCCACACCCTTACCACTCTCTGAGTAAGGAACCTGCCTCTGACATCTGTCTTAAATCTATCATCCCTCAATTTGTAGTTATGCCCCTTCATATAAACTGACGTCATCGTCCTAGGGAAAAAAAGACTTTCACTGTCTACCCTATCTAATCCTCTGATCATCTTGTATGTCTCTATCAAATCCCCTCTTAGCCATCCTCTTTCCAATGAGAACAGACCCAAGTCACTCAGCCTTTTCTCATAAGACCTTCCCTCCAGACCAGGCAACATCCTGGTAAATCTCCTCTGCACCTTTTCCAATGCTTCCACATCCTTCCCAAAATATGGTGACCAGAACTGTAGACAATATTCCAAGTGTGGCAGCACCAGCGTTTTGTATAGTTGCAGCATGATATTGCAGCTCTGGAACTCAATCCCTTTATGAATGAAACCTAACACACTGTATGCCTCCTTAACAGCACTATCCACATGGGTGGCAACTTTTAGGGATCTATGTACATGGACTCCAAGATCCCTCTGCACATCCACACTACCAAGAATCTTTCCATTGACCCAGTACTCTGCCTTCCTGTTATTTTTCCCCAAAGTGCATCACCTCACATTTAGGTGCATTGAACTCCATTTGCCACCTCTCAGTCCAATTCTGCAGTTTATTCAAATCCCCCGTAACCTGTAACATTCTTCCACACTGTCCACTACTCCACCGACATTAGTGTTATCTGCAAATTTACTAATCCACCCACCTATGCCTACATCCAAGTCATTTATAAAAATGACAAACAGCAGTGGTCCCAAAACAGATCCTTGTGGAACACCACTAGTAAGCGGACTCCAGGCTGAATATTTTCCATCAACCACCACTCACTGCCTTCTTTCAGAAAGCCAGTTTCTAATCCAAACTGCTAAATCACCCTCAATCCCATGCCTCTGCATTTTCTCCATAAGCCTACCATGTGGAACCTTATCAAAGGCTTTATTGAAGTCCATGTATACCACGTCAACTGCCCTACCCTCATCTACATGATCAGTCACCTTCTCAAAAAACTCAATGAGGTTTGTGAGACATGGCCTGCCCTTGACAAAACCATGTTGACTATCTGAAATCAAATTGTTGCTTGAATTATACCAGGAATGAGGGATTTGAGATACAAGGAATAATGAGTTAGGGTTGGGCTTCTTCCCCTTAGAGCAGAGAGGATTATGAGGTGACCTCATTGAGGTATTCAAAATAATGAACAATATCAAATATCACTTATTTAGAAGTAGTAGCTTTCAGAGTGCTGCTCCTTCATCAAGCAGTACTGTACTTCCAAATAAATCTGCATTCCTGATTGCATCCTATTAATACCATATCACAAACATGAAGCAAATACAGAGCAAATGGTTTACAACAAAATACTGTATATAAACCTGGGCTTCTGTTTCACTTATCTTCTGATGTGTACAAGGTCAAGACAAATTCATTTACCTCATGTACCTGCATGTACCAGAAACTTACCAAGAACTGTTGAGGCCTAGCTCCTGCAGACTCCAGCAAACGGCACATTTCCTCTGCAGAGCTTCCCCCACAGAGAGACTTCCAAAAAAAGAAATCTCCTGCAACGAAAAAATTAAAAAAAAGTAACACTGAAAATTTCATTTCAGTTAGATTGCTGAATTCTTATTATATTTTTCACTTAATGCCAAGCAGTTTACATCAACTGTAATAAAGAAAAGCCATCAAATATACTAAATGAAAGCACACAAGGGCAATTTATATATACAATTTAGCACAGAAGGAAAACATGTGCACATATAAATCTTGTATAATACTGCAGTTGAGATTTTCCAACGAATTGAATTTGATGGAATGCTGCATTGCCTAAGAAGGATAAGTTATGATGCATAATCAAAGCTAGCTTCCAATTTAATTATGCAAGTCTGACAAACAATTCACAAAACACAAACAATGTTTCATTAAGTATATGTCAAGGTTTACTATCTTTTTAAATATGCGAAATTCTTCTGAACTTTGTACTGTTCAGCCTTTCTCCATTCACAATTGCTAACCAGACTTCAAGGAGGGATGAAACTTCCCCTGTCATACTATTTTTAAAATGTTTGCACCCCACTTTTGTCCTTCAATCATCCTGCACTTGCTATTAAACAGCAAAATGGAGCAAAATCTTGTATTATAGCATTATGTCATGACATTCCACCAGCTGCCATTTGAACATATGTCCCCACAGCATTAGCCTGATATTCTGCAGCACGTACCCTGTGACATTAGGACTGCCTCAACTATCTTCCAAAACAAATCAGTTTAGTTTTCTATTAGTATTGCGGTCTAGAAAATGGACTTTGGATGGAGAAAATATTCAGAATGATTAGTTAATCCTGTAAAAAAAAACATTATTATCAGAAACAGTGATAAACATCAAGTGAGTGCATTTCTCTGCAATAATTTTATATCAATTTCTGTGCACAACACAAAGCATCTAAATGTTCATAAGTCTCAAAGATTTATTTATGTATACTTACCCAAAGCCACACACTCGTCTTCACTTAGTTTCTTCACATTGATTACTTCTTTTTCAAACTCAAGATATTCCAGAAACATTTGGATTGGTAGTTTATAGTTTTTGTCCTCCTCAAAGTGGACTGTACATCTGGTGTTTCCTTGTTTATAATTATCCAGCAGTGTTTGAATTTTTACAATTTCTCTTTCTTCCAATCGCAGCAAAGTAGCCAAGTCCTGCCAACAAACATCACCAAAAAAAGTGAAAGGAATAAATGGGATGTTAATGTTAACTCTTGTCTGTAAAAGTTTATTTTTCTAGTGTTTTCTAATGACAAAATTATTTGAAGCAAAACATACTTGAGAAAACACTCATTGAAGACAGGCTACAAAAAGTATAAATCAAATTCTAGCTTTTATTTTTATAAGTACCATCACAATTTAACAATTTAAAACACTATTTCCATTCAATCACACCGAATGCACCTTCACACAACTACTCACATTGCTAGTTTTGGCTTCACCGTGTTCAAGGTCTTTAGTGTTGAGCTTGTCCACACATGTATAAAGGTGAAGCAGTTTCAGCTGGCAGAGACTAAATTGCAACAATCCTTCATCCACACTTTCAGGATCTGATAAAGACACATGGGGGAAAATATTGCATTCAATACAGAATTACAACCCATTATACATACTTTGGTGGTCATTTTAACGTCAAAAATAACTACTGAGTAGCACAATCAAGAAAAGCATTCATAGCTGCACTGACACTTAATCATAGGTGTGTGCTGGAATTACGGATCTCGAGCAGGTTTTGCAAATAAAACAATGCCATTACTGAGACCGGAATAATTGGCAATGGTTCCAGTCTCTCCTTACTGTCAAGTAAACTCTGCTGAAAAATGCAAACCCTTCAATAATCATGTTCCACTGTGATATCTCCCAATATGGTGGCTCAGTGGTTAGCACTGCTGCCTTACAGTGCCAGAAACTCAGGTTTGGTTCCACCCTCAGATCGCAGATGAAAGGTTTACAAGGATGTTGCCAGAGTTGGAGGATCTGAGCTATAGGGAGAGGCTGAACAGGCTGGGGCTGTTTTCCCTGGAGCGTAGGAGGCTGAGGGGTGACCTTATAGAGGTTTATAAAATTATGAGGGGCATGGATAGGATAAATAGGCAAAGTCTTTTCCCTGGGGTCGGGGAGTCCACAACTAGAGGGCATAGATTTAGGGTGAGAGGGGAAAGATATAAAAGAGACCTACGGGGCAACTTTTTCACACAGAAGGTGGTATGGAATGAGCCGCCAGAGGAAGTGGTGGAGGCTGGTACAATTACAACATTTAAGGAGGCTTTGGATGGGTATATGAATAGAAAGGGTTTGAGGGATGTGGGCTGGGTGCTGGCAGGTGATACTAGATTGGGTTGGGATATCTGGTCAGCATGGACGGGTTGGACCGAGGGTCTGTTTCCATGCTGTATACATCTCTATGACTCTATGACTGTGTAGAGTTTGCACATTCTCGCCGTGTCTACATGCATTTCCCCCAGGTGCTCCAAATTCCTCCCACAATCCAAAGATTAGCAGGTTAGGTGGCTTGGGCATGGGAAATGCAGGTTTACGGAGATAGGGTGGGTGGGATGCTCTTCAGAGAGTCAGGTGTGGACTCGATGGGCCTAATGGCCTGCTTCCACAATGCAGGGGTTCTATGATTCTATGATCAAATAACCTCCCAATTTTCAGCTGCCAGCTATACACATGATAATGCATCACTCGGACTCCTGCACTGAAACATTAACCGCAATTTGCGTGTTTTTGTCCAGGATTGGGATTTGAGCATGCAATTCAAAAGGAGGATTGCTACCAACTGAGAAGAAACTCTCACAATATTAACCATAGTATCCTCCTCAACACTTATTTCATGAATGAATTCTATTATAAATTAATGTCACATTTTGTCTTTAACTCATCCAAGTCGATTGTTACTGGTTAAGCCAAGTATTTCCGAGGTAACAATTAATTTTGTCCTGATTTAAAGTTTGCTCAGCGTTATCAAGAGACTGACTGGTCTACAATTACCTAGTTTGCTCCCTCACTATTTTGGAACAGGTATCATTTATACTCCTGCAATACTCTCCCTTTAAAGAGGACTCTTGTGGCACAGTGGTAAGTTCCTATCTCTGAGTCAGAAGGCCCAGGTGCAACTTCCACAGGTACCAGAGCTTGGTCATACTATTCTGTGCTGATTAAAAACACTGACTCTTCCCTGAAAATTGTTTTCGCATTTAATACTAATAAGTAGTTTGTGGATTCCCTTTTCACCCACAAATTAATATATTTATGCACTCTCTTTGTTGCTCCTAATTTCCATTTTAGGTTCTCAACTTCACTTTCTGTACTCAGCTTAGGTTGTCCAATAATTTTTGACATAGTCATTAATAAAACTTTGCAATTAATTTAAAAGCTTTGTTCTTAATTACATAGAAGTAGCGTAAGTGTTCATTATAACATACAAGACTGCACCAGTCTTTAAACAGTATTATTTGTTCACCTGAAAAAAAAGCAAATAGAAATAATGACATTGGTTTGTTCTATGTTAAAAGTTTCTGTACTCAACTCAGATTCTACAATATTCACCAAAATATTAAGCATGTAGAAAACCTGAAGAATATAGAAGTAACCCATTCGACTGAATAAAAAATTTAGTATAAAAATCCCCAGAACAAATCAACTTAAAATCCTGAAACTCCAACATGCAACTTACTGATTTGCATAACTACTAAACTATGTAAACTACCCGAGAGGCTGAGAAGGGGAGGGAAACAGACTAAGCAGCTTGTGGTCTAAGTGATATAGTACAAAAGAAATTAAAGCATGCAGTAATGTGGCCAACATTTACAAAAGTCTTATTGCAAATCTTAACGATCAGGTAAATCACAAAAAAAAATGCATGCAAGTATTATAACATTATTCTCCAATAGAACTGGAGTGAATAGAATAGAAAAACAAAAAATTACTCCAAGTATATACTCATTTGAATTTATACCTACCTTGACTCATTAAGCTGTCCAACAAAGTCTGAATTAAATTTGTTAAGCTGGATAATGGGATATTTTTACTCGCCAACAATTTTTCTAAGGCCTGCATTTATAAGAAAAAAAACTTGAAATTACAAAATAGAAAAGAGAATTTAAGGAATTATTTTTATAAAATGATTTAATTACCTGCTTTTTCATAGCAGGATACTTAATATCAAGAAGATGCATCTTTATTTCAGTTTCCAGATTTTCTGAAATATGAATATACAATAATAGATTGCAAAATTAATTAAGTAGAAGATACAAGCATTCACAGCAACAATTACAGTTATTGATCTAAACATTATAGGGTAGAAATTAATATCAGGCAATGGTGAAAACAGGCAGAAACAAATAAGCCACCATGTGGTAGCACCTGATGTTTAATTACAATAGTCGGACCTTAAGGAGTGTTGTGAATGCATGGAATGCGTTGCCAGTGGTGGTGGTGGAAGCAGAGTCATTAGGGACATTTAAGTGACTGCTGGACATGCACATGGATAGCAGTGAATTAAGGGGTGCATAGGTTAAGTTATTTTACATTAGGATTAATCCTTGGCACAACATCGTGGGCCAAAGGGCCTGTTCTATGCTGTACCTTTCTATGTTCTATAAATCGGTCAATGGGATCAAATACCATGCGCTGCATATAATGGATGGTGATTTGCTTGTATTATGCAACTATTCAGTCAAAGTTTTGCTCCTGCTTCATTTAATATGTATCAATATACATAAAATTCAGAATTAATTCAACAATAATTCAAAATTCGAAGTGAATACCAAATACATTGCAAATATTAATAGCGACATGGATCAAGTTCGTAAGCTTTCAACTCCTCAGTGACATAAACCCAACAAAACGTTTCTATTTATTTGATTTGAGGCAATAGTGCTTTAATCTTGTGTTCATGAATTTCATGTACGCACAAAATTTAAGTCTACACTTCTTTGTATTTATAAACTCGCTAACATGAATCCAGCTTGACATGTGTCAGTTTTATCAAATCCTGGATGCACACTGTGATCTAGCTTAATCAGAATAAGACATTTTCAGTGCAGTTTACAATTTTGTACTGTCTATTTTACTACTGTATAAAAAGGTACTAAAATCTAACCTGCCTGCTAATAATAAAATATCTAATTAGATGATAATATAAAAATGCTTTAGAACTACAAACAACTAAATACAATAATTACCAGAACTTGAGACTTTGGCCTTCAACAAAGTAGTTAGTCGCTTCAATAGATGCATATCCTTCGCTCTTTCACTCTTCTTGTCACTGAAAAGTACTATGACATTAGTGGCCCTTTTTCTTAAAAACTCATTACAACAATAAAACAAAGAACTGTGGATGGTACAGATCTGAAACAAAAACAAAAATTGCTGGAAGAGTCACTGGGCTTGAAACATTAACTCTGCTTTCTTCCCACTGATGCTGCCAGACCTGCTGAGTTTTGCCAGCAATTTCTGTTTTTGTCTCAATAAAAGGATAGCTCACTCCATTAAAATCAAACACCCAGAAAACTTTACTTTTCATAAATGCTTAAGTAGAATACATATTTTAAAACATGCATCAGTAGGTATACATTTTGAAGTACTAAATACAAAACTGACTTCAATAACTCCAAACATATGGACAAAGTGTTCCTTCCACAGGTCAATAACTTAGAGTAATTAACTTCAAGATTTATGTGATAGTTTTAAACTAATTAAACCTTTTGCATTCTAAGGTATAATTACTGATTTAAACACTAAGGGCACAATTTTGTTCAGCATGCCATCCTGTCCTACCATTTACACCATTCTAATTATTAAGTAATGGTCATAAGATGGTGAAACAAGATTCCAGCTGGTCTTGGCCCTATAAATACTACTAATTACAGCGGAGAGGAGAAATTTGGATTTTAATTTGATTGCCAACTAGATAACCCAATCAGCAGCAAAACACTTCTCACATATCAGCCATTACTTCTTCAACACTCGTTATTGGTTCAGTAGCCTGAGGTGGGGGAAAAGACAGATCAACAGTTGCAAGGTATCAAAGTTGAGAGGCTACAGGCATCAGGAAAGAGTCAGAATCGGGCCGTTTTCTTCAGCAAAGCCAAAAAGGCAATGTCACTAAAGGTCATTAAAATTATGAAGAAGTTTAATACTTTATGAGAGGAGGAGGTTTTCACATGTGGGAGGAGTTCAGAACCAGGAGTCATAAATGAAAGACAATCTTTAAACAACTCAATAATTCAGGTTAAGCTTCTCTACAGGAAGGGAAGTTAGAAGTAGCTCAGGTAAATAATATCAATGCATTTAAGCCCGATATGTATATGAAGGAGACAGGAATAGAATTACATGTTGATACAATAGGAACACCAACACTGATCCATCGTGCTGATTGGCCTACTTCTCAGTTCTAAGTTACTCAAATACTAATGATATACATGTAGTACCTGTCCAAATACTAAATTGTACCAGAATCTTATTTGTAGTGGGGGGGGGGGGGGGGAAAATTAAATAAAAGTACCTCAAAGCAAGATGGAAAGGAACATTGACGGTTTTCACGTTACCATCTACTGGATCAATTAGACAAATCTGAAAGGTTTGTGGCTGCCAGCCCTGGCTGGTCACATTGTTCAATCCCATTATCTTGTATCCAGGATACAGTAACCTAAAAAGGGGGCACATTTAAAGAGTTATGAAATGTTCAGAATACTATCTAATTTCACAAATATACAGAAAATCAAAATCATTCAAACGTTTAGATGTGAATATATTTTCTAACTGCAATGAGACTTTTTGAAGAACACTAAAAAAAGATTGAAGTTGGATGATTTTTTTTGTCTATCTAGTCTATCAATTCAACCATTTAACCCCATATCTTCCAACCACTTATGAAATTTAATTACTGAATTCCATCAAACACCAGCAATTATTTCTATCTATTGAATCACCAACACTACATTTTGTTTACAAAGAAAAAAGAAATGTGTATCCTAGTCTGGAATTCTCCATAGTACAAAATAACCCTGCACATCTGAACTGTTTCACTATTTAAAATTTTACCAATACATGGATTCCCACAATCTTTAAGGATTGCATGTGGAGTAGAAAGTCTTGCAATAAATAACCTGTCTCCTTATCAAATTTACAGTACTGACTGACAGGATTTTAAGTCTATGTCTTCAAAATGTCATAAACCACATTCCAGTTTAAATATAAACATCACCCAAGAAAGCAAAAATTAAAATTAATTTGGATGGAAAAGAACCACCAAACAAGCAGGATGCATTGGCTTTATGTACCTCAGAAGATAGAGTTGCTCATATTGCTCATCAGCAATAGAGTCCTTTTAAGTCAACAATGTGTACATTTGTTAAGGCTTATGACAATGTACTTTCTTTAAAAATGGTTCAGTTTAGTTAATTTCTATTGGAGTTCAATAATTTTATTCGATAATTTTATTGGGCGGCACGGTGGCACAGTGGTTAGCACTGCTGCCTCACAGCGCCAGAGACCTGGGTTCAATTCCCGAATCAGGTGACTGACTGTGTGGAGTTTGCACATTCTCCCCGTGTCTGCGTGGATTTCCTCCGGGTGCTCCGGTTTCCTCCCACAGTCCAAAGATGTGCAGGTTAGGTGAATTGGCTATGCTAAATTGCCCGTAGTGTTGGGTAAGGGGTAAATGTAGGGGTATGGGTGGGTTGTGCTTCGGCGGGGCAGTGTGGACTTGTTGGGCCGAAGGGCCTGTTTCTACACTGTAAGTAATCTAATCCAATCTAATACAAGCCTTACTGCATCAAAAATGTATTCCACCATGGATTAGCATGCAAGTTTCAAAATCTTTCGAACCATCTGAATGACAAAACAAAAGCTTTTTCTGCCCTGGCGCACCTCTCTCCTTATAAAGAAACATTGCTACAAAAATGCCTAAAATTCCAACTCTGGACCATTCACCTACCCATTCCTCATGTACAGGAACAGCATTTATTACACGTGACAAAAAATACAACTTGCAGATGTTGTTGCACTTTACAAACCTGCAGTATTTCCCGACATTAAATGCCCCAACCCTTGGACCTTGCTGCGTGCTCCACACTTCCAGGATTCCTCTCCTTGGGGCATAGATCACCAAGAACTGAGCCACTCGTCTTAGGCCTGTGGGACTACTGAAAGGAGAGAAATTGCTCTTCTCGGTTTCTCTTTCTTGAAGATCTTCTAATACCTGGATCCAGCCAACCTGCGCATCGCGGTATCCTAGCAAACACAACAGAATTTTTAAAAAAAAACAGAACAGAACAAGAGCATCCAGACCTCGAGCAAACTCAAATGGATGGCCTTTAATATAAAATTTTTATTTAAATCTTTTACACATTTCGCTCTCCTGCCTAATACCCAAGGTAGTTTTTAATTATGCTTTAGGACTAAGGGTGCAATAATGCAGCTGCTCAATGCATCTTTCCTGCTCTCTTTCTAACATAATTACTTGGGTTGAAGGGCAGTGCCAGAGGACTAAAGCATTGAAAACATTAAAAACAAAACAAGGGTGTAAAGGAAACCTAGAACAAACAGCCCAGTTGGTTTAACCTAGGCTTGGGAAGCATTTACAAATGATCGTGTGAGACGTTATTAATCATTTGGGAAAATGCAGGTTAATTTGAAGAAAGCAGAATGAATTTGTAATGGGAAATCACTTTTAACTAACTTGCTTGTGTTTTTAATAAGATAAAAAATTAGGTTTATCAAGGTGTAGGAGCAGAAGGATCTGGGTGCATGGGGCATTTAATGTAGGAAAATTTAATAAACCAGAAAACGCCAAGAGAACAGCTAATAAAGCATAGCTTACTCTAGACTTTTGCAATAAGAACAAAGAGTACTAAAGCAAAGAAGTTATATCCAATCTATATAAGCCACTGGTTCGGTCTAAACTGAATACTGTTTCCAGTTGTGAGTATCACACTTTACAACGTATGCGAAGGTGTCACAGAGGAAACTAAAAATATTCAAAAGAATGGTTCCAGGTGAGAAATTTCAACTATGTGGAAAGAATGGAGAAGTTTTCCTGGGGAAGGGAAGGTTGAGAGATTTGCTAGATGATTTCAAAATCATGAGGGGTCTAGACAAGTATATAAGAAGAAATTGTTCCCATCGCTGGGGAAAATCAAGAAGCAGAGAGAGTGCAGAATTAAAGTAAAATATCAAATGAAGCAATGATAACATGAGGAAACTCTGTTCCACAGTGAGTGATCTGAATCACTGATTCAGTGTAATGGAGGCAACACAACTGAGACTTTCCAAAGGCAATTGAATAATTATCTGAAAAAGGAAAATTTTGCAGAGCTGCAGGAAAAGGCAGGGGAGGGCACAAGGTGAACTGTTCTTTTAGAGGGCTAGCATATACCATGACAGATCCCAATGGCCTCCTTCTGCACTTCTAATCATCAAAATGTAACCATTACTTATGCAGAGTCAAGTTGATCTTTCAGTAATTAAGACCTGATCCAAAACATGATAAGTTAATTTAACATTGTGGTCTGTAAAGTTCTGCTCCGTCACAACATTTGGCTCAGCGCTAAGTGGAAAGTGTAATCTGCCCTGGGATTAAAATAAACAAATGCAAGAAGATATCAGTTTCATGGTTTTATATATGTCAGAACAAACGTAATGTCCCTTGAAGTGAAAACTGCTTTTGGTTTCATGCAAAGGCTATGTCCTAAATTGGTTTACTTTTGTAACACATACAAACTTTGTAACAAATTGTATATGGTTATTTTGAACTTTGTAGTTTGTTGTACCTAGCAATATTATTTTGTCTCCTCAATGTTAACATACTTCAGTATAGTAATCAAGGTGCAAGTCTTGGTAAAATGCTGTTTATTGATTTTGGGAAAACAAAATTAGGCAGAACTGTCTTTTGAAAGTTAATTCAGCGAACTAAAACATTGATATGCTTTGGAATTTTCTTAAATTTATTAGTTACAACATTTCTGACAATACTGGTTATTAGAATGGGCTGGATTGTGGGGAAAGCTGTTTGTTCTAGTCTCTGCATCACTGCTTCTACTAAGATTCTCATATTGGCAATCCCATGGGTGTCCCATTGATTTGTTTGTAGGTCTTGGCATTGAAGGTGAAGTGCTCAGTAAGGCACAGGTCTACCAGCTTGAGGATGCTGTCCTTGATGATGGACTTGGTGCTCTCTGGTTAGCTGTCAGGCTAAACGGAAACACGCACAGGAATTTCTAGAAGGCCTGGCATTCAAACCGAAACTCCATGAATAAATACATTGATTTGGACCCCATTTACCAACCTCTGAGAAAAAAGAACCGGAAATGATATCACCCACCTTAACAGACCAAGTCACTTAAATAGAAAGCGGGACAGAACACCTGCGCTTCAACAAAGACTCAGTGACTATGTTACCTCGCATGGTGATGAAATGTCTGAGAACAAAACTACCAGCTCAGGGTAAGCAAACTTACAACCTGAACCTCAATCTGAGCTACAAATCTTCTCAAAAATCACAAAGACCTGTATAGACTTAATGCAATCAAAAGTTATATTTTGAAAAGCAAAATTTACTATAATGAAATTTCTGGTGTATACATTCTACAAAATTATCCAAATCATTTCGCAGGATAATTAATCCCCAACAATGACATAGCAATCTTTCAAAACAATGGGATAAATGCAAAATAAACTATTGTTTACAGTGAGAGACAATTATAAGCACATGAAGTAATAAATAAAAATCTTTAAATTTTAAATTTAAATCTTTAAAAATATGAGATTTTGATACTTCAATAACTGTTGCAGGAATTGTATACAAAATGTCAGCCTCACCTTTCCACATGCGTATTGCCACACCTCTTGCCACATCTAATAAAGTGACTCGGCCAAAATCATCTGTCACAGCTGCCAGAGTATTGCAGGGTGATAGACAAATATTTTCTCCACGCCGACGAGTGTCTGGAATGCCAAACCTACAAAATAAACAGAACACAAAAGCATAGCTTACTAATAGCTGCAACAACATTACAACAATTCATTTCCATTCTTGTAAAGAGGAGAAGAAATATTCAAACAGGTCAGTGGAACAGCCCATCAAACCTAATAGTGTGCTGGTCAGACAATACCTTGAGTACTGTTTTCAGCTACCGTTGCTAAGATGCATTAAAGAGCTACAGGTCGTGTAGTAGAACCAACTTCTAGGATAGGGTTTTAAACTAAATAGCGGGGTAGTGGGTTCAGCTGCTTGGAAAATTATGGAACATGTTAAAGAGGGAGGAGGGCTCCGCAGAGGTTATTAAAGTTTCCAGAACAAGTAATAGGACAGAGAGTATGGAAGGGGTCAGGAATCTAAGTTCAGGCAAGCAGATAAGGGGACAACTATGATAAGGGGGCAATCAACACAGGACTGTGCTGTACTTCAATGCACAGTATACGAAACCAATTAAATGAGCTTGCAGTGCAGATTAAAATGGGCAAGGATGATGTTGTGGGTATCACAGAACAGTGTCTACAAGGGGGTCAGGACTGGGAACTATATATCCAAGGATAAGTGCTCTGTCAAAAGAACAGGCAAATGGGCAGGAGGAGTGGGGTTGCCTTGTTGGTATGAAATGAAATAGCAAGAGGTGATACAGAGTAGGAAAACATAGGATCTGTGTAGGTGAAATTCAGGAACCACAATAGGCAAAAAGACTCTCATTGGAGTTATATACAGACCTCGAACCAATAATCAGGATTTGGGGTAGAAAATAAATCAGGAGATAGAAAAGGCATGTAAGAAAAACACTATTATGATAGTGATGGGGGAACTTCAAAATGCAGGTGGGCTGGGAAAATCAAGTTGGCAGCTGATCAAACAAAGAATTTGAGGAATGTCCAAGAGATGGGTTTTTTTTTAAAAAGAGCAGCTGGTGGTACAGCCCACTAAGGAACAGGCTATTCTGGATTTGGTAAATGTGTATTAAGACAGACTTGATTAGGGAACTTTAGGCGAAGCAACCCCTGGGGAGCGCAACCATAATATGATAGAATTCCCTCTGCAGTTTGGAGAGAAGTTGGAATCAGACTGAATGATATTACCATTGTATGCAAAGACATGAGGAGGAGCTGGCCAGACTTGAGTGGAAGGGGAGCTTATCAGGGAAGACGATGAAGCAGCAATGGAGTGTTTTAGCATAATTCAGGAGGCACAGCAGAAATTCATCCCCAGGAGGAAAAAGCAAACTAAAGGGGAGGACAAGGTGACAATAGCTGACAAGAGAAGTCAGGTACTGCACAAAAGCAAAAAAGTATACAATGTGGTGAAGATTAGTGCAAAGCCAGAGGATTGGGAAGCTTTTAAAAATCAACAAAGGATATCTAAAAATAGCAGTAGGGAGGGAAGAAGATGAAATAAAAGATAAAAGAAGATTGCAAGAGATTTTTTGGGATTTATAAAGAGACAGGAGAGGCAAGAATGCACATTGGACTGCTGGAAAATGAGGCTGGAGAGGCAGTAATTGGAAACAAAGAAATAGCAGAGGAGCTGAACCCTCATGGTGGAAGACACCAACAGCATACCAGATCTTCAACAGGGTCGGGGCAGAGGGGAGTGTCGTGACCATCAATAAGGAGACGTTGCTTGGGAAGTTGAACAGTGTGAATGGAGATAAATCACCCAACAGGATGGACTACACGCCAGAGTTCTGAAGGAGTTAGCTGAGGAAGCTGTAGCAGCATGGGTGGTGATATTTCAGGAATCACTGGAATCAGAGAGGGTCCCAGAGGACTGAAAAATGGTGAACGTTAATACCCCTGTTTGTGGGACGGAGGGAGACAGAAGGTAGAAACTATAGGCCGGTTGGCCTGACCTGCCATTGGTAAAGTTTTGAATCCATGACTATGGATGAGATTGCAGAGTACTTAGAAGTGCATGGTAAAGCAGACTGAGTTAATATGGCTTCATGAATGACTCCCTCGTTATGTCCACACTCCCCACCAACCCTCTCTCCACACCTGGCACCTTCCCCAGCTGCCGTAAGAGGTGCAAAACATGTGACCACACCTCCAACCCCTCACCTCCACTCAAAGGATCATTCCAAATCCAGCAGAGATTTACTTGCATATTCTCGAATTTCATTTACTGCATCCATTACTCCCAGTGTGGTTTCCTCTACTTCGTAGAGACCAAGCACAAACTCGCAGAACGGTTCAGGGAACATTTCTGATCCGTACGCACCAATGAATCCCACCTTCCTGTGACCATCCATTTCATTTCCCCCTCCCACTCCACCGAAGACATGTCCATCCTGGGCCTCCTCCATCACCTAAACAAGGTCACCTTATCTTCCGCCTCAGGAGGCAATGTCTACATGGCCTCAACACTGAATTCACCAGCTTTCAAATCTCCCCTGCCCCTTCCCATCCCAGATCCAATCCTCTGACACCACCCTTTTGACCTGACCTACCTGTCCATCTTCCTGCCCACCTATCTTCTCCATCACCTCCTACCTTCACCCATCTATTGCCATCGCACCTACCTTTCCCTTAGCCCCACATCCCTCCCCCTATTTAGTTCTCAGCCCCCTTCCTCCTCTCCAGTCCTGATGAAAGGTCATGCCTGAAACATCGACACTCTTGCTCCTCAGATGTTACCTGAGGTGCTATGCTTTTTCCAATGCCACACTTTATTGATTCGAGCTTCTCCAGCATCTGCAATCATCATAACATTCATTGGCAAGGGGAGGTCATGTCTGACAAGTCTGTTAGAATTTTTTGAGGAGGCAATGAGCAAGTTAGACAAAGGAAAGCCAATGGATTTCCAGAAGACCTTTGACAAGATGCAGCACAGATGGCTGTTAAGTAAGAGCCCATGGTGTTAAAGGCTAGATGTTGGCATGGAGAGAGGATTGGCTGACTGGCAGAAGGCAGAGAGTGGGAAAAAAGGTGGCTTTTTCAGGACAGTAGCTGTTGACTAGTGGAGTTCCGCAGGAATCACTATACATTAATGATCTGGATGAAGGAACTTAGGCTATTGCTATTAAGTTTGCAGATGACACAAAATTAAGTGGAAGGACAAGTAGTCTTGCGGAAGCTTGGAGGCTGCAGAAAGACTTGCTCAGACCAGCAGCATGGACAAAGAAGTGGCAAATGAAATATAACGTAGGAAAGTGTGAGGTAGAGTACTTTCATAGGAAGAATAGAGGTATTGACTATTTTCTAAACAGGGAAAAGCTTTGGAAATGTGAATCATAAAAGGGATTTTGAGAGTCTTGGTTCAGGATTCTCTTGAGGCTAATATTCAGATTCAATTGGCAGTTAGCAAGTCAAATGCAATGTTAGCATTCATTTCAAGTCTAGATTTACAGGAGTCCCAGAGGAAGTTTACCAAGAATGATCCCAGGGGTAAAGGGTCTGTCACATATGAGGAGCGGTTGAGGACTCTGTCTGTACTCAATGGAATTTCGAAAGATGAGGGTGGAGATCTCATTGAAATTTGCAGAATACTGAAAGGCCTGGATAGCTTGAACATGGAGAAAGGTTTCCACCAGTGAGAGAGACTAGGACCTGAGGGCAGAGCCTCAGAGTGAAGGCACAACCCTTTCAAACTGCAATGAGAGCAATATAATACTGGGCAGCATGGTGGCTCAGTGGTTAGCTCTGCTGCTTCACAGTGCTAGGAACTCCTATTTGATTCCATCCCTAGGCAACTGTCTCTGAGTTTGCACACTCGAACGGTCATAAAATCCTTACAATGTGGAAGCAGGCCATTTAACTCAAGTCCGCACCAATCCTCCAAAGAGCATCCATCCAGATCCAAACCCCTACCCTATCCCTGTAATCCTACATTTCCCCCAGTTAATCCACCTAATATGCACATCCCCGCACACTATGGACAATTTAGCATGGCCAATCCACCTGGTCTGCATGCTTCTGGATCATTCTCTCCATTTCTGCATGGGTTTCCTCTGGGTGCTCCTGTTTCCTCCCACAGTCCAAACATATGCAGGCCACTGATATGTAGTTAATGTACATGAAGATTTGGTGTGTGTTTAGAATTCTCACGTCTTTATAAAAGAATATATTTACTTAGTCTCTATACCAAATTTGGAAGAAAGGTGACCAAAAGGAACAAATTTAAAGTGATTGGTAAAATGTTTTCCAGCAGATGAAGAAAACCACTTACATAACGAATGGTTAGGATTTGGAATGCAAGACCTGACAGGAGGAAAATAATTGCAGGGATTAGGGAAGAGCTATGGAGTAGCACTAACTGGATTGCTCTTCCAAAGAACCAGCACTAAACTCACTCCATCAAAAGAATAAACTCTGAACAACACACACACACACACACACACACACACACACAAGATTTTGCAATACCCCTGGATACTTTCACCAATAATGGCTCATCTTGTAGAAACAATGACTTCACGAGGTTATTACAAACAGTCAGAAGACATTTGACAAGGTGACATGATGGAGATCTTAATTTTCCTTCTTTTATTTTGTTGTTAAAGACACATTCGCCCACCTTACAGCAAGCGGAGTTGCTGGCTCAACTTTTGGTTTCTGTTTCTGCACCAGCTCTTCATCATGTTTGCTTTTCCAACCAAGCCATCCACTAGAAAACATACCAAGAAACTCTCATAAAAATCAGAGTCTGGCAAGATTTAGTCAGAACATAACTGTGCCAACCAAACATTTACTTACTTTCAAGTATAATCTTTACATAGTTAAAAGAACCAAGCACTTGACATTCTTAAATCAGCCAGTCAATAAAAGCACTAGTATTGAAAAGAACACCTACAATGTTTGATCCTGAATCAATCTTATGAACTATGCCATTTTCATGACAATTCTATTTAAAGCCTTTCCAATACATTTACAATTTCTACTCTAACTACAAGATTCTATCACTAAGCATATTTTTGATTGTATATAAATGGTTTTTTTTACATTTTTGTAACAAAAGACCTGATAAAAGGACAACTGTTTTATAGACATGGGTATTATCTAACATTTATTCCAGCCAATATCCTAGAGACTGGTAAAAGGTTACAGGAGGCATCAATTGAACACAAGCCAAAGTGTGATCAGTGCAACAGATGGACATACATCATTCACGACGATGTGAAACATAACAGAGGATGAGTAAGTTGTATTTATTAACTGGAAGAGGAGATATTAAGACTGCAATCTCATCTTCTGCAGAAAATGATACATTTTTCTATCACACCTAAAAATTAATCATGCAATATACAAACCAAATTAGAAAACAATTCAAATACAAAAAGGTAATTCAAGATTAAATCTGAGAAATTAAATAATGTATTCATGAGGATGTTGAGGTAATCAAGAGGTTAACCAAGTCAAAAGAAGTTTCAAAATTGAAACTAAAAGTAATCCAGCATTAATTTAATCATTTAAATGGAATTTTAACAAGTCAAAGAAAACTGCTTTCTTACCTAGCTGCATTAAATAAAGCAGATGTAAGCTTGCTGGCAACTGCTAAAGCAACATGTGATAGCAATGGCTGGGTGCTACCCTGCAAATAAATAAACAAAATGTTTCATCAAAGTAGTAGAAACGTCCTTTCAAATGCTACAACTAAGTATGCTCCCTGATGGTAAAGTAATTAATTCTAAATGGATTTCTTGTACAGAAATTTTAAACTGAGAGAAACTCAGACAAAAACTCACTTCCAAAGCATAGAAGAAACCAGCAAATGGACCAGATCCAACAGTTACATATTCTGACATTGCTGGTGGACTGCTTTTTACAGTGGTATTAAATCCACCTAAAATAGAGGCCGTCTTCAACTGATCAAATGGACAAAGGGTCATAATACCTAATGTAAAACAGAAAAATGTTATAAGTATATTAAAGCTTATTCCACTGTGAATATAACACAAATAAGGTATAATTGCTCAAGCATATTGGTTTCTCAGTTCTGTTCACAGCTCAAATAACTGAGTGAAGAAATGCAAGAAAATCCAAGCACATCACGGACATTGTAAACAGATCTATGGAAATACATACATACATACATACATACATGTGCAATACTTTCCAAATGATCCTCAAGTAAAGTTCCTTCAGTGTTGCAAGAGTACAAATAAAACAATGCATTTTTATGACTCCATCAACATAACAAGGCATTCCAAAGCTCTTCAATCAGGTAATTCCTTTTAAAGCCTGGTCTATTTTAGTAATGCAAATATGGCAGCCAATTGTACACTGCAAGATTTCATTAACAGCAGGGAATTAACTTGCCACAACGGACTGGGCTATTCAGATGGTCAACAAATCTGAAGCCTGTCAATAAAGATCAAATTATTTCTGAATATGAATGCAAATCCTGAAGAGGCAACATAGATCACCAAACTGGAAATAAACTTTAAATGAATGTCGATTCCCACAGGAGTTAGATTTCACAGGGCTTTCTTCAGAGGTAAACAAGGTAAAACGTTACTCCTGTATGCCAGGTTGAAATTAATTTCATCTGTACTTTAAAATGGCTAAATTCCTATTTTGGTAGATGCAAGAAGAACATAAACGTAAAAGCGTAAAATTCAGCAGTACTGAGTACTGTTAGGCCTCCCAAGAGTACCTGCACTGACTGCATTCTGCCATTAGGTGGAGTCCCAGTCTCAATTCAAATCCAGAAGGGCAGTGAGGACACAGGAAGAAAGTAAAGGGATGTTACACCAGAAGCCAAAAGGGCAAGAATGGCAGCGGTGGAGTGGTAGTGTATTTATTTCTGGACCAGGTTCAAGTCCCACCAAGCTTCAGAGGTGAGAGTTAGCATCTGTACAGGTTGATTACAAAACAACCAAAAATGGCACGAGGGCGGCACGGTGGCACAGTGGTTAGCACTGCTGCCTCACAGCGCCAGAGACCCAGGTTCAATTCCCGCCTCAGGCGACTGACTGTGTGGAGTTTGCACATTCTCCCCGTGTCTGCGTGGGTTTCCTCTGGGTGCTCCGGTTTCCTCCCACAGTCCAAAAATGTGCAGGTCAGGTGAATTGGCTATGCTAAATTGCCCATAGTGTTAGGTGCAGGGTAAATGTAGGGGAATGGGTGTGGGTTGGTGCACTTCAGTGTGAACTTGTTGGGCCAAAGGGCCTGTTTCCACGCTGTAAGTAATCTAATCTAATCTGGGGCAAAAGCAAGTCTGGGGTAAAAGAAACAGGTCCAGGAGAGTGTGAGGGGACAAGGCCATGGGGACAGAATGAGCCTCAGGATAAGGGAAGGCCAGATTGAGAGAACAAGGTTGTACAGGACATTGGTTAGGCCACTGTTGGAATACTGCGTGCACTTCTGGCCTCCTTCCTTGAGGCTGTGAAACTTGAAAGCATTCAGAAAAGATTTACAAGAATGTTGCCAGGTTTGAACTATAGGAGAGGCTGAACAGGCTGGGGCTGTTTTCCCTGGAGCATCGGAGGCTGAGGGGTGACCTTATAGAGGTTTATAAAATCATGAGGAGCATGGATAAGATAAATAGACAAGGTCTTTTCCCTGTGGTAGGGGAGTCCAGAATGAGAGGGCATAGGTTTAGGGTGAGAGAGGAAAAATATCAAAGACATCTAAGGGGCAACTTTTTCACACAGAGAGTGGTACCTGTATGGAATGAGCTACCAGAGGAAGTAGTGAAGGCTGGTACAATTGCAACATTTAAAAGGCATTTGGATGGGTATATGAATAGGAAGGGTTTCGAGGGATATGAGCCAAGTGCTGACAAATGGGACAAGATTAGGTTAGGATATTTGGTCAGCATGGAGTTGGACCGAAGGGTCTGTTTTCGTGCTGTACATCTCCATGACTGTACAAGTCCAAGAGAAGAGAAGGCTGGGAAGGAAGGATAGGGGTGGAGCAAGTATAGAGATGAGAAGCTAGGGAAAGACGAAACCTCAAGTGATGCAGCCTTGCCCATGGCCAGAACAAAAGGAAGAGCCGGAGTCTGGGATGTGGGCAGTACAATTCTGGGCACTCACATGCGATGGTAACAAATGCCAACAATTCCGGCTCAAAAATAACAAAATGAAAAATACACAGGTCATAAAGAATAAACAACATTAAGACAAAACAACAATAAGCAGGGCACCATTAAATGAAGATTACCGATATGACTCCAGCAGTTTACTTTCCAGGTACTCAACAATTCAGAACTTCTTTTCCCATCACATTCTATATTGAGCAATCATACTGAAGGAAGCTTGACCAATCAAATGGGAAATTGCTCCAAAATAGATCAAAGAAGATGGTCAAATGCTGCTACACTTTGAGCCACAAGGTTAGACCACTGGTGACATAGAAAAGTTCTCTCTCATGATAACTTTCCCCAAATTTGTGCCAGCTCCTCCATCTCATCTCCACCTGATAGTCAGTCATAAGTGAAACCATGCTCTTATGTCTGCAGATAATATTTCACAAAATTAAGCATTATGAAATACTGCTTTTTTTTTAAAAAAAGGATAGTTTTATTACCAATGCTTGCATGATCCACTATCATATCAACATCCTGCAGGCCCCATTTCTTGTAAGTTAGTGGTGGAGGTTGTACGCTTTCAGCACCTGAAGCTGCAGCTGCAAGGAAGTGTAATGTAACAAGAAAATTAGTAAAATGTATTGCTTTACAAGGAACCAAATTCATTTGTTTTGTGCAGTAAAATAAGTCACCAAATTCACTCATTAGAGAAGGACTGTTACAGAACTAAAAAAACAAATTCCACTAGAGATATTGTAATTTTCAGTACTGTGTTACTACCAAATTATGGAATGCAATTAGGAAGTTTCTACAATAGGATTTGGTGGGAGATGCTCCAGAGAGATGGCCTTAAGGTTGGTGGTACAGTTTTAGGGCTAAATTCTAGTCACAGTGGGTTGGGGGCTATATAATAGGATTTGCAGCAAATGAAATCCTCATTATATAAGCATTGCCAACAATACTAGAATTAATTTCTGACCTTGAGAAAAAGGTGAAGGTTTCTGTGCTGTATGACTCATTAAACTGCTGTAGTCCATGTAATGAGGCTCTTTCAATGCCATACATTATGAAGCTCAAACCAGAGGTCCATGACAATGTAAAATAAATGTAAAAACATTTTTGGGTCAATGTTTTTACACAAGCTGGACATTCAGCTCCTTGAGACTGCTCCACCATTTAATAAGTTCATAGCTGATCGGTTTGTTTTAAATGTCACATTCCTATCTATCCTAACAATATTTGATTCCCTTTTCTTAGTACTGATAGGTAAGTATTTATTTTAGGAAGGATTCCTCTAGTTAACATCGCATCTAAACGAGATATCCGCAATCTGGCAGCATATGGAATACAGCCAAAGGACAATCTAGTCAAAACGCAGTACTATAGTCACCTTCTACAGTCTTGTGAAATCACTCATGACCAATCATTACCAGACCAAGGTTATGCTCTCATATGACCTAACTTCATTATTAACTTCTTCCAACTTTCCCTTTTATCAATCACCTATAAAAACAACTAACCAATGCTGATGGGTCTGGAATCTAGTTACAAAAAGACAGTAAATTCTACATCTTACAGAACAACTTCCAATCCAGCTTCAGAAATCAGAACCGTTAACAAAGCTGAAAACACTTTTTTTTAAACCTAGACTAAGCAAGTGGATGTAGTGATTTGAAGACAACTAGAAAAGTATGTATCGGTTAGGCAAGGAGGAAGCTGTAGAGCGCGGGAGCCGTGGTTTACGAAGCAAGTGGAATCTCTGGTCAAGAGGAAGAAGGCGGCTTATATTGGGATGAGATGTGAAGGCTTAGTTAGGGCGCTTGAGGGTTACAAGGTAGCCAGGAAAGACCTAAAGAGAGAGCTCAGAAGAGCCAGGAGTTGTTGGCGGATAGGATCAGGGTAAACCCCAAGGCTTTCTCTAGGCATTTAAGGAATAAAAGAATGACGAGAGTAAGATTAGGGCCAATCAAGGATAGTAGTGGGAAGTTGTGTGTGTGAAGTCAGAGGAGATAGGGGAAGCACTCAATGAATATTTTTGGACAGTATTCACTCAAGAATACGACAATGTTGTCTAGGAGAATACTGAGATACAGGCTACTAGACTAGGTGGGTTTGAGGTTCACAAGGAAGAGGTATTAGAAATCCTCCAGAGTGTAAAAATAGATAAGTCCCCTGGGTCAGATGGCATTTATCCTAGGATCCTCTGGAAAGCCAGGGAGGAGATTGCCGAGCCTTTGGCATTGATCTTTAAATCGTCATTGTCTACAGGAATAGTGCCAGAAGACTGGAGGATAGCAAATGTGGTTCCCCTGTTCAAGAAGGGGAGTAGAGACGATCCTGGTAATTATAGACCAGTGAGCCTTACTTCAGTTGTTGGTAAAAGTGTTGGAAAAGGTTATAAGAGATAGGATTTATAATCATCTAGAAAAGAATAATTTGATTAGGGATAGTCAGCACAGTTTTTGAAGGGTAGGTCGTGCCTCACAAACCTTATTGAGTTCTTTGAGAAGGTGACCAAATAGGTAGATGAGAGTAAACCGGTTGATGTGGTGCATATGGATTTCAGCAAGGCATTCGATAAGGTTCCCCACAGTAGGCTTTTGTTAAAATGCGGAGGAATGGGATTGTGGGAGATATAGCAGTTTGGATCAGTAATTGGCTTGCTGAATGAAGACAGAGGGCGGTGGTTGATGGGAAATGTTCATTCTGGAGTCCAGTTACTAGTGGTGTACCGCAATGGTCGGTGTTGGGTCCACTGCTGTTCATCATTTTTATAAACAACCTGGATGAGGGCATAGAAGGGTGGGTTAGTAAGTTTGCAGATGACTCGAAGGTCGGTGGGGTTGTGGATTGTGACAAAGGATGTTGTAGGTTACAGAGAGACATAGATAAGCTGCAGAGCTGGGCTGAGAGGTGGCAAATGGAATTTAATGCGGACAAATGTGAGGTGATTCACTTTGGTCGGAGTAACCGGAATGCAAAGTACTGGGCTAATGGCAAGATTCTTGGTAGTGTAGATGAGCAGACAGATCTCAGTGTCCAGGTACACAGATCCTTGAAAGTTGCCATCCAGGTTGACAGGGTTATTAAGAAAGCTTTTATTAATAGAGGGATTGAGTTCCAGAACCATGAGGTTATGCTACAGCTGTACAAAACTCTGATGCAGCCGCACTTGGAGTATTGTGTACAGTTCTGGTCACCGCATTATAAGAAGGATGTGGAAGCTTTGGAAAGGGTGCAGAGAAGATTTACTAGGATGTTGCCTGGTATGGAGGGAAGGTCTTACGAGGAAAAGCTGAGGGACTTGAGGCTGTTTTCGTTGGTCAGAAGAAGGTTGAGAGGTGACTTAATAAAGATATATAAGATAATCAGAGGGTTAGAGAGGGTGGACAGAGAGACCCTTTTTCCAAGTAAGGTGACAACGAGCACGACGGGGGAATAGCTTTAAATTGAGGGGTGATAGATATAGGACAGATGTCAGAGGTAGTTTCTTTACTCAGAGAGTAGCAAGGGTATGGAATGCTTTGCCTGCAATGGTAGTAGATTCGCCAACTTTAAGTACAGTTAAGTCATCATTGGACAAGCACATGGACGTACATGGAATAGTGTAGGTTGGATGGGCTTCAGATTGGTATGACAGGTCGGCGCAACATCGAGGGATGAAGGGCCTGTACTACGCTGTAATGTTCTAATGTTCTATAACTACTGCTATTTATTTTTTCATATGAGAAAAAACCAACTATACACACAAAAATATTTTTAAAAAACTCATGCCTACAGCATTTCTACTTTTGCTGGTTTCATGCATTCCAGTGCATAAACCCTACATCACATAAGTTGATTTTCCAAATTCAAGATTCATCTTAGGTGAACTCTACAAATACTGAAATTATACTACAGTATGAGAGAAGATTACAAATGTAGGAATATAACATTGCTGGGGTAAAAATAATGGATTTCCTCAAAACAGAGTCATTTAGCACAGAAAGAGACCCCTTCGTTCCAACTCATCCATGTTGACCAGACATCCCAATCTGACTTAATCAATTTAGCCCATATCCCTCTAAACCCTTCCAATTCATATACCCATCCAAGTGCCTTTTAAATGTAATAACTGTACTCGCTTCCACCACTTCTTCTGGCAGCTCATTCCATACACGCACCATCCGCTGTGTGAAAAAGTTACCCTTCAGGTCCTTTTTAAATCTTTCCCCACTTACCTTAAACCTCTACCCTCTAATTTTGGACACTCCCACCCTAGAAATAGAGACCTTGCTATCCACCCGACCTGTGCCCCTCGTGAATTTATAAATCTCTATTAGCTCGTCTCTTGCTCTTCAATGCTCCAAAAAAAATGCTCCAACCTATTCAGCTTCTCCCTTTCGCTCAAATCCTCCTGTCCTACCAACATTCTTGTAAATCTTTTCTGAACCCTCTCACGTTTAACAATATCCTTCTTATAGAAGAGGAACCAGAATTTTAACCAGTATTCCAAAAGTGCCTTAATAATATCCGGTACAGCCACAATGTGACATCCCAACTCCTACACAATGCCTTCATTGATCATAACAAACACCCTTTTCACACCCGTTCTACCTGCACCCCTACATCTCTTTGCTCAGCAACATTCCCCAGGCCCCTACCATTTACTGTAAGTCCTGCTAAGGGTTTTAGCAACTGATGATTGAATTCAGGGAAAATAAAAGGTATTGTACTGCAGATACTGAAAATCTGAAATAAAAAGCAAAATGCTGGAAACACACATCTAGCCACATCTGTGGGAGAAATGGAATTAATGAGCAGTATTCTTTCAAGGCAAGAGGGTCAAACCAACAGTGACAGATCCAGCAGAGATGATCTGATAGAATGAAAGGGACCACTCGTAAATGTCTCATTCACACAGGCCTTCTAACCAGTCAGAGGTCAGCAGGTCCTTAGTGTCATCAGCGCCACAGCAAGTAATGGCAGTTGGCAATAATGGATGCACCAGAAGACCAGGATCTTCAAGCGACTCCAGACAAAGATGACTGTAGACGAGATGGGGATTGCAGGAGAGAAAAAAAAAAATCAGATGGGAGGTCAGGGGCAATGGCAAAATGCTGGTTTTCAACAGTCAATCCTCTCCAGATGCCCGATTCCTTAGGAAGGCACTGAGTACCAAAGAGTACTGAGTACCTGCCCCTCTCAGGAAGCCACTTGCAAACCTAAAATGATTGACTGAACAATGTTTTGAGGGCACAGGGAAGTCATGTACCCCTATTTAATTGCTCAACCACCAAACTATGGAGGGCTTGGGGGAACCAGCAGTCAGGAATCTGCATCAACACTTCCTGTGCAACTTCATTAGAGAAAGGTTCTTCTGCTGCTGCAAGACCAACTCCAGCTTCACCAGTGACTAAACGGAGCCCAGTCGTAGTCATCACTGTGTTTCCTGCCGTGATGAAATCTAGCCCACTATTTCAGGTTGATGATCCTTCATCTGATGAAGGGCTATCAACCTGAACTATTTTTCAGTGCAGATAATGCCTGATACACTGAATATTCATACCCTTGATTTCAGGATTTGGGTTTTGGAACATTAATCTGCATCCCTAACAATCCCAGCCCACAATGGGGCTTGAAAACTGCTGGAATAAAAGAAATTCACATTTAATTATTTTATCTAAATCATAAAATAATACTGCAATCATATTTCTGGAAATATTACCTCTTGCTACCTGGTTTCTACAGGCCCGAAGAGACTGAAAGAGGCTGAATCCATCTATTGTTACAAGGGCAAATGGATATAGAATACTCAATTCTTCATGCTTGGAAAATAAAAAAAAATTATACAGTCAGTAATCTTGCAAAACATTTATAGCATAAATTATAAATCTCAGAGGTACTTTGGCTGTGTTTTATTTAATTCTAGACACCAAGCAAAATATACTCTTTCAGGAATTTCTGAAAATCAAACACCAAAACCATTTTGCACTTTCCCATTAAGAAATCCAAAGTGGCTTCCTTCTATTAGCTGACAAAAACCACATGGGATAACAATCTTGGGATAAACTACTCCCACAGTATTACAATGCAAAAATAATAATAATAATAATAATAATAATAATAATAATAATAATAATAATAATAATAATAATAATAAAATATGTACTTAAATATGCAAATATTCTTAACCCAAACCTCACACGGTTATCTACTCATACATTTACTCTTATGTGAAATACTTGAATGTAACTAATTTAATATTTTTTCTATACACTTAATAGATATTTTTACTAATACCATGGCATACAGTACCGGATACCCAATAAATAGTTCAAAACGAAACATTCAGATAGGATTATCCTTGTGTTGTATATGCATTAGACAAGTAATAAATTATCTTAAGAAACTAGTTGTATAAGATGACATGGATGTGATCACCTGCTCTGTAACACCAGGATGTCTGGGAATTTCATAAGTTCGACATTTCAGTTGCAGAACTGGATCTTCATTTAAAAGTTGTGCTAAAAGAAGAACTCCATTCTGAAGAAATAAAAAGGGAAAATTCTTCAAACAAAGTAGCAACAGTTGTTCCCACCCATTTTCTTAAGCAAACAAGTTTTATGACATCTTTAACTTCACGTCCAGTACAGGCTGGGTGGAGACTGAGGGTAGCATTAGTTGATGTTATTCTCCATTTTAAAATTATTCATGTTTAGTCAGATCTTGAAATGGAGTAGTTGGTTTTCCCAGTTCAGAGATGTTATGAAACTAATCAACAGGGAGTGAATTTCCAAGCAATTTCCAAGGTGTGCATCAATGTAAAATGAATTAAGAACAGCATGGAAAAACAGAAGTGAACAGGTTCTGGAAGAATACAGAAACAGTTTAAGATTATGAGAGAACACCATGGGACACAAAAACAGCAGCACATCAGGACTTCACATTAGTCTCCAGTTACACTTCAGGGGTCAGATAATTCCCTCTAAACAAGATCAACATAATGCAAACCACCTCCATATCCATTTTCAGCACTCTGGAATCATTACCACCACCACTGAGAATGTACTTTCATCTCTAAGTTTGTGTGGGATGGTCATTTAAATTTATACAAAGTGATTACTTTGCTCATCTCAGTTGGTGAAGAACATGGTTTTCATATTTTATGATTACTCGTCAAACTGCCTTCTTAATGCCACAAAATAAAGAATTCTAGACTTCCATCCTTTGCACAAAACTTTTCCCAAAGGTTAACTTTGATCCTCTAATCCAGGGCTTCCCAAAGTAAGGGTCAGGAACCCAAGCGGGTTCATAAACTTATGGGTAGAGTCTCACATCAGGACTGCAGAATCCCCAATGCGGCAGGTTCCACGTGAGCTACCCAGGAGATGGGCCACTATGTGTGTAAAATGGATTTTAAAAAATGACCAAAGCTGCTATCCGGGGAAAAAAAAAATCTGGGGTGTAGGTTATAATCTTATAATCTCATCTCCTCCCCTTTCCCTGCATTTGTTCTTGCTCAAAACATTGCATCTCTATTTTGTTTCCAACTCTGATACAAGATCATAGACCTATGTTTCTCTCTTCACTGATGCTGCCTGATATGGATATTTTAAACATTTCATTGTTTTTATTTTGCCATTGTATAAACTTTTAAATTCACACATGGATCTCCGAAAATGAAAATCTGAATTAATTACCTCAGTGTAAAATCGAACATATCCAGAATTAAAACCAACAATTATACATGTCCAGTCTGGTCGGCCTGTGGAGCTTCTGTCAATCATTGCAAAAGTTAATTAACTCAGAAAATTTTCATACAAAGCATATAATGTCACCAATTTTTCAAAATCATTAACCAAATATTGTACAGCACATGCGTTACTGTCATATAAATACAGCCCAAGTCCAAAGTCCAGGCACAACTGCATGTTCTTAGCAATCTGAGAACAGGGAAGAAACTCAAATATCTATTTTATATATAAAGGATGTTGACAGTTGTCTCCAAGGATTTCAGAAATACCGCCATCTGTTTAAGAACTATATAAAAGGAAAAGACTGGCTTCAGTTTATCAGGGACAGCCAAGTATTGGCAGGACATTGTACGGGTTATCTAACCAAACTTCATAAAGCCTAGGTCATGTCTGCCAATTTAAGAAACCAACACAAATAACTTAAAATGAAAACAGAGAAAGTTAAAAATGGATTTCAAGAGAAACATATGAAATTAAGGTTTGAGAAATTAAGGTATATGCTTGACAGAAAGTTAATCTTTTTTCCCCTGCAGAAAACCTAACAGCTGTTGTTTCAAGAAAAATGGATTACAACTTGCAGAAATTCAGTTTTGGGACTGTGAACGTAAGTTCAAGAGTCCAACAGGCAAATATCAAAACTTGCAAGTAAAAAGCAAATGGCTAAGTGAAGATGAATCGTCTGGAGTACTGACATTATAGTAGATAGGGCATACTACTTCAGAATTCGGATGGGAAATCTGAATATAGAGAAATGAAAAGAAACAAAAATACTTATTTGCAAGTAGGGGTCAATATTACCTCAAAACAAGTCGTCATGGCACCTTCCTGTCCCTACCATTATTGCCTAAACCCTCAAACTCACTATTGCCAAGTCACTTACTATTAACTTGATGGATGGCTACTACTGATTAGAAGTTTGACTGGAGCAGCTGCAGCAATCATGGCACTGTAAGAGCAGGGCAGAGATTGGGCATTGTGGAAAATGGCTCAACTCCTAATCCTAAAAACTCTCTACATCATTGGAAAGGCACAGCAGTAAAATAAAATGGCCTTATCAGTTACAGCTACATCAATACTACTTAAAATAATGCCAAAAGAACTCGTACAGCACTAGCCAAACAATTTAGCTGGCATTGATATCCCGAATCACATATTCTCAACAAAGAATCCCATTTGTTATAGCAGCAGTGCAATTGCAAAACAATAAAATTAAAATTTGGTTACTGAAATTAACCAAGTATTCCTGGACCCCTAAGAAACCACATCCGGGGAAAAGAAAAATTTTAACAAACCAAATCTCACAAATGTAAGGTTTCAAGGCAACAGCTCGTGTTGCTGAAAAACAGCAAAATGTTAATTAAATTCTGAATAGAACAAGGGTTGCATAAGCTGTTACTTGTTATAAGTGGCAATACTTAAAACTCTTGGATTACTTTAAAGCTTCACTTTATTCTAATTAAAAACAAAATAACTTGCAGATGTGCTGATTAATAATTTTAGTTTTTGCACCTTTAAACATGGTGCCTACAGGATTGCTTTAAATCAAGGTCACCCATTGACAGAAAACATCCGAGTAGATCTTTGCACTTAAGTTTTAGACTAACAAATAAGCCAAAGACTTGCGTACCGTGATTACAGAAAGAATATGGAAGAATCAATCTTCACCTGTATTTGTTTTTTGAATGAAAACAAGATTGTTCAAGTACCATTAAAAAAAATCAACTGTTAAAAATTTCTTAATGACAATTTTGTGTGTTTTGACCATACTTAGATATGAAGAGAGCCTCACGTATAAAAACACTTACCTTTTCTGACTTGCAAGTGGAATACAAATTGCACTACTGATGCATTCCCTGTCAAAAAAAGATGATAAGCAATCAGATTAGATGTCACTTCTCGTCATGCACATCACAGATCAAGTGGAGCAAAAACCTCACTCAAGTCAAACAGCTAAACTCATGGGTTAATTTAATAATTCAAACAGACACAAGCAGTTCACTCCGACAACGAGTCTCAAATACAAGCAACTCTGGCTTTAATATTCATATTTAATAAGAACAAAAATCAAGTATTCATCTTAAATACAATTTTCAGATAGATTGCCTGAATCATCAGACCCAAAAGCACCAGTTTAGTTTTCAAAATCCATCTTCTGTGTTTTTTTTAAATTATTCATTCATGGAATATAGGGAAGGCCAGCAATTATTGCCCATCCTTAATTCAGAGTCAACCACATTGTTTAGGTCTGTGTTACGTATAGACCAGACCAGTTAAGAGTGGCAGGTTCCCTTCCAGTTGGGTTCCACTGAATCGGTTGGTTTTTATGATTGTATTCTCACCAGTAGGTTTTAGCTTTATTCCAAATATTTATTAAATTCAAAATTCACAAACTACCATGGTGGGATTTGAACTCATGTTCAGGGTCCCGGATTTCTTGTCCACATTACCACTACAACCTGGCTTATAGCATTTGGTCATACAATCCCTGAAATCACAAGATAGACTACAGCATGCCACTGTAGTCTATGTGTATATTTTTAATATCTACTTTATACACTGTATCTTGTGTATAGCACTTGCAAAAAATAATCTCACAAACTTTGCTTCCCATATCATGTTTAAATAAATAGCAACACCACATGTTAATATCACACTGGGAATGCCTTAACAAGCGAAGCCCAACATTAATATTTAATAATCATATTTTGACAAACTAAACAAATAAAACTTTTACAAAACTTTCACCCTTGTCCCCCAGCATCTGCCCCAAAAAAGTACTGCTTCACTTAGTCACAAAAGCTTATTTTTGAAATTTGCTCTTCAAAATTAAATCCATGTTGAGTTTAAGAAAAAATGAGACATGATGCTCCAACTAAACAAAAAGACTTAAATGAATTTGTTTCTTATTGTGGAAAGTCAGCATTGTGAAAATGGCAACATTTTAACACTCAACGGGTACAGAAAGTTCTACAGGTTTGTTACATTTTACAGTTCCAAAATGAATTGCATGCAATTCTGCCCAAAGAAAGCTGAAGCTATTTGCAAGGTTTCTAATTGGGTCATGCAGGGAGATAAAGGGATCACTGAGAGCAGAGCCAGGATCAGTCAGGTGGAGGACGAAAAGACATATTCAGCAGAGCTGCCATCAGCTGTGCTAACTACTCGGGCTATATGTAGTGAGCACTTGATGAAGTCCACAAGACCATGTATGGAATGAGCTGCCTGAGGAAGTGGTGGAGGCTAGTACAATTACAGCATTTAAAAGGCATCTGGATGGGTATATGAATAGGAAGGTGGGACTAAATTGGGTTGGGATATCTAGTCGGCATGGACGAGTTGGACCAAAGGGTCTGTTTCCGTGCTGTGCATCTCTATGACTCTATAAGACATAGGAGTGGACGGCCATTCAGCCCATCGGGTCTACATCACCATTTAATCATGGCATTCCAACTCCACTTATCCGCACTCTCCCTATAGCCCTTAATTTCTTGCGAGATCAAGAACTTAGCAATCTCTGCCTGAAGTCAAACAACAATTGAATGGTTCTGGGTAATGAGGACATGGTACTAAGAGCCACGAAGGATTTGATCTAACAAGGGCATGTTCGCAATTAACAGTTACGAACAGCTTGGGATGGAGCAAGGGTTAAAGGCCCAAAAAAACAGTATTTCTTTGATATAACAGAGCAAGATTAGGGTTCAGGAAAACAGGAACATATCTAGCTGGGTGAAAATCTGCAGTGTCTGGTGAATGATACTGGGAGTGCAGTTTCAAAATCAGTGGGAACGTAGTTTCAGGAAAGGAAGGTAACTGAGCAGAGTAGGAGGAAAGTCCAATGACAGGAAGTTTCTTGTGATGAAGTTACAGTTTTAAATTTAATTCGTTCACAGGATTGTGGGTGCCACTGACCAGACCAACAATTTTGCCCAGAGGGTAGTAAAGAAAGAAACCATATTGCTGTGGAACTGGAGTCACATGTAGGTCAGACCTGGTAAGGATGGCAATTTCCATCTCTATAGAACTAGGTAAACCAGATGGGTTTGTATGACAATCAATGCACTATCCCAGGCAATCATCTCCCTCAGAGTGAGCAAGACAGAAAGACAGCATTCAATTATTTAATAAGCAGTAACCAAGACAAATCAATTGGAAGAAATTTATATCCTAATTTGGCACTAAATTACAAATAGTCCTCTGCAAAAGACTTCACATGGAATTATCAAACTGGACTCACTATACAGATCACTCTCTCGAATGGAAATTCAGTCCCCCAACTTCCATTTCATGCTATCTGGTACAATCCTACTCAGTGGGTTCTGGGGAATTCTGGAGGCTTCTAATTGGCATACAATCAAACAACCAGTTGCTTTAGACCTACTATGTGCAGCAACTTTTTCACAGATGAAGGGTCCATTGATCTTTTTCATTTATTCTTTCCTGGTGTGTGGGGGTCACTGGCAAAGTCACCAATTTTTGGCCATCCCTAATTACCCTGGAATTGAGTGGCTTGCTAGATCATTTCAGAAGGCAGTTAAAACTCAACTGTGGATTTGGAGTCATAGATGGGCCAGATCAGCGAAGGATAGCTGATTTCTTCCCTCATGTGACATTAGTAAATGAATGGATTTTAATGACAATTGGTAACAGTGGTCACCATCACAGAGATCACAGGGTCAGAGAATGGCAGGAAGGGACAGAGGGAATCAAGACTAGATAACAAAAATAACAAAAACAAATAAAGCTTCAGTGTATGAATGCACATAACATTCATAAAGAAACAAGTTCTAATGCACACTGAAGTAAATAATTATGATCTGAAAGCCATTATAGGGCTATGGCTGAGAAGGGATGGGTCCTGATTTTTTATTCTAATTCACAGGATGAGGGAGTCACTGGTGAGCCATCCCTAATTGCACAGAGGGCAGATAAGTGTCAAACACATTGCTGTGGGTCTGGAGTCACACGTCGGCCAGACCAGTTTAGGACAGCAATTTCCTTCTCTAAAGAATCAGATGGGTTTTTTCTGACAATCGACAACAGCTTCATGGTCATCATTAGACAAAATGACAGATTTTTATTGAATTCAAATTTCACCAACTGTCATGGTGGGAGTTGAATCTGGATCCCCTAGTGGTATTATCACTGGACTGTTCGTCCAGAGACCCAAGTAATATTCTCAGGACCCCCATCTCTCCCTCCCCCTTCGGGTTGGTTCTTGCTGAATGAAGATTTTTCCTCAACCTTTTTTCCCCCAAATACTTCCACTAGTTTCTAAGAGGCTGGTTTACTTACGAAGGTCCCTGACTTAATCAATTTCGAATCACAACGTAGCTTTAAATTGAGGGATGATAGATAAAGGACAGATGTCAGAGGTAGTTTCTTTACTCAGAGTAGTAGCAGCATTGAACCCCTACCTGCAATAGTAGTTGACTCATCAACTTTAAGGGCATTTAAATGGTCATTGGATAAATATATGGATGAAAGTGGAGTAGTGTGGGTTAGATGGGCTTCAGATTGTTATGCGGACCTGTGAAACCATCGGGGGCCGAAGGGCCTTTACTGCACTGTAATGTTCTATGTTCTAACATGCAGCTTCTGCTGAAGGGAAGATAAGCTGGTTTTCTTCAGATTGAAAGTGGATTACTGCAGAAATTTAGGGTTTTTAGCTGCTGAATTCTCTTCTGCTGTGACCTTTTCTCTCCATCATATTCACAACCCAGTTACCAAACAACCAATTACATAGTTGTTATCAAACAGATCTTTCTCATTGATAACTGGTTTGTGGACTAGGGAACCAATCAGATTCGTTCATAAAAACATCTCCTTGGCTCGAGTTTGCACGTTGCTAGAACCCATAGCTATACAAAAAGTGTTCACGAAAGGTAGTTAATTCTTTGTTTTCAAAATACACAGTGCCACCCTTGAAAATTCTTGGGTTTCAAACTGTTCTCTCATTTCAGTCCACAGTTTTAAAAAGCACATTAATAAAAAGACAGTCTTTACAGTCTAACAGGTACTGTTTCCTAGTTACATGATAATATATTTTCAGATCTCAAACAGGATGATGACAGATTTGCTACTCTAGTCTAGGCTAAGAAGATACTTAATATGTGAATCATGGGAGTATTCTCAGCAGAGATAGAGATGTATGATACAGCATGCAGAAATTTACTCTAGCATGCTCATCATCCATTAAGTCACTTGAAGCGTTCACTATCCCTTAGAGCTATATTAATGGCCTTGAGAAAATTACACTTTTAGGCTAAACTTAGAGCTGCAACAGTAATCAGAAATCTATTTTAGGCAAATTAAAACATTCTTCTCACCATCCCCAAATTATTAGCTTCCCACCATTCAATTTTGACCTTAAAGGATACAATATTCAAACTAAAACAAACAATGGGGTAGGCAATGAGCCAGGGGTAAATAGGAGAATAAAAGAGAACCTGCAAACTGGAACATGAAAGGGTGGAATTTTACCAGGCATTTGGATCAGTGCTAAAGAGGCTGGAAAAACTGTGTGAAGTATTAGACCAGTACTATCTTTCCACCTCCCTTCTGGATTTCCCAGGATCAACATAACAATACAGTCAGGAATCCCTGTGAGTGAAGTGCATAGGCAGTTATGGTAATTAAAATGCTGATAAATCTCACTTGTGCAGTACCTCTTTCCGAATGCTTCACAGCAAAGGCATGTGCTCAGTGGGAAGTCACAAAGCTCAGCAGACCATCACAGAAGCAACATACGAAAAGGGAAAATCAGAAGTAAATAGGTTGGAAATAGCTTACTGCCAAGCACTTTCCTGAATTGATAGGGCTTCTACTTATTCAATGTCAACCTAGTATGCAACCATCATAAATAGCTCCTGGAACTAATGAGACTTTTCAGGAGATACCGCGATGCCTTTACCATCCAGCAGTTGAAAGGCCTCAACACAGTCTCAGTGAATGGCTGCTGGATGGGAAGATATAACACCTGAAGATTTGGTTACTGATACCAGCGCACCACACCTCATGCATCTCTGCAGTGAAGTTCAGTAAGAGTTGTACATCTACCAGAGGCTTAACACAGCAAGCAGTTCAAATCTAGCAGAGGATACTGATTTCAGACAGGTTTCATCAGAGGAGAAAGAAGATGAAGGATGGGCTGGGGCGGCATGAACAGAAGCGCCACTGACACATCCAGGCATAGATCTGCATGCCAGAGAGTCCTGTGAACACCTTCATCCAGGTCACTTCAACCGAGGGGCGTATAACCACAATTTCCCTCGTGCCAGTGATTTCCCTGGCACATACACTACACCTTCACATACATCCCTTTCCTGCAGGTCTGTGGCAATCTTGAGATGGGCCCTCAATACCATCACCCCTGCTTACTTCTCTCCTGTGCCAATCTCCCAACTCCTTGCAAACAAAGTACAAGTATTTCAATGCACTTGAGTATAATACTTAGCCACAGAAGCCACTGCTTGCTTAATGCTTTTCAAATGAAGCCACCATTACATGGAGACCATTGCTGTGCATCTTCATCCACTCATTGCCTCACTTTTTCGCAGGTCACTCATGGAAATAATGGATCTTGCAACTTCAGCACAAAGGTGCATCTCGTAATTAAGCTCAGCAACTATGTTCAGCTGAGCAGAGCTGGATGCCTCCCTATTCCCTGGAGAGGTTTCAAACATTTGGGCGGCACTGCTGCCTCACAGCGCCAGAGACCTGGGTTCAATTCCTGCCTCAGGCGACTGACTGTGTGGAGTTTGCACATTCTCCCCGTGCCTGCGTGGGTTTCCTCCGGGTGCTCCGGTTTCCTCCCACAGTCCAAAGATGTGCAGGTCAGGTGAATTGGCCATGCTAAATTGCCCGTAGTGTTAGGTAAGGGGTAGATGTAGGGGTATGGGTGGGTTGCGCTTCGGCGGGGCGGTGTGGACTTGTTGGGCCGAAGGGCCTATTTCCACACTAAGTAATCTAATCTAATCTAATCTAATCTAATGTCTCCAGATCTACTCCTGGAAAAATACTTTGCACCATCCTTTCTATCTGTGCTGCTGGACCCTCTGAGCTGACAGTATTGTGCTTGTGGAGGTGCATGTCGTATGATGGTGCTGATGCTCCTGAAGTTTGGTCAGTCTCTTCCCTTATCTGCCACTCTACCTGCAGCAAGTTTCAGGAGATCAAAATAAAACGATCAGCAAGTTGCTGGAGGGAATCCCGAGGGACAGGAAGTACATGTACTTGGAAAGGCAATGACTGATTAGGGATAGTCAGCATGTCTTTGTGCATGGGAAATCTTGTCTCACAAACTTGATTAAGTTTTTTGAAGAAGTAACAAAGAAGATTGATGAGGGCAGAGCAGTAGATGTGATCTAAATGGACTTCAGTAAGGCGTTCAACAAGGTTCCCCATGGCAGACTGGTTAGCAAGGTTAGATCTCACTGAATACATGGAGAACTAGCTATTTGGATACAGAACTGGCTCAAAGGTAGAAGACAGAGGGTGATGGTGGAGGGTTGTTTTTCAGACTGGAGGCCTGTGACCAGTGGAGTGCCACAAGGATCAGTGCTGGTCCACAATTTTTTTGTTATTTACATAAATGATTTGGATGTGAGCATAAGAGGTACAGTTAGTAAGTTTGCAGGTGACACCAAAATTGGAGGTGTAGTGGACAGCGAAGAAGGTTACATCAAATTACAACAGATCTTGACCAGATGGGCCAATGGGCTAAGAAGTGGCAGACGGAGTTGAATTCAGATAAATGCGAGGTGCTGCATTTTGGGAAAGCAAATCTTAGCAGGACTTATACACTTAATGGTAAGGTCCTAGGGAGTGTTGTTGAACAAAGAGACCTTGGAGTGCAGGTTCATAACTACTTGAAAGTGGAGTCGCAGGTAGATAGAATAGTGAAGAAGGTGTTTGATATTCTTTCCTTTATTGGTCAGAGTATTGAGTACAGTAGTTAGGAGCTGAAAATGTGTTGCTGGAAAAGCGCAGGTCAGGCAGCATCCAAGGAACAGGAGAATCGACGTTTCGGGCATAAGCCCTTCTTCTTCCTTCTTCAGGAAGAAGAAGGGCTTATGCCCGAAACGTCGATTCTCCTGTTCCTTGGATGCTGCCTGACCTGCTGCGCTTTTCCAGCAACACATTTTCAGCTCTGATCTCCAGCATCTGCAGTCCTCACTTTCTCCTATAGTAGTTGGGAGGTCATGTTGCAGCTGTACAGGACATTGGTTAGGCCACTGTTGGAATATTGCATGCAATTCTGATCTCCTTCCTATCAGAAAGATATTGTGAAACTTGAAAGGGTTCAGAAAAGATTTACAAGGATGTTGCCAGAGTTGCAGGATTTGAGCTATAGGGAGAGGCTGAATAGGCTGGGGCTGTTTACCCTGGAGCGTCGGAGGTTGAGGGGAGACCTTAGAGGTCTACAAAATCATGAGGGGCATGGATAGGAGAAATAGACAAAGTCTTTTCCCTGGGGTCGGGGAGTCCAGAACTAGAGGGCATAGGTTTAGGGCGAGAGCGGAAAGATATAAAAGAGACCTAAGGGGCCACTTTTTCACACAGAGGGTAGTGCGTATATGGAATGAGCTGCCAGATGAAGTGGTGGAGGCTAGTACAATTGCAATATTTAAGAGGCATTTGGATGTGTTTATGAATAGGAAGGGTTTGGAGGGATATGGGCCAGGTGCTGGCAGGTGGGATTATATTAGGTTGAGATATCTGGTCGGCATGGATGGGTTGGACCGAAGGATCTGTTTCCATGCTGTACATTTCTATGACTCTATGTACTGAGTTGACTGAAAGTTTAAGTCCTTGCACTTCTCTGATCATTATATTTTTCCGGCTTACATACTCATGTCAGAGGCAGCTACAGGTGTCATCCTTTTGGAATTTCACCTGTTACTATGACACTTTCTTTCTTATTAGTGATAAACTGAACTGATGGCACCTTGTCAACTGAGGGCAAACTCCTCTATTGATGACACCAACTGCCCGAAATGTCGATTCTCCTGCTCCTCAGATGCTGCCTGACCGGCTGTGCTTTTCCAGCACCACACTCTTGACTCTGATCCTTGATCTGCAGTCCTCACGTTATCCTGTTGATGACACCATGTCTAAGGATGTCTCTACATCCTTGTTTCTGCACCTGACCTGGTATTTGTACTCTCCTGCAGTGAAAGATGAATCCACATCCTGTGCCTGACTTCAGCTGCTCACCATCTCCATGACCTCCATGGTCTGCTATAAAAGATTGGCTGGCTGCCCTTTCCCGCCATTTTCTCTCTAGTGTAATATATTTCCTATAACAGGGTGACCAGAACTGCACACAGTACTTCAGAAGAGACTTAAATCAGAAGTCACACAACACCAGGTTATAGTCCAACACGTTTATTTGAAATCACAGACTTTCAGAGGCCTGCTCCTTCATCAAGTGAAGTCTTGGTGTCGTGTGACTTCTGACGTTTTCCACCCCAGTCCAACACTGGTACTTCCCCACCAGAAGAGGCCTCAGCAAATCCTTTACAACCTCATCATGACATCCCAACTCCTATACTCAAAAGTCTGAGCAATGAAGAAAAGTATACTAAATATCTTCTTAACCACCCTGTTTATATGTGACACAAATTTCAAAGCATTACGAACCTGAACCCATAGGTCTCTCTGTTCAATAATACTACCCAGGGCCTTACCATTAAATGTAGAAGTCCTGTTCTTAATTGCTTTACCAAAATGCAATACTTCACATTTATCCAAATTAAACTCTATCTACCACTCCTCAGCCCACTGACCCAACTGATCAAGATCTCTTCATAATCTTAGATAACCTTCTTCACTGCCCAGTGTACCAATTTTGGTGTCATCTGCAAACTTACTAACCATGCCTTTTAAATTCTGATCCAAATCCTTAAATCAGTCCTTGCCTCTCCAAATGCATGCAAACCCTTTTCAGAATCACCTCCAACAAGTTACCTTGATGTCATTGGTCAGACTCATAGGTCTGTAGTTCCCAGGCTTCCGTTTGCTGCTTTAAATTGCAAGTCAATCTCAGAGTTGCGAAATTGGCAAGCCCTTGCAATATTCACATAGAAAGCTATACACACTACACCAGAAATGAGGTTCTTAGGATACAGTTCAGGTTTCAGCCGAGTACCTTTTAGATTGTTCACTCATAATATAGGTTTGTTCCAATTTGCTGCATCATTAATTATATGGTATTCAAAATTCAAATAAAGCTATACAGCTTATTACATTTTAAAAATAATAACTGCAGAAAATGCAATTTAATAAAATTTATTGAAAGTAAATAACCAACCAAGGTCACAACAAATCAATACCAAGTGCAAAACAGCTCTTCTTTCCATGTGCAAACTTTTCCAAGTTACAAGTTTACAAGTTCCTGTGGATGGTAAATTGATTTTAAAATATAGTCCAATTTATGACTGTATGTATTCTACTGCATGCACTATCATGCCATTAAATCAGTTCAGCAAGTACAGAGTTTTTGTTCACACCATCCTGGGATTTGATACTTTTTTAATCACAAAGTCACAAATTATTCTACGATCAAATCAACTGTCAGGCCACTGCTAATCAAGTACATCTTAATGATGGCATCCTAAAGGGAGATGCCTCTGAACTTAGCCTCCAAGGCATCCGCATTTTTCCTCCTCTATGGCACCCTATAAGCAATTACTTGCATGGAGGAATTAATAATGTTAAATACAAATGATTGATGGTTTTGCAGCACATAATATTGGAATATCAACACACAATCCAACAGATCCTTTTTTTTCACACACGAACATTTATTTGGCAACTGAACAAAATATATTACACAAATTTCTTTCAAAGATTCATGAGTTTTTTTTTACTTCATCCACTTAAATGAATAAACTGATTAAAAATACCATCATTAAATCAAGCACTCTTACTAAACCATACCTACCCTTCTTCAGTGCTCAAAATACCATTCCACATAACACAATACTGCATTTCATCTTTAGCCTTTTCATTAGGCTTCCATTTTGCTTAGAAAGAAAGAAAATTCAAAAATTAGAAAGTAGGCTATTTCTGGAACGGTCATACATTTTACAAGCAGAGCTCCACATCTCAAAATTAAATTATGCAATAATTAAAAACAGAAAATGTTGGAAATGCTCAGGAGGTCAGAGAGCACCTTTTGAATGAAGGCAGGCTTCAAAATCACATGAATCAGAACCAAATAGGTAGCAGCATAGGACGTATTCGGCTCGATAGGGAGGCAGAGAAGGCAAATGCATGGAGGGGAAGAAATAACAAACTCTTTCTCCCGCCATAGATGTTACTTGACCTGGTAAATACTTGCAGCATTTCTGAGGTTCTCCCCCCCACTGTATCTATAAGTGTATTGCTTTTGAATTGTCCGGTTTTATATTCCAATACAGGTAAACGTAAGCCACAAAATTATTTTAAACATGAATTGTAAGCAAACAAATATTCATAAAAGGGCTAATACTTACGGACTAGAAATACAGCTTTCTGATTCCTTGCTATCACCATAAGATCATTTGTTGGTGACAGTGAGATCACACAGTCTTGAAGCCATGACAATGTGGGTGCCTTGCTTGTAGAATTATCTTCCTTCTGCAACAGATTTCAGCTCTTAAGTCAAATGTATTACTAGCAAGAGCAAAATAAAGAAAGAAGTCCTCCCAGCTCATATGACTGCTCTCTCATTAGAGGGACAACTGATGGTGATTTAACCTGAAAATCACCATCCCTCAGGTGGGGGAAACAGTCCTTTATGGTACCATAGTTAGCGTGGAAATTGAACCCACACTGTTGCTGTCACTCTGTATTGCAAAAGGCTAATGTACCACCAAAAAAAAAAGCAATAGCATTAATAACATTAGAAACAGAAAAAGCATTTGTGTCTATGTCTACGTAATATGAAGAGATGACTTGCATTATCAACGCTGTTCAATGAGCCGACTCCAAAACAAATAATTTTGATGGTAATCTCACTCACTTCCTCAGCATATCAACCTCAAATACTAAGACCATTTGCTAACTTTTATCTTTACATTCCATCTGCAGACACAAACCCACAAACTGCAGAGAAAAGGGCATCTAAAATGAGTTTTCTTTTTTTTTAATAATATTAATGGAAGTTGCTAAATATTCAGGGGCTGACGATGTCACATCAAGGCAAATTCAGCATCTGAAACCTAAGCAAGAAGGACAGATAATCACTGATATTTCCAGGAGGGGAACAGGGGTGAATTAGCTCCCCTTCTTTTCAACATCCATGATATATATTGCATATCTTAATTCAATAATTTGTAAATTCTAGTATACTAGAAACAAGCTAAGGAGTCAATTAAAAGGTTCTCCTTGAGTGAAAGGACAGTTTTGATTACATGCTAACTTTTCCAATGTCACACTTTATGACATGAACATTGAATTCACTAGTTTCCAAATCTCCCCACCCCCCCCACCCCATCCCAGTTCCAACCCTCCAACTCAGCACTGCCTCTTGACCTGACCTTCTTCCATCTTCCTTCCCGTCTGTCTTCTCCACCCTTTCCACAGACCACATGTCACCTCCTACCTTCGCCTATCCATTGCCTACCTTTCCCCTAGTCCCACCATCACTTCCCCATATTTATCTTTCAATCCCACTACCCCCCCCCCCCATCGAAGGGTCCTGACCGAAACGTCGACTCTCTTACTCCTCAGATGCTGCCTGACCCACTGTGCCTTTTCCAGTGCGACACTTTATCTATCCCTCAAGAAATAAAAGTTACAGAAACAGGTACAAAGTTTTAAATTGCTACCTGTCCTGTAGAAAAATTAAGATAAAGAACATGCAAGTTCAAGTGCTTAAGGCGCTCAAGGTGTTAAGCTTTTATTTGAAACCTCGAATAGTTAGAAACGTCCTGGATCAACTGCAACTGTGAATACTGCAGATATTCGTGTTCTCGGCTTGGTACAGAGTCAGACTCATTCGGCATGGAAACAGACCCTTCAGTAACTGGATGTTTCTTCAGAGTTGTGTCACGGGATGTGTATATATGTGAGAGGACAAGACCTCCTTACTAAGTCACAAATCAATCTCACTTCTTTGCCAAAAAAATTCCTGGAAATACAGTTGTTTTCTATCCTAATATCAGAGTGTCTGGTTTTCAAGTGGATTAATCACAGGAGCTTTTTTTCATCCCAAGGAAAGCCCAACTCAAATTCGAGGTACAGATCTAATTGATTGATTTCAGTTTCTTGGATAACATGTGGAGTTCCGACTAGTTCCTGTTTATTGATTGCTTCGTGAAGGTTAGATCAACCTGGAGTCAGGGTATCACTATAGCCGTCTTTAAGTCAGTGTTTTTTTTCCTCCTCTTTGAAACCATTTCAGTCGATGGAAGTCACAAGCATTAAAGGGGCGGTCTGGTAGCTCAGTGGTTAGCACTACTGCCTAATTGCCAGGGACCCAAGTTCATTTCCACCCTCAGGCAACATTCTCCCCAACTTTGCATGGGTTTCCTCCAGTAATCCGAAGATATGCAGGTTAGGCGGATTGGCCATGCCGAATTGCCCATAGTAGCAAGGAATGTGTAAATTAGGTGGATTGGCCATGGAAATGCAGAGTTACAGTGGTAGGGTAGAGGGGAGGGTCTGGGTGGGATGGTGTTTGCAGGGTCAGCTTGTGGATTCTGCTTCCACACTGTAGGAATTCTATGATTAAAATCAGATGATGAAAGTCAAAAACTGACAGTCCATATTTTATTACCATGTCTCACCTTAACAAGTCAGATCAAAAGAATTGTGAAAGTAACAGTGCAAGGACCAAGCAGAAATCACTTATAATAACAGGTGAATTCAATGTCAAATATGGTACAGAAAGAGAAATGAAGAAAACGAATAAATGTTGGATTAAGAGGACAAGAGTGTCAGTAATAAAAAAGGTAAAACAAGATAAATTTACTTCCTTTAAAATCTTCACCAATTAAAAGTTCAAGGAATGTACTCCAAAACTTGATGTTAATTTTCAGCGACAGAGATTGACTGGCAATAATTAACAATGATCAGGGTGCTTCAAGGGTGAGTAGATTAAAACAGGTTGTGTTTAAAAATTTGCCATGAGAAGTTTACTTACCTGCCACCCATGATCCCAGTGAAGACCAAGAAGCCAAAAGAACCTAATTTAACAAAGGAATCCAACCAGAAACTACTGCACAATATTTCACTTTTTATAACTTGTGCTTTATCAATGCAAAATCAACAAACATGCACAAACAGATAAATCAGCAAACACATATGCTATCATCCATTTCACATACAACATTGGGCTCTATTAAAATGATAAAGAGACACACAAAAGCCAATGCAATGGAGGACTTGCACCAGACATAGTTCATACACTTTGTGCAAAGCAACATCGCAAGGCAAGAGTTCCCAGCTATTACAATAAAAGCATTTGCTTTTAAAAAGAATGTCACTTTCATAAAATGCGCCAAATCAGGACACAAACACAGAGGAACGTTAAAAAAAACTGAAGAACTACCCACACAAAGAAGTAAATGAAATAGAAAAGTTTCTAGTAGAAGTCAAAATCAAAGTTTCTGAAGGGAATTCAATGGCCCAGCGCAATCATTTTGGCACGCTGACATGTACATCAATGGGCAAAGTCACAAATTTCAAGCTGTACACAGCAAGTGTTAAAGTATTATGATATTGTGAGTTTTGATCAAAAAGAAACCGTTTACATTCAAGATACATTCAAATATATAGTCGGGGCAGTACACTTAATGTTAAAACATGCAACAAGCAAATTTCTAATACAGAGAAGACTAAATTCCAGAAAACCTGTGTGCACTTCAGAACTAGTCATTTTCACCCCTAAATATAAAAAGGTATGCATTGACATCAATCTTATTCAAAAACCTGAAGAGTTTAAGCAACAGAGGTGGTCAAGGAACACACAGTCAGAAGATTTTGTAGGGCTCCATTATTTCATAGCAAAATCTAAATAAAAAGAAAATCTGAGGTTATATTGAAAGTTTTTTTTAAAAATATAAATGCCAGCAAGATAGAAGGTGGTAATTATACAGATTTGGCAGAAATATTTTCCACTGCTATCAAAAATGGAAAGAGCAACAAACTTTGAGAAGATAGATAAGCAAAGAGACAGCAACTGAACAGTATGCTTAATTCAAGACAAATGAAACATCCGTAATTATATTCAGTCAGATTTCAACATGGCGCTGTTAAGAACTAGGTATGATAGATGCAAATTACACATTAGATACCAAGATGATTAGGAAGGGAGAAGTCAAAATAAAATATCTGATCTCCCCATCTTCCAAAGAAGAATCTTCAACAACCATAATGGATATCACTTCAAAAGCATGAAGGAATCTTCAAATAACACAACTGAGGAAGTGCACAAGTTAGTCTCACCAATAGTTCAATTACTGAGAGCAAACAAGGAAGGCTAAACTAATTAACAAGTGGAAGTAAATGCGGAAGGATCAAGAAGAAAACTCCACTGAAGAAATTCAAGACATTCATACCATTCCTTGGAAGGCAACACTAAGAGGAGACAAGCAATGTCTAATGATTCAAAATACTACAAAGAAAATAGGGGCTGTTCTAGCAGAGATGATATTCTCAGTGAAAGAAATATAAGAGTTTAGAGATCCTCCAGTTCAGAAAATGAACCTCAGATAACTACCCTCTACCAAAAGTGCTATTCTTCCAAATCCTGAGAGATGTTGAATAGTAAAGCTTTCAGATCATTTGAGTTGTAAAACCCAACACTTAGAGGAGATACAATAGTGATAAGTATAATTATATAAACAAACATATAACAATAACAGCCATCAAAAAAAAAACTTGGTGCAGAAGTAAATGAAGGAGTTAATAATTGATTTGAGTGCAATAAGCACCACCTACTTTGAGAGCGTCATGAGGACTTGATGACAAAGAAAAGTAGGATTTTGTGGGAGACAGTTCGAATGCTGGTCCTCCAGTCACTTTCCTAGTGTACAACTTATTTGTATAAACTGTAAATAATTACTGAAATGCAATAAACTAAATCTCATTCACTCCAAGTTTCTACTCATTAGATCAGAAAGTGGCAATTCTTGCATATTCTAGACTATGAAAGCATTTAAAATATGTGTATACAATTGTTTCCTCAGGGCTGTTGGGGTGCAGTGGTAGTCTCCCTACCTCTGGGCTAAAAGGCCCAGATTCTAGCCTCACCTACTCCAGAATATTTATTACATCTCTGAACAGATTGATTACAAAATATCTGGAACCAATTCTTTCACCAAACTAATTCCTGTCACTAATCCCACAAGGCTCAACAAAATGTTAATTAACAATTTAAATACAAAAACACAAAAAGAACAATTTGGTCGTACAGGTTCTTTCAATTCACCATCCTCCCATGCTCCCCAGTCTTCATCTTCCCAGTTGTGTTCTTTATCTATATGAAAAAGAAAACAAAACATTAAATTAGTTACAGCCCATATAACTGGAACAATTTTAACAAGAAATGAATAGGCTTACCATAGAATATTTCACTAGAATGCCTATGTTGCTTTGTAATATTTAAGTTTGAGTTTAAGTTAAAGCTGTAGCAATAGTGAAGCAACACTCTTTCATGGAGAGAAATCAGAGTTAATGTTTCAAGTCCAGTAACCCTTCCTTAGAACTGATGGCAGCTAGGAAAATATTGTTTTTTTAATGCAGAAAATTGGGGGGGGGGGGGGGGGGGGGGGGTGATAAGGAGTGGACGATAGGTGGAGATAGAGCCCAAAGAGAGAGATGGACAGTTGGACAGACAAAAAGGAGTAGATAACAATCAGACAAAGGGGATGAATAGCTGGACCTGAAACATTAACTCTGATTTCTCCCCACAGATGTTGCCAGACCTACTGAGGTTTCCCAGCAATTTCTGTTTCTGAATTCCAGCATCTGCGGTTTTTAACGTTCTTTCATGTTGTACTGACGCTGGTCTTCAATTGTAAATGCATCAGAATCTAGAGTCAGTTAAACACTTTCATGGATTTAGTAACCGCATGTTATTTTAAAAAGCTAAAATAAACATTTTGTACAAACATTTCGAATGTGGCTACACTGTTAAGTGTGGAAATGTCCCAGAGGATTCGATGGCCTAAGATCTTTAGATAACAAGCCCAAAGTCAGCATAAAAAATTAGAAATGGTGGTAGAAAATACGTCTGAGTGGGTCTTTCAGCCAGCCAAATCTACTCGACCCTTTAATATATTCGTGCCTATCTCTTTTACCTACACTATTGTCATAATCCAGCACACCACTAATAGTCATAAATCTATCATCTCTAAGTTTGAGGTCTGCAGTTCAGAAATCCAAAAGATTCACGATGTTCTGAGTAAGAAATTTCTCCATCTTGATCCTAAATGGTTTTTCGCTTATTTTCAAATTATATCCCCTGGTTCCAGACTCTCCAAAAAGGCAAGCATCTATACTGTCTATCTTTCTAAGTATTTTGTAGGTTTCAATGAGAACATCTGTCATTCTTTGAAACTCTAGAAAATTCAGGCTCAATTTACCCAATATCCTCTTCATAGAACATTTCCATCATCCCAGGAACAAGGCTGGTGAGCATTCATTGTGCTCCCTCTATGGCGTACTATCTTTCCCCAGGTAAGACAACCAAAAGCATGCACATTATTCTCGGTGTAGTCTGACCGGACTTTTATTCAATTAAAGAAAGACTTCTCTACTCTTTTCCTCAAAACCCTTTGTGATATAGGCAGATATTGTATTAGCTTTCTTAATTGTTTATCATATCTAGATGTTAGCCTTCAGGGGCTTGACAACAGGAACACACAAATTCCTTTGCATAGCTATATTTTCCAGCTTCTCATCATTTAAGAAATACATTGCACATCTGTTCCTCTAAGGTAACCTCAACTTACCATATTTTCTGCAATTTTCATGTCCACTCATCAAGCCTGTCCAAATAAAACACAAAATCCTAGATTCTCAGGGACAGAATTAATTTTCACTTGAACAGACAAGGATTAATCAAAGGAAGTCAGCATGGCTCTGTCAAGGGAGATCATGTCTAACAAATATGATTGAATTTTTCAAAGGTGGTGACTAGGTGTATACATGAAGATAGTACAGTTAATGTAGTTTACTTGTACTTTAGTAAAGATCACAGATGGCAAGCTAGTTAAGAAACTAAGAGCCTACTGTATCCAGAGCAATCTGGCTAATTGAATCGAAAATTCGTTTATGGGAAGAAGCAGAGGGTGATGGTTGAAGGGTGTTATGTTACCAGTGTATCCAGTGGCTCAAGTCCTGGGTCTCCTGTTTGTTGTATACACTAAGGATTTAAACATTTGTAGATAGTACAAAAATTGATGGGTGTTAAAATAGCAAGGAGAAAAGCCTTGGACTACAGGACAATATAGATGTGGTAGTCAGAGGGCTGAACGATGGCAAATGGAATTGAATCCTGAAAAGGTGTGGGGTGACACACTTTGGGAGGACTAATACAGCAAGGGAATACTTGGTGGGTGGAATGATCCTAGGAAGTACAGAAGATCAGAGGGGTCTTGGTGTCTAGTCCATAGATCCTTGAATGCAATGCGACAGGTAGACAGTGATTAGGTGGCATATACCTTCATTAGTCGAGACATTGAAAACAAGAACAATGAGGTTATGATGAAGTTCTATACAAAGTTAGGTCAAAAGTTGGAATACTGCACGCAGTTCAGTTCTGGTCACCACACTACAGGAAAGATGTGACTGTACTGGAGAGGTTGCAGAGAAGATTTACCAAGATGGAGCAATGCAGCTATGAAGAGCGTCTAGATAGGCTAGGGTTGTTTTCCTCAGAGCAGAGACAGCTGAAGGGGGATCTGATTGATGTGTACAAACTGGAGGGTCACAGACAGGGAAACTGTTTCTCTTAGTCAACGGGTCATTAACCAGGGGACCCTGTTTTAAGTTAAGGTTCAGAATGGGTTGGAGGGAAAATTATTTCACCCAGAGAACTCACTACCTCACAAATGGTGGTAAACGGCAGGAACCCTCAAGACACTTTATTTGAAACATCATAGCACACAAGACCAAATACTAGAAAATGAGATTAGAATATTAGATACCTGATGATTGGTACAGACACAATGGACCAAAGGGGTCTCTTTCTGTGCTGTAAAAACTCTTGACTCCACATTGATCCTGATTTGAGGTGTGAAGCGTCAACCTACTGTCTCAGAGATAATGATGTTATCACCAAACTACCTTAGCACTCAATCAGTGAACAGTAGCCCAACAAAGGTCTCCAGTACTGTAGCACAAAATGAGCACATGTTCCTGGTTAGCATATCACACATATATCATGTTACAATCCATCCCCATTTAATAAGAATATAGTTAAGCCAACTGTAACCTCAAGTCCTACCACTGCTGACCAAACATTTACCCACCTCAACTTTAAAAAAAAATGGTGGAAACAGAGACTTTGAATATCTTTTCAGGAGAAGGGTTCTATAGAACTACAAACCCCAGAAAAAAAAATTAGCTTTGTCTGCATTTTGAATGAGTGATCCCTTATTTTTAAAAGGATGGCTCTATAGTTCTAGATTACCAATAAACAAGAAATATTCTCTCCTCATCCAAACCGTCAAGGCATGACAGGATCGATGTTTCAATAGTCATTTTCTAAACTCCAATGGATACAAGCCTAGCCTGCCCAACCTGTCCTCGTAAGTTAACCCACCCATTCCTAGTAATAGTGTGGTAACCTTCTCTGAACTGCTTCCAATGTATTTACATCACCGCTTAAATAAGATTTCTCCATGCTATTAATATGTACTTACTGAGCTGAAAGAAAAACATTCACGCTCGTTACTTAAAAATCCATTCCTGATCTATTGGTTAATACAAAGTACTAACTTACTCAGTTCTGCAATTAAAAACAAAATTAGGAAGCTACAAAAAAATACCTGTTTGCAATTGGTGATACCTGGGTGCAGTTCAAGGCATTTCTGAACCACAACCATTTCAAATTATAGTCCTCAAGAAAAGCCCAATGCCACACTTGTTGAAGCAATTTGTGCTCAAGTTCAGGACTCTCTAACTAAGCACTTGTGACTGATCAGGGTATTCTAGAAAAAGCCACCCATGATCAAGCAATTTTGAAAACGAGAAACCTACAATGATGCTAATAACTGAATACAGACAGAGCTTCACAAGTTCTTTTGCTTGTAATTCAACATTCCTCAGAACTTTGTAGTCTAATCACCTGATGTGATCACATTGAATAATATCAGGTGACACTTCAACAGTTAATTAGCAGCTATGAAAGTATTGCAGAAAGGTTAACATCATATATTCCTTTAAAGCATGGTGATACCTCATCATGGTCAAATTAAAACGATCAACTTTCATTACGTATGATGTAGCTGATAATCTATTGGGTTTTAGTTCCAGGATGAAAAAACAGGAACATTAACCCGATTAACAAAAACAGCAATAACTAGCATTTATATACCTCCTTGAACAAAGTTAAATGACTCGATGCATATATTGGGCCAGATGACGAAAATCTTAATCGAAAAGACACTTAAAAAGCAGGGAGGTGGAGGTGGAAACATTTTGCAAAAGGAATTTGAACACTGAAACAAGTTAAAGGCACAACTGTCAATGGCAAAACAATTGAAATCAGGGTCATATATGAGGACCAAATTGCAGAAATGCAGTATCTTAGGTGTGTTGTGGCTGCACAAGGTCACAGAGATAGAAAAAGGACACACATGGAGGGATTTGAAGACAACCCATTGTATTTACCTATCAGCTTTAATGTAATAAAGCATCACAGAACTTGGCAGCTCAAGATATGGCAATTAATCCTGCAGCTTTAAAACTGGAGGAGTACAGATAACTCATGAGGATACAGGACTGGATAAGATTGCAAGCATAGAGAGGGCATCAAGAGGTTTAAAAAGAATGATCAGAGTTTAAAATCAAAGCATTACTTAAATGAAGGCCAGTGAATACAGGGGTATTGGATATAGAGGACTTTATCCAAGTTGGGACATGCCAAGTTTATTCAGGGTAGAATGTGGGAGGGAGGCCAGGAGTCCATTTGGAATGGTGATATCTAGGGAGATAACTTAAGGCACGAGGGAAGGTTTTAGCAAATGCAACAAGGCGGGGCAATGGATATAGTTATAATGATGTTTTGAGTAATTTTTTCCCCCCTTTCTTTACTCAAGAGCTTAAAGACTAAAATTTCAGTTTCTGGGGAACATCAGTTCACAGCAGAGATTGGAGTTCAAGCTGCAGTCTTCCTAGCTCATGTAACTCAATTAGTTAATGGCACTTAAATAGCTTTCTTATTACAACTAAAACAGCCAACTTTGTATTTCATGGTTAATCCACTAGCAGCAAGGAAAAAAAGGTCAGTGGTCTTGAGTACAGAATGAGGCCATTTGGTACATCATGTCTGATACTCAGTAAAAATGTTCATTTGAAGATCTGGTACAATGTCCTGCTTTTACTCCCCACTCCCTAAACACCCTTGCACATCATTTTTATCCAAATTAATCATCCAATGCCCTAATGAATAGGTCTAGAGACAAAAACAAAACTTGCAGATGCTGGACAAGGTAGACAAGCAGGAGGCTGGAAGAACAGAGCAACCCAGGCAGCATCACAAGGTGGAGAAGTCGATGTTTCAGGTGTAACCCTTCTTCAGGACTGGCACTGGGTGTAAGAGGAGCTGCAGATAAAAGGGGGTGGCGGGGCAGGGTGGTGAAGTGTGGATAGGTGAAAACAGGTAATGGGTACAACCTGGTTGGTCAATGGGAGGAATGAATCAGGCAGGTGGCTGGGAATGGAGACATGAGAAGGGAAGGGAGGTCATTTCAAATTGGAAAACTCAATGTTGAGCTGCCCAGGCGGAAGAGGAGATGTTGTTCAACCAATTTGCACCTCCACTTCTTGCCTTTAAAACAACTGCCAAACTTTAACAGATGATTGTTTGCAAATTGCCCAGCCTTCAGGACAACATTGACCACAATACTGTGGAAACCAGTCACGTCAACCACTGCAAGACGTGTCAGAGTATCGACACATATCACCATTACGCGTGGGGACACCATCCATCGTGTACGCGGCAGATATTTGAGAGACCTGGCCAACGTTGTCTACCACATAACTGCAGGCAAGGTCCCCCTGAGGCATTGTAGCGTCTGCTTGGCCTTGCCAATAATACATGAATGGTCACTGCACAATAAACAATAGATAAGGGTGTTCCCTCCCAGTTGGGGAACACATCGGCAGTCAGGGACATTTGGTCTTGGATTTTTGGGTGACCATCCTCCAAGGTGAACTTGGGGACAGGCAACAATGCAAAGAGGCCGAGCAGAGGCTGATAGCCAAGTTTGGTACCGATGGGATGCTCTCAACTGGGACTTTGGGTTCATGTTGCACTACAGGTGGCTCCATTACACTATACACTCACACAAGTACACATACACACACATACCCAGCCCACACACTCTCTCTCACAGGCTTATACTCCATCACACCCACACACTTTACGAAGCTTTCACACACAAAACACACTGTCTATGTGCACTCACACGTGCACATTCTCTCATGCATACACAAGTCTATGGGATGAATTTGTATTTGCAGATACATTCTATTTAGCTCAAAAAAATTGCATAATCTGCAGGCAGTCAATACATGCAATATTTCACAAATTCCACTTTGAAAATAGAACCAGTCTGACTCAAGATTGAGATACAGAGTGACTCTGACCTCACACCTTTAATGCATTGTCTGAGTGGAGAGGTTACCTTTTGCTATAAAACCTTTGTTATCTCAAGAAGGCGGTATTGTTAAAAGATTAAATTGTACTCTCTCTCTGGACATTACAGTTTAATGCTTTAATATAACATTACTGTCTTTCTCCAAGAAGCTGACATTCTGGAAGTGGGTGGGGGCAGGGGAGGGGGCAACATTCTGTCTCATAGACAGCATGCAGGAATGTGGGGAACTATCCATTGTAATTCACACTTCATTCCGGCAGCCATTTACTACTATTATCAAATTAAATTCTCATTCAATCCCTTCTATTCAGAAATGCTTTCATAGCTATCTCCAGCCAATCAAAAAATCGTTTGCATGATCATCCCACAAAGCTAGGTCATATCACACCTGCACTGTCGTCTTTAGGAATCACAGAGTCAGGAAATCGTTTGCATAATGATTCCCCGGCACGGGGACATTTACACTATCTCAGGAGGATGACCTTGGGGGAAATGGCTGGAGTAGCTGTAAGCATTATCCACTGACCTACATAAAGGGGACGTGTTTCCTTTGTTCGGGGGTTTTTTTCACACGCCTGCAAAGTGTGTCAAAGCATGGGGCGGGTGGGGGGAGAAATCACCTAGCTTGAATATGCTTTCATAACAGATTGTAGAAGTTAGTGCGTGCGAATTGCATCTCATGTATGAAACCTCAGGAAAAGAACCTAACAAGGTGACTTAAAAAGTAGTTCTGGGGTTTACATATTAATGAACCAAAACCTGCATTCTTAAAAAAAGATGAAAGGCTTAACAATCCAGGTTTATTCAATGTAGCACTGCATGACACTAATATGTTTGCTAAATTTCTGTCTCTTATGATCTTATACTCCACAACCACCTGATGAAGGAGCGGCGCTCCAAAAGCTAGTGCTTCTAAATAAACCTGTTGGACTATAACCTGATGTTGCGTAATTTCTGACCAATTACTACTGCATAATTGCTGAAGTTGACAAATAGACGAATGGTGGATAAGATTTGTCCTGCTTTATGGACAGCGCAGAGCTGGGCAATTTTCTCTCATTGCCCAGTAGATGTCAATGTTCAAAATCTATTGCAGTGGCTTGGCTAGGCATGTAGCTAGTTCTGGAGCATAAGACTTCACCATTAGAGCTCGGGTGTTGTCAGAGCCCATAGTCTTTGCGATACACTAACCTCTCATATCACACCATCAACCAAATTGGCCAAAAAATTGGCACCTGTGATGCTGGGGTCCAAGAACACAGGGGACTCAATTTTCCTGAGGATAACTGCAAATGCTTCAACCTTATCTTTTGAATTGATTTTGTATGCTCCTCCAACATTGAGATGGATTTCCTCCTCTGGTTAGTTTAGTGTCAACCATTGTAAAGCACTGAATATAATAGGACTGCAAAGCATTTAATTGATCCACTGGTGCAGAATCACTTAGCTCTCTACAACAACAGGTTGCTTCTGCTATTTAGTGAACAAATGATCTTATACTGTATGTTCACCAGGTAACCACATATTCAGTTTGCTCCCTGGTATTGATGCTGGCATTAACTTCTATACTCCTCATTTGGCCAAGTTGGTCAGCTACATTTGATTACTTCACTTATGAGAACTGTGTACATTAATAGGACTGCAGATGCTGGAGAAAGGCTGATGCCCGAAATGTCGATTCTTTCCAGCAACACATTTTCAGCTGTGTACATTAATAGCCAAGCTGTTTCCAAACTGCATCAATAGTGATTGAAGTAAATGTTGTAGGTGCTGGATGGAGTGCCAATCAAACTGGCTGTTTTGTACTGGATGTCATCAAGCTTATTGGAGCTGCACCCACCCAGTACCATCTCCAAGTGGGTAGTAATCCATCAAACCACTGACTTAAATCTTGTCAAGTTTTAAGATTTATAGCTCAGGTGGAGGTTCTAGACGTAGGTTTGCTCACTGAGTTGGATGGTTCATTTCCAGACATTTCATCACCCTACTCGGTAACATCTTCAGTGGGCCTCCAGGCAAAGCAGTGCTGATAACTCCTGCTTTCTATTTACATGTTTGGGTTGGTGATGTCATTTCCTGTTCTTTTTCTCAGGTGGTGGTAGATGGGATCTAACTGTGTTGTTCCAGTCAAAGTGGTGTCCTTGCTTATCTGTATGTAAGGATACTAGTGAGAGAGGGTCATGTTGTTTTGTGGCTAGTTGGTGTTCATGAATCCTGGGAGAACACATCCATCCTAGGACAAGCCAAACAGAGACACACGAGAATTCCTAGAAGCATGGCATTCCAAACGGAATGCTATCAACAAACGCATCGAGTTAGACCCCATCTACCACCCGAGAAAAAAAGAACAGGAAGTGACATCACCAATCCAAAGAAACCCAAACATATAAACAGAAAGCAGGAATTATCAGCAGTGCTTCACCTGGACGCCCACTAAAGATTAAGCCTTGTAGATGGTGAATAGACACTGGGGACACTGATGGGGTGTTGCTCACTATCAAAATTCCCAGCTTCTAACCCACTCTTGTAACTACAGTATGTACATGTCTGGTCCAGGTCAGTTTCTGATCAATGGACACACTAGGATGTTGATACTTGTTCCTTGATGCCACACTCACTCAATCAAACATTGCCTTGATATCAAAAGGCCACAACTCTCACTTCCGGGAATTCAACTCTTTTCCATGCATGCAATGAGCAGGTTACTCATTTGCAAGTGCCACTTGATAACACTTGTCAACAAGCTCTTCTCTATGATTTTGCTGATGGCAAAGTAGGCTGAATGGACTGTAATTGGTATGTGGATTTGTCCTGCTTTTATTGTACTGAACATACCTCATTATTTTTCCACATTAATTGTTAGATGCCAGTTTTGTAACTGTAATAGAACAGCTTGGCTTGGGAGTGGATAGCTATCGAACACAAGTCTTCAGTATTTTTACTTTTTGTAGTGACAGATTGAGTGATAAGATGTTTCAAGTCATGACACAGAAGTCTGTTGCTGCTGAAGCCACATGCAAGTCTAGTTTAGCACTCGTAGATTTATTCTAAATCCAGCTCTTTTAGCACAGTGGCAGTGTTAAACAACACAATGCAATGTCCTCAGTGTGAAGCCAGACTCTATCTTCATAGGAACCAGGCAGTGGTTATTCTGACCAAAACGGTCACATAGACCTATGACAGATAAGTTGGTGAGAATGAGGTCACATGATTCTTCTCTCATACCAGCCACAGAACATGTCCAGCAATTACAATCTTCAGAAGTTAATCAGCTTGGTCTGTAATGTCACCATGGAGTTAATCTTTTTACTTTCTAAGAGTACATTCTGTCCCCTTTTCTTCTTCAGTGCTTCATCCCAGTGATATTCAACATACAAGAGTATGGATTAATCAGGTGAAGGGCAGTGAGTTGAAATCAGAAGATTTCTGAGCCCACATTTGCAATAAAAGTTTATGAAGCAAATGGAAGGTTGGATTCTTCCTTTTCTTTGTGCAAATCACATCCATGCTTTTATTCAACCTCTTTGCCATCCTTCACTGACAGTTTGTAATGTTCAAAAAGCCTTTTCCTTCTGGTGGTAGCTTAACTTAAGTCATCCAATTGTGAATTATCCTTGACCAACCACATATATACTGTGGCCATAAAAAGTCAAAGGCTGGGAATTCAGTCAAAAGAACTTATCTCCTAACTCTTCAAAACCTGTCCAATCTGCTTGCAACAAGACAGGAATATAATGGAACACTCTCCTTGCCTTGATGTGTGCAGCTTTAAACAACACTCAAAACTTTCACCATCCAGATAACTTAATAAGCACTCCATTTAGTAACATAACACTCACTCATTCAGTCACCACAGCACATACAGTGCACACACAAGACGCACTACATAAATTCTGTACTGTTTCTTCAAGAACAAAAACACAACCTCTCCCACGGAGAAGGTCAACAGCATTAGCACATGGCAACACTATCTCCAAGTCCCTCTTCAAAACACAAACCATCCTGCCTTGAGACTTATAGCACTATTCATTCATGATGACGGAGTCAAACTCCTAAATTTTCTACTTAAAAGTCCTACGGAAGCAACTACACCAAATGGACTGGAGTTTTAAGGCATTCCTTACCACCATCTTCGAACACACGTTTGGTTAGGCGATGCATTCTGATTTTGATATAATACCACCTTCTCATGGGTGATGTCATACAAAAAAAGTTAAGGGAAGAAATTTATTCAAATGAATAATAAGGCAAAAGAAAGAAGATGAAATTCCTTTTCAGCAAAAGTAGACAGACTCCAAAATAGCTTTAAATATTTGAAACTGAAGGGTATGCAGAAAAGTGAATGAACAGGTTGTCTGCATAACATGCAAAGGCAAAATGGGTTTTCTTTCCCTCATGATTTTAACACTTGTGGGCAATCTAGTTAAATAGAGTCAGAGAGTATATATCAGTGAGAAATAGGAAGATATATTTGGATGGCAATGAGATGAGCAGAATAAAAAATACATTATGTGGATGATAAACACCAGTGGAACCATCTGGTTTTCTGTTGCAATTTTTTTAAAACATAATTTCCAAAGAATTCAGATGTATATAAATACAGATTGGTCACTGCAGTCAAATATAGCTTTGTAAAATTGAGTGCTTTCAAAAATTCATAATAGAAAATTAAATAGAATTTTACTGTAGAGAAGGAGGCCATTTAACCTATCACGTTGTACTGGCTCCCAAAACAGCTACCCAGCTAGTTCCATTCCCCATGGCCCCGTAAATTCATCACGTTCAAATATATATCCAGCTCTTTTTGAAACCTCCAATGGAATCTACTTCCACCACACTCAAGTAGGATATTCCAAATCCAAACAACCAAGTAAATAAGTTTTTCTGCATCTCGCTCCAATAATAGGTTTCTCTTCTTCTCACTCAGAACTCTTTGGCTGACAATCTTGAAATTGTGACCCCTATTTACTGACGTTCCAAGTAGTATAAGCAGAGCATCCTTCCTTATACAGTCAAAATTACTAATCATTTTGAACACCTCAAAAAAAAGGTTACCACTTACCTTCTCTGCTCAGAGGAGAACAAGTCCAATTTCTCTAACCTTGCCTTGTATCTAAAATCCATCATTCTTGGTATCATTCAAGTAAATCTCCTATGCACTCTCACAAGGGCTTTAACATCTTTGCTTAAATAAGATGCCCAGAATTGAACACAATATTCTAAATGTGGCTTGAAGAAGTGTAACATCACTTCCTTGATTTTATACTCTATGCCTCGGTTTATAAACCCAAGGATCATATAAACCTTCTTAATAACTGTTTTCATTTGCCTGCCTAGCCTCAGAGAATTATGAATATTTGTCTAAGCTCATGCTGGTTAATTTATCAAACTTCATAATTCATTTACATCAAATCAATACATTTAATATCAAAATAGCCAAGAGCTGGCTCTAACGCTCCATTTTGCACTCAGACATACTGCCTTTGATAGGAATTATGCTGCATGAACAACAACATGTCAATTTTTATCCATGCATTACCATAGATTCTTTCAGGTTTTTTTGGAATCAAAGGCCTGAAGACTCCAGTAGCTGATGTTTCCCATTTGACACCAAACCTTGTAACTGCAGACTCATAGGAAGTGAAATTGGTGAAATTAAGTTCAGAATTAAAGTCCTTGTAAACAACACTTTCAAAGGCATATTATTATGAACAAATAAAAATTAAAGCAGACCTTAAATTTTCATTGGATTTAAAATGCTTCTCTTCCTCATGAAATTCCTCAATATCCTGTCTTTTGCCATCTCCAGATTCTCCTCCAGTCCCATAACCTTTCAAGACATTACTGGCTGACATGAAATCTCAGAGCTTACCTGGACAGCAGCCCAAACACCTCTGCACAATAAAAAACGTGGCTGGAGCTGGAGCAACAAATCGGTGGCAACTGAAACCAGGAACTAGCTGGACAAATCGGAACACAAGCAGAAACCTACCTTCTCCACTAAGTCCTAAAGCACACTCCCTCCAATTAAAAAAAAACACAGTAAATTACCTGCTACACTGGGTCCTAAGCAGACCCACTGCAAAAATACACCAAACTGCAACCTATCTGCTCTACAGAGTCCGAGGAAGGATCACTTAACTGGAAACAGTCAGAATCTACTCCATTAGACCACTCAAATGTAAGAAGCCTGCAAAGAAGCGGGGTAAGCGTGCTGGCCTGCTAGTAAGACTGAGACTACGTGGTTTCAAGACCCCTCTACCCCCCACTTCCTGCCTTTCTCCCAGCAAATGTACAATCTCTGGATAACAAGATGGATGAACTCAGATCATGGCTCAGCTTCCAGCATGAACTGCGGGACTGATGCACACATGGTTCACAGAAACCTGGCTCAACCCATTCATTCCCGACTGCACACTTCAGGCTGATGGTTTTTCTATCCATTGTATGGAACACACAGCATCATCGGGTAAGACAGAGGGTGGAGGGGTTGGCTTTTTAATCAACAGCTTGTGCTGCATGGACATTGCGACCCTGGACAGCCATTACACCCCAAATCTTGAACTCCTCACCATCAAATACCACCCTTCTATTTACCACAGGAATTTACCACTGCTATACTAACTGCTGTGTGCATACCGCCACAAGCAAAGGTTGAGGAAGCTCTGGATGTGCTGTACTCCACTACTAACACCCTGGAAACGGAACGCCCTGAGGTCCTGTTTACTGTGACTAGTTAGATTGAAGTTGCCAATCTAAGGAAGGTGCTGCCCAAGTACCACCAGAACATTACCTGCCCCACCAGGGGCCCAAACATTTTAGCCCACTACTATACCTACCATTCTATCCCCGCCCTCATTTTGGGAACTCCAACCACAATGCCGTGCTTCTTCTCCCAGCTTACAGGCAAAAGCTCAAACAGGAGACCCCCCCCCCCCCCCCCCCCCCAGACTTCATCATCAAGTGTGGGGAGGACTGTATACCGAGGGAGTCAATCCGGACTGTATACCGAGGAAGTCAAACAAACAGGAAACCCTGGATCAATCAGGATGTACAGAGCCTGCTAAAAAATAAGTGTAAGGCCTTCAGATCAGGAGACCCACTCAAATAAGGAATCCAAGCATGACCTTCACAGAGCCATTAAGACAGCCCAGGACCAATACCGATCCAAACTAGAGACCCAGACACCCGGCGATTCTGGCAAGGACTGAATGACATCACAGATTCTAAAAAGAGACAGTGCAAGATAGCAGACGATGACATATCCCTCCCAGATCATCTCAACACTTTCTACACTCGCTTTGAATAGAAGTTCGGTGGAGAGGTAACACCTATACTGACAAGTTCTGACGAACTTATCCCAACAGTCACTGCATCAGACATCAGATCAGTTTTGCTTTGTGAGAATCCAAGGAAAGCGATGGGACTAGACAGAGCACCAGGCTGTGCATTCAGAGCATGCGCAAAGCAACTGGCAGAGATCTTCTTGGACATCTTCAATCTCTTCCTGCAGCAGGCCACTGTCCTGCCCGTTTCAAGAAGGCCAACATCATCCCTGCGCCCAAGAAGGCTCATGCAGCATATTTCAATGACTACCGCCCAGTGGCCCTAACTTCGGTGGTCATGAAGTGCTTTGAAAGGCTGGGCATGGCATTAATCAACTCCAGCCTCCCCACTACTCTTGACCCACTCCAAGTTGCCTATCGGACCAACAGATCCACATCAGATGTCATATCACTTGCCCTTCATTCCTCCTCAAACATCTTGACACCAAGAACAGCTACGTAAAAATCCTACTCATTGACTACAGTTCAGCCTTCAACACTATTATCTCCTCGACACCGATTACTAAACTTAGTGATCTCGGACTAAGCCCCACTCTCTGCAACTGGATCCTCAGTTTCCTGACTCACAGGCCACAGTGAAGATTGGGGACAAGATTTCATCTTCACTAACACTCAACACTGGAGCCTCCCAGGGGTGCATACTCAGCCCCCTACTATACTCACTGTATACCCATCACTGCATCGCCAAATACCAGACTAATGCCATTTATAAGGTCGCTGATGACACCACCGTAGTCGGTCGAATCCCAGATGGCGACAAAACAGACTACAGACGGGAGGTGGAAGACCTGGAAAAATGGTGCACTGAGGACAACCTAGCTCTCAATGCTGGCAAAACCTAGGAACTCATTATTGACTTTTAGCAGGTTGTCACTCTTGTCCCCCTACACGTTAACACCACAGAGGTGGAATGAGTGGAGAGTGTCAAGCTCCTGTGAGTGGTCACCACAACAAGCTTTCTTGGACTCTTCATGTGGACGCACTGGTTACAAAGGCTCAACAACATCTCTTCTTCCTCAGGCAGCTGAGGAAATTTGGCATGACAGCAAATACCCTTGCCAATTTTTATAGGTGCACCATTGAGAGCATTCTGCCTTGGTGTATCACTACCTGGTATGACAACTATACCATTCAAGATCGAAGACGGTTATAGAGAGAGTGGTGAACTCAGCCCAGAAAATCACAAAGGCGAACTTCCCATCTATAGAATCCAGGCCCGCTGTCAAGAAAAGGCCACCAGCATTCTTAAAGATTCATCCCACCCTGGCAATGTTTTTCCACAACCTCTACCATCAGGGAGAAGTTACAGAAGCCTGAACACGCACCAGCCGGTTTCATAACAGTCTCGACACTACTGTTGTTAGAATACTGAATGGACTCTCAAACTCTTAACATTCACCTGTACTTGTGTTTTTGTTGCTTTACCTATTATTTACTATCTTTGCTACTTAACTACGTGATCTGCCTGCATTGCTCGCAAGACAAAGCTTTTCAATGTGCCTCAGTACGTGACAATAAATTCAATTCAATTCAATTGACAATCCTCTAATTCCAGTCTCTTGTACCTTCCCAATTATAAATGTTCCACCATCGTCTGTGCTTTCAGTTACAGAGACCCTAAGCTCTGGAATTCACTCTGCTTCTCGATATCACTTTCCTCTTTCAAAAACCAAGATTTTGGTCACCTCATCTAATATGCAGTTCAATATCATACTTTTATTTATAATCCTCCTGAGAAGGATCTTGAGAAGAATCTTGAGACATCACATTACAAAAAGGCACTATATAAATACAAGTTGCCATTATATAACATAACGTTATTGTATCTAATTACCTTATACAAGAATTTACATAGATTATTTAGAACTGTCAAACTTAAGTACTCCTATAAATTTCCTGAGTAGCTCCAAAGTTCCAATTGTTTTTGCTGACATTTTAGAATTGGCAATTGCTGGTTTACAATGGGTAAATGCAGGGTCTTTTTTTTTTGCAAATACTAGACCAAACATTGTGGCAAGTATATACCTCTTGTGTATACACACCAACAGATAACATTTGATCGGTATAATCTTCCATTAAAAACACTGCTTAAACTAAGAACATCAACAGCCTGTATACTTTATGAATGTAAATAGGATAGGTTATATTGGCAATGAAACATACCCAGTGATAATACTCCCTTAACTAAATATTGATCAAACAGATCATGCGAAAAATAGCTGGGCCATTTTTTAAAGTGTCTACTTGGTGTCTGATCGCATCGTAAACACGACAGCTTTCATTTGAATAGGATGCTGCTGAACCAATGTTATGGTCCGGAACTGAAAAAATAATCTGAAGACTGGGCCCAGCTGCCCTGGGTTTCCACTTCCAAACTCAAGTGACATTTAGCAGGAGGCCTTTCCCAGCGTCCAGAATGAGGAGACTCGGGGAATGGGGACAACACCAAGGGGAGACAGTGAGTGTGTGAGGCCTCCTGGTCGGGCCGGGCCCCTGACCCATCCCGCGGTGCCCACTTCCCCCAGAACATCACCACAAACTGCCAGGACTCTGCTGTACCTACCGCCGCTGCTCGATTCCTCTTTCACTTGAGGGAAGAGGAAATCACGGACGGTCCCCAGGTCCTGGAAGGAGCAGAAATGCAGCAGGCTGCAGGACATGGTGACTGAGACTGTCACCCACAGCCGACTCCCTCCCCTCCTCTGCCCGAGAGTACGGCCTCGTCCTCTGGCTCCAGCTGAGGCAGCGGCGATCACACAACACCCAGCGCGCATGCGCGCCTCCCTTCCCTACGTCGGCCAATTATTCTCACAGGCGGCCACGTGGACGCGCCTTAAAGACACACAGAGACACACACACACACACAGACAGACACCCCCCCCCCCCCCCCCCCCGCCTTCAGCCGGGGACGAGACTGGGCTTTAAAGAGACAGTATCCCCTTCTGAACAGCTTAACTGGGACGCTGCATTTGTTCAGTCATCCCGATCATATTCCATTGTTTGACATTAGATTTCATTAAATACTCAAAAAAGAAAGGCCTTCCAGTGTTTTGGGAAAAAAACAACACAACATATTCTGTTCCTGTAATTCATTCTCATGTTGAATTTGGGAAGATAATGCTCAGAGCAGGTGCTACTTCGTCATTGGCTGCCCCCAAGCATTTAAATGGGCGTGTCACCTTAAATGGGTGGTACAGTGGCTCAGTGATTAGCACTGCTACCTCACACTGCCAGGGACCTGGGTTTGTATTCAATCTCAAGTGGCTGTGTGGAGTTTGCATATTCTCCCCGTGTCTGCATGGGTTTCTTCCCACAGAGTGAAGATATGCAAGTTAGGTGGCTTGGCCATGCTAAATAGCCCATAGTGTCTAGGGGTGGGCTGGTTAGGTGGATTAGCCATGGGATGCTGTTTGGAGGGACAGTGTGGACTCAGTGGGCTGAATGGCCTGCTTCAAGACTAGAGAGGTCCTATGAAGATCCATGGATGTATATTGTCCGATCCCAATGCTTGAATCACCTCAAGTTCAAATCCTTTCTTTAGTAACAACCTTGGTTCAGTGACACGCTTATTTGTGAAAAGAAAGATTGGTTGTTCTAGCCCTACTCCAGTAAATTCAGCACATCATTTGCACTGACTCCTCAATGCAGCATTGAGGGAGTTTTGCACGTGTAGAAGTATTGTCTTCCAAGATGAAATGTTAAACTGTGTCCTGGAATCATACAGTCATACAGCAGGGAACGGACGCTTCGGTCCAACCAATGCATGCCAAACATAATCCAAAATTAGACTAGTCCTACCTGCTTGCCCCTGGTCCATGTCCCTCCAAGCCTTTCCTATTCATGTACTTATTCAAATATCTTTCAAATGTTGTAATGGTATCCACATCCATTACTTCCTCAGAAAATTCATTCCCTAAACGAACTAAACTTTGTGTAAAAAAATTTGTCCCTCGTCCTTTTTAAATCTCTCTCCTCTCACCTTAAAAATCTGCCCCCAGTCTTGAATTCCCCCATCCTAGCGAAAGATCAGAAAAATTGGACAGAATTTAAAGCTCCTCTGAGGAAGGGCTTGGATGCACGGAATAGTATATGAGATGGGAAGATATAAGGAGGTTGCCCCTTCTGATTATGTGCAGTGCAGGAAGGGCCAAGCCTTCCCACTTGGAAGTTAATTAAGGCCCTCAAGAATTTCAGCTCAACACTGCCAGCTTTCAAACAGCAGTAGATGGGTCTATGCCTAGTTAGCAAGAGCTAGATGATAAGCCTGCAACCTGGTAGAGGTGGTTTGTCATTCTCAACAATCCTAACCTAGCTGGAGGAATACACTGGTGGAGTCAGTTGGACTTCTGGGAAGACACTCTCCTGCCTTTGACTATGACCCACCTCCCTCATCCCAGACTCCATGACTGTCCTCAACAATCCTGTCCAACTCACTGTGGTATGCCACTGCAGCAACAACCTTTCTGCCATACCCTATTGCAATAGCAGTTGTGGTCTTTGATATCAGTGGCACTACTATTAACAGAAAGATGTTGGCATCTAATCAGTTAGAAGCTATTAGAAGTGGGTCATATGCCTCTTAACAGAAAGACTGATGAAAAACTGCTCATGGTGGTGGAGCCAAAAGCTGTGACAAGCTAGATGGCTATCTAGTTAGGACTCAATCCCAATTGGTGTCCTGCAAAACTGGATACTGGGACAGCAACCAGCCAGTGACATATTCATTGCAACAACCATTAAATTCCACCTGTTAAATCAATTCTCTGACCATAGATGCTGCCAAAACTGCCAAGTACATCCAACATTTTCTGCTCGCCTTTTATGTCTTCCTTCTCAGAAAGATGAATAGGTACAACAAGAGTCTTGAGGCCCATCTTGACATTGTGATCATCTTGCTCTCTCTTTTCTGTTTTTCACAAATGGTATGACAAGATTTTCACTAAAGGCAGTGGTGAGGTACAAACTGATAGTCATTATTGATTGTTAACTGTGTTAATGCCACAGCCCACCTCATTAATATTTAGACTGCCTTCTTACTAAACTCACCAAACAAAGCTAGATGTTAGCAAAATAAACACAAACAACTGTGGATGCAATTTGAAGCAAAAACAGAAAGCACTGGAGAAACACAGTGAGCCAAGCAGCATTTATAGAGAGAAAAAAAGGTAGTATTTCAAGTCCACTGCCTGTTCTGACGAAGGGTCACTGGATTCAAAATATTAACTGTTCTCTCTCTGCAAATGCTGTTGGACTTGCTGTGTTTCTTCAGCACTCTCTGTAGATGTCAGCAAACCTTCAGCAAATGTAAGTCTAACCTGTCCAACTTTTCAATAAGACAACCTGCCAAATCTAGCTATCAGTTTAGTAAACATTCCCTGAACTGCATTCAATGTATTTGCATAGAGTCATAGATTCATACAACATGGAAACAAACCCTTCAGTCCAGGTCATCCATGCTGATTAGACATCCCAATTTGGCGTGGTTCTATTTGCCAGCATTTGGTCCATATTCTTCTGAACTCTTCTTATTCTTATACCCATCCAAATGCATTTTAAATGATGTAATTGTACTCACCCCCACCACTTCCTCACACTCTGTGTGAAAAAATTACCCCCTCAGGTCCTTTTTAAACCTTTCCCCCTCATATTAAACCTATGTCTTCGAGTGTTGGACTCATCCACCCTATTAGCTATTCACCCTATCCATGTCCCTCATGATTTTATAAGGTCACCCCCTCAGCCACCAATGCTCCAGGGAAAATAACACAGTCTACTCAGCCTCTCCCTGTAACTCAAACACTCCAAGCCCATCAATATCTTTGTAAGTCTTTTCTGCACCCCTCTCAATTTTGACAACATCTTTCCGAAAGGAAGATGACCAGAATTGTACCCAGTATTGTAAAAATGACCTCACCAATGTCCTATACACCTGCAACATGACATTCCAACTCCTTTACTCAATGTTTTGACCAATGAAGACTAGCGTGCAAAATGCCGTCTGCACCACCCTGTCAGCTGTGGCTCCACTTTCAAGGAATTATGCACTTACTGATAGTGTACACAGTATTCTTGACAAGTTTTCACCTGTGCCCTGTATAATTGAAGTATAACTTCCCTACTTTTATATTCTATTCCTCTCAAAATAAAAAAATAACAAGTCTATTAGTTTTCCTAATTAATTTCTGCATCTGCTCATGAGCCTTTTGCAAACTATGCACTAGTACACTGAATCCCCCCCACATCTCAGAGTTCTGAGTAAGAAAGTATGAGGAAATGCTCCCTCTTAAGGTAATATTTGGAACTGGCAACCAAAGGTTTGATGAAATAAGTCTGTTTTAACAAAAATCTTAAAGAGAGGAGATGAAATGAAGAGAGAGAGAGAAACGTAATGGTTAATTCCAGAACCTAGTACCTTGATGACTGAAAACATAACCATCAATGTTGATCAGCACAGACTTGATGGGCCAAAGGGACTTTTTCTGTGCTGTAAACCTCAATGACTCTAACAATCAAGTTATTCTAATCAGGAGGGCCAAGGAGTTAGAATTGGAGTGGTGAAAATATTTTGAAGAGTTGCAAGACAGGAAATGGATAAAGATGGATGTGGGTACAGTTGCAACATTTAAAAGGCATCTGGATGGATATATGAATAGGTAGTGTTTAGAGGGATATGGACCAAATGCTGGCAAATGAGACTAGATTAATGTAGAATATCTGGTCAGCATGGATGAGTTGCACTCAAGGGTCTGTTTCTGTGCTGTTCAACTCTATGACTCCATGACACTATAACAATGAATTTCAAAACAAGGGATAATTTTAAAATCACACTATTATTAAACTGGATTTGATGTAATATCCAAAATCTTATTCTCAGATAGTTCCCTTGAACTCAGAATTCAATTCAAAGTTTGTGAGAAGATTTGTAGTTCGGGTGCTCGTTGTTGTGGTTCTGTTCGCAGAGCTGGGGATTTGTGTCATCCACAGATTCAATCAATAAGCACATCGACCTGGACCCAATATACCGACCACTGCAGCGGACAGCTGGAACTGACAACCGGAAGCGGCAGATTCAAACCACTACAAATGCCGGAGGAAAGATCACAGAAGTGCTTCAAAGGAGGCTCCCAAGCACTGAGGATGTCACCTAGACAGGGGACGAAACGTCTGCAACACAAATTCCCAGCTCGGCAAAGAGAACCACATCAGAATTCAATTATTTAGGTTTCTTATTTGTCAAAGACATTACATTTAAAGTAGAGTTTATAGATAACACTTAGCTTGCTTCTTATGTAGGTAGCTGTGATTCACACAATATCATCACAAATGTGTTTGATTATTTTCCAGGAGTCTGTTGTGATGGATGCATTCTATCTCAGGCAATCAAAGCAAACAACAGCTTGAGATACCAGCTGTTTATTGAAATGTATGATTTTGCACAGTTTTATATGCCCCAATATATCAATCTGTTCACAAAAATATCTAACATCCCATTGTGGACAGTTGCACTTGGACTAAAAAGATATCTGATCATTCCATCTATATACGCATTCGCTATGTACCACACCAGAAAGCCTACCATGAAATAAGTTTAATAGTTAGAAGGCATAATTCAGTTGTTTTGACAGATTGTTGCTTACAATTATAGAGGTTTACAGCATGGAAACAGGCCCTTCAGCCCAACTTGTCCATGCTGCCCAGTTTTCATAATTAATCGAGTCCTATTTGTCTGTGTTTAGTTCATTTCCCTCTATGAACTGCAGATGCTGGTGATCAGAGTCGAGAGTGTGGTGCTGGAAAAGCACAGCAGGTCAGGCAGCATCTGAAGAGGAGGAGAATCGACGTTTCGGGCATAAGCCCTTCATCAGGAATCCTAGGGAAAAGTTGTTGGCTAAGTGCCTTATGTATGCCTCTCATGATTTAATAAACCTTTATAAGGTCACCCCTCAGTCTCCTACAGTCGAGGGGAAAAAATGTCCCAGCCTATCCAGCCTCTCCTATAACTCTAATCTTCCAATCCAGCTAGCATCCTACTAAATCTTTACTGCACTCTTTCCAATTCAACTTTGTATGCAGAATGAATTTTGTAAGCATGGTGTAACCACTTAGACCATGAATTCCATCAATGAGTAAACTTGTTGAGCAGCCAAGATCTATAGATTAGATTACTTACAGTGTGGAAACAGGCCCTCCGGCCCAACAAGTCCACACCGACCCTCTGCAGAGCAACTCACCCAGACCCAGTCCCCTACACCTAACACTACGGGTAACTTAGCATGGCCAATTCACCTAACCTGCACATTTTTGGACTGTGGGAGGAAACCAGAGCACCCAGCCGAAACCCACACAGACACGGGGAGAATGCACAAACTCCACACAGACAGTTGCCTGAGGTGGGAATTGAACCCGGGTCTCTGGCACTGTGAGGCAGCAGTGCTAACCACTGAGCCACCGTGCCACCCTAATATAAATCTAGAACATCTTAGGTTGTGTATCTGGACTGAAGTTATCTGATCGCAACTGGAATGAAAGTAGGAATGTTACAGTTGGCTTTAACTAAGCAGGAAAATAAAGTTTGTATCTCCACTACTGATCAAATAAATGCTACACAACATTTTTGCGTAGATATGGATACCTGTGAGTATAGAACAAGTAGGGACAGGCTTGACTTTGATAGCTGTGAAATGAAATAAGCAAACGATATGAGTTTTCAAGTTTGAATTATGAGCAGGAGAATGAAGTATAACCTGGATTCTCAGAACTATACTCCAAAAAGGAAGGGAAAAGAGGAAAAGTAAAAAGACCCAAGACATATTGTGAATGTACAGTTCTTTCAGAGATCATATAGCTCAACATACACATAACAACCTTTTAATCAAACTGCAGTGGGTATTAAACATCACATTTTTTAATTTTGCCATGTTTTAAACACTTAATTATTAATGCTTATGGATATTTGTTAAATTTAAGGGTAAAAATTTATTTTGATAATATCTTCATTCAATAAAGCCACACATCAGTAGCACACGTTTGTATTATCAACTACAAGTAATCCTTGCATCATCTTATTGTTTGTACACTGAACAATAAAGTTAAGTAAGGCCCTTTATAATCCCAAAAATGTCTTCCTGCTGAACAGATGGTGCAGAATCCAGCATTTGTCTCATTATTGGTATGAGTGAAGTGCCTGCATCATATTAATCCATTTGTCTACATTCTTAACTGAAACCACACAATAGCACATATGTTTATAAGGATTTTTAATTCTACTTCATGTTATTTTTTGGTCTGGGGGTTCCTGGAACTTTTTGATATAACATTAACAGAAGAGTTACATTATGAAATGTTTTGTGAACAAGTATTACTGACTCACTCCAGTTTTATACAAAATATCAGTAAATGTGAATATAATTGATCATTTACCAAAACCTTCTGGAAGTCACTTCCTTAGCCAATGCCCTTCCTTTACCACTTTCCCACACCATCTTGAACACACCCTGTCCAAAAGAACAGTTCGAGTGAGTATCCCACTTTTACACCCTTATGTGCTATTGTAGATTTATAGCCAAAACATTAGGCACAGCATGCTCTAAAATCATTGGACAACTACATAACAGATATTTCTGGTTATTATTTGTGATGTTCTTTGTAAGTTAATCAAACATCTTATTCAAACCTTTGCTTTACTTCAGCAAGCCTAAAACTTTACTTCACCCCCCAATCCCCCCACCCCCACATATTGAGAAGGAAGAAGCAATGAAATGACTGATGCAATATCATAATTCTGCAAAATAATCTAAGAGGAAGAGGAGCAGCAGAGACCAAAAAAGCTCTGACAGTATGGCATAAACAGTAGCCAATTGCTGTTATCCCGATTGGTCATGGCTTGCACTTTTTATGGAACACTGAATGAAATTTCAGCATAGGTTCAACTGACTCGTTTCCCGCAAAAACTGGCATCACATATGCATTCCGACAAGCCAGAAAATTTTGGCCCATTATTTTTCTTCATAGCTGATCCCTTTGAAATTTTCCGCAGTTACATTGTTTTAAGTAAGTATTTTCAATGACGAGCATTAGAAACCTGACCTGACACTGGCTTCGCTATTTATCAAGTTTCCTCATTTGGATTGTGGGAGTAACCAAAACACAGATATTTCTGAATACATGAGGAAAGTCTTCACAAAGCAGAAGGCCTTGTTTTGGCTGTTTATGCAATGCATGACATTTAATCTCCCACAGCACCTGAGCCAAGTTAATGAAATACAGTGAAAATCCACCTACACAGTCACTTATTTATCCATATCTGACGCATAAAGGCTGACAATACGATCATAAATTTTGCCCACACAATGAATCAGAAATTGAGACTTACTATGAGCATAAACACTTTGCCACAGTGACATTTCGTACATTGGGCCTACTACAAGTCTTGTTTAGTTCTAATCGATTCTATAGAATGCATACTGCTCTGCTAACATTGACCACATTTCAACTGCATTTAAATCTAATGCACCAAAACAAAATCAAGATAAGTATCACTATCTTCTTCTTCAGTGGTCATTACAAAATAATTTTCAGTCACACTACAAGAAATTTTCATTAATGTTTGTTGACACTGGAATTTATCAATTGACTATTCCTTCATATGATCCATAAGGTGTGAAGGAGCTATATGAATGTTTTCAAGAATCTTTAATATTACAAATATGTGAATAAATTGACTAGCAAACAACTTACTCCATAACATGGGCCACACCGTAGTAATCTACACTGTAAGTAATCTAAAACAAAACATGTCCTGATGCTGTTCACTAAGCAATTAGAAGGAAGTGCACAGGTAGCAAGATGAAGAGACACAGGTTCAAGGTCGTGCACAAATTCAAGGTTGATGGATAATTAGGATTCATATCAGAAGAATGAATCAACAGAGAAGGAAATGAATATTTCCAAGGCAGAGTGCTCAAACACGTCACCACTATGGGAATGCAGTGCAATGGGCTGAACTTTACAATTTTTGGGGTTGAGGTTTTTGAATAGTTATTCACTGCAGGTTTAGCATGTTCTCTCACCATATCTTACCAAACTCCCTCATTAATTACCTATATGCTCTAATTGCAACTCTCTGTCTGATTTTCACCCAATCTTGCCAGCACTGTTCCCAGAAGAACTTGCTGCTCAGTAGATATTATTGTGGAGAAAATGTAGAGAATCACCAGGAAATGTAGAGAATCACCAGGAGATGCAGAGAGTTCTTCAAGAAGTAGGTCTTTTATTTGCAAACAAAAAAACCGTGTCACTGAGAAAGCAGATTTTCGAATGCCCCTGAACTTCAGGGTCCGTGGTTTTTAAATTTTTTTTATCATGTTTCAGTTAGCTTATCAGCATGTCCAACTATATTAATCAAAGTACCTCACTCTAGCTACACAATAAACCAGTGATGTTAGTTCCCATTATCTTTTTAGTTGTACATGCTATTTAATGTTACTCTAATGTCACGGTTAGATATTTATTATCACCTCTGCTACAGTGATCTTCCATTCCAGACTGTCATGATTAGATATTTAACTATTCCATCTATTACAATAGTCTCCTGTCTTAAGCTGACTCTACTAACTATTAATTAGATATTTAATGTCCTGTCCCAAATATTTATGGTCCCAATCTTGTCATAATGACACTTAACAGGGGGACTACCTTTACTGTTATCTCATCTCGTCATAGTGACCTTTCAGCCTCAACGTTACTCTGCTAATTGGTGTAAGAGCATTCCACTATTCTTATCCCATCCTGCCTTCCACAGACCACAGATCGCCAGTGGTCTTCATGCTTTAACCCTTCCCATGCTTTCATGCTCTTTATTTTCCATAATATCCATCAAAAGACTAGCATCCCCTGTCAGAAGAGTGTCAATGACTTGCTCCACCAGCATAAATACCATCATCTTCTCTCTGAAACCTGCTGCTGTATCCACCTCCCACCAAGCCTCAGAGTTTACCACTCTCACAATCGTCGGCAAGATTTTTCCTCACCTGCACTCAACCACCTCAATTCCCAACACCAATACTGAATGACTTCTGCACTGCATCCTGAGCAAAGACTATCTGTCTTGGTCTGGCCGAAGTCTGGTGATAATCATAGTGAGCTTCCTGGCCTTCTGCCTGCTCTAAATGGAATGGCGCAACAGCAATCAGAGCCTGGAGTGATTGAGGGGATCACGTGCAAAAGACAAGGCCATGCAAGGTGGGGATGCTGTGAGCATCGCAATAAGCTCAGAGTGAGTGAGCAGTATGACAGTAAACAGCCCAGAGATACATCCTGGTGCAGTTAGTGTTAGAGATAGGACATGGATGTTCATTAAATTTATTTAGCCTTCGCTTCTGTGAATACATATTTACTTGCATTATTGTAATGTGTGTTATATCATTAAACCACTAGGTGGTAACATTTTTGTCTGAAGTGAAATGAGTATAGTTTCTTTCGCCATCAGTGCTGATCATCCATCAGCACGTCTCAACATTCTAATATCAGCAACAATGTGTGTGCCCTAAAATTATTGAACTCAATATTAAGACCAGAAGGCTGCAACGTTCCCAAGCAGAAAATGAGATGCTGTTCTTCCAGCTTGCTCTGAGCTTTGCTGGAGCACTGAAGTAGACCTGAGACACAGATATTGGACAGGGCACACAGTCTTGTGTTGAAGTGACAAGCAACAGGCGGCTCAGAATCATTTTTGCTGACAGAACATAGGTGTTCCACAAAGCAGTCACCCAGTCTGTGTTTCATCTCCCCAGTGTACAGGAGACCACACTGTGAGCTGCAAATACAGTAGACTAGATTGAGTGAAGTGCAGGTAAATCAACGCTTCATCTGCAAGGTTTATCTGGAGTCTTTGCTTGTGAGGAGGGGATGTTACACCTTCTGCAATTGCATGAGTGGGTATGCGTATGGGAGTGTATGGGGAGATGTTGGACATGGAGACCAAACACCAATATTGAGTTCAATAATTTTAGGGCCTGAGTACCTATTGTCATGTCCTTCCTCCAAACCTCCACACATCAGGTATTGACATCACATAGGCTGCTACCACAACCAACACATTGTCAGCTACTAATAGTAGCTATTGTTTCCTCCAGGCTGACCTTCACCCATTCCTTTGTCTGTCCAGCTGCTGTTCTCTCTCTCTGGGCTTCATCTCCACCTATCATTAACTTCTCACCCCTCCCTTGCCCCATCTTCAGCATATACACCAACCTTTTTACTAACTACAATCAGTTCTGAAGAAGGGTTGCTGGACCCGACACATTAACTGTGCTTTCTCTCTACAGTTGCTAGCAGACCTGCTGAGTTTCTTCAGCAATTTCGGTTTATTTCAGATTTCCAGCATCTGTAGTTCTTTGTTCATTTTTCACATTTGAGTTTATTCTCAGTCTGAATTTTTATTCATCAGTAATTTCACAGTCTTGACTGCTTTTTCTGGCTCTTTGTTGACTGATGGAGTGGAAAATGTGTCACTTGGTTGATGCACACCTCTGAAGTGAATACATTGAAATTCCCACTCACAGATTGGGATCCACTGTCCAACAGTAATCCATAGAACCCTTACAGTATAGAAACAGGCTATTTGGCCCAAGTCCTCATCGATTCTCTGAGGAATATCCCATCCAGACCCATTCCCCTGCCCTATTACTCTACATTTCCCCTGACTAATGCACCTAACTTACACGTCCCTGAACACTATGGACAATTTAGCATGGCCAATTCACCTAATCTGCACGTCTTTGGACTGTGGGAGGAAACTGGAACACCTGGAGGAAACCCATGCAGACACAGGGAGAATGTGCAAACTCCACATTTACAGTCACCCGAGGCTGGAATCGAACCCGGGTCGCTAGTGCTGTGAGGCAGCAGTGCCAACCACTGAGCCACTGTGCCACCCATTCTTTCAGAAAATTGTAAATCTTAAAGATTCTTCTCAGTGCTCTGATGAGTGAGTCTGCTGTGGTTGAATGAAGTATTGCCACCTTCAATCCATCTTGAATAAGAATCATTGAGGATTAAGTACATCATTTCTCTAAAAGTAAACAAATCTGTTAGCCTTTTGCATGACCTATCCATAGATCATAATTGAATCATTGGCTCCGTAGGCAATTAACTGTGTACAGCACATGTTTGACACATCAAAATGCAATTCGGTATGTCTTTCAAAATGCCTGGCCAACACACTGATTGATGAGCTCTTGCTCTGCACTTCATGATAGTAGCTGTCCCCTGTGGAGTTTGTGTAGGATTTCTCTGTTCATTGAGTCTGGTATTACGATACAACAATAAATCTTCCACGACAGTCCAAATTTTTTTCTTTGTTTGCACAGAGGCATTTTTGAAATTTCATTTCATCCCAATAATGTTACTCAAGGCTTGTGATCCTATTCGACCTTTTCGAACCCCATGTAACTGCTAATGCTTTCTTGTCTCTCATTGTATAGATCTAAAATTGTCTGTCAAAGCTCTCAATATAGAATAGATCAGTTGTTGGCATTCTGTCAGTTTGCACTTGAAGAAACGCTGCTCATAATCCTGTGGACAATGCATCCATGGCTGCTATCATGAATAAGCCTGGAATGTAATATATAAAAACATAGTAAAGGGTAACTTCTCTTTTATCCTTTCAAAGCTATAGTCCATTCCTGACTCCAGTACCAATGCAGGCTTTTCTTCAAAAGCCCTCTTATGAGTTAAGTAAGACTGGCTAAGCTGGGGAAGAACTATCTCAATTGATTCACCATGCCTAAGAAATACTGCAGATAATTTATATTGTTCAGTACCAGAAATTCAATGACAGTCATTGAGGTATAGAGATGTACAACACAGAAACGGACTTGTCCATGCCAACCAGATATCGTAAATTAATCTTGATCAATTTGCCAGCACTTGGCCCATTTCCCTCTAAACCCTTCCTATTCATATACTCATCCAGATGCTTTTTAAATGCTGTAATTGTACCAACCTCATCACTTCCTTTGGCAGCTCATTCCATACACGCATCATCCTCTGTATGAAAAGATTGCCCCTTAAGTCCCTTTTAAATCTTTCCCCTTTCATCCTAAACTTAAGCCCTCTCGTTCTGGACTCCCCCACTCCAGGGAAAAAGACCTTGTGTATTTACCCTATCCATGACCCTCACGATTTTCTAAACCTCTACAAGGTCATCCCTCAGTGTCTGATGCCCCGGGGAAAGCAGTCCTATCCTATTTAGCCTCTCCCTATAGCTCAAACCTTCCAACCCTGGCAACATCGTCCTTGGATCCACTATGATGTCCTGTTATTGAATAATGTATCCTAGAAATGTAATTGTCATTCTAGAGAATTGGCATTTCCCATTTAGTGCAAGGCATGTGTTCTATAGTGCATTTAACATATTCCTGAATCTCTGGTCATGTTACTTCTACATTTTAGCAGGTGCTAAGATGTAATCCATGTTGCGAATGATTCCTTGCTTGGTTTTTATTCGTCCATGGGATGTGGATGTTGCTGGCTAGGCCAACATTTATTGCCATCCAATTGTTCTGGTGTGTATTACATAAGGGACATACAAACAAGGAACCAAATAGGCCATTTGGCCTTTTAAGCCTGACCCGCCATTCAATAAGCTCGTGCCTGATTCGATTTTAACCTTTAATCTATATTCCTATACTTGCACTTTGTACTCAAGAATCTGCTTTAAAAATATTTCAAGATTCTGCATCCACTGTTTTCGGAGAAAAGGAATTCTAAAGACTTACAACCCTCTCAGAGAAAAGAAAGTTTCCACCTCTCTGTTTTAAATGGGTGCCCCTTATTTTTAAACTATGACCCTAGTTCTAGATTCTCCCCACAAGAGGAAACATAGTTTCAACATCCACCTGGCAAAGTCACCTCAGGTATTTTTATGTTTCAGTTAAATGACCTTTGACTCTTCTAAACTCCAGACCATAGAGGCTTCACCTGTCCAGCCTTTCCTCTGTCTAGTTTGCTTTCTCTGAAAAGTGCCTGAGCAGTCTTGCTTTCTGAACAACATTTTGAGCAGTCCAAATATCTATTGAATATGTTATAGCTATCCTTAGCATCATTCTGAGGATTCCTGGCAAGTGTCATCAGCCAGGGCATTGGGCCGGGGTGGGGGACAGCTTTTTGCCTCCCAGCAGCCAGTCCTGTCTCTGGTATTATAAACACTAGCTCCTTATCAGTGCTCCAGAATTTCAGGGTTGTGACAGCTCCCTCAACAAAGTGCGCAACCCTAGGGGTTTGGCTCCTACTCATTTACATAGCTACTATTGCCCTGGACATTGTGTTTCTGCATTGGACTTCAATCTGTGCCCACTACAGCAACCTACAAGGCTGGGTCTTAATCAGCTGCAAGAAGAAGGGCAACGTCTATCTGTGCTATCGTGCAGTCAGTTTGTGAAGTTAGATCATTGATAATTAGATGATGATATTTCTGTCCCCTCACAATAACTATACCTCTGCTCCTGCAACCACCTTCACCAAGGCTCATAGTCTTTCACTTTCACTGTTACCCAGAACACCTTTTCTCACCTACTCTGATGCCACACTCTTCCCTCCTGCAACCATGCATACTAATCCTGCGCGTTGTGCACACTGCCTCCATGCAAACATCTCACCACCTTTCCTCCACATGCACTAGCCTTAACAGCTCTGCCACCCACTTGCAGTTTACTCATTCCAGGAAAAGATGGCCTACAATAGGGCAAAAAGATGGTTGGAAGGGTACCTGACATTTGATTCCTCATTCCCTGCAAAGGAACAATATGCGGGGTTTCGGGTAAAGGCCAGGGGAGCTGTTCTTTTGGAGAACTGGTACAGAGATGATGGGCAGAATGTCCTTATGCACTGTAACAATTCTGTGATTCTGTGAGATAACAGATCAAACTTGTGTTATGAGCCAGACCAAACCCCCTGCAAACACTTAAGGAGCATGACTAGACCTTAACTTTTATTTTATTTAAAGGCATGTGTAAGGTACAGTGTTCCAGATGCAATTTGATTTGTCCCACTACTCGGCTTTAAGTAAAAAACACTTCATTCTAAACCCCAGTTGAAATACAAACAAAAGAAAAATTAGAATAACTTAACTCTACTGAGAAACTTAAAGAATAATAGATAAGTTAGCTACTAAACAGCAATTGTTCTAACATCCCATAAATATACCTGTGCAAAGGCAAAGTCAGTCAAACAGATTGTCTCACAAGTGATTCTGGCAGAGGGAAGAGAACCAAGTGTTTAGCTGTAACAGAAAGAGAGAGAGAGAAAGAGAAAGAGAGACATAGAGACAGCTTCCACAGCCAGCTCTAACACCCCAGCAACTGCTGAAAACTAAATGAAAGCCCTGTTTGTGGGAGCCTGACTCCACACATTCGTGCTGCTTCCATTGTTCCAACTTTCAAAAAAAACCAAGGTCTTAAAAGCAATTTTTTTTGGCTTGGACAAGGCAGTTTATCATTTATGCCTCAAAATCTCTCTTCAGAAAAAAAGGACAAAAGACCCCTCTTAAATTCATAATATTGTCATACTTGACTGGCTGAATCGCCTACTCCTGTTCCTATGACTTTAAGCATGTGGGAAATGGGCACAAGGCCATACATTTAAACAAGAAAGGGTACTTTTAAGATTGAAATTGCTCACGTGCAAAATGATTGATATGTAGGTTGGACTTCTGGCAAAGCGATATGAAATACTTTAAATCATTTAAAAAACAACTAAATGCTGCAATGTGTCAAGTGTACTTGCTCTGGATGTATGAGCTTTGATGAAGCAAAAGTCTTTCTTCGACAACAGCCAATGAAACTGAATTTAATGCTGAAAGCCCAGTAGGTGGCACTATATAACTGGTGCTGGAAATTGCAGAAGATTTATTTCAAGTTTTTGATCATTTCTCATTTCTACCTGTGGAATTGTGAAGCAAGAATCCTGGTCAGGGCCAATGATTTCACAGTTTGCATCGGATCAGAAACCAGTATTTCACAGCCTCTGGCAATATTAATGTAAGATTGCAATAGTCAGAACTATATATCCTGACAATTCTTTGATTCCACGAGATGAAAGATCAGATATGAAGAGATGCATGGTCTACTCCTGTCCCTATATAGATCCATGGCTTTCTCAGAATGAAAAAGAAACATCTGAGACACAACCTGTTAAAGTATATAAGGAAGCAAATGATATGAAACATGTGGGAAACAGCCAGGAGGCCATAGGTTTAAACAAGAAAATGTTCTGTCAAAACTGTAAAATCACACCGTGTGGAGCAAGTGGAAGATTATAAGATCAAAAGAAATTACAGCAGGAGTAATTTATGCAGATCATTGAGCCTGCTCTGCCATTGAATAGATGGTGGCAGATCTCCACTTTCCTGCCTCTCCCAAGACCCTTGACTCCAGTCTCGATCAAAATTCCTCCTAATTTACCCCGATATTCAACAGCCCAGCCTTCACTGCTTGCTGAGGAAGAGAGTTCCACTGAGTATTCATTATCAGAGAGAACAAATTTCTCCTGATCCCAGTCTTGAATGAATTATTTTTTAAACTGTGCACATTGATTTTACGTTCCTCCATGATAAGAATCATTCTCCCAGCCAAGACCCTCAGAACCTTACATGTTTCAATAAGAACACTTTCCTTTCTCCTTGTGCAATTACAATGGAACATTATGGTGCAGCAAAACCTCAGCCCAAACATTGGATCATGTTGAATGATTCACCTCATTCGTGGTTAATTCTAGTTGTTTTTATATAAAGATAGTAGTTTCCTGAAATATATCACTCATTTTGAGCCTGGTAATACTTTGTCTTGGTTCCTTTAACATACACAATGCTCAGTGGAGATATTATAACTTATTGGTTCAAGTGCTAAATGAGAATGATACAACATAGGGGAATGGAAAGTTCTGTCCACTAAAGTATTCACACTCAGTAATCTCTCTGTTGTAGCTGCACATCTTCAAGAAGCGTTTGACATTTTATGATTCATCTAAAGATTTTGGACAGGGTTTCCATGAATTCTGACTGTTTGTCAAATTCAAATACTCCTAACATTAACAAGATCTCTCGGTGAGGAATGTCATCCTAACTCATCTCTTCAGAAAAAAAACTCTCCTATAATCTCCCATTGCTGTACCTCATTCTTTAGGAAATGTTTTTACCTCCTTGACTCAACCTGGTGTTTTGGTCAGACTTGGTGTGAAGAAGAATTTTCTGACTTCTTTCCATTTGCTTTTGACATTGTTGGACCCATTTGCTCTGTCCTGCTGTCATTGTTTTTTCATTCATTCGTGCATCGTGTGTCATGGGTGTCACAGGCTGGTCAGTATTTATTGCCCATCCCTAGTTGCCCTTGAGAAGGTGGCAGTGAGCTGCTTTCTTGAACATGCTGTAGATTGACCCGCAATGCGATTAGGGAGAGAGTTTCAGAATTTTGACCCAGCAACGTGAAGGAACAGTGATACATTTCCAAGTTAGGATGGTGAGTGGCTTGGAGGTGAACATACAGGCGGTGGTGTTCCCATGTATCTGCTGCTGTTGTCCTTCTAGATAGAAGTGGTTGTGAGTTTGAACACACTATCTTACACTCTGTATTAACCAGGGATGATCCATTGGTTAGATGGTAATTGTAGAGTGAGGATATACCAGGCCACGAGGTCACAGATTGCGCCGGAGTACAATTCTGCTGCTGTTGATAGCCCATGGCGCATCATGGACGCCCAGTCTTGAGTTGCTAGATCTGTTCGTAGTCTGAACATGTAATACAATGATTCTCCCTGCTTAGTGGTTCCCTCAGCACCTGCCGCAATCCCAGTCTAGCAGCTCTGTCCTTTAGGACCCCACCAGCTCAATCAGAATTGCTACTGCTGAGCCACTATTGATGGCACATATTGAAATTCCCCACCCAGTGAACAATTTGTTTCCTTGCCACCCTCAGTGCTTCTTCCAAGTGGTGTTCAACATGGAGGAGTACTGATTCACCAGCTGAGGGAGGTAATCAGCAGGAGGTTTCCTTGCCCATGTTTAACCTGAAGCCATGAGACTTTATGGAGTCCGTAGTCAATGTTGAGGACTCCCTGGGCTACTTCCTCATGATTGTATCACATTGTGCTGCTACCTCTGTCTGTCCTGCAAGTGGGACAGAACACACCTAGGGATGGTGATGATGGTGTTTGGAACATTGCCTCTAAGGTATGAGTCCATGGGTATGGCTATGTTTGGCTGTTGCTTGACTTGTCTGTGAGATCATCCTCTCAATTTTGGCACTAGACCCCAGATGGTAGTGGGGAGGACTTTGCATAGTTGTTTCTGCCGTTGTCTTTTCTGGTGCTTCGGTTGATGCCAGGTGGTCTCTTCAGTTTCACTTTTTTATTGAGACTTTGTAGCGATTGGTACAAACTGAGTAGCATGCTAGGTCATATCAGAGGGCAGTTGAGAGTCAATCACATTGGTGTGGGTTTGGAGTCACATGTAGGCCAGGCCAAGTAAAGATGGCAGAATTCTTTCCCTGAAGGATATAAATGAACCAGATGAGTTTTTCGAACAATCGGATGACACCAAAATTGGAGGTATAGTGGACAGCGAAGAAGGTTACCTCAGATTACAACAGGATCGTGACCAGATGGGCCAATGGGCTGAGAAGTGGCAGATGGAGCTTAATTCAGATAAATGCAAGATACTGCATTTTGGGAAAACAAATCTTAGCAGGACTTATACACTTAATGGTAAGGTCCGAGGGAGTGTTGCTGAGCAAAGAGACCTTGGAGTGCAGGTTCATAGCTCCCTGAAAGTGGAGTCGCAGGTAGATAGGATAGTGAAGAAGGCATTTGGTATGCTTTCCTGTACTGGTCAGAGTATTGAGTTCAGGAGTTGGGAGGTCATGTTGCAGCTGTACAGGACATTGGTTAGGCCACTGTTGGAATATTGTGTGCAATTCTTGTCTCCTTCCTATTGGAAAGATGCTGTGAAACTTGAAAGTGTTCAGAAAAGATTTACAAGGATGTTGCCAGGTTGGAGGATTTGAGCTAAAGGGAGAGGCTGAACAGGCTGGGGCTTTTTTGCCTGGAGCGTCAGAGGCTGAGAGATGACCTTAGATTAGATTACTTACTGTGTGGAAACAGGCCCTTCGGCTCAACAAGTCCACACCAACTCGCCGAAGTGCAACCTACCCAAACCTTATAGAGATTTACAAAATTATGAGGAGCATGGATAGGATAAATAGTCAAAGTCTGTTCCCTGGGGTCGGGGTGTCCAGAACTAGAGGGCATAGGTTTAGTGTGAGAGGTGAAAGATATAAAGGGGACCTAAGGGACAACGTTTTCACGCAGAGGGAATGGGCTGCCAGAAAAAGTGGTGAGGCTGGTACAATTGCAACATTTAAAAGGCATTTGGATGGGTATATGAATAGGAAGGGTTTGGAGGGATATGGGATGGGTGCTGGCAGATGGGACTAGATTGGGTTGGGATATCTGGTCAGCATGGACGGGTTGGGCCAAAGGGTCTGTTTCCGTGCTGTACATCTCTATGACTCTATGACAATGGTTTCATGGTCATCAATAGTTTCTTAAGCCCAGATGGTTTTTCTTGAATTCAAATGCCCCTGTCAATTGTGGTGGAATTCAAATCTGCATTTGCAGAGTTTTTGGATTAATCGTCTTGCGATAATAACACCAGGCCTCCTCAATCTCATATAATATAACTAAATTTCCTTTCTCACCTTTCTTTTATTTTCAAAAAACTGACAAGGTTGTGTTTATTCCTTGTTGTAGGGTGTGTTGAGGATATGATGGTAGGCCTTCTTGGATTCTGCAGTCCTTGCTCTCATGATGACTGTCTCATAACGAACATGGATCAGATACCTCATGCATTGTTGTTGCTGTTCTTCCTGTTGTCCCCATTCTCTCCTTCCTCACCACCACTGTTCTTTGCTCACCTTGCTGGCTGGCTCAACACTCCCCCTCACTCAGGAAGTGGGGCAGTGAGAAGGCAGCGATGGAGGGAGGGCTCCCTCTGAGAGCTCCCTGGGGTCAATGGTCTTGCACACACTTTATAAAAGCGAGATTTCGAAAGAAATCATTGAGGCAATCTTTTGAACTTATCAATGTGGTGAGTCTGATATGGGAAGGGACACTCTTTACTAACTTTGGGTTAACTTGCAAGAAAAATGTTCAACTACAGACAGCTACCTGAAGTGTCACTTGCAGTCATGCCTTAGATACTGCATGGGTGGTGAAGGGACCTCTCTACAGCTGTGGAGGCAGCAAACACAGCCTTTGATTACTTACCTTAATATTGCAGCCTTTTCTCATTACATGAATTGCTTTGGAAAAACAGGAGCACAGGTCCAATTCATCTCTCAATGTACTTCCATGCTGTTTGAACCTGTGGACACTCCCAATAATTTTAAAAATCAAAAATTTTACACTTTTGCATTATTCCTTGACTTAACTCACACTGAGGTTAGTGCTGTTTTAGACAGCTAGAAGGTTCACCTAAACATCTGAAGATTCAACGCAATGATTTTTCCAGAATGACTTTACTTCAATCATAATGTAAAATTAAACCCCTTTTTAAATGAAGTCCCTGAATGCAGAGAGAAATTAGAGCAAGCCAGTAGCCAAGATTTCTGCTGTTGTGCTTTCCTATAATTTGTCTGGTTTCTTTGTGTCTTCCATCTGTTAATTGTACATCTTACCAGATGCCTGTTTGAACTGTGACCAAAAAAATGTATCAACTCTGAATCTAAAAACACTCTAGTCTGCCTGGCTCACATGCTACCTTAAAATGACAAAATCAGAGTTCCAAGGGAGATTAAAACACGTGAGATTTTTTTCCCCCCAAAAAAGAACATTGGCAACCATTGTCTTTGCTGACCCAATGAACCATTTAACCATTTGAAGACTTGCCAATAAAACCCATTCCTTTGTTCTAAAATATGAAGCACTTGGCTAATTCCTCAAGTCAACCATGTTGCCAAAAATTCATTTACTTTTTCACACCCCATAAGCATTTTCACATTCTTCTTTTCCTCTATGTTGATGCCAAGGCAGAGGGTATGCACATAACAGTGAAACTGCACAGGAGGATTTGCAATCTGAACAGGATAGTTCCACTAATTATAATTGAATTTGTTTGGGTAGGCAGAATGTTTGCTGTTTTTTGCTTGAATGGTAAAACATTTGATTTGAACTGTAATCTCGCACAGACTGGGGAGCTGCCAATCTTGTTCATAACATTGTGCGGAAATAGCAAGCATAGGTTGACGAGAGGCCAAATGCTTGTTTTAGGACAATGACTTTGGCCCTCCCAATATTTAGCTGGAGAAAATTATGGTTCATTGAGACAGGATGTCAGAAAAACAGTCTGGCAGCATAGAGTCGAAGAATAGTTACAAGGAGTTGATGGAGACGGTGTCATAACCTCAGTTGAGACCAAAAACAGTTTAAAGAGATATCTGAACTTCCAACTATTAGCTGAAAAGATGACATATCAATATTTCAATTTTTTGAAATAACATTTAACGTATCAAACAACTGAAGGACAACACAGTATTCATTGTACACCATTTACTTTAAATAGATAACATGTACCTTAAACAACTGGGAAATGTTTGTCCCTTTCTACCTACAATACTGTTACATTCCTCAGTCTCTTAAGTAGATATTCACTTCACAAATCTGAAGTGCTTCACTCTTCCCAAGAATTTAATATTTTTTTTCCCTAATGTTACATTCCCACTCTGAAAGATATCCCTGCAGATTCTCTCTCAAGCTTCAGCTAGATGAACTGTCCAGCCTTGTTAAGACACCTCAAAACAAGATTTTCAAATTGGGCACAAGGCCCACAGGAATTCTATGTGGTGAATCATAGAGTCAGTAATTTCTCTACTTAAGGCTCAGATTTGGCTGACATCGATCAAATTTCATCCCCAGCAACTTGTTGGCTGCAAATCATCCAAGACCTTCCCTTCTGCCAACGATGCCTCTGGGTTTATGGCAAAGTCTAATCATCTCCCAAAATGGCTTCCACTACTCCTCTTGATGACAATGGGAAATACACCAGCCCAGATTCCAAATAGGAATATTGATCACCTGTCTCTAATAATACTAATTTTTAACTTTATAAAGGGAATGGATTCCAGCATTACTATTTATGACTTGATAATTAATAAGGAGAAAGTGAGGACTGCAGATGCTGGAGATCAGAGCTGAAAATGTGTTGCCGGAAAAGCGCAGCAGGTCAGGCAGCATCCAAGGAGCAGGAGAATCGACGTTTCGGGCATGAGCCCTTCTTCAGGAATTGATAATTAATAACACCATTTTATAATTTAGGAGATTCAGGATTTTGTTACTGAGGATTGACAAACAGCCGTCATTGTACTCGGGTGTCAATATTTGACACTTTCCCTTCAATAAGATAATATGACTCAATTTTTGATCTAATTATTGCACCATTCAGGTTTATTGTCAGACTCAGCATAGGACACATGGGTCATTTCACTTAACCTACATTTAACGATGTAGCTCCAATGAACATAATCTTGTAGATCGAAAGATTTAGTTCTAAACCACAATAATCATATAAACCTTGTCCAGGTAACAAGGAGAAGGTTGCATGCTATCAATGTATTTATAGAGTCATCGAGTTATGCAGCATGGAAACAGACCCTTCAGTATAACCTGTCCATGCCAAACATAATGCCAAAGTAAACTAGTCTCAACCCACCTGCTCCTGGCCCACATCCCTCCAAACCTTTTCTATTCATGTACTTATCCAAATAGTCTTTTAAATGTTGCAATTGTACCCACATCCACCACTACCTCAGGAAGTTCATTCCACACACAAACCACCCTTTACGTAAAAAAATTTGCACCTCATGTTTTTTTAAATCTCTCTTTTCTCATCTTAAAAGTGTGCCTTCTAGTCTTGAAATCACCCATCCTAGGGAAAAGACAACTACCATTAACTCTATCTATATGTCTTATTATTTTATAGACTTCTATCAGGTCGCCTTTCAACCTCCTACACTCCAGTGAAAAATGTTCCAGTCTATCCAGCCTTTCTTTATAACTCAAAACTTCCATAACTAGCAACATCCAAATCTCTTCTGAACCCTCTCCAGCTTAATAATACCCTTCCTATAATTGGGTGACCAGAACTGGACACTGTATTCCAGGAGATGCCTCACCATTGTCCTGTAGCACGTCATCATAACTTCCCAATTCCTGAACAGGCTGTGGCTGTTTTCCCTGGAGCGTCAGAGGCTGAGGGGTGACCTTATAGAGGTTTACAAAATTATGAGGGGCATGGATAGGGTAAATAGGCAAAGTCTTTTCCTTGGGCTGGGGGAGTCCAGAACTAAAGGGCATAGGTTTAGGGTCAGAGCGGAAAGATATAAAAGAGACCTAAGGGGCAACTTTTTCATGCAGAGGGTGGTACGTATATGGAATGAGCTGCCAGAGGATGTGGTGGAAGCTGGTACAATTGCAACACTTAAGAGGCATTTGGATGGGTATATGAATAGGAAGAGTTTGGAGGGATATGGGCTAGGTGCTGGCAGATGGGACTAGATTGGGTTGGGATATCTGGTCGGCATGGACGGGTTACTGAAGGGTCTGTTTCCATGCTGTACAGCTCTATGATTCTATGAGTCTGTGATTGAGCAATGAAGGCAAGCATGCCAAATGTCTTTTTAATCACCTTGTCTACATGTGACGCAAACTTCAAAGAATTCTGTACCTGCACCCCTCTGTTTTACAACACTAGCCAAGGCCATACCTTTAATTGTATAAACCCTATCCTTGTTTGTTGTACCAAAATGCAATACTGCGTATTTATCCAGATTTTTCAGCCCATTGACCCATTTTGATCAAAATCCCTTTGTAGTCTTAGAAAACCTTCTACACTGTCTACTATGCCACCACCTTAAGTGTCATCCACAAACATACGAACCCTATCTTCTATCTTCTCATCCAAATCGTTTATATAAATGACAAACGATAAAGGACCTAGAACCAAGCCTTGTGGAACACCACCAGTGACAGGTCTTCAGTCTGAAAAACAATCCTCCACCATCACTGATTCCTGCCATTGAGCCAATTATGTATCCAATTGGCAAGCTGAACCTGAATCCCATGTCACCTAGTCTTACCAATTAGTCTACCATACTGAACTTTGTCAAAGGCTTTACTAAAGTCCAAACAAACAATATCTACTGTTCTGCCATCATCAACCTTTTTGGTAACTTCCTCAAAAAACTCAATCAAGTTTGTGAGAAATGATTTTTCTTCCACAAAATGATGCTGATTATCCCTAGTCAATTTTTGCCTCTCTAAATGTCCATAAATCCTATCTTTTATAATCACCTCCTCACAATTTAGCCACAACTGAAGTCAGACTCATAGGTCTATAGTTCGCTGGTTTCTCTTTACAACCTTTCTTAAACAAAGGTACAACATTGGACACCCTCCAGTCATCAGGCACCTCACCCATAGACCTGGATGATGCAAACATTTCTGCAAGGGGTCTCACAATTTCCTCCCTTACTTCCCACAACGTTCTGGGATACATTAGATTGGGTCCTGGAGATTTAGATGCTGATCCCAGTTCTGTAGATGGTTTTGCCAAGGACCTGCTTGTAGATGAGGGAAGGAAGCCATCCAGAAGTTGGATCTTAGAGGTATACTGAGAGGTGACTGTGGAGTAGGAAGAGCTGGTAACACTCATAATCAGTCAAAATAATCATGATTTTCTATTAAAGGCTGGATATTGTAATTAGAGAAAAGGTCAGGCAAACATATATTTCATCATCTGTTTACTAATTCGTTTGATAGTAAATTAGATTCATAATGATTGAAAACTCTATTTACTACACAGTGCAACATAAAAGCAATTATGACAAATTGCATATATTTTATCTTTTTCAGAGTTGTGTTGTTTGTAACATACTAAGAATCACTAAAATTGCCCATTCTTATCACTTTAATTTTCTCTTGATAATTTCTACTCAAGCACAATGCAGAAACCAACTTTCAAGCTAGTCCTTGACCGACCTTTCCTAGTAAAATATTTTACAATCCATTCAAAGGTTCTAGAAGACAGCATAGTCTAGGTCAACAGTAAAACCTTTTGAGTTTTAATATCTAATTTCTCTGCAACTGTCAGAAAAAATATATGCTGACAGAGCTTGAATTCAGGCTGAAATGAGTCATTTCAGTGTTTGCAAAAGAGGAAATGAAGTATTTATCATCTTAGCCCTTTTCATGGAGCATTTCAGATTAGGAATATCTCTGATAATCTCTCCCATTTAGGTTTGAGAAAGACCTTCTAGATGCTTGCATGGGTCTGAAGAACTGATCTAACTCTTCATGACGGAAAGGAACCAGCCAAGAAATTTAGTATCCTTCTGAGAGCAGTTTTAGCAGATTTTAACAATCTAGATATCATAAGAGTCCAGACATCCCTTCTCAATATTGCACTTCCTCACTGAAGCGTGTATGGAGATTGGCTCTTGAGTTTGGACACAGAAGGCTATGTTAGACACTCTCTATCCTAAAGGATATCAAAGTGTATGAAAGAACTGAATATACAATTCACATAAAATGAAAAGTCTATCGCAATATTGATATTTCTGGGAAAAGTAAGTATAATCTTCTTTCTAATTCATTTAGATATTTAAGACATTCATCAACATTTAAACAACAGTTCCCTGAGCAGAGTTTAACAAGATATTTCTATCCTAACTGGGGGGGGATATACAATCACAGTTCAGTATCTTTAACATGAGAGATGCTGGAATGAATCCAACAAATCTAAATATCCAGTGTGATTCCAATATTTAAAAAAGTGAATGAGCAATAAGCTTGTAAGCACATGTACTAGTCAACATCTTTTGTGTTAGTTAACATCTTTCATCTGGTCAACATTTCTTGAGCCAGTAGGATGCAAAAAGGTGCAGAAGGTATTTTCAAATTAGAAGGTGTTGATAATAGCTTGGAGTGTGAACTCAGAGTGTGCGTCTGCATACTGTGGTTCAACGAGAGAGGATAAGATGACATTGGAACTAACCTGGAGGCGATGCGAGCTCAAGGTGTATGAAAGTAAGGGCCTTACACTAAACATTCGTAAGAGTAAGGTTCTGTGCCTACCTGCCCCCTTCAAAATTCATGATGAGGATTTGGACAACTTTTCATACCATGGAAACTTACTGCCAACAAGGGCAGACATCAATGATGACGTTCAAAACCACCTTCAATGTGCCATTGCAATCTTCACTCACCTAAGGAAGAAAGTGTTTGAAAACCTCAGAGCATGCACAGCAGGCAGCTGAAAATCCAGGAGAAGTACCACCAGTGCTGCTTCCCAGAGCTCCCACAAATCCAATGCTAATGTTCTCATTCAGGTCAACATCTCCAGCATCAAGGTATTGATCACTCACAACCAGCTCCTCTGAGTGGACCATATCCTCCACTCTAACCAGAGCTTTCATACAGCAAGCTGGGCAAAGGAAATACTTTTAAGGTCATCTCAAAACCTCCTTGAGAAGATGGAACATCTCTGTTGAGTCCTAGAAAGCCCTGGGTCAAGGCCGCTCGAAGCGGAGGAACAACATCCGGGAGGGATCAGTCAGTGCTCAAGTCTCATCAGGAAGCTAAAGTCAAGCATTAACAAAGTAAGGGGCACTTTTCAACTCTGGCATGTCACCCTCCCATTTTCTGAACCATCGTCTACCCAACCTTTGATAGAAACAGTATGTCATACATAGGACTCTTCAATCACTTATAAACACATTTTAGTGTGATTCTAGTCATTCTCAAACACAAGGGACTGTCTAAGAAGAAAAAGATTAGAACCTGTTTCCCAAATTCAGTTGACAAGTGTTTCAGAAGAATCCTTGGAAAATAAAGTGGTCCAATGTGAGATTGTACTAGTTTACACTAATTATTTATGGAATTTTGCTTTCAGAAGTACCTGAGTGAGATTTTGCATCGGTAATTTCTAAAAGTGAGTTGCTTCTTTTCAGAAAATTGTCTTTGTGTTAAAAAATGCAATCAATATGCCACAGGATGTTCTGTAGGAAGTTAGTGTTCATGATCACAGAAGCATGCCCTGCCAAGTTTTTGCCTTTGTCAAGCAGATGAACCATGTTTTATATTTTTAATCCCAAAATCATAGGAGAACTATCCTCTTTATCAGTTGTGACCGCTCATTACAAGTGAATTCCTTCACAAAAGGAGGACAGAAGAAGTTAAATAAATCAGTTGACAATGTAAGTACAAGGAGAAAGTGAGCACTGCAATGCTGGAGATCAGAATTGAAAACTGTGGTGCTGGAAAAGCACAACAGGTCAGGCAGCATCCGAGGAGCAGGAGAGTCGACGTTTCGGACATAAGCTCTTCATCAGTACAGTAACAGAATATTTTTAGATTTCTCACAAGTTTTATAAAATTCATCTAAAAGAATTGAAATCCTGTAGTAAGTTGGGATATGGCCCAATGAAAACCTTTCACCAAAAACAGCTTCCCTGTAGCATTTAAAGGGACCCAGTGAGTTATGTTTCCCTTTCCTTTGATCCAGCCAGAGACAAAAGAGAAAGATAATTAGCATTCACAATTAGCCAGAGATGACCCTGTGAAATATTCCTTTCAATAACAGGGCGATCACTCAAGTTAAGCTTCAATGTACTCTGACAGTTTAGTACAGACTTCGCCAGGACAAATCAGAATGGCAAGTTTGGTAAACAGTAACTTTAGATCAGACAAATGTCACATTTTAACAGCACAAGGGTCAGGAACAATTATAAATATAATGGACTAAGTTTTAAGCTATAGACAGTCAAATTGACCCGAACTATTTTGATCATTTCTGTTTGCAGCCTTGGCAACCACTTTGATGCTGGGCGAAGTATATAAGAAATGCTTGCATTTAGAGTCATAGAGATGTACAGCACATAAACAGACCACTTTGGTCCAACTCGTCCATGCCGACCTGATATCTTAAATGAATCTAGTCCCATTTGCCAGCATTTGACATATTTCCCTCTAAACCCTTTCTATTCGTATACCCATCTGCCTTTTAAATGCTGTAATTGTGCCAGCCTCCACCCCTTTCTCTGGCAGCTCATTTCACACACGCACCACCCCCTGTGTACAAACATTGCCCCTTAGGTCCCTTTTATATCCTTCCCCACTCACCTTAAACCTATGCCCTCTAGTTCTGGATTCCCCCACCCCAGGGAAAAGATCTTGTCTATTTACCCTAACCGTGCACCTCATGAATTTATAAACCTCTATAACGTCACCCTACAGCGTCTGATGCACGAGAGAAAATAGCCCCAACCTATTCAGCCTCTTCCTACAGCTCAAATCCTCCAACCCTGGCAACATCCTCATAAATCTTTCCTAAACCCTTTCAAGTTTCACAACATCCTTCATATAGCAAGAAGACCAGAATTGCAGGCAGTATTCCAAACGTGGCCTATCCAGTGCCATGACCACAGGATGTCCCAAAGTGCCTTACAGCCAAATAATTACTTTTATGATGTAGGAAATACATCTATCAGCTACACATAGCTAGCTCTCACAGACTGCAACATCCCAAGGTAATCCGTTTTCATTGTACTGATGATGGATAATTATTGTTCAGAGTACCATAATAACTCTCTGCTCTTCTTTAAAATAGTGTCATGTGATCCTTTATGTGCATCTGAGAAGGTGACCATGTTTTAACAGCTCAAGCAAAAGATGGCAGCTGCAATAGTGTATCACCCCCTCAGCATTGCATAAGAGTGCAATCTCAATTTTGTGTTGAAGTCTTAAACTGGGACTTGAGCTGTGGTTGATTGCCCTTCATTTGGGTGTCACTCAGGCTTATGAATTTCTGCATGAATTATATTTTGATGTGACTGAGGAGACCAATTCTCAATTCACAGATTTTTCAAAATGTGGGACAGGATGAACTATTTCGATGAACATGTTGAAAAACCAACCAGAGAACATGCTACTCTATACAAGTATGGGAAATGAGAAAGAATTAGTCAACAGTCTTGCTGTGTGGGTGCCTCTGGGGAGAAGGAACCATAACATGATAAAACTCTTCATTATGGTGGAGAGTGAAGTTGTCAAATCCAAAACTAGGATCCTAAATCTAAATAAAAGGAACTATGAGGACAGGAGACGTAAATTGGCAAGGATATATTAGGGAAGTTTGCTAAAGGTAATGGTTCATATTTAAACGCAAGCATGAATATTTCATTCCTGTCTGGCATGAAAACAAAGTTCAACTTTGGCTCACAAAAGAAAGTAGAGATAGTATTAGATTCAAAGAGGAGACAGATAAAATTTCTAGAGAAAAAAAGTAAGTCTGGGAACTGGGATACTTTAGATTTAAAAAAAGAGGACAAAAGGTTTGATCAAGAGGGGGCAAGTAGAGCATGAGAGTAAAACCGCAGGGAGCATAGAAACTGTCTGTAAATGTTTCCATAAATGTGTGAAGGAAAAAGGATTAGAAGAGACAAATGTAGGTGCCTTACAATCTGGGGAAATTACAATGGGGAGCAAAGGAATGTTAGGTTATGGTGAGTGGGCAGGTTGGTGGAGTTGAGTCCACAAAAAGATCAGCCATAATCTTGTTGAAAGGGGGACCAGGCTCAAGGGGCCAGACGGCTTACTGCTGCTTCTATTTCAATGTTCTTATGTAGAAGCATTGAACACACTGGTTCTGTCTTCACAAAAGATAGCATGTATTACCTCATAGAAATTTTAGGAAAGCAAGGGTCTAGTGAGAAAGCAGAATTGAAGGAAATCTGTATTACTAAGAAAGTATGCTAGGATAATTAATGGGTTTGAAAGCTGACAGCTCACCAGGGCCTGATAATCTCCATCCAAGAGTACTAAAGGAAGTGCCCCTGGAAATACTGGATGCGTTAGTGGTCTTCTTCCTAAATTCAATAGATTCTGGAGCAGTTCCGACAGATTGGAGGGTGGCAAATGTAACCACTATTAAAAAGGGGATAGAGAAAAACAACAGAGAATTGCAGATCAGTTATTCTAACATCAGTAGTGGGGAAAATCCTCGTGTCTATTACAAAGATGTGACAACAGAACATTTAGAAAGCAGTAATGGGAGTGGACAAAGCCAGCATGGGCTGAACAAGGCAGATCATGCTTAATGAATCTTCTGGAGGTTTTGAGAATGTCACTAGTAGAGTAAGTTATAAATCGCACAACACCAGGTTATAATCCAACAGGTTTATTTGGAAGCACTAGCTTTCAGAGCGCTGCTCCTTCATCAGGCAGCTGTGGAGCAGGGTCATAAGACAGACTTTATAACAAAAGATTACAGTGTCATGCAACTGAAACGATATATTGAACAAACCTAGATTGCTGTTAAGTCTTTCATCTTTTAGAATGGGGAAGCATGTTTCGCTTCATTAATATGCAAATCCCAGAACTTCTTTTAAGTCACATGCTCAAAATGACTTAAGGTTTTCTAAAAAAAGGTGACATCACAGCTCAGACAATTTTTTTTTAGAAACCTTAAGTTATCTTGAGAATGTGATTTAAATGAAGTTCTGGGGTCTACATATTAATGAATTGAAACCTGCAACCCATTCTAAAATATGAAAGACTTAACAGCAGTCTAGATTTGTTCAATATATCGTTTTAGTTGCAATGACACTGTAATCTTTTGCTATAAATTCTGTATCTTATAATCCTGTCCACAGCTACCTGATGAAGGAGCAGCACTCCGAAAGTTTGTACTTCCAAATAAACCAATAGGACTATAACCTGGTGTTCAGTGATTTTTAACTTTGTCCACCCCAGTCCAACACCGACACTTCCAGATCATGACTAAAAGAATAGCTAAGGGAGAATCAGGGGTTTGGCGTATTTAGATTTCCAGAAGACTTTTGATATAAAGTACCCCATAAGAGGTTAGTTGGCAAAGTTAAAGCACATGAGATATTGGGTAATATGTTGGCTTGGACAGAGAATTCCTAAATTCAATAGATTCTGGAGCAGTTTCGACAGATTGGAGGGTGGCAAATGTAATCCACTATTAAAAAGGGGATAGAGAAAAACAACAGAGGATTGCAGATCAGTTAGAAATCAGAGAATGGGTAATAAATGGGTCTTCTTCCAAGTGGTAGACAGTGATGAGTGGGGTATTGTAAGGATCAATGTTTAAACCCGAGCTATTTCACAATGAAGGAAGCAAATGCATAATTTCTGAGCTGTTGATGATGCAAAACTGAGCATGATTGTGAGTTATGGGAAGGATGCAAGGAGACTTCAAAGTAATTTACACAAGTTGAGAGAGTGGGCAAATGCATGGTAGATTCAGTCTAATGCGGCTAACTGTGAAGGTACACTTCGGTTTGAAAATAAAGGAAGAAAAAACATTGTTTGAAATGGTGAGATATTGGGAAATGAGGATGTACAAAGGAATCTGGGTACACCAGTCAATGAAAGTAAACAAGCAAGTGCAAAGACAATGCGGAAGGCAATTGGTATATTGACCTTCACTGCAAGAGGATTTGAGTTCAGTAGTGGGGATGACTTACTTTATTTATACCGGGCTTTGGTGAGACTGCATCTGAAATATTGTATACAGTTTCACTGCCTAAGGGAGAATATACTTGTCAGAGAGGAATGCACCTGGCTGATAGCATAATTTTCCGATGAGGAAAGATCGAGTCTGCATTCACTCAAATTAAGAAGGATGAGGGGCCATATGTTTGAAACATGTAAAATTATGATCGAGCTTGACAGACAAGATGCAAAAAGGGTGTTGACCCTGGTTTGGAAATCCAGAACCAGGGAACACAGTCTAAGAATGCAAGGCAGATACTCAAGGGAATTGGTGAATCAGATAGGTTTTATAACCATCCACAATGGTTTCATGGTTAACATTAGACTTGTTTTTAATTCCAGATTTATTGCTTAAATTCAAATTCCACCATCTGTTTAGTAGGATTTAGACCAATGTCTCCAGAACATTGATCAGTGACTTACCATAAAGCCACTGCTTCCCTTTTGCAGAAATAAGATCTGTTAAAAGGTCAAAACAGAGATCAATAAAGCCAGTTGACCAGTACATCTTGAAGAGGCAGTCGCACAAATCAAGACAATTTAAGTTTAATGTACCATAAAGTAAGTACATTAAAAAGAGAAAAATCTTTAACCTATCACCTACCTAGACTGCATGGTCAAACCACAACAATGTTTGCAGCACATTTGATGCAACAAAATAGCCAGTGCGACTTCACAGGAGCATTATCAAATACAATAGCACAGAAAAGTTTTAGGCTTGAGGAAGTTGCAGAGGAAGGAGGAAAAGAGGGGGCTTAGTGAGATTTGAAAACAAGATTTTAAAATCAAGGTGTTTCTTAATCAGGACCCTATAAAAGTCAGTAAGTTAAGGCAAGATGGCTTTAATGTGAGTTAGAAACTTATAATTGAGTTTTGAATGGCTATAACGTCAATTAGGAGAAAGTGAGGACTGAGAAGCTGAAAAGCACAGCAGGTCAGGCAGCATCTGAGGAATAGGAGAATTGATGTTTCAAGCATAAGCCTGTCATCAGGAATGAAGCTTGTGACCCAAAGGGGGCTGAGAGATAAATGGGAGAGGAGTGGGTCTGGGGGTGGGGGTGGGAAGGGGGTGGGGGTGGTGGGGAAGTGTGGAAGGTAGCTGGGAATGTGATAGGTAGATGAAGGTGGGGGTGAAGGTGATAGGTTGGAGAAGACGGTGGAGCGGATAGTTGGGAAGGAAGATGGACAGGTAGGACAGTTCAAGAGGGCAGTGCCGAGTTGCAAGGTTGGATCTGGGAAGGTTGGAAGGTTGGAATTTCTAATTTCCCCTCCTCTTACCTTATCCCAACCTTCCAGCTCAGCACCGCCCTCATGACCTGTCCATCTTCCTTCCCACCTATCTGCTCCACCCTCCTCTCCGACCTATCACCATCACCCCCCCCCCCCTTCATCTACCTATCACATTCTCAGCTACCTTCCCCCCAGCCCCACTCCCATCCCATTCATCTCTCAGCCCACTTGGTTGAAACATTGATTCTCCTGCTCCTCGGATGCTGCCTGACCGGCTCTGTTTTCCAACAGCACACTCTTAGAGTCTGGCTATAACATCAGGGAGGGTAAAACATGGGAGGCCAGCCAGGAGCGTCTTGGAATAGTCCAGTGACAAGGTAGCTAAGCTGTGGATGCATGTGTTAGCAGCAGATGATATCAGGCGTGGTGGAGTCAGGCCACCTTATCAAGTTACCTGGTTGGAAACGTATCTCAAACAAAGTTGCACATAGTCTAATTCAGGCTCAGGCAGTTGCTGGAGAGGGGAATAGATAGCTATGGAACAGAGTTTGCACAGGCATTTAACAGTATAGTTTTGGTCTTCCAAAAATTCAGTTTAATGGAATTTCTGTTCATCCATCACTTGAAGCCAGGCAAGCAGAGGGTGGCATGGTGGCTCAGTGGCTAGGACTGCTGCCTCACAGAGCCAGGGACCCGGATTTGATTGTCACCTCGCACGACTGTCTGTGTGAAATTTATACAATCTCCCCATGTCTGCGTGGATTTCCTCCCACAGTCCAAAAATGTGCAGGTCAGGTGAATTGGCCATGCTAAATTGCCCGTACTGTTAGGTGCACGAATCAGGGCTAGGGTAGGGGAATGGGTCTTCAGAGGGTCAGTGTAGACTTGTTGGGCTGGAGGGCCTGTTTCCATACTATAGGTAATCTAATCGATGTAATGTATTAGAGAATATAAAGGGGTTGATTGAGATTATGCTGTGATAGACCTGGGTGACATCAAGTGGAAATAGGCTCTGTATTTTTAGATGCATTGAAGCAGCATCCTGTAAGCAATGGACAGAACTAAATGGCCACCACTGAGGCCGTCTATCAGCTGGAAACCTAGTGGCAATAGTACCACATTTTTGAGAGGCCCAAAAGGTTAAAATTCCAATCAGCTGCTTACTTTCCTACCAACAGGCTTCCCAGCTTTTTCCAGGGAATTCCCTCCTTCATCTTCATGCCGAATCACTCAGGCTTCCCAGCATCTGCAATCTGGACAGACATATTAAAGTTCCAAACATTCATTCTGGAATAATAACTACAAAATGATCTTAGCTATGTTTAGAAGGTCTGAAGTTGAGCTTGTTTTGATGGCGCAGATGTATTTGGTTACATTGTTTTCTTCAACTGAGTCTGATGGAGCATTTCAATGTTTTGCAGATTTTAAAAATGTGGCAAATGTTGAAAATCCGAAATAAAATAAGAGAACACATTTAGAACCATAAAATGGCTACAATACAGAAGGAGACCATTCAGCATGTGGTATCCATACAACTCTGTACGAATATTCTGTTCACCTGCCATTTCCTTATAATGCTGCTAATTTTTCCGATATACTTGAATCATTCTCCCACATCAATTGCAGCAGTTCCAGAGGATGGTGCAGGCAGCTAAAGAGGGTCGATAAATGCTGACTTTGCCAGCATTGTTCGTATCCCATAAAAGAATATCAATGCTACAAGTTCCTTTGCATTTGAAAAGAGAAAATAGAGACTCAACCTCACAGCAATTTTGTTCATGAATAACACTGCAAGTGTTCAACCGGTCTTTTGAACATTTTCTCGATGCCTAAGGATGCAAAATTATTTTTCTATGATTAGACTTGGCAGTATATTAAACTCTTTTCTGGTTTGTTAATCCTGTTAAGAAGATCTTGTTCCATTTTCAGTAAATTAGTAGTAACCTGCTAAGGACAAACATCACAAATATTACAAACATAATTTATAATAATCTAAATTCTGGATTCCTGTGTTTGAAAAGAAAGCTTTAAAAGACTGTTAAGGACAATATTTGGAATGTTATTGAAAGTAAGAGAACAGGCACAGCATCCCTCAATTACTAACCTGGATTGTCACTCAGGCAATCCATTCTCTTTTTTCAGATTCTATATCAATAAGCCATGTGACCTTTTTCTCTTTCTTCCACCTTTACAAGAATTATTCAAGGATGAAGGTTGACAAGTTGATTCAAATTGCTACAGGGATGAAGGACAACAGAGACATGTATAAATTAGAGTAATTGAGTTTGTCCATTAGAGAGCAAAGAAGTCTAGAGGAAGACTTCATAAAGAGGTTCAAATTACTAAAGGTTTAGTTAGAGTAAATCAAGAGAAATGATATCCAATGCCTGAAGGGTTAATAAACACAAGGGAAGAAATTTAAGGTGATGGGCAAAAGATAGAGTTGAATAAAGGGTTTTTAAAATATGTACTACAAGTCATAGCACAACTACGAGTAGTTAAGATTTGGAAAATTTCTGATAGGATATCAGGTGATCACTAATTTTATAGGCATTTTCCAAAGAACATTGGATAAATACTTGAGGAAAAACAAAATTGCAGGGATATGTGGAAAGAACTGGGAATGAAATTCAAGCCTTTCAAAAGAACAGGCATACCACCGAGTCTCAAATAACCTCTTTGTGTGCTGTATAATTCTATAATTTACCTCCTCTTTTTACCATTTATGGTAGTTCCACATGGGGATAGCCAGTGTTCCTTTGTGGACTTGTTGAAGGTAAGTTTCCCACATTTTGAACGTCTGATTTCAGAAATTCTATTTTCATGATTTCCTTTTAACTACAATACTATTAATTGCATTCAAATTACATGAAGAAGGAGCTATTGTAGGTCTGCTCCATAGGGGGTGGTGGATGAATGGCAGAAAATTAGCATGTGTTCATTTTACATAAAGGACATGTCATCTGTAACTAATTTCAATGATTTTTGGAGGAAATTATAGTGTAGAGACATAGTGAATGTGGTGAATCATGTTTGTATGGATTTTCAGAAAGTATCTTAAAACTACAACAAAAAAGAATTGTTACTAAAAAATTAAGGTGCACTATATTAAAACAAATTTAGCTACATGACTGGCAAGTAGAAAGCAAATAATAAGGACCAATTGGTTTCTTTTCAGATTGACAGGATCTGGATAACAATGTGCCTTTAGGATCTGTGACACAACCTCTTTTGTTTTGTTTTCATTTATATAATTGATTTGAAGAAATATACTGGGGAATAATATGAAAGTTAATTGACATTTTTCCAAATTAGAAGGTAAGGCAAGCAGTGAGGAGACAATAGCAGCAATTGTAGGAACATATTAACAGGGCGGCAGAGTGGTCATGTACATTAAAGATGCACTCAATTCAAAGAAATATAAACAAACACATTTGGTGACAAATTATGAATGAGAGTGAATCCAACAGAATGTAGATATTCAAAGGCCATAATAAAGGAATATAGGGTCCTGGCTTTAATATAAAAGAGAATTGAATTAAATATGGCATGAATGTTGGATTTGTACAAAACACTATAGTGCGATCAAACATTATTAAAATTGTATCTTTTTCACTGTGATGAAAAATGTGAGGATAAAAGGAGTTTCTCATCACGAAGTGCTCTTTTCTTTATTCATTTGTGGGACTTGGGCATCACTGGCCAGCCAGCATTGATAGACCGTCCCTACTTGCCCTTGAGAAGGTGGTGGTGAGCTCCCTTCTTGAATCACTGCAGTCCACTTGCTGTGGATTGACCCACAATACCAGTAGGGAGGGAATTCCAGGATTTTGTGAAGGAACGGTGGTATATTTCCAAGTAAGGTTGGTGAGTGGCTTGGAGGGGAACTTGCAGGTGGTGGTGTTCCCAAGTACCTGCTACCTTTGTTCTTCTAGGTATAAGTGATCATGTGTTTGGAAGGTGCTCTCTAAGGATCTTTGGTGAATTTCTGCAGTGCATCTTGTAGATAGTACACACTGCTGCTCCTGAGAATCAGTGGTGGAGGGATTGAATGCTTGTAGATGGGGTACCAATCAAGGGGGTTACTTTGTCCTGGATGGTGTCAAGCTTCTTGAGTGTTGTTGGAGCTGCACCCATCCAGGCAAGTGGGGAATATTCCAACACACCCTCAACTTGTGCCTTGTAGATGGTGGATAGACTTTGGAGTGTCAGGAGGTGAGTTACTCACCGCAGTATCTCTAGTTTCTAACCTGCTCTTGTAGCCACTGTATTTATGTGGTGAGTCCAGTTGAGTTTCTCGTCTATGGTAACCCCAAAGATGTTGACAGTGGGGGCTTCAGTGATGGCAATACCACTGAATGTCAAGGGGCGGTAGTTAAGAGTGTCTCTTATTGATGATGGTGATTGGTTTAGTGGAAGATGACAGGGGAAATGGATGGAACATGTGATGGTTGAGCCCTTAATTGGCAGCACAACAAGGCACTGACAAGTATTGCGACAGTGGGGGGATTGAAATACCTAAAAGGAGCCAGGCTCTAGTGTATCGAACGGTGTCAGTTGTTGAAGTGGTCCCATGTTGTGTATCCCTAGAAGGTTGCTACACCACATGTAGAAAGTCAGCAGACAGGAAGAGACGTCAAGCTTGAAACAGGGGAGATCTAGTTGCAGGGTACAGGCAGGTCAATGATCTCTGAGGGAGGGTCGAGGAAAAGCAAAGGAATTCTGCCCTCAATACATTTATAATCGTCATGCCTCATGCATCACCAACAAAAGCAGTTGATAAGGAGGCAGGTTGCTAAGAGCAATGTGCCATTGCCTGTGATGGCCTTAACACATGTTCATTGGTATTCCAAAGCCTTGAAGCTCCTGTCCTTCTGGGAAACCTTTACACAGGCACCCTCCTCCGTCTCCCCTCTCAATAAACTCTGGGGTCACTGGCAGAGGGGATGAGGAGATGCCTCACATCCTGAGAGGGTTCAGAGAATGTACCCCAGGGCAACTGGCTGGCAATCCTCCTCCCTGTATCATTGAAGAGAAGAGGCACCTGGAGTGATTGCCAGATGTTTTGATACTCTCTGACCATGTGACTGTTGAACTGAGTACACACCAGAAGTGATAGACTGCAGGTCCTTACACATACGGGGTGTATGTACCATGGCTGTCATTGACTTCTCAATGGAGGAGCTATATGCTCACGTGCCAGAGGCATGGTAGCAAGGAAAGACTCCTACAGTTTTCACAAACTTTTGCTTAGTCTTTGGTATCTCCCCCAGATGTTCCTACATTTGTCTCTGCACTTCTGAAGTTCAGCCTGCGTTTGAGCACCTCAGTCTGGGCCTAAGCACCAACAGTCTTCACACTGTCAGTAACCTCAGCTTAAACAACTTGCCTTAACTGCTGGGATATTCTGGTGAAGTGATCACCAGAATGTGTTTCTGATTCTATACAAGAAACCCTCAAGCATGTAACTTGCTTGTGGAGGATGTGGAAAAGGTAAATAATGTTGTATTGTCTAGATGTACCAGAGTTGTAGTTGTCTGTTAGCAGTATCAACTTTGTCCTTTTTCTCTCTTCCTCCAGTTATAATCCTCTCCCTGACAATGAATGTCTCCCTGAGCTGCTTGATAAATTGCACTTAATCAGCATGTCAAGAGACACTGAGTTCCCTTGTCTTCATTCATCTCTAAACCACATACTGCAATCTTACCGGTATCCAAACGCCTTACCAAATACCTCTTTCAGCCAGTCTGACCTCTTTGGCAATGTGGTACTGATGATGATCACACAATTCCCAAGCTTTTCCCACTAGTAGATTCCCTTGCCTCGATATCTTTATAACATAATGATATGATGCCCTGGCTAATTGAGGAGGTCATTTGGCTGCTTGCATCCCTGGACCAAACATCATTCATGGTCTACATACCTGCTCACCTTCTCTGTGATCTTCATCCAGGTCACCCTGATCAAGAGGGAGCCTCGCCTACTCCCATTCCCAGGGAAGATTACCTTCCACTTTTCCTGGGCACACTGGATGAGAATCTGCAGGAAGACATTGTTGAACTACGGCAATATGCTCAGTCCATGGCAAGGTATTTTTCTGAATGGTTGGGGGCAGAATCTGCGATGTGGGTCCAAGGACATAAACTGACAGATGTAGGGAGGGGTTGTTGGTGTCAAATGGTGGGTGTTAAAGGGATAGTTGTAAACTTGTCAAGGTTATAGTTATGTAAAAGTTTTCCAGATGTGCTATACAGGTGCATGGTGCAATTTTCAATCTGTGCTAGTTCTCCCTATCTATAGAATCAGGATGCTTGCAGAGTGGGACTTTATCTGATCTGACCTGGAATTTAGCTGACGGTGTGGCAGACACTTTCTGCATACCGCAGACATGCAGTTATATGTGGGACACGCATGTACCACACAAAATCACAATTTACATTGTTCTTGTTTGATCCATAGAAAACGTCTCTTGCCTTCCTCAGACTAGCCTCAATTCCTCGATGCCTTGCATAGGTACATTTTATAATCCTTTATCTCATCTCTTTCAGGATAGTGACTCTATTCCCTTTGTGCAAGATGTCAATTTGGGCTATCACTTCATCTCTGTCTGCCCAATACACCGTTATAGCAACGTTAGTGTCCTTGATGCTTTCAGGTCATCCTTGCATCACTACTTCCTGCAGCACTTAGAGATTTACAATGTGTTGCATAGTTTGCTTAATTTAAGCAGAATACGTGTCAGGTACAAAGTCTCAGATGAGTTGATGACTTCCAGAATGTGTTGAGTTGTTGTTTCAAGTTGAATTTAGACAATTTTGTTCACAGTCTTAGCATTATTAATTTTCTTCATTGAGTATACTGTTCTTGTGTGCAATGTATATTTGTTCCCCTTGCTTCGATATCACTTCCAGATTATATCTGCAAACGAAATAATATCTGTAGCAATTGACTTGGAGCAAATAGAAGTTATTCGAGGAAGATGCTTTGAAGTATTTTGTAGTTGGAGTCCACTGTCACTTTGTCTCTCCCAGACAGGTTTTGAATAAAATGTTTTCAACCAAAGACAGTAGTAAGGCACTCTTTCTCTATCTGAGTGAGGCATTATTGCATTTGCATGAGTACCTGAGATACAAATACAACTGTTTGTCCTTGCTGTATAAGGATTGCACAAAATCCTACCTCACTGGCATCTTTCTGCAAGGTGACTTCACCATTAATAGTGCTTACTTCAGCACTGGTATTGTCACCTTCAGTTGCTTGATTGAAGTGAAACCTGCTTCATAATCCGTGTCCAAATACCATTGTATATTTCAAGATAGAGGACGGGAAAAAATTCTAGCTGGAATAGGCTGCTCCTTTTTTGAGGTATTTTAGGTGTTGGAGGTGATTTCCTTGAATTCCAGGAGCAGCAATTACTGTTCTTTATGCTGTTGCAATTGTTTTGGAACTTTGGAGAAAAGAAAGTCAGAACAACAGCACTTTTAGAAGGGAGACAGACAGACAAAGGCAGCAAGCACATGGTCTGTCAGGGAGAGAGAGAAAAAAACCCATACTGCTAAATAACACAGCAGTGATCCTGTGCAGTTACTATCTTCGCTGTTTGAATTCACGTATCGCTGGACATCAGAGGGTGTCTAGGCAAACTTAACAAACAGCGAAATTCACAACTGATCTTGGAGGAACCTGTTTGGGAGAGGTCACAGTACAGAAACAGATAAATAAATAGTTTTAATTTTAGCCTGGCTATAAATCTACATTAGTGAGTAGAGCGGATTCTTTCTTGATTATATGTCTTTATTGGGATCTGTCTATGATTAAATTTTAAAAATATAAGCCAAAATTATTAAGTTAGCCTGGAACAGTGTTTTGTAGAGCGATAAGACGGTGCTATTTTCAGGGTCTGTAGATTGGAAGGAACAGAATGGCCTCTAGTAGAGTGATCTTATCGGATGTGGGAGGTTCAGGAGAGTTTAAAGGTTACTGAGGATTATATCTGCAATAAATGTTGAGTGTTGTAAATCCTGTTGGATTGAATAGATCAGGTGGAGCGACAGACAGAGGCAATGAGGAATTTACAAGAGCTGGGGGTGTGATGGATGGCAGTTATAGGAAGAGAGAAAAGCCTCAGATACAGTCAGGTAGATTGGTTAACTCCAAGAAAGGTAGGAGAGGCAGGTGGGTAGTACAGGAGTCTTCTGTGGCTATCCCCATTTCAAACAAGTATGCTGTTTTGGAAAATGTAAGAGGTGATGGACTTTCAGGGGAATGTAGCACAAACAGGCAAAAGTGAGGACTGCAGATGCTAGAAACCAGAGTTTAGAACGGAGTGGTGCTGGAAAAGCACAGCAGGTCAGGCAGCATCTGAGGAGCAGGAAAATCGATGTTACGGTCAAAAGCCATTCATCAGGGATGTGGCTTAATGGTATTTTAGAGGTAGTGATGGCTTAATGGCATTTTTAGAGGTAGTGATGGCTTAACGGTATTTTTAGAGGTAGTGATGGCTTAAATGTAGCACAAACAGCCAAGTTTCGGGTATCAAAACAGGCTTTAATGTAATGAGGGGTACATCAGGTTCCAAGCAATCAATTGTGTTAGGGGACTCTCTCATCAGATGCACAGACAGACGTTTCTGTGGCCAGCAACAAAAAGTCAGAATGGTGTGTTGCCTCCCTGGTGCCAGGATCAAGGATGTCTGAGAGGGTGCAGAATATTCTCAAAGGCGAGAGGGACCAGCAGGTCATTGTACACATTGGGACAAATGACATAGGAAGGGAAAAGGATGAGATTCTGAAGGGAGAACATAGAACGTTAGGCAGGAATTTGAAAAAAAAGAGGGTAGTAATATCTGAATTACTCCTGGTGCTGTGAGCTAGTGAGGGTAGGAATGGGAGGATAGAGCAGATGAATGCATAGTTGAGGAGTTGGTGTATGGGAGAAGGATTCACATTTTTGGATCATTGGACTCTTTTCTGCGGTAGACATTACCTGTACAAGGATAGATTGCATATGAATTGGAAGGGGACTAATGTACTGGTAGGGAGATTTGCCAGAGCTGCTTGGGAGGATTTTAAACTTGTAAGGTGGGACAGGACGTGTGGCGGTGGGAGATATTGAGGAAAGAGATCAATCTGAGACTGGTACACTTGATAAAATAAGTGAGTCAAACAGTCAGGGCAGGCAGAGACAAAGCAGAGAACAAGGTAGGACTGATAAATTAAACTGCATTTATTTCAATGCAAGAGGCATAACAGGGAAGGCAGATGAACTCAGGGCTTGGTTAGGAACATGGTATGAAGATATCCTAGTAATTACAGAAACATGGCTCAGGGATGGACAGGACTGGCAGCTTAGTGTTCCAGGATACAAATGCTATAGGAAGGATAGAAAGGGAGGCAAGAGAGGAGGGAGGAGTGGCATTTTTGATAAGGGATAGCACTACAGCTATATGTGGTGATGATATTCCTGGAAATACATCCAGGGAAGTTATTTGGGTGGAACTGAGAAATAAGAAAGGGATGATCACTTTATTGGGATTGTATTATAGACCCCCTAATAGTCAGAGGGAAATTGAGAAACAAATTTATAAGGAGATCTCAGTTATCTGTAAGAATAATAGGGTGGTAATAGGGGATTTTAACGTTCCAAACATAGACTGGGACTGCCATAGTGTTAATGGTTTAGATTAGACTAGATTAGGTTAAATTACTTACAGTGTGGAAACAGACCCTTTGGTCCAACAAGTCCACACCGACCCACCGATGCGCAACCCACCCAGACTCATTCCCCTACATTAACCCCTTCGGCCTAGATGACAAGGAATTTGTTAAGACTGCATAAGAAAATTTTCTGATTCGGTATGTGGATGTACCAACTAAAGAAGGCGCAAAACTTGACCTACTGTTGGGAAATAAGGCAGGACAGGTGACTGAGGTGTCAGTGGGGGAGCGTTTTGGGGCCAGCGACCATAATTCTATTAGTTTCAAAATAGTTATGGAAAAGGATAGACCGGATCTAACAGTTGAAGTTCAAAATTGGAGGAAGGCCAATTTTGACGGTATTAGGCAAGAACTTTCAAAAGCTGATTGGGGGCAGATGTTCGTAGGTAAAGGGACGACTGGAGAATGGAAAGCCTTCAGAAATGAAATAATGCAAGTCCAGAGACAATATATTCCTGTTCGGGTGAAAGGAAAGGCTGGTAGGTATAGGGAATGCTGGATGACTAGACAAATTGAGGGTTTAGTTAAGAAAAAGAAGGAAGCATATGTCAGGTATAGACAGGAGAAATCAAGTGAATCCTTGAAGAGTATAAAGGTGGTAGGAGTATACTTAAGAGGGAAATCAGGAGGGCAAAAAGGGGACATGAGATTGTTTTGGCAATTAGGGTTAAGGAGAATTCAAAGGGTTTTTAGAAATTCATTGAGGGCAAAAGGATAACTAGGGAGCGAATAGGGCCTCTCGAAGATCAGCAAAGTGGCCTTTGTGTGAACCATAAGAGATGGGGGAGATACTAATCAAGTATTTTACATCAGTGTTTACTGTGGAAAAGGACATCGAAGATATAGAATGTAGGGAAATAGATGGTGACATCTTGAAAAATGTCCACATTACAGAGGAGGAAGTGCTGGATGTCTTGAAACACATAAAAGTGGATAAATCCCAAGGACCTAATCAAGTGTATCCTCGAACTCTGTGGGAAGGTAAGGAAGTAATTTCTGGGCAGCTTGCTGAGATATTTGTGTCATCAATAGTCACAGGTGAGGTGCCAGAAGACTGGAGGATGGCTAATGTGATACCATTATTTAATAAAGGTGGTAAGGGCTAGCCAGGGAACTATAGACTGGTGAACCTGACATCAGTGGTGGGCAAGTTGTTGGATGGAATCTGAGGGACAGGATTTACACGTATTTGGAAAGGCAAGGACTGATGAGGAATAATCAACATGGCTTTATGCATGAGAAATCATGTCTCACAAACTTAGAGTCATAGAGTCATAGAGACGTACAGCACGAAATGGACCCTTCAGTCCAACTCGTCTGTGCCGAGCAGATATCCCAACCCAATCTAGTCACATTGGCAAACCCTTCCTATTCACATACCCATCCGGATGCCTTTTAAATGTTGCAATTGTACCAGCCTCCACCACTTACTCTGGCTGCTCATTCCATACATGTACCACCCTCTGCATGAAAATGTTACCCCTTAGGTCTCTTTTATATCTTTCCCCTCTCACCCTAAATCTATGCCCTCTAGTTCTGGACTCTCCCACCCCAGGGAAAAGACTTTGTCTATTTATCCGATCCATGCCCCTCATGTTTTTATAATCCTCTATAAGCTCACCCCTCAGCCTCCAACGCTCCAGGGAAAACAGCCCTTGCCTATTCAACTTCTCCCTACAGCTCAAATCCTCCAACCCTCTGAACATCCTTGTAAACTTTTCTGAACTCTTTCAAGTTTCACAATATATTTCCAATAGGAAGGAGACCAAAATTGCATGCAATATTCCAACAGTGGCCTAACCAATATCCTAAACAGCCACAACATGACCTCCCAACTCCTGTACTCAATACTCTGACCAATAAAGGAAAGCATATAAAATGCCTTTTTCACTGTCCTATCTACCTGCAACTCTACTTTCAAGGAGCTATGAACCTGTACTCAAAGGTCTTTTTGTTCAGCAACACTCCTGAGGACCTTACCATTAAGTGTATAAGTCCTGCTAAGATTTACTTTCCCAAAATGGAGCACCTCGAATTTATCTAAACTAAACTCCATCTGCCAATCCTCAGCCCATTGGCCCATCTGATCAAGATCCCATTGTAGTCTGAGGTAACCTTCTTCGCTGTCCACTGCACCTCCAATTTTGGTATCATCTCCAAACTTACTAACTATACTTCCTGTATTCATATCCAAATAATTTAAATAAATGATGAAAGGTAGAGGACCCAGCACCGATCCTTGTGGCACTCCACAAAAAACAACCCTCCACCACCACCCTCTGTCTTTTATTTTTGAGCCAGATCTGTATCCAAATGGCTAGTTCTCCCTGTATTCCATGAGATCTAACCTTGCTAAACAGTCTCCCATGGGGAAACCTTGTCGAACACTTTACTGAAGTAAGATCACATAAAAATCACATCTACCACTCGGCCCTCATCAGTCCTGCCCAGTTCACTGCCAGAAACCATCCTTCACATCCAGTGTAATGAGACCTTTGCTTTTACAATTCATGTCATTTTTTTTCAGTAATTGGACTGAGAAAGAGAGGTTCTTCAAAGGTTTCTAGAGATCCTTTAGATCCATGACATCCTTAACTTTCCAGGTTTGTTCACTGTCATGATGCTGCTAATCACTGTCTGTAGGATTTCTTCTTTTCTAGCTCTTCTACTTTTTCTTTCAAGCTGAACTCAAAGGAATCTGGAATTCTTCTCAGGAAATGCAGCATTGGTCTCACTACTTCAAGATGATATTCACCTGGAATATATTCAAGACCTGTATATACATCTCTTAATCTTCGAGGATCTGTTTGGTAATCAACACCTTATTGGTACATGGAATGCTGGACATCCAGTCTGGCACATTTTGGGTAAATAATCCAAACTTTAGATTTGCATCAGTTGAGATGTGTGGATTTTGCTTACCATTTATCTGGAATTCCAAACTTTCATTCTTCCCAATGAATTGGACTCTCAGATTCAATTGTCCTCTTGGGATGAGTATTTTTCCATCATATAGCCTCAATCTTATCTTTGAGGGCCTCAGTTTTGGGTCACTTTCTTGAGTGAGATTGTACAAGTCTGTGAAGCCATTGATATTATTTGAAGCACTTGATATCCATTTGACAGTTCACATTCACTCAATACTCTTCTTCTGCAGTTAGCCATTCTAACCATCATCAAACATTTATCACCGTTATACTTGACAATGCCAACTTGTTGTATGATCTGGAACCATGCGTTATTATCTTTCCAGCAAGCATCTCTTTCATATCTCCAAAGCAGCAGAGAGTAAGAAATGCATCACTATTTTCACTCACCCAATAATTTAAAGTTTTCAGATTGCTGTTTTTCAATTCTTCTTCAGTAGCTTTCTTTTTCACAGCTGTGAAAACCCAAACATTTTCACCACTCAAACTTTCTGTTTCAATGATGTGTGTTTAATGACTGATATAGCCTGCTGAATCACTTTGCTGACAATGTTTATTTCATCCATTTACGGCAGAGGCAGAGGTAGAGGTCATGACTATGGGAAGCCAGCCAGTATACTAAGTACAGTAACATTTCTCCAAACATCATCCACATCTGCTGTCAGGAGCCCTGTTCTTCTCATTAAATTATGCTTAGTGAATGCAAATTGAGGGAGAGGTTGCTAACATATTAAACCATATTTTGTATAATTGACTTATTCACTTACTTTCACCTTCACAGCGATACTTGCTTTGTCATCTATTAATTCCATCTACAAAATCCCTTGACTCTTTGCTCAGTGTTGACACTCATGCCTATGAATGTGAAAATAACAAATTTGTACCCAACATCAGGCAAAAAATGCATAATTTAACTTTATTATGCATAATATACTTTGAATAATATAGTTTATTTTGGGATCTTGAAATTAAAATAGAGGCAGATGATTTTGGTCACTTCAATGAAGGTTTGTTCTTTAAAGTCTTGGAGTCATTTGAACAAATACCCTAAATACATAATTTCAAAGAATACATGCAACTTTAGTCAACTGTCTAGAGGACCCTGCAGTTTAATGGATGAAATGTCTATACTGTTGAGTTTGAGTCAGTCGGAGTATGCACATTAAGACAATTCATTTATTTTTGACTTCAGAACAGAATGTTGAAGGTCTCAGTTTATAAAACCATAAAATATAGAAACAGCATTTGACCATTCAGCTTACCTAGCCTGCTCTGCCATTTGATCATGGCTGATATGCTTTCAACTTCATTCTCCTGTCTCTCACAGATCTTCTCTGAACTATTTCCAATACATTTCGAGATAGTTTTGAATCAACCTATTCAGAGTTGTTATTATACACCTCTAGAACAAAACTAGAGGTGGGGACAATACCACTGCGTAATGGAAACATTCACATCACAAATGTAATAACCACTGATTTACCTAATAGAGCAGACCTGTTACGTGTAACTGTGAGCTTTTCAGTAAAGTCAGCTATGAACTAAATGAGACCACTTGTCAATGACATCCCCAAGTCTTTCTGCTCATAGAAAGGATTTTCCAGACCAGTCAGAAATTTGGGAGGTCTGCCTCTACCAAGTTCAATTAGAGTAACTGTGCATGCTGGAGTAGTGCTCCTTCCTTAATTAATTTAATGATTTTCTTCATGCTGGGATAAAATGTCCAACTGGCATTGCTAATATTTCTTAAAAGGATCATATATTTGGTGTTAAACACATTTTGCTTTGCATCTTGATCCAGAGTATGAAACTGACTTGCCTCACAAAATCTGACTCATATAACTTAAAGAATGATTAAATTCATCTCAATGCCATAAGGTAGTGATAAATCATATCATATCTCTATCATATCAACAGTGAATGAAACTGGAAATTAGTGTAGATATACAACTTGATGCAAAAAGCAGCAACTTGCTGCATTAACACCAGACATCATTGAATTGAATACAATCAAAAAACTGCATTCAATAATATTCATGAAATATAAAAGTCAGTCAATGAATTCAAAACTATTAGTTTCACAGTTCTCTGGTCCAGGTCCAACTGAGTGAAAGGATTTCATAGTTTGTTTCACAGATTTAATGAGCCCCATCTTTGCATCTACTATGATACAGCTGAAGCCAATTAATTGGAATATACAAATGTAGGTTAAATTATCCTATTTAAACTTATCTAATAGCACAGATGGCAGCCACCCACATTAATTATTCTGGGTTAAAATAGCTGAGATGCCAGTCCTTTTGTTCACTTACTTTAACATTCAAATTGCTTTCTCCGATTTTTGACTTTGCTGTTAAAAGCTGTTTTTTTACCAAACATTTTAAAAATTGTGAGAGACAAACTTGAGAGAGCAGGATTCACTAGATCCTACACACATTGAGGGATATACTTCTGTGTGGCCTGTGTGGTGTTCTTCAATGATATTGATAGACAAAGCTGCAGGCACACGCGGGCTTGCGACGTTAATCATCGAGAGAAAATCTATGGCGCCCCATCAAATTTCACCCCACCTTACATTTAACCATTGAAGAAATGAGATCCAATTAATTGCACAGATGGAAGAATGATGTCAGGAAAAGTCTGATGATTAAAATTTATCTATTCAAACAGCTCTCGGTTTTCTGCATCTAATTGTTTCTGAAATAATTCCAGAGTATTTGTGTTGACTGCTCAGCAGCATCCCTGGGTGTTAGCCTTAACGTTGTCTTTTAACAGAGACATGGAACAGGAATAAACCATTCACTCTGAAAGGCCTATTCTATTAGATCATGCTGACAGGTGCCTGCACTGTTTTTTTCTCACCCTTCTGCCATAAAGCTTGACAATTATACATAACAAAAACCTGTTGATCTTTATTTGTAGTGATCTTTGGCTGTACTGCTATAGTTTAATTTCAAGTATTGTTCTGGATTGACCTTTTCCATACAATTTACCATTTTACATAATTCTACAAAATCTCCTTTGTAGACTTAAAATATCACGTGTCTCTTAGTGATTCTCATAACTCAGATTTAAGACAGAAGAAAATCAGCATTGTGTGCTTCATTGCTGCTTCCAAAAAAATTGACGATTTCCATTATTCCTGACTGAAAACATTCAATATTATACGCAAGATGTGGACTGATCAGAGTGCACATTTCCTCTGACTTGTATTTTGCTCTTTGGCTACATTGTTCAAAAATTGTATTGATTATTGGTCTACTCTGCATTGGCGGAAAAGATTTAGGTCCCACTGTATCATTGTGGAGATATCAGTATCCAGTGTGTTATCAGTTTTGCTCACATCCTGGGCCAAAGTTGAAAATGATACACCTTTATATATATATAAATACGAATTGTTGTGGAGATTTCATTCCAACTTATTAAACAGCACCAACTTAATGGTACCCAAAATAGGTTTGACAAAGCAGCATCTAAAAGCTCCACTGAAAACAAAAATTAAATAAGAAATGAAGATATGAAAGTATAAAAGTCAATTGATTAATGGGTCTAGAAAGAAAGACCTGTACAATAATAATGGTTTCTATTTTAGTAAATTAATTTATACCTTTATTTTACAATTAAAAGAATTGCAATTATCAAACAGTGAAACGAGGGTAGGGCAATTCACTGTGATATGAGAAAGTGAGAATGGGATAACCTGACCATCCACTATTTAACCACCTTTGTTTGTCACAACAAATGTTTACTTCTTTTTTGCTCCAGGTTGTTCCTCTCCCCGTTTAAAATGTAATTAACAATTTTTATTGTGAGCACCAAGGAGCAAGTCAACAAACTTTGCTTGAGTCAAAGAAAGAGTAAATGTATGCACTGTTATATCTGAGGAAAACATAATGGGACATACATACGCGCACTATAGAGAAAGATAAAAGAATATGCGGACTGAATTTCACCAAAAAGTTGGCCAAGTATCAATTTTGGAGCATTTCATTTTGCGGATTAGCTCACAAAGTTCTCTGCAGCTCATTTCATCATATATGTGAATGATGCCCCTATAACATCACACTCACAATATCCAGCACTCACCAGCAGCAGAAGTACCCAATGCTGTCTGGATCATCTGGGATCTGGGCCACAGTGTTATGGCTTAATTGGGAAAAAGGCAGTGATGACCAAGACCCACTATTCCCCAAACCATACCAAAAGTGTAAAGACACCACCAAAATGATCAAATTACCTGACAGACTACTGTTCAGAACAAAAACAATTCACACCAGGTTTCGTCATTAACACAAAAATAACTTGATGTATTGTAATCGCACTTATTCTTTAACAAATGGGAGAGAGAGGAAGCGAGAGAGAAAGAACAATAATTTACAACTATATGACTTAAAGGGTACCCCCTTAAAATACCAACTACACACTCACGCTGCACAAATATGTTACGCAGAAGACAGATGGTTTGACACAAATATTGTAAATTGAAAAATATAGAGAAGGAAAATAAATTTCTGTTGATCACAAGTCCAGATCACAAGGTGGAGAATTAATTTTTATAGCTTCTTGATTTCAGCAATGTTGCCTGAAGGGAAATGTTCATTATTTGATTTGTATGAATTGTATGATTTCCTATAGTGTGGATGCAGGCCATTTGGCCCATTGAGTCCACACCGACCCTCCAAAGAGCATCTCCCCAGACCCACCCCACTACCCTATCCCTGTAACTCTGCATTTCCCATGCCTGGACATTATGGGCAATTTAGCACAGCCAATCCACCATGATAGTTGATCAGGTGGACCTACGTCTCTTCTTGCATGAGCATTCTGGCTTTCAAATTGCCTTTTTCTTTATCCTTTCACTCAGTAAAAGAGAATGGAGAAAGATGTCTTGTTATTTGCTGGCTCTGGATGGTTCTGGATGCATTGCTTCGGTCAGTCACAGCAAACTGAATCTCAACCAAACTGAAAGCTGTCACCAGAGAGCTTTTCCTTAACTCAAAGATTCTTGGTGCCATTCTGACTCAATTATGTAACTATCTCACAGGCTGATGACCTCACCCAAATCAAAGCTAGTCAAAGCAGTTTACAATTAGGTACAATTTGGCTTGTTGCATTCAATGCTGCACCAGTCTGTCTTGAAGAAGATGATGCTCCTGCTGTTCAACATCCTCATGTTCATCCTCAGCAGATAGCTGCCACTCTCCAGGCTCTCCTGTACCCATCACATGCTCTCTTTCCTTGCTGCAGTTGTGTAGGGCACAGCTTTCATGGATTATGTTTCATGTTCTATCTAGAATGTACTGCAAGCACCCCCCTCAGACTGACCCAGATATTAGAACTTCATTTTCAGGTGGTCTATCCTCTGACTCATGATGAAGCTGATGGAAGATTGGATTGTTATGAATCGACTCAGGGCCACACATGGGGTTGTGTAATGGAGTCATCAGCCACAGTTGCAGAGGATAGCACTTAATTTCTAGTGGCCATTCCTGAAAAGCATTCAGCCCTTGAAACTATGCAAGAACTTGAAAGCTATCAAGAATCTAGGCAAATGGCAGCTTTCTGGTACATGGCACAGACCTCTAAGATGTGGTACCATTGATCTCAGATGACCTATACATTCACTGCACATGAACATTTTCTTATGACCTTGTCATAAGAAATAAGGTGGAACAGTGTGATCTGACACAAATAACATTAGTAATTCACCTTGAAGCATCGAGGATTGTAGGTCCCCAGTGGATCCTTGAAAGCAAGCAGTTGCATAAAAATTTCATTCAGATGTCACCTTGATGGTCCACCCACTGGTTCGGTTCATAAGTCCTTCTCAAGCAGATGGCACAGCTTTGTGTCAGTGTCCTGGCACATCCTCAGTCTCTGGCAGCAATGCACCTTGCTCATCCAAAGGAGGTGGCATTGAGAATGGGCCACCTCTACCTTCTTCACATCCTGAGGGCACCTTCTGCAGTAATTTCTTTAGGAGAGGCTGTTCATCAGGCACGGAACATTACTGCTGATGCTGGGCTTGCTAGTGCATTTGTTTCTCCTCCATCTCTCTGGGCCTTTGTTGTGCCATGACCACAATAATGATGACCACAGATGTGGCTGGATCCATAGGGTCAATAGAGCTGTGACCAATGTGGGTAAAATCTGAAACAACTGGGGTTCTTAGTAATGCAAGCAGTCAGCAATCACGCCACACACAAATGACAGTGTAGCACAGTCTTCCATACAGTAGGACATGGAGGATTTGACATGGAGGGCTAAGGAATGCCTGTCCATGGACTTTCTACATAGTGAACCTTATGGATGCAGCACAAGTTTTGTTCTGCAAATACAGCTGGAGATTGTAAGGGCAATATGATTACTGACACCTTGTTTACCAGCCACCTCCTCACATATCAATGAAGAAAGCCACTATTATATTTCAGTAAAAGTAAAGCAAATTTGCCATAGTTCCAGAGGACCTTGGGTGCTCTCTTGTTAGATAGATAGACAGAGAGAGAGAGATAGAGAGAGAGAAAGAGAGACAGAGGCATCAGGGGCTGGTTTAACCTGAGGGTCATCACACCTCAGGCGAGAGAGAAGGTTGAGGAGAATCCTTCATGAAACCTCAACTAGTGTGGGAATTGAACTGAATGTCACTCTGCATCACAAAACCAGCCATCCAAATTAACCAACCCCCACCCTTCCATTCCAGTACATTCAAGAATATGTTGGTGAATACTTACAGTTCAAGGTGCGAGGAAATCAGCACCTTCCCCTTGTATAGTCTCTGAAATCTTGGATTGTCTTGATGGATTGTGACCTTCAGATGATACTATGATAACTTCTGCTTCATTGAGATTACTGTGATCAATTTCTGGTGGCCAATGACATGGTTAAGATGGCCCATGGCCAGGATTTATCATCAATATAGTTCGTCAGTATGTAGATGGCAGCCTCTCTTCAATTATCTGATCAAAATGCTCATGGAATATCCCTTGAAACCCAATGTGTGTTTTCATGATATTCTTTGTCTGTCTATGACAGACTTTATACCATTGTTCAGAATATTGCATTTCTTAATGTTTCTTGACACGGTGATGGGTTTAAATGTTTGCTAGCCATTTGCCCACAATGGACAACAAAATACAGAGATTTTATAGACCATTGTCAGAATTATCCTTGTTATCCTTTGATGTATTTGTGGAGATGCATTTCAATCCTCTCCTTTGTACAATGAGTTTGAGATTTAAGTCTTTGTTTCAGCAATAGCTATAACTGAGTTGTCTCATCCCCACTTCGAGCAAGACATTCCAGATGAATTTTAATGTATAGATAATTATTTTTTTTAATAGCCTTTTCTGGGTGTGGTAATTAATCCCAGTCATTCGACATTACTTGCATGTTCCTATGAGCTTGGCTACTTTGGGGTTAGGTGACTTTTGCTGAAAATGTGTTGCTGGAAAAGTGCAGCAGGTCAGGCAGCATCCAAGGAACAGGAGAATCGACATTTCGGGCATAAGCCCTTCTTCTTCCTGAAGAAGGGCTTATGCCCAAAACATCGATTCTCCTGTTCCTTGGATGCTGCCTGACCTGCTGCGCTTTTCCAGCAACACATTTTCAGCTCTGATCTCCAGCATCTGCAGTCCTCACTTTCTCCTGTTAGGTGACTTTTGGCAACCATTTTAAAGTGTCTCAGCTCATTTTTAATGGTTTTTCTCTCTATCCTAAAGTCCAAAGCGTTTTAACTAATTGGTGAGATTTTAAAGATTATTCGTCCCTGTTTGATATCATCATGATGAATAACAGAGTCCTGGAACCCTAAAGTTAGACAAAATAAAGTGAAGTAACATTTAAATTAGTAACTTAATTGAGCACTATGAACAGTTATTGGTGTGGGTAATTCAGCAGCACGTTCAATACATTGCAATGTAAAATATTTGTATACATTCTAACTTTCCACTAATTCCTAACATGATAACATCCAATACCCATAGCAATTCAACAAATGAGCTAGATTTAATAACTCATAGGCATTGTTTTTAGCTATTGTGTGCAATGGAACACCGCGAGCTGATTGATCCATTCCTATTTTGTATTGTGTAATGAAAGGTGGAACAGCAGAGAAGTCAATAGCTGCTGTCAATGTCACCAAATGCTGCTAATGCAGGGGAATTTGCAGAGATTGTTAATCATTGAAACCTCCTCAGTGAAAGGCTCATCAAGTCCTGCTGGCTGTGTTCCGATTTCCCCAGGCTATGCCTTACAATAAATTTCAGTCCATTCAATCTCTATTGCTTATTCCTTACAAATACTAATGAATCCTGTGAAAAATTTTATTTCATTTGGGAATTGTAGACATCGTGGAGCAGATTTTTCAGTGGCCAGGTAAGTGTTATGCAGATGTAAATCATACATATGTGCAAGGGGACCTTGTGGAATCCCCATTGTAGCATTCACAAAAGGAATTGCCTGAGGAATTGAATTTTCCATTGAACAATTCCATTATATCTGGAACCTTATCAAACAATCTCCATAAAAATCCAAGAATTCAGATAGTTCTAATCAAATTAAGCAAAACAATTACTGAGGAAAAGTTAAGACTATTAAATACATAATCTAAATCTAACTGCTGAGTAACTATTCAACTGACTACTTATTTCACTCACAAACCCCCAGACCTTGATCCAACAACCATCAGACAGACTTGACACAGACCTCCCAGATCACTGATACCCACAGTGTCTGACCAGACCCCTCTCGGGAACTCAACCTGTGAACTGACAGGCCCTAAGATCAAACACTCCTTATCCTTGTGTCGTTATGCCTTGACAGCAGTTGTCAAAGTGGCTGTCTGTGTTTCTGGATCTTTACATTTTAGACCACAGCAGCTGACTACTGTGAAAAGGAGTATGGTTTACCTCCTTCTGACAGCTGTACTGTCTGAAACAACTATCTAAATGGAAGTATGGCTCTGCATTTCTGAGGCAGACCTGCACAAAATCTCCTCTCAAAAAGACAGGATTCCCTTATTTCAATCTGTGAGAGATTGCCACTCACTCAAAGGTCTGGTCCCATATCTGTGTAATTTTTATAATGGAATACAAATACTATTGTTTGAGAATATACTGAGGTCAGTAGAATCATAGAGTAATAGAGTTATGCAGCATAGAAACAGACCCTTCAGGCCAACTAATCCATACTGACCATGTTCCCAATCTAAACTACTCTCATGTACCTGCATTTGGCCCAAACCTTACCTATTCATGTACTTATATCTATATACTTATATATAAATATACTTATACCTTTACTTATATCCAATATATTTTACATGTTGAAACTGCACCTGCATCCAAACTTCTTTGGGCAGTTCATTTCACACACAAACTCGTCTCTATGTAAAACAAATTGCCTCCCATGTCCTTTTTTAAACTTTCTCTTTTCACCATTAAAATATGCCCCCTCATTTTGATCTCCCCACACTAGGAAAAAGACCCCTGTTATTCACTTTATCCAAGCACCTCATGATTTTATAGACCTCCATAAGGTCACCCTTCAACCTTCTAGGTTCCAGTCAAATAAGTGGCTCGAGTTAGGAGATTTCCTGACTTGCTGGACCAGTTGCAGAGAAAAAGCACCCAAATTTTGTGATCCTCACACCAGGGTGCGGATATGGAATAGAGCTAGCCATGGTCCTCAGAGCAGAGCAAAGGTGGCCACAAGAGTGGGTGCACCAAGACAAGATGTTAAGAAGGCCTGCCTCAGTTCTCAGTTCTCCAGGACTTTATCCTGTTCATGTTATAAGATGTTAGGCCCTCTGGTCCACAATCTTCAGATCCCTTCAATGGCTCACCAACATCCATGGTGCCTTAAACACACCATGCCACCAAGACAATGGCCCTTTGTACATACATGCCAACTCATACTCCCCACCCATGACTCTTTAAACATCCACATATCCCATATAATTTCACATAAATGTTTTTACTCTTTATGTGGATGTAACTGCTAGAGAAGGTACAAAACTTGATCTACTCTTGGGAAATACGTCAGTGGGGCCAGCAACCATAATTCTATTAGTTTTTAAGTAGTGATTGAAAAGGATAGACCAGATCTAAAAGTTGAAGTTCTAAATTGGAGGAAGGCTAATTTTGATGGTATTAGGCAAGAACTTTCAAAAGCTGATTGGGGGCAGATGTTCACAGGTAAAGGGATGGCTGGAAAATGGAAGCCTTCAGAAATGAGATAATGAGAGACCAGAGTCAGTATATTCCTGTTAGGGTGAAAGGAAAGGTGGTAGGTGTAGGGAATGCTGGATGACTAAAGAAATAGAGGGTTTGGTTGAGAAAAAGAAGGAAGCATATGTCAGGTATAGACAAGATAGATTGAATGAATCCTTCGAAGAGTATAAAGGCAGTAGGAGTATACTAAAGAGAGAAATCAAGAGGGCAAAAATGGGACATGAGATAGCTTTGGCAAATAGAGTTAAGGAGAATCCAAAGGATTTTTACAAATACATTAAGGTTAAAAGGATAACTAGGGAGAGAATAGGGCCCCTCAAAGATCAGCAAGGCAGCCTTTGTGTGGAGCCACAGGAGATGGGGGCAGATACTAAAAGAGTATTTTGTATCAGTGTTGACTGTGGAAAAGAACATGGAAGATATAGAATGTAGGGGAATAGATGGTGACATCTTGAAAAATGTCCATATTACAGAGGAGGAAGTGCTGGATGTCTTGAAATGGGTAAAGGTGGATAAATCCCCAGGACCTGATCAGGTGTACCCTAGAAATCTGTGGGAAGCTAGAGAAGTGATTGCTGGGCTCCTTGCTGAGATATTTGTATCATTGATAATCACAGGTGAGGTGCCGGAGGACTGGAGGTTGGCTAACGTGGTGCCACTATTTAGGAGGTGTAGTTTGTAAGTTTGCAGATGACACCAAAATTGGAGGTGTAGTGGACAGCAAAGAAGGTTACCTCAGATTACAATGGGATCTTGATCAGATGGTCCAATGGGTTGAGGAGTGGCAGATGGAGTTTAATTTATATAAATGTGAGGTGCTGCATTTTGGGAAAGCAAATCTTAGCAGGACTTAAACATTTCATGGTAAGGTCCTAGATAGTGTTGCTGAACAAAGAGACCTTGGAGTGCAGGTAGATGAGATAGTAAAGAAGGTGTTTTGTATGCTTTTCTTCATTGGTCAGAGTATTGAGTACAGGAGTTGGGAGGTCATGTTGCAGCTGTACAGGACATTGGTTAGGCCACTGTTGGAATATTGTGTGCAATTCTGGTCTCCTTCCTATCGGAAGGATGTTATGAAACTTGAAAGGGTTCAAAAAAGATTTTCAAGGATGTTGCCAGGATTGGAGGATTTGAGTTATATGGAGAGGCTTAATAGGATTGGGCTGTTTTCCCTGGAGCATCAGAGGATGAGGGGTGACCTTATAGAGATTTATAAAATCATGAAGGGCATGGATAGGGTAAATAGACAAAGTCTCTTCATTGGGGTGGGGGAGTCCAGAACTAGAGAGCATAAGTTTAGTGTGAGAGGGGAAAGAAATAAAAGAGACCTAAGGGGCAACTTTATCACGCACACGGTGGTACATGTATGGAATGAGCTGCCAGAGGAAGTGGTGGAGGCTACTACGATTGTAACATTTCTGGATGGGTATATGAATAGGAAGGGTTTGAAGAGATATGGGCCAGGTGCTGGCAGTTGGGACTAGATTGGGTTGGGATATCTGATCAGCATGGACGAGTTGGACCGAAGGGACCATTTCCATGCTGTACTCTATTCTATGACTCTATGACTCTAACGCTGAACCATGCCAAATCCCCCCAGTATCCTCTGTGAGCTGACCTCAGGATGCATGAGAAGATTAATAGAAGATTTATATCTTTAAAAATGTAATTATATAGACTTAAAAACTTGAAAAGCTCCTATTCATGAAAGTTCATTCAAAGCCTTTTTAAAATATTTAAATGCATATAGAATAGAATAACCTTTACTGCCATGTGCATTTGAATGAGTGCAGTGAAATGTTTGTAATATTGCCTCTTGGCACCATCTTAGGTACAGAGTACCTAGGACCAGATACTTAAAGTGTTGTCACAGAATTTAAATAGTAAAAACAAATAGATTAGCATGGGAACACAGAGTTTAAAAGTCTAGAATGAGATTAGATGTGTTTTTAAAGTACTCAAGTTACAGTCCTTTTCCAACTTGAGACTGTGCCTGCCAGAATATGAGGCCGTGCTGCTTCCACACGCTGGTCTCTGTCCAGGACTTGCTTTGCTGCCACTCTGGGACTCGGCCCACCCGCTGTGCTCTTACCCAGTCTCCAGGCACAACTTGTCTCCCTTCATCTTGCCTCCATTCTACAGGTCTGGTTGGGTAGGGTAAGAAATTGATAGTTGGTGGGGGGTGGGGCGCAGCGATAGTGGGTTGGAAGAAAAACTATTGCACAAGGTGTACAAATCTTTATTCAATTTCCACCACCAGGAAGAAAGGAAACACCCAAAGGGCAATGCTGTGTGATCAAACAGTAAGGGGGAGGGCAGGGTTTAAATCAAAATACAGTTGGAGGGGGAAATAATACACTCCATTCCTGCAGTGCCCATCTCTCCCTGAGCATCTCAAGGGTGTTGGTAGACACCACATGCTCCTACTCCAGAGACGCCTGGGCTCTGACATAACTGCAGAAGAGCGGCAGGCAATCGGCCCTAACAACCCCCTCCACGGCCCACTGCCTGGGCCTGTTTAAGAACCAAACCTTTATTCATACTCCATATTAAAGGCACTTAATTCTTTAATAAGCTCCTTAAACTGCCAATAAATCTGTGAACTCTGAAACCCCTGAAGTAATTGTGGCTTTTGGAAATAAGCTAATCATTCATCAAAAGCTCTTCAGGAAGTATCAGCAAACAACTACTGAAATTGTTCGAATAGATAACAGCAAACACACCAGCAAGGGCCCTCTTGTCGTGCTGTAGTAGTGTCCCTACCCCTGGACTGGGAGGCTCTGGCTTAAGACCCACCTGCTTCAGGGGTGTGTCATAACATATCTGAACAGGTTGATCAGGAAAACGAAACACAATGGCAATTGAAGCCCCTTTTTGTTTTATTTCAAATGAGTCAAGGATTTAAATAACTTTAGATGACAACAGTCAAACAGGTCTATTCACACAATACAAATATTTACATCTACTTCTTAAATGCAGAATTTCCTCATTATGGGATATGGCCTTCGCAATAGTCAAAATGGAGTTTGGCATTCCTTCATCTGTGATCATCAGCCAGCCTCTTTTTCCCTACCTGTCAATGTTGGATCTGTCAGCCATAGGGGCATGTTTTCCATAATTTGTTATTATCACCATTTCTGAGCATCTGTGGAGTGTTCCAAACTTAAATCTACATGTATGTTTGTAAAACGCCAGTTATGCTAAATTGTAAATTGCATCTGACTGTTTCACACAATTCTCTTATACCTTTCAAAACCTTCATATTGGGTTCTAATATTTTGCCAGCATCGCCAGATATCTCAGCTTTAACGGGATATGTCAAATTGTACATCGACTTTATATAAGCAAGGTGAATAATGGTGGATTAAGGTGATAACATAGTATATCTGGACTCTCACATGACATTTCATAAGACTCTGCAAAAAGGCTTATACACAAGGTAAGATCACATGAGATTGGGGTAATTTATTAGCTTGGATAAAGATTAGATTCCCTACAGTATGGAAACAGGTCCTGTGGCCCAACTAGTCCATAATGACCCTCTGAAGAACAACCCAGATACATTCCCCTACCCTATATTTACCTCTAACATTATGGACAATTTAGCATTTTACCTGCATTGTGGGATTAAACCCACACAGACACAGGAAGAACATGCAGACTCCACGCAGTCAGTTGCCCAAGGCAGGGATTGAACCCAGGTCCCTGGTGCTGTGAGGCATTAGCACTAACCACTGAGCCACCGTGCTACCCCAAAGGATTGGCTGACCAACAGAAATCAGATAGTCAAGTTAAATGGGTCTTTTTCTGGTTAGCAAGGCGTACGTAGATAGGTACCACATGAAATGAAAAATGAGAAGTTTACAATTGGATATGGATACACTAGGTGGGTGAATGAAAATTAGGCAGATATTGTTTAACATGAATAAATGTGAGGTTGTCCATTTTGACTGGAGGAACTGAAAGGCAATTTATAATCGAAATGGAGAGAAAGTTCAGAGTGCTTTGGTGTAAAGGGATCTGGATGTTCTCATGCATGAATCACAGAAAACTAGTATGGAAGTACAGTAGGTAACAAGGAAGGCAAATGCAATGAGGCATTTATTGCTAAAGGAAAAGAGTGTAAAAATAAGAAAGTGTTGCCACAATTGTTCAAGGCATTAGTGAAACTGCATCTGGAGAATTGCGTGCAATTTTGTAAAACTACTTGAGGAGGGATATAGTTTTATTGGAGGCACTACAAAGGAGATTCACTAAATTGATACCAGAGATGAGGGATTTGTCTTATGAAGAAAGGTTGACCAGTTTTGCCCTATACTCTCTGGAACTTAGAAGAATGAGATTGAGGTATCAAAGATGCGAAAGGGCTTGACAAATTAGATGTAGAAAAGATGTTTCCTCGTGTGGTGCAATCTAGACAAGATGTCACTGTTTTAGGATAACTGATAACCCAGTTAAAACAGACATGAGGAGAAATTACTTCCCTCAAAGGGTCGTGAATCTATGGAATTCACTACCTTAGAATGTGGTGAATGCTGGGACATTAAGTAAATTTGAGATAGACAGATTTTTGATCAGTATTGGGTTGAAAGGTTATGGAGAGCCACCAGGAAATGGATTTGAGGCCAAAATGTGATCAGCCATGATCATATCGAAAGGCAGAGGAGGCTCGATTGGTTGAATTGACTCCTCCTGCTGCTAAGTGTTTCGTCAAATATCAAAGCTGTCCAATGATTGCAAAGCAAAATATGATCTGGGCCTACATAACACTAGTTTATTTAATTAGACAAAAGAAGCACATCTCAGGTAATAAATTAAATTATCTTTGCTTTTAATATGCAATAGAATTTTAATTTGGATTTTGGAGTCTTCAATTGTGATAAGTTTATGCATTTATTTTCTGATAGTATTTAAATTCCAGGAAATGCCTCAATATTGAATGTTTTTATAAAGTGCACAATGTACTGTATTGATTTTCAAAATACATTTTTTGAACAATGTACAGCATTTAGCAACATTTTTTGAGCAATACATGATTGAGTGAATCTTTTCATTTTCTTCTTTCACATAATGGCTAGCTCACACAGGAATTTACACACACATGCACACACACACACACATTCCCACCAGAGAGAGGTGAACCAGAGAGATTTAACTCACCAAATCTGGTGTCCTGTTCTCATTATTCAAAACAGAATCATTGAGGTGTGGAAAATTTTGAAGGGATATGCAGTCTTTTCTCAGCTGCCTCACCCATGCAGAGGAATTCTGACCTCATGCAGCCTGTTTATAAAAGAACTTTACCAGCTGAGCACTGTTCCAAAGTCTCATTCTATTCATTCATCCATTATTTTCCTGGTGATAAATATTAATATTATTCCCATTTGTATGAGAGTTTGCAACTGTGTAAAAGCACACAGTGGGAAATCAAGCAACATGTAAACTAGAATTTTCAAAAAATTTTAAAATGCCATCATGCCTGGACACCACCTGGACACTTCAGTCCTTTTAATGGAAATGTTTCTACTTGTAAGAAAATCAATCCCATAATAGTTGATTTAATTCAAATATTCCAGTACTCTATAAGACAGAGCTAACTATGCTTTTGATATAATTCAGTATCAGTCACCTTTTGTGTTCTCTTCTTTCCCACATTCTGAGGTCACACCCACTGTTATTCTTGGCAAAGCAACTCTCCATTGTCTTGAAATTGATGTAGGCCTATTTGAAAACATTTAATGTCAATCTGATTCTCAATAACTTCCTTTCAAGGGATCAGTTTAAACAAGCTGTTCAGATTATGTCATAAACCACAGAAGGTTTTTTTAATAAGCAGTGTGGACATTGGCAGAATCACTGCAGTGAACACTTTATAAGACATCCATCATTTCACCTTAGAGTTTCTTTGCATTTTCCATTACCTGCCAGCCACCAGTGCACTTGTCTTCAGTATAATAATGGCAACTTATTGTATCACATTTATCCTATTGCCTCAAGGCTAAATAAACAACCTGGATCCATAAAGATTTGGTTTCAGTTGAATTAGTTGTTCTTCCTGTGCACTTCAATTGATGCTAGTGCCATTAATGTGCAGAAAAGGTAATTATTCAGTATTACATTTTTGATCATTATTATTTGACTCCTGCTGGAAAGCAATGCAAGTTTATGATTGTGATTTTAAATACTTCACCAATACTCACTGGCTACATTTACCAGTGGAGACTAGCCTTTGAGTGAAATGGTTTAGGGTACTGGCACCCCTAACACTAGAAGCATATCCAAGTGCAAGTCAGTACCTTCAAGAAACTCCTCCCACTTACTATAAGCCTCCCACTTACTATAAGGCCCTCTGACAAAGTTTTGTTCACTCCTCCTCAAACGTCTTCCTTTGTTTGGAATGGGTCTTTGTCTTATTATATAAAGGATGCTTCATTACCTTGAACACAATATATAAAAGCAAGTTCTCATTCTTGTTAATGTTGTTATATTGCGCTCAGCATTCCTTGACTTTAGTTATTTTGACTTGATTTATTCGAAAACAGGATCTTTTTACATACATAGTGCAATGTACTTTGTTTTATTGATCAAACATGGTGAGAATTTTTTAACATTTCTTTTTGCAGTTTCAAGTGGTCACCAAATGATTCAATCAGTATCCTCTTTATGTTGCCAGTTATGCATTGCTATCATATTTTTGTGCTTCTAATGAGAGCTGTACTCTCAGAAGTGGCTTTGTAATTTCTTGTGTATATGTTTAGCTGCTCTGGATAATGATAGACAATGTTATGTATTGTTAGGAAGTGAAACAACGATCCAGGCCAACAGGGCAACCATAGGTCAGGCTTCCACCATTCAGGTTGTGTAGATCCAGGCTGTACCAAGGCACAGAAAGAGGGAAAGGAAGGAAAACACTTACTGAGGACCCACATAAATTATCATACATTTTTATAAATACAAATGCATTTACACTCTTAAAATATCTATTTTTGTGTCTTTGTACCTGGTTAAATTGCATCCATGTGAGAGATGAGCAAACTCTTCAGACATCCCAAGGATGAAGGAAGATGTAACAGTCAAGCATTGCTCATCTTTCACAACTGAGTCCTTGAGTGCAGATAGCCTCAGATATTAGGGATCATTGAATCATGACACTGTTGACTGCAGCCAAGATATTGCACTTTGATGAGAGCAACACTGAAGCTAAAAGCAATATGCAAGGATTATGCCAGGCCATTCCTGAACAGATCATTTATTCTTCCATCCACCTTGTGAGCTGAATACAAGATCAGTGATGATTGCACAAATCTCTGAGGGAATAGATTAATTCTATTGATCAGCTTTTCAAGGGAGTGCACTGCTATTCAATGCTGGTAAAGGTACAATGGGCGGTCTATATGTCCATTTATATTTTCCTTCATAGCTTGAAGGAAAACTGGACTAAACACTGCCTCTCAATTTCTCAAGCATGCTCAAGCATTTCAGAGTATCTTTTCAATTTACAGCCACTCTGAAACATTGAAGGGCTACCAGTGGTGGAAGGTTCTTAGCACCAATTATGAAGGTTACAGTATACCACAATGAGCTTTCGTATTCTGTCTCGGCTATTTGACAGGACTCCGCTGGAGTAATCCTGCCATTGAAACCTCATCTTAAGGAAACCAGTGATCTGTTCCAATATAGCCCTGTTAGAAGAATGAGAAATGGAGTGTTTGTTCTGCAGTTCAAATGTTCTGCACTAGGTTGGTTCCGGAATTGAGAGGTTTGGCTTATGAAGAGAGATTGAGTAGACTAGCACTAGAATTTAGAAGAATGAGGGAGATCTTATAGAAACATGTAAAATAATGAAGAGAATAGATAAATAGAAGCAGAAAGGCTGTTTCCACTGACGGGTGCAACTAGACAGTGGGCACAGCCTCAAAAAAAGGGGAAGGAGATTTAGGACTGAGTTGAGGAGGAACTTTTCTACTCAAAGGGTTGTGAATCTATGGAATTCCCTGCCCAGTGAAGCAGTTGAGGCTATCTCATTGAATGTTATTAAGGCAAAGATATTTGAATTTTTGAACAGTAAAGAATTAAGGATTATGGCGAACGGGCAGATAAGTGGCGCTGAGTCCATGAAAAAGACAGCAATAAACCTACTGAATGGCAGAGCAGGCTCCAGGGGCTAGATGGCCTACTCCTGCTCCTACTGATTTGTTTATTTACTGTCACGTGTATTTTGTTACAAAACACAATGTAAAGTCTTGTATAGTATAATCATACTCTCGAACTCTTACATCCATCACTGTAAAGCCTCATGTTATGTTCTGACATAATTTGTCACAGAGGCTTCACAAGAAGGTCACTGATTTCCTTCAAAAAGGAGCTCTGAAATATTCAGATGTATGTTGCACAATATGCTATGTTGGGAGAATGAAATTCTACAGAAAGCCACCAAGACAACCTTGCACATGCCCTTGCTCTGGTGGGCAAACCAAATGGCAATTTGGTCTTTTACCCGTAGTATTTCCAAGCATGTTTTTCCCCACAAGATTATCCTTATTGCGCAGTTGATTTAGTTGAAAAAAAAACAAGGTTTTTGGAAGGGTTGCTCCCATTTTTAAAAACAATTTACCAGTACTCACTATGAGTCTATTTACAAGCTGCTTATTGAAGCAGGGGAGGGAGTTATTGAAGGTGGACTGCAGCCAGGGTATTTGTACAAAGGGAGATGGAGCTAGCAATCATGAGCTGATGGGTCTGTGGAGTGGTGACCATTTGTCAATGACAGTGTCCTTCTGTCTGCCAACATATGGTTGGCTTCCAGGCATCTGACCAGCTTGAGGAAATGAACAAAAGGGTTAAAAGTCTTCAGACTTCCAGAAAAGAGAGATGGCGTATCTCTCTAAGTAGTAAAAATTATCTCAAGTCTGAAGAGAGCCAATAATTTCCCCTGACTAGTTGCCGTAAGCTGTTGCTTTTAATCAATAAGACAGAGACTTTATAGATGGTGAACCAGTTGCTCTGTGCCTCTTGCAAGGAAATGAAGGTACCTGGAAAAGAGAAATTGAGGAGTAAAAGCCCTGGCAAGACAAATGGATCATTCAGCAAACCCTATGGACATGACCATTGATCTGCCTTCTCAGTTTTCCCCTCTACTCATAACACCAATTTTTTTGTCTGTTTGTGTTGGACGAGTTTTATAAGGAAGATAGAGTTGAAACTAATAGACTTTTATGTCAATGGTTGATTATTGTTTACTTGTAGCTAGAATCTATTTACATGTAATTAATAGCCCTCCTTGTTAAATACAGAAACCTGGCCAATGCTTTCTGTGACCAGTAAATTGGGGAATTTTGCCCTCTTTGATAAAATCGTTAACTTTTGAGATGAATCCAGGAACAGCAAAGCTTGATTTCCAGTGCACCACCTCAATGCGGCATGACGCTTCACACTTTCCTGCATTAAATCTCATCTATCAAATGCCTTCCTGATGAAGGGCTTTTGCCCGAAATGTCGATTTTCCTGCTCCTTGCAAGCTGCCTAACAGCTGTGCTTTTCCAGCACCACTCTAATCTAGACTCTGATTTCCAGCATCTGCAGTCCTCACTTTTGCCTTCCCATTCTATCAGACTATCTTATGTTTTCTTGGGATTTATCACCATGTCACTTGCATTTAATAATATTTCCCAAGTTTAATGTCAACTGCAACATTAAAAATCACATAACACTAGGTTATAGTCCAACAGATTTTTAAAATTGTGTCCTGTAAGCTTAGTTCTTAATCACGAACATATATAGGTATTAAGAAAAGCAATGGTCCCAGAACCAACCACTGGAGAACTCTGCCACATTAAATCAATGTGACTGTGGCTTTATGATCTCTTGCCCCTCACTGGATAAGTAGGTAGCTAGGAAACTTCATAATTGCCAATGGTCATCCTAGGCATATCTCTATCTCCTGCTCCTCCACAACCAGTATGTTTGATATCACTGGTAGGCCACCAAGTTTTCTGTCCTTTGTTGGTGCTCTATTATCTCTTTTCTTTCAAGTAGAGAAAGAAGAGAGCTGTGAGTGAGACAGTTGTGACATGGATCATCATCACAACAGGCCCAACTCATTTTAATAGGTTGTGAGATATTGTATTTTAGGTTTCTTTACTAACCCACTCACAAGCACTTTACATTTACTCATTCATAGCTCTTTCCTAACCCACTTTCATGTGCCTATATTTAATAACACCACATTCTCATTTGATTCATTCATAACTCCTTACTATAACATGGTTTCTTTCATTCATTCATTCATAAAATCATGGTTTTGTAGTATATTTTACTATTACAGTAGAGACTAAAATGAAAACATCCCTTTCAACTGACTGCTACTTCTTCGTACCTTTAACCCTTATCAGGCCTCATTCTAGTTCGAAAGCTGCCTCTGAATAAATGTCAATATTATAAACAATACCATCCCCATTAAGTCTCCATGAAGCATTATAGTGTAATATTAATCAGTCCTTACCAATTGTCTCTTGGACATGAATAGATTACAAAACACCAAACAGTTTATGTATTTATTGAATACCTTTTAACAGGGCCACTATCCCCTTAACTGACAAAACAGTGCCTATGTGAAATTGCATGAATGAATGAAACTCATGCCAGCAAATAGCAAACCATCTCACAACCAGCCGCAGCAATCAGTTTAATATCCTTCATTCTTTTATTAATACAGGTACAATTTCTAACTTACTTAAAGCATATAGACCTAGTATTTTAACTAACATTTATTAACTTAAAGACAAAAGAACTAACATCTCTTAATTATACAAGCAGACCAGACAGTCCTCTTAATTAATCCTGTCAGGAATAACAGATAGCATTTAACAAATGTTTAGGCCATCTCCTGTTTCCTCAAACCTTTGTGTACTATAGATAAAACAATGTAACTTCATAATGATGGACTTTTATTAGATGATAGAACTTTGTATAAGAACTTCTTTGCACAAGACCTCCAACCAACACTATACACCAGATATATTGATGATATTTTCTTCCTCTGGGCCCACGGTGAGGAGTCACTGAAACAATTACACAGTGATATCAATGAGTTTCATCCCGCCATCAAACTCACTATGGACTACTCTTTAGTATTTGTCTCATTCTTGGATGCATGCATCTCCATCAAGGATGGACACCTCAGCACCTCACTCTGCCGCAAACCCATGGACAGCCTCACGATACTACACTTCTCTAGCTACCACCCTACACATATTAAACAGCCAATCCCGATGGACAAGCCCTACACAAACACACAAGATCTGTTTAGATAAGGAGGAACATGATGGGTACTTGGAAGTACTCAAGGATGTACTCATAAGAGTGGGGTACGATGCTCAACTCATTGACTACCAGTACCGACAAACTGTAGCAAGAAACCGTAATGATGTCTTCAGGAGACAGACATGAGCTGCAACCAATCAGGTATCCTTCATTGTTCAGTACTTCCCGGGAGCCGAGAAACTGTGCCATGTTCTTCACAGCTTGCAACAGATGAACACCTCGCCAAGGCTTTCCCAACGCCTCCACTTCTCGCCTTTAAACAACCACCAAACCTCAAACAGATCATTGTTTGCAGCAAACTTCCCAGCTTTCAGGACAATACCATACAACTCTGTCATCGCAGATGCTGCAAGATATGTCAGAGTTTCAACATGAATACCACTATTACATGTGGGGATACCACCCACCACGTACATGGCAGATACCCATGTGACTCGGCCAATGTTGTCTATCTCATAAATTGTAGGCAAGGATGTGCTGAGGCATGGTACATTGGCGAGACTGAGCAGAGGCTACGGCAATGGATGAATGAACACTGGACAACAATCACCAGCCAGGAGTGTTCCCTCCCTTTTGGAGTATACTTCAGTGGTCCGGGACATTCGGCCTTTGGGTGACCATCCACCAAGGCAAATTTTGGGACAGGCAACAACGCAAAGTGACCATGCAGAGGCTGATAGCTAAGTTCAGTACCCATGGGGGTGGCCTCAACTGTGACTTTGGGTTCATGTCACACTACAGGTGACCCCACTGCACTATACACTCCCTCATACACACACACACACACTCCTACAGACCCATACATTCATGAGGACCCTCTGACATACACAAGCTCTTTCTCATAGATTCACACAGACACACTCCACACTCGCACCCAGACACACACCCTCTCACAGACTTATACCCCATTACACTCACACACATACACATACACACACTCTCTCTACAGACACTCATGCTCCCACACACACAGACACCCACATGCACACACTCACTGCACGCATACGCATGTAAGATTGTGGGGTGAATTTGTACTTGCAGAATTACATTTTATTTTGCTCAAAATTACATAAATCCATGTGAGATTGTGTAATTTAGAAATAGAATCAGTCTGACCCAACATTGGGACACAGACAAACTTTAACATCACACCTTCAATGCATTATCTGAGATGACATGGCACCTATTGTTAAAGCTATCTTGGGATTTACATATGAAGGAACCAAAACTAATATCATTATTCTAAAAGATGAAAGATTTAAGCTAACTTTGTTGAATATTGCATTCCATGACACTGCAATCCTGTTGCAATAAATTCTGTGTCTTATCATTCTGCTTCACAACCACCTGATGAAGCTAGTGCTTCCAAATAAACCTGTTGCACTATAACCTGGTGTTGTGTGATTGTTAACTGTGTATAAAGAGGCCATTGTAAGAACTGTATTTCAGGATTCTATTGTTGCCTCAAACTTGTGGTACTGCTTTTGTTGAATAAAGAGGCTATTTTCACCACTCACCAATTTTAGACATTATTTGAACACAATTCCACAAGGTTGAGACAACAGGAAGTGGGTGCAGTTCCTTTAGCTGACTTAAAAAGCCATTGACAAATCACTGATCAAACCTCCAATTTTCTCAATGTGTTGCCAACCTCCCATTTGTGAATGGGTCAAAACATTAAAAGTCAGCCTACAAAGTCATCAAAAAATACAAAACAGAGAAAGGTCATCTGGCCATTCTAGTCTGCATTGTCCTTCAAAACAACATATTATGTAGTTTTATTCCTTATATCCCCTTATATCTCTGCATTTATTTTTCTCTCTCATATTTTCAGCATATTGTCTTTTAGGTAGAAGTTGAGTGTTCCTAGATTGACTAACTGGAAATAACTAAATTCAAGAGAAAGAAAGCGTAAAGGTAGGGATTGGTAATGTTTTCATCCCTGTTTACTGTCACATTTGTCTGTAAGCAACAAATCTCAAACATTAATGGATGAATTTCAATGGCACTTGGTACACTGATAGAGAACAATTGACAGAACAAGTAATTAGTTTTTATTTACAAAGACAAAGAATGAGATTCGGGTCCTGGATCTTGTTTTAGGATTTGAAAACATTGGAAGGAAAACAGAATTTAGTTTCTCTTTTAGAATGTAGTGGGTTGTTCTATTGTGACAATACTATGGCTTTAAGAGATATATTTTGTCTTTTTATTTATGAAGAGAGATTGAAATAGAGGTGTCGAGCAATCTGCTTTAAGCCAACAAAGTAAACAGCTTGTGTGGCATTGGGATTTTCTTTAAAAGTTGGAACAAGAGAAGCAGCCTGAATGGGTGGTGTCAAACTCCCATGGAACCAAGAATTTAGTTTTAGCTTTCAATAGCTGCTGGAGTTGTGAAAGCTGCTATATCTTTCTCTGTTTGCTACAGCTAAAAGCTTGAGTTTTCTTCCTGCTGCTAAAATTCCATGTGAGACAATCTATGCTACTGGATTTGCCTTTGCCAAAGGTGTGATTATGGGATGTTGCAATATTTGAATAGTTAATGAGTACATTATAACTTTAAGTATTTCAATAGAGTTATGGTTAAGCCAAATTTTTTCTCTTATTTTGTCTGTATTTAAATATAGTGTATGAATAAAGGATGTTTTGCTTCAAGCCTGACAGTTTGACCAATCGAATTGCATCCGGGCTCACAATGCCTGGCACTTATCTTTAAAATAAGAAAACATTAGGTTCTCGGCTATCTCCTTGACATGCTTTGAGGGCTTTCATCTGGTCCATAACACTGTTTAGAATGATAATAAAATTGTTTGAATGTTGTGGCTTGTCTGTTGTAGGAGCTATCTTTGATGTGATTAGAGCTTTATGAGTAGGTTGTTGGTTATGGATTGGTCTGAAGACCTCTCAGTGATTGAAAGGTCTTCATCAGCTCTGTAGTTACTGTGCATCAACCAGGCAGAGAAAATCCTCAAGGAAGATTTCTATTATTGTAATAATGTAGACAGATAGAGTGGGATGGAGGTATATACTCTATGGAGTGCCATCTCACTTACTCTCATTGCAATTACCTGAATTCTGATGAAAAATCACCCCGAATCATTGAATTATACTTCCCTTTAGAGATGCAAACACAATTGCCCAGAATGAAAATTTTCTGTTTTGGATTTCAAAGATTTGCAGTTACTTTTGATTTTTTTAAAATCATTCATAAATTATACCTTTAATCAAAGTTTGGCAAGACGTCATGCAATTATGATAGGGCCAAAAGGAAAACAATGTCTGAAGGGAAGTGCTTTTCTTGTCTATAGCTGCTGCATCTTTTAGGAGCCAATTCAAAGTGACTCTGATATTCTGAAAGGAAGTCACACTCCTGTACTTTCATTCAAATGCAGTTTTAGGCCCAAGCAATTAAGAAGTAACAAAAGACAAATACTATACAAATTGAAAATAATATTTCCCGCACTGCAAGTTTACAAAAATACTTGCGCACAATCTTACTTTTACTAGATTTTTCAACTGCCCTTTTATTATAAAAAGCGTGTTTGACAAGTATTTCTGTTCTATTAACTTTCATTATGAAATTAAAATCACTTTTAAGCTGATAGATGCAAAAACTTTGCAATGCCTGAGTTATTTGATTTGCATTATTTATTGAGGGTCAATGACAATTTCTCAGTGGTTAAGATAATTAACCAAATTGTTAACATTATTTAGCAGTGGTTCACTGGTTAATAAATATAATGCCACTAAGGAAGTTTTAACTGAATCTATTTTAAAGTTTAAAAGAAATGAAAGAAACGATTGAAATACAAAACAGAAACAGCCATTTCCATTTCAGCAAGTTGATAGCCAAATACTGGCAAGCTGCAGGTTAAAAATATTTTCCTGGTGATACTGTAACATGCTCAATGCCAAATAACTTGATTTTCCTGTTCTGTCATTTCTATAGGATATACATGATGGAATAATGTCGGATGTTACATCAAAATGCCAAATATAGAAACCTTGCATCTGAAAATCAGAGCTAATAAAGCAATATTCATTTAAACATGGTTCTGGGAATAGAGAACATTTTTGCAAAAGATTACGTTTTTCAATCTGTTACTCATTTCATGAAATGTAAATTTGTCCCCCAGCACTCCAACCCAAAACCAAATAATTTGCTTGGGAACAATTTAAAACACAAATGTACACAGGCCATGTTTAAGAGTTAACATACTAACACAAAATGTAAGCAGTTATATACCTATTGAAAACAATCTTATCTCCAGTATTTACCACTCGGAACTTTGCAATCAGCCTAAAGATTGTTTTCATTCATGTGACTTAAATATAGGTTTGGTTTTCTCAGTTATTTTGTCGAATATTTGGCAGTGAATTACATCCACAAATGAACTCTGAGGAAATGCTTCTTCAAGAAAACATGACCTCAAATATTTCTTATCATTGTGCAACAGCATTCTCAGCTACTTTGTCAGGTTGAGGCCTTGTGGTAAAGCATAAAGGGGATTAATGCTGGATATGACAATTGACTTGTAAGGTACAACATCATATTACAAGAACTATGCTGCTAGAAGGTATTTTCATTGCAGCCCCTTAACAGCTTGCTATATAAACTAGAGCAAATACAAGTATTCAGAGTTAAATTATTTATAATACTGCATTGGCAATATAATACATGAATACTGTAACAAACTCTTACATTGATTTATTATTACTGTGGGATATATGAATCAATTATGATAAAAACAGTAAATAAATGCAATTTCTGGAGTGATTTCTGTAACCCATAAGCATATTATGAAATATCATGTTAGAAGCTACAGAATTGTTTTAAGTTTCAATGTAGAAAAGAATAACATATTTGTCACTTCACACAACAGTGTAAAGAATCATTTATAAAGAACCATTCACAACTTCAAAAATGCCACAAAGGGATTTCTACTCAATGACTATAGCCACTGTAACGCATGCAAGACCGCAACCAGTTTGTGTACAGCAGTCTTCAACAAATATATGTGAAGTAAATGAACAGATAATCTGTGTCAAGTGTTTGAGTGTAACTGGCTTTCCAGACTCAATTTGCACTCAAAGTTATGACAATTTTAAGAAGTTTGTTGTTGCTGAGTTTTCCACTTGTCCACATTTGCATTTCACCAAACATGAAAGTTTCTGTGAGCTAATGCAATTGGCCAGCAGCTTGCGAAGTATTCCATGATAAGTGAAAGTGTGGTAATTTGGTACAGTTTAATTAGTACTTCTGGAAATAGATTTATCACGAAAAAACAAGTGTTTTAATCAGTGCCCAGCCCACTGTCTGTAAGTAACGTGATTTAATTAACTGAAAATGATTTTAGAAAAACTACACAGATCTATTTACATTGATGTACTGTACTTAATTTAATTAAAAAGAAGCTTTCAAAATGCACCACTTGTGTCCTTTTGCAAATAATAAAAAATATTTTTAAGCCTCCTCTAAGTCCTGTAAGCAGACACAATTAACAAAAGTCGAGGCTCCCCATTGTGCTTAATTCAGTTAGTGATCCGGCTAGTTATGTGTGCAAAGCCCCCGCCGTATACTTTACACTTATGCAAAAGATTGCAGATTAACTGACACTCAGGTCACATCCAATGTCAGCCTAATCTCTGGAATGAGCTTGAAGCCATAGTCTTTTGAATCTCAGACCAATGACCCCTCTTACATATCATGTCAAATTATTAATAATATTAATAATATAAAATTATTAATAATAAACTCATCAGTCTCACTTGATATTTAGGCATTCAGTATGATCTCTTAAGATGATTTTTTTCTTTAACGTGTACTTCCATTATCCTAGTGAAAATTACTATTTTTTTTATTTTTAAATATGAAGCCAAGACTGTCACCTTCGACTTTGGTGAGCTTTCCTTGATGCCAACTACTGCCTTCATATCAAGGACAAACTTTCTCACCTTCACTCCCTTAATTCAGCTCTTTTGTCCACAACATCACCAAATCCCTACCATGCGAAAAGAGGCCATTTAGCACATCAAGTCCGCAAGGGCTGAAGCTTACATTTCTTTGGCTCAGTGTCAGTTGCATCGAATTTTGCTGAGGGGTTCGCACTGAAATGCCTCGTGGGATCTCTAGATATACCTTTCAAAACTGGGCTCATTATCAAACTATCCCATCTCTGGGGTGTCTGTCGCACCTGACTCTATCCCCAACTTACCACACACTGTTCCCAGAACAAGTCACAGCTCAACGGATATCCATCAAAAGGTTGGTGTCCCTAGCAGCATTTTAAAAAGGCTGCTATTTACCTGACCAAGTTTTGACCATCCAGTGTTACCCCTCACTGGCACAAAGCCATACTACTCACTGTACATATCTGGAGAACACCATCAACATCGGCCTCTTCCTGAAGGTAACCCGCTTCCCCATGCACAGCCCTCATCCTGAGAACCTTCTTGTTCCTTTCAACCTCAGAACCAACAGCCCATTTCCACCCTCCCTCCTCTCTAGTATACTGAACTTTGTCTACAATTGATTATAAGGAAAAGGCAGGAAAGTGGATTTGAGGATGATCAAATCAGTCATGATCATATTGAATGGAAGAGCATCCTGATGGGCTGAATGGCCTACTTGTCTTCCTACATCTTATGGTCTTATGTCATCCTTGTCCTCCGAGTCCCAACATTATACTTTAATGATGCCCACTCTGTTCCTTTCAATAAAAAATGTCTTGACATTTCTGACTTGCGATTTCTTCTGCAACTTCTGCTGAACATACTCCACATTCTAACTGCTACCCCAATGGAACTGACTTATAATTTCCTAACTGGTATATCAGAGCAGGAGTGCTATAATAAGCCATTGTTTTACTCTAAATAAGGGTGTCTGCTAAATGGCTTTCCATCACAGAACACTCATTCTACCGGCCTGATAGACTCATGCTAATGAACTTGATCTGATAAATCACATCCACTGTCAAAAACATTCAAAGCAAACAGCTGATTTAAATCGAGTGCCACAGGCAGAAGACAAAGAAAAAAATGTATGAATTGAGTAAAACACACACAGGCTCAGGCTGACTTGAAATTAGTACAGCAGCAACATCTGTGGCAATGTTCCATTTGAAAAGACGATGGTTTTTGTGCCGTGGTGGTACATTCTGGGATGGTTCAGGAGCCCCATTCCAGTGTGACAGACTCTGCCAAACCTGCTGCAAAGTGTGACAGTGGGGCTGAGAAGGTGCATGGTTCACTGGATTCTGTTTTCTCTCTTCTCGGCCAGCTGAGCTTTTTGTTTTGCTTAGCACTCCTAATGGCCTTTCACTCACAGTCATCATTCACCAACTCCGACTCGCAATGTCAATGTCATCATAACTTATTTACAGTGTCCTTTTCGCTGAGATATGGATGATCAGGAGAAGGCAAATATTTGCATTTTTAACAGGTAACATTCTTTAACAAAGCCTTAATTTCCAAGTGTTTTAAAACTGTTTTTTTGGCTAACACTGGGAAAGTTGTACTTTCTCTCTTATTAGCACAATCTCCTGGTTAAAATGCCAGCAGGTGTCTGTTACAAAGAGTTGTAGAGATATACAGCACGAAAACAAACCATCAGTCCACTTTGTCCATGCCAACCGGTTATCCTAAGCTGATCAAGTCACATTTGTCAGCATTTGGTCATTATCCCTTCCTATTCATATACCCATCCAAATGCCTTTTAAATGTTGTACTTATACCAGCCTCCACCACTTCCTCTGGCAGCTCATTCCATACACGCATCATCCTCTGCATGAAAAAGTTGCCCCTTAGGTCCCTTTTAAATATTTCCTCTCTCACCCTAAACCTATGTTGTCTAGTTTTGGATTCCCCTACCCTGGAAAAAATACCTTGTTTATTTTCCCTATCCATGCTCCTCAGGAATTTATAAACCTTTATAAGGTCACCCCTCAGACTCCAACACCTCATAGAAGAAAGTCTCAACCTATTTAGCTTTTCCCTATAGCTCTAACCCCTCCAATCCCAGTAACAGCTTTGTAAATCTTTTCTGAACTCATTCGAGTTTTACAACGCAAGTCCCGGCCTGCAGGTCCTGTCTCACCCTAGCCCTGTGCGGCACTTTCAGCCCAGTTTTCCAGCTTACCCTGAACCCAGGAGATGTTAATTGAATTATAACAAACTTTTACTTTTTTTTCTCCTTATTTACGACTTCTGTCATTAATTTAGGCACAGTGGTATGACAACTCAAGGTAGTGGCAGAGTAGCATCGCAACGTGTGGACTCCTCAGCCCAGGAGCTCATCTATTCCATCTGCTTTACTTTTTTTTTCTTTCTATGCATTATTTTAATGTTTCTATTTATTATGTTACCTTTTAATGACTTTGGTGGGAAACGTCTTCTCCCAGCCCAGGCCCAGTGATGAGGTGGCTTCCAATGCCCCAGAATGGTGGTATAAGCCTGGTGCCTGGTTGGACGGTCTCCTGGTGCAGCGGTCTCCCAGTGTGGTGGCCTTGTCCAGGAGGGAAAGCTATCCAGCTGGAGTGGCATTCTTGTCCTGGCATGGAGACCTCGTTGTCGTGGAGGTCCTCCTCAGCAGCTTCCAGGCATTCCAACGGAGCAGCCCTGGTGAAGGCCTCATTCTGGCATGAAGGTCTCTGCTTTACTTCAGAGGCAGCTTTTCCAATGACCAAGCACGGAGGTTGAGTCCCGGCCTGCAGGTCCTGTCTCACCCTAGCCCTGTGCGGCACTTTCAGCCCAGTTTTCCAGCTTACCCTGAACCCAGGAGATGTTAATTGTATTATAACAAACCTTTACTTTTTTTTCTCCTTATTTACGACTTCTGTCATTAATTTAGGCACAGTGGTATGACAATGTATAAAACTTTTCACTTTTTTTGTAAAAATACATGGGACAATAAGTTGCTTTCTATTCTTTTCTATCTTTCCTATGATAGGGAGACCAAAATTGTATGCAGTATTCTAAAAGTGGTCTAACCCCTGTCCTGTACAGCTGCAACATGACATCCCAACTTCCATTCTCAATGCACTCGCCAATAAAGGCAAATGTACCAAACGCCTTCTTCACCACAGCCACCTACGACTCCATGTTCAAGGAACCACGTCCCCGCACCCTTAGGTCCCTTTGTTTGGCAACACATCCTCAGAGCCCTATCATTAAGTGTAGAAGTCCTGTCCTGATTTGCCTCACCAAGATGCAATGCCTCACATTTATCTAAATTAAACTCCACCTGCCATTCCTTGGCCCATTGGCCCATCTGACCTATGTCCCATTGTACTCTGAGATAACCATCTTCACTGTCCAAAATACCATCAATTTTGGTGTCATCTGCAAACTTACTAACCATTCCTCCTATTCACATCCAAATCATTTATATCAATGATGTAAAGGTACAGTCCGAGCACTGATTCTTGCAGCACACCACTGGTCACAGGCTTCCTGACCAAAAAACATCTGTGTGCTGTCACTTTCTGTCTCCCACCTTCAAGCCAATTTTGTATTCAATTGACTAGCTCCCCCGAATTCCATCTGATCTAACCTGCTAATCAGTCTACTCTGTGGAACCTTGTCAAATACGTTACTGAAGTCCACGTAGACAGTGTCTACCACTGTGCCTTTAACAATCTACTTTGTCACTTCTTCGAACAATTCAGTCAAGTTAGTGAGACAAGATTTCCCACACACAAAGATATGTTGACTTTGCTTAATCAGCCCTTCCTTTTCAAATGCATGTAAATCCTATCCCTTGGAATCCCCTCCAACAATTTACCCACCACCAACCTCAGGCTTTCCAGTCTATAGTTCCTTAGTTTTTCTTACAACCTTTCTTAAATATTGGCAACACATTATCCAACCTCCAGGCTTCCAGCACCTCACCTGTAGCTATTGATGATACAAATATCTCAGCAAGGGGCCCAGCAATTTCCTCTTCAGCTTCCAACAAATATCTGGGATACACATGATCAGGTGTCGGGGATTTATCCACCTTTAGGCTTTGCAAGACAGTGACCACTTCTTCTTCTGCAATATGGATACTTTCCAAGATATCACTCATTATTTCCCCAAGTTGTCCAGCTTCTACATCCTTCTCCACAGTAAATACTGATGTAACAACCCATCGATCATTTCTAACTGGAAGCAAATGGAGCCTTAATAGCTGAAGCTTCAGAAATAAATATTTACATTTTAAAACCCCTACAACTTTTAGTCAATTTTCTTTATGTCTATCAAAACATGTAAAAATCTTCGGCATTTATTTACATTACACTGTACTGATTTCCTTTGCAAAGGTGTTAGTGAGCTGCCTTTTTGAATGTCTGCCATTCATGTGGTGTAGGTACATCCAGGCAGCTGTTAGGGAGAGAGTTCCAAGATCTTGACCCAGTGACAGTTTACAAATGACAGTAGAATTCAAAGTCCAGATGGTGAGTGACTTTGACAGACAGTTCCAAGTGGTGGTCTTCCCATGTGTCTGCTGCCCTCATCTTTCTAGGGTGAGGATTTGAAACCTGCTTTTGAAAGTGCTTTTGTGAGTTATTGCAGTCAATCTGATACATATTGCTGTGAAGACAGGGAATACTTAAAGTGACCAATGCCGTCAACCAAGCAAGCTGCCCTGCCTTGAATTCTATTGAATTTCTTGAATGTTGACAAATTCAAAAGTCACACGAAACTGAGTTATAGTCCAACAGGTTTATTTGAAACCACAAGCTTTTCAAGCCCTAGCTCCTGTATGTATCCAGGCAAGCGGGCAGTATTCTATCATACTTCTCATTTGTGCCTTTTAGATGATGGACAGACTTTGGGGAATGAAGGGATTTACTCAATTTAGATTTCCCAGTTCTGTCCTTTTTTTGTATCCATAGAGTTTATGTGGCTGGTCTAGTTGCATTTGTGAACAATGGTAATACCCAGGATGTTGATGGTGGAGGATTTAGTAATTATAATATTGTTGAATGGTTAAATGGTCTATTAATGGAAATAGTCATTGCTGGTACTTATGACAGCAAACATCACTTGACAACACAAGTCCTAATGTTGTCATGGTCAAGCTGGAAATGAACACAGACGGCTTAAATATCTGAGGGGTTATGATTAGTACTGAACACTGCAATCATTAATATCCTAACTTCTACCTTTTTTTGGCAGGGAAGTTATTGATGATGCAGCTGAAAATGATGGATTATGACCCAACCTGAGGAACTCCTGCAGTGATATCTTGGAACTAAGATAGCTGATCTGAATTACCATATCCATCTTCCTCTGTGCTAATAGGGGCCTATAAAGAGTGTTTCCCTCTGATGCCTTTTGAATTTGATTTTTGCCAGGACCCCTTGACCCCCATATTCACTTCCCATGTTGATTCAATTCTTTTGTCAATGTTTGAAAAAAATGTGGTACTGCAATCTGGAGCTGTTGGCCCAAGCAGAACCCAAACTGAACCTCAAAGAGCAAGTTTAGGAAGGCAGGACATTAGTAATGATAACAAGGAGGGGCACAGCAGACTTGAAGAGCAGAATGTTCTATGCATGCTGCTATTATCCATCTTTTGATGTTAGCAATCATTTCATGTCTAATCTCAGTGGATTTGAATAATTAACTTAAACTTTTGCATACTATATTCCTGCCATTTCTGGAATTACCAAGTTTTCGTGGTCTGCCTCCATAATGTGCAGTCTACCATTATTCTGGTATAGCAATTGCTTTCAAGTTACAGTAGTAACATGCAAATGTTCTGTGGATACACCAAGATACTGACAACAACAACATGCATTTTAATAGATTCTATAAAGACTTCCAGGTGTTGCACGGGTGAATAATACCAGTAAAAGTTTGCATCATGCCAAAGAAGGGTTTATGGAGGGTTATTAAAAGAAATAGTATCCAAAATGGGCTGATGAATGGCTTATGTCCGAAACGTCGATTCTCCTGGTCCTCGGATGCTGCATGACCTGCTGTGCTTTTCCAGCACCACACTCTTGACTCTGATCTCCAGCATCTGCACTTTCTCCTAAATGGGCTGCAGAGAAAGAAAGGGAGCGTTGGAGAGCAAGAATGATTGATTTAGGAAAAACTTTCCAGAGTTTATGGTCTTGTAGTTGACAACAAGATGAAAATGTGATGTTTGAGACTCTGGTGGATAGAGTGTCCATGTGAGTCAGTGCTGGGTAAATAGGGCATTCATGTTGATTAAGATGTGGAGGTTTGGACAAATTGCATTGAGGGAAAAGAATGAGACTGACTAGGAAAGCATAGGAATAGCTGAGTCTGCAGGTAAGACATTTCAGCAGCAGATACGGGGTAGAACCAGGCAATGGTGCAACAGTAGAAGAATGTAGTTTTGGGGATAGAGAGGTGATGGAGACGGAAACTCATATTGTGGTCTAAAAGAATTCTGAAATTCCAAAATATTTAGTTAAATTATGTGGTATTTTGCATCCACAACTGTTCACTCAGTAACACCAAGCTTCTAGGGCCTGCTACTACATATTTAATTCATCAGTAAATAAATAATTCAGTGTTTGTTTCACACCAGACAAATGTTTGTTTATGAATTCCATCATATTTTTATCAACATTTCTCATTATTCTTGACAGAATACTCAGATGGTGACATATTTCAACATCTGAACAATGCAATAATGAATAATACTTACCTCGGTTCAACCCAAATTGCTCTCAAGAAGTTGGGGGAGAGCTGCCTTCTTGAAATGCTGTGTGTTGTGGTGTGGGAGTTCCAGGCTTTTGATTCAGCTATAATGAAGTTCCAAGTCAGGATGGTGTGTGAACTGAGAGGAGAACTTACAGGGATAGTGTTCTCAAACATCTTCTGCCTTGTCCTTTGAGGTGGTAGAGGTTGAATGTTTGGAAGATGCTGTCAAAGGAACTTGGGTGTGCTGCTGTCATACATCTTGTAGATGGTATACATTGTTACCCACAGTGCATCAGTGATGAAGGGATTGAATGTTGAAGGTTATGAATGGAGTCCAATCAAGTAGATTGCTTTGTCCTGTATAGAATTGAGTTTCTTGTGGTGCTGGAGCTGCCCTTATCTAGGCAATTGGAGGGTATTACAGTCCTGGTATCTTGTAGATGGTAGACAGGCTTTGGGAGCCTGGAGATAAGTAAACTGCTGCAGAATTCCTAACCTGCGGTCTGCTCTTATAACCATAGTATTTACATGAGCCAGTTCATTTTCTTGTCAATGGTCTTGTCAATGGTCATGCCCAGAATGTTGATAGTAGAGTATTCAGCAATGATAATGCCACTGAATATCAAAGAATACTGGCTAAATTCTCTCTTGTTGGAGATGGTCATTGCATGGCCCTTCATTACCTGCTAGTTGGCAGGATCTTCCCAAGGATGGTGATGGTAGGATCCGTGACATTTGTAAAATACAATACCATGGGTTTGATCATCGGGATGTTCTTTGACAAGTCAGTGGGACAGTTCCCTGTGATTTTGGCACTTTGCAGGGTTGGCTGAGCTGTCTGTGCCATTTTTATTTCTGGTGCCCAGATTGATGCAGGGTGGTTTCATTTCTTTGTTTCGAGTTACTAGTGGAATACAATTGAGTGGTTTGCTTTCTCTAAAGGCAGTAATGAATCAGATTGATTTTCATGACAATCTACAATAATATGATGGTCACTATTAGATTGTTTTAATTCGAGATTTTATGGAATTCAAATTCTGCCATGATGAAATTCAAACAGATATCCTCAAAATTAACCTGGGGCTTCAGATTACTAGTCCAGTGACATTATTACCATGCCTCCACCTTCCCATATATGAAAGAGTTCACTTTATGGAGGTTTTACATTCTCTGGTATTATGATATTGTCAAGGGGATAGAGTCTATCAAATTTCACACTTCAAGTTTGAACCTAGGTGTGATCCATAGACAAGTCATGACTTTGGATTTGAAATTAGAATAACAAGCCAGAATACAAAAATTTCTGGTTGTAACAGCTGCTCCTTTTTTGAGGTATTTTAGGTGCTGGGGGTGATTTCCTCGAATTCCAGGAGCAGCAATTACTGGTTTATATGCTGTTGCATTGCTTTGAAACTTTGGGGGAAAAAAAGTCAAAATAACAGCAGTTTTAAAGGGAGAAGAACAGACAAAGGAAACACATGGTGAGTTCAATGCAGGAGAGAGACAGAGAAAGAAACTGACACCAGAGTGAACCTGCACAGTACTGCGTTTGCAGTTTGAATTCATGTATCGCTGGACATCGGAGTGCATCTGGAAAAATTGACAAACAGTGAAATTCACAACTGATCTTGGAGGAACTGTTGGGTGAAGTTCACAGCACAGAAACAGATAAGTTAATTGTTTTAAGTGGCCTACAGAAAGTGTGCTGTAGTGAATAGAGTGGGTTCTTTCTTGATTATATGTTTTTTGAGATATGTCTCTTGATTAAATTAAAATATAAGCCATAACTGTTAGGCTAACCTGGGGCAGCGTTTTGTAGAGGAATAAGATGGGGTTATTTTCTGGGTCTGTAGATTGTGAAGGAGCAAAAATGGCCTTTAGTGATATCTGCTTCTTGTCAGATGTGGGAGTTTAAAGAGAGTTTAAGGGTTACTGCGGATTATATCTGCAGTAAATGTTGTTGGTTGCAAATCTTATCAGATCGAATAGATCAGTTGGAGAGACAGTTAGAATCAACGAGGAATTTGCAACAGCAACATTATGTGATGGATGACAGTTATAGGAAAGGGGGAAAGTCTCAGATACAGTCACATAGATGGGTTAACTCCAGGAAAGGTAAGAGAGGTAGGCACCTAGTGCATGTGCGTTCTGTGGCTATACTCATTTCAAACAAGTATGCTGTTTTGGAAAATGGAGGGGATGATGGATTCTCAGAGGAACATAGCACAAACATCTAAGTTTCTGGCATTGAGACTGGCTCTAATGCAATGAGGACTATGTAGGGTTCCAAGAGATCAATTGTGTTAGGGGATTCTCTAGTCCGAGGTACAGACAGACGTTTCTGTGGCCAGCAGTGAAAAATCAGAATGGTGTGTTGCTTCCCTGGTGCCAGGATCAAGAATGTCTCAGAGAGAGTGCAGAATGTTCTCAAGGGGGAGAGGGGCCAGCAAGAGGTCATTGTCCACATTAGAACCAATGATATAGGAAGGGAAAAGGTTGAGATTCTGAAGGGAGATTACAAAGAGTTAGGCAGGAATTTAAAAAGGAGGTCCTCGAGAGTAGTAATATCTGGAATATGCCCGGTGCTACGAGCTAGTGAAGGCAGGAATAGGAGGATAGAGCAGATGAATGCATGGCTGAGGAGCTGGTGTAGGGGAGAAGGATTCACATTTTTGGATCATTGGAATCTCTTCTGGGGGAGAAGTGACCTGGACAAGAAGGATCGATTGCACCTGAATTGGAAGGGGACTAATATACTGGCAGGGAGATTTGCTTCGAGCTGCTCAGGAGGATTTAAACTAGGAAGGTTGGGGGGTGGGACACAGGGAGATAGTGAGGAAAGAGATCAATCTGAGACGGGTACAGCTGAGAACAGAAGTAAATCAAACAGTCAGGGCAGGCAGAGACAAGGTAGGACTAATAAATTAAACTGCATTTATTTCAATGCAAGGGGCCTAACAGGGAAGGCATGTGAACTCAGGGCATGGTTAGGAACATGGGACTGGGATATCAGAGCAATTATGGAAACATGGCTCAGGGATGGACAGGACTGGCAGCTTAATGTCCCAGAATACAAATGCTGCAGGAAGGATAGAATGGGGGGCAAGAGAGGAGGGGGAGTGGCATTTTTGATAAGGGATAGCATTACAGCTGTACTGAGAGAGGATATTCCTGGAAATACATCCAGGAAAGATATTTGGGTGGAACTGAGAAATAAGAAAGGGACGATAGCCTTATTGGGATTGTATTATAGATCCCCTGATGGTCAGAGGGAAATTGAGAAACAAACTTGTAAGGAGATCTCAGCTATCTGTAAGAATAATAGGGTGGTTATGGTAGGGGATTTTAACTTTCCAAACATTGACTGGGACTGCCATAGTGTTAAGGGTTTAGATGGAGAGGAATTTGTTAAGTGTGTACAAGACAATTTTCTGATTCAGTATGTGGATGTACCTACTAGAGAAGGTGCAAAACTTGACCTACTCTTGGGAAATAAGGCAGAGTAGGTGACTGAGGTGTCAGTGGGGGAGCACTTTGAGGCCAGCGACCATAATTCCATTAGATTTAAAATAGTGATGGAAAAGGATAGACCAGATCTAAAAGTTGAAGTCCTAAATTGGAGAAAGGCCAATTTTGACAGTATTAGACAAGAATGTTCAAAAGCTGATTGGGGAGAGATGTTCGCAGGCAAAGGGACGGCTGGAAAATGGGAAGCCTCCAGAAATGAGATACAAGAATCCAGAGAATGTATATTCCTTTTCGGGTGAAAGGAAAGGCTGGTAAGTACAGGGAATGCTGGATGACTAAAGAAATTGAGGATTTGGTTTAGAAAAAGAAGGCAGCATCGGCAGCACAGTGGCTCAATGGTTAGCACTGCTGTCTCATAGCACCAAGGTCCCCGGTTCAATTCCAACCTCAGTGACTGTCTGTGTGGAGTTTGCACATTCTCCCTTTGTCTGCGCGGGTGCTCTGGTTTCCTCCCACAGTCCAAAGATGTGCAGATCAGGTGAATTGGCCATAGCGTTAAGTCAATTAGTCAGAGGGTAATGGGTCTGGGTGGGCTACTCTTCGGAGGGTCGGTTTGGGCCTGTTTCCACAGTGTAAGAATCTAATCAAAATACGTAAGGTATAAACAGGATAGATCGAGGGAATCCTTTGAACAGTATAAAGGAAGTAGGAGGGTATTAGGAGTGAGTGAGTAGGGTGCCAGTTAAGTAGGATGCCAGGTGGATGTGTTATCAGGTGAATAAGGTGTGAGGTAGGAAGGCACCAGTTAAGTGTTAAGGGTGTCAGGGTGGGTGAGGGGTGTAATTTCTGGCAATGGGGAGGAGGTCACAGCTCCAATGGGACCAAGGTGTCTTCAAAGCAGGTCCCAATATCCTTGTCCAACACTAACCTGCCCAACTAAAGCTGCAAGGCTTCGTGTATAGCCTGGTGTTCCTGTCTCCGTTACCTGCAGAGGTGGAATGAGGCCCTTAAGTTTCCATCAGTAATCCCAAGAGGTTGTGGTGACTGTTTGTACCCTCTGGTAATGCTTCAGACACGTGGGTAGGCTGCAGATGGATTTTGTGTCCCTGTCACCTTCAAATCCACTAGCAGGAGAGTGTCCTGGTTTCATTGGGTTTAATATGTGGTGATTTTGGTGATTGGGAGGGGTATTTCATCCAGTTGAGGGCTGGCAGCTCTTCAGTCCTAGCAATGTCACTAGGAGCGGTGTCCACTGAACCCAACTCAGACGACGCAGCAATGAACACCACTTTCACAATGAAGTAGGGTCAGTAGTCATCAGACCTTGTCAGGCAGGGCCCAAGGAAAGGGCAGAGGGGTTGGAGAGGGCAAGACCATGATTTTGATGGGGTAGACATTGATATGTGGGGGTCCCTCTTTAGGCCACAGTGCCTCTGATGGAGAGAGTTGCAGTCCTGAGCTAAAGGTATGCTGCCTGGTTTACTAGACTTTCTTGCCACCTGGCATAAGGGTCACCTGTGACTGATGAAATGCCAGCAAAGGTTGGCGGAGAACCTTGATCCATCACTTCAGTGACCCTGTTAGCATTGGGGGTGGAGAAAGCAGGGAACTTCCTCTCCATCAGTGAAAATTTTGGCAGCAGAAAAGTATTGAGCATTTCACTTCCTGTCCTCCTGTGGCATTTTATAGCCTTTCTGACCCACCCCCAATCCAACCCAAGACAACAGGAAGAATCCGGCATGTTGTCGATGCTTGTGAGGACAACCCATCGGTAATGTTAACAGTTGTGTTGAACACATTCATTTCTCATTCCTTTATTTGGTATTTTAAAACTGATGTTACCCCATTTATACAAAATGGGGTCATGCCTGCATTTAAATGACAGCCAAAGGAACTCCATACAAGTGTGTGAAGTATTCCTCATCTCACCAACAATAATTTTGCAGACAAAGAATTCTACAATAGTTTAAAATAAGAGACAAAAAAACTAAGTATATCATTCAAGATGACCAACGTTTTTAATTGAATTATGTCCTCTTCAGCTTACTGAGGTATACTTGCTCACATCAAGTTGAAATGAATCTTAAAATATTTATACATTCAGAAAACATCTACTTCAAAATGTAAGTAATTTTATCAGAGTTGAAAAGCATAATTTCTAAGAAAACAAATCACATAGATGATTTACAGAATACACTTCTACAACTGCGATGCATCTTAATGCTTTAAAGAGGCCAGTTACCTATTTCACTTCTTAGATGGCAAATGACTTTATTAATCTGCATCAAATTGTTTCACCTTAATTCAAATCTTATATCTAACTGCAATTTACCAGAATGAATTTTATTCCCATTCATTCATTGGAATACCTCTTCCTGACTGTCAATCGCTTCTTCAACAGCAATCATTTTTAAAGTTATGAGTTCCCCTGCTTTTTCATTTTTTATTCAGCAGTTGGCTTTTAAGAGAAACACTGAATGACCAAGGACTTTCAGTCTCTCAGCAAAACAGCTACTCCCTATAAATTAGTTCAGAGAATCATCTGCATTTTTAAGCATTGTGTTCAAATTTGTTCTCAACTCGCCATCTGGTGTGTCCTATTACCTCTTATTCAACAGTGCGTCATTTACATTTCAATGCTGAAATGAAATGTGTCTTCAATTCTGTTTCTGTCTGTCTTCCTTTAGAGGTGAATAGCAAATGAGTTTTCTGTCCAAAAGTTAATATTGAACAATTCGCATACGTGCATTTTGAACAATTGTAATAATTTCACATTCTGTTTGGTCTCGCCTTTATTTATTCCACACCCTGCATTGATCCCATCAATAACCACCTCCCCTGCCTGTACTTGTCCCCCCCACATTACCAGTATCTGAAAATACAGAGACATGCTTAGCCAGCTTTTTTTATATATGGCAGCTACCCTCTGGCACATTATCCATATGGTTTTACTTAAAGTAGGATTGTATGTGCAAATTGTTGCCCATAAAAGGTATTATGAAAAATGGTTAGGCACATCTTCCTGCAGGGGCAACTGGAGATCCACCAGCATAAGGGTTCTGACCATTTTGTTCTGACTCTGAATAATGTGAAAGCTAGTTGTCATCTTGCCCCAGTTTACATTTCCACAGATTTGGGATTAACCCTGAGTCCTTTCTATCCATATACCCAATTCCACAGTGAGCAGTATAAATAAGAACCAAGACATCTAGAAAATATTGCCTTCCCATTTTAAAACTTGGAAAGCAGGAATTGAGTATAGGAGTTGATATGTCATGTTACGGCTGTACAAGACATTGGTGAAGCTACATTTATGGTATTGGTATAATTCGGCTCACCCTGCTATAGGAAGGATGTATTAAACTGGAAAGGGTGCGAAAAAGATTTACAAGGATGTTATGGAGATTGGAGGATTTGAGTTACAACGAGAGGCTGGATAGGCTGGGACCTTTCTCCCTGAGACACAGGAGACTGAGGGGTGACCTTACAGAGGTTTGTAAAATCATGACAGACATAGATGTGGTGAATAGCCAAGATTTGGAGATGCTGGTGTTGGACTGGGGTGTACAAAGTTAAAAATCACACAACACCAGGTTATAGTCCAACAGGTTTATTTGGAAGCACTAACTTTCGGAGCACTGCTCCTTCATTAGGTGGTTGTATATATTTAAATATGCAGAAAATGACGAACCACCTGATGAAGGAGCAGCACTCCCAAAGCTAGTGCTTCCAAATCGACCTGTTGGACTATAACCTGGTTGTTGTGTGATTTTTAACTGTGAATATCCAAGATCTTTTCTCTCGGGTTGGAGATCCCAAAAGTAGAAGGCATGGGGAAAGATGTAATAGGGACCTGAAGGACAACTTTTTCGCACAGAGGGTGGTACAAATATGGAACAAGCTGCCAGAGGCAGTGGTAGAGGTGAGTACAGTTATAACATTCACAAGACATTTGCACAGATTCATGGATAGGAAAGGTTTAGAGGGATATGGGCCAAATGCAGGCAAATGGGACTAGTACAGTTTAGAAAACCTGTTTGGCATGGACGGGTTAGACGGAAGGGTCTGTTTCTGTGCTGTATAATTCTATGACTCTGACTCGAATTGAGGAACAGTTTGTGCTGCTTTACTGTTTCCTATGTAATGTAAATAGTATGGCAACAATATATTAACAGCTTGCATTTTAAAAAATTTATACTTTTTTTATTCAGATGAATATGTATCTTACAAAGGCTCACATGTTCAGGTTTCTTTCTCTCGTTATGTAGCTGTACCCATTTGCTTCATTTATATCCAATGTGTTTCACCTTCATCAACCCTCTGATATAGCCCAGCAAGCAAATCAGTCATCTCAAGGAAATTAACAATGGGCAATAAGTAATAACTTGTCAGCAATGCACACATCTTTAAAATCCTTTCATGGGGTATAGGTATTGCTGGCATGGCCAACATCTTTTGCTCATCCAACCTGCCCTTGAGAAAGTCATGTTAAGGCCCCTTCTTGAACTACTGTGAGCAGTTTGTTGCGAATACATCCACAGAGCTCCTGAGGAGAGAGATCCAAGATTTTGATCCTGAGATAGTCAAGGAACAGCAATGTAGTTCCAATACAGAATGGTGTGGTGATTTCCCATTCATCTGCTGCCCTTTTCAGAGGTGGGAGAGATTGCAGGTTTGGAACAAGCTCTTGAAGGAGACTTGACGAGTTTCTGTGGAATATCTTCTGCTGACACTGTGCATCAGTGGTGAAGTGTTGGTCAATCCAATGTCTGATGTATTGTTCAGTTAGCCACCCTACTGTCCATAGTGTCATTTATGTTGATGTAGGAGATTGACTTTCAATATATTAGTGTGAACATGCCTAAGAAATCATGTGATGCTATTTTAGACTTTCGAGCTCAGTTCTGCATGCGTGTCAAGTGAGTAAAACTAAAGTTGATCCACAGTCTCAAAAATCTGATAACACAATGCAATCCTTAATATAGACGAATGATTTATGGCTTTAAGAGATCTCATTGTTAGGCTATAGATATTTAAATATGCAAAAAATAATGAAAGGGATATGACCTGAAAGTCTGCTTCAAGGGTGGGGTCTCTAGGGATCCTGTCCCAACCACAAAAAACATTTGAAGTGACACTTCATTCAGTGCATTTTCTGGAATTTGCAAACCATTACACCCTGGGCATTTCAGTTACTGCAAGTTACTGTAAAACATTGGCTAGACATTTATTGACAATAATAAAAATCCTAATGTCAGGAGCTGAAATTGCTGGCATGTTATTGTGGGTGGGGGAGTGATGTGTGAAATGAGATATTCTCAAGGACATCCAATTAATGGCCGGTAGGCCTGGGAGCTGACCAGCTAAGAAGGACTGGTCAGGGGGTGCGGGGGAAGGGGGCAACTTTATTAAGAACCACGTTCAGCACAGAGGCTGGTATCCTGTCACCAAGTCACTCTTTATTTACTTGTGTACAATACACTGGCTGTGGCCAGCCAGTTCAGAGTCAATCGCCTAAATGAAGGTGATTCTAAATCTCCTCGTTATATTGGTCAGCCAGGTCTTTCCTGATTGACCCAGCTTAACAATTCCAATCAGCAACCTCATAGTCCACAAGGTCAACCTGGTTCCAATCACTACAATACCTTTCAGGGAATATTGGGTAGATGTGCTGACCTGCTTGGCATTTACCTCTGTCGAGCAATGGCTGTTAAGCTGGTCACAGAAATCCTGGAGTCATCACAGGTCCTCAATTTGCTCAGCTGAGCAAAGAGTTAAGAGAAAGGCCTGAAAGCAAGAGGAATAGCTACCTGAATCTGGGGCTCCTTTCCAGGGCATTCCTGGCACCAGTGACACCAGCATTTCATGTATCAATTACTGTAGGCTAAACGGTTAATTAACCTCAATTATTCTAGAAATAGCTACTGAATATGTGCAAAATTAGCAAAGACATAGTGATGTCAGACCATATGGAACTGGGGCCTGAACTAATAAGGCTTCAGAAGATGCTCTCTCTTACTCTGCCCTGAATAGATACATTTAATAATATCTGATCATATTCACTCAGATGATGGTAGGCTTCCCACTTCTACATGGTAGCAGCAGGGACCAGACCTATGGAACCAAAAACAAATGGCAGTGAAAGAGTTGAAGAGTAGCTCAATAATCGTTCAGTGTATTTGGTAAACCACAAGGCCAGTGTAGAGAAACACCTGAAGAGAACCTCAGCAGTGACAGGGACCAATAAATGACAGACGTCATGAGCCACCTAAGTGCCAAACCTTGAAGAGAAAAAGCACTTACAAAGGCTGGAAAAACATGGCAGAAGACCCCCAGCAGAGAACACTGCAAGCAAAAATAAATCAAAGACTACAGCAAGTAATACATTTCTGAAGAGGCAAGAATTTATAGAAAGGTACAAGAGAAGATGCATACAATGGACCATGGAAAGAAATAAAGCTTGCACAAAAATTGCAAAAGCATGGGTAAAGTAGCATTTGGATGCCATAGTCCAAAAGTACATACACTGAGGATGGAGCAGTTTACCTTCATCAGATGAGGTAGAACATACAAAGGGCCCTGACCGGGATGTGAATTGAGTATAATGGTGTTGACAATTTAGCAGATAGCATACTGCTTCAGGCTCTAAGACAAAGTCAGACAAAGACCAGGTCAGTGTATCATTGTAAACAATCTACATCAGAGCTGACACCATTCTTGCCATAAAGGCATTGTGGAAGAAGCTGTGACATCTGAAGAGGTAATTCAAGTTTTCCATTATGTTGCCCACCACAGAATCACAGAAGGGGGTCATTCAGCCCATTGTGCCTGCATTGTTTCTATTACCTAGTGTCAATAATTGCCTTTTCCCCATATCCCTGCATCCCATTTCTATCCAAATAGCCTCCAAAGCCTTCTTTAATACTTCAATTAAACCTGCCTCCACAACATTACCAGGCAAAGCATTACTACTTAGTGAGTGAAAAAGATGTTTTTCTCACATTACCCTTGCCTTGTTTGTATACCAATGGTATGCCCTCCATTGTTCCTTTATTGAGCGGTTACAGCTTCTCCCTCTCTACTCTATCCAACACACTCACAATTTTAAAAACCTCTCTCCAATCCCTTCACAGCCTCTTCTCTTCAAGCAGAACAGTGCCAACTTCTTCAATCTATCCTCATAGCTGAAGTTTCTCATTCCTGGAACCATTCTTGTGAATCTCTTCTGCACTCTTCCCCAATGCATTCACATCTTTCGTATAAGGTGGCACCCACAACTGCACACAATACTCACCAAAAATACCTCAATTCTTCAGAAACTGGCAGCAATTGATAATTGCACAATCACAAATTCAAAATCAAAGGACTTAGTAGAGTTGTTATCTTGCCAGTTATATGTTTGAACATTTAAAATCCTATATTGAAAAACATTTCCACATAACTACAGCTTTAACAAATACTTGAATGTGAATCTCACATCCTGTATGCTTGTTCTAATTTGGGAGATCAACCAATATTACTTCCCTCCCGATAGCTTCTGACTGCCATTAAATATCATTATGTGCCCTTCATCACAGATACACCAGTGAAGTCTGCTGCTGAAGGATGGGAAGCTTAAAACTTCAATGTTTCCTGGCTTATCATTTGGCTACCAATGATATATGCTGTTCTTTCAGACTATGAAGACATAAACAGACATTTTTATACTGACTCAACATTACCCTTCCCTTGAGTTAAAATTGTTTTATACTAGTGAATCCATCAAAACTAATATATCAGCTTTTAACAGATCGGCTGCTTCTGATACAGAACCATTTGACCTTTCACCCTCACCACCTCCATATCTAGATTCAAGCGCATGTGTTGTAACACGTCTAAACACACTGATTAAAAATATCTATAACTGAGCTCAATTTTGGAGCGGTTCCTATGAGAAAGTGGTAGTGTCCCTTCCTCTGAGCCAGCAAGTCCCACCTGCTCTAGACATATGTGATAGCACATCTGAACTGTTTGGTTAAATGTTATTTAAACTGAATTAGAGAAAAACATGCCCATGTAACCTGACTTACATCCAGAAAAGAAGATGTGATTATTTCAAAGGGGGGATGCTCTAATGGTGCAGTGGGAGTGTCCCTATCTCTAAGCCTGGAGGCAAGATTCAAGTCCCATCTGCTCCAGAGGTGTCCAATAATGTCTCTGAATAGGTTGATTAGAAAATACCTAAAAACTGAATATTTTGTTTGGGTAATGTCTCCACATCTGTGTCAACAAAACCCTGGGTTCAAGTCCAACTTGCTTCAGAGGTGTGTCTGAATACATCTGCTGGGTTGATCTAGAGTGCAAAATGAAAACTTTTTTTTTTGCTTGGGCTCTTGTGATACATTGGGTGTGTCCTTATGTTTGAGCCTGGAGGCCCATGCTCAAGTCTCACTGCTCCAGAGGTGTGTCACAGCATGTCTGAGCAGATTTTTTTTTTCATTCATGGGACATGGCCATTACTGGCTGGGCCAGCATTCATTGCCCATCCCTAGTTGCCTTTGAAAGGGTGGTGGTGAGTTGTCTTCTTCAACTGCTGCAGTCCGCGTGCCCAAGAAAGCACTTCACCATCGATATATCTTGAAATGGAATTTCAGTGAATTGATGTGTCAGTTCTACTGAATACAATCCATGGAGTTGCAATGGAGCTAGCCAAACAAGGTTTCTGAAAAGTGCAAACTTGCAAAAGTGGACAATGATTCTAAACAGATTAAAAGTCAGGTAGATCCCACTTATGATTCTGAGTGCAGGACATTTATTTAGATTAAGACTTTTTTCCCTCAACACCTCATCTCTGTGCTTTAAGATCAATGCGACAAGAAAACAGTCACATTTGTCCATATTGCCATTAATCCCTACACCTTCTACAAAGATGTTCTGTGCGAAATTACCAGATTACTTTGATTAATTTTGATGTATTATCAAACATTACCATATTAGTGATGAAAAGCTGAACAAAAAAATAGTCTGATTTGTGGAAAGTACTATATAAAAGTTTTTGTTGTGTAGCTTCTGGCAAATCAAGTCATCTCTCTGGGTTGATGAGTGACTCATTCAGGTTGTAGGTTAAACCAGTATAAACTCCTTTTATTCACTTGCATTGCTTCAAGTATTTTTAAGACCAAAGTTATTCTTATTTCATTCCAACTCAATCCTTTCTATGTGTTTCTCATTGTTTAATTATGGTGCTTCCTCAATTTCCAGATTATTTGTAAATTCAAGATCTGCCTGAAAATCATTGCTGATATGGCAAAATTGTTTCCTTTATTGAGATCAAAACTGGAACTCTAATCATAGATTACTGAATGTAAAAGCATTTACATTTTCAATTACATAGCCAGAATTATTTTCTCTCCCATATCGTAATTCTTTGTTGCCAATCATTTCGGCGTTCTGCTTCTGTCTTAAAACAAAACTGTCTCTCTGGTCAGGTTTTGAAATTATTTTAATTATTTTTTTGAAAAATGATTGAGTTTCAACCTAGATAGGAACAAATGTTTGTTCTGATCATCGATTTGATATAATAATTGTTGAGAGACTGAATATTGCAGCAAACTCGCACACAGTCTTTTCCCCGTGTGAATGGAACACTGCTAAGTGCAGACTATTGGGGTGAGAATCTTTTCAATCTCATAATATTATAAGAGAAAAAAAAAACTTTGAGCAATCCTGGTCCAGTTCTTCTTGGGTGTACAGACATGTAAAAAATGGTTCACCTACTTTGGTACAACTTGGTAGAATATTAATAATTTCATTCAGAGAAGGTTTGTTGGTGTGAGAAAGAAAATATATTGTATTTGTGCTGTCAGGTCTTAGTCTGGCATTGTGCAGCAAAGCATTACTGTGCATTTTGTTTGACTGAACCCACCTTGAAACATGGGATTTTATAGAGTTATAGAGATGTACAGCACAGAAACAGACCCTTCGGTCCAACTCGTCCATGACGACCAGATATCCCAACCTAATTTTTTTTTTTTTTTTTTTTTTTAACTTGGGCGGCACGGTGGCACAGTGGTTAGCACTGCTGCCTCGCAGCGCCGGAGACCCGGGTTCAATTCCCGCCTCAGGCGACTGACTGTGTGGAGTTTGCACGTTCTCCCCGTGTCTGCGTGGGTTTCCTCCGGGTGCTCCGGTTTCCTCCCACAGTCCAAAGATGTGCAGGTCAGGTGAATTGGCCATGCTAAATTGCCCGTAGTGTTAGGTAAGGGGTAGATGTAGATGTAGATGTAGGGGTATGGGTGGGTTACGCTTCGGCGGGGCGGTGTGGACTTGTTGGGCCGAAGGGCCTGTTTCCACATTGTAAGTAATCTAATCTAATCTAATCTAGTTCCATTTGCCAGCACTAGCAGTAATGCAAACAAGAATTTTTGGAACAAGAGTCATATGAAACATTAATTCTGTTTTCCTCTCTGCCAATGCTGCCAGACTTGCTGAAGCTTTCCAGCAGTTTCTACATTTGTTTCAGATTTCCAGCATCTGCGGTATTTGCTTTTAGTTGAGCAGCAGTGAGTTTAACTGTTCACTGCCATTTGCTCCTGCAGTGTGGTTGATGTAATTGAAACTTCATGATGTCCAAAGTTATTGTTGAGGACATCCAGGGTAACTACCTTCTGACTGTAAACCAATTTGCCATGACCATGATGAATTTGTCCTGCCTTAAGTTGAGTACTAGAGACACAGAGGTCTACAGCACAGAAAAAGCCCTTTGGCCTATCGAGTCACTCAAAAACACACATCAAACTATTTTAATCCCATTTTTTTCATATACCAGCGTTATCTGGACATTGAGTAATAGTTATGATTCTGTGAGTGTGGCTATGTCAAGGCCTTGCTTGATTAACCTGTGGAATAGCTCTTCCAACTTTGGTTTAACTCTCCAGATGTTAGCAGGAGCATGTTGCAATGTCAACTGGCTTGTGTTTGTCTTTTTCATATCTAAATCTAATGCTTCAATCAGAGCTGAGTCAGTGTTGTTTCATAGAACATAAAAAAAATACAGCGCAGTACAGGCCCTTTGGCCCTCGATGTTGCGCCGATCAAAGCCCACCTAACCTACACTAGCCCACTATCCTCCATATGCCTATCCAATGCCCATTTAAATGCCCATAAAGAGGGAGAGTCCACCACTGCTACTGGCAGGGCAGTCCATGAACCCACGACTCATTCTAAGACATACTTTGTGATTTGATACAACTGAATGACATCCCAGAACACTACATAAGGCAGTCAAGAGTGAACCACGTTGCTGTGAATTGAAAACACATGTTAGTCAGACTGAGTAAGGACAGCAGATTTCCTTCCCTAAAGGACATTGGTTCTCTGATGCCTTTTTATCCAAAAGATCTGAAGAACAGGCACATTTGATTTGAAATGTCAACTGTTTCCTCTCTTCACTGATGCTGCCAGACTTGTATAGTTTTCTCTAGTATAGTTGTTTTTTATTGTAGATTGCTATGTTCTCCCCCTACAGTTAATTGATGGTCTGCGAACAAATTGATATTCCCAGAAATTATCCGTTTTAAAGTCACTTTTTCCCTTGACATCAAAGAAAGGAGTCCTTAATTTTCCTGTCTGCACTACTGATCAGGTACTTAGCATTATTTGCTCATCCAGGGAACATTGCACACCTCAATGTAAAGTTCAAACATAATTCTGGACAGAATTATCAAAAATATACAATGTAGTTTATTGAAACAGTTGAAGTAACATGAACACTTAATGCAATTCATAACATATGCCATGCAGGAAACAAGCTCACTATCACACTCAGTTAGCCATGTTTCATCAGGTTTCACCCAGAATCCAGTCAAGCGTGGTAATTTGAATCAAATAAGAACTTCTATTTAAATATCTTATAGTGGTAAGTTACTGACAATAATATTATTTTGTAACAGAAGCTGCACATGATTGAAGCCATTGGCAATTCTGGCATATCTGCTTCAAGCACGAAATGAAACTGCTTAACAAGGCATGTTTGTAGCAAGAAAATATATTTTTAAAAGCAATTTCACCACGTTGCATCCGTTTCTTCCTGAAAACTGTGAATTGAATAACCTCTCTAACCTTGCAAAACTGTTCTTCTTCACAGATTTTCTGTCCAGGTTTATCACTATAGCAGGGACAAAATCAAAAGTCTAAATTTGCTCTTTGGACACAGAGGTAAATAGCCCCATTAGCAGCTAATCATTCCCCTAGGTTGGCCTTTAACCACTCCTTTGTCTGTCAAAGGTTTGCCCTCTCTTTGGGCTCTATCTCCACCTATTGTTTAGTCTCCCCCCTCCCCCACCCCATCTTCTGCATTAATATAATCCTTTTCCTAACTACCGTCAGTTCTGAAGAAGGGTCACTGGACCTGAAACATTAACTCTGACTCCTCTGCATCAGGTGCTGGCAGGCCTGCTGAGTTTTCCAGCATTTTCAGTTTTTGTTTTTTTTCTGATTTCCAGCAACCATAGTTCTTCCAGTTTTTTTGTTTAGCCTTTAGGAAGTGTCAATTAGCCATAAGTGCCTCGTACATAACAGCATACAAATTAGGAGCGGGGTGGGACACTCAGTTCCACAAGCCTACTCCGCCATTTAATAAGATCACGTTTTCTTCACATTTCTGCTAACCCATGATAGCTTTTCACACCCTTGTTTATCAATTATCTATCAAACCTCTGCCACAAAAACATTCAACAACTCTGCTTCCACCACATTTTGAGGAAACAAGTTCCAAAGACTCAGAATGCTCTGTTGAAAGAAATTCTCCTGATCTCTATCTTAAATGGGTAACCACTTACCTTTAACCTGTATAAATAGGGACACCTGGTTTTCGATTCCTTTTTTCACTTAAGCTACTTTTCTCAATCTGATGAGATGTTATTACAGACCTCAGAAGGAGGTGGGATTTGAACCTAGGCCACTTTGCCCAGGGGTAAGGACACTACTACTATGTAAAAACAATGACTGCAGATGCTGGAAACCAGGGTCGAGATTAGAGTGGTGCTGGAAAAGCACAGAAGTTCAGGCAGCATCCGAGGAGCAGGAAAATTGACGTTTCGGGCAAAAGCCCTTCATCAGGAATACAGGCAGGGTGCCTGCAGGGTGGAAAGATAAATGAGAGGAGGGTGGGGGTGGGGAGAAAGTAGCATAGAGTACAATAGGTGAGTGGGGAAGGGGATGAAGGTGATAGGTCAGGGTGGAGGTAAGATAGGCATGTAAGACAAGTCATGGGGACAGTGCTGAGCTGGAAGTTTGGAGCTGGGGTGAGGTGGGGGAATGGGAAGTGAGGAAACTGGTGAAGTCCACATTGATGCCCTGGGGTTGAAGTGTTCCGAGGCAGATGAGGCGTTTTTCCTTCAGGCGTCGGGTGGTGAGGGAGCGGCGGTGAAGGAGGCCCAGGACCTCCATGTCCTCGGCTGAGTGGGAGGGAGAGTTGAAATGTTGGGCCACAGGGCGGTGTGGTCAATTGGTGCGGGTGTCCTAGAGATGTTCCCTAAAGTGCTCTGCTAGGAGGCGTCCAGTCTCCCCAATGTAGAAGAGACCGCATCGGGAGCAACGGATACAATAAATGATATTGGTGGATGTGCAGGTAAAACTTTGATGGATGTGGAAGGCTCCTTTGGGGCCTTGGATGGAGGTGAGGGAGGAGGTGTGGGCGCAGGTTTTGCAATTCCTGCGTTGGCAGGGGAAGGTGCCAGGACGGGAGGGTGGGTTGTTGGGGGGCGTGGACCTGACCAGGTAGTCATGTAGGGAACAGTCTTTGCGGAAGGCGGAAAGGGGTGGGGAGAGAAATATATCCCTGGTGGTGGGGTCCGTTTGGAGGTGGCGGAAATGAAGGCGGATGATTTGGTTTATGCGAAGGTTGGTAGGGTGGAAGGTGAGCACCAGGAGCGTTCTGTCCTTGTTACGGTTGGAGGGATGGGGTCTGAGGGCGGAGGTGCGGGATGTGGACGTGATGTGCTGGAGGGCATCTTTAACCACGTGGGAAGGGAAATTGCTGTCTCTAAAGAAGGAGGCCATCTGGTGTGTTCTGTGGTGGAACTGGTCCTCCTGGGAGCAGATACAGTGGAGGCGGAGGAATTGGGAATGGGGATGGCATTTTTGCAAGAGGTAGGGCGGGAAGAGGTGTAATCCAGGTAGCTGTGGGAGTCGGTGGGTTTATAAAAAATGTCGGTGTCAAGTCGGTCATCATTAATGGAGATGGAGAGGTCCAGGAAGGGGAGGGAGGTGTCAGAGATGGTCCAGGTAAATTTAAGGTCAGGGTGGAATGTATTGGTGAAGTTGATGAATTGCTCAACCTCCTCACGGGAGCACGAGGTGGCACCAATGCAGTCATCAATGTAGTGGGGGAAGAGATGGGGAGTGGTGCCGGTGTAATTACAGAAGATCAAACATTCTACGTAGCCAACAAAGAGACAGGCATAGCTGGGGCCCATACGGGTGCCTTTGGTCTGGAGGAAGTGGGAGGATTTGAAGGAGAAATTGTTAAGTGTGAGGGCCAGTTCGGCCAAACGAATGAGAGTGTCGGTGGAAGGGTACTGTAGAGGACGTTGGGAGAGGAAGAAACGTAGGGCATGGAGGCCCTGGTCATGGCGGATGGAGGTGTAGAGGGACTGGATATCCATGGTGAAGATGAGGCGTTGGGGGAACGGAAGTCTTGGAGGAGGTGGAGGGCATGGGCGGTGTCTCGAACGTATGTGGGGAGTTCCTGGACTCGGGGGGATAGGACAGTGTCAAGGTAGGTAGAAATTAGTTCAGTGTGTCACAAGAGGGCCACAAAATGGCAAGCTTCATTCACTTGGTGCTCAATTCTTCCACCGCAGAAAACATCCTTTCCTCATGTGTCCTGTTAAAATCATTCCAGATTCAACCAAATTGTCTCTTATTTTTCACATCACCAGTGGGTACAAACTTAGTCTGTCCAAAGCTTTCTCATAAGACAATTCATACAGTTTAGCTATTATTCTAGTAAACTTTCTTTGAACTGCTTTCTTCCAACTCATTTACATCCTTTGTTAAATAAGAAGACTAATTTTGTGTACAGTGCTCCAGACAATTTCTCATACAATGCTTGTCACTTTTATACTCAGTTCCCCTCAAAATAAAGAATAACATTTTATTAGCTTTCCTAATATCTTGCTGTACTTGAAAACTAACCTTTTGAGATCACTCTACATCTCAGAGCTTTGCAATCTCACCAATTTTCCAACATTATTTTCCCTTTGCCAGCTCTTTGCCCACTCAAGTTGTTTAGTAGATTTATTTAATATATTATCACTTGTACCTAGGTACAGTGAAAAGTGAATAATGTCGCTTTAACAGTAATTCAACAGTAATTCAACAGTATGGGAAATGAGGAAACTGGTGAAGTCCACATTGATGCCCTGGGGTTGAAGTGTTCCGAGGCAGAAGATGAGGCATTCTTCCTCCAGGAGTCGGGTGGTGAGGGAGCGGCGGTGAAGGAGGCCCAGGACCTCCATGTCCTCGGCTGAGTGGGAGGGAGAGTTGAAATGTTGGGCCACAGGGCGGTGTGGTTGATTGGTGCGGGTGTCCCAGAGATGTTCCCTAAAGTGCTCTGCTAGGAGGCGTCCAGTCTCCCCAATGTAGAAGAGACCGCATCGGGAGCAACGGATACAATAAATGATATTGGTGGATGTGCAGGTAAAACTTTGGTGGACGTGGAAGGCTCCTTTGGGGCCTTGGATGGAGGTGAGGGAGGAGGTGTGGGCGCAGGTTTTGCAATTCCTGCGTTGGCAGGGGAAGGTGCCAGGACGGGAGGGTGGGTTGTTGGGGGGGCATGGACCTGACCAGGTAGTCATGTAGTAATTCAACAGTACACCTCCATCCGCCATGACCAGGGCCTCCAAGCCCTCCGTTTCTTCCTCTCCCAATGTCCTCAACAGTACCCTTCCACCGACATTCCAATGCCATCTTGGATTACAGAATAAATCACTGAATAAATTGCATAAATGGTAAAATACTGAATAAACTGATATTAAATCAATATTACTAAAATTGAAACAGCTGCAAAAGTTCATCTTTCTCTCTCTGTTGACTTCACCCTAACTGTTCCTCCAGTCACTACCATCCAACATCAAACCTGGAGTCCTGGCAAAGGGCTCATTGTAGTTGCCACCAGCATCATCACTTGCACCGCCTCCAAGCTGGAGATGGTCACACTGTGTGCGTGTCCCGCACTTCCTCCGATGCCAGACATCAACTGACGGGTCCTGGCTCCAAGTTGATCGATGGGGTCCTGGTTCATCTTCCAATACCACCACCCGAGACAGAGCAGGGATGGTGTTAAGTGGGGTCCGACATCAGGAGGAGGCCTCAGGAAACCCAAACAAAAGAAACAGTTACTGAGCTAGAATGACAACAGTGAAGCCATGCAGATCCGGCAGAATCCACTGCATGAGCTAAGAACAGCTGGGCCCCACTCTCAGGAACCAAATGCTGCCATCCCTGCCGCCGGCATCTTGGAAGTCAATAATAATCAATATCCCTTTAGCTTCTCTTCTCTAACTTCCTATCTATGTTGTTGTCATCAGCAAGTGCAGCAACCATATCTTTATTCCCTTCATCTAGCTCGTTTCTTTAAGATGACCCAGCACTGATATCTGTGGTACCCCACTTGTTACATCTTGCCCACCAGAAAATGAACCATTTATATTAACTTGTTAGCTAGTCAATCTTCTATCAATGCCAATCTGTTATCCCTGTACCATGAGCTTTTATTTTCTGCAATACCTTTGATATGGCACCTTATCAAATGCTATCTGGAAATCTAATTACAATACATCCGCTGGTTGCACTTTATACTTTGTATAATACTTCCTCAAGGAACTACGATAAATTGTTCAAAGTTTGGGAGAAGATTTGTAGCTCGAGTGCTCCTTGTTGTGGTTCTGTTCGCCGAGCTGGGAATTTGTCTTGCAAACGTTTCGTCCCCTGTCTAGGTGACATCCTCAGTGCTTGGGATCCTCCTGTGAAGCGCTTCTGTGCTGTTTCCTCCGGCACTTATAGTGGCCTGTCTCTGCCGCTTCCGGTTGTCAGTTTCAGCTGTCCGCTGTAGTGGCCGGTATATTGGGTCCAGGTCGATGTGTTTGTTGATAGAGTCTGTGGATGAGTGCCATGCCTCTAGGAATTCCCTGGTTGTTCTCTGTTTGGCTTGCCATATAATGGTAGTGTTGTCCCAGTCGAATTCATGTTGCTTGTCTTCTGTGTGTGTGGGTACTAAGGATAGCTGGTCGTGTCGTTTCGTGGCTAGTTGGTGTTCATGGAATAAATTGGTTATACGTAATTTCTCTTTTTAGAAAACCAAATTGACTCTATCTAATTACTGTGAATTGTCTGAGTGTCCCATTATATTTTTACTAATAGCTTTGAACATTTCCCTATAACAGGCATTAGCTAACTAGCTTGGAGTTACCTGCTAACTGTCTCCCTCCCTTTTTGAATTACATTTGCCATTTTCCATTCTAATAGACCATCTGCAGAATTGAGGGAATTTTGGAAAGTTAAAATTGGTGCATTAACTATCCCAGTAAAAACATAATTTAAGACCTGAGGATAAAGTCCACCAGAACTGCAGCACTTCTAAGCCCTCAGCTCCAACAATTTACTCAGTACCACCTCCCTGGTGACTGCAACTTTTCAGAGTTCCTCTCTCCCTTCTATTTCCTGATATGACCAGTGGTACATTTCATGTTAATTTCTAAAAATCACAAAATATACATTTTCAAGGTAATTGGTGAGTTAGTTTAAACTAGGTTAAAAATCATACAACACCAGGTTATAGTCCAATAGGTTTAATTGGAAGCACTAGCTCTCGGAGCGCTGCTCCTTCATCAGGTGGTTGTGGAGAACACAATAGTAAAACACAGAATTTATAGCAAAAGTTTACAGTGTGATGTAACTGAAATTATACATTGAAAAATACCTTGATTGTTTATTAAGTCTCTCATCTGTTAGAATGACCATGATAGTTTCACTTCTTTCATATGTAAATCACAAAACCTTTTTTTAAAAGTTAACTGTAACAATTGGTGTCAGCCCAGATAATGTGTTGAAGGTGTTAGCCCCCTGTGTTCTGTTGTCTGTGCCATAATGTTTAAACTGATTTTAATCGAAAATGAGTTAACAGTGTCATACATGGATTCATGTAGTTTTTGAGCAAAGTACATTGTTTCTCTGCAAGTACAAATTCAACCCACAAATATATATGTGTATGTGTGCATGTGTGTGCGTGTGTGTGTGTGTCTGGGGTGGGGGGGTTGTGAGTGTCTTTTGCTATAAATTCTGTGTCTTACAATTGTGTACTCCACAACCACCTGATGAAGGAGCAGCGCTCCGAAAGCTAGTGCTTCCAATTAAATCTGTTGGACTATAACCCGATGTTGTGCGATTTTTAACTTTGTAACACCAGCATCTCCAAATCATAGTATAAACTAATTCTTTTAGCGTTGTTGATAAAGTGTGGTTCTGGATAAAGCACAGCAGGTCAGGCAGCAGCTGAGGAGCAAGAGAGTTGAAGTTTTGGGCATATTACGTCAACTGTCTTGTTCCTCAGATGCTGCCTGGCCTGCTGTGATTTTTCCAGCATCACCCTTTATTGATTCTGAAGCTCTAGCATCAGCAGTCCTCACTATCTCCCTTTTAGTGCTGTTACAAATGATGCCAGGCTGACTGATCAAACTAGTTTTCCACTCAGTTGTGAATTTCACTTACCACTGATTAGCACCTTCATTGAAACTTTTTTGGAAGACTTTTAAACTTAATTCCATTTCCACGGTATATAAATATACAACAAGGAATTGCAGGCATCATAATAAAGCAGAATTCCTGCTGTCTCTGCAGCTTTCAAACACAGGATCGGAATACGTGGCTATGCCCCTACTATTAAAAGATATTAAATATGAGAATTTAACAAATAAAAGTAAATAATTATTAATATAAAGTAAATGCTGAGAGTGAAATGTTATCTCAATTGTTGATAAAGGTAGAAAATAAAAGTTTGGAATTATAGGTTACTGCAGAGTGTAGCGGTATACCTCCTGCCAAGTGTATTGAAGAATCAGCTGCATTTGTAGAAAAAACAACCAAGATAAGCAAAACATACACTGAGCTGGATGGATTCCATATGGTGCCCATTGAGTGCAAATGTAACCAACATTTACAATTGCACAGCACTAATAATTTCTAGAATATTTTTGCTCTTTCAAAATAATATATTGGGAAGAGTCTTTTAGGGGGCTTGAGCAACATGGTAGCTCAATAATTAGCCCTGCTGCCCCACAGTACCGGAGATCTGGGTTCAATTCCAGCCTCAGCTGACCATGTGGCATTTGCACATTCTCCCCATGCCTGCATGGGTTTCTCCAGGTGCTCTGTTTTCCTCTGACAGTCTAAAGATAGGTGGATTGGCTGTGCTAAATTGTCCTGTAGTGTCCAGGGATGCATAGGTTAGGTGGATTAGCCATGGGCAATGCAGAATTATATGGTAGGGATGGGATGCTCTTCAGAGAACCTATGTGAACTGATTCAGCAGGGCTGAATGGCCTGCTTCCACATTGCAAGAATCCTATGACATAGCATATGTATTGTGAGAAGTCATCATCAGGAGCATCCCATACTATCATTCTTGCTTTTGACAAGCAGTTTGATGAGTTTTTTGTTAAGCAGTGGCAAGTTTCACTTCAGGCAGACTGTAGTTTGTTAAATGTCATGCTGAAAGGCCAACATGCCTCATTAATATTCAACTTCCTGTCTTAGCAAATGCTCAAAACAAACAAGACGTTGAGGAATCTTGTCATGGGAATTGGAGTAGGTACCCAGTGAAGTGAGCTCGCTGCTTGCTCTGAGCCACCCTCATGTTAGACACTGAGAACCAAAGCCTCTATGGGCACCAGTCACGTGCACCCCACATCCCTGGGCATTGGCATCTGACACAAAACCTCATGGTACATCTCTGATCCACTTACAGGATGCTTCAGCACTTCAATGCTACACTTTGTGCTGCACCAGCAATTAACATAGTAATCCTGCTGGCAGGACACTGTCTGTTCAAGGACACACATCCAGCTCATTGACGGGGTGAGCTGTATCTCTGGGCTCTTTGCTCACTGTCATAGTGCACACTCACCCTGGGCCTACCTGGATGATCCCAGAATCCCTGCCTTGCATTGCCTTGCTTTTTGCCTGTTCACCCAGAGATACCACTCTCATAATACGTTGAAAAGAAAACAAAGAACTGCAGATGCTGGAGGTCTGAAACAAAAACAGGAAATGCTGGCGAACCTCAGCAGGTATGGAGAGAAGTGAAGTTAATGTTTCGAGTCTGGTGACTGGAAATTCTGATAAAGATCAGCATCCCTTGAGGCCACACCATCTTTAAAAGACTATTGTTTTCCAGAAGAAGCACTATCAGTCCAGAGCTTCCCTGCATCGTTCCTGATATTTGCCTTGAATTGGTAGACAAAGGAAAATTGGTGCAGGCAGGGTCATGGGGATGCAGCTGGATGGGGTGGTTCAGAGACAGGACTTCCTGCTCCCCCAGAGTCAGCAGGGGACTTGAAACATTAACTCTGTTTTCTCCCCACAGATGCTGTCAGACCTGCTGAATTTCACCAGCAATTTCTGCTTTTGTTTCATATTAAGCCATGCTGTTTAATGCAGACACAAAGGCAAGAAGCTTGTCCTGGTTTTCAACAGGCCTCAGTCAAGTCAAGGGGGATAGTTTTCACTCAAAGAGTCATAGAGTCATAGAAATGTACAGCATGGAAACAGACCCTTTGGTCCAACATGTCCATGCTGACCAGATATCTCAACCCAATCTAGTCTCACCTGCCAGCACCCAGCCCATATCCCTCCAAACCCTTCGTATTCATATACCCATCCAAATGTTGCAATTGTACCAGCCTCCACCACTTCCTCTACAGCTCATTTCATACACGTACCACCCTCTGTGTGAAAACGTTGCCCCTTAGGTCTCCTCTTTATCTTTCCCCACTCACATTAAACCTATGCCCTCTAGTTCTGGACTCCCTGACATCAGGGAAAAGACTGTCTATTTATCCTATCCATGCCCCTCATAATTTTGTAAACATCTATAAGGTCACCCCTCAACCTCCAACACTCCAGGGAAAACAGCCCCAGCCTATTCAGCCTCTCCCTATAGCTCAAATCCACCAATCCTGGCAACATCTTTGTGAATCTTTTCTGAACCCTTTCAAGTTTCACAACATCTTTCCGATAGGAAGGAGACCAGAATTGCACAAAATATTCCAACAGTGGCCTAACCAATGTCCTGTACACTGCAATATGACCTCCCAACTCCTGTATCAATACTCTGACCAATAAAGGAAAGCATACCAAACGCCTTCTTTACTATCCTATCGACCTGTAACTCCACTTTCAAGGAGCTATGAATCTGCACTCCAAGGTCTCTTTGTTCAGCAATACTCCCTAGGAGTAAGTGTATAAGTTCTGCTAAGATTTACTTTCCCAAAATGCAGCACCTTGCATTTATCTGAATTAAACTCCGTCTGCCACTTCTCAGCCCATTGGCCCATCTGATCAAGATCCTGTTGTAACCTGAGGTAACCTTCTTCGCTGTCCACTACACCTCCAATTTTTGTGTCATCTGCAAACTTACTAACTATACCTCTTATGCTCACATCCAAATCATTTATATAAATGACAAAAAGTAGTGGACCCCCCGGCACAATAAATCAAGGTCAGCCTCTGACTGTAGTTCAGGGGCTTAGAGACAGTCAGTCAGCCTCTATAGATGGTCAGAGTTGAGACAGTGTTCACATAAGGAGGTGAGGAGCCAAATGTTAGGCAGTCCACCATCCGTCTTGATTCTTTCTCCTCTACTGGTAGCTGTTTTCCTCCTTGAATGAGAGATGGCTGGGTATCACAGGAGATGAAAGTGGGTGGCACAGCTTCTACAGATGGGTAGTGACCAAGTGAGTCATTAGGCAGCACAGTGGACATGCAGAGTTAATGTTGACAAGGGTCAGGTTGGTGACAGTGAGTGGGGGAAAATGGTGCAGAAAATAGTGAGATTGGGACAGCATGCAACTTGGTAGGTGGTGTGTACAAAGGCAGAGATAGAGTGAGTGTAGCTATCAGAGAGAACTTATGCTGGCAGAGTGGAATAGGTCATTGGCTTTGTTCCGAACAGAACTGGGCAATTCGTCCAGACGACTGAGACTACTTTAACCCAGGTGAAAACCTCAGCTAGGTTGGTATGATCTGTTGTTGTGGCCTGCCTCTGAACTGCCCCATCCAGCTGCATCCCCCTGACCCTGCCTGCAAAGCAGGACACCAACTTTCCTCTAGGAGAAAGTGAGGACTGCAGATGCTGGAGATCAGAGTCAAAAAGTGTAGTGCTGGAAAATCACAGCAGGTCAGGCAGCATCCGAGGAACAGGAGAAGCGACGTTCCGGGCATAAGCACTTCATCAGGAATGTCAGTTCACAGGTAAGATGTGTCTGGAATCGGACTTGAAGGACAGCATAGGGTCATCATAGGTAATTAATTAGGCTCATTTAATAAAACAAAGTGAGAAGGTTCACTAGGCCACATTGTGAAAAACCCTCAAAAGCATTCAACACAACTCACACTTAACCAAAAAGGAAAAAATCAGCTGTTTTAGCTTTGCCAATAGTTACCAGTTAATAAATTTTTAATTGTACTTGCATTTAACATCTAGACATTTTAATGAAGGCAACATTAACATTAGTGTGAGATATGTTTTAATTTGTAGCATAAATCTGATACTTATGAGAGAGCTCAAATTCAACTCTTCCATGCCTCCAATGCATTTCATCCAAACAGTGATGATTTCCTCTATTTGTATAACATTCTGACTGTTAGGTAAACACTCTTCTTGATTTCTTGTTCTTTTGTAAAACATTTGTCATTCCAGTTTCATTTTTGTGCACTGCTGAGCTATATATTTCATATTTGAACTTTCTCCTTGTGTGGGGCACAACTTTATTTTCTTGACAATGTCTCCCTGTGCTTTCATATGCTTATCAGGATAAATTCTTGATGTCATAATGCCTGAGAAGCTTTTCTTTTTTGACATTGGCCATTCAACAGAACATTAAGAGGCTTTTGAGACAATTCAGGTTCAGATTATAGCCCAAGGTCTGACAGCTAAGGAAGGGGTATTCATGACACAGTTAAAAACAGGTAGAAAGTCAAACTGGTAATTTGTGCAACTCCCTCCTCTTCCACAGTAGACAAACTAAATATGAGAAGATACAAAACAAGCAAGCCAGAACATTTCTAAATACTTGGTTTAAAAGTTATTTTGGAGGGTTGGTGTTGACTTGTTGGGCCAAATGGCCTGTTTCCATACTGTAGGGAATCTAATCTTAATTAATTGCATTATTTACCTAAAGATGAGGGCCAATTCCATATATCCCATTTTAAGCTAATGTCCACAGACTCAGTGGTAAAAACCAAAATTAATAGTAAAGAAAACAACAAAATCAAAAAAAAATCTTTCTAACAGGGAGCTGGTTGAGATTGCTTTTACACGTAAAAGATTGTGAATCCAATCAGAAGTGCCCAGAATGATACAGAACATGATAATTCTTTTTATAGATCATCTGTTAATAAATAAAGTAAATTATTAGTATGACCTTCCCCTTGCTAAGGTTTTTCTACACAGTTAACATGTTTAAACTGCCTGTCTTTAGCTTTTTATTTATATCAACATTTCTGGCAAAGACCTCCATGATCAGAAAAACTGATGGATAAAACTTTGAAACTTACATGCTGCGTGGAACTTCTAAGTGACACAGAACACTGAGAGCAGCTGCAACAACTTGTGTTTCTAATATAAATATGAAGGTCAGTCTGATGTTGTTTGGTGGATACTGGAATGGAGTAGGCCACCCTTAGATTGTCTACATATTTGACATTGGGCTGTGTGCTGATTGTGGGTTGTGGATTCAGGAGCAAGAGATGGATTTGCCTGGAAACCTGCCAAATGGACTATAACATTCCATTTATGGAAGGATATACTGTTTATAAGTTCAAAAGTAATACATTGTGAAGACATAACATTAAATATAGAATTGTTTCATAATTCTGAAGATTTCATGTTTGTAGCATTCACTTTTATATGAATTTTAATCCAAGAAACTCAATTAGACAACTTCCTACTCCGAGAAATGTTTGCAACTTGACCTTGGGGATTAGTACATAATGACATGAATGGTCTTCTTAAATGGTTCATTGTATTGTCAGGGAGGAGAAAGTGAGGACTGCAGATGCTGGAGATCAGAGCTGAAAAATGTGTTGCTGGAAAAGTGCAGCAGGTCAGGCAGCATCCAAGGAGCAGGAGAATCAATGTTGCGGGTATAAGCCCTTCTTCAGGAATGAGGAAGGTGTGCCAAAAGCAGGCTAAGATAAAAGGTAGAGAGGATGGACTTGGGGGAGGGGCGTTGGGAATGGGATAGGTGGAAGGAGGTTAAGGTGACGGTGATAGGCCGGAGAGGGGGTGGGGGTGGAGAGGTCAGGAAGAAGATTGCAGGTCAAGAAGGCGGTGCTGAGTCTGAGGGTTGGGACTGAGAAAAAGTGGGGGGAGGGGAAATGAGGAAGCTGGAGAAATCTGCATTCATCCCTTATGGTTGGAGGGTTCCTAGGCGGAAGATGAGGCGCTATTCCTCCAGGCGTCGTGTTGCCATGGAGAAGGCCAAGGACCTGCATGTCCTTGGCAGAGTGGGAGGGGAATTAAGTATTCAGCCACGGGACGGTTGGGTTGGTTGGTGCGGGTGTCCCAGAGGTGTTCTTTGAAACATTCTGCAAGTAGGCGGCCTGTCTCCCCAAGAGAGAGCATGCCACATCGGGTGCAGTGGATACAGTAAATGATGTGTGTGGAGGTGCAGGTGAATTTGTGATGGATATGGAAGGATCCCTTGGGACCTTGGAGAGAAGTGAGGGGGGAGGTGTTGGCGCAAGTTTTGCATTTCTTGCGGTTGCAGGGGAAGGTGCCGGGAGTAGAGGTTGGGTTGGTGGGGTTCTGTCCTGGTGGCAATTGGAGGGATGGGGTTCAAGGGCGGAGGAGTGGGAAGTGGAGGAGATGCAGTGGAGAGCATTGTCAACCATGTTTGAGGGGTCTTTGAAGAAGGAGGCCATCTGGGTTGTTCGGTCCTCCCGGGAGCTGATGCGGCGGAGGCAAAGGAATTGGGAATATGGGATGGCGTTTTTACAGGGGGCAGGGTGGGAGGAGGTATAATCTAGGTAGCTGTGGGAGTCGATCGGTTTATAGTAAATGTCCGTGTTGAGTCGGTCGCCCAAGATAGAAATGGAGAGGTCTAGGAAGGGGAGGGAGGAGTTTGAGACGGTCCAGGTAAATTTGAGGTCGGGATGGAAGGTGTTAGTAAAGTGGATGAACTGTTCAACCTCCTCATGGGAGCACGAGGTAGCGCCAATAAAGTCATCGATGTAGCAGAGGAAAAGGTGGGGGGTGGTGCCAGTGTAGCTGTGGAAGATGGACTGTTCCACATATCTGACGAATAGGCAGGCATAGCTGGGGCCCATGTGGGTGCCCATGACATTGCATTGTCAGTCATAGTTTGGCTATTAATGATTCAGTTCTCCTGTTCATAATGCAACTCACAACTTAGAATAAATAAGGCTGCATACTGTTTCATTTCACAACATTCATGTCAATACTTTGGGAAAATTTACATACGTCAGGTAAGTTTGAAGATAAAGCATGACAAGTTTTGCACAATTATTTCAATTATGACAAACCTTAATAGCCATTTTGGTAAGCATAATTTAATTCTTCACTTCAAAGGCAGAATTTTTCAGAATGTTTTGATGCAAATAATACAATGGAGAGAACATTGTTTATTCATCTCTGAAACCTGATTAGCATTATATTAGTTTTAGGTAGGAGAAGACCTTCGATTCATCCAGTCACTGTACTATGTTGGCACAGTTATAATAAAAACAAATTGTTTTGTTGAGAAGAAGCTGTTTGGTACCTTCTTCAATACTATTAATGTTTCTAGATCCACCACTATGCCTGTAATCTGTTCACAGAGCCGATACCCTGTCTCTAAAATACATTCCTCCTGCACTTCCAGATTTATGTTTGTCTTTGCTTTGAAAATATTACCTGTGAGAAACGAAGCTTACTGTTCAATAATTTCAGTCCGAGTCAAATTCTGAAGCAGTCTTTATTCATATGTTCTTGCAAGCCTGGGTGACCACAAAGTAGGCACACCGACCAGGAGGTTACATTACAATCAATACAGTTCAGCTGAGTCTCTCGGTACTCCCCTTTTACTTCATATGTGACAGTTGTATTGCTCTGTGCAGCTGCTAATCTAATCAGCTTATCACATCTGTCTGTGGCCTGTTGTTAGCGTGCCCCCCCACCCCCTTGACAGCTGAGTCTTATTACTTTTGCTGACACAACACTGGGTCTTATTTGGTTATCTTATTCATACTAACTCCCTATGTGCGTGAAAATTGCAACTGTCATGTCAATACATCTGTTTCTACCAGTCAACTACCTCCCATTTTGGTTAGTTATTTCTTGGTATACACCCTCATGATTCCGCCTTGCGATTCCTGCAGAAACAAGATACAGCTACTTGTAGTTGTTTGTGCAAGCATGTCTAGCTTGACATATACCCCCCTCATGATTCAACCTTGTGATTTTTGCAAAAACAACAACATTTGCAAGTGCCTCTCACATTACCACTTTTTAAAAAATAATTGTTGTTTTCTGCATTTCTCTCATATGTCGCCCCCAAATTTGCAAGCATCATCCCCAAGACTTCGTCCATCTTGGCCTCAAGGTCAATCATCCCCTCGTTGTTCAAGGGGTAGAGTTCCTCTGCCTTATTACCGTTTAGGGGCATCTGTTTTGCCAAGGCTGTCTCAATCAGCCGTTGGGTTAGTCCCCGTACACAAGGTATGATACAACAGCCATTTGCTACCAGTACCCCTGCTACCACTATCAGGGAGGTGAGGATGGAGACTACCACTCCCTTCCATTTCCCAAACCATGATTCCATCCATCCCGTGAGTGATGTGTCCACCCCTGAATTCTCAGCCAGTTCTTCTGCCAAGGTGGTCAATCCTCGCAAGGCATGAGTGATTGACCCATCAGGTGCTGTATTATTTGGAATAAAAGTACAGCATCTCCCTCCTAACATCATACATACACCCCTTTCTTCACATAAGATCATATCTAAGGCTATTCTACTTTCCCAGGCCATTCTACTGGTTGCATCAAGCTGTTCAGCTATGCCTTTGACCGCATCCTTAGTGTAATTGATGAATCTTTGCTGATTTTAGAAAATATAGTTTATTCAGTCCACATTCTTGTTGAACATTACCCACCAGAATAGAGCTTATTCAAAACCTGCTGCAATCTGTACTCATCCGGTACCCCTCTAGGAACTCCTATAGAGCCTAGATAAATCCTATCATCAAAAGAAGTGTCTAATAATGATCTTTAACTCCTCCCCCTTTTTGTTGCTATCTTCTCCTTTTCAAATGCCAAGTTGAATGGGATTGTCAATTGTACAATTGCACATATCCCTCTCCAATCTGGAGGTAGGGTGGGTCTCAATATTTTACCTCCACAGTACCACCATAGATCCGCTCGGGGAACCTTCAGTGCTGAGTAGTTCCCTCCCTTTTCCATCCTGTACTCAATTTCGGTACATGATTTCAGTCCCCCCAAATATCTGGACCGATTTATTCCTCGCCTGTTTACACACGATGTGTGATTTCTGACCACGGCAGAAAACATGGAGGGGCGTCTTTAAACCTTCCTTCTTTAAAGGAGGGAACATTAATAGAAGGGACATACAATCTTTATTACTCCATGCTGTCTTATCCTGATACAGAGCTATCATGCATATCATGCCCCTCCTGTTTTGCTTCCACCCGAGCGGAAAAGGGACTACTTGGGCCATTGGTCTACCGGAGGCACATGCATAGCAATTGCTCTTATTCAGACTTCTTACAGCATACTTTACCCATTCTACACAGGCATTTGCATCCCCATTTCCAGTTTCTATTTTGATGGTCTGTTTCAAGCCCTTCACCTCTATAATTTTTACCACCTTAGGGTCATCGTGAGGGATGAAAGGTTGTATCTTATTATCCAGTTGTTCGGCCCGTTTTCCCTTTCCTATTTCTATGCTAATTTGAAAACAACAGTCCGAGAAATCCTTCCTGTTTGTTTTCATTTCTATCCCAAATGTTTCATTTAATTGTACCCGATAGGTGTCCCCCCCAAATCGCTTCGTGCCATGTGGTTTTCTTTATCTTTCTGTATATTGGGTTACACTTTTTATCGGGATAATCGAGAGTTGGTCGGAAGGGGGTCCGGTGTACTGTGACAAGACCAGTATACCAAGTACCATCCCCATAGGACTTAAGATGTATCTCTGAGCTGCTGTACTGTCTCTGATTATCTGCATCCCCACAATTTACTAAGCTGCATGCATCGGCGTCTATTACTTGCGGATTATCAGACTCAGGAACAGTTAATAACAAGTGTGGAGACAATGTTTGACAAAATCCCAATACTAAGAGAGCTAATATCATAACTCTAAGCATCCCCAGCATTCTACAATAGTATTGAAGCGCTGAGAGACTTTACATCCAATGTATAGAAAAAAACATCCAGTGCTCACGTCGTCACGGTATAATCAGTCACTTAAAGTCTTTTTAGCCTGAGCTTCAGTGGTTCTTGCGTTGATTCGGCTGTCCAGACTTCTTTCTCAACCAGGGATTCCACTGGTCCCTTAATCCTGGTGTAGTGAGTCCAGCCTTTCTCCGCCGTTCTTATCTCCACTTTGGTAGTCAAAAGATCCTGGTACGGTCCCTCCCAATCCAGTTGCAATTTAGTTTCTGTCTATGACTTAATTAGGACCCAATCTCCCGACCGGATGGGATGAACGGTGAATATAAGGGGCGGAGTCTGTGCCAATAAAGCCTGTTTCCTGAGGAAAGACAAAGAGGAGGACAAGCCCAGTATGTACTTCTTTAAGAACAAATCTTTAGTTTCTGGGATTGGCAGTTCCCTTTTTGTTCCCAAGTAGGGCAGGCCAAACAATATCTCATAAGGGGACAGCCCCAAATCTTTCCTTGGGGCCGTCCGCACTTGCAAGAGGGCTAAAGGTAAACACTTAGTCCAAGGGAGTCTGGTTTCTATTATTAATTTAGATAACTGCCTCTTGAGTGTCTGGTTCATTCTCTCAACCTTTCCTGATGAGGGTGGGTGGAACTCACAGGAGATCCCTAACCCCTTCATCATTCCCTGGAGTACCCTGGAAGTAAAGTGAGTTCCCTGATCCGAATTTATACACCCCACTATCCCGTATCTGGGAACTATGTGTTCAAGTATTATCTTGGACACCCCACTTGCAGTGGCAGTGGCCAGAGGATACGCCTCCGCCCATCCAGATAAATGATCAACTATTACCAACATATATCTCAGTCTTCGCACTCTGGGTAATTCGATATAATCTACCTGGATGCTCTGGAATGGTCTTAGCCCAGGCTCTCTCCCTTCTGGGACTTGTTTCCTTAGCACCTTCTTGTTTACCTTCATGCATGTTATACATCCCTCACATATCTGTTTGGCTATTGTATATATCCCTTTGCATCCATATTTCCTTAAGACTAAATCACACATTGCTTGCACTCCCCAATGACTGCCCTGATATAGGACAGCCATAATCTCTCGCATCATCATTTTATTCAACATCTCTCTCCCATTGGGTAACATCCAGTGCCCAACCACTGTCTTTGTTGCCCCTAAGTCTTTTAGTTCCTTTTCCTCCTTTGCAGTAAACAATGGGGTACCCTGAGGATCCGGAATTACTGGTATTAGGGTATATTGTGGCTCCTTGTGGATTCAGAGCCGCTTCTTTAGCTACCTCATTGGCCAGTCTATTTCCTCTTACTTTCAGATCATTCCTCTTTTGATGTCCATTTGTATGAACTATCGCTATTTCCCTCAGGAGTAACAGGGATTCTAGTACTCATTCTATCAATTCCTCATGTGCTAGTTTGTTTCCTTGACTATTTATTAGTCCTCTTTCTTGCCACGTTTTTCTGAAGGTGTGTCCCACTCCAAATGCATATTTGGAGTCTGTATACACCATTCCTTCCTTGTTTTCTAAGGCTCTGGGAGTTCTTTCTAGGATATGGAGTTCACAAGTTTGGGCTGACCAGCCATTAGGCAGTCTTTCAGCCTCCATAACGTTTCCCTCTATCCCGTCTACTACATATCCATTGTGCCTTTTACCCTCAATCATCCGGGAGGACCCGTCGATAAACAACCGAGCTCCCGCATGCAGCGGGATGTCCCTTAAGTCCATCCGTACTTTCGCCTGATATTCAATAATATCGAGGCAGTCGTGTTCTGGATTACCAGGGACCTCTCCGTCTCCACGCCACAGGAATGCAGCTGGATTTAAGCAACTGTCTGTGACTAACACAAGGTCATCCTTCTCTATTAAAATTGCCTCATATTTCAAGATCCTAGAGTCTGTGAGCCATCGTCCTGCTTTCTGATTTAATATGGTCCTTACCGGTGTGGGGTGCTGACTATTTAGGCTCCCCAAAAAGTAAGTTTCTGACTTTCTTCTACCAATAAGGCTGTTGCTGCCACTGCCTGCACACACTCTGGCCAGTAATGTAGCTTTCCATTCTTTAATTAACAATGAATTAGTGCTGTCATGTTTTAAATTAGCTATGAATAAATATGACAGGTCACTGAGAATGTGTGAAGGAATCCAGCCAATTAATATTGATTCAGGGTGGTACAAATTATTTATTATAAATATTAATTATTAATTATATATTATATAAATAAAATAATCATTATCTGTAACTTGGGGTGGAAATGCAACAAGTGACTAAAACATCTTAAAAACTGTACTCTTCTGCTTTATCCTTCTTATTGCATCATTCTCTTCCCTTCTCTTGATCTCTTTGCCTTTATTTTCATTTTAACCTCATTTAACCAATTTATCAATTTATGCTTGTCTAACTTTAAAGGCTGTTCCTAACCATACATTTTGGAATCTTACTTGTAAATATATTTATATATTATAAATTCATTTATTCATTATTTAATGCAAACAGTTCCCAACTTTGAAATCTATTAAATTTACCTGGTTTTAGTCCCTTAATTTAAATCCAAAATTAGTTTTCTTAAGTAGTCCTGACCAGTCATTGCTCAATTACAATGCTATAGGTCGTGAAATAACCAGAGCTACCTTAAAAGGATTTATCTATTCAAGTTAAAAAAAAACTTCCAATGCATGAACAATGGCCGAACCCAAGGTCACAGATATTAACCATAGGATTTTTTTGATTTAACTGAAACTTCAACTGTCATTGAGGGAAGGGACTTTCTGAATAAAGCTATGGTTGGCACATCAAAATCAACAATGAAACACATCAATCTTAAAATTAAGTGGAAACAAATGAGTCTGAAACACACAAAAAAAGGTTATGATGTTGTTTTCCTCCGTATTAAGCTGATTTGAAATCGAATAAGGTTGGCTATTATGTAAGGATAAAAGAGATTAGTTAGAAACTGATAGTAAGGCAGTCATAACCTGTAAAAAGAACAGGAGTTAAAATTTTATTTCATAATCTGTAAAATCCTTAGTCTTAAAAGAAATCATGTTAAATTTCCATAATAGAAATCAGATTCAAAACAGTCCTGGATTTCAAGCTCCAGGGAACAAAGCACAAACATTCAATCACCAACAAACAAATGTGCATTCAAACCGAATCACAAAGGGTTAAACACACACACACACACACACACACACACACACACACACACACACACACACACACACACACACACACACACACACACACCATATCTCTCAAACACTTTCTGAGCTTCCTGCAACAACTCCTCTAGAGGCTTCTTACTCCACCCCTCCATCTTTTGAATATTTTTCCGGATGTCTGGCCATAATTTAGTTACAAAGTGTACCCTCAGTAGCCCTTCAGCTACTAGCCCTTCCGACACGAAGCATAATCTGATTCCTCCTGACTGAAAGGCTGTTTTCTGTTGACATATAAATTCAAATGTTTACAAACCCAGTCTTCGTCCGACCCGTACTTTGGCCAGAAGACGTACTTTGGCGGGACGAAGAGTGGATTCCTTAGTCCATACAAAGCAACAATATTTAATTATCTTTTTCCTATCTTCTTCCCTTGTACAAGTATTATTTTTCCAATTCCACAACATCCTGCTCAACGGACTTTCTGGAGGTATGTTGTCAGTGACCCGGCTTCCATTTCCATTTCCTTTTTCCCTGGAGGCTTTTTCTTTACCCTCGGCACAGCCCATATTGAGTTCCTTCGTTAGTCCCTTATTAACTACTAGAACTCAATCCCAGCCACCAAGGCAGTACTTAAAAGTCAATTTTCTTACATTGGTCCGTGCACAGAGTTGCCTGGCTCAATTCCTCCCTGTGCCTACCGTTCAAGTATTACCACTGAACTCTTTCCCGGTTCTGACTGACTCCCTGAGGATTCTGGTCAGTCTACCGGGAGGGGTACCCACCGTCGAGAAACACAGGACTGTTCTAAAAGGGAACAGGACGTGTCTTCCCAGCCGTCGATGGAGCCCACTCCGCCAGTGATGACAGGATCCTGGATGAGCCCCCAATTGTGAGAAACGAAGCTCACTGTTCAATAATTTCAGTCCGAGTCAAATTCTGAAGCCGTCTTTATTCATATGCTCTTGCAAGCCTGGGTGACCACAAAGTAGGCACACCGATCAGGAGGTTCCATTACAATTAATGCAATTCAGTTGAGTCTCTCGGTACTCCCCTTTTACTTCATATCTGATAGTTGTATTGCTCTGTGCAGCTGCTAATCTAATCACCTTACCACATCTGTCTGTGTGCAACCCCCCCACACACACCCCCCACCCCCTTAATAGCTGAGTCTTATTACTTTTGCTGACACAACACTGGGTCTTATTTGGTTATCTTGTTCATACTAACTCCCTATGTGCGTGACAATTGCAACTGTCATGTCAATACATCTGAATCTACCAGTCGACCACCTCCCTTTTCAGTTAGTTATTTCTTGGTATACACCTTCATGATTCCTCCTTGCGATTTCTGTAGAAGCAAGATGCAGCTACTTGTAGTTGTTTGTGCAAGCATATCTAGCTTAACATACAACACCGCCTCCCCACCCCCCCATGATTCAGCCTTGTGATTTTTGCAGAAACAACAACATTTGCAAGCGCCTCTCACGTTACCGCTTTTGGTGAAATTGTTGAGAGGTTTTCTGTGCGTATTGCATCATCCTGACCAGGTTTCTGATCAGCATGGGTTTATAGTAAAAATGTAATGTTCCTATACAACATAAAGATGGTCAGTGCAGGAAATGATGCACTTACAGTGGTATTTTTGACTTTGAGCTCCCCATTGTTGGAAGTGAAGAGGTGTTTCATCATCCAATATTATTCTCAAATTCCTAACTCCACAGCTCTCAAGGAGAAAAGTTGAATGTTTCACAAATGTGCATCAGGAAAATAATTTTATTCAGAAGATCTGTTTATGTTGCTTTTACAGTAATGTACAGATTACCTCAGATTCATATGGGCAAAAACTAGACTTCTCAAAAGAATGGCATTTGCTTTTCCTTGCAACGCAATGAACCTTTATTCATTTGATCAGTTCATAAAGGTTAGTGGAGCTGCCAAGTTAAGTTCCGTGAGTTACTGAGTCATGGTAATGAATGGAACTAGTTTAATTTTGAAATCATATCCAAAGTCTGCAAACAAGTGCAATTAATAGAAACTCATAATGATGACAAATTCATCCTAGGACATAGTTAATTTCATGGTATTCATGTGTGTTGTTGTTAAAACAAATGCTTTGAGCTACAGAAAGATCATGTTGCACTGAATATAAATTGTGTTTAACATTCTGAGACGTTTTATGGCAGTTGCACTTAGAGTGTCAGAATTCTGCAGAAAACTCAACGCAATCAAATGGAAACACAAAGCCCAGCAAAAGTTATTCTTTTTCCGAGGCAGTAGGAATTTCTGATTTGATTGGCTTGATAAGGCAGACAGGGCTTTGTGTATTTTGATGTTTTTAATTTGAATTAAAGTGCTCCAATTATTTTCCTGAAATCTGGAAAATCCTAAATATGGTTATGGTCTCAGTCCCAATGTTGCCGGATTTGAAGTACTCTATCTTTAATATAAAGAGTTGTAATATTACTTGCAAAGAAAATAGAGGGGTTTCTTGGAGATTGTGGGCCTAATTTTCCCATTTTCCCAAGAATTGGCCTACCTGCTGGACTGAAGTCTCCACAGCAGAACAATTGACCTAGATAGTTTCTAATCAACATGTTCAGAGATGTTATTACACACCTCTGTATATGAACACATGTCCCCTAGCTCAGAAGTACAAATATTACCACTGTGCCCCAAGAGCCCACAATAATTGACCTATCTGTAATTTCTAGGCTGGGTGCACCTAACCTGCAGGACTGATTGTGGCCAAACCTTGGAATGGAATTAGATGAGCTGCTTGATTAACTGTGACAGGAATCCTTGACTGACTCCACTAAGGACTGGAATCCTTTCACTTTCAGACAGCGCTATTTGCTTGAAGCACATATAGAGTGTTTGCTGCATATGCTGCTGACACATGCTATTGGTCTGACATTGACATAGCATTATGCTGTACAGCAATATGTCCACCTCCTTGACTGTTCAGTGCACTGCATCATTACAAGCTGCCTGCCTCTCCTTTGCACTAAAATGTAATGCAAGCCACAGAGGCTGGCAGCTTCCAAGCAAGCACAAAGTGAATGAACACTGAAAAATGAACCGAAAAGCTAATCTTGCATCCTGTGCAGTTGAATGAGATGCATGTGTTTCCCTGTGTGTAAAGTGACCTGACAGGAGCGTGCAAGTTGTGGGTGTCCCCAGACTCCAAAAAATATGTTGAAGTGATGTGTAAATTGGACTGACAGCAGGCACGATCATTTGGTGAGACTGGAGGTTTGCTGTTGCCGACCTGTTTGGACGAGGGTGGAGGAAGACAATGTCATGGAGCGTGCAGGGGCATTATGATGAAGACAGAGTTGGAGGAAGGACCTGAGAAACAAACGATGAGTTCTGCTGCCAGGTTACTGCTTGGAATTTCATGATGGAAATTGGCACTGTCTATTTTCACAGGGAAGGAGAGGGCTATTAATTAAAAGCATGTAAAAGGATGGTTGCTACTCATTATCAAGGTTCTGCACTTGCTGTTTAAACCTTAAGAGAAAGATCAGATATTTCTTTTTTTACTTAGAGGTTCTGATTTTCAGTTTTGCTGTGTTTTCTCACATTTCTCGTCATTACTCATGCCAATCAAGGGACTAGACAATTCTACTCTAAGAACTGGTAGAAGTGAATGTCTTGCTTTATTGTCAATCAGCGTCATGTTCAAAAAACTTTATAGTTTAGACTTGTGAGGACCTCCTCAATTGAATTGTAGTGATGCAACAGGCAAAGCAATTGCTGTTTGACTGATACATCATTTTTGTAATTATTATAAATTATAAATGTTATGATGGGTATATCAGGGTTCTATTTTCTAAACTTCAACAATTCTTCTTTTGATTTAACAATGATATAATTATATAGCACTGAAGGAGGCTAGTTGGCCCATTTTATCATGCAAAATTATTAACCTGTTCATTTTGGCAGAAAGAATAAAAAAACAATTTCATAGAATCCCTACAGTATGGATGTAGGCCATTCTGCTCACCAATCCTCTGAAGATCATTTCACCCAGACCTACCCCATTCCTGTGACCTTGCATTTCCCATGGCTGATCCACCTAACCTGCTAAGCATGGTAATTTAGCACAGCCAATCCACCCAACCTGCCTATCTACGGACTGTGGCAGGAAACCAGAGCCCCCAGAGGAAAGCTATGCAGACATGGGGAGTCTGTGCAAACACCACACAGACAATCGCGTGAGGGTTGAATTGAAGCCAAGTCCCTGGTGCTGTGAGTCAGCAGTGCTAACCACTGAGTCACTGTGCTTAATAGTGAGATGTTGCAGAGCTCTAGGGTGCAGAGAGATCTAGTTGTCCTAGTGCATTAATCGCTGTATGTGGGTAAAGCAAGTAATCAGGAAAGCAAATAGAATATTATGTTTTACTGTGAATGGAATTGTATGTAACAATAGGGAGGTTATGTTTCAGCTATGCAAGGCATTGGTGAGACCATTTTGCAGTATTGCATATAATACTGATAACTGTACTTACAGAAGGATATTAATGTGTTGGAAGCAGTTTTGAGAATATTTATTGGACTAATACTTGGAATGAGCAGATTGTCTTATGAGGAAAGGCTGGACAGGGTAGGCATGTATTTTCTGGAACTTAGAAGAGTCAGAGCTGACTTAATTGAAACATATAAGATCCTGAAGGGACTTGAGCAGGTAGATGATAAAAGGATGTTTCCTCTTTTGCAAGTATCTAGAACTGGCACCAAAGTTTGAAAATGAGGGGTGCCCATTTAAAACAGAGATCAGGAGACATTGTTACTCTCAGAGGATTGTGAGTCTTTGGAATTCTGTTCCTCAAAAGGCAGTGGATGTCAGAATCTGGGCAGAAATGGATAGATACTTGATTGGCAAGGGAATGAAAGATTATTGGGGATATATTGTACAGGGATACTGTTGAGGTTAAAATCAGATCAGCCATGATCTTATTGAGTGATGGAGCAGGCTGAAAGGGCTGAGTGCCCTACTCTTGTTCCTTGTTCATATGTCCATGTTAGCTCTTTAAATGAGTTTCAATTTCCTGCTCTTTCTCCATAGTTCTAGAAATCTTTTACGAGGATCAATCATATTTCCTTTTGAAAGCTACAATTGAATCTGCTTCCACTACTTTTCAAGGAATGCATTTGTGGGATGTTAGCATATTCTTTCTTAAATAAGTGTATCCAATGTGTGGTGCTTTTAGGATGGGATTTTGACCCAATGACAGTGAAGGAGGTCTTAGTGCTCATGTTAAATTGTACCATTTGATTTATGTTACAGCTTATCATTTTTTCTTCCAAATTGCAGCCATTCACACTTCATTTGTTCAGTTTGTCCTCTCCTAAAATCTGTTACTATTTTCATCAGTGATTATTATTTTTCCAAGCATTGTAAGGTCCATGAATATTAAAATAAAGAAAAAATTCAAGATTTTAATCACAGAATATTTCATAAATTAATGAACTACTTCCTGGAAGTCTTTTAAAGTAAGCAACTCTGCATTCATAAATGCTGTTGGTATGAAAACTTGAAGAGCACCAACTTGCTTTAATGCCTCTTCCCTTGCCTAACTGGAAATGCTACAATGGTCTAATTGAATATATCATTGCATAATTTTCAGTGAAAATGGCTGATTGCTTTCCATTTTGAATTGAAGGTCTGTCATTTCAGAAATAAAAACAAAAAAAAACACTAGAAATACTCAGCAAGTCAGGTAGCATCCTTGAAAAAAGAAACACTGTATCAGGTCAAGATGACCTTGCATTGATATGCTCGACATACAGTGTCTTACCTTCTATGAGGAGAGGGTCTTGGCCTAGACCACCCAAAATGGTTGACTGATTGTGTCCAAGTTCCTGGACTAATATCATAGGCAGTCCTTGACTTAATGTACCAGGAAACCTGACTGAAGGTTTGATAGGGCTAAGCACTACTCCGCTCGGACATGACTATTTGCTTGAAGAACGTGAAGTGTGTATCTGCTGCATCAGCTGCGGGCATATGCTGCACGTGTAACATTGTCCAGCTGTTGACTGATGATTGCTGACAACCGTGAAGATTGCTAGGTTTAGTGTCTGCGCAAAAAAAAAGGCAAAACAGGGCAAGGCAGAAATGCCATGAGCGGCCAGGATGAGGGAACAGGGAGGGAGTGGGCAGGCCTGAGATATACTTTGGTTCAGTCCATTTACTGCGTACCTGCCTGAGCAGCAGCATTACGATAAGAGTTGCCAGGGTGCTTGCAGGTACAGCAATATGGTGTAGAATTTCACTGCAAGGGTTTTGGAGATGAGACATGGTGGCATGGAGAGGTGAGCATGTGTTCAATATCAAGGCCCATGGATATGCGATGCATTCAGCCACTGTCCATAGCCTATGCCCTGAGATGTTGGTACCACGTGTCCAGAGGAGCAAGCTGGAGGTGCTAGGTACCCTTGTCAACAGTAATTAGTGGCATCTACTTTCTATTCAGTGCGTGGGAGAACAAGAGCCTGTGTGTTATTGAGGTGGTTGCTTGAGGAACTTCAGCTCAGACTTGATGAGCTGATGTCGGAGCTTCAAACACTGCAACACATCAGGAAGAGGGACAGTTACTTGGATGCTGTGTTTCAGGATGCAGTCACACTCCTTAGATTAACTACCTCAAATGCACTTAGTGGCCAAGGACAGGAGGCTGTGACTAAGAGCGAGATAGTAGGGGGATCCAGGTGGTAATGCTGAATGAGCCTCTGCTCTTGAGTTTGTCTAACAGGTTTGAGATTCTTGCAGCTTGTGTGGATGAGAGCAGGGGCTCTAGGGAGGATGAGCAAACTGACCTCAGCACCATGGTACTGGGAAGAGGAAAGAGAAACATAGTTGTAATTGGGGATAATATAGTCAGCGGAATAGACACTGCTCTCTGTGGTCAGGATCAAAAGTCCTAAAAACTGTGTTGCCTGGCTGGTGCCCAAGTTTGGGGTACCTCATCTAGGCTGCAGACAAACTTGGAGTGGAAAGGGAAAAATGTAGTTGTCATAGTTCACATAGGTACCAGTGATATAGGAGAAAGAGGAAAGAGTTTCTGCTGAGGAATGTGAGCAGTTCGGGACTAAATTAAAAAGCAGAATCGAAAAAAGTAATAATCTTTGGATTACTACCTGAGCAATGAGAAAATTGGTATAGGGCCAACAAGATTAAAAAAGTAAACATATGGTTCAAAGATTGATGTGGGAGAAAAGGCCATGGGACCTTGGCACCAGTACTGGGGGAGATGGGAACTGTTCCAATGGGTCAGGCTCCACTGAATCATGCTGAGACCAGAGTCCTGGCAAATTGCATTACTAAGGCAGTTGATGTTTAGCTTTGGATTACTTACAGTGTGTAAACAGGCCCTTCGGCCCAACAAGTCCACACCAACACTCCGAAGAGCAACCCACCCAGACACATTTCCCTACACCTAACACTACAGGCAATTTAGCACGGCCAATTCACCTAACCTGCACAGTTTTGGACTGTGAGAGGAAACCGGAGCACCCAGACAAAACCCATGCAGATACAGGGAGAACGTGCAAACTCCACACAGACAGTTGCCTGAGGCGGGAATTGAACCTGAGTCTCTCGCGCTGTGAGGCAGCAGTGCTAACCACTGTGCCACCAAGCTTGACAGTAAATAGTGAGGGAGAAGGGATGTGTCAGGCATGGAAAATTATTGAAAATTGTAAAGGGGGAGAGGGCTCATCAGAGGTTATTAAAGTTTTCAGACCAAGTTATTTGACAGAAAGTATGAAATCCAACTTCAGGCACAGCACTTAAGGGGGCAGTCAATGCAGAACTGAAGGTGTACTTAAATGTGTGCAATATACGAAACAAGATAAATGAGCTTGTAGCATAGAGTGAAGTTGGTTGGTACAATGTTGTAGTCATCACACAGACATAACTGTAAGGGAATCAGGGTTGGGAACTAAATATCCAAGGATACACATCCTTTCAAAAGGACATGCAGGTGGGCAGCTGGGACAAGGTTGCCTTTTTAAGAAGAAATGCTGCCTTACAGCTCCAGAGATCTGGGTTCAATTCCCACCTCAGGCGACTTACTGTGTGGAGTTTGCACATTCTCCCCGTGTCTGCGTGGGTTTCCTCTGGGTGCTCCAGTTTCCTCCTACAGTCCAAAATTGCCCGTAGTTTTAGGTGAAGGGGTAAATGTAGGGGAACGGGTCTGGGCGGGTTGCGCTTCGGCGGGTCAGTGTGGACTTGTTGGGCCGAAGGGCCTGTTTCCACACTGTAAGTAATCTAATCTAAATCAATAGCAAAAAGTGATATAGAGTTGGAAAGTATAGAATTTGTGCAGATAGAGTTGAGGAACTACAAAGGAAAGAGACCCTGATGGAAGTTGTATTCAGGCTTCTTAGCAGTTGTCAGGATATGGGATAGGAGAAAGTGAGGACTGCAGATGCTGGAGATCAGACCTTAAAAATGTGTTGCTGGAAAAGCGCAGAAGGTCAGGCAGCATCAAAGGAGAAGGAGAATCGACGTTTCGGGATTCCTGAAGAAGGGCTTATGCCCGAAACGTCGATTCTCCTTCTCCTTTGATGCTGCCTGACCTTCTGCGCTTTTCCAGCAACACATTTTTAAGCTTAGAATATGGGATAGAAAATAAATCAGGAAATAGGAAAGGCATGTAAGCAAAACAATGCTAAATAATCATGGGGAACTCCTGTATGCAGATGGACTGGGAAAATCAGGTTGGTAGTGGACCCTAACAAAAGGAATTTGTGGAATATCTACGGGATGTTTTTGGAGCAGTTTATGGTGGACCCCACTATGGAACAGGGAATTATGGATTTGGTGATGTGTAATGAAGCAGACCTGATTAGGTAGTTAATGATGAAGGAACTCCCAGGATGGAGAGGCCATAATGTGATAGAGTTCACCCTATAGTTTGAGAACGAGAAGCTGGAATCAGATGTAACAGTATTAGAATTCAGTAAAGTTAATTACAAAGACATGCGGGAACAGCTGGCCATAGTTGATTGGAAGGGGAGCCTGTCAGAGAAAATGGTGGAGCAGCAATGGTGGCATTTTCTGAGTTTTCAGGGCTCAGTGTTGGGACCACAACTATTCACTTTATACCTTAATAATCTGAATAGACGGCACTGATGCTAAGTTTGCAGATGACACAAAAATAGTTGAGTGACAGGTAGTATGGAGTAGGTGGGGAGGCTATAGAAGGATTTGGACAAGCTCGGAGAGTGGGCAAAGAAGTGGCAGATGAAATATGATGTGGGAAAGTGTAGGGTTATGCATTTTGGTAGGAAGTGGAGAGATGTAGACTATTTTCTAAATGGGGGGAAGGCTTCGGAAATTTAAAATACAAAAGGACTTAGGAGTCCTAGTTTAGGATTCTCTTAAGGTTAACACTCAGGTTTATTTGACAGTCAAGAAGGCAAATACAATATTAGCATTCATTTCAAGAAAATTAGATAACAAGAGTAAATATGTACTGCTGGGGCTGTGTCAGGCTCTGGTTGGACTTCTTCTGGAACATTGTGAGCAGTTTTGGGCCACGTATCTAAGGAAGGATGTGTTGGTGTTGGAGGGGGTCCAGAGGAGGTTTACAACAATGATCCGGGGGACGAAGAGCTTGCCATGTGAGAGCAGTTGAGGGCTCCAGGTCTGTACTCAATGGCATTTAGAATGATGAGGGAGGGATCTCAGTGGAACTTACAAAATACTGAGTGGCCTCAATAGAGAGATGTTTCCACTATTAGGGAGCTGAGGACCCAAGGCCACAGTCTCGTAGTAAGGGGACAATCCTTGAGAAATGAGATGAGGAGGAATCTCTTCAGCCACAGGATGGTGAATCTGTGGAACTCATTGCCACAGAAGGCTTTGGAGTCATTGAGTGTACTTAAGATAGGTAGGTTCTTGATTGGTAAGAGGATCAAGGGTTACAGGGAGAAGGCAGAAGAATGAGGTCGAGACACATATCAGCCATGATTAAATGGTGGAGTACACTTGATGGGCCAAATTCTGCTCCTATATTTTATGGTCTTATGAGGTGTGGTGTTAATGAGGGTAATATTAAACTTAATATACTCTTACCACTTTCAAGAGAACCCTGTTGGAAAATGCAACTGAATTTACTGAACTTTGCTTGCAATTCTCAGATTTTGCATTGCAGCCCACAGACAATATCAAATCCCTACAGTGCAGATTGAGGCCATTTGGCCCATCAGATCTGCACCAACTCTCTGAACAGCATCCCACCCAAACCCACCCTATCTCTGTAAATCCATATTTACCATGGCTAATCCATTTAGATTGCACATCCCTGGACACTACGGGGCAATTTAGCATGGCCAATCCACTTAACCTGCTCATCATTCAGGGCCTGTCCCATTCTAGCCTCTGTTTCTCTTTTCAAAGATGCTGACTCAACTGTTAAGTATTTCCAGTTTTTTTTTTGTTTTTAACTTCAGATCTTCAGCATCGGCAGTGTTTTGCCTTTGTTATTGCTGGCTTACAATCATTAAGATTATAGTCACAATAGTGACTGGAAGTCATGCTGGCCATAATGAAGTTTACTGATGTCGTTCAGATTTCATTGTATCCAACTGGAAGGTGAGAAGGAATTTGGTGGCAATTACCTGATGAGGGACCATATGATATTATTTCCATGAATTAATTCGTGCACATAATCACCAGGCGAAAGGATATAATCCGTTCTGTAATCACAAAAGCTTCTGAATTATTATCTGCCATAGTTGCTTTACGCCCACCAGTTGTTTTGTCCTGGTTATAAAATTGCCTGAATAAATTGTCCTTAACTTCCAAGGAATACGAATTTTGTTTTTAAAAAGAAAATCATTTCATTTTGTGCATGGGTGGATGAAAAAGAATAACATTCAGTCATAAAATGGTATTCACTGAAGGACTATGATACAAGAGATCATGTCAATGTCATTCTGCTGAAGTATTGATTTGTATTGGAGGATGGCAGATTAAATACTTCTTGGAGCCCTTTTTGCTCAAAGTCCAGGAAAGAGAGTGTGTCTGCGGGATAACTGCAATCACTCAGTGCTGGAAGTGGCCGCCGCTGGGTTCGCTCTCTCGCTATCTTGTGCACTGTCTCAGAATGCTCACAAACTCCCTCGGTCCCTGACTGCTTGTGGTGACAACTACACCTGAGCTCTGGCGGCTTTCTACCCCCCACCTCACTTCCTTTCCTCCCATTTTCTCTTTCTCTCTCCCCCCTTGTCTGCCTGTCCTCTTTCAATTCATACTGATTTTCTCTTTCTCTCTCTCTCTCTCTCTAGTCTTCCTCCCCTCCCCACCTTCTGACTAACCAATAGATGCCCGGTCAGTAATGGAGGATTTCCTATCAAACATGTAGGCGAGCGTTCCCTCCTCCGGTGGAGACTTCTTTTATGTTGAAGGAGGGGGGGAAAAAAGGGCAAAACAAAAGAGAGAGGTGGAAGTGGATAGGAATAATTGGAGAGGAAACAATTCGGCCTAAGTACTGAGTGTGAAGCCAAAATGTCGACCAGAACGCCATTGCCTACAGTGAATGAGCGCGACACAGAAAATGTAAGTGAGACAATGTTTCATTTTTTATTCTCGCTACTTTTATGTGAAGGCTTTAGTCGGGAACGCGGGGTTTAAAAGGCGTTCGCTGAAAGAACGAGTGTGTTTCTTGTTAAGGAGGGCTGTGTGAGTGCTCGGGGAGATGGTTACAGCATTTTTTTAATTGTAAAAAAAATCTCTTGGAAAGCAGCAGAGACATTGACTCGCCTGCTTCATCGATCACACAGGCCTCCCTCTCTCTCACTGTATAATCTGGAAGGATTCTTTTCTGAAGACAAATTATTTCCTTCGGCCTTAATTTCAAAATTCTGCCTTTGGTTTGCTGCTTTTTGCCCCCCTCCTCCTCCTCCATATCCTTCAGCTCGGAAATATCCATTTAAGGCTGTCTTTGCCTGGAGGGAACAGCTCAATGACAAGGAGTTGTTTACTGGACCACAAAAGAACACCGTCCCTATTGAGTGTCGCTCAATGCAGACTTTTCGACTGGCGCAGTATTTTTCAGTTTGATCAATTATTGTGGGAGTTTTTCTCCCCTTCCCTTGGATTGTCAACACATAAAACCATCATCTGCCTTATTATACGTGTTTCCTTCACAATTCTTTCACTCCCCGTATATCTGGAAGAGGAAAATGTGTTGATGCAAGGCATATGAAAACTGACGTCTCATTGGCAGGGTTAAAGGTCAGCCACACCATCCGGCAACCTACATCAAAATCAAGATATTGCTAGTGCAAATTTTTTTTCTATGACTTGACTGATTATTTAGTTGCAGTCTATATTTTACCCCCTTCCTGGCCTGAGCCTTCTCAATGCTGATGCTTTTCCTGTCAACTGCCCCCTCTTTTTATTCAGAGGAACATTGACAGGTACTACTGGGGGTATTGTAAGGAATTTTAGTTTTGCACGTGTTAATTTGAGAAGGAATCTGGTTTTATATTTTGAAGTTTTCAGTCAGGGTGCTTTGATGTGGGTAACCAATAAGGCTGAAGACAGTCAAGTAGAGACAGCACACTTATTTGCCTTCTGTCTTGTCCAAGAATTCTTATGGAAAGTATTTAAAGCTTTAAATATTGTAAATTTTATGTTGTTGTATGTGACTAAAATGTAGAGTCTGATGTCAATTATTGTGAAATAATCCATATAAATTGTACATGACCACTTCTGCAGCACACGTCTCTTGATGGATATGGTGACTCACAAATCCAGCCTTCCAAGTCGAGTAGCAGGCAAAACTTACCACGATGCAGGAATTCAGTGGCATCTACGACTGAAGAGCAACCCCACATTGGAAATTATAGGCTGCTGAAGACTATAGGCAAAGGAAACTTTGCAAAAGTGAAATTAGCACGACATGTTTTGACTGGGAGAGAAGTGAGTTTTATTGTTTTCTTCATATTAAAAGCAATTTTATCAACCACTGCTGTATTGGTACTGTTATCGAAATGTTATTTACTCATTTTTGTTTTTAAATATGTTTTAAATGTTCTATTCTTTTTACATTCCTATTTAATTCTGATTTTATTTCCGCATGGACTATTGTTTCTATGCACCTTCCACTATCCTGGAAGGCTGACCTACTCATGGCTGGTTCACACATTCTGTTTTGTGCTGGCTGTCGCAGAACAAAACAGGCATATAGACTACAGGTATAGTATGCAGGACAGTGCAGCAACTATTCCAATATTTTGCTCTTTCTCTCTCGTGTACCTAAGACTGGCTGGATGTAGCTGTTTTTTGCTTTGATTCTGTGATGCCATCAGAACCAAGTTTTCACTTTACATCCTGTTGTAACTCTTAATTATGTTAGTTGAATTGTAACCCAAGGTTGTGTGTGTTGTATCATCAGTATTCTCTTTATTTCTCTCAGTTAGATTTTGTCAATAGCAATTTCGTTGAAAACTGAGCCATTTCATTACTGCACAGAAGTTTTATGATTTCTCTTGAAAATTTTACACCTGATATTTCAAGAGGCATTATTAGTTTTATTTAAGACTCTGTACCTAAATAGATTTCAGGTCTTGCACCCACTCAGGCTCCTATGTGTACAAAATGCATACTTTAGTAAGACATTGGCAGGAACAAGAAGGGAGCAGATTTGGATGTCAAGCAATCTTGGGTCTCATACCTATGAACATCTGGTTATAAAATTGTGCATTTGAAATAAAATATTTCCGTATTGAAAATATTTTTATAAATAATCTGATTCCTCTTTACATCATTTTCAGGTTGCTGTAAAAATAATTGACAAAACACAGCTGAATCCTACCAGTCTACAAAAGGTAAAGTTTTATCTCCAATTACAAACTCATTTTGCAGCTTTATAATTGAAACAATGAAGAAAATGCAAGTTAGCTTGTTTTCTGTTTGCATGCACAGAAATATTACTGTTTAGTGAAAAAAGGATTTGTGCTTTTGTGAGCTTGGCATTCATGTGTAAACCAAGCAGCGTAGGCCTGAAGCAGTAATACTGTATAAATCTTGTGTTTCAAGGCAAGAAGAGTAGCTGGCTGGGTGCCGAGAATATTCTCATTTGTTTTTCATCTCCCATCATATTTAGTGTTTTTAGCAAGAGTAGTATTGGCTATTAACCTTTTGACTGTGAGTCAGTACTACTTTAGATGATTGTGAAGATGCTATTTATTGTCGGCCTTTAGCTGTTGTAAACACAAAATATATTTGTGAATGTGATCGCTATAAAATTTAAGCCAGAAGACAAAATCACAAGTCATTAATGATTTCAGTCACTGAATATTATACCAAATTCTTTCCTGTCCTTTGTTGTGAGGCAAATGCTAAGTTCATAACAAAAGCACATTTTTATTTCAGAATGCTCTGAAAACTAACTAGAAAATTCAGTGATCAGAAAGAAAACAGTTGTTGTTTTTAAGTTGAAAAACAATTCGGTTTCAAAAATTATAGAAACACTTTTCCTTATTTCTTTTTGTGTCTATGTTGAGGATTGCTGAATCGTTGAGTTTGGTTGTGGTTGTGCAAAAGGGAATAATATATGGAAGGTAGACATTAATGCTTTTGTAAAAATTGAAATTGTAGCCAACATTGCTTATGCTGAGCTTCAAAAGGTGAGGAAAATATGAAGGTGTCTTTGGTAAATCATTTTGTGAAAGGATCAGAGCAACATTTTCACCATTACATCATTAAAAACTAACAAGATTTATGTTAACACAATAGATATGTGACCTATCTGTCAATAAAAGATAGTTTAAAGTACTTTATTATGGATAATTATTTAGAATTAAATGAAGCATAAACGATTTCAGTAATATGTCAGTGATGCAATCTATAACCAAATAGAGATGTGAAGACCAAATCTCCCATTACCCAATTCATTACTATTTTGATTCATTTAAAGAGAGTCAGTTTTCAAATTATTGCAGCTAGCATGAGGGCAAACCCTTTCTCGTTTCAATTTTTCATAGTTCAGAAGAGTGGGAAGAGATTGATGTGGAGTATAAACACAGCCAGAAACCAGATGGGCAAAGTGGCTTGTTTTTGTGTCTTGGAATGAAGCTATTTGAAACAAAATTGCATCATGTTTTCAGGGGTCTGATATGTATTGTAAGAATGAAACTTAAAATGATTGAAACCGTGAGATGTACTCTGCACAGTTTTCTTTTTGCTGATCTGTGAAATCTGCCATTGTGGTCTTGCAAAGACTTCTTGTGTAGCCTGACAGGAAGAGGAAGGGGGAAGAAGGGACAAAAATACTCAGCCACATCATGTTAAAGGGTGGGTGAGTGAAGCTTCAGAGGCTTACAATATCATAACAGAAAGATTTCAGTTTACTTTTTTGGACTTAACCAGTTATTTTGTGTATAAGTGTTGCTGTACCAAATACTTAAACCAGTATATGAGAACATTTTGTAATATAATATCTGTGAATCCCTTTTTGGTCAATGAATTTATTTATACAGAGTCATTTTATAATTCTCAACAAAATCATATGTGATGTTGTCTATTTTCCTCTCTCTCCATTTGGATTATGATTTAGTTGAGGAATCTAAATTTCCTCTTTGAATTTTTTTTGTACTTTTAAATATGGCATACATGTTTCCTAAAAGTAGCATTTTACTTTTTATTGCTATTTATATCTTTCTTTCGTGTCAAATGTTAAAGTCATAAATCGTGCAATGCATGGTTCACTGATTTTTTTTTCTTTTCAAATTTTTCATTTTACAAGATAATTTACAATAAACTTGCAGGCCTGCAGTTGTAAAATATGAACAGCTTGCAGTTGTTCTTTTATCACTGAGAGTATGACTGATCATTTCACAGTCCAATGAAAGAATAATTCATGTTTGAATTATTATTGGTCCTCGTACAGAAGAATGATTGATTATGTAACAGCTGTCAGCAACAAATTGGATATTTCACAACTATTGAGAGACACATGTTCATAAAATGGGCAGAATATTCCACTGGTGAGCTTGAGTCAAGGCACATTGTTTTTTGTTTTCAAAAAGAACAAATTCTAATGAATGTAACTCAAACTGTATAAGTGAAGGACACAAAATTGATACTTACATATTAAGTTAAAGTAGCCAAGTTATGCTTGTTCCTCCATATCAGCACGCATTAACCTCAAAGATTTTTTTACAAGATGATGGAAACCTTTCCTTGGGTGGGGTGGAAATAACTTTTTTTTTAGTGAAAGAACTATGAGGGTTGGGCCATAAAGCCAAAAACCACTGTGGAACACTCTATATTTCTAGCGCTTTTTTTTCCCAAAGAGGGTGTAATATTATAAAATGAATTAATAGTTTTTGTTATTGTTTTAATGACCTAAAAAGGAAATTTTATAATTTTGAGTTTGAGGAGTTTTTCCACAGAATTCCCTCACCCCTCCAAGTATGTAGGATCCAGTCACTGTCAATGAATACCGTTTTATGACCTGAAGATTATCATGACTGCTAAGATTCACCTATTCTCTTGAATTAAAAATTACATTTAACTAAATGAAGAAGCTGTCCTCCTCCTAAAACTATATTGCACCTTTACTGTATAAAAAAGGATGCATTAAAAGAATCTTTAAGCTAGTGAATTGCTTGGACACCTTCAGAATTATGCTCTGATATGGCCTAAACATAATATTTTGTGTTTATTGCTTTTTTTTGTATCTTATTTTTACTTCTAATGCTAAATTGTTAACCGATTTCCCAGTCACATTTGGGTAAAATCTTATTAGTGATCTTGTGATCTTCTTTTAAAAAAAGCAAACTGAGTGTTCAGGAGGAAAAAAAACTTGCTTTTTTTTTGCTGATAGGCATAGTGGTAAATATTGTACATCCAGTTGGTGACTCTTGGGTGACTGTGTGATTAAGCAAGCAACAATACTTTAGAATGTAGCAACATTTCAGATCTGCAAAATACAACAAGTAAACTTGTAGTGAAACAAGTACAAGTGCAAGTTGACTTATTTACTTCTCTGTGCTTTCAGTGAGGGAAGACTATTGATAGTTGTTGTGGTTCTGTTCGCTGAGCTGGGAATTTGTGTTGCAAACGTTTCGTCCCCTGTCTAGGTGACATCTTCAGTGCTTGGGAGCCTCCTGTGAAGCACTTCTGTGATGTTTCCTCCGGCATTTATAGTGGCTTGTCTCTGCCGCTTCCGGTTGTCAGTTCCAGCTGTCCGCTGCAGTGGCCGGTATATTGGGTCCAGGTCGATGTGTTTGTTGATAGAATCTGTGGATGAGTGCCATGCCTCTAGGAATTCCCTGGCTGATCTCTGTTTGGCTTGCCCTATAATAGTTGTGTTGTCCCAGTCAAATTCATGTTGCTTGCCATCTGAGTGTGTGGCTACTAAGGATAGCTGGTCATGTCGTTTCGTGGCTAGTTGGTGTTCATGGATACGGATCGTTAACTGTCTTCCTGTTTGTCCTATGTAGTGTTTTGTGCAGTCCTGGCATGGGATTTTGTATACTACATTGGTTTTGCTCATGCTGGGTATCGGGTCCTTCATTCTGGTGAGTTGTTGTCTGAGAGTAGCTGTTGGTTTGTGTGCTGTTATGAGTCCTAGTGGTCGCAGTAGTCTGGCTGTCAGTTCAGAAATGCTCCTGATGTGTGGTAGTGTGGCTAGTCCTTTGGGTTGTGGCAAGTCCTCGTTCCGTTGTCTTTCCCTTAGGCATCTGTTGATGAAATTGCGCGGGTATCCGTTTTCAGCGAATACATTGTATAGGTGTTCTTCTTCCTCAGTTTGCAGTTCTGGTATACTGCAGTGTGCTGTGGCCCTTTTGAATAGTGTCTTGATGCAACTTCGATTGTGTGTGTTGGGGTGGTTGCTTTTATAGTTCAGGATTTGGTCTGTGTGTGTGGCTTTCCTGTATACCTTTGTGCTGAATTCTCTGTTCGGTGTTCTCTGTACCATCACGTCTAGGAATGGGAGTTGGTTGTCCTTTTCTTCCTCTCTCGTGAATCAGATTCCTGTGAGTTTGGCGTTGATGATCCGGTGTGTGTTCTCTATTTCTAAACCAATGTAATGTACAAAATCCCATGCAAGGACTGCACAAAACACTACACAGGACAAACAGGAAGACAGCTAACGATCCACATCCATGAACACCAACTAGCCACGAAACGACGCGACCAGCTATCTTTAGTAGCCACACACACAGATGACAAGCAACATGAATTCAACTGGGACAACACTACTATTATAGGTCAAGCCAAACAGAACAGCCAGGGAATTCCTAGAGGCATGGCACTCATCCACAGATTCTATCAATAAACACATCGACCTGGACCCAATATACCGGCCACTGCAGCGGACAGCTGGAACTGACAACCGGAAGCGGCAGAGACAAGCCACTATAAATGCCGGAGGAAACATCACAGAAGCACTTCACAGGAGGCTCCCAAGCACTGAGGATGTCACCTAGACAGGGGACGAAACGTTTGCAACACAAATTCCCAGCTCGGCAAACAGAACCACAACAACGAGCACCCGAGCTACAAATCTTCTCTCAAACTTTGACTATTGATAGTAGCAAGAACTTTTTTGTTAAGTAGGCTTTTGATTATGTTCAAAAGTTTGGAATAAAAAATGTAATGAACTTGGTTTTTTTTAGAAATCTTTGTCCCACTGTTTGAAAACTTGCTTATGTCTTGTGATTTTTCTTCTAGTTAACAGAGCGAGTTAGGCTTGTGAAAACAACTGTTATTTAGCTGGTCACTAAACATTCAGTCATCCAATTGAGGGAATATTTAAAGTGTATTTTGAGACCAGTCATAGTTTAATTGCCATTAAATGAGGGATGTTTTCAGGTTTGCAGGTGTTTGTAAATTCACAGTCCCAGATTAGGAAAATAAACATTGTTAGTAATTCTTTTCTGACATTTTCCATTGAGCAAGCTTGTGAATAATAATTTTTTTCAAACTGTTCTTGCGTGTAATTCTCAACTGTAAAAGTCCTATTTTAATAATAGTAACAGCACATCTGTATTTCTGTTGCCAAATTTATTCAATGTAAGTGTGGTTAACTTGTTCGGGGGGGGATGAAACCTATTTTGTCCAATATACTGCAACATTCATTTTACAGCACATAAGCAAGAAAAAATGATTTTTTCTGGTTATTTATAAAACTCAAAATGTGAATCCATTTTCATATCTTGAAGGCAATATTGCTGTATGACTATTGAGATATAGGTTGTCTTAAGCATTCGGTCAGTCACAATACAATACATATCATGGTGAAATCCATCCACTAGCCAATACCTTAAAGACATACAGAATGCATTTTTAATGAGTTTACTTGGATTGGTGAATCAAATAAATAATCACGCCTTTGTACAGCAGTGTTGAATTTGAGGATAGTTGCAAACACTCAACCATGTAGCAGCAAGATGTTTTCTGCTGAACTGTTTATTCACTTTAGTAGTCATTAAGTTCCAGCTTTGGTTAAAGTTGGGATATGGGACCACTGACGACCAGTTCTTGATTTCTAATTATTCTTACCCAGTCAGTCTGTTTATGTGATCTGTAACGTAGCTGTCTTTTTTTATCTTTGTGTTTACTTGGAATTTCACCAGACACATTGGCACACGATGTCCTGTTTTGTATCTCCTATTTCCCCTCCCCTGTTGGCTATGGCTAATTGTTGAAGGGGAGTAGACAAATAATATTATTATCTGCGTGAATCTATTGTGGTCCATTAAATTGTACAGGATATCCAATATTTCACCTGAGTTAACAAGTAGAAGTAGGCAAAAGTGAGGACTGCAGATGTTGGAAACCAGAGTTTAGATCAGAGTGGTGCTGGAAAAGCTCAGCAGATCAGGCAGCAACCGAGGAACAGGAAAATCGAAGTTTCGGGCAAAAGCCCTTCATCAGGAATGCTTTCGCCCAAAATGTTGATTTTCCTGGTCCTCAGATGCTGCCTGACCTGCTGTGCTTTTCCAGCACCACGCTGATCTTAACAAGTAGAAGTGCTGCACTGTTTTAGGAAGACTTTTTTTCTGACATTTCTGCATTGTTTGCTGAACTTGTTAGTGAGTTGTGCTACTAGCCATGTAAAAACACAGCCTTTTAAAAATAATTTTATTTTCACTTTTTTGCTTTTTAAATTTCATAACCTGTGAGTACTTCATCTTTCTGACCAGTAGAGAATGGTTATGCCCACTCAAATGCATTCAGCTCTGCTCTGTGTCACGACTTAATGTCAAAAACATATTTATTTCAAATTCCTACTCCACGTCAGTTGGCTAATGTATTAAATGCACCATCCTGTCAGTCATTCCACCTGCAGCTTCAGTACCTCTTCACATGAGATTACTAAAGTTTGATGCTTTAATTTAAACACTGGTCTTTTGGCATTAGTGTGACAAGTTTGCTTTTGTTGCTGAGTTGCAACTTTGCCATTACCTTACACAACTTTTAAATTGAGGAGCCAGGGAGACAACTGACATGTTGGTCTCTCTTCAGTGCTGCTGTATATCAATGCCTATGATGCTTTATTTGCTTTTCCTCTTCTTGTCGTTGCAAAGCCCAGCTCTCTCCAGTGGGGCTTCTATCTGCAATACCTTGATATCTCATCAATTACTTGGAGGGCAGCAATTAAGTGGACTGCAGTGGCCTTCAATCAGAAACCAGAAACTGCATTTGCTGAAATGCAGTTGCAAGTTAAGTCCGTTCCATGCATCAGTGACGCACCTGACGAGATGCTTTCTGAGTCCAATTACAGTCTTTCGTCAGTTCTTCTACATCGCCTGCATTTGTTTTTTCAGTTCAGCTTTTTCAATGTTAGTGTTTTTTTGTTAATGATAGGGTTGGCACTAAAAGAAGGCCTAATGATTATAGAGATACTTGGGAGTTGCTGTATTCCAATCCAGCCAAAAAAACAATTGGCAAAAATGAATGGAAGACAAATGGGAGCTGTAGGGGAGAGGGAGGAAGTGAAAAGAAGATTGTAGTGAACAAGACAGGTTTAAAATGAAGTAAATGTTGCGAAAGACAGTAAGTAGATGTTCCTGAGGATGCTTTCAACGTTGGTTTTCCATCCAATTGAATGGTTTCATTTGAGCTTGCTAGATTTGATGTACCGTAATCAACCAATTTGCTGTGATAGAACATCGAACAGTACAGCACAGGAACAGGACCTTTGGCTCATTACGTGTTAGGCCAACCATGATTCCATTCTAAACTAATCCCCTCTGCTTGCAGGTGGTTCATATTCCTCTGTTCCCTGCTTGTTCATATGCTTATGCCACCTCTCTGGTAGTGCATTCCAGGCATCTTCCACCCTCTGAGTTATAAAAAAAAGCCATACGCATCTCCTTTCAACTTGCTCCCCTCACCCTAAACCAGTGCTTCCTAGTATTTAAAATTTAATGTAAGGCTCACCGACCTATAATTTCCTGGATTATCCCTGTTGCCCTTCTTAAAGGAATAATACTGACTGTTCTTCAGTCTTCTGGGATCTTGCCTGTGGCCAAAAAAAAAATACAGAGATTCTGTCAAGGTCTCAACAATCTCCCATGCCTCCCTGAGTATCCTGGAATAGATCCCAACTGGCCCTGGGGACCTACTTACCTTAAGGTTTTTCAGGATATCCAATGTCACCTGCGTAATATTGATGTGCCTTAGAATATCAACATACCCCTCCCAAATCATAGCATCGTCTATGTCCTTCTGTTTGGTGATCATCAATGTAAAGTACTCATTATGAACCTCACCCACTTCTTCTGGCTCCTTACATAAATTCTGCCTCCTTTGTCCATGAGTGGAACTACTGTTTACCTACCTCCCCTTTTGCTCCAATATATGTATAAAATGCCTTTGAAATCTCCTTTATCCTTCTTGCCAAGGATTTTTCATAGCTCCTTTTAGCCTTGTATAAATTCTTTGTATAATTCCTGGTATAAATTCTTTCCTGCTTCCTTTACATTCCTCAAAGACCTTGTCTGATTTCAGTTTCCTAAACATTACAAAAGCTTTCTTTTTTCTTTTGGACTAAACTTTCAATATCTCTTGTCATCCAAGGTTTACAAATCTTGCAATCCTTATCTTTCATCACCGCAGGGTCATACTGGTTTGAACTCTGATCAGCTGGCCTTTAAAAGACTCCCACATGTCAGATGTGGATCTACCTTCAAACAGCCACCTCCAATCTAATTTCTCCAGTTACTTTCTGTGGTGTGCTTACTTATCTGTTCCTCTATGCTGGCTATTGGGAAGCTGATTGTGTAACCCCATCATAGTAATTGCACCTTTCTCATTCCTAAGTTCTACACACATCACCTCGCTGGATGAGCTCTGCAGGATGTCCTCTCTTAGTGCAGCTGTGACATGCTCCTTAATCAATAATACAACTTCCCCACCCTCGTACACCCCTTTTATAGCTCACCTGGAATAGCTAAACCCTGGAATATTGGGCTGCCAGACCTGTCCTCTTCTCAACCAAGTTTCTGTAATGGTTACAACATCATAGCTCCATTCAGGTTCTAAGCTCATCTTTCTTTTCTGTTATATATGTTGCATTAAAGTAAATATGCTTCAGACTGCCACGTTCATTAACCTGGTCCTGCCTAATCTTCGTAATAGACTGACTTGACTTAACCTCTACCTTCTTCTCAATCACTCTGCTCTGGTTCCCACCCACCAGCAACACAAATTTAAACCCTCCCGAGTGGTACAGCAAACCTCCCTGCAAGGATATTGGTGCCCCTTCAGTTTAGATGCAGCCCATCCTTCTTGCACAGATCGCTCCTGCACTGGAAGAGACCCCAGAGATCAGGTATCTTAAACTCTTCTTCCTACACCAGTTCTTTGTCACATTTCAACTGTATTATCCTCCTACTTTTGGCCTTACTCGCACGTGGCACAGGAAGTAATCCCAAGATTACAATACGTGAGGCCCTGCTTTTTAAGTTTTTGCCAAACTCCTTAAATTGCCTTTGCAAGAGCTTGTCTCTCTTCCTCCCTGTGACATCTTTACCAACATGGATCACAACCTTTAGCTGCTCACTCTCTGCCTTTAAGAATACCCTGTGCCTGCTCAGAGACATCCTTGACCCTAGCACTATGGAGGCAACACAGCATTGTGGAATCTCGTTTGTGGCCACAGAAATGCCTCTCCGTGGTCATGACTACTGAGCCCCCTATCATGACAGCTCGCCTACACTTTGATCCTCCCTGCTGTACAACAATGCCGGGCAGGGTACCACTGCTCTGGCTGCTGCTTTCCCCTGAGAAGCGATTCCTCCACAAATAGTATCCAAAACGGTATATCTGTCTGAGAGGGGAATAGCTTCAGGATACTTCTGCACTGCCTACCTGCCCTTCCTGGAGGTTACCCATCTACCTGGCTGAACCTTTGGTGTGACCACATCCCTGAAACTTCTATCTCTAAAACATTCTGCCTCCTTTATGCTCCTCAGTGAGTTCACCTGCCACTCCAACCAGCCCAGTCTGAGGGGAATTGCAGGTGGACACACTTCCTGCAGACATAGTTGTCAGGAATATTTGACTTTTTCCCTGATTTCCCTCATCTCACAGGAGGAGCATAACCTCCATGAACTGCCATTACTCGAGCAATATTTGATTAAAAGAGAAGGAAAGACCTGTAGCTCAATGCTGTCTGCCCTCCTCAGCAAAGCCCACACTTTGATCTCGCAACTGATCTCAAAATGGCTGCACCTACGAGAACTTACCTCCCTTTAATAGGCTACCCGTAGGAAAGATAACTTATCCCAGAATCCCCCTCTTGTCACTTCTCACTGCTCTCTCTATTGGATGCTCTTCTTTTGAGCACTGGGTCCTCCTTGAAGCCCTTCTCAGTTGTCGTCAGCAAGCTGACTTCTCCCAGAATCTTCCTTAGTCACTTCTCACAACCGCCTTCCAATGAAAGTGATCTTGAACATTTCAGGATTCCCCTCCAACTCCTATATTTGATCATGTGGACTTTGTATGCTGAGTATGGGTTTTCAGGCTCTCTGGTGTGTGAAGATGACTACAGCAAGACTTGTTTCACAATTTTAAGCAACAGCCTATTTATTTATCCTTGCTCTTCTGTGAAACAGTGTTTCAATAATTGTAATGTTTGTAACTCCCTCTTTGTTCTATTGGTAAGTGCAACCACATGTGGAAGTGAGGTTCAGGTTTGATTGTTAGTCTTTGCTTGGTTAGTTAGGAAGGAGAAAAATTAGCCAGTTATCCTTTTTTGTTAAAAAGTGAATTTTCATGATGAAGGAATATTATCTGAGGACAAAGTTTGATGTTGATTACGTTACATTTCCCTGTGTTGAATACATTGCTGTTAAGGATCATAAGCAGGGAACAATTGGGTGATGTGCTGGACTGCGATTAACCTTGCACTGTCAAGAACAAGAACGAACGATGATCCAGCTATTGCATTAGAGGAAGGGAGAAAAATTATCTGCAAGGACACTGATCCATAACCCAAAACGCAGTTGCTTGCTCAAGGAGTTGCCATGTTGTATATCCTGTCTCAGCTGTGGTACCTGATGTGATAGGTTTTCCGTTGGCTGTCCATTTAGGTTGATAAAATATAGAATTATTTTAAAAAGTAGAATAGATAAATTGCTGCTGTGATCACAAGCTGTATTGTTGCCCTTAAATAACCTAAGTGCAGTAATTGTGAATTAGAATGTTAATCTATAATTTTAGGAGGATTTAGATAGTTTGCCACATTTTATAGCTGTTAAACAGGTATTTCAATTGAATACTGATTTAGATTTGATTCTATATTGAATTCTTTTAGTACTTGCATTTGTAAGGTGAGGTCATGATATTTGGCCTGGTTACGTGTAATTATTAAAATGGAATAGCAATTTCTATTTGAGGTCGAGAGCACACTGGGACAATGCTGATAAGATATGGACTATCAATTTTCAACTTCTGACATCAGATTTTAATACGAGACTTTTATCAACTAAACTAATTTGAGGAGAAAACAAGGAAGAAGCATGGATGTAAAAGCACTGCAGTGACCCCCGGTCAGAGATTAAAACCAGTTCTCGAAACCAATGTAGCATGAACAAAATTGTCTCAACTGAAATAATTATTTATCTAAAGATATTGAAACTGATCAATTAAATCAGGCATCAACAAATTCTCAATCTCCTGTTTTAATTTACACTTGTCCAAAATGTGCAAATTCTCGTATATGATAGGGTTGCCTGCAATTGTTTAGATTGGTGCCAGACTTGGAAAATACACTAATGAACCAAGTTTGAGTAACTGTTTGGCAGGGCAGCGCACAGAGAAAGAAAATATGTAGGTAACAGCAAGGGCTGGAACTCAGACTCTCACTTGTGCACTCTCTCACATTCATGTTCTCTTTTACATAGTCACTCTTAAACTAGCACAAATAATGAAGCAAAGAGGAGCAACAGTCATTCACCAAGAACTCCAGGATTCTGCAAATTTAATATTGTTGAGGATACAAGACTGTAACTAAACAGCTGTGGTTTCTTTTCCAACTATAACAATTTCAAAGCTTAACTGCTTCTTAAACTGCATGTATATCAGTTTTTTTCATATGGGTTTACTGTCACATTTTATTAGTTATCTTAGGGTTAGAAATTTTGCTCATTACTCTTTCTTCACTCAAAACCTTTTATAATTCATTCCTTAATTTTGACTTGCACTGAGTTTATTTTATTTGCTGTGTGATATTGCTATCCGCTAAGGAAATTAAAATCTTTGTTCAGCTGACCATCTTCAAGCCTCCTTATCTCCAAATTTGCAGATGACACCGAGCTAGGTGGAGCGATGAATTGTGAGGAGGATGCGGAGTTGCTTCAGTGTTATTTGAATAAGTTGAGCGAGTGGGCATGTGTGGCAGATGAAGTACAATGTGGATAAATGTGAGGTAATTTACTTTGGTAGCAAGAACAAGAAGGCAGGTTACTATTTAAATGGTGATAGATCGGGGAAAGGGGAGGTACAAGGACTTGGGTGGCTTTGTACACCAATCACTGAAAGTAAGCATGTAGCTCCAGTGTGTATTGAAGAAGGCGAACAGTATGTTGGCCTTTGCCGTGACAGTATAGGAGCAGGATGTCTTTCTGCAGTTGGACAGGTTACTGGTGAGACCACCTCTGGAGTTTTGAGTCAGTTTCTGGCCTCCTTTCAAATGAGGAAAATTGTTCTGGCTATTGTGAAAATGCAGTGAAGAGTAATTTTTGTGAAGGTAGGACTGACGTGTGAAATCATTTAGGATAATATTCATTGAAGCTTTGAAGAATGAGTGAGCATCTCAGAGAAACCTATTAAATTCTAACAGGACTAGGCAGTGTAAATGCTGGAAAGATGTTTCCTCTGTCTGGGGAGTCCAGAACGAGGGGTCACAATTTAAAGATCAAGGGTAGGTCATTTAGGACTGAAATGAGAAGTCTCTTCACATAGAGTGGTGAGCCTGTGGAATTCTCTGCCATAGAGAGCAGTTGAGGCCACAACATTAAATGTTTTCAAGAAGGTGTTAGGTATAGTTATTACAGCTAAAAGAATCAAAGAATCAAAGGATAAGGAAAGAAGATGGGAACAGGTTACCAAGTTGATAGATCATCCATGATTGCATTGAATGATAGAGCAGGCTTGGAGGGCTGAACACTTAGCCCCTGCTCCTGCTTTCTATGTTTCTATACTTGTGAGCTTTGATGAAGAGGTAAAGCAATGATCAGGTGAAGAGTCACCCTACCTTCCCCTTCACTTGGTCATTACTTTACCATGACTATCAGTATCATTTAGAAGATTTCTCTTAGTATCTACTGGTCTTTTGCTTCAGATTGAAAAAGACAAGCAAGTTTAAAAAAAATTGTTATTAATTCAATAAAATATCTCTCTGAATGGAATTATTTTTATTAGAATTGGGATATTAAAATAGCTGAAAATGTGTTGCTGGAAAAGCGCAGCAGGTCAGGCAGCATCCAAGGAGCAGGAGAATCGACGTTTCGGGCATAAGCCCTTCTTCAGGAATGCAGCATTTTTTCGGGCTTGTTCGGGCTCACACCCGAGACCTCGATTCTCCTGCTCCTTGGATGCTGCCTGACCTGCTGTGCTTTTCCAGCAACACATTTTCAGCTCTGATCTCCAGCATCTGCAGTCGTCACTTTCTCCCATATTAAAATGGCTACCAAATTTTAGTGCCTCATGAATCTCAGTTCAGATCTGAAGAAATAATTGTGAACGCAGTTTGAAGCAGGGAGAAAATTGCAGTGAACTTACTGCCCTTATATTACCAGCGGTTGTCTTCAGTAGAAATTTACTTTGTAAAATAAATTGTTCACAGGATGTGTGTGTTGCTCACTTTGCTGAGGTGGTGGTGAGTTGCCTCTTCCTGCAGTCCATATGGTACCCCTAATTCAGTTAGAGAGGGAGTTCCAGGATTTTGACCCGGTGACAGTGAAGAAACAGTATTTTATAATATTGTGTGTTATGTATAGTAATGCACCCTTGCAAACATTTCCCTCCCTGCTAAACCAAAGTTTAAAGCTATAAAATGTTCAGTGGTATCTCTGGTTGTTGTTCAGCAAACTTGCAAGGCTTAAACTTAGATTGGATATTGAAATTTACTTAGAATGGCAGTGAAATTGGACAAGTCATGTTCCCTCTAAACAGATAAATTTGGTAATTAGTAGTTTTGGTGTTTTTTGTAAAGAAAATTCAGCCTAATGATTGCAATTGCAAAAAACGAATATGCTACCTTTTTCGGTGTTTGTTTGAATAGAAAAGTATTGAGGCTTCTCCAACTTGTCATTGTCCTGAGGATTTGACTAAAACTGCTGCATGAATTCTTTATTATGCTTACTGTCGCGATGATCCAACTTTAAATTAGCTTGAATGAAGGAAGGGCAATCACACTAACTCAATCCCTCCCAAGCATTCTGATTTATTTTAAGAGGAAACCAAAAATGGGAATGGAAGTGGAAATTCTGGGTAATCCAAGATGGAGGATGAGGAAAAAAAATGTTGTGGCCGTAAGAGCTGTACCTTTTAGGTGTTGAAGGTGATTTCCTCAAATTCCAGGAACAGCAATTACAGTTCTATAAGTTGTTGCATTGTTTTGGAACTTTGGGGAAAAAAGATCAAAGCATTGGAACTTTTAAAAGGAGGAAGACAGACAAAAGGCAGCAAGATATGGTCGATGAGCGAGAGACAATAAAAAATCCACACAGCTAAGTGACACAGCAGTGAGTCTGCACAGTTACTGCCTTTGCTGGGTTACTGCACCAGAGTGCGTCTACGAATAATTAACAAACAGCGAAATTCACACCTGACCTTGGAGGAATTGGTGTGGGTGAGCTCACAGCACGGGAACAGATGAGTGCATAGTTTTTAATGTGTAACCTTGCTGTAAGTCTACAGTAGGGAGTAGATTGGGTTCTTTCTTGATTATATGTTTTGTTGAGATCTCTCTGTTGATTAACTTAATACTTACAGTTTATATTTTTAAAATTTATGCACTTTTTTTTTAGAGCAAAATGATGGTGCTGGATGACCAGAGAAATTGAGGGTTTGGTTAAGAAAAAGAAGCAAACATATGTTGAGTATAGACATGATGGATCAAGTGAATCCTTAGAGGATAAAGGCAGTCAGAGTATATTTAGGAGGGAAATCAGGAGGGCAAAAAGAGGACATGAGATAGCTTTGGCAAATAGAGTTAAGGAGAATCCAAAGGGATGTTACAAATATATTAAGGGCAAAAGGTTAACTAGGGAGCGAATAGAGCCCTTCAAATATCAGCAGTGCAGCTTTTGCGTGGAGCCGCAGGAGGTTGGGGAGATAGTAAAAGAGTATTTTGCATCAGTATTTGCTGTGGAGAAGAACATGGAAGATATAGAATATGGGGAAATAGATGGTGACATCTTGAAAAATGTCCATATTGCAGAGGGGGTGGTGTTGGATGTCTTTAAACATATAAAATTGGATAAATCCCCAGGACCTGATCAGGTGTACCCTCGAACACTGTGAGAAGCTAGGGAAGTGATTGCTGGGCCAATGGCTGAGATATTTGTATCATCAATAGTCACACGGGAGGTGCTGGAAGACTGGAGGTGGTTAATGTGATGCCACTATTGAAGAAAAGTCGTAAGGTGAAAGCCAAGGAACTATAGACCGGTGAGCCTGATATCGGTATTGGGCAAGTTATTGGAGGGAATCCTGAGGGACAAGATTTACATGTATTTGGAAAGGCAAGGACTGATTAGGGATAATCAGCATGTCTTTGTGCATGTGAAATCATGTCTCACGAATTTGATTGAGTTATTTTGAAGAAGTAACAAAGAGGATTGATGAGGGCAGAACAATGGATGTGATGTATGTGGACTTCAGCAAGGTGTTCAACAAAGTTCCCCACGAGAGAGTGAGCAAGGTTAGGTCTCACGGAATACAGGGAGAACTAGCCATTTTGATATAGAACTGGCTCAAAGGTAGAAGACAGAGGGTGGTGGTGGAGGATTGCTTTTCAGACTGGAGGCCTGTGACCAGTGGTGTGCCACAAGGATTGGTGCTGGGTCCACCACTTTTTGTCATTTATATAAATTATTTGGATGTGAACATAGGAGGTATAGTTAGTAAGTTTGCAGATGACACCAAAATTGGAGGTGTAGTGGACAACGAAGAAGGTTACCTCAAATTACAATGAGCAGATGGGCTAATGAGCTGAGGAATAGCAGATGGAGTTTAATTTAGATAAATGCGAGGTGCTGTGTTTTGGGAAAGCAAATCTTAGCAGGACTTATAGACTTCATGGCCAGGTCCTGGGGAGTGTTGCTGAACAAAGACCTTGGAGTGCAGGTTCATAGTTTCTTGAAAGTGGAGTCACAGTAGATAGGGTAGTGAAGAAGGCGTTAGGTGTTGCTTTCCTTCATTGATCAGAGTATTGCGAACAGGAGTTGGGAGGTCATGTTGCAGCTGTACAGGACATTGGTTAGGCCACTTTTGGAATATTGCATGCAGCTCTGGGTTCAGAAAAGATTTACAAGGATGTTGCCAATTTTGATGGATTTGATCTATAGGGAGAGGTTGAATAGGCTGGGGCTATTTTCCCTGGAGCGTCGGAAGCTGAGGGGTAACCTTATAGAGGTTTATAAAATCATGGGGGGCATGGGTAGGATAAATAGACAAGGTCTTTTCTCTGGGATGAGGGAGTCCAGAACTAGATGGCATAGGTTTAGGATGAGAGGGGAAAGATATAAAAGGTACCTAAGGGGCAGCTTTTTCACACAGAGGGTGGTGTGTGTTTAGAATGAGCTGCCAGAGGAAGTGGTGGGGGCTAGTACAATTACAGCAATTAAAAGCTATCTGGATGGCTATATGAATAGTAAGGGTTTAGAGGGACATAGGCCAGGTGCTGGCAAAAGGGACTAGATTGGGTTGGGATATCTGGTCGGCATGGACGAGTTGGACTTAAGGGTCTGTTTCTGTGCTATGCATCTCTCTGACTCTTTCTTGTATTATACATTTAATGCAAAAAGAGCAAAGGTGGCCATGTCGCTGCCACATTAGTGTTTCTCATTTTGCATAATGGATAATGATCCTAATCAGTCCTGGAGGTCAATCCCAAAGAGAATGCCTGACGTCCCTATTCAAAATACAATGTGGAGTGGGGAAGCTACTAGATCTAATATTGACAAGTGTGTGCTGGTGAGTGTGTTCATCTAATGTCACTGGCTCTGACATACAATTAACTGAGGTTTCTGCTGTTTAATTCCTCCAGCAAAAAGTGGTGATGTGGAGATGCTGGTGGTGGACTGGGATGTCCAAAGTTAAAAATCACACAACACCAGTTTATAGTCCAACAGGCTTATTTGGAAGCACTAGCTTTTGGAGCGCTACCTCTTCACCACCCAATGAAGAGGCAGCATCTTGAAAGCTAGTGCTTTCAAATAAAACTGTTGGACAATAACCTGGAGCAGAGAGTATGGCATAGTTCAAAGAAATATAGTTTTAGGATCAATTCACATTTGCCTCTTATTTGAAATTCCAAAATACACATGCAAAATGAGAAATCAAGTTCATCTCAGATTTGCATCTGTCAGCTCAATGAAATCTTGAGTTGGGAAGCTAAATGCAAGCATCCGAGCTGCTGTGGAGATTTGCTGGCTTTTTTCTGGTGGTGTTCCTAACAATCTGATCTGGTCAGAAAACAATGGTTATTAGTTGCCAACTTTGAAGTAGGTCTCACTGTAGATTCACTTTAAGATGGTGTTGTGTTGTGTTAGAAGAACTGTATGAAGTTTTTTTTAATTATGGTTTTGCTTTGGTGATTACTGACTGCCAATGCCAGTTTTGTATTGCTGGTAGATGTATGTGAATGATGGCCAGTATGATTTTCTCTAAATCTGTTTCCATCTCATTCAACACCATCTCTGTAATAGCTTACTCATACAGGGAAAATATCGTGGACAGGGAAAGGGTGTCACAATGAGCTCTTCTTCTCTTACTCAGTTTAAATCCAAGTACGACTCAGTGATTGTAATGAACAGTTTATTTTAGACAGTTTCAATAGGTGGGCGTGGACTCTCACAATATAAACTGCTTCAGAATTTGGCCCTAATTTGATGGTCTTGCTCTGCAAACTGTTTGAATTTTCTTCTTGAGTCAGATTTGAACTTCCTGTCTTCTGAGAGTACTCTACAATCTGAGCCATGGTAGATACTTGCAAGCTGCATGATTGGATATTGGAAAATGCCCAACTCCAGTATTGTGGAATTGAGGCATGTGTTTTGGATCAAGTAAAAGAAGGCTTTTTTTTTGTCTGAATGTGTAAATCAAGCCTGGGAGAGATTGTGATGCCTAAAATGAATTGTTTTTCATTCCCTAATATCTTAAAACGTGCTGAAGATGAATGCCAGTTTCTTAATGAAACCCTGTGTGGTGTTTTAAGATATCTGGGTATTGCAAATATACCGTGTGGTTAGGTAGAAGGGAAACCACTAAGATTTAATGGAGGAGGGAAGCTGTATTTCTCTTTGTATAGCAAAGTACAACTACAACAAAGGCTCTGATAGTAAATACAAAGTTAAAAATCACACAACTCCAGGTTGTAGTCCAACAGGTTTAATTGGAAGCATACTAGCTTTCGGAGTGCCGCTCCTTCATCAGGTGACAATCACCTGATGAAGGAGCAGCGCTCCAAAAGCTAGTGTGCTTCCAATTAAACTTGTTGGACTATAACTTGGTGTTGTGTGATTTTTAACTTTGTACACCCTATCCAACACCGGTATCTCCAAATCAAAGTAAATAAAAATTGTTAAGCATGCCTGTAATAGCAGGTTGGTTATTGCCATTCAGTTTAGTTGATATGCTAACAGTTTAACAATCCATACTCTATTATCTTTTAATCATGAGTTATAAGGAATGGCTTGTAGCTAAAATAGATGTACTTAAATCTTTCACTGTATAGCTACTAGGTGAAGAAAAGATAAAGTCACCATAATCTCTGAAGGCCTAAGGGTTGCTCTTTGTAGTGATAGAGAGAGAGAGACGACTGACAGTGAGTTTAACACGAGGGTCACTGTGCCTCTTGAATGGGTGAATTTGAGAACATATGACTTTCAGGGTGAGTCCAGCCAGTACAGGACTTGAATTGGCATTCTGCATCGCAAGCCAGTCATCCAGCCAACTGAGCTAACAGTCTCCCCTTGACAATTGTTAATTATCGAAGAACAATTGTTCTTAAGCTTACAGAAGTTGAGGTTGTATTTACAGCTTTCAGAAAAGTTTGGTTAAATTTCACCCTTTTTTTTTGTTTTTAACCTTTGACAGTTTTGCTACTACTGTTATTTATCAGCTTCCAAAAATGTTTAGTTTATTTTTAATGCAGTAGTTTCTTTTTCAGTTTTTTCATTCTTTTGCAATACTTCATTCTTGCTGTGCAGTACTGCATTTGATCAGGAATTAAATTACTTGTTTAATCACTGAGAAAAGTGTGGTTTAATTAAGGAAAGTACAGATTTGTTAAAACGAGTTGATTTAACTGAGTTTTTTTGATGAGGGAAGTGTGGTTGATTTGGTATGCATCTACTTTGAAGAGGCGTTTGATTAAATGTCATGCAGCAACCATGTTTGCAGAGTTGAAAGTCATTGAATAAAAGGTAAGTGGCAGCATGGATATAATCTGTCAAGAGAAATAAGAGTCAGTGTTTTGAGTCTGATGACCCTTGCTGACATCTGAGGAAGGGTCACCAGACCCGAAAGATTGACTGATTTCCCTGCACAGATGCTGCCAGACCTGCTGAGCTTTCCCAGCAACATCTGTTTTTGTTTCTGATTTACAGCATCCACAGTTCTTTAGTTTTTATTTAGCACGTATATATTGTTAGCTGGATGACAGGAGACAGAGTAGTGGTGAATGTTTGCTTGATTTTCAGACTGGAGGGTGACATAGAGTGGGGTTAATTCGGAGCTGGTGCTAAACTTGCTACTTTTCTCGGTCTCCATTTATCACCTCCTCTTAAATGTGATGCATAATTTCAAAATTTGAGGATGCTACTGAATATGCAAATAGTGAGCTGTAAGAAGGATAGTCATAGACTTCAAGAAGAGATAGCTTAGTGGAACAGACACATGGTAGATGAAGTTTAATGCCGAGTAATGTGAAGCGATGCCTCTTTATTGGAAACATGAGGAAAGCTAATTGTAAAGGGGGTACCAGAGCAGCAAGACCTTGAACTTATGGATATGAAGGTAGCCTAGCAGTTTATCTACTACTTCCTCTGACAGTTCGTACAAGTACCACCCTGTATGTGAAAAATTTGCCCCTCACGTCCCTTCAAATCTTTCCCCTCTCACCTTACAACTATGTTTTCTAGTTTTGAATACCCCTACCCTAGGGAAAACACCACCTTACTAATGCCCCTCATAATTTTATAAATCTGTATAAGGTCACCCCTCAACATCCTATGCTCCATTGAAAAAAGTCCCAGCCTATCCAGCATCTCCTTTATAACTCAAACCATCTAGTCCTGATAACATCCTTGTAAATCTTTTCTGCACCCTTACCAATTTAATAATATCCTTCCTATAGTAGAGCAATCAAAACAGTGCTCCAAATTGGCCTCATCAATGTCCTGTACAACCACAACATGACATCCAGGTGTGATGCTCCCTCGGAATACACCAGTTCAGTTTTAGATTAGATTACTTACAGTGTGGAAACAGGCCCTTCGGCCCAACAAGTCCACACTGACCCTCCAAAGATCAACCCACCCAGACCCATTCCCCTACATTTACCCCTTCACCTAACACTACGGGCAATTTAGCATAGCCAATTCACCCAACCTGCACATCTTTGGACTGTGGGATAAAACCAGAGCACCCGGAGGAAACCCACACAGCCATGGGGAGAATATGCAAACTCCACACAGACAGTTGCCCGAGGCAGGAATTGAACCTGGGTCCCTGGTGCTGTGAGGCAGCAGTGCTAACCACTGTGCCGCCCCATGCCTTGTAACTGGTAACATTTTATTAACCTCTGTTATACTGCTTGTTGTGAATATCCAATTCCTATTTCATATTTTTTTAGAATGTAACTTTTAGTTTTTAAACAACTGATTGTGAATGCACACCAAACAAACTTGGAGTAAATTAATAGTTACAAGCTAATCTGTGCTCATTTTACAAGATTAGAGGTAGAGACTTGATTGCAATGAACAAGATCATTTTCTTTGCTTCTATTGGAGTCAGAAGATCTGCTCTTGCTTCAGGAAAAGATTTAAATAATGTGTATAGGTCCTCAGTAAACTCAGCTTGTAAATCAAGGGAGTTCCTGAATAGGAATCAGCAAGTTTGAAGAGAGGGCAATTTGTATCCATGAGAGGTAAAAATTGTTCCCATTGATTACCGAATTAAAGTTATATTAAAGGTATAAAAAAGATATTTTGTTTATTTTTCTATTTGGAACATCCTGGGAATGCCATGCTGTCATGGAGATGGCATGTGGAGGTTGGAGGGCTCCTATTATTATATGTATGTATTTGTTCACAAAAGTGCACAGCCACAAGCAGTCAGCATATAATGCACAGGGAAATCCAGGCCAGCAACTGTACTGGGAAGTGTTTGAAGCTGGGGAAGTGTTTGAGGGCTCTTAGGAATCATGGGTGTTCCTAATGTTTAAATCCCTTCTGCCCATGCTTGAATTGAAAAATCCACAATCGTAAAGTCTTTGAAGAAGAAGAACTATCGTTAAAAATCGTACAAAACCAGGTTATAGTCCAAAAGGTTTAATTGGAAGCACTAGCTTTCAGAAGCACTAGCATCAGGTGCCTGATGAAGGAGCAGTGCTCCGAAGTAGTGCTTCCAATTAAACCTGTTGGACTATAACCTGGTGTTGTGTGATTTTTAACTTTGTCCACCACAGTCCAACACCGGCATCTCCAAATCATAAGGACTATCGTGATATTTCACACCTTATAGATTAATTGAAACACTGAAGAGAAACCAAACTGACATCTGCATAGCTGTGTCATAACTTTGAGTTTGACCCAGCAAAAATGAATGAGCCTTCAAGATTCTTGTAATGTGAGAGGAAACATTTCCGGAGAGGTGGTAGATCTGAGGTCATAGTATATGTTGTTACAAACTACAGCATTCCATTTATAATGCTTGCTTTGTTTTAATTTTTATCTAGTGTATTTGTTTTTATTTAAAGACTTTAAATCTTGTGGCATAGTTCTTTTCATTAATCATTGGGTGTTGGATTTGTCTATAAACTTTAACAGTCCTTAACAAGATTGCAACATACTGGCTAGAAATTCCCACTGACACCACTTACTGTAGTCATTGTTCTAAAAGTAAATACAGCCGGAGCCTTGTTTATAAACCCCAAGCCTATGCTTGGTTTAGATTTATTTTCTGAAATCAAAATTTAAAATTGGTTGCAGTTGTAGTCTTTGTCTTCTTTCATTTTTTTTAAATCTCGTATCGGGATATAGATACCCAGAGCAGGACAAAAAGGGACAAAGTATACAAACATAGAAAGACAGCAGTAAATATGGTCAAAAGGGGGAGAAAATGGTAAAAAGACAAGTGTCTCTTTACTTTCATTCAAGAATTTTAAAATAAATGAATTACTAGCATTATTTTTCAGGTCAACGGGTATGACCTTCCAGTCATTATGGAGATCAATCTGGGTACTAAATATTCAGTAATATGTGACTTTTTGAAGGAAAGGGTGGTGGGCTAGCATTGTTGGTATGGGCTGGAATAAGTAAGGGTGGAAGGAAGCAATTAAAAGGGAAACAAGACGTTGGGAGGAATAGTTTAAAAGCTCCCTATGCAGTGCGACAGAGAATAAAAAAGGAGATAATGAGGGCTTGTAACAAAGGCAGAACATTAATCATGGATGACTTTAATCTTCATGGAGGTTGGGATAGTCAGATTTGCAGAAGAAGCCATGAGTACTGAGACTGTTTCCCAGAAGTACATAGAATCCCTACAGTATTGAAGCAGGCAGTTGGGCCCATTGGGTCCACACTGACTCTCCGAAGAGCATCCCACCCAGATCCACTGCCCCCAACTTATCCCTGTAACCCTGCATTTCCCATGGCTAATCCACCAAGTCTGCATATCCCTGGACGCTATGGGCAATTTAGCATGGCCAGTTACACCTAACCTGCACACCTTTGGAGTGATGCAGACACTGGGAGAATGTGCAATCTGCAGACATTTACCCGAGGGTAAAATCAAACCCAGGTCCCTGGCACTCTGAGGCAGCAGGGCTAGCCACTGAGCCACCGAGCCACCGAGCCACAAAATATGTTTTGGATCTAACCAGGCATCAGGCTGTTTTGGATGTGGTGATGCGTAATGAAACAGTTTTAATAAATGATGTCAGAGTAATGAATCTTAGAAACAGTGACTAACTTAAGTGAATTTAGCATTCAGTTTGAGAGGGAAGAACTTGAGTCAGAACCAGCTGTACTAAACGTAAAACGCGGTAATTACAAAGGAATAAGGGCAGAGCTGGCTGGAGCGGACTGGGAAAAGAGTTTAGCAGAGAAGGTGCTTGAGGAACAATGGTAAACATTTAATAAAATAGTTCATGGCTCACAGCACAGAAATATTCCCGTGAGGAAGGAGGATTCTAGGAAGGGGATAACCCAACCGTGGTTAACTGTGAAGTTAAAGATAGCATCAAGTTGAAAGAAAAAAAGCATAAAATATGGCAAAGATTGGTAGTAAACTAGAGGACTAGGAAAGTTTTAAAAACCACAAAAGATGACCAAAACAATACACACAGTTTTGGACCCCTTAGTTGAGAAGTGATGTAGTTGCATTGGAGGTGGCTCAGAAGAAGTTCAGTAGATTAATTCCAGAGATAAGGCGTTTGTTTTATGAAGAGAGATTGAGCAGTTTTGACCTATACTCCCTAGAGTTTAGAAGGGTGCAAGATCTAATTGAAGTATCTAAGATATTAAAGGGGGTTGACAAATTTAAGTAAAGCTGATGTTTCCACTTGGGGGGCAATTACAATGAGTGGGTCATAGTTTTAGTTTAATGGGTAGCAGACGTAAAACAGAGCTGAGGCATTACTTCTCCCAAAGGGCGGTGTTGTGAGTTCCCCAGATACCCCAGAGTGCAGTCAATATCGGGACATCGAGTAAATTTAAGGATGAGATAGACAGAAACATTTTTAGTTAGTGATGATTTGAAGGTTTAGGAAGACCAGACAGAAAAGTGGAGTTGAGACAGATAAGATCAGTCATGATAATATTCAATGGCAGAGCAGGCTCAAGTGACTGAATTGCCTACTTCAGTTTCTAGTTCTTAGGCAAACTTAGAGAGTAAACCTGCAAGTAATATCAAGATGGATAACAAGAGCTTCTTTAAATAAATAAAAAGGAAAAGAGAAGTCAAAGTGAATGAGGCTGAGGAACTAATACTAACAGGAAACCAGAAAATGGCAGAGGAGTTGAAGAAACACTTTGCTTCAGTTTTCATAGTAGAGGCACTATCATAGCATTCCAATACTATTAAATTCTCCCCTTGTCTGCTCTGGTTTCCCCCCACAATCCAAAGATGTGCAGTTTAGGTGAATTGGCCACGCTAAATTTCCCATAGTGATAGGTGCATTCATCAAATATAGGGTCGGACAATGGGTCTGGGTGGGTTACTGTTCAGAGAAACAGTGTGGACTTGTTGGGCCAAAGGGCCTGTTTCCATACTGTAGGGAATCTAATGTAAGTTTCTGATCATAGGTGCACTTATAATTGTTAGGTGAGGAATGGATGGAAATGACTAAGGTTAGGAGTGCAATAATACAGGTCAGGTACAGCTTATTCCATAGAATCTCTACAGTGTGCAAACAGGCCATTTGGCCCAAGTCTACACTGACTTTCTAAAGAGCACCTCACCCTATCCCTATAATCCTGTCATTAACCCAACAATGGCCAATTTACCCAACCTACACATCCCCAAATAGTGTTAGCAATTTAGCCTGGCCAATCCACCTAACCTGCACATCTTTGGATTGTGGAAGGAAACCAGAGCACCAGGAGGAAACCCACACAGAAATGGGGCGGATGTACAAGTTCCACACAAACAGTTGCCTGAGGCTGGAAAAGAACCTTGGTCCCTTGTGCTCTGAGGCAGCAGTGCTAACCACTGAGCCACCACGCTGTCCCTTATTGATCAGGGACCATACATGATGAGAAAAGGAAAAGACAATTCCCACTGGCAATAATCTTTTTAAAACCCTGCGCTAGATCATTTGCCATTTTAAGTTGCTTAGAATATAAAATATTGAACTGTTTTTAGTTAAATTTTGATTGTCAAAAAACTATTCTGTTTTTATGGTGTCAATGTCTTACAGCATTCTGCATGATATATGTTTTTACAGCAATCATTAACTATGCAGTGAAATATAGGAAGTGATTACTGACATAATGAACCCTACATGCCCCAGTGGATGCTGCTTTGTGTGTGTTGATTTGTTCTGACTCTCAGAGCCACAGGTTGCAGAAATGATTGAGCAATATGAGTGTTCAGGGAAGGTTTCCTATCTCTAATTCCAGCTACATTTTCCATTCCTATGTGAGACTACACCATATTGCCTGGAGATTAATAGAGACTGCTTGTTTGAGAGGAATTTCAATTGTTGACTCCCAATTCTCAGACCATCTGGAAAAATAATTTCAAAAATTAGGGACCTTTGCCTTCCAATGTTAATATTTGGATATTTAATTAGTTGCGCAGTTCTATTTTGTCAGAGTAGTCTGTTTTTACTGGGATTAATAAAAGAAATGAGTGCATTTCTGTGTGCAAAGATATGAAGGTGTCATGTATTGAAACTAATCCACATTTAGAGTCCTAGAGATGTACAGCACAGAAACCTTTGGTCCAACTTGATCATGCCAACCAGAGATCCTAAATTAATGTAGTCTCACCTGCCAGCACTTGGCCCATATCCCTCTAAACTCTTCCTATTCATATACTCATCCAGATGCTTTTAAAAGTTGTAATTGTACCACCTATGGTAGTTCATTCCATACGTGCACCACCCTCTGTGTGAAAAAGTTACCCCTGAGGTCCCTTTTAAATTTATTCCCCTCACCCTAAACCTATGCCCTCTAATTCTGGACTCTCTCACCCCAGGGAAAAGACCTTGTATATTCATCCTATCCATGCCCCTCAAGGTTTTATATACCTCACCCCTCAGCCTCTGACACTCCAGGGAAAACAACCCCAGCCAATTCATCTTCTCCCTATAGCTCAAACACTCCAACCCTGGCAACATTCTTGGAAATCTCTTCTGAACCCTTTCAAGTTTCACAACATCCTTCCTATAGGAGACACCAAAATTGCACACAATATTCGAAAAGTGGCCTAACCAATGTCCTAAAAATGTGGAACGTGACCTCTCAATGCTTATACTCAATACTCTGACCAACAGAGGAAAGCATACCAAACGCCTTCTTCACTATCCTATCCACTTGTGACTCCACTTTCAAGGAACTATGAACCTGCACTCCAAGGTCTCTTGTTCAGCAAAACAGCCCAGGACCTTTACCATTAAGTGTATAAGTCATGCCCTGATTTGCCTTTCCAAAATGCATCACTGCACCTTTTATCTAAATTAAACTTCATCTGCCACTCTTTGGCCCATTGGCCCATCTGATCAAGATCCCATTGTACTCTGAGGTAATCTTCTTCGCTGTCCACTACATTGCCAAATTTGGTGTAATCTGCAAATTTACTAGCTATACTTGATTTGATATATTCAAAGTTAAAAATCACACCACACCAGGTTATAGTCCAGAAGATTTATTTGGAAGCACTGGCGTTTGGAGTGCTGTTCCTTCATCAGGTGGTGATGAAGGAGCAGCGCTCCGAAAGCTAGTGCTTCCAAATAAACCTGTTGGACTATAACCTGGTGTGGTGTGATTTTTAACTTTGTACACCCCAGCCCAACACCGGCATCTCCAAATCATGATATGTTCAAGCACAGTTTATTTAGTTGTGTTTCTAGTCCTGCTGACTGAGCACGTTTTCTCATTGCATATTATTTTCCTTTTGGATGTAATTGAATTCAATTCACTTGTCATAGTGAGCAGACACAGTTCACTTTGATCCTTTGTTGAATTGTCAGACAACTTGAACTTGACTTTAACTTTGTCGATTCAGGAGCCAAGGCTCCTGGTTATAGTCCCAAGGTACAGTATTCCCAAACATGAAAACAGTAGCTTTGGTGATTTTGATTGATTTGGTGATGGTAAGCTTGGATTTTAAAAGTCCTGAAACAACTGTGTGCCTCACCAATGTCCTGCGTAACCTCAACATGACATTCCAACTCCTATAGGCAAAAGTGAGGACTGCAGATGCTGGAGATCAAAGTCAAAAGTGTGGTGCTGATTCCAGATGAAGGGCTTTTGCTCGAAACGTCGAATCGCCTGCTCCTCTGCTGCCTGACCTGCTGTGCTTTTCCAGCACCACACTCTCGATCCCAACTCCTATACTCAAAGGTCTGAGCAATGAAGGCTAATGTGCTAAATGCCTTTTTTTTCTGATTTTTATTTAATATATTTTTATTAAGAAAAAATAGATTTTTAAATATTACAACAAATAAAAAACAATGCAATTCAACACAGTACAAAACTAAACCCAAATAATAAAAAAAATTCCCCAGCCCACCTTCCTATACGAATGTTTCAACATATATAGAGAAGTATAAAATAAAAAAACCTAAACTAGCTATTTAACTAACCAAATAAATACCTAACAACAAACAAATAAATAGTAATAACTCAGCCCAGCCAACACAAAACACTCATACATTCACAGTTCCTCCTCCCTGGATATTGGACTCATGAAACACAATCGTTATGGCTATATAAAAGCCCTTATTAGTGTGGCAGATAAATCTGTGTCCAGGTATTTCAAAAAGGGTTGCCATGTCTTGTAAAAATTCTCAGTTTTGTGGTGTACCGTATTTGTGAGAAAATCCAGGGGAATATGCTCCATAACAATCTTCCGCCAACCCGATAGGCCTGGGGGGTTTTCTGATATCCAACCTAGCAAGATATTCTTCCTTGCACAGAATGTAAGAATATTGAAAAGTTTTTCCTTATGCGAGTCTGCAGGAAATACAATGGGTAGGCCTAAAAGGAGCGAAATAGGGTCCTTCTCCACCCCGACACCTAAAATCCTCTCCATTGCACCCACCACAGTGCTCCAATATGTTTGAAGCCTGTCACAAAACCAAAGACAATGGGTAAGAGTGCCCGTGCAGACTTTGCACTTGGGACATGCTGAAGATACCCCTGGTTTAAATTTTGACAAACGGTCTGAGGCTAAGTGGATCCTGTGGCGAATCTTCAACTGTAAAGCATGGGTCTTATTGCAGATTGATATCTTCCTTGCATTCTCCCAAATATCCGCCCATTTCTCTGATGAAACTTCAACACCCAGGTCTCTCTCCCACATCTTGCAGAGTCGATCAGACTCATCTGAGGTGGCACCCCCCAATTGGTGATATAGAGTACTGACAGAGAGTGTACTCTTAGCCCTTAGTACCCCTGTTTCTATGTCAGATTTGTAGGGATCAGTCAAAAGTGTGGTTTTTTTTGAATAAAATCCCTAACTTGAAAAAAACGAAAGAGGACTTTATTAGGTAACTCATACTTCCGTACTAACTGATCGAAGGACATCATTACATCTCCCTCAAATAAATCACCCATGCAAGATACACCCCTAGCTGCCCAAAGTTTAAATCCTGAATCTATCATACTTGGTTGAAAACTCGGCATAGCCACTAAAGGTGTAAACAAAGATATTTTGCCAATATTACCTTCCCTCTGCCGAATTGCCCTCCATGCTTTAACAGTATTGATGACTATTGGGTTATGGCAATATTCCCTAACTGTCCTCACCTTGTCCAAAAACAGCAAACTGGTAAGGGGGCACCTTGCCTGGGAGACTTCGATATCTAGCCATATTGAAAGAGGGTCCCCACAAACCCAATCACTTAAGTCGGTCAAAAGCGAGCTTAATTCGTCATTTTTAATGTCCGGAAGGTCTACTCCCCCCAGTCTATGAGGCAACTGCAGTTTGGCTAATTTAATGAGGGTCAGTTTATGGTGCCAGATAAAGGAGCCAAACCAACTGTTCAGTCTCCTGAGTGTGTGTTTATTGGAAATCAGGGGGAGCATCTGTATAGGGTATAGCAAACGAGGGAGAATGTTCATCTTAATAAGTGCTATCCGACTCAACCACGAGACTGGAAGTGCCTCCCATCTTTGGAGATCTTGTTTAATTTTTTCAAATAATTGAGTAAAATTGGCTTTGAACAGCCAATCCAGAGCTGGAGTAATGAATGTGCCCAAATACACAAAACCCCCCTGTGACCACCTAAATGGGAATCTATAGTCACTCTCAAGAGCCAACTCTTTCGTAAGACCACCCATAGGCATAGACTCTGATTTAGCAAAATTAATCTTATACCCTGAACAAGCACCAAACGCGTGAATGCATTGTATCAGGTAAGGCACTGAGACTGCTGGATTTGTCAAGAAAATTAGAACATCATCTGCATACAGCAAGATCTTAGCTGATATATTGAGATCCCCACTAATGGCCTCTGCCAACGGTTCAATCACCAACATAAAAAATAATGGTGAAAGGGGACAGCCCTGCCGGCTGCCCCTAGAAATATTAAAATTGCTTGATAATGACTGCAGCGAGAGGTACACTGTAGAGAACCTTTACCCATCTTATGAAAATTTCGCTCAGACCAAACTGGTCCAGAGTATAGAAAAGGTATGGCCACTCAACTTGGTCAAATGCCTTCTCTGCATCTAAAGATATCACCAATCCCTGTATTGACTGCTGTTGGCATGCTTGAATTACGTTAAGCAGCCTCCTAACGTTATTGGAGGATCTGCGACCCTTTTATGAAGCCCATCTGATCCTCTTTAATAATAGAGGGTAACACAGTCTCCAGCCTTAATGCAAGAGCCTTAGAGAGGATCTTAAAGTCCACATTTAAGAGTGAGATGGGCCTGTATGAAGCACAGTCTTCCAGATCCTTCCCTTTTTTAAGGATAAATGAAATATTGGCCTCTCTCAGAGGTGGTGGGAGACAAAGATGACTGTATGAATCATTAAACATATTCAGCATCGGGCCTGACAGTCTACTTATAAATTCCTTATATAATTCACTGGGAAGTCCATCAGGACCGGGCGCCATTCCACTCTGAAACTGCCTCACAGCTTCCTGCACTTCTTGCTCTGATAATGGGGCATTGAGAAAGGACTGTTGTTCAGGAGTCACACCCGGGAGCTTCAGATCTCTAAAAAAGGATTCCATTTTGGCCTACCCCTCCTCACAATTCTCAGACTGACATAACTTAGAGTAGAATCTCTGGAATGCCACATTAATCTTCTTAAATCACATGTTAGGTTCCCAGCCTTTACCTAATCACTGTAATGGTTTGTGGGGCACTTCTCTTTCTGGCAAGGTATGCTAAGTATTTGCCTGGCTTGTCACCATGCTTGTATAACCTTTGCTTTGCAAAAGCCAGCTCCTTCTTTGCCGTCTGCATGAGCATGGAATTTAGTGTAGACCGCAGTGTCATAATCCTCTGTAGTTTGACCAATGAGGGTCTGTCAAAATAGGCCTTCTTGGCTGTCTTCAACCGTGCTTCAAGGTTACGTTGCTGCTCACCCTTCTGCCACTTCCTACTTGTGGAATATGAAATAACTAACCCTCTGGCATAAGCTTTGGCAGTTTCCCAGAGAACAGATGAGCTATCAACCGAGCCTATGTTGATGTCTAGGAATGCCCAAAATTCCCTAGAGAAATACTCCACAAACTTGCTGTCCATGAGAATAAAGGGGTCCATTCGCCAGTACCTTGAATCCACTGTAACATCCTTAATTTTAACCATGAGGTACACTGGAGCATGATCAGAGATGGCAATATTACCAATCGTACAGGATGCCACCAGATCCAGGGTTACCGCAGGGGTCAGAAAAAAATCAATCCTCGTGTGACATCTATGCGGATTGGAGAAAAACGTGAAATCCTTACCGTAGGGTGGAGACACCTCCAGACGTCCACCAACCCTAATTCCCCACACAAACCCAATAACTGTTTAGTTTGTGCAGAGAGTATCGAGGGACCTTTAGGCAACCTGTCTACTGTGGGGTCCATGAGGCAGTTAAAATCTCCCCCTATAATGATGTGCTGAGACTTGAGAGTTATCAGTTTAGAAAAAGCATCTACCAAGAATTTAAGAGGATGAACTGGGGGACAATAAACATTTAAAATGCCATATTCTTTCCCATTTATCAAGGCTTTAAGAATTACAAGCCTCCCGTATGTGTCCTTAACACATTCCAACAATTTAAATGAGAGATTTTTCCTTACCAATATAGCCATTCCCCTACTTCTGGTATTAAATGATGAAAAATAAACTTGGTCAAAGCCATTCTGCTGTAATTTCAGATACTCCTTGTCATCCAAATGTGTCTCTTGTAACAAAGCAATATCCACCTTCTCCTTTCTAAGACTCAAGAGTACCTTCTTCCTCTTAATTGGTGAGTGACTTCCCTTGATATTCCATGTACACCATTTAATCATATCATTAGCCATAATCTTCTGCAATTACATTTAAATTCCAGAGAGGAGGAACCCGAACCACAAATTGCTGAGCCTGAGTGTCGCATGGTCCACCAAATATAAAAACTACATAAACTAAAACCACTACATTTAACAAACATACAAAATTATTAAAAATAAAAAACAACAAAAACCAGAAAACAAACCAATATATAAAGCGCCAATAGCGCTGAGTAGGGGAACTCACCCCCTGCCCGGAAGGGGCAACTACCCGTCCCGAACTGCCCACAAATAAGCATCTAACCATCTCAACCACCTTCACTTCTCCCAGCTAGAGCCGCATCGCAAGCACAAGCTAAAAAGAATAAACACCTCATAGAATATCAATATGAATAAAAAAACATTCTTTTATTTAAAAAAAGGGGAATAAATATCCCACCCATCCTTTGGTATGTCCTAACTTAGAAATTTAAAATGTACATCTTAACCACCGCCAGACATAGTTTGCGCCAAATTATTATCAATAGAGGGAAAAAAAAGGGGAAAAACAAGGCTCCAACCTGATTTCCTCCATTTCTTTTACAGAATGATAAACGCATACCCAAGCAACAATATTTATACATACTATAATTGTTTAAATTAGGTTAGTTTGTCCACAAAGTCTCTTGCCTTCTCCGATGCGTCAAAGAGATGCATGGATCCATCTAAGGTGATCCGAAGCACTGCTGGATATATCAGGGAGTACCGAATCCCAAGTTCCTTCAGTCTTCTCTTGACACCATCATACGATTTTCGTTTCTGGATCACCGCCGCTGAAAAGTCCTGAAAAAACATGATCTTAGACCCCTCATAATTTAGGGCCTTTGGATCCTTCCCCTGGAGTCTGGAAGCCTCCATGACTCTCTCCTTATCCCGGTAATGATGGAACCGCACCAGGAAAGGACGAGGGCGTTGACCCAGACCCGACCTCCGTGCTGCGATCCGGTGAGGTCTCTCTATCTTCAATCCTCTCATGTCAGTCTCCAAGTCAAGGAATTTCGGAAGCCAATCTTCAACAAATTCCGCAGGCCGCTCACCCTCCTTACCCTCAGGCAGACCGATGATCCGAATGTTTTTTCTCCTGCCACTGTTTTCAAGATCATCCACTTGGTCACGCAAATTACGAACCTGCGTCGTCAGGGCTTGGATCTCTTCCTTGAATGAACTGGCATCAGCTGTGACCCTGTGCTCCACCTCATCCGTCCTCTTCTTCAGGTCTCCCAGCTGCTGCTCATGCTTCTGCAGCATGAGAGACTGGAGCCAGCTTCTCTTCAATCTCTTTCCCCAACATCTCGCGAGATTTCGAGAGCTGGTTCACCAGGTCCTGGAGAGTAATCGGCTCAGAAGCTGCTGCAGGCCTGGCCTCCGATGCTCCTCCTCTCTTTTTAGGCATTTCTGGACAGCTGAAAATACAGGAAAGTCAATTTTTAAATGTTTCTTGGGGCTGCACAATCTTTCCAACGCCCCAAGAAATCCTGATGACCTGGGTTGGGTGGGTTAAAGAACCGTCCTGCTCCTGCTGCGATGTGAAGCTCTGCAGTGTGATCTTCTCAGATCGCTGCCATCTTAGATCCCCCCCCTAAATGCCTTCTTAACCACCCTGTCTACCTGTGATGCAAATTTCAAAGAATTATGTACCTGAATCCCTAGGTGTCTCTATTCTACAAAATTACCCAGGGCCCTACCATTAATTGTATAAATCCTGCCCTTGTTTGTTCTCCAAATTAAACTCCATCTGCTACTCCTCATTGAGTCAGTTGAAGTTCTATTTGAAATCTTACATAACCTTCTTCACTGTCTCGTGTACCACCAATTTTAGTGTTGTCTGCAAACTTACTAACCATACATCCTATATTCTCACTCAAATCAATTATAAAAATGACAAACAAAAGTAGACCCAGTACCGATCCCTGTGGAACACTGCTGTCCAGTCCGAAAAACAGCCCTCCACATGCACCCTCTATCTCCTCCCGTTAAGCCAATTTTGTGGGTCACACTAAATCCTATGTGATCTAACTTCACTAACTAGTCTGCAGTGTGGAACCGTATCAAAGGCTTTACTAAAGTCCAAGTCAATAACATCTCCTGCTCTGTCCTTATCAATCTTTTTGATTACTTCCTCAAAATACTTTGTATCACTCTATGCAAAAGATCACAGTGATTGTAAGCAAATCAGTTAAGGGTAAATAATAAATTTTAGGAGTTGTTGTATCAAGTTAGGCTGCTAATCCTGGCACCTTTTTTTTGTTATAATTGGTATTTTGAAATTAGTTGTCAGAGTGAGCTTTCTTGCTGTCAACACTATGGGTGTTTTTTTTAACAAAAGTATATATTTTTCATATATTCATGCCAATACATTGTAGACTTGTACAATTGCTACAGCTTATTTATGCCAACTTCTTTATATATGCACGAGTTTCTGAACGTGCGAACAAATCATCATGTGATTGTAGGAGCTATGGCTTTTCTACCTTCAGAATTCTGTTCAAAGATTGGTAAATATAGATCCAATGGACAAGCTATTAGATATAGGTCTGCAGCAAAGCCTTTCTCAGAAAAGTGATGTTTTCAGAGAACATTTTAGTGCATATATGCAGTCATGTAAGACTGGTGATGGTTAGAAGGATCAATGTGCTTTATTCTAATGAAGTTTTGAGAGTTATTTTCCTCAGTACATCATTTCCCAATATGTTTAATAGGGAGTATGTGTGCTTTGTGGCTCTGTATTATGTAGGCAGTACTAACTTCTTGAAGTGTGTGTGTGCATGTTGCGAAGTGAGTATCAAAATTACACTAATGAGTTCATAATTTAGAGAAGTGAGTATGCAAATTGCATACACCAGTTGGCTATTTGGTCGCTTGAAAATTCAGTAAATTCACAGTTGATCTGATCATGGCTCCAACCACATGTTCCTGCCTAACCCCAGATAACCTTTGACTCCCATGTTAGTCAAAAATCTCGACCTCTGCCTGAAAATATTCAATACTTTGCCCCCATAGCTTTCTTAGGAAGCGAGTTCTAAAGAATCTCACACCTCTGAGAGAGAAGAAATCTTCTTTCTCTCAGAAGTTTGAGACTCTTTAGTACTCTTGAAAAATGAAGTCTAATCTCCATTTTAAATGAGAGAGAAGATTCAGTTCTAGTCTGCCCAACAAGGATAACATCTTTTCAGCATCCACCCTATCATGTATCCTCTGGAACTTGTATGTTTTTATAAAGTCACTTCTCGTTCTTCTAAACTGTAATGGATATAAACCTAGCTGTCCAATCTTTTCTTAGAAGATAACCTTCCTCATGTCACTTTAGCTCATTTAAACCTCTTTGACTAGCTTCGATTGTATTTCTATCCTTGTTTAAGTAATGGTAAAGAGTTTTCACCAACTCATTGTACAACTGCAACATAACATCCCTACTTTTATATATCATTCCACTCGCTATCAACAATATTCATTTTCTTTCTAATCTCCCTCTGTAGCCGTGTATCACCTTTTTTTGTGAATCATGAATTAGGGCACCCAGATCCTTCTGTACTTCCAAGCTCTGCAGTCTCTTTCTCTTTGAATAGTATGCTGCCTTTCTATTCTTCCTACCAAGGTAGATAAATTTACACTTTATCCACGTCATGCTCCATCTCCAGATTTTTGACGACAGACTTAAGCTGTCAATATCCCTTTTGAAGATTGCTTTTGTTTTCCTCTCAGTTTGCTTTCCTATATATCTTTGTCATCAGCAAATTTAGAACTATATATGCAATCGTGTGGGTCAGGAGGCTCAGATTCAAGTCCCACCTATCCCAGAAATGTGTAATAACATCACTGAATAGGTTAATTAGATCTATATGCAATCATTTCCTCCAAGACATTAATATAGGTTGTAAATTATTTGAAGGCCCCAGTCTTGATCACTGTGACACGCCAATAGTCCTGCCACCTGAAAATGACTTGCTTTATGCCTACTCCAGTTCCTGTTAACTAAAGAAACACTATCCATCCTAATATTTTACACCTAGTCCATGAGCTCTTATTTTGCTGACTAACATTTGATGTGGCAATTGTCAAATAGTTAGTAAATTTGCAGATGACACCAAAAGTGGAAGTGTAGTGGACAGCGAAGAAGGTTACCTCAGAGTACAACAGGATCTTGATCAGATGGGTCAATGGGCCGAGGAGTGGCAGATGGAATTTAACTTAGATAAATGTGAGTTGCTCCATTTTGGAAAAGCAAATCAGGGCTGGACTTATACGCTTAATGGTAAGGATTGGGGAGTGTTGCTGAACAAAGAGACCTTGGAGTGCAGGTTCATAGTTCCTTGAAAGTGGAGTTGCAGGTAGCGAGGATAGTGAAGAAGGCATTTGGTATGCTTTCCTCTATTGGACAGACTGTTGAGTATAGGAGTTGGGAGGTCATGTTGCAGCTGTACAGGACATTGGTTAGGCCACTGTTGGAATATTATGTGCAATTCTGGTCTCCCTCCTATTGGAAGGATGTTGTGAAACTTGAAAGGGTTCAGAAGAGATTTCCAAGGATGTTGTCAGGGTTGGAGGATTTGAGCTACAGGAAAAGACTGAACAGGTTGAGGCCGTTTTCCCTGGAGCATCAGAAGCTGAGGGGTGACCTGATAGAGGGGCATGGATAGGGTAAATAGACAAGATCTTTTCCCTGGGGTGGGAGAGTCCAGAACTAGAGGGCATAGGTTTAGGGTGAGAGGGGAAAAATTTAAAAGGGACCTCAGGGGTAACGTTTTCATGCAACAGGTGGTGCATATGGAATGAGCTGCCAGAGGAAGTGGTGGAGGCTGGTATAATTACAACATTTAAAAGACATCTGGATGGGTATATGAAGAGGAAGGGTTTAGAAGGATATGAGCCAAGTGCTGGCAAATGAGACTACATTAATTTAGGATATCTGGTAGGCATGGACAAGTTGGACCGAAGGGTCTGTTTTCGTGCTGTATGTCTCAATGATTCCAAATGTCTTCTGGAAATCTAAGTATTCATAGTTTCCCATTTTCACATTGATGTTTATATTCTCAAGAATTCCAAGAAATTATGAATGTGATTTTGGTTTAACAAAACCATATACACTCAACCTGATTATTTTGAGGCTTTTCCCCAACTATAACCACCTCAATAATCGATTCCAGCATTTACTCTTTGAAGATACGATGGGTTAACAACCTGTACTTCTTTCTGTAACCCTCCTTCCTTCAATAGCGGAATTGCATTTGTCAATTTCCAATCTGATGTAGCCTTTCCAGACTTCTGTCAAGTTTTGAAAGAAAACTAACTGTCGGTTTTGGGTTGCAGAGAGCAAATTTAAATTAGGTCAGGTCATGTTGCATTAAAATAGGGATGTCGATGGTGTTTGGACACCTTTGTCGAGTAAATAATAAGCTAAATGTGGCTAAAATGCACTAAAAATTACATGTTGTGGAAATATTTCTACAGTGAAAACGCCTGCAGAGTCTCAGTTGTTGGAAGTGGCAATCAAGCCATTTTTTTTCTTTAAAAAGTTGTGTTTTCTCACGTCACTCTCAAAAGTAAAACACAGCTCCTTGTGTTGAAGACTTCTTGATCACTGTTGTGCCTAAAATGTCTTTAAACCTGACTACTATGAGATTGGTTGCTTTTCTGACAGCAATGCCCAATTGCTAAGATGAGAGCTTGGATTATACCAATAACTTCTAGGCTGTGGCATTTGCTTTCAAAATTAGCTGACTCATGCCTGCTCACAGTTGGAATGATTTCAAAAATCACGTTGCTCAAAATCATGACTGTGCAGCCTTAATAAGATTTCTACAGTGTTCAGGTTTTTCTATAGTTCTTGTTTGCTCTGAAGCAGTTTAGATATTAGATTCTGTTTATCCAACAGATTTCACTATTTCTGCTCATTTTTTTTTCTCCCTGACCTCTTCTTGGTACTATTTTTGATGCCAAGAATGGGAAAAAAATAAGAGGTAGCACAGGGAATGTTTGTGGTGAATGTGAGACTGAATTGGTGAAAATGAGCGCACTGGTAATGGCAGAGAGTGTTGGGTTTGAAGTGTGCTTCATGGTTGAACATGGAACTGAGTTTCTGATTAGATTTAAATTGAAAGGACTGGTCAGGGATAGCGATGGCATTAGTGGTATGGTGCCTAATCGATGGACTTCAGTCTTTCCAATATGCACTTGAAGGAAATTGCAAATTCCCAGGGAAGGCAGAGAGTACAAAGGTAATTGTAAATTGGGAAGAAGTCATTGAGCGAACTAGATTTCCTAAACATATGAAAACTGACCTAGTCAAATAAATGACAACAATTCGAGGGTTAATGTGTGGGTCAGAGGACTTCGTTGACAGTGCAGAACAAGAAGGAGAAGCCAGTGCTGGAGAGTCCTATCTGTAGGGATGGAATTAGTTCTGCCAGTGAGCCTTCCCAGGGATGTCAGAGAGGAAAGGAAACAAATTAACATCAGTGTTCATAAAGCTCTATGCATTATTGTTTTAGATGTTTAGAATCCAAATGGTATTTGATCATTGAACAATGAGACTTCTTTTTTACTGAGTAAAGGTCATCACTGTATTCAAAGGACTAAAGACAAATAATTACCAAAAAGAGAAAAATGCACATTCTGAGCTTCTGAATCAAAGACAGAAAATACTGGAGAATCTTTTATAGATCAGTTGGCATCTGACAAGAGAGCAAATTAATTAATATTTCAAGTAGTGAGAAGATTTCTGATAAAGTGCCTACAACTGAACCCTTTGTTTGACTGAAAAGTGTCTTCAGCATTATCTGTTTAGTCCAACAGTGGTAAACAATGGGAAGTGGCTATCATGATGAGCATTTATAACAGTTGGACACTGCTTCCCAGGATCACTCAAGTTCTCTTAACATCCAGGTTGTCTATTGAATTTGTAGCACAAGTTTCCTGGTGGTTGGTAAATGTGTAATCTGTATTAGTACGCAAGCTGAGGTTACTGTTTATTTGGCTGATGCCAGGCAAGGCATCAAATGGAGTGCTCTGGCTTGGCTTAAAATCTCCCAACAGATACGTAAAATTCAGCTAGGAATCCTGCTTACTGGATATGTGTCAGTCAAAAACAAAATCTATCTTAACTTTTATTCCCCTCAGTCTTTAGATCTGCTAATACATTCACCACTTGTCCTTAAATGAGTGTAAGAGTTACTAGAGTGAGATACTAGAGTCCATGGAATCATACTGCATTGATTGTCAGATGCTACAGATGTGAGGACGAAATTAGTGAAATATCTACTTGGATGATCAAGTAAAAATGCAACTGGTTTTCACCTTAGATTACATGCCATTCATCATGTGCATTTCATTTACACGGTGTTCAAAATAATTGATTCACATTTATGCCAAATGCCTTCTAATATGAAGTTTGTATACCATAATTGATGTGCTAACATTAAATGTGGTGCACAGGTTTGTGTAACATCCTTCCTGTTAGTTTGCTGTGTGTCATAAAAATGCTGTTCTTGCCAATTCTGTGATATAGTATGTGTTTACTCATGCTTTTAACAACAGAGGTTTTGTTAATTTTATCTAATGGCAAATTAAGGTTAAATCAGAAGTGTTTTGCAATCATGTCGTGCTGTCTGTGTTTTCGTTGAGAATTATTTGATTGCTCCTGGAGAGAAGTTGTAAGGGAGAGTTCCTGGAACTATGAAAATAATATATTACGTGGACAGAGATTCTTGGTACAAGTCTTCCATTTTTGTTTTATAAAATTTACCTTAAATGTTTTTGTTCAAAGAAGGATGTAACAGTTGCTGTAGTTGAGATTAAAATATATTTGGGGTGTTTCAACTGATAACTTCCTTGTTTATTTTTAATAACCCTATTCGTACACATGCCAACAATCCATTATGGCCAGAAAGTGATGGAGATGCTCTGCAGGTCTATTACCAGGCCTGAAATAGAGGTCATGTTTCAGGTGAGTGACCCTAGATCAGAATATTTTGATGAAGGATCATTGACCTTAAACACTAACTCTGTTTTTCTGTCCACAGATGGTGCCAGACCAGCTGAGTGTTCCCAGTACTTTCTGTTTTTGTTTCAGATATTGAGTATCTGCAGGTATTGCTGATAAAAGATAAATTTGCTGTTGAAACTTTTCAAAGGGAACAACATCGTATATAGTATGAGAAGTAAGGTGGTGATTGATTGGCAAGTGGTTTCTGATTAAGGCATTGCTGTGGAAATGTCTGAGGAACCAGTTACCTCTTGTTTACATTCAAAAGTGGCAAGTTGATTTTGGTTGAAATGTGCCAGGAGAATGCACCAGGGAACATTGTGTGCTAAGCTTTTATTTAGTTGGAAATGAGCAATGTCTAGACAAATTTGTTTTGCCTTCAGTGGAATTGGCCCTGTGTATGAATCAATGCAGTCTCTAGCAAGTGTAAGTAAGCTGCATTGTGAGCCTGAGTGATTATTTTAAGTTACTTGTTAGTGTAATTCTTGACACAATTAAGATTATTCAGTAAGTGCTGCCCAATCACAGAATCATATCTAATGTTGAGCATTATGTTTTGAGTTTTGCAAACACAGATTCCTTGGTTGAGTACAGTCAATACCTTGCCTATTTCAAACTTACAAAGGAATGCACCATTTGACGTGATCTGCCAGTCATTGGGATGTACAGATTACATATCTGGCAATGCATCAGCACTGAAACTCCTAGTACCAAAGTACCCATTCGTGTGATGGCTAGAACATGCCTTTGGCTACAGAGCAGCATCCCGTTAGGGGAGAATACCAATATGTATTGCAGTTACAAGGAGCAGCATGAAACAGCTAGCTTCACCTGCCAAATGTTTTGAGACCCCCTGCCCATCACAGTGATTTGGAATAATCTTTGCTCATTCCGAAAGTGTTTTTGTGAATTTGCCCCATGTGCAGCATCAAAAATCTGATCAGAGTAACCATGATCCTACAGCTTAGCTTTAATGTACTTTAATGTCAGTATTAAGCTTGAGTAAATTATGTTTACCAATAAATCCAATCTTCAAGCACATTCATTGTCGGAATTGTGGTAAGCATATTGATCCATAGTGAATGCACTCGCAGATTTCCTAAATGCATGTCAATTAAAGGGCATTTGCCAGCCTGCTCCATTTCAAAGATGAATTTCATTGGGTGATTGAGTGCATAAAGGTGTGTAAGGTAATTTGTTCATGCTGCTGCAGATTTAAATATAGCAAATATATCATCTATGTATTGAAAATGTACAAGAGGTAATAGGTAAAGCGCCTTTCTAATGAGATGATTTTGATGCAAAACAATGTTTTTGAGAGCTGGGCTTAGAGAAACGCTATCTATTTGTGTGTAATGGCAACGTTAAAGCTGAACTTGGCTGCGTGAGTTGCCAAATTCATAACCTCAATCAACACAAAAACTAATGAGAAATTTTAAAATGATTCGTACAAAGGAACTATTGCATCTTGTAGAACATCCAGACGTGGATAAAAATAAAATGTGCGTCAGACCATTTAGAAATGAAATCCTAAAGCTTTTCTCCCCCATACGAAAGCAATGCAAACATGCAATTGCATCACATAGAAGCTGTGAATGCTGAATCAGTTGAAATGTTGAAGACTGGTATCAGTCAGTTTTGTTAGATAAGGGTATCAAGGGAGATGGAATAATGTGAGTAAATATAGTTGAGGTAGAGATTAGTCATGATCAAATTGAATGTGAAACAGGCTTTACAAGCAGAATAACTGGCTCCTCTTTGTATGAAATGGAGTATTAATACAATAACCTTCAATTATATGACATCTTTCAAATAGAAAAATGTTTCTGGGCACAGAGTTATGAGGAAAACAGATGCTGAGCTGAACAAGTAAAGGTTAAGGCACTTATATCATGTAGTTGATTTTTAAGGAGAGTATTAAAGAGTAAGGGGGAGAGGGAGTGACTGGCAGCTTTAGCTTACAAATTCTAGAAGGCGGGGTCCCTGACCTTAACTGAGTTCTTGCAATAAGGCTAAAAGGTAACAGACAATGATTTTGGTGCCATGCATTAATAGAATCATGGAGTTGCACAGCATGGAAATAGACCCTTTGGTCCAACTCGTCCATGCTGACCAAATATCCTAAATTAATCTAGTCCCATTTGCCAGCATTTGGCCCATATGCCTCTAAACACTAAACACTACACATATACCCATCCAAACACCTTTTAAATGTTGTAATTGTACCAGCCTCCATTAATTCCTCTGGCAGCTCATTCTGTACTCGCACTACCCTATGTGTGAAAAAGTTGCTCCTTAGGTCCCTTCTAAATTTTTCACTTCTTACCCTAAGCCTATGCTCTCTCTTTCTGGATTCCAATACCCTAGGGGAAAGACCTTGGCTATTCACCCTATCTATGCCCCTCATGAATTTATAGACTTCTTCCTGTTCACCCCTCTGCCTCCGACGCTCTAGAGAAATTGAACCTCTCCCCATAGCTCAAACCTTCCAACCCCGATAAGATCCTTGTAAATCTTTTCTGAACCATTTCAGATTTCATATCATCCCTCCTATAGCAGGGAGGCCAGAATTGAATACAGTATTCCAATAATGGCCTTACCAATGTCTTCTTCTTAGACCAATGGAAACTTTAGAAATTAGGCCATCATAGACAAGCTGCTCCAGATCCTTGTCTCTTGGAGATGCCTGGATGTGGTGATGATGCCTCCAATATCTTATTTTCCCTGCTGCTCCCATATGCCATGGTCCTGACATTTTTTTTACCGTCCTATGTTCTGCCTATGCATGGTTCTGCACACAGGCACATGGCTGTAGGCAAACTGCTAACCTAACCCCTTATCTGTGAGCTTTCCATCTGACACTGAGGCCCATATTAAATGCTAAAGACAAATGGCGAAACATCCTTTTATTGCAAGAGCACTTTTTTAAACCATCACGAATCCTTTTGCTTACTCAGAGCTGTGAACAGTGAATCACCTACAATTACAATCAGGACTTCTCCATAAGTAATGCACGCAATGTATTCATCAGAATATCTTCATAAATGAGTTGAGTGACATATTTACAATTTCATGTATGGCAGTGGAGCAGAAGAGTAAGTGTGTAAACTGTCAAAATTGGAGAAATTGACTTTTGTATTTCAGAGGATTGTAGAATTGCATAAGTCGGAGAGAGATAGGGAGGAGTGAGTTCATGGATGGATTTAAAAAATGAGGGTGAGAATTTGAGATATCTGTTGTCAAATGCAGCAAAATAAGGATTGAACCAGTGTGGTAAACCACTGTGGGTGCAAGATGTGATATATTTGCCATCCTTTCATTGGCTGAAGTTTGCAGTGGGCGACAGATGGAAGACAAGCTTGGGTAGTACAAGATTAATTGAGTCCAAATCTCTAAGTGGTGTGGATGAGAGATTTGGGAACATATGATTTGAATTCATGTGAGAGGCAAGTGATGTTGAATGTGTGACCAACGCCACTGTCTGCAAAAAGCTTGCATTTGTGAGACCCCCTTTTAATCCATAGGTAAACTAACCTACTTCGGGAAAGAAATTTGTAATGAGATTTCCCAATAATGTGTATTCATTTTCTGAGAATTGACCTGTGACTTGACATTGTTTTGGGGATAACAATTGAGCAGCCAGAGAAGCAACAGTGAAAAAGAAAAGGGACAATATACAGCAAACTGGCACCTCAGGACAGGTCTGAGGGAGTGGTTTGGAAGCAGAATGGAATCAGTGACGAGTCCATGGTGTGGGCCTCAGACAATGGCTGCCTTAGTGTTTAGTTTGAGGAATTTGCAGTTCGTTTACAGGAGGTAAGCAGTCTGATAGTATTTAAGTAATGGAGTAGTCAAGAGAGATGATGGATAGGTGTCGCTTGATATCTGAAACATTGTGTAGTAGTGGATCTGTAAAAATTTCTATTTGAAAGCAAATCTGTGATTATTTGCCTTGACAAATTGTGCTTCATTAAATCTTGCACCTTGAATTTTAATTAATTTTGGTCCCTGGAAATTGAGAAAGTTGACAATTGTGAAGATGTCAGTGGACTGCTACAGTCCTTTTTGGCGAAGGTCTATTCTCAGTGCTGTTAATGAGAGAGTTCCAGCATTTTGGCACAGCAACAATGAAGGAAGAGGAGCATCTTTCCAAGTCAGGATAAAGTGAAGTAGAAGTATGGACTTAGAAATGGTTATTTTATTTGTTGCTTCTTTTCTTCTCAATAGTGATTTGGGAAGTGTGGTCAAAGAAGACCTGATGAATTTCTGCAGTGCGTTGTCTAACTGATGTACACTCCTCCCCATCTCCTATATTTTGATGGAAAATGAATGTTTAAAATTATGGAGGAAAGGTGCTGGTCAGGCGGGATACTTTGTTTTGGATAGTGCTCGAATGTTGTCAGAGCTGCATTCATCCAGGCAAGTGGAAAATGTTTCATTCTGCTCTTGATTCACGCTTTTGGATTTGTAGCTTTGGGGAGTTGGGACACAAGTTACTCACTGCAGAATATCCAGCATCTAACCTGCTTCTGTGACCAGTCATTGTGTTGTTGGTCCAGTTAGGCTTCTGGTCAGTGTTGACCCCCAGGATGTTGATAGCATGGGATTTGACAATGAATGTCAAAGAGAGGTGATGAGACTCTCTCCTGATGAAAATAGTCAGTTTCAAACACATGTGGTCTGAAAGCAGCTTGTCAAAAATCAGTCTGAAAGCAGCTTGTCAAAAATCAGCCTGAGCATCAATGCTGCCCAGGTCTTGCATGCAGCCAAGGACTGCTTCAATATCTGAGCAGTTGAAAATGGTGCTGTGCCAGCACCAATGACCATCCTCACTTCTGGTCTTAATGTGGGAAGAGCATTGAAACACTGTAGATGGTTTCTCCTGAGATTCTATCCTGAGGAATTCTTGCAACAGTGTGCTGCAGCTGAGGTGATTGGCCCCAAAATCTACAACCAATTTCCTTTTGTGCTCGGTATGATTTGAATCTGTGGCAGATTTTCCCCTGATTTCCCATTGATCTCAATCTTCCTAGGGCTTCTTAGTGTGTATCAAAAGGTGACAGCAAGGAAGGAACTTAAAATAATCACATTCCATCAGGAAAAGTAATGAGAAGATTATTGCAACTGTTAGCTGATGAGCCCCAGCTCCAAAATGCCTTCATCTCTGATACTAACAGGTGTGGCTTTTGATGTCGTGGGTAAATTGGTTTTAATTTTCCAAAAGAAACCTTAGATTTCTGGCAAGGTATCATCAGATTGAAAACTAGCCAGTGTAACTCTTCTTCCAAGCAACTGTGGAGTCAGAAAGCTGAAAGCTATGGGCCATTCAGCTTAATATTTGTTAAAGAGAAAATGCTAGAATGCATGAGTAAAAAGGTTATAGTGGGGTGTTTTTAAAATTTCAATGCAGTTTGGCACAATCAGAATGGCGTTGTGAAGAGGAAATTATATTTGACTAATTTATTTAAGGAAGTAGCAAGTAGCTTCGTTAAAGGGGAACTTTTTGGCATACTTTACTTAAATTTCCAGATTGCATTTGACAAGGTGCCACATGAAAGATTACATCAACAAATAAGAGCTCTCAGCATATGGTGTAACATATTAAGTGGGTAAAGTATTGGGCAGTTAACAGCAAACAGTAAACATAAATGGGTCAATTTTGGGTTGGCAAAATGTGACGAGTGGAGAGCCTCAGAGAGTGCTTCTGGGGTCTCAGCCATTTGCGATCTCTGTGAAAGACTTGAATGATGGGACCAAATGTATGGTTGCTAAATTTGCAGGAAGTAAGTTATGAAGAGGACAGAAGGAGTTTGCAAAAGGATTTAGATAGGTTCAGCGAGTTGACAAAATTTGGCAGCTGGCGTATAATATGGGAAAATCTGAAATTGTCCAATTGAGTACAAATAATAAAAACGAGCATAAGATTTGCATGAAGTGAAATTGCAGAACCTGGAATGTACAGACAGACCTGGGTATCCTGGTTAATGTTTCCTCTAAGTCATTTTCTTCTGTACAGACTCCTGAGGTCCATGTGTTGGCAGCAGTTTCTGAAACTAGAAGTCAAATGCTGGGGACACACTAATGGTGGGGTTGGGGGCACGGGCACAGGCACAGGCCCTTTTATTAGGGTCTGGTGGGGGACAACCTAGAGAGAATGTTAGCCCTGCTACAGAAATCAAAATTTTGCTTTATAGATATAGCAAGTGATTAGGAAAGCAAATGCAATGATGTAGTTTATTGCAAAAGGAATTGAGCAGATGTAGGGAAATTTTGCTACAGTTGTATAGAGCATTGGTGAGAATACATTTGAATTACTGTGAAACATTTTTGACTCCTTCCTTACGAAAGAGTAAAATTACATTACAAGCTGTTCAGAGAAGGTTCACTTGACTGATTCCGAAAGGAGGGTGTTATCTTGTGAGGGTAGTTTGGACAAGTTGGGCCTGATTTGGAGTTTAGACAAATGAGGGGTGATCTTTTAGAAATGCATGTTTTTGAGAGGATCTGACAGGGTCAACACTCCAAGGATGGTTCCCCTTATGGTAGTAACTGGAACTACCGAAAACAGTTGAAAATAAGAGGGGTCTCATATCAGACTGAGATGAGAAGATTGTTTTCTTTCAGAGGGTTATGAAGTTTTGGAATTCATTTCATCAGGGAGACTTGGAGACAGAGTTATTGAATATTTTTAAAGTTAGAAGTCTTTTCTTGATATTTCTTGATTTTAGCCAATCAGAACAAAAAGGTGTCATGTTAGCAAGAAGGTGGAGTTAAGGCCACAATATGAACAGTCGTGATCTTACTCCATTGTGGAGCAGACTCGATGGCCTTATCCTAATTCACTTGCTCTTATGTTCAGTCAAATACTGATGATGATGTCAAGGATTGTAAAATGATATTAGTGATTGTCTCTTACTGTGTTCTCTGTAGAGGCTGATTTTTTTTAAGGAAAAAATTGAACTTTCAAATAACAGGAAAATGACACCAGGATTTCAAATTTTTACTGTAACAAAATACAAAGAGAAAACCTGTTGATTAGGTACCCTTTTCTTCCCATTGGCAATTTCAACTTTAAGCAATAGAAAAGAGATCCCCTAATTCAAGCGCAGCTGAGTGAATACCTCTATGGGTATCATTACACTGATCATTGAGTGGGCACTTGATCTCCCAAGAACTGGTCTGTTATTCTCTGCTCCCAATGGCTTGCTTCTGTTTCACTTTGCCACTTTTAATCCCAGAACGGTCTTTCACCATAAGGATTATGAATCTTGATCTTTTCCTCTAGCTCCAAGAGAGGCGCCTCTACCAGCCTCTCTTAAATTCTTATGAATGTTGACTTTATCTTGAGTGCAAGATCTCACCTACAAGGTCAACATTTTCATAGCATGTAAACCTTCTCTGTTTCTTTCCCTTCTTTCTACCTCACTTGGCTGTACACCAGACTGTAGAAAACTGGGAACTGCTGTCTGATTTATTCAGGGGTGGACAGGGAGTTCTGTAACCTAATTTCAAAAATCGCTTCCTTTACTCTTTCCCCGACGGCAATGGGAAGCATTACCTTTTGTATCTAATTGGAAGTACAAATTAGTGATCTTTCATCCCAACTCTTTTTCATCTTCAGTGAATAGATAAATTATAGCACCACTGTTTACAACACATTTACCTATAACACCTTTTGGGGAGACTCCTTGTCTACACATGCAACTTACACTTAGTAAAACAATCTGAGGCTTCCTTTGATCTCTAACAATCAAGCTACCCAGGCTTACTTCCAGGCAGATTCCAGAACAGATCACACAAGCTGCTGCATTTTCTTGAAAAAGACACACAATCCAGATAATATTTTGTTGACCTCATAATTGTGACACTCACCTGCCCTCTGAAATCCAACTCTTCACTTCATGTTTGGACCAAAACTGCAAAGAAGTTTTAGACTCTGTGTTGCTGGAAAAATCCAAATTGAAGGTGCTTTTGTTGGACTGGAGTGGACAAGGTCAGAAGTCACATGACATCAGGTTATGGTCTGACAGGTTTATTTGAAATCATAAGCTTTTGGAGCATTGCTCCTTCAATAGGTGATGTGAAGAAAAACACACAGGCACAGAATTTATAGGCAAAGAGCTCAAAAGATCACACAAATGGTGTGAGTAGAATGTCAACAGGTTGAATAATAAGTCTCTGCAGGTGATCAAAAGTCGAAGAATGTGGCGATGGAAAAGCACAGCTGGTCAGGCAGCATCCAAGGAGCAGGACAATCGATGTTTCGAGCATAAGCTCTTCATCAGGAATCCTTATGCTGGAAACATCGATTTTCCTGCTCTTTAAATGCTGCCTGACCAGCTGTGCTTTTCCAGCACCACATTCTTTGATGCTGATCTCTAGCATCTGCAGTCCTCACTTTCTCCCAGGTGATTAAAAATGTCAGATGGTGCCTGTCAACAGCTGAATAGAAAGTGTCAGGCCAACCTATAGTCCAATTGATTGGAGCAGAGACATAATTACAAAAAATTGAAAATAAGGTGGTGCTGGAGACAAACCAAATAGGTGAAATAACATGATAGGCATAACAATTGCATGCTGAGGCTCTAACCAAAATAACAAGTAAACCAAAACTGTACAAACTAATTTAGATATAGAGATCATTAGTTATCAAGGTGATGGTGTCAAAACAGGACAGGAAGGCTGATTTTACACGTACAGAACAGTGTGATGGGGCCACATGTAGCACGACATGAACCCAAGATCACGGTTGAGGCCATCTTCATGGGTATGAAACTTGGCTCTCCGTTCCTGCTCAGCGATTCTACATTGTTGTGTATCCCAAAGGCCGTCTTGGAGAATGTTTTCTCAAAGATCGGAGGTTGAATGTCCTTGACCTTTGAAATGTTTCTCGACTGAGAGGAATACTCCTGACTGGCGATTGTTGCACGGTGTCCATTCATCTGTTTTTGTGTCATCTGCATGGTCTCATCAATTTACCATGCCTCGAGGCATCCTTGCCTGCAACGTATGAGGTAGTCAACAGTGGCTGAGTTACATGAACATTTGCTGTGTACGTGGTGGGTAGTGTTCCCACATGTGATGGTAGTATCCATGTCGATGATCTGGAGTGTTTTACAGAGTTTGCTGTGGCAGGGTTGTGTGGTGTTGTGGTTGATGTTGCTCTGAAGGCTGGGTAGTTTGTTGCGCCTCAGAAGACATTAACAGGACGTGACCGATAGAATACCCTTTGTCGTCCTGTACTCCCTGTGTAATGGACTAGGCTACATCACTCAAAGCATTCTTAAGCAGGAAGCCCAGAACAAAACTTTGCAATTTGTTTTGGTAAGTTTACAGTGAAAATTACCCGGAGTAAGTTAGCCAGGTTGGCTACTAGATTTTAAAACAAACAAAAATTTATTCACAAAATTACACAATGAAACACAAAGAATAGAATAAAGAACTCCTACAAAACTCAGTCTATACAAACTAGACTTAATTATGCAGTTCGGAATATACGCAACAGTCCCAATAAGTAAACTCCTTTTAAAAACCAGCATAAATGGAGCATATGTTTACAGGTTGAAGTTGAAGGGCAGAAAGGGAGAGGAGAGTTTCCACACAGCTCACTGTTGAACTTCCAACCAGTTCAGGACTAAACTAATATTGCTCAGTGAGAGCGCTGACCACTCCCCTTTCACTGTACAGGTCACTTCTAAAACATGACCACTTTGGCCTGAAGTCTCATCTGTTTACATATAAACAAAAGGCTTCTCAAAATCCTTTTCATCTCTGTACCAAGCCAGATTGATCGGAGCCCGGCCTGGTTTATTACCCCTCTGAAGAAAATCAAGGACAGAGTATCCTTTTGCAAAGGAACAGCTTTTAGAAAAAAAATGGACTAGCTTTGTGACACCTGTAGCAGAGAAACCACTCCATGTTCTTTGTAGTCTTCAACCTGTTATTGGTGATGACAAACATCTTGCCAACACCATTCATATGCAGCAGCTTCTCGCCTTCAAACAACTGTCAAACCATTGTTTGCAGACGATTGTTTGCAGAAAACAATGTTAATTTGTTTGTACGGTTTTGGATTACTGTCGACACTCCACTCACACCATTTGTGCGATCTTTTGATCTCTTTGCCTATAAATTCTATGCCTGTGTGCTTTTCTTCACGTCACCTGATGAAGGGGCAGCTCCCCAAAAGCTTGAGATTTCAAATGAACCTGTTGGACTATAAATTGGTGTAGTGTGATTACTGATCAGAGTATTGCTGAATAAATGAAGATGTAACTATATTGACACCCTCCATTTATTATGGGATTATAATTAGCTCAATTGAATTTCAGTTTTTTTTCTATATGAGATATTCAAAGACAATTTTTTACTTTGTCATTGTAACCATAATTTTACCACCAAAATCTGTAAATATTTCATAGTTCCCACTGTCAGAAACAGGCTTGTGATACAAATGATCAACTTTCCTTCATTGTAAGGAAGGCCACCTCACCAGCGGGTTGCATTTCCTTCTTCAAAAGGTCAGATGCTGCTAAGAAATCGAGCTACTGATGACCTGTGGTTGGACCTGCTACTTCCTTCTGGTTATGTTACTCTTGTTGGCCTATAGGAGCTCCATCAATATTGAAAAAAGTGTAATTATGAAATCTGAGCAACTGTTCCTGCCCCTAAAGTTCCATGCAGTCAGTGATGTTGAATCCCCTAAGTTGCAATGCATTGCCACAAAAGTGTGTGTTTCTGCAGTGAACACAGTTGCCTTGTAGATCTAGGTGTTCAGAAGGATACAGCACTAAGTTTTGCCTCCCAGCAAGGCCTGTTTACCAGGCAGCGTGTGACAATGATCGATGGCTTGGGTCTGCTATTGTTATCACATTTACTCAAGCTGACCTACAACAGGGCAGAACCAGCTGGATAAGGAGTGGTGTTAATAGTTTAAACAAGAAGCAGCCCACAGCATGAGGTACATTTTACTCTTGATAAAATAAAATCTGGCAAACTGTTGGAGACTCACTGCACCTGTAATAAAATATTTTCAGTTTCCCTTTTTGTGCTAAAGTACAAAATATGATACACTTATGGACCCCCACTAACATTTCAAATGCCCTGTTTTAACCAACTCCAATCTAAGATTCATATCTTTTAAACAAAATACAAATATTATTTTATATAGAACAATTAAACAAAGCAAATTTGATTAAGTGAACTCTATAATTTATGTTCATAGATGTTAGGCCCTTAGGTTGACTTATCAGTTCAACCAAGATTTCTCTTGTAAACTACAATACCTTTAAAGCTAATTCTTTGGGGGACAATCATAATTTGACTTACTACTCCTCCTAAGTTCTGTATTCCAATGAGAAATTTCTGTGTGTCAGTGTATATATGTACAAATGAAACCTCATCAAAACTGAACCACTGACTGGAAAATTCAGTGGGACATGTTAAGGTAATTTACTGTCATATTTTTTGATCACATTTGTCAATATTTATGACAATGGATAAAAATTCACAAGTAGATTAATAAAATGCATACTTTTTTCCCTTTGTACTCACCTTGTCTTATTCTATGCCTTATCAGCATTTATCACACATACTGAAAGTGTAATTACACCAAGTAAAGGACACAGAAAGAGGGGAACTACTTCAAATGTTTTTTTTACTGAGAGCTGCTTTTTTCCCACAGAGCCTTCTAAACTCAATTTATGTTGCAGAGCATATATCTGACTCTCACACAGGTCATTGTCATCGAATACCAACTTGAGAATGAGGCCTTTCTTCTGCTCTTGCTGTTAGTAACAATTCTAGTAGTGAATTATTCGGAAGTCATTGCACTTGGTCATCTGGTCCAAAACTGGTAGCACTTTTATTGCAACAAAGCAAGAGTAGCTTCACTGATGAGTGGGTCAAGTTGTTTGACTTGTGACAATGGAGATCTCTTTTATCATGTATTACAGAAACAAAGAATGATATCGCACAGAAGAATCCATTCAGCCATCAACCCATTGGGCATGTGCTGGCTATTTAGTAGAGCTATTCAGTTCATCTCATTTCTCTGCTGTTTCTCCAAAGCCTGTGCATTTATTTTTCTGCAAGTATTTATTCAATTCTCTTTTTTGAAAATTACTATTGAATCTGCTTCCACTGCACTTTTAGGCATGAATTCCAGTTCACAAGAATCTGTCCTGTTCAAAAACATAATTATTTTGTTTTCCCTTGGTTATTTTTCCAACCGCTTTAAACCTGTGTCCTCCAGTTACTCACCCTTCTGCCAATGGAAACAGTTTCTTCTCTTTCAAATATCTCGTTTTAATCTCTCTGCTCCAAGTAGAACAATTCCTGACTTCTCTGGCCTGTTTAAAGATCAGAATTCTTCATCCTTGGTATTATTTCTGATTTTGTATTTTAGATTCCTTATGATATTAAGACCGTGTAGAAGATAAGGTCCATTGCAGAGCTAGCTTTTCAAGTGCTGTATTGACCGTCATGCCTGAGGCATGGAAGTCGCACTATTGATTATGTAACAATGTGTGATCTACAAATATGGAAGTAAAAGATTTGTAAGAAAAATGAAAGGAAATGTCCTGGAAATGGAGTGAATTGACGTGTGTTTGATTTTTGTGACAAAATCTGTATTTAATCAACTTTGAAGTCCACAGATTAATTGGTTGACTTATTTTTTTTCACAAACTCCTGAGACAGCTATATTTCTTAATATTGGTCTGTTTGAAAGCATTCAGGGCTAATCAACGATGGCTCACACACCAGTTATGGGATACTCAATGTTCATGCTGACAACCACATTGTCTCTATGTTTTTAGTCAACTCGGACTGCTGCATATCAGGTCATTTCCAGCACTGCTCTTCCACTCCATTATTAAATGTCTGTGTAAATCTTCACTGTGTGGTTAGTGTAAAAGTCTGAGAGGCAGAAAGAGAGAGTTGAAAATTAAATGAGCATCTTTCCAGATCGCCAAGTTTTGAAGTAAATTTTTTCCTTTTATTAAAGGAAGGTCACAATCGCTCATCACACACTTAGACTTAATACTTTTCTTGTTTGTATTTAGGTTGTAGCTGAAATGTCAGTTTACATGTTTTTCAAATGTTTAGGCTGCAGAATTTCAACCTTGGGTTTTGCTGTGTTATCTGTAGAATGTGCTTTTGGTACACCCTATAGCACAATAATAATGCATGTAATTTACAAACTAGAGATCAAAATGTGATTTATGAACTTTTTTTAGTAAAATTATAACAGCAAGCCAAAATCAAAGAAGCTAATCGTATGTCATTCAGTTTGTAAAGAACCTATGACTGTACATGTAAAGTAACAATGATATTCCTTGCTGGCTATAGTAGTATCTGTTTAATATTAGAACATGACCTTTAGCACATGGCACTCGGGCATATTGAAAAGGTGACTTCAGCAAAATTCAATTTGAAGGTGCCCATTAAAGTATTACGCTTCAAGGGCTATCTATTTATGAATACGTACTTCCACCATCTTCATACATTATTCTCGTGAAACATGTCATCCTGCAAGGAAATGCTTCTTAGAAACTAGAGTTAAATGCCAGGTGCTATATGTGAGTGGTTGGCAAGGACACCAAAAGGTTGTTTTTATGTATTAAAAAAGCTATTGTATTTGCCATCCACGATAGGGTTTCCCAAGTGAATCACTCTGATAGAACTTCAGTTGTCTATTTTTCATGTCCATGCCCATGTGAAGGCTTGCAAGTCTTCTCAATGGAATACATTTGTGGCGTGCTTATCATTGAAAGATCTGTTTAATTGAGGCTTTCTTTCTTTCAATGTTGCTATTTTAATGCAGATGCCAACCAAAGCACTGCATCCAGTTGCTAAGCCATTGTGCATTATATAAATATACACTGCTTTTTCATGTAATTCATGTATTTTATGGGTAAAATAACAATATATATCCTACCAATTGCTGAAATATATTAACTGTTTTGCAAAAGAAAATTGTTGACAGTTTATGCAACCATATTGCAATAATTCTTTCAATAGGCAAAACAGTCCTTTATTTTCACAGGGGTATCCTGAAAGGTTAGCATTTCTGACCTTTTGTAAAACCTAACTCCTTACAAATGATAATACCTCATGCATTACTCTTTTTAGTGAAGTAGATCGTTCTCAAATCAGATATTTTTATAAGAACCTTAGTTTGGATTTGACCAGAAATGCCATAATTGGCAAGTTATGAGAGTTAATTCATGCATCATGCACAATTACACTTTTCAGAATTACTCCAGAATTACACTGTACTTGTGTGAAAACTGAGATGTTTAGATGTGATCTGTAAGCAAGAGTTAAATATATTTATGAAGGGTGACGTCCATGCATGTTTAAAGGATAATTGTTCTTGTAAAACCTGAAATATTTACCAATTACAGGGACGTTAAGCAGCTATAGCTATAATCTGGATTTCTTCTCGGGTATCACAAGGGCAAAACCACAATCAATCACCATATTCCACTATTGAATCCACAAGTAAAGGTTTATCTTGCACTTTGATTTATATTTGTTGTAGTGCCATGCTTTCTCATTTCACTAACTGTTCACAGTGGTACATTAACTGATGGAGGAGAAAGTGAGCACTGCGGATGCTGGAGTTCAGAGCTGAAAATGCTGGAAAAGCGCAGCAGGTCAGGCAGCATCCAAGGAGCAGGAGAATCGATGTTTCGGGCATAAGCCCTCTTCAGGAATGAAGAAAGTGTGTCCAGCAGGCTAAGATAAAAGGTAGGGAGGAGGGACTTGGGGGAGGGGCGTTGGAAATGCGATAGGTGGAAGGAGGTTAAGGTGAGGGTGATAGGCCGGAGTGGGGGTGGGGGCGGAGAGGTCAGGATGAAGATTGCCGGTTAGGAAGGTGGTGCTGAGTTCGCGGGTTGGGACTGAGACAAGGTGGGGGGAGGGGAAATGAGGAAACTGGAGAAATTTGAGTTCATCAACCCAACCTCCACTCCCGGCACCTTCTCCTGCCACAAATTCACCTGCACCTCCACACACATCATTTACTGCATCCGCTGCACCCGATGTGGCCTCCTCTATATTGGGGAGACAGGCCGCCTACTTGCGGAACATTTCAGAGAACACCTCTGGGACACCCGGACCAACCAACCCAACCGCCCCGTAGCTCAACACTTCAATTCTCCCTCCCACTCCACCAAGGACATGCAGGTCCTTGGACTCCTCCATCGCCAGACGATAGCAACACGACGGCTAGAGGAAGAGCGCCTCATCTTCCACCTAGGAACTCTCCAACCACAAAGGATGAACTCAGATTTCTCCAGTTTCCTCATTTCCCCTCCCCCCACCTTGTCTCAGTCCCAACCCTCGAACTCAGCACCACCTTCCTAACCTGCAATCTTCTTCCTGACCTCTCTGCCCCCACCCCCACTCCGGCCTATCACCCTCGCCTTAACCTCCTTCCACCTATCGCATTTCCAATGCCCCTCCCCCAAGTCCCTCCTCCCTACCTTTTATCTTAGCCTGTTGGACACACTTTCCTCATTCCTGAAGAAGGGCTCATGCCCGAAATGTCAATTCTCCTGCTTCTTGGATGCTGCCTGACCTGCTGAGCTTTTCCAGCAACACATTTTCAGGGCTGTTCCCATCAGCTCACTCTCTACAGCTGGTCAGAAATGGCAACATTTTGTTCCCCCTTTTAAAAGTTTAATACAACATAGTGTGAATCTTAGTAGCGGATGATAATGTGATTAAAGGGTTGGTGATTTAATAGCATTTGTAGTATTACCATAACATCAGGAATGCTTGGCAGTGTCTTGTCTATTTTGATGTGCGGTGTTTGTCAAAAATCAAGGGAAAAAAACTTTAAAAACCACTGTTGATATATAGGAAAAATTAAGGATTTTCTGGCCAAAGGTCAGAAATTGATTTTCACTTGAGGTTAACTATAACTTGCATATATACAGTAAATTTGCCTAAAGGAGGAAAAGTTGCACTAAAACACCACCTTTTTCATGTGTCATAAAAAATGTGTCCTTTACATGTGTGGTTGCTACGTACATGTGTGCAATGGTTCATATGTCAGTGATGAAGTTTGTCTGTCAGCACTGATATGTCTTAGCTCAGGCCCTAATACCTTTTTGTATTTCCATGACCACCAGATCCATTGGACAAAACTTTGATTACCCCAACCCCATCCCTGACCCCATAGTGAGTATGGTGACAAGAGGACGTCTAATCCATCAGGAAGGTGGCAAATGGGAGCCCCACCACCTTCCTACCTCAACCCCGAATTAAGTCCATGGCAAGATGGTTTGTGAAGCGTATTGCTTCCCCATTGCTAACTTAGGCTCTTGTGGGCAATTCCTACTCAAGGGTGTAATGCTGTCTTCATTGGTATTAACCTCGTAATGTGCTGGGCGCTTCCTGTCTGAACAGCATAACAAACGAATGTAAGGGCGCTTGTTTTGTGTTCCATGGTGGTGGTTGTCCTATATTCAAAGACACATATGTATGTTTGAGAACCTGGCACTGGGAAGTGAAGGCCTACTGAGAATTAGCTTTCTTGCCCTTGTGACTGATGCCCTTTTCTCTGTGACTCCCATCTTGACATCCTCTTCCTACCATCACTCACCTGTGGCCCATGATCCAGCAATAGCACTGGTCCTCGGGAATGTGTTATACCAGCAGCAACTAATGTTTCTTTGACTGTTATTCACCTAAGCAGCAGGCGGAGCTAACACCTATGGCCTCTTTTATCTTGGCTGAAAATGTGTTGCTGGAAAAGTGCAGCAGGTCAGGCAGAATCCAAGGAACAGGAGAATCGACGTTTCGGGCATCAGCCATTCTTTGCCCGAAACGTCGATTCTCCTGTTCCTTGGATGCTGCCTGACCTGCTGCGCTTTTCCAGCAACACATTTTCAGCTCTGATCTCCAGCATCTGCAGTCCTCACTTTCTTCTCCTCTTTTATCTTGGTAAAGACCCACTGGTGTCCAGTTAAGTGCCTCAATGGTGCCATAGTTAAATTTGTTTTCCTTGCACCACCATCACTGCTCCATTTTTTATTTTGTTCACTTGGACTAATGCACTGGCATCTTGTCCCTCTATCCGGTTTGATAACTGTTGTGTATTTTCTGTATGTCCACGTATTTGCCAGGCTTTGTTAATGTCTTTTTAAAACATTCTGCTAAGTAATTTTAAATTAGTTAAATAATCAACATTTTTTTCATGCTGTTGTGGGATGTGAACATCACTGTTATGGGATGTGAAAGCCACCATTTGTTGTCTATCTCTCATTACCATTGAGAAGGTGTTCATGACTGTTGAATGGCTGCAGTCCACATGATGTAGGTGCATCACCGTAAGAGTGATGAATAAGCTCCAGGATTTAGATAAGCAACAGTTAAGGAATGTCTATATAACTTCAAGTTGGGTGTTGTGTGGCTTGGAGGGGACGTTGTGGGTGGTGGTATAGCCGTGCATCTGCTGCCCTTGTTTTCTTGGTGGTATAATGTGCAGGTTGGCAGGTGCTGTCAAAGGAGCCTTGATGAGTTGCTGTGGTGCACTTTGTCAATGAAACCCACTGCTACCATTGTGCTCTTTGTGATTGGATTATGTTGATTCTTTTTTGCTTAACCATTTGCACTCTTGTTTTTATTCAAACTTCGTACAGCACATCTTCACACTTGTACACTTTAGGTTTCAGTTCTGATGGTGAGTGCCATCCTAAACATAGTCTGTCTTTTTCTTATCTGTTCAATGCAGCTGACATTTCTAGTACCTGTTCTGATTTTGAATCATAGAATTCCTACAGTGTGGAAACAGGTCACAAGTCCACACCGACACTCTGAAGATAATCCCACCTAGATCCATTCCCCAACACTATTGTTCTACATTTCCCCTGGCTAATGTACCTAACCTACAGATCTCTGAACACTGTGCAATTTAGCATGGCCAATTTACCTAATCTGCCCATCTTTGGACTGTGGGAAGAAACTGGAGCACCTGGAAGAAACCCACGTAGACACGAGAATGTGAAACCTCCACACAGACAGTCACCCAGGGCTGGAATCGAACCCAGGTCCCTGGTTCTGTGAGGCAGCAGTGCTAACCACTGAGCCACAGTGCCGCCCTATCTCAAGGAACCAAGACCCATACAAGTTGGCTATATTCAAATTGAATTGCCTTTGGCTCCATTAAGGAGTACCCTAACATCTGTTTGAAATTTCTTTAAGACAAAAATTTTCTTTTTTTGTCCTAGCTATTTTCGTACAGTTGGATCACCTACTAGCTATCAGTTTGTTCAAGATATTTATTGTTTGTAACCAAGTTGACTTTCCTTGATTTCTAATGATTTGTTTAGTCGTTCACAAATTAATGTAGCCACCATTTTGAATCTCTTGACTGCCGCGTTTAAGTTCCTTGAATGGAAGTTTATTTTGCTAGTCAACTAACTCTGAACTGAATAACAGCTATGATTCCTCAAATTGCAGTCTGAACTGGCAGACTGATCCAGACTATTTAATCTTAGACTGCATTCTCGTCTCAACAAATAGCACTTTGGCTTAGGTCTTCTGATGTTAGGAACAGTGAATCTGTCAGTATTCCCCTGAGATTGGATAAGAACTTGGGGAATCCATACACGTGGGTCATTGCAGAAATCCAGAAGTCGCTGTCAGTGATTCTTTGTCCCTTTGGAAGATACACCATTGAAAGGAGGTTGTATGTGTGTGTCTCAATGTGTAAGAAATTGGTGGCTTGCACTTTTTTATTGAAATTTTCACTGTAAAATTTCTTGGAAAATGTTGGACCGTATTGAATGGAATATAACTAGGTCTTTTAAAACCATGTACTAACTTGATTGTTAAAACAAAATAACCACATCAGCCCTTTTGAGCATTTTCTTCATTTGTTGAATGTCATCTTAGACTAGTGTGATAAATTCCATGTTTAATTTTTAAAACATTTTTTATCGTGATTGGTATTTCAGCTGCAATCTATATCCAATTAAACTTTATTTGCTATCTGCAAATCAAATCAAAAATAAAGGACAGATTTGCTGTCTGTCTGAATACTCCAGTACGATAGGCTGCTTACCCTACTTGTTGGCATGCATCAGGTTTAAACACCTACTGAAGAAAATTACATGTCACAGATCACCAGATATTTGCAGGCTGTTTTCTTAGAGCTCTGCAATGAGCACCATGGCTTCTTTGACAGAAAGCTCCTTAGAGGTTTACAAAATTATGAGGGGCATAGATAAGATGAATGACATGAGTCTTTTCCCAATGGTGGGGGAGTTCAAAGCTAGGGGGTATATTTTTAAGGTGATAGGAGAAAGTTCTTAAAAGGACATGAGGGGCAATGTTTTTACACAGAGAATGGTTCATGTGTGAATGAACTTCCAGAGGAAGTGATAGATACAGGTATGGTTATAACATTTAAAAGACATTTGGATAGTTACATGAATAGGAAAGGTTTGGAGGGATATGGTCAAACATAGGCAGCTGGGACTAATTTAGTTTGGGAACATGGTCGGCGTGAATTAGTTAGACCAAAGGGTCTGTTTCCATGCTCTATGACTCTAGCCCTTTGTCATTTTAATTTGTGCATCAGTGTTTCAAACAAAGTAATGGATGCTCATAAAGTACAAAATCACAGTGTCATTTGCACAAGGCAGTCTTGACAGTTAAGAAACTGTGTTAAGGAACATAGCAGTTGAAAAACAGACGGGTGTTCAAGTGTATCTTGCAGGAAAGAGGTTTTGGGGGTAATTCAGGCAACAGTAAATTATGGAGTGATAGCATATAAACTAATGCCATGCTAAACGATGCTTGCACATTTATCAAACAGTTGATTGCCATCCCATGGTCAAGACCATGTAGTATTTAGGTGAAGTAGCGTCAGAGGTTGGCGACAGTTGGACAAGGATGTGAAGATAAATGTGAAGTGCAGCATTTTGGGAAACCAAATCTTAGCAGGACTTATACATTTAATGATAAGGTCCTAGGGAGTGTTACTAAACAAAGAGACCTTGGAGTGCAGGTTCATAGCTCCTTGAAAGTGGAGTCGCAGGTAGATTGGATAGTGAAGAAAGCGTTTGGTATGCTTGCCTTTATTGGTCAGAGTATTGAGTACAGGAGTTGGGAGGTCATGTTGCGGCTGTACAGGACATTGGTTAGGCCACTGTTGGAATATTGCGTGCATTTCTGGTCTTCCTATCAAAAAGATGTTGTGAAACTTGAAAGTGTTCAGAAAAGATTTACAAGGATGTTGCCAGGATTGGAGGATTTGAGCTATAGGGAGAGGCTGAACAGGCTGGGGCTGTTTTCCCTGGAGCGTCGGAGGCTGAGGGGTAACATTAGAGGTTTAAAAAATCATGAGGGGCATGGATTGGATAAATAGGCACAGTCTTTTCCCTGGGATCAGGGAGTCCAGAACTAGAGGGCAGAGGTTTAGGGTGAGAAGGAAAAGATATAAAAGAGACCCAAGAGGCAACTTTTTCACAGAGTGTGGTACGTGTATGGAATGAGCTACCAGAGGAAGTGGTGGAGGCTGGTACAATTGCAACATTTAAGAGACATTTGGATGGGTATATGAATAGGAAGGGTTTGGAGGGATATGGGCTAGGTGCTGGCAGGTGGGACTAGATTGAGTTGGGATATCTGGTCAGCATGGACGTGTTGGACAGAAGGGTCTGTTTCCATGCTGCACATCTCTATGACTCTATGTAATTTAGTCCTTATTTTAATGACTGTAGCTATTTTCCTCCTCTTTGAAGTACTGTGTTCATACTTATAACAGAAGCTATGCAAGGAAACCTATGCTGTCACTTCACCCTCCCCTCAGTGGTAAAGAGTTAACCAGAAATAAGATTTTTAATGTCTTTTATTGTAATTATTTATTGATAGATTACTGTCTCCAGATATAACTGTAGTCAACTTCAGTAAGTTACAGTCAGGTCCAGCCAATTGACATTAGGGCTTATGTGGGTTGTGCCTGCTTAAATGTGTGTAGATAGGAGTCAGTTGGCTTGACAGCTGATTTGCAATGCAATGTAAATTCCAGCAGTATGGGTTAAATTTCTGCACTGACTGAGATTACCATGAAGAGCTTCTAAACCTCAGGTGAGGTGTGGTGACATTGAGTCATGTGTCTCTAGTGTGAGAACAGCCCTATGGTAAGACTATGGTAACTTTACCATCTTGAAATACTCTTATAGCATTTTGCAGTTAACGAGCTACTCCAAATGATAGAACAGTCTTTTTTAAAAGTTGTCTTTAAACTGTCTGGTCTTGATATCAGCCATCCATTTCTCTGGGGTTATGTTTTTGTGAGTAGTGTGTTTTTGGCTTGTTTAGCAATTCATGAAAATAGGTGGCTAAGTTTGATACAGGAAAAAAGACAATTTGCAGCATTTTAATATTTTTATGTGGATTGTTCAGTGCTTCATTGCCTTGATCATAGGCCTAATCCCTTCAAAAGTAAACGTGTGGAACTGACTACTTGAAACATATGTGAGCAGCACTGAGATACTGAAAATAAAGAGAAATGAGGCTAACTTCAAAAAGGAACTTAACTGGAGTTATGGAAATAAAAGCAGAACTTGTGTCTATTTGTGCAGTTTTTTAAATGAACTAAAGCCATTGTTGCAAAAAACATTAAGTGTAACAATGGGGATGAGGTAAAAAGGACAACAACTGTACTGAGAGCTGTTTAAAAGATGGGACTGCAGTAGCTTTGATAAACAGGACAGCAGGTCCAATTTTGAAAATCAAGTCCACAACAGGACCAAATAAGATTTTATCGTAATCACCAATTGCATGGCACTGGTTCTTGTAAAACGAATGAAAGGGTCAAAACTATTGCTCTGGATCAGATATGAGAAGCTAATTTCATCAAAATCGAGCAGGCTGGTTTGAAGCAGCTGAAAAGCAATGTGCTGTCTGGGGAGGTGTCCTGGATCTGATTCTTGGGCACAGAGCAATGGCGAAGGGTATACTCCAGGCAGAAACATCACTGCAGATTATCTTTGCTGCATCTTCACTTTGATTGGTTGATCGGTGCTCCTCCTATTACTGCACTAGTCCAACAGACATCAAATCTTTTAGAGAAATTATATGTTCATTGAACGGTTACAGAACAGGAGGAGGTTATTAGGCCTCTTATGCTTGCGCAGATTCTCTGCAAGAATAAATTAATTGGTTTCACTCCGTGCCCTTTCCCTGTCGGAGTGACAAGCATTTCTTCAGGCGCTAATTGAATTCCCTTATGAGAGGCATGATTGAATCTATCTCCACCAGGGTTTTCAAGCAGAGCATTCCCAATCATAATGATTCGGTGTGTGGAAAAATAACATATTGGCCAAATTGGTTTACTGATACACCGAGTTAATCCTAGCTTTACTTTGTATGGCCCCAATTCCAAATAATTCTGAACTTAACCCTAGTAAGATTTAGAATATTAAAAATTTTGTAGCTTGAATTTTCTTTGAATGGTGCGGGGTACCTTTTTGTTGATTGAAGTGAGTTCTCATTTGTTTGCAGTGACGTTATTCCTTACTGCCCATCACTCACTAGTTTGTCCAAAAAATGGCTGAGATCTGGTAACTCGGTTTGAGATTATTTAACGTTGAGGCATGGCCTAAATTCGTTGCCTCAAGTTACTAATCTACAGTGTGGTTTACAGCTGGAATGTCTTTCATTGTTCAGAAGTGAGACAAAAGACAGCCAAACCGTAAGACCAGTGCTTCACAGAGCGATAGATGTGAATGTGTTTCTTTCAATTATTTACATTTAAATTGCATGTATTTATTTCACCTCCGAGCTAAGAAGGAATCTGCCCTAAATTGGTTACCGTCAGCTGACAGACTACATTGTCATATGATGTATAAAGAACCAAGCACATTACTTCTACTTTCATTCTTGCCATTATGCACGTGGGTTCAGAGACTTCTGAGGAAGACTTATATTTGGTTAACACTTCATGGGGTGGGGGAGGTGCACTGTAGAGGATGCAGATCAGAAAATCAGACACCCTCAACAGGGACAAAGCCATCCATGTCAATGCAGTAAGAATTGTGTCTGAATGAGTCAAACTGGAAAAACATCTCCTGACAACATTTCAGAAGGAGTGACTGACTGACTGTACAAAATCAGACACCAGGTAAAATATCTACATTTGGTAGTGTCATCTCATGTTTATGCTGGAACCTTTTAAACTTGTGAATTGTGAAACCCCTACTTAGATTAGATTCACTACAGTGTGGAAACAGGTCCTTCTCCCCAACAAGGCCACACTGATCCTCTGAATAGAAACCCACCCAGACCTGCTCCCCTATATTTACCCCTGACTAATCCACCTTACACTACGGGCAATTTAGCATGCCCAATTCACCTAATCTGCACATCTTTGGACCGTGGGAGGAAACTAGAGCACCCGGAGGAAACCCATGCAGACAATTGCCCGAGGCGGGAATTGAACCCGGGTCCCTGGCGCTATGAGGCAGTAGTGCTAACCATTGAGCTACCGTGCCGCCCAGGTCACTATAATTAAGTACTGAAATCAGAAGTAATCCTGAAAATTCACCCTTGCTTTGTTTCAAGTTGTGAAGAATGAAACAGTCTTACTGAGTCAAGCTTCTAAGTCTGCTCTGAAAATAGGCTGTTCCTTTTAGAGAGTTTTCTTCTGGTGTGTTTCTCATCATGCATTTCAAACTATCCAGATGCTGGATAAATCATAAAGATTAGTGGAAAATAGTATCTATTTTTAAAACAGCATGTTACTGACATTAGACAAGAATGTTGTGATATACTTAATAATTTATTGTTTAGGAACTAGAACTGTTTGCAATGTTGTCAGAAAATAATCTGATTCACAGGGTGGTCAACCAACAAAATTAATGAGGGAAGTTACAGAGAATATGTTGAAAATGCAGGAGAGTTTGTTTTTGCAAATGTTACTTTGCCTGTTACATGTTGTATTCTTAATATTACTTCAGTATTGTTTATCATACCATTTAACACATTCATGTTGGACTGATTTACAACATAATACATTTTGAAGGAAACAGTTTCACGTGACTTTGTATTTTTGTAGTAAATTCTCTGGAGGAACAAAGATGATTGGTTTGAGAATTCCAGCCAGGAAGATGACTTGTCAATGTCAGCGAGGCCTGTCTTGATTGTACACTTAAACATATTCCAACTCAAATTAATTTTTAAAAAAAAAGCTTTCAGTTTGCATACCATGTGAACCAGCTTTTATCACATGAATCAAAACAGTTAAACTGTGATCATTTTATCATGAAGTGGTCTGTGATAAGATCCTAGATGGCATCTAAAGCACTCTGTGAACTTGGATAATACACACATACGTTTCACCACAAAATAAATTGTTTCCAATTGTCTTGTTTGTGAAATTGCCAGAAACACAAAACATGGAAGTATGCCTATGTGTAACTGTTATGCAACAGGTTTTGTTATGGCAGAATAATGTTCTGATCAGTTTTCTCCCTAATCTTGGGAAATGTGTTGACCTTGGGGAAACGACAACTACTTGTATTTACATAGGACTGTTTAATTGAGTGAAAGGTCAAAAAGTGTTTCACATCCATTTTATCAAACAGACTTGACACCAATAATTGGAGGAGATTTTTGGATTAAAAAATGTGATTGAAGTGGTTGGAATTTTAGCTTGCCATTTTAAAAAAAAGACAATTGGCGGGATATATGGAGGTTTAGTAATGGCATTCCAAATCTTAGGGTCTTGGCTTTTGGTGAAGTAGTGAAAATCTGGGAAATATAAGAGTCGATAATTCGAGGGCCACAGACATCTCGGTGGATGGTGGAACCAAAGTTGGAGTGAGGCTATGGATGGATTTGAAAATGAGGAAGAAAAGTTTCGACTGTGACTTGTTGTCTCTGTACCTCTTACAAGCAATTGGTCAAAAACTGCATTTTAGCATGCTCTAATCTCACCTGACATTTTTTTTCTCTCTCTCACACACACACACACACACACACACACACACACACACACACACACACACACACACACACACACACACACACACACACACACACTCTCTCACTGTCTCTCTCTCTCTCTCTTTCTCTCTCTCTCTCTCTCACACTCACGCACTCACGCATTCACGCACTCACTCACTCACTCACACACACACACACTCCGTGCATATTTACTGGATAGAAAGCAAGTCTTTTATTTTCCTTCTCTCTTTCTTTTCTGCATTGGGATCACTGAAGTCTCTAATACCTCAGAATTCCAGTTACTCACTGAATCAGTCAAAACTTCAGCCTCTTAAGTTTTAGACAAAGTTTAAAAGTGAATTACTAGTTTTATTGTGTATTTATTTTCACTTAGCTGTGTGAAACTTCTTGTTCATCTATCAGGATCTAAGGTAAGTTCCTGTGTCATTCTCTGGTTAATGAACGTTTGGAATATATAGGGAAATTCTCAGCAATATAAAAAAAACAAAGCCACAGGTCAACATTTTCCTGCAGGCTTTTGAACACTAACCACAGACTGAAATGTGATTTTTCTCTGATTCAGCCATTTTCTGTTAGAAGGTGGGTTTGCCATCTATTTGAGGACCGTGAGCGGGCCTTCAAAGCTGGAGGTGCCAATTAGAGTCTTTAAAAAGAACACCAGCTTGCTATTGAAGATAAGGAGTTGCTGCAACAAAATGGAGGCGTCCTCACTCCAATGCTATAAAATTTAATCTCAATAGGTAAGATTTTACAGGCAGGCCACACGGTGGTACCTTTTTAGGCCGATTTCTGCAGCATGCATGAAGAGCCCCTCGGATTCTATGAAGTGTTGACTCAGTAGCCCTGGCCAACTTTTTAAGAGGTTGTTTCCTGGCAGCCAAACTGACTGCCTTATCCCCTGCAAGAATATGAAGATTAATGATGAGAATTCCAGTTGGCATCCTTAAATTGGCCCTATAAATCTCTTTACAAGTCAGGGTGGCTACTGGCTACAATTGTGTTTTGGTAGTCCTGTTGATACAATACCTCTCACCACCACATCCCGTTGCATTTCTGCAAAATTAGCCAAGGGTTAGTATTTTGGGACCACACCTGTGCTTGCCCCTCCCTCACTCCCAGCACCAACAGGACATCAGTCTCTCCAATTTAACTTTGTGGCACCAATTGTGTTATTCTGTTGCTAAAATAAAAATTACAAATGTATTATGTTTCTGCCCTTATCTTCTTTAAAACGTTTGTCTTACATGAATTGTCAAATTTGAATCATCACCTGTCAGAGCATAACTATAACAAAAGCATTCATTTCATGAGGCAGCCAAAAATTCGGTAAATTGAGTAAATGATTCATGTCCAGAGAAGGAGAGTTCGGGTTGTACCTTCTGCTTGATAAGCTGCAGAACATGCCAGGTGTCATTAACAGCATTTAGGCATTCTGTTTTTAGTGGAAAACAGTTTAACTTGAGCAATGGAAATGTACTTTACACAATTAGGTGGGAGTGATTAAAGGATCTATAAACCTAAAGCAAGGGAAAGAAGTGGTTTGAACGTACCAATGGGAAGGACCGTTGAAATACACCAATCTCACTAGATGAACCAACCTATTAAAGAAAGGATGATAAACCAATAGAGTTTTCCCAATCTTGTCAATTTAAAAAAAATGTAACCAGGCTTTTTGTTTTGTCCATTTCCATGCCGATTTTGGGCTGGAAATCAAATAAGGTTTAAAAAGGAACTTTGGGAACATCAACATTATAATCCATTGGCTCTGTCGGAATTTGCACTGTTGTCCCTGATCTTGTATTCCACTCCAGTCACTTGTTCTGGCTTAATCAGAACTTATTGCATAAGAGGAAATTCACCAGCAAGATCACTTGTTTTTATCTTTTTCTATTCCTAAGATGGTCCCTCTGCTACTAAATGTTTAAATGTCCATTTTTCATCACTGACATAAATACTGTTCTATTCTCCTTGCAGACTGATGCACTGTGGATACCTGCATATCACAGAGTACAATTTTTTTCAATCAGATATCTTATTTACAATGCTAAATAGTTAATTTAAAACAGATTTGTGCACAGTTCTTTCCTTACAGATGTTATTGTACGTTATGCACATAACATTTTTAATTCTTGCAGTGGTTGTGGGTGTTGGTGGCAAGGCTAGCATTTGTTGCCCATCGTTTATTGCCCTGAACTGACCAAATTTCAGTTGGTCTGGAGTCATATTCCTGATGAAGGACTTACGTCCGAAACGTCGACTCTCCTGCACCTTGGATGCTGCCTGACCTGCTGTGCTTTTCCAATGCCAACTTTTTCAAGTCTGGAGTCACATAAGCAGGTCTAGCTGGAGGGTGTTAGTGAACTAGATTTTTTTTAAACAAGATTCAAAAATCATTAAATGGCTGCTATCACACTAATTCAATTCCAGGTTTTATTGAATTAAAATTTTACCATCTGCTATGATGGGATTCAAATACATGTCGCCTGAGCATTAGCCTGGGCCTCTGACTTGCTAGTCCAGTAATACTCACATGGCACCATTTCCAAAAAATGACACTGACTGCATTACACAGAGATTGACTGATGGCAAGTGCATACCTTTTAGACTACAATGTCAGATGTTGTGATATATGCTGTATAGGGTGCTGCTGAGGCTCACCTGGAATATTGTGTGTAGTTTTGGTCTCCTTATTTGAGAAGGGATGTACTGGCACTGGAGCGGTGCAGTGGAGGTTCACTAGGTTGATTCAGGAACTGAGAGGATTGCCTTATGAGGAGAAACTGAGTAGACTGGAACTATATGCATTGGAATTTAGAGGAATGAGGGGAGATCTTATCAAAACATATAAAATTATGAAGGCACTGGATAAAATAGAAGCAGGGAGGTTGTTTCCATGGGTGGATGAAATTAGAACTGGGGGTCAAAGCCTCAGAATAAGGGGGAGCAGATTTTTGACTGAGTGAAGGAAGAACTTCTTCACCTGAAGGGTTGTGAATCTGTGCAATTCTGTGCCGAGTGAAGCAGTTGAGGCTACCTTGAGTGTTTTTAAGGCAAAGATAGATTTTTCAACAGTAAAGGAATTGAGGGTTACAGTGATTGGTGGGGGTGCGGGGGTAGCTTCAAGGCGGCATGGCAGTGGGGAAGTGGATTTGAGTCCATGAAAAGATCAGCCATGATCTGGTTGAATGGTGGAACAGGCTTGATGGGCCAGATGGCCTACACCTGCTCCTATTTCTTAAGTTCTTATGATAGCACTTAGCTGATTTTATAGGTACAGACCTGTCTACCCAGAAGGAAGAACCAGCAAAACTAGCAAATTACACATTCTGGTTTGACTCCTATATCTAAAAATGGATATCTAGTATGACAGTAAATTCATTTCCCCTTTTATTACCGGGTTTTTCCTCTGGGAGGTCTGTAATCTATGCTGTAATGTCAAGTTCCCAGACCACAAAGCATTCAAAGTCCTTATCTTCCTCAATAAGCCTCTCCATCCTTAATCTTAACAATCGCATGATGCTTTATTTTGGTCAAGCTTTCTGTCACTGCTCCCAATCTGTACCTTCCTTAATCTGTATTTATTTTCCTATTGCTGATTTGTGAAGCATCATGGGATTTTCTCAGAGGAACTAAATGTAAAGGCAGTTTATTGTTACAACAACATTACATATGTCACTATTATGATTAAACACACCTTATTTTTGTCAAAGAGACTACATATAACATTCTTTTTTTATTGGAGAACTTAAGCATGACTCATTACATACGAAAATGTATCCTCCTTAATATTTTGACAGAATTTTATGGTAATTTTTCCAAACTATTTGAAAACCAGAATGAAAACTGAAAGCTAGTTTTCATAATATTTGAAGAAGAAGCATCACATTAGAAACAAGAGTGGTTATCCTTTCTACTGCTCATACTGATAAATTGTGAAACATTATTGAGGTAAAATATATTTATTCTCCCTAATATAAAAGTGGAATAATCCTTTTGTTTTGGGCATAACAGTATCAATTTGTTTTTCCAAATGATTTGAAAACATGCTGCAAGATGATTTAAACTTACTGAGCAAAACATTTGTATCAGAGAATCTTACAGCAGATTTTGAAGACTTTATAGCGCAGAGTCCTGAGAGGATTGAAATTGCAGAAGGGAACTTAAAAAGGAACTAAGAAAAGCCAAGACAGTGCATGAAAAAGTGTTGAGATGGGGGTTGGGGAGTGGTGTGATGTAGAACAAAGAAGTCTTTTAAATGTATGAAGATCAAGAGATTGATGAGGGAAAGAGTAGGGCCCCTTAGAGACCAGAGACGTAGTCTGTATGTGTGGATCCAGAAGACATGAGCCGAGTCCTCAATGAATACTTTGCATCAGTCCTCACAGTAGAAAAGCATGATGTAGATATAGTCATCAGGGTGAAGGACTGGAAGGTTGCTAACATTGTCCCTCTACCAAAAAAGGGAGGGAGGGATAGCCCAGAAAATGTCAGGCCAATCAGTTTAACCTCTGTTGTAAGAAATTTATTAGAAAGGATTTTGAATGATAGAATAAATCTGCATTTGGAGAGAGTGGGATTTATGACAGATAGTCAATATGGATTTATTAAAGGAAGATTGTGTTTGACAAACTTGTTAATTTTGAGGCAGTAATCAGACATGTTGATGAAGGTAATGCATTTGATGTGGTCTATAGTGGACTTTTGCAAGGGTTTAATGAGATCTCTGATGACACACTGGTCAAGAAAATAAGAGCCATGGGATTCAAAGCGAAGTAGTACAATGGATCCAAAATTAGCCAAGAAGCAGGAAGCTAAGGATGGTAGTTGAGGATGTTTCTGTGACGGGAAGTTTTTTTCCAATGGGGCTCCGCAAGGCTAAATGCTGGGACCTTTGCTGTTTTTGGAATTCATTAATGATTTAGACTTGAATGCAAGGGGGATGATCAAGAGGTTTGCGGGTGACATGAAACTTGGAGTGGTAAATAGTGAGGAGAATGATGACAACCTGCAGGAGGATGTAGACAGAGACTGGTCAGGTGGGCAGAGCAGTGACAAATGGAATTGTGGAATAAATGAATAAGTGTGAGGTAATGGACTTGGGGAGGTCGAATAAGGCAAAGGATTATGCTATGAATGGTGGCACCCTAGAAGGTACTAAAGGTCAGAGGGATCTTGTGTACATCCACAGATTCCTGAGCATAGAATGGCGGTGGTTACGAAGGCCTGCAGGGTAGTTGCCTTTAGCTGAGGGGGAGAGTACAAGAAGCAAGGAGGAAATGCTGGAACTGCATAAAATGCTGCTTAGGCCATAACTGGATTCCTGCATGCACTTCATAGCATGGGACTACACCATAGAGGGTGCTGAGGCAATTTGCCAGGATGCTGCCTGGGCTGAAGGGTCCAACCTACGAGGAAAAATTGTATAGACTGGGGTTGTTTTCTTTGGAGCAGCAAAGCTGAATAAGGACCTGATAAGTATGTATAAGATTATGATAGGGTGCCGAGGAAAGCACTTTTTCCCTCCATAGAGGGGTCAGTCATGGAAGAGGTAGAAAGCTAGGAAGAGTGTTAGGAGAAATTTTTCACCCAGAAGGTGGTGGAGATTGGAACTCGATGCCTGAAAGAATGGCCGGGTCAGAAACTCTCAACATTTTAAGCAGGAGTTAGATATTCACTTGCATTGCTGCAGTGTCCAGAGCTGTGGAACAGTAATTGGAAAATGGGATTAGTGCAGTCAGATCCTTGTTGACTGGCATCAACATGACCAAAAGCCTTTGTTCTGTGCTATAAATGTCTAAGTAGATGACTCACCATTATTATTGGTATATTAGAACATCCAGATCAGAGAGACTAACACAGTTTGCAACATCTGCGTTTTGTTTGGTTTCAATTCCATATTCAAAACCAATTATTATTTACTGAATGACTCTTCCTCTCTTAAGAGTCTTAATCTCTACCTTTTTAAATAAACATTTAATCACCCTTTTTTAAAATTACATTGGCCCAAAGCAAGAAGAGTTTTGTTTCCCCTCCTGTGAAACACTTTAGAATATTTTGTCACGTTTAAACAGTGCTGCAAAATTTCACATTGTTGTTCTTGTGTGTTTCTGGTACTGAGGAACTTTAGCTTAAATTTGATAAGAGGGTGATTTTTCTTCAAACAGAATATTTTCCAGTGGCTTGATTTATCTCTGACTGCTTTGCAGAACACCTACATTCTGTGTCTCTAAACTTACCGTTGCCTGTCACTTCAACACACCACTATGGCCCCTGTCCCACATCTCTGTCTCAGGCTTGCTGCAGTGCTCTAGTGAAGCTCAGTGCAGCCTAGATGAACAATACCTTATATTCCGCTTGGGAACTCTACAGCATTATGGACTCATTATTGAGTTCAGCAATTTTAGGGACTTGAGGCGCCTTCTCCCTTGTCCTTAACCCAACACCGACACATCAGTCCTTGTTATCACATGGTCTGCTACTATACACAACCCATTGTGAGCCACTAATTGCCCCCATTTGTAGCTATTAATTTTCATCTGCTGATGGTTATTCACACCATTTTCTATCCAACTATTTTTCTCTGTTTGGGTTCCATTTCCACGATCCATTTGCCCCTTATCCCCTCCTCCCCACCCTATCTTCTGCGTCTCTTTTTGTTTTCCTCACTACCATTGGTTCTGAGGAAGAGTCACTGAACCATAGAACTCTGTGGGAAGCTAGAGAAGTGATTGCTGGGCCTCTTGCAGAGATATTTGTATCATTGTTAGTCACAGGTGAGGTGCTGGAAGACTGGAGGTTGGCAAATGTGGTGCCACTGTTTAAGAAGGGCAATAAGGACAAGCCAGGGAACTATAGACCGGTGAACCTGACCTCGGTGGTGGGCAAGTTGTTGGAGGGAATCCTGAGGTACAGGATGTACATGTATTTGGAAAGGCAGGGACTAATTAGGGATAGTCAGCACGGCTTTGTGCGTGGGAAGTCTAGCTCGAAGGAAGAAGACCGAGGGTGGTGGTGGAGGGCTGTGACCAGTGGAATGCCACAAGGGTTGGTGCTGGGTCCTCTACTTTTTGTCATTTACATAAATGATTTGGATGCAAGAATAAGAGGTACATTTAGTAAGTTTGCAGATGACACCAAAATTGGAGGTGTAATGGACAGCAAAGAGGGTTACCTTGAATTACAACAGGATCTTGACCAGATGGGCCAATGGGCTGAGAAGTGGCAGATGGAGTTTAATTCAGATAAATGTGAGGTGCTGCATTTTAGGAAAGCAAATCTTAGCAGGATTTATACACTTTATGGTAAGGTCCTAGGGAGTGTTGCTGAACAAGAGACCTTGGAGTGCAGGTTCATAGCTCCTTGAAAGTAGAATCGCAGGTAGATAGGATGGTGAAGAAAGTGTTTGTATGTTTTCCTTTATTGGTCAGCGTATTGAGTACAGGAGTTGAGAGGTCATATTGCGGCTGTACAGGACATTGGTTAGGCCACTGTTGGAATATTGCGTGCAGTTCTGGTCTCCATCCTATCGGAAAGATATTGTGAAACTTGAAAGGGCTCAGAAAAGATTTCCAAGGATGTTGCCAGGATTGGAGGATTTGAATTATAGGGAGAGGCTGAACAGGCTGGGGCTGTTTTCCCTGGAGTGTCAGAGGCTGAGGGGTGACCTGATAGAGGTTTGCAAAATTATGAGGGGCATGGATAGGGTAAATCGTCTTTTCCCTGGGGTCAGGGAGTCTAGAACTAGAGGGCATAGGTTTAGGGTGAGAGGGGAAAGATATAAAAGAGACCTAAGTGGCCACTTTTTCACATAGAGAGTGGTACATGTATGGAATGAGCTGTCAGAGGAAGTGGTGGTGGCTGGTGCAATTGCAACATTTAAGAGGCATTTGGAGGGGTATATAATAGGAAGGGTTTGGAGGGATATGGGCCAGGAGCTGGCAGCTGGGACTAGATTGGGTTGGGATATCTGGTCGGCATGGACGTGTTGGACCGAAGGGTCTGTTTCCATGCTGCACATCTCTATGACTCTAAATGTTAACTCTGATTTCTATTCACAAAATGCTTCAGACCTGCTTGGTTTTCCAGCAATTTCTGTTTTTGTCTGTGGTTGACTAGCTCCCATGGAGATGAGCTGATTCAAAAGGATCCATTCTATGGTGAACCTGCAGATGATTCCTTGTGGTTAAGCCATCAGAGGATTGTGGCCAAAATTGTTCACAAGAGAGACTTAAAAGCATCCAGCACTGAAGTTATAAACTGAGAGATCTAGTTAACACCATCTCCATTCGAGTTTTACATTGTAGCAGATTTTGAGGCAAAAGGAAATTCTATTAGGTTTTTTTTGAACGTGTGCAATGTTACCATCATCACTTGACCCTATGACTTGTGCCACCCCTATTTCTGGCCAGGATAGTCGACTAAGAACTGAATTCTTCAATCCTTGTAATATGCAAAGTAGCGGAACACCACCTTTTTAAAAAGAAGCTGACATAGTTTCTTTGTGTGCATTGTTGTAAATCTTTCAGCCTTTAAATCAAGCCAAAAGAAATCGTAAATAAATGAATGGCAAAATGTTTCATTGTTCAGGTGGAGTCAATTGACAAAGTTTTTAATCTTGGCTTTTAATTATGTTGCTTTTTTGCTAAGTGAAATTGCAAATTGAACTTTTTTACTCAGATATTCGTAAACATAAAGATGAGAAGTTGTGTATATGTAAATGGACATATTTCCTTAACTGTTAACATATTTAAGACAAAACATAGTTGGTTACTGAAGAATTGCCAATATAAACTATATAAACAGCACAATTTAGATGCCACAATGTTATGTTTTAATTTCCAAGATTTTAAAGGATCTTTATAATTTAAATAATCCCAAGAGATACCCACAGCCACTTCTTGTTCCTAGCCTAACTGAAAAAACATATTTTTCAGGTTTACTTAATACTGTCCTTCTCCCAGATCAATCTGAAATAATTCTTAGTGTCCAAGGGATTATTTCTCTTCTTTTCTCAACCAGGTAGCTTGAAATCTTAGAACTGTTTTTTAAAGTAAGGGTTTATTTTTGGAATTGCACTTACCTCTAAGACCCTCGAGTACCACAAGTGCTCAATTCTGAGGAAAATAATTACATTTTGTCTTAATAAGGAAAACTTAAAAATGCAAAATGATCTTGGTTGTAGACCCACTATACAAGGTTCTTTCTTGATGACATGTTTTTATTGTGATCTGTCTCTTGATTAAATTTTTTTTAATAAAATGCCATAAGTATTAAGTTAACCTGGAGCAATGTTTGGTAGAGCAATATGACAGTGATATTTTCTGGGTGCGTAGATTGGAAAGAGCAAAATGGCCTTTAGTAGACTGATGTGCTCTTGTTGGATGTGGGCGTTTCAGGAGAAGTTAAGGGTTACTGAGGATTATATCTGTAATAAATGTTGTTGGTTGTGAGTTCTGTCAGATCGAATTGATCGGTTGGAGCAGTGGTAAGCGGCAATGAGGAATTTACAACAGCTAACTATCCCCTAGCTGCAAATATAGTCAGGTAAAGGGTTAACTTCAAGAAAGATAGAAGAGGTAGGTGAGTAGTATCGGAGTCTTCTGTGGCTAACCCCATTTCGAACAAGTGTACTGTTTTGGAGAATGGAAGGGATAATGGACTTTCAGGGGAATGTAGCACAAACAGCCAATTTTCTGGTATCAAGACTGGCTTGAATGTAATGAGTGCATCGGGTTCCAAGTGATCAATTGTGTTAGGGGACTCTGTAGTCCGAGGCATAGAGAGACATCTCTGCAGCCAGCAGTGAAAAATCAGAATGGTGTGTTGCTTCCCTGGTGCCAGAATCAAGGTTGTCTCACAGAGGGTACAGAAAGTTCTCAAAGGGGAGAGGGACCAGCAGGAGGTCATTGTACACATTGGAACTGATGACATAGCAAAGGAAAAGGATGAGATTCTGAAGGGGGGTATAGAAAGTTAGGCAGGAATTTAAAAAGGAGATCCTCGAGGGTAATAATATCTGGATTACTCACAGTGCTATGAGGTAGTGAGATTAGGAATAGGAGGATAGAGCAGATGAATGTGTGGCTGAGGAGCTGGTGCAGGGGAGAATGATTTATGTTTTTGGATCATTGGAATCTGTTCTGGGGTGGAGGTGACCTGGACAAGAAGGACAGATTGCACCAGAATTGGAAGGGGACTAATATACTAGCAGGGAGATTTGCCAGAGCTGCTTGGGAAAGAGATCAATCTGAGACTGTTATAGTTGGGAAAAAGAACAAGTCAAACAGTCAGAGCAGGCAGAAACAAAGCAGAAAATAAGGTAGGGAACGGATAAATTAAACTGTATTTACCTCAATGCAAGAGGTCAAACAGAGAAGGCAGATGAAGTCAGGGCAAGGTTAGGAACAATGGACTTGGATATCATAGCATTTGGCTCAGAGATGGATAGGACTAGCAGCTTAATGTTCCAGGATACAAATGCTACAGGATGAATAGAAAGAGGGGCAAGAGAGATGGGGGAGTGGCCTTTTTGATAAGGGATAGCATTACTGCTGTAATTGGGGAGGATATTCCTAGGAATACATCCAGTGAAGTTATTTGGGTGGAACTGAGAAATGAGAAAGGGATGATCACCTTATTGGAATTGAATTATAGACCCCCTAGTACTCAACAGCAAATTGAGAAACAGATTTGTAAGGAGATTTCAGTTATCTGTAAGAATTATATGGTGGTTATGGAAGATGATTTTAACTTTCCAAACATCAACTGGGACTGCCATAGTGTTAAGGGTTTAGATGGAGAGGAATTTGTTAAGCGTGTACAAGAAACCTACTAGAGAAGGTGCAAAACTTGACCTACATTTGGGAAATAGGGCAGGGCAGGTGACTGAGGTGTCAGTGGTGGAGCACATTGGGGTCAGTGAACAGAATTCTATTAGTTTCAAAATAGTGATGGAAAAGGATAGATCAGATCTAACAGTTGAAGTTCTAAATTGGATGAAGGCTAATTTTGATGGTATTAGGCAAGAACTTTCAAAAGCTGATTGGGTGCAGATGTTTGCAAGTAAAGGGATGACTGGAAAATGGGCTGCCTCCAAAAATGAGATAACAAGAGTCCAGAGACAGCAAATTTCTGTTCGGGTGAGAGGAAAGGCTGGTAGGTATAGGGAATGCTGGATGTCTAGAGAAACTGAGGGTTTGGTTAAGAAAAAGTAGGAAGCATATGTCAGGTGTAGACAGGAGAATTCGAATAAATCCTTAGAAGAGTATAAATGCAGTAGGCTTATACTTAAGAGGGAAATCGGAGGACAAAAAGGAGACATTAGATAGCTTTGGCAAATAGAGTTAAGGAGAATCCAAAGGGTTTTTACAAATACATTAAGGACAAAAGTTTAACTAGGGATGAATAGGGCCCCTCAAAGATCAGCAAGGCAGCCTTTGTGTGGAGCTGCAGGAGATGGAGGAGATACTAAACAAGTATACTGCAGCTGTGTTTTTACTATGGAGAAGGACATGGAAGATATAGAATGTGGGGAAATAGATGGTGACATCTTGAAAAATGTCCATATTACAGAGGAGGAAGTGCTGCATGTCTTGAAAAGCATTAAGGTAGATAAATCGCTAGGATCTAAATGGTGTACCCTAGAACTCTGTGGGAAGTTAGGGAAGTGATTACTGGGCCCCTTGCTGAGATAGTTGTGTCATCAATAGTCACAGGTGAGGTGCCGGAGGACTGGTGGTTGGCTAACATGGTACTATTATTTAAGAAAGGTGGTAAGGACAAGCCAGTGAACTATAGACCAGTGAGTCTGACATCGGTGGTGGGCAGGTTGTTGGAGGGAATCCTGAGGGACAGGATTTAGACGTATTTGGAAAAGCAAGGTCTGATTAGGGATAGTCAATATGGCTTTGTGTGTGGGAAATCATGTCTCACAAACTTGATTGAGTTTTTTGAAGAAGTAACAAAGAGGATTGATGAGGGCAGAGCGGTAGATGTGATCTATATGGACTTCAGTAAGACATTCGACAAGGTTCCTCATGGGAGACTGGTTAGCAAGGTTAGAGCTCATGGAATACAGGGAGAACTAGCCATTTGGATACAACTGGCTGAAAGGTGGAAGACAGATGGTGATGGTGGAGGGCTGTTTTTCAGACTGGAGGCCTGTGACCTCCAGTACAAGGATCGGTGCTGGGTCCACTACTTTTCGTCATTTATATAAACGATTTGGATATGAACATAGGAGATATAGTTAGTAAGTTGCAGATGACACCAAAATTGGAGGTGTAATAGACAGCAAAGAAGGTTTCTTCAGATTACAACAGGATCTTGATCAGATGGGCCAATGGGCTGAGGAGTGGCAGATGAAGTTTAACTTAGACCAATGCGAGATACTGCATTTTGGAAAAGCAAATCTTAGCAGGACTTATACGCTTGACGGTAAGGTCCTAAGGAGTGTGGCTAAACAAAGAGACCTTGGAGTGCAGGTTCATAGCTCCTTGAAAGTAGAGTCGCAGGTAGATAGGATAGTGAAGAAGGCATTTGATATGCTTTCCTTTATTGGTCAGAGCATTGAGTACAGGAGTTGAGAGGTCATGTTTTGGCTATACAGGATGTTGGTTAGGTCACTCTTGGAGTATTGCATGCAATTCTACTCTCCTTCCTATCAGAAAGATGTTGTGAAACTTGAAAGGGTTCAGAAAAGATTTCCAAGGATGTTGCCAGAGTTGGAGGATTTGAGCTATAGGGAGAGGCTAAATAGGGTGGGGCTGTTTTCCCTGGAGCATTGGAGGTTGGGGGTGACCTGATAGAGGTTATAAAATCATGAGGGGCATGGATAGGATAAATAGACAAAGTCTTTTCCCTGGGATCGGGGAGTCCAGAGCTAGAGGGCATAGGTTTAGAGTGAGAGGCGAAAGATATAAAAGGAACCCAAGGGGGCAACATTTTGACGCCGAGTATGGTACGTGTATAGAATGAGCTGCCAGAGGAAGTGGTGGACGCTGGTACAATTGCAGTATTTAAAAGGCATCTGATGGATATGTGAATAGGAAGGGTTTAGAGTGATATGGGTCAAGTTCTGGCAAATGGGACTAGATTAGTTTGGGGATATCTGGTCGGCATGGTCAAGTTGGACCGAAGGGACTGTTTCTGTGCTGTGCAGCTCTATGACTCTGACCACTAGCAAAACATTTGGATAACCAAAAAGCAGACAAGAACATGGCATAAAGATTAAAGAAAGGAGCTCCTTGTCTTGTCTTAAGCTTTAGAATTTTGTCACTTAACCTGCTGACATAGATGAAGCTGTGCATCTAGCTAGTGCTAAGTCAGATCAACCGATGCTTCTAATCTCTGCATTTGCCAGATTTATTTCCAAATTCTTGCACATAGTGACTGACTTGATTTATTAAATGATGCATCTAGTGCAGTCTTATTTTCTTGTTTCTTTTTCTGTTCATTCTGCTCCTCCACCATACTAGCATAAGGGAATGATGGCTTATTGGGTATGCCCAAAACTGCTCCAAAGACATCTTCATGGCCTGTAGCAGTGTGATTTAACTATTTACCAGGGTTTTCAGACCGTAGGAAATTGAAAGAAGCAAATCCAGAAGTGGTATTGGAATGCCACATGGTGCATGGTATCGATAAAACTGGCCTTAAAAACTCAACTCTACTGGCTTGGTGAACTCAAACTCCAAGCGCGCACCTGTTTCCTTGGTTCTGGCATTGGACATGCTTATAATTTTCCTTCTATCCTATCCCAAGTGCACAACGAGGAAGTCCATGGTTACAGTATTGACTTACATTTATGAATTTCTTTGGGATTCCTGGCACAGTACAGTGTTATGATCTTTATTGAGATCAAGAATTATTTTTTTAAAAATAGTTGCTGAAATAATGACATGATAACATTTCACTTACTAAATATTTACTGTGGTAATGACTATAAAAAGCACCAGTGACCAAACCCTATTTACCTTTTTTTAGATTTGTATACTTTAAATCATCACATGAAATGCCCCTCCCCCCTTCTTATTCTTAACCTAACTAAAAAAGCACATTTACAGGTTTACTTTCCACTGTCCTTCTCCCAGATCAATCCAAAATAATTCTTAGTTCCCAAGGGCTTATTCCTCCTCTTTTCTCTGTGAGATAACTTGAGATTTGGAACTGTTTTTTAAAGTGAGGATTTCTTTCACTGGAGATTACCCTCTTACCCAAACTCAGTGATTTTTTTTAATATTCCAACTTTGTTTACTTTGTTTTCATGCTTCCCCACCACCCCCACAAAAAAGATTTTAGTCTTAATTAATCAAAGAGTGAGTGTCCACCCACATTCCTGTGTGATGAACTGTAGAGACTTTCTTTTTTGACCTCGAACTGCTCCTGCTCTCCCACATGCAAACGTCTATTCTGGAAAAACCTGCAGCTTGCTCTCTACAGTGGCTCCCCCTTCAAATCTTCTCCATGGAAAAGTGATTCTCTCAGGCCATGTATTTCGGTTAAAATGCTGATTAGCTATCCTGAGCACTCATTCATTTTGGAACGAAATGCATAGTGTAAAGCGCAGCTGACTAGAATTTTACCTTTTCAGCTTTTTCTGGGACTTTGGATCCTCAATCTGTGTGTTACCAGTGGAGGAACCTGCCATTGACCCATAAGTACATATGCTTTGCACTTCTTCCCAGGTAAAACAAGCTGAGCTTTCCTTTGATCTCTAATAATCAAGCCTTCCATCTTTCCTGTCGGGCAAACTTCAGTTCAGGTTACGTGACTCCTTGATTTTACCTGAAATTTCAGGGCATAACACAATATTTTAAACTGCACAATTGTAACCAAGGAAAGTGTTAATAGGTATGAGGGAATTCAATGGGATCAGTTTTTTGGGTTGCATTATTTTGGTAGCTAAAAAGAAAGCCGTATTCCAATTCAAAGCAAAAGGAGAGTGGATGATCAGTGCTATTGTCTTTACTTTCGATCTGTGAACAACTGTTCTTAGTCTTCAAATGATGGTATTGGCCTGTCACCTATTGTGGATGCCTTTTATTACCTAATGCTATTTGTGACAGCTTCAAGATAGATTGCTATTGGAAACTTCCTGAACTGTGACAGGTTGAAGCTTAGGCTCAAGATAAAAGAGTGCATAGGAACACTCAGAAGCCATTTGTTCTGATTTTCTTGTAACATACTGTGCCAAACTAAGTATGTTACAAACTATGTGAGGTGATATTAGCTCATGTCCGCCATCCACATTATTTAGAAAGAAGTTGAAAAACTATAATCCTAAAATTACTTCTGTTCGTGTAAGTCAAACATCAGCAACAACAGCAAATTGTATTTATGTAGCACCTTTAACTTTATAAGACATCCCAGCAATATAGAACAAAAATTGACAGAGTCAAACAAGGAGATATTAGGACAGATGACTCAATGCTTGATCAAAGAGGTGAAGTTTTCAAAGAATCTTTAAAGGATTAAATGGAGGTGGAGAGGTTTAGCAAAGGAATGTCACAGCTTGGGGTATCCACAGCTGAATGCTGAGCCTTTGGTGAAACAATTGAAATTGAAGATGCTGAAGCTGGGAATGTGGAGATAACTCTTGGTTCTCGGGTTGGAGGAAGTTACAGACATAAGGAGAGCATTACACATGGAGCAATTTGAAAACAAGGATGAGGATTCAATTTGAGGTATTGCTCAACCAAGAGATGTGCGTGCACACATCTGAAGGGTGAGGAGAACTTGGTGCAAGTTAGGCATGTTAGGTTTATTGCAGGATGGAAAATGATAAGGAATCCATTGGAATAGTCATATCTCAAGGTAACCAAGACATGAATGAGTGTTTCAGAAGAGCGGAGACATGGTGAAGGCAGGCCGTTTTACAGAAATACAATTGATAGTCTTAGTGATGGTGTGGGTATGTGGTCAGAAACTGATCTCGAGGTGAAATACAACATCAAGGTAGTAAGCAGTCTGTATCAGCCTCCGATATGTCTAGAGATAGAGATGAGTACCAAGAAATGTTACCATAACACACATTAGTTCAGGACTGTTGCACTGCAGCCTGGAGTCCACTGAGGACTGCTGGGAAACACCAGAATCAGCTGTGTTGGCATTATTTCATTGGTCAGGACTTGCAGCCCACATAACCACTGTATAATTCTGATTCTTGAAGTCAGGGAGTGTATTTTTGTGAATAATTATGATTTTGAAATTTCCACAGTGAAAAAGTGATGTGATGTTTGCTTTTCAAGGATAATACAAACCAAGTATTATTAAAGGCAAGTGAAGTAGAGCTAAATACAGTGAATTAAAGAGTAAAAATAGTTTCTTAAATCTTGCATGTTTCCAAAATTTTATGTGATAATCTAATTAGAATAAAGCAATAAACTATAAAAGAAGCACTTCTAACAGCAAGAATTTAAATCAGCAAATTGTTTCAGGACAGCAGTTAAACTGGTTGCAATAGAAGACAGTAACACTATTGGTAGAAAATATATATAGAAACTTTTAAAGCACATGAATGTAGAAACATAGAAAACAGGAGCAGAAGTAGGCCATTCAGCCCTCTGATTCTCTTCCGCCATTTAATACAATCACGCTCAGCATCCAAGTCAGTACCCTGTTCTCACATTCCTTTGATCCCTAGGACTATATCTATTTCCTTGTTGAAAACATGAAATCGTATTAGAGTTTTACAGGCTTCCAGGAGATCATCCTTCATTCTTCAAAGCTCCAGTGAATATAGACACGCGAATCCAGTCTCTCTTCTTACACTCCTATATTTTTGTTACAAAATTTACTTTTTGTGACAAGTCCAAGGTTTTCTTTATTACGTAAGTTTATGATCCATCCATTTTTTGGGATCTGATGAGATTCAACAAAAATGGCACCTCATTGTGCAGTTTTCAGGTATTTGCAGCAATTTTATCATTTGTCACATTTCAGAACCCTTTTTTTCCTTAGGAAATCCAATATTGCACTGTGAATCCAAAATCAGATGCAAAGTGGTTCATATGGTAATCGGATACTCCTTGTGCACTTCCCCAGAGAGCAAGTGATAAACAGTTTGGTGGACTGTTTCATGAGGAAAAAGCATCCATTGAATGAACAGTCGAATAAAGTGAGCACATGACCAAACAAAAACTGTCTTTCATGCACCAAATCCAAGTATTGTGAAAGCTGAAAATGTTTAATAGGTTGGGCACAAACTGTGGACAGAGAAACCAAGTTAACAAATACGATTTGTGATCTTTTATTTGAAATTGAAAAAGTAACTAATATAGTTGTATTTAGCAAAAAAGTAAAAGGGAAAGTCTGCATTACTTTTTTCAGGATTTCAAGACAGTTTTTCAGGTTCCTGCAATTCACACAACTTCTACACACTTCTCTGGTTTCCTTACGTGCTCCATTGCCATTCCCTTTGAGCTTGCACCATAATCTCTTCTGTCCTCCATCCTATCATTGATGTTCCCTTTTTTCCCTTGTCCTCACCCTATCATTTTAACCTACACAAAACCTATTGCATTCCTAGTTTTCTAGATAAAAGGTCACAGACCTGAAATATTAACTCTTTCTCCACAGATTTAAGCATCACAAGTTATAGTCCAACAGATTCATTTGGAAGCACTGGCTTTTGGAGTGTTGCTCCTTCATCAGGTGATCGTGGAGTATAAGATTATTAAGACACAGAATTTATAGCAACAGTTTACAGTGTGATGTAACTGAAATTATATATTGAAAAATACCTGGATTGTTTACTGTCTCTCATCTTTTAGAATGCACATGTTGGTTTCAGTTCTTTCAAATCATGTTCTCCACAGATGGTGTCAGAGCTGCTGTGTTCCCAGCATTTTAGTAGAGTAGATTTTGTTTGTCAATTCTACCATATACAACTGATATAATCAAAAAACGAGACAACTTCTCTTTTTTCCATGGAGGTGCATACAGTGCCCAGCTGTAGAAAGCAGCAGAGGGAAAGTGGTTTTGTTCCTGGAATATAAGGCAGAAATTAAGCAAGTCAACCCACTCAAATGGGATTGTTGTGGATGGCCTTGGTTTTGAACTCTAGACTCTGATCACAATGGTTACTGTACATGTTTCAGATCACTGTAGAACCAATCTGAATCAAACTACACCTTGTATGTTCTTTCTCACAGTAGTAATTACATTACAAAGGCACTTCATTCATTGTAAAATATTTTACAATGTCCTTGGACTGTGCAAAACGCTAGATAAATGCAATTCTTTCTTTTGTTAACTTATGTTAACTTCTCCCATCTTCAGAAATCTAAAAGATTCAGTCTTGATCATGTTATTATTGTGGCCTGGTGACATAGAAGTAAGATTAGAACACTGAGCCAAGTCCCATAAAAACAAAGCCCTCGTTCCACTTAGAGAATGCAAATCTATGGCGATCTGAATTCATGAAAGTAACCTCCCTGTTAGTAATCATTCATATTATATATGACAAATAAGTGTATCACATATTCTCCACTCAGGAAATAATGAATTGGGAAGTGGATAATATTTACTTCAAATTTGATACCAGAGGTATGTACATTGTCTTACCATCCATCTTGAAATTCCAATAAATAATGGAAGATGATGGTATAGTGGTATTATCGCTGGACTGTTAATCCAGAAACCCAGATAATATTCTGGGGACCTGGATTCAAAACCTGTCAGAGCAGGAAATTTGAATTCAATTTTAAAAATAAGTCTGGAATTAAGAATCTAATGGTGACCATGAATCCATTGTCAATTGTTGGGGAAACCCATCTAATTCTCTAATGTCCTTTAGGGAAAGAAACTGCCATCCTTATCTGGTCTGATCTACATGTGATTCCAGACCCACAGCAATGTGGTTGACTTTGAACTGTCCTCTGGATAATTGGGGATGGGTAATAAATGCTGCCTAGCCAGTGATCCCCTCTTCCTGTGAATGAATAAAGAAAAGGAAGGTAGAACCTTTGGAGATCGTTGATTATCACCTCCAACTTCATGCCAAATCCTCAATTTCGATATCAAGTTTTATCCTCCTAAACATTATGTGCCATTCTTTCCCTCAGAAATAGGGAAAATTATGCTTTTTATCCCATGGTCCTGCAATCATTAATGTTAAAATGGAAGCAATCTTGCTGTAACAATCTCAAAAGATAAATGTTTTACTGTCTTGGCCACTTAAGTTGATTTGTGAATGTAAAATCAATGGCATTATTTATTCCATGCAATTTAAATTACAAATACTCACCAGCCAAATATGCAAGTCCATAGATCACACAGTTGTGCTTTAATCATGAATGTTTGAACAATTTGAATTCAGAAGCTTCTCAACAGATTTATTAATTTACAGAATGGTGCTCCATTGGATTTGGTTCTGACAGGAAATCTGAATCCATTGAACTTAGATTTGTATTGTCTATATACCATTTAGTATCTGTAAAGTCTACTAAGTGTTACATTTCCTGATGCAACTTCCAAATTATATTAAAATTTGGTTAGGGGCCAAGAGCTTTTGTCGTTTTAAATTAAATGAAATTTGAAATCCAAGGTACTTAATAAGAAAAGAGAACCTCACAATTTTATGTTTTTAAACGAGAAAAGTCAGCTTTACGATACAAGATCACAAAACTAAAACAATTCACTATATTTGTATACAATACATATTCTAACATCTACAATTAACATGATGTGAATGTAAGCTAAAGACAAACTTCAGTCAAACACCCCACAGAGCACCTCATGTGGCAGATGTGGTCAAGATGGATCCCATGGATTTATCAGCAACCCAACAAATATTATTGATGCTGAATTATCAATCTCATTAAAATCTTTCCCACTTGACAAGACTTCCAATCTGCATTTTCAAAGAACTATCATTAGTACTCTTCAACAATACCTATCTGACCTGAATTCCTCCTCCTCCTTTGGCTGCAAGTCTGTTTGGTTGTCAGGTCTCTAAAACATAGAATACCCCATTTGGCTGCTCACACCTAGCTGCTCAATCTCTCCTCCTGAGAGTGCATCTCACTACATTCACATGGTAGCAGCCCAGCAGCAGGAAACAGATGAATGATTCTGCGTGAATAGGCTGGCAACATCCCTAGTTTGCTCAGAACTCCCATTTCCAGAATTGTACCAAAAAATACTGCTTGTGGGCTTCCTTCACCACCCCTCTCAGCTGCACTGAACCACCATCGTCACTACAAAACTACATCACTTCAGCTCTACTGAACTGTTAAGTGCACTCAGGTTTCAGACCCCTAACTGTCTAACAGCATAGAGCCTTCTCACATAGCATCTTAACTTTGTGAACCTCTCTCACCCTGCTCCTAACACACCTTCACGGAAACTGACTTACTCTTTAACAACTGCTATCCATTGGCCCACATGTTGATCAGGTAACCAATCAACTGTGTCTAGAGAGTCCTACCCTTATTACTAGGCAAGACCAAACTTTCCAAGCATCAATCCTGTTGCTAAAGCTTTTTCACTTGTGGAAGTGGGTGCTTCTGACTTGGTGAGGATTTATTGTCCATCCTGGTTGCCCTTAAGGTGGTACTGGGCTGCCTTCTTGAACTGCTGCAGTCTGTGTGCTGTAAGCTGACCTACAATTCCATCAGGGAGGGAATTCCAGGATTTTGACCCAGTGACAGTGAAGGAATGGTAGTTATGTATCCAAGTGAGAATGGTGAGTGGCTTGGACAGGAACATATCAACTACCCTTGTCTGTTCAAATGGACATGCAACGTACTGACTAATGATCTTTGGTGAATTCTGCAGTCTATCTTATTTATTTTACGTACTGTTCCTACTGTGCATAAGTGGTGGAGTGACAGAAATTTAGTAGAAATGGTGTGAATCCAGTGGGCTGCTGTGTCCTGAATCATGTCAAGTTTCAGAAGTGTTGTTGGAGCTGCACTCATCAGCAAGTAAGAGTATTGCATCCTGACTTGTGCCTTGTAGATGGTAAATAGGCTTTGGGGAGTCAGGAGGTATGTTGCTCTGCAGTATCCCTCGCCACTGGACCTGTTCTTGTCAACACTGTATTTATATGGCAAGTCACTGGTAATCCTCAGTGATAGTGGGGAATTCAGAGATATCAATGCCATTGAATATCAAGGGGCAGTGATTAGAATGACTGTCTCTTATCGGAGATTATCGTTGCCTGGCATTTGTGTGGCATGGACATTACTTAGCAATTTTTGGATATTGTCCCAAGTCATGCTGTGTGGACACGGACTGCTTCATTTTCTGAGGAGTGGTGAATGGTGCTGAACATTGTGCAATCGTTATTAAATATCCCCACTTCTGACCTTATGATAGAGGACAGGTCATTGGTGAATCCTTTTAAGGTGTGTTGGGCATGGAATGCTATCCTGAGGATCTTTTGCAAAGATGTCCTGGAGCTCAGTGACTGATCTCCAACAACTGCCTTCCTGTGTTTTGGGTACAACTCCAACCAGCAAAGAGTTTTGTCCCGATTCCCATTGGCTCCAGTTTTTTTCTAGATGCGATCTTGATGCCAAGAAGCACCACTCTGGCCTCACCTTTAGAATTCAATCGTTTTGCTCATGTTCAGACCAAAACTCTAATGAAGTCAGTCACAGAGTGGCCCTAGCAGAACCCTAACTGGGTGTCACTAAGCAGGTTACTGTTGAGCAGATGTTGCTTGGTAGCACTGTTGAAGGGACCTTCCATCACTACTGATGATGGAGATTAGACTGAGAGAGTGATAGTTGATCCAGTTGGGTTCATTATGCTTTGTGTACAGGACATACCTGGGTAGTTTTCCACATTGACGGTAGATGCCAGAGTTGTAATTGTACTGGAAGAGCTTGGCTAAGGGAACAACCTGTTCCGGAGCACAAATCTTCAGTACAATTGCCAAAATATTGTCAGGACCCATAGCAGTTGTGGTTTCCAATGCCTCAGGCTGTTTCTTGATACCATGTGAATGTTACAATGTCAATAAATTGCTGGATCGCATATCACACATGCACACTAAAATGATCATATCACATGAAATGATAAATATTTTGTAACTGTGCACACCCCCACCCCCGCTCTCCCACACAGTTACACACACGTACTTTCTAGATTCAGTTCAATCCTATTTAGGTACTGGTATTTAGGTATTTTAGCAATTACCTGATTCACTAGGTGGTGCATTACTTGTTCTATTATTTGACCTTTTTGTCTGGCGTTTAGTTTATGCATGTTGTTATAGACCAGGCCAGACCCCCTTAAAACATTTCAAGAAACTAGCCTAGACCCTAACTTTAGTAGTTTTAAGCATGTATAAAGTGGATATTCCAGGAATGATGCAGCTGGCCAAACCAATTAGTTTTAAACAATACAGAATTTATTTACAAGATTACCGAATGAAACGCAAACAGAAGAGAACAGAATATAGAATAACTTAACCTGTCTGAAAATCCAACAGACTACCCCAACTGAATGTTGATATTCTTAAATCCTGCAACAATCCTCATCAACATCTCTTGGCAAAAAATATAAAATGAAAGACAGGGTCTTGCAGGGGAGAGAGAGAGAGAGATGGCAGAGAGATCGAGCATGGAACACCTCCTTCCATGTAGCTACCTCTTGGGCCAGCAGCACCAAAACTGACTGCTTTCAGTGAACAGCCATACTGCTAAAACCAAACCAAATCAAACCAAACCAGAGAAAAGCTGAGCTGGGAGAACTGGCCACTCAGCTTTCATTGTATAATTTTTTAAATCTTGAAAGCCTTTTTTCCTGAGGCAGCAGCTGTTAGCTATAATCAAAATGGCCGTCAAACCCTTCAAACCTAGACTTTTCAGAATCTTTTACAACCTCTCTGGGGCAAATAAAAAGCCAAGGACAGCATAACCTTGTTGCAAGAGCAGCATCATCACAATGTCAACATTGGTCTGTCACTGTGTGACAGAAAGATGTGATTTCCAGAGGCAATTACTGCAATTGAGAGATCATTGTTAACTTGGGCGGACTATTCCAAATACAGCAAATCTGAATGTGTCAGTTATGGGGTTTGCTCTTTGAAACGGCATGGACAAAGCGAAATACATTGCTTATGACGTTGAACAAGCCCCACCTGTATTAGTCAGTTAGTCTCCGGCCACCACTATTCACCTGATTCTGTGAAACCTTGGCCATAAATGTATGTTTTACCACTCAATGAACTGGAACGCTAGTACACAAAGCTGCTCACCAGTCTGACTCATTAAGTACTGACCAGGAAGCAATAATGCAAATAATGTTTTGTGCATTCCAAGGCTGTGAACATTTACAAAATGAATTTTGCAGGAACACATTTTATAGTAAATGTAAATATATGAACATAGTAACTCATTTATCAGCAAATGTTTCCAAATTTGTATTTTATCTTGACGTGTAAAGAATTGGCAATTCTGGGTAATTGAACAGTTTTGGATATTGTTTTCTTAAGTGTCACTTAAGTACTACAGTATCCAGGTACAGAGGCAACTCTACTGCATTTGGCGTGTTGAATTTTCAGCAAAATAACTTGTAGAGCATCTGTTGGTATGTGCCTTCCCTGCTTCATTGAGCTGGTTGTCTTTTTGAAACTGCCAGTTATTTTAGGTGTGAAAGGGATTTTGTTTTGCGAAACCATCCATGAATCTAGGTTGATTCAAGAGGAAAAGAAATTGTGCAAGAGGCTACAGTGGAAATAATGCCATATTGTCATCAAGCATTTGAAGTATATTGGTTCTGATAGACCACAGTAGAAGGAGCAAATAATCTGATGGCCTTTTAAATGCAACCAGTGTCTTGCTCTACCAGTGCACTATATAAATGCAAGTTTTCTTTTTAAATTATATGACCTGTAGTCATTCGTGAGATAAGCGGTATATTGGTTTTGTATATTAGCCAAGAAACAAAGGGTATTAGTGGAGTGCAGTGTCACATTGCACAGATGGTCACAAACCAATGTGAAATATTTGTCAAAAAACTATGTTAAAGTATCTGTAATACACAGTGGTTTCACGATTAATTATGATCGAGCATTCTATTAGAAAATAATTTTTTTACAGGTTGAAGCCTTAGGATTTTTTAAACTGTTGAATATATTTACAGTGCCATAAATATGACAGTAATTCTAATTGTATTAGTCTTAAGAATTCAAAAGCAGTGGCAGGTTCGTTTGCATTCTGTGGGAAGATTCCCATCGCATAAAAGTCAAGAAGATAATTGGTTCCCCCATTGTATGAACATTCAAAATGGATATACCACCTTGTTTTTTTTCCTGTCTAGTATTAATTGATGCTTGAACAACCATGACAAGAAACAACCTATCCACACAGTGGCCTGGGGACTCCTGGGGAAGGCCAGATGCCTCAGTGGGGAAAAGCATGGGCAAAGTTGGAAAATCTACTTACAGTCATAGAGATGTACGGAAACAAAAACTTTGGTCCAACTCATCCGTGCAGGCCAGATATCTTAAACTAATCTTGTCCAATTTGCCAGCACTTGGCTCATATCTCTTCTAAATCCTTCCTATTCATATACCCATCCAGATGCCTTTTAAATGTTGTAATTGCACCAGCCTCCACCACGTCTTCTGGCAGCTCATTCCAAACACCTACCATGCTGTGTGAAATAGTTGCCCCTTTGGTCCCTTTTTATATCTTTCCCCTTTTACCCTAAACGTTTGCCCTCTAGTTCTGGACTCCTCCAATCCAGGGAAAAGATCTTGTCTATTTAGTCTGCCCATGCTCCTCATGGTTTTATAAACCTCTAAAACCCCTCAGCCTCCGACGCTCCAGGGAAATCATCCCCAGCCTATTCAGCCTCTCCTTATAGCTCAAACTCTCCAACCCTGGCAAAATCCTTGTGAATCTTTTCTGAGCCCTTTCAAGTTTCACAACATCCTTCTGATAGAAGAGAGACCAGAATTGCACACAGTATTCCAAACGTAGCCTAACAAATTTCCTGTACACCCGCAACATGACCTCTGAACTCCTATACTTGATGCTGTGACCAGTAAAGGAAAACGTACTAAATGCCTTCTTCACTATCCTATCTTCCAGTGACTCCACTTTCAAGGAATTATAAACCTGCACTCCAAGGTCTCTTTGTTCAGGGGCATTCCCCAGGACCTGTACCATTAAATGTATAAGTCCTGCCCTGATCTGCCTTTCCAAAATGCAGCACCTCACATTTATCTAAATTATATCCCTTGGACAATTAAAACAGTCCCAGTTCCCAGGCAGTCACTCTGTGTTAAATGTTAAAACACTTCTCTGTACTAGCCACAAAATGATCCCAGCTTCCTTTTGAAGTTGTACAGAAAATCAGTTCCACCACAGAAGCTGGCATCACACTCCCTGGGTTCATCAGTGTCAGGACAGAAGAAGGAATGCAGTGGAAAGAACTGCTTAATCTCTCACATTTGGATAACTTAAGGGCATGGTCCTCCCCAACCTATCAATTATTTTTATTTTTATTCTTGCAAAACAGTGGCTGGTATGCTGTGTTGGCAACGACCCAGTATAACTGAAATGGTAATGGCAACTCTAATCTTCCTAAATTCTAGGTTCTGCTATATAGCAGATTCCCTCCATTCAGACATAAGTTTTGTTCAGTGCTATAAATAATTTGTTAAATTGTATCAGTGCAAGGTTTGGATATGTAGCCGTTGTTGTTTGGGTGTCGTGGCCTTCTGGTCCCAAATGAAATCCACACACTTGTTTCTAGAGCAAGTTGTGTCAGATACTATTATGATTTAACTTGAATTTTATACAAGTCTTCTCATCTTTGAGCTTCATTTTGCAACCAATGCCTTCTAATTGCACAGCGTTGAACATTGTTGAATAATAGCTAAGCTCTTCCTCAGCACTCTTTACCAATACCATTCGCACACAAACATAGAAATGAGGAACAAAAATAAGCCCTTCAGAACTGTTCTGCCATTCAGTGAGATTCTGGATTCCAAATTCCACATTCCCATCTATCCCTAATAATTCCTTTGAATCCCTTGTCTAACAACAATCTACCTACTCCACCTTAAAACTATTCAGTGACCCCACCACCACCATTTGTGAGACAGTGTGTTGAGGGAAAATTCTCCTCATTGAAGTTCTAAAAGGGCAAGCCCTAATTTTAGAACAGTGCCCACAATCACCGCCCCCCCCCCCCCACCCTCCTCAAGTTGTCTATGTGCCCACTAAAGAAAGCAGCTTTTCCATGTACGCCTTGTGAAGACTCTTCAGGATCTTGTACAATTCAATTAAATCGTGCCTCCCCTGTCTGAAATCTTGTGAAAATAAGCTCAGCCTGTCCAATCTTCCTTCCTTAAAGCAACCTGCTGGGAGGGATTGTCATCTCCTTTCAGGTTAGTTGCTCATGGATTTCACTAGCTGTTGCTACAATTGTACAAATGTATTGTGCATTTTAATTATTCTGTATTTGCTGAAGACTAGAACTCAGGGTGTGGCATGTGCTGAAGAATTTGTTCCTGACTTCAAGCTGTGTGATTTTCTTCCAGGTTGGGACAGGAGATATTTACAATTCTCAGTTTGCCATATACTATCGTACTAGGGTAGTTATTGACACCCTAACTACACTTCATTCTCTTTTACCTGAGCAAGGATCACAGATTGACGTCACACAAATGCCAAGCAATGACCATGCCTAACAAGACAGAATCTAACCACTGCCCCTTGACATTCAATGGCATTACCATCACTGAATTCCCCACTATCAACATCCTGGGAATTACCATTGACCAGAAACTGAACTGGATGAGCCATATAAACACAGTGGCTACAAGAGTAGGTCAGGGGGTAGGAATACTGCTGCGAGTAACTCCGTTCCTGACTCCCAAAGCCTCCCATCTACAAAGCACCAGTCAGGAATGTGATGGAATACTCTTCGTTTGTCTCCAACAACACTCAAAAAGCTTGACATCATCCAAGACAAAGCAGCCTGCTTAATTGGCATCACACCCATAAACATACATTCCCTCCACTCAGGAGCAACACTGCATCATCTACAAAACACACTGCAGTAATTCATCAAGGCTCCTTAGACCAGCACCTTGCAAACCTATGACCACTTCCATCTAGAAGGATAAGGACAGCAGATATATGGGAACACCATCACCTGCATATTCCCTTCCAAGCCACTCACCATCATGACTTGGAAGTATATCATTGTTCTTTCATTGTCGTTGGGTTAAAATCGTGAAACTCCCTCTCTGAGGGTATTGTGAGTCTATCTACAGCACATGGTCTACCAGGCAGTTCAAGAAGCCAGCTCAGCACCAATGTTCCCTGAAGTCATGCGGCTGTGCAAAAAAACCAGCATGCTGACACAATCAGAGTATTGACTTCTGTTTCCAGAGGTTGTTGCAGCAAATGGACCTCTGAGCTGAGCAGTAGAAGAAAGAAGTTGGGGGAACGATACTCACCACCACCTTCTGGAGGGCAACCAGGGATGGGCAATTAATGCTGGCCCAGCCAACAATCCCCACATCCCATGAATGAATCAAATAAAAACCATGTAAGCAGGACGTACCAATATGGGGGACTGCCTCATACTCGTTCATCAGCAAATTCACCTGAGAATAAATCTCCTTGAAATTTGTTACAGGCTACCTCACAATCTGCTGACCTTCAGCTCAACCTTAAAGCAACAGAACCATCTTAGAAACAATTGACCTTTCCAAAAATGGAGAATGGAGATTGTGAATCAGCGACTGAAATAGTTTTAATTCATAATAGTATATTACCTTTTAACTTGTAACTATTCTTTGTGTACATGAATGTACAAAAGGGACATCTTTGATTAATATAGGGTAACTAGTAGTCACCAAAGTCCCAGAGGACCATAGAGCTGCACTCTCATTAGAGAGAAATGACTGGTGGTGAGTTTAACCTGACGGTCACCACACCTCACGGGAGAGGCAAGGTCAGCAGTGTGGAACCTTCATGGGGATGTCATTAGGCACGGGAAGTGAACTGATGCTATTGGCATCACTCTGCATCATAAACCAACCATCCATTCAACTGAGCCAACTAAATCGGGTAAATGAGTGAGAAAAAATAACATACTTTCTTGGTTTGTTTTAAATACTAAAAAATCCTGCTGCTCAAACTATTTAGTTGATTCCCATACTCTGAGGGTGTGAAAACAGATACTTGCTTCATACAAAACACACTGCTTATGGGTAGTAAACAGAGCATACAAATTCTGATTCTGACTCAAGTATGCAGGAGTTTTTAATGCATCTAGCTAGGTAGAACATTTTTTGTTTCAAACAAAGTCTTTATGAAAAATTATGGACGATATCAGATAAGAAATTACGAAGTACATTGATTTTTTTTTCTCGAATGCAAGAAAAATACTGTGGACTTAAAGATACTGACATGGGAACAATTCTGTATTCAGCTTGAAATCATTATCCTGTCTGTTGGCTATTCAAACCCATGCGCTCCAAGTCGCCTTGAAAATTTGACCAGATTAATCAAATACATCCTGTCTTTTATATACCCAGTGGAGTCCCTTTGATCAAACTTGTGATTTTAATATAATTTTAGATTCCAGAATCTGAATAGTGGTATGTTAGTTTGCTCTGTGTCTATAAAGGGGTTCAATGATTAACTTGTCAGCATTTCTGTAGCTGTAATGATTGGTTTTAAAAGAATAGTATTAGAGAATTATTTTCTGGAGAATAATGGGGTTTGTTTACTGTTGGAGAGTTCTACCAACAAACTGAATAAACAGGGATGTATTTCAAGCTTTTGTTAGAAGATTCTGAACTTTATTTTAGCTTGACCTAACATCCATGACTTAAAGAAAGCTTTTTTTTAAGTTTCAGGATTTGCAGAAATCTCGGTTGAAGCTACACATGTAAAACATCTGCTCTTAATGAAAGGAGATGGGCTGGTACTGTTAGGAAACAGATCATCTCACTGTAAGAGCTTTAGTTTTAAAATTCTGGACCAGATGTGTTTGGATGAAACCCTGAAGACATTATTTGAAGCTGGGGAAATCAAAACTATGTTAAATCAGGGGTCAGGCAATAGATTCTTAAGACTGGGACTTGAAGTTACAGTTAAGTTTTAAACCCTTTCGAGATGATAGAGATGAATTATCTGTGATGAGAGTACTATAAAGGGGGGCTGTTGGAAATAATAAGATTGTATTTTAGTTTGAAATCTTTAAACTTGTGTTATTTGTGAATAGTTTAGCTTATTCTAGTTTATCTTCATTTCTTTGTCTGACAAACTTCTGTTTTATTTTCAAAACTAGATCTGCAGCGTGTTTCAGTGAAAGACCACCCCGTTAAAAACAAACAGCAGTGATATTACCTATCAATCTAGATTTCATTCTGGGATCTGACTTGTCCAGTAATAAGGCGAAAGTGAGGACTACAGATGCTGGAGATTTGAGTAAAGGGTGTGGTGCTGGAAAAGCACAGCAGGTCAGGCAGCATCCGAGGAGCAGGAAAATCGATGTTTCGGGCAAAGGCCCTTCATCAGGAATGAGGCTGGGAGCCTCTGGGGTGGAGAAATAAATGGGAGGGGGTGGGGCTGGGGAGAAGGTAGCGGAGAGTGCAATAGGTGGATGGAAGTGGGAGTAAAGGTGATAGGTCAGAGGGGAGGGTGGAGCGGATAGGTGGGAAGGAAGATGACAGGTCATGAGGGCGTGCTGAGCTTGAAGGTTGGAACTGAGATAAGCTGGGGGGACGGGAAGTGAGGAAACTGGTGAAATCCACATTGATGCCATGAGGATGAGGCGTTCTTGCTCTAGGTGTCGGCGGTAAGGGAGTGGCGATGGAGGAGGCCCAGCACCTGCATATTCTTGGCAGAGTTGGAGGGAGAGTTGAAATGTTCAGCCACGGGGCAGAGGGGTTGGTTGGTGTGGGTGTCCCGGAAATGTTCTGTTAAGCGCTCGGTATCCTGTGTCCCCAATGTAGAGGAGACCATAGCAGGAGCAACGGCTACAGTAAATAACGTGTGGAAGTGGGGAGACAGCATGCCTACTCGCAGAGCACTTGAGAGAACATCTCCGGGACACCCACACCAGCCAACCCCATCGCCCCGTGGCTGAGCACTTCAACTCCCCCTCCCACTCCACCAAGGACGTGCAGGTCCTGGGCCGCCTCCATCGCCACTCCCTTACCAGCCAACGCTTGGAGGAAGAATGCCTGATCTTCTGCCTCCAGACACTCCAACACCATGGCATCAATGTGGATTTCACTAGTTTCCTCATTTCCCCTCTTCGCTCCCCCCACCCCCCCCCCCACCCCACCATATCCACTTCCAACCTTACAGCTCAGCACTGCCTTCATGACCTATCCTACCTGTCCATCTTCCTTCCACCTATCCGCTCCACCCTCCCCTCCAACATATCACCTTTACCCTCACCTTTATCCACCTTGCGCACCATCAGCATCTTTTCCCCCCAGCCCCACCTTCTTCCATTTACCTCTCCACCTCCTAGGCTTCCAGCCTCATTCCTATTGAAGGGCTTTTGCCCAAAATGTCGATTTTCCTGCTCCTCAAATGCTGCCTGACCTCTTGTCCAGTCATAACATCAGCTGGATCATAACAGTTGCTTATTTATTTTGGTTCACTTCTGCTTTAATCCTTGTGTTTTGCCATCTTATTCAGTTATGAGAATAGTACTAATCGATTGAATCTGCTGTTTTCTTCATACACATGGTAGACATGCTGCATCAATCTTTAATGGGCTGACATTTCCAATTACAAACCTCACTTCCTCTTTATTTATCTATTTAAAAAAACTTCTGCTTTCAGTTTTTATGTCCTTTGAAGATTTTTACATGTTTGCTTTTGGTCCTAACTACATTCTTTCTAACATTGTTACTTTCAATAGCTGTTTCAACTTTTGGATTGCCCCTTTTCCTTCCATCAATATTAACCTTTTTTTATTGATATTCTCTCTTTCTTCTTTTGTTGGCTGTGGTTGCTTAACTAGACAAGTGAAGCAGTTGCCTTTTAGGGTGTGGACTAGTTTTGTGTCATTCCAAATCCTTCTGTGAATACATCACATTGTTTGTAGCTTTAGCCCACTAATTGTTCAACCCAGTTTACCTTCAAAACATTGCCTTGCTTAAATGTAAAACCTCGATTTATAATTCTTCCTTTTCCTTTTAAAATATAGTGACCTTAGTACAATGGAATGAAACTATTTGTAAGATGCACTTTTACCATGAGATTGTTAACTAATTATGCTCATTACACAGCATTAAATTCAATATGGCCTGCCCACCTCAGATCCAAAACACATTGGTTGAGTTTCTAGATCTAGAAAACAATCCAGTACACATGTAAAAATTCATTGCCTTTACTACATAATCTAATCTACTTCTCCTCATCTATAAAAAATTAAAATAAGGTTCTATTGTTACTAATTTTACTAATTAAGGTTTCTCAGACCTCAATATTTGTATGCTACATGACTCACTACTCCATAACTTTCAAAATTTAGAGGCAAAACACCCTGTAGGTATGGGATTCCGGGCCCACTGATTGCTAAAACAGGGAGACGATTCTTCATCAGTTAGGGTTTAAATTTATTAAAGAGGAGTTTAGATATGATGCATTCATTAATTAGACAGGAACGTTTATAGGCCATGATAGTAAAAGACAGTTCATTGATCTCAGAGGATGGGACAGTTGGCGTAAGTTTGTGTAATTTTCAACAGCTTCCCTGGCTCTTGCTCCATCTTTCCAAGTCCATCTGAAGAAAGCAGCTGTCTGTCAAGCAATGCCACCCAAAGTAAGAACCTGCCCCCACACACACACGCACTTGCGTGCACACACACAAAACACTCACACTCTCACTTAAACACACATTCACCCCAATGCGGACTTAATATCTAGGACTGTTAATGTGCCCTATGTCAATCATCTTTTCTAATTGATGAATACAGGACCGGTACTCAGGATATCAGAACAGTCAACTCCCTCTCGAGTCTATTCCAGTTGAGTGAACTTTTGATTCTTTATACCCATTTATCTATGTAATTGTTCAGAAAGGAACTGCTCTTACCAACTTAGTGATGTTGAAATGGAAGCCTGAGCCAAGAGAATTGTGTGTTTCCAAGACTGTCTGTGTTAGTTTCCAGAGATTAAAACTGTTTCTCTGCTGAGTTTGCCTTATGCGTATTAATTTTGAATGAGTTGATTTTACTAATTATAAGAAGAAATTTTTTTAAAAGGTCCAATTTCTTGGACTGAATTAGTCTTGTATTCTTCTACATTCCTTAACCTATGACATTTACTGTCAGATAAGCTGCACTGAAATCCCTTCTTTGCAATAGCAATGACACTGTATCTCTGCAGCAGAATTGGTTTCTAAGTCATGATTTAGAGCTTGTATCTAGTTAAATGTCCCAGTTATTTGCCCTGTTGGTCCCCTTTCTCTCATTTTTGACTTAACATGAAGTTTTTTCTCCAGCCTTCCTAATCTGTCTAAATGTTACCCACAGTGCTATCTGTCCTCTGGTTGAAGAATTTGAATAATTTCCAATGGACCTATAACGATATCAGGGTGACCAAGATGAGTGTTCGAACATTAATATACTCTGGAGGTTTCTTCTGCTATAAAAGGACTCAGCAACTGGGGAAAGTTTAGTGTTTGTCTGTCTTCAGTTACATTGCAATATTTCAATGAGTCCAATGGCACCAAGTGTGCAATAGGTATTTGTGTTAATACTTTCTCACATTGCTTACTGGAAGCTAAAATTCTCTTCAGGGCATTAGAAAAAATATTCAGCGCAGCCATGCTGGCTGTATACTTGCAAATCTGGTGCTGGAAACTTTCATTTGTGCTTCACAGTGACTCAATTTCAATATTGTTCAATTGCTGTGGCCTCAATTTGAGGGTGAAGGATTGGTGGGGGAGAGTTGTGAGAATTGGGGGAGCTGGGAGAAAGGGATTAGTTGAGGTGAGAGATTTGAGAGTTGGTGATTCAGGGAGAGCAGGGTGCTGAGGAGGGGAAGAGAGATGTGCGAGCAGGGAATGGGAGGGTTTGCTGCTCTAAACTTTGTCTGGATTCATCGCTAGCAATGCAGAATTCCTTCACTTTCTCTGTGACAGTGAAGTCTCTCCCGTATTTGGCAACAAAGCTGATAGCATGATTCTGTAACAACCTCACTCTTCCTCCTTAAAACTTCTAGAACAATACATACAATAATACCCGCCTGATCCCAAGTCACAGGAATCAATCAAACTAATGGTATGCACCAGAAAATAGTGAGAGCCACTTGGGATGTTTGAAAGTTTTAATTTGGCCATGTATTGAATTTTAAAAGATAGCTATAGATTCTTTATGATGCAATTATTCTGAAAGATATTTTGGGACTTAAATGCAGATATTGATTATGAAAGCGAAGCACATTTGTATGCAGTATGACAAGGGTGATCCAACCAAGCTTCGATATATATCAAGTAGCATTCCTAAAATACAGAATACTAAATGTGTAATGAAAGTCACTTTCCCAAAACAAAGCATGTAATAATGGGTGGGTTACATTCCTGAATTGTAAGTTTATGCATTTGAAGACCGACTCAAAAACCCTCATCATCTTCTTAGCAGGACTTATACACTTAATGGTAAGGTCCTAGGGAGTGTTGCTGAACAAAGAGACCTTGGAGTGCAGGTTCATAGCTCCTTGAAAGTGGAGTCGCAGGATAGTGAAGAAGGCATTTGGTATGCTTTCCTTTATTGATCAGTGTATTGAGTACAGAACTTGGGAGGTCATGTTGCAGCTGGACAAGACATTAGTTAGGCCACTGTTGGAATATAGCGTGCAATTCTGGTCTCCTTCCTGTCGAAAAGATGTTGTGAAACTTGAAAGTGTTCAGAAAAGATTTACAAGGATGTTGCCAGGGTTGGGGAATTTGAGCTGTAGGGAGAGGCTGAACAGGCTGGGGCTGTTTTCCCTGGAGCGCTGGAGGCTGAGGGGTGACCTGATAGAGGTTTACAAAATTGAGGGGCATGGATAAGATAAATAGGCAAAGTCTTTTCCCTGGGATCGGGGAGTCCAGAACTAGAGGGCATAGTTTTAGGGTCAGAGGGGAAAGATATAAAAGAGACCTAAGGGCAACTTTTTCACACAGAGGGTGGTACGTGTATGGAATGAGCTGCCAGAGGAAGTGGTGGAGGCTGGTACAATTGTAACATTTAAGAGGCATTTGGATGGGTATATGAATAGGAAGGGTTTGGAGGGATATGGGCTAGGTGCTGGCAGGTGGGACTAGATTGGGCTGGGATACGGGTTGGACCGAAGGGTCTGTTTCCATGCTGTACATCTCTATGACTCTATCTAGCTTTTTCAGTTTACCTCCTCCTCACTGCTTCCCTTCCCAACTCTCCAGATCTCCTATTTGACACTTCCTTCCCACTTGCCTTCCGTCTCCTGAGCCTTGACAATATTCCTCTGTACATCTATTTTGAGTGAGTTGATTTTATGAAGTGACCCATAGCAAGAGTTCTATTAAGGTCTTGTTACAACTCTGTCGTGTGGTGACTGTCCCCTTTGGGGAAGGGGAGAGTTTGAATCCAGTTGTTAATCCTTGATCACATATTGGGTTCGCACTCTCAGTTTGGAAATCCTGCATAAGCTTTAAGGAGAGAGTAAATATGTTTTTATTAGGAATACTTGAAAAGTTGAAATTTGAAAGTCATGACCAAAAACCAGTTCTTCAATTTTAAAAAAACAATTGAGATCAATACATCCATTTTTGTAGCTAGATACAAGTTTCCTTTAAATCTTTTGCAGGTTGTACTTTTAAAATACAGGTACCAGGTCACTACTGATTTGATTTAAGCTAGGTATTGTGTAATTGAATGTAGACAGCTGTGTATATGCTGAAGAATATGGCAAAATGGATACTGAAAAATTGTTCATTAGAACTCTGTTGATCAGCAACCAATTCTGTCCAGTCACCACAGTCCCAACAAATGCACTAACAATTCCACGATACCATTTGCACCTCAACATTATTTCTGTACTGCTCTTCAGTTTTAAATCTGTTTGAAAATCAACATGAATTGAGTATGATGGATCCGTATGTTGAAGAATTCATCTAGGCTGAAAAAAAAGGACACTCAGAATTAAGGTACTTGTTGACCTGCAGGTTCTTAAATAAATTTATCATGATCAGAGAAATTTAAAAGACATCTGCATCCAATTGAGCTAGCTACACCACCACATTGGTTTACGTGAACAAGGGGAAGGCATCTTGTGCAACCTCTTGACTCAGTTGTTGGGGGACGAGATCAGTTCGGTCACCAGCCAGTGTTAGTGATTTCCAGAAGTGCATTTTCAGCAGTAACAGATGTAGTTACCTTGGTTGAGGCGATGAACCATGCTAGCGTTGACATTGAACACCGAAACAAAATGGCCTTATGCATTTCTTAGTCTACTGCTCCAGTACTGTTGTTCGTAGCAGAAAAGTAAGGCAACATACAGGAACAGCCATTATGTTTTATAGTCCTGTTCATCCTGACTGCACAGATTGATTTCGACAACCAGAAAAACCTATCATTTGACTTTGCTTGTCTTGTTGATAGTTTTTTTAAAGTCAGCTGGGGTCAGAAGAATCTGGTTGGTTTGACGAGATTTCATGCCTTGCTGCCTATGCAATTAATACTTTAGAATCTTTACAATGTCATTGCAAGATGCAATTAAATTCCAATTACTTTTGGGTAATCCTAGTTTTTGAAGAATTTAAGGCACATATAAAAACAAAAGTACATTCAGTTGCTAAATTTTATATATTTTCTCCCTACACCCTTTTACACAATACAATTCATTCTGCTCCAACTGCTAAGGAGGATCTCCAAGGTAACCATTAGTGTGACTTCACAACTGGCTGCTAATCTGATCAGTTGGCCAAGCCACATGAGATTGGTTTCTGTTGTATTCTTACAGAAGTGGGATGCCTTGCTTGAATGTGGTGTTCTGCTCAGCAGCGTAAAGAAAAGAAAACCTACAGAAACAAGACCAATATGAAGAAACAAAGGACAGCTCTTGAGATCAAATTCTGATTGTGGCAGAGTAGCTTTGGTTGGTTCCAATAATAGATTATTTTGCTAAACAGAAGACATTTTGTATTAGGCTATAGTTAATGTTGATGTATAGATATCATTCTGATATTCTTGATGAATCTTGAGGCCACCTCGCTGACAAAGCTAGTATTGTTCAAAATGTCTTTTTAAAATTCTGAAAACCAATTTAGTTATATGGATGTTATCTTTCCCTGTGCACAAACCAACAGTATCCATCATGTTTGCCATAATTTGGAGATGCCGGTGTTGGACAGGGGTGTACATAGTTAAAAATCACACAACACCAGGTTATAGTCCAACAGGTTAAATTGGAAGCACACTAGCTTTCGGAGCGCTGCTCCTTCATCAGGTGATAGTGGAGGACACAATTCTAAGGCACAGAATTTATAGAAAAAATTTACCGTGTGATGTAACTGAAATTATACATTGAAAAATACCTTGATTGTCTGTTGAGTCTTTCATCTGTTCGAATACCATGATAGTTTCACTTCTTTCATGTGTAAATCACAAAACCTTTTTTTAAAAGTTGCATTCTCAGGTTAGCTAAACAATGGTGATTGCTAGACAATATGTTGAAGCACTCTGTGTTCTCTGCCTATGCCATGATTAGATTGATTCTAATCTTTAAAGTGAGATAACAGAGTTTTACATGAATTTATGCAGTTTTTGAGCAAAGTACAATGTAACTCTGCAAGTACAAATTCACCCCACAAAATATGTGTGCACGTTGGTCTTTGTCTGTCTGTCTGGGTTGGGGCTTGTGAGTGTGAGAGAGGGTGTATATGTGTGTGTGTAGTGAATGTAGTGTGTCTTAAGTCTGTGAGGGGGTGCATGTGGGAGTGTGTGCGCACGTGTCTGGGGTGGGGGATTGTGAGTGCCTGTGAGAGAGAGTGCATATGTGTGTGCATGAATGTAGAGTAGTCTAAGTCTCTGAGAGGATGTCTGTGTGTGTGTGCCTGTGTGCGTGTAGGAGTGTCTGTGTGTAGGAGTGTCTATGTGTGTGTATAGTGCAATGGTGGTCACCTGTAATGTGACAATAACCCAAGGTCCCGGTTGAGGCCCTCCCTATGGGTACCGAACTTAGCTATGTTTGCCATAGCTAGCTGTCATTACAACATTGCTAATGTTGTGAAGTATAATGCTGTTGTGAAGGGAGAAAGTGAGATTAATTTTCAATTCTGCATGTCCGATGAAAAATTTCATGCATTTTGGTGATTTTCTTTCAGTTATTAAACATTCAATGATCGTAATGTTACTTCAAAATATCCTACATTAGCTTAAAGTTACCTGGATGAAGACTGTTTGGATAGTGCAAAGTGATAGAATTGAGGAAACTGAAATATATCGTTGTGATCAGTAAAAGTATGTTGTGTTTTGTGAAGAGCTCTGTCAAAACTACACTTTGCAAAAGGCAATATTCTGACATTAGTGGTTATGTAATGGGGGAAATTCCAACATCTTGCTTCTGTAATAATTAGTAAAACAAAATATGCCTGTTAAAATGAATACGTTTGACATAAACACTGTAGCTGGTCTTTCAATGGTATATATTTGGCAAATTATTTTGATCTTATCCCAGGAGCCAGATTAAATTTGGCATGAAATATGATTGCATGATAACTGCAGTGGAATGTTGCACCAGGCGTATGACACACACGTCAATCATTTGTAAAAATGCAAGGGGTCTTGATGGTGGGACTTTTCCTGCTGTAAGTGAATTGTGGCAATAGGTCATGAGGCGCCTCTCAAAATTTAATCCTCATATGAACCAACTATTTGCAACTTAAATCCTTTTAATTGAAATATTTTTTAAAAAATTAAAATCCCAATTTTGCTTGTTATTCAATACCTGTTTTTCTCCACTGTAAAGAACAATGCAGTTTCTAGGTTGAGATTATGGGGTGAGATTCATTCTTCTCTTGTACGAAACTTGTCAGTCTGCTCCCAGATATCCATTTCTTCACTACTTTTCTGAATGCTCCCCTGTTAGCACCTGTGTGCTTGACTATTGTACCTTGGTAACCCAAGACGTTCTTCTACTTGTACTGGTTGGCATTTGTTGTTCTCGCTAAATGATTGATGCATAATGAGTTCGCTGAGGGAATATGTGTTTGATGTAATCCAGGTTTGCTGTCTGTAATTCTTTGTAGCTTATTAGGAGATAAGGCTATCAATTTTGAATAGCCTCCAAGATGATACATGGTAATAAAAGATAAAGTTGCTGCAGCCCCAGAAGACCATAGATCTGCGCTCTCATTAGAGAGAGACAAGTGGTGGTGAGGTCAACATGAGGGTTACCATGCCTCAGGTGGGGATCAAAGTTGAGAAGATAGAATCTCACCCAGTATGGAACTAAACCCATACTCTTGACATCACTGTGTTGCAAAGAGAGACAGCCAGTGAAGATTTTTATTAGTAAGTGAAGCTTCCAAAAAGTGGATTCAAATGCTGAGAGACAGGAGGCCTATGGGACTTTAATGGTGTCCCAATGAGATACAAAGTAGGAGGTATTTGAATACTCAATTGAAAATATACCAATTTATAAGGAGAATGATTGTTGTAATGCTACTGTAAAATAAACTGGTTGTTGGTGACTTTATAATACTAAAAATGTAAGTTAGAGTTTTTGTATTCTTAATCAAGCAACTGGAATCTCAGAATCCCTGAAGGCTGCCATTGTGCCTTTCCTGTCTGTACTGGCACTGATGATTCTGACTTAGTGCCAATCTACTGCCTTTTCCCCTTTAACCCTGCACTTTGTTTTGATTTAAATAATCATCCATTGCCCTCCAGAAAGTCTAAACTGAAATTGCCTCCATCACATTCCCAGGCAGTGAAACCACTGGCTGTCTGAAAAAGTTCTTTTCTTCCCTGCTTCACAGTTTGCTTCTTTTTACAAAACACTCGAATGATGTACCTTTTGGTTCACAATCTTTGTCCGAACAAGAGCTGTTTCTCCCCATCTGCTCTGCCAAGATGCTTCACAATTTCCCCTCAGCTTTCTCCTGTCCAAGGAACAGAGCTCTGATCTATCTTCAACTGATGGTCCTCATCTCTGGAACTATTTTGTGAGCTTCTTCTGAACTTTCTGCAGTATGTTCACAACCTTCCTATCAAACTTGACAGAGTTAAGAAAAGATTGACAAGAATGTTGCCAGGGTTGGAGGGTTTGAGCTACAGGGAGTGGCTGAATAGGTTGGGGCTGTTTTCCCTGGAGCGTCAGAGGCTATAGGGTGACTTTATAGAAGTTCATAAAATTATGAGGGGCATGAACAGGGTAAATAGACAAGATCTTTTCCCTGGGATGGGGGAGTCCAGAGCTAGAGGGCGTAGATTTGGGTGAAAGGGGAAAGATTTAAAAGGGACCTGAAAGGCAACGTTTTCACGCAGAAGGTGATGCTTGTATGGAATGGGCCGACAAAGGAAGTGGTGGAAGGTACAGTTACAACATTTAAAAGGCATCTGGATAGGTATATGAATAGGAAGGATTTAGAAGACATGGACCAAGTGCTGGTAAATGGGACTAGATTAATTTAGGATATCTGATTGGCATGGATGATTTGGACCGAAGGGTCTGTTTCCTTGCTGAAATTCTCTATGACTCTGTGGCACTGTGACTGTACATAATACTCCAGCTAAGGCCTAATCAGTGTTTGATATATGTTCATCATAACCTCCCTGAGCTTGTACTATATTCCCCTGTTAATGAAACCTACAATACTGTATGTGTTATAAACAATGCCCTCTACTTATCCTGCCATCTTTAAATACTTAGATACTTAAACTCCCAGGTCTCTCTGCTCCTGTATATCATTAAGAGCACTATCTTACATTTTACACTGTCTCACCATGTTACTTCTTCTCCTGAGGTGCATTACCTTGTACTTAACCATATTGAATTTCATCTGGCACCTAACCCTCCACTTCACCAAGTTGTCAATGTCCTTTTGAATTCCTGCATATATAAGTCAGGAAAAGCAGGTCCCAAAACTGTAATTTGAGGAACCTTCATTCAGCCTGAATTTATTTTATTCACTGTGCAACGTGGGCATCGCTGACTGGGCTAGCATCTATTATCAGTCCTTAGTTGCCCTTGAGAAGGTGATGGTGAGCTATAGCCTTGACTACTACAGTCCATATGCTGGAGGTAGACCCATAATGCCATGAGGGAGGAAATTCCAGGATTTTTGCCCAGCAGCATTGAAGGAATGGTGATATATTCTCAGATCGGGACGGTGAATGGCTTGAAGGGGAACTTGCAGATGGTGTTCCCATCTATCTGCTGCCCTTGTCCATCTAGATGGAACTGATCATGAGTTTGGAAGGTGCCGTCTAAGAATTAGTGGTGAATGTCTGCAGTATTTCAGTAGGTACACTGAAACCATGGAGCATCAGTGGAAGAGGGAGGGGCTGCTTGTAGATGTGGTGCCAATCAAGTAGATATTCTTGTAGCACAGTGGTAGTGACCCTGCCCTGAGCCAGGTGACCTGGGTTCAGGTCCCACCTGCACCAGAAATGTGTAATAACATCTCTGAACAGGGTGATTAACAATCTTTGTTTCAAGTAGGCTGCTTTGTCCTGATGGTGTTAACATTCATGAGTGTGTTTGAGTTGCACCCATGCAGGCAAGTGGGATATATTCCATCACACTCCTGACTTGAACCTTGTGAATGGTGGACAAGGTTTGGGGAGTCAGAATGTGAATTATTTGCTGCAGCATTATTAGCTTCTGACCTACTCTTGTAGCCATATATATATGGTGGGATCAGTTAAGTTTCTGCTCATAGGAATGACGTTATTAAACTGGAAAGGATACAGAAAAGGATTCAAGGATGTTACCTGACTCGAAGATTTGAGTTGTAAGGAGAGGCTGGATAAGTTGGGACAGTTTACTTTGGAGCATTGGAAGTTGAGAGGTGACCTTGTAGAGGTTTATAAAATTAGCAAGTTTTGAGAAAGTTTATAGCTCAGATTGGGGTTCTGGATGTGGGTTTGCTTGCTGGCATCATGGTAGCCCACCAACATACTAAAACAGCAACTAATGAACTTGAAAGACCCTATACAGACAACAAGCAAAACTAATGTCACTTACAAAATACTGTGCAAGAACTGTAACAAACACTACATTGGACAAACGGGCAGAAAACTAGCCACCAAGATACATGAACACCAACTAGCTACAAGACGGCATGACCCTCTCTCACTAGTATCCTTACAGACAGGTAAGGAAGGACACCACTTTGACTGGGACAACATATCAATCCGAGGACAAGCCAAACAGAGAGATGCATGAGAACTCCTAGAAGCATGGCATTCCAACCAAAACTCTTTCAACAAACACATTAACTTGGATCCCATTTACCACTCCCTGAGAAAAAGATCAGGAAATTATATCACCAGCCCAAAGAAACCCAAACATATAAATAGAAAGAAGGAATCATCAGCAGTGCTTTGTCTGGAGGCTCACTGAAGATGTAACCTAGTATGTTGATGAAACTTTTGAAAACGAACCTTCCAGCTCAGTGAACAAACCTACATCCAGGTTTATAAAATCATTAGAGGCATGGATAAGATGAACAGCCAAGGTATTTCCCCTAGGGTAGGGGAGTCCAAACAAGGAGGCATATGTTTAAGGTGAGAGGGGAAATATTTAAAAGGGACCTGAGGATCAATCTTTTCACACAGAGGGTGGCGAGCGAATTGCCAGATGAACTGGTAAGTGCAGATACAGCTACAACACTTAAAAGATATTTTGACAGGTGCATGAATAGGAAAGGTTAGAGGGATGTGGGTCAAACACAGGTGAGTGGGACTAGTTTAGTTTGGGGAACCTGCTTGGCATGGATGAGTTGGACCGAAGAATCTGTTTCTAGTCTGTATCACTGTAATGGTAACCCCCAGAGTGTTGTTAGTGGATGATTCAATGATAGCAACACAATTAAATCTCATAGGAGGTGGTTAGATGTCTCTTATTGAAGATGGTCATTGTCAGGCATTTTTGAAGGCTGAATGTTGCTTGCCACTTTTCGGCCCAAACCTGGATGTTGTCCAGATCTTGTTGCATTTGTACATGAACTGTTTCAGTATCTGAGGAATTGCGAATGGCACTGAACATTATGGACATTCCCACTACTGACCTTTATGGAGGGAAGGTCATTAATGAAGCAGTTGAAGGTGGTGAGCTTAGGAAGCCACGCTGAGAAACTCTTGCCAAGATGTCCAGGAGGTGAGTTGACAGCAACCAAGACCATCTTGCTATGTGTTAGGTATGATTCCAGTCACTGGAGAGTTTGTTCCCTAATACCCATTGATTCCAGTTTTGTTAGGGCTTCTTGATGCCACACTCAGTCAAACGCAGCTTTGATATCAAGGAATGTCGCTGTCACTCTCACCTCTTGAATTCAGCTCTTTTTGTCCATGTTTTGAACCAATGCCATAATGAGGTCAGGAGCTGAGTGACCCTGGCGGAACCTAAACTGGGAGTCACTGAGCAGGTTATTGCTGAACAGGTGCTGCTTGATAACACTGTTGATTACCCCTCTGTCACTTTACTGATGAAAAACAGTTGGAATGTTTTTTATACTTTGCATTGGGCCTCTGTCAAAAAGACAAAAGAGTGGAGAAAAAGTGATGAGCACAGAGTAGAAATGAATAGAAGAGTAAGATGAATAGAGACATGAAGCTTGAGTTCTTGTGAAAATCTTTCTTATCAAATAAGAGCAGCTTCAGGACAAAAGTCTCCACCTTCTCTCTCCCCCCCCCCCCCCCCTCCCACCATGATCATTCTCTGTCTCTTGGTTCTCTAAACCACCCCCCCCTTCCTTTTCTATCTCCCATCCAACTTCACCTCCACAGCCCTCTTTCAGCCTCTTTCTTCTCCCTTAACTCCTAGCTGGCTCCTCCTTCCACACATTTTCCTCCCCCACCCCATGCCCACCTTCCAGATTCCTGCTGCTACTCCCTATTACCACCTCTTCTTCCTTCCTCAAACCTCCTTGCAGCTTCCTCCTCATCCACATATTCCTCTGGCAGACAACCCCATGGCTATCCAACCGGCAGAATTACCAATCCGGCAGAAGGCCCTTTTTCTCAGCCAAGGCACCCTGAGCATGGGACAAAACCAACCTATGATTGGAGGATGAGTGTCTCATCATTTCCTGCCATTCTCTTTAAGGGGGTAACCTTTCTCCATTGGCTTCCCCCATGAGTGAAATTTCCTCGGCCATTTGGAACTTCAGGGGCGAGTTCACCCACTGCCGCCACATATTAAGTGCTTATAAATGCCAAATCATGTCCAAACCCACGACCACTTCTACCCTGAAGGACGTGCAACAGATACGTGGTATCACCATTACAAGGTTCCCCCTCCAAGCCACTTACCATCCTGACTTGGCAATCTATCACTCTTCCTTCAGTGTGGGAGAGAAACCTACAACTCTCTCTCTAACAGCATTGTGGGGGCACCAGACCACATGAACAGCAGCAGTTCAAAAGGCAGCTAGTCACCATCTTCTAAGATTCTGGATTAGTGGTGCTGGAAGAGCAGAGCAGTTCAGTCAGCATCCAAGTAGCTTCAAAATCGACGTTTCGGGCAAAAGCCCTTCATCAGGAATAAAGGCAGTGAGCCTGAAGCGTGGAGAGATAAGCTAGAGGAGGGTGGGAATGGGGAGAAAGTAGCATAGAGTACAATGGGTGAGTGGGGGAGGGGATGAAGGTGATAGGTCAAGGAGGAGAGGGTGGAGTGGATAGGTGGAAAAGAAGATAGGCAGGTAGGACAAGTCCGGACAAGTTATGGAGACAGTTACTTAGCTGGAAGTTTAGAACTAGGGTGAGGTGGGGGAAGGGGAAATGAGGAAGCTGTTGAAGTCCACATTGATGCCCTGGGTTGAAGTGTTCCGAGGCGGAAGATGCGGAGTTCTTCCTCCAGGCGTCTGGTGGTGAGGGAACGGCGGTGAAGGATGCCCAGGACCTCCATGTCCTCGGCAGAGTGGGAGGGGGAGTTGAAATGTTGGGCCACGGGGCGGTGGGGTTGATTGGTGCGGGTGTCCCGGAGATGTTTACCATCTTCTAAGGGCAACTGGGGGCCAGACAAAGAAAACCATGTTACATTCATGAATTTTTTTTCCTAAAACATGGGTACTAAAAAAAGTTTCGCAAACAGCAAATGCTGAAAATCACAACAGGTCAGACATCATCCATAGAGAGAGAGCAAGCTAATGTTTCGAGTCCACATGACTCTTCTTCAGAGCTGAAGTGAAGTGTGAAGACGTTCCTGCTGTGCTTCAAGTAAACCATGGGCTCTTCAATATGTACCTGAAAGTTCAGATGTGAACTTTGAATAACAGGACATCTGATTGTGCAGCTTTTTTCAAGTGCTGCACTGGGGTGCTGCTGACATGGAACCCAAACCCACGGCAGTCAGAATCAAAGCTTTGACACTTGTTCATGGTTTTTTGAGCTGTATATTTGGTTACTGATAGCCCATGATGATGCTCTTTACTCTCTGGATGTTTAATGCTTTAAAGTGTGTTTCTGAGGTCACATTTTCAGCCCTACTATGATTGTAAGAAGTCATGTAGTGGAGAAATATGACATGCAAGTTAGCAAGGTTTAGAATTTTTAGCCAGTCATAACCATTTGATATTATTAATTGTTGTCATTTACTTATTATTAATTAGGAATTATTTCATCAAATTTGCAAAAGTAATTCACTATTTTCTCTTGAGTGCTTTTAACTGGAGCAGTATTTTCATCATTTCTGTTTTCTGAAACTTGAGATGCAAAGTCCATTATATGATATTCATCAAACAATTTTATGGCCTTAAAGAATTTGCTTAACTTTAGTACTTGAGCTGCCTGTATTGGCTGGAAATTGCTCCCCTAACTCTAGTCAGATATATTGAATTGCTTGCCCTTTTATAGCTTCCAATTTTTTTTTAAATAGAGTTGTCAAGTTAATAAGTCTGTAATTCTTAGACTGCTTTGTAATCTTCTGTTATTGGCCTTGTATTTAATCAGCTATGAAAACCTTCAACACTTCTCCCCTACTTCCGCCCTAATTTAATTAACTATTCTTGGATGCATTCCATCTTGTTCTTTTGCCTTATGAATTGTCAAGCACTGCAGGTTTTAATGACTATTTCATTATTGCTTTGTTTCACCATCAATTTGAAGAATTTATTGCCCTTCCAGATACCAGAAAGGGCATTGACATCATTTTCAGTACTTACAGCTGCTGGCTTTTATTCTTTTTTTTTGTCCACTTTTGATCTGCTGCATCATCTTGTCCTGCCGATGTCCCGCCACCCTTCACTTTTACGTAAGCAGTTAAGGTTCAGTAGTTGCCTTCACACTCCTGAGTCAGGCAGATCTGGGCTCCAGCTCAAAGACTTTGCCCTATGTTCCAGTTGACACTTATGCCAGAACAAACATTGCTAAAACAGTTTATCTGATTAATTACTGCATTATTTGCAGGATGTCGGCTGCTATGCTTCCTATATTATAAAGGTGACTGCACTTCAAGTACAAAAGCAACCCATAGGCCGGAAGACAGGTTAACACGAGTTGAGTTCATGTTAGGTGCTATATAAATCTAACGTCACTCTTTCCTGCCAATTTTATTCAACCAGCATATTGTTCAAGTGTCTACTGTCATGGGAAATTGCAACTTTCAGATCTGTCTCAGATGTTGTCTCCAGTGGACTGCTTCTGGTCATCGTCATCAGTATCTTGAGTTCAACAAGGTTGAACTCATAAGGTTCAATATTTAATTGTATAGTCACGTAATGAAGGATAGACCATGTACAGAACTAAACTGAATAAAACAAACAACTACTTGGTTCTCATGAATTGACACCATTCTGGCTAATTTGCCTGAGATTGGGCAGCTGATCTTCATTATATTATTACAAAAGCTGGACAATGCAGCCTTGATATTTATGTGTTATACCTGCATCCTGTGCTAAAAATAGCATTGTGTTTTTGCTTTCAGATACAATGCACGTGCCGTTTGATCTCAAAATCCTTTCTGTGAACAAAAAGTTATTTTAAAGATTTGCAGAACATGACATGGAGACTGTAAATTTACTTCAGGCTGCATGCTGCCATTAATTCTGCCCTCACCGTATATCCGTATAGTTATACTTCAATAAATATTAATTGAATTGCAACTAGAAGCAGGAATGGTAATATAAGAGCCAGAGGCCAATAGTGGTCACCATGCTGCCATCTTCGTGTCATAGAGATGTACAGCATGGAAACCGACCATTCAGTCCAACTCGTCCATGCTGACCAGATATTCCAACCCAATCTAGTCCCACCTGCCAGTGCCCAACCCATATCCCCCCAAATCCTTCCCATTCATATACCCATCCAGATGCTTTTTAAACGTTGCAATCGTACTAGCTTCTACCATTTCCTCTGGCAGTCCATTCCATACACGTAGCACCCTCTGCGTGAAAACGTTGCCCCTTAGGTCCCCTTTTATATCATTCCCCTCTCACCTTAACCCTATGCCCTGTAGTTGTGGATTCCCACACCCCAGGGAAGAGACTTTGTCAATTTATTGTATCCATGCCCCTCATGATTTTCTGAACCTCTATAAGGTCACACCTCAGTCTCCAATGCTCCAGGGAAAACAGCCCCAGCCTATTCAATCTCTCCCTGTAGCTCAAATCCTCCAACCCTGACAACACCCTTGTAAATATTTTCTGAACATTTTCAAGTTTCACAATATCCTTCCGAGAGGAAGGAGACCAGAATTGCAGGCAGTATTCCAAAAGTTGCCTAACCAATGTCCTGTACAGCCACAACATGACTTCCAACTCCTGTACTCAATACTCTGACCAATAAAGGAAAGCATACCAAACACCTCCTTCACTATCCTATCTACCTGCTACTCTACTTTCAAGGAGCTATGAACCTGCACTCCAAGGTCTCTTTAATCAGCAACATTCCCTAGGACCTTACCATTAAGTGTATAATGGTATAATATCTTGGCTGAGATCAGTTTGGTCAGCAAAGACTTGGTTTTGAATGGAGGACTGTTTGTCTATCTGGGTTTCTGCGCCTGAGAGCTAAAGAATCAGAGAAGCCCCTTTGCATCTTTGGTAATTGTAATTGTTTGTGAACTATTTTTGACAACCTAATTTAGTCCTTTCTTCACTTTCTCCTTCTTTATCTTGTCTCATGTGTTTCTTTTGTTCCTCCCTCTCCCCAGCCCTCCCTTTTTCAATGTAAAAAAAATCCTTTTCAGTCTGTTGTATTTGCACCCTCATTCCTACCCATGCTAATGAAAATATTTTGTGTAGTGTTGAATCTGGCACTCCTGTGACTTTCTTTAGAATTACGATAAATTACTGTAAATATCTCCTGTTCTGTCTCTGTATTGAAGCCAATATTTGCATCATAATTAAAGTAGCCTGTTTAGTAATATTTTGAGTTAACCTTGTATTGAAGTAATATCGCTGTACACCTCCTGAAACCATGGGTCCCTTGGCAAATCTGTATTCTAACAAATCTAAATCTTGGAGTATCATTGGACGCAGATTTATGTCGACAAATATTTAATTATCTTCAGGCATCTAGCGTTAGCAATCCTTAACTGCAGTGCATACTCGTTATGGAGTATCTCCAACTCCATCTCCTTAAAGGAACAATGAGAGAGTCAGTGCAGAATTCCCCACTTGCTGTCTTGGTGACTTAGTTGTATCTTATGGCCTACTTCTAGTTTTTAGTGGGCGTGGGGCCCGGTTAGTGCAGCTGGCTGGATTGCTGGTTTGCAATGCAGAATGGGTTCAGTTTCCACACTGAATGAGGGCATCGTGAGATTCTCATTTTCAACATGTCTGGTGACCCTCAGGCTAAACCTCCATCAGGACAAAGTGAGGACTGCAGATGCTGGAGATCAGAGTCGAGAATGTGTGGTGCTGATGAAGGGCTCCTGCCTGAAATGTCGATTCTCCTGCTCCTCAGATACTGCATGACCTGGTGTGCTTTTCCAGCACCACACACTCGCTTAAACCTCCACCTGTTGTGCCTGTCTTAATGAGAGAGTAGCCCTGTGTCTGGGAAGACTCTGGCAACTTTTTACCTTTTCTTCCACTAGTGAAACCATTGTTTGTGCTTTGTTCTGGTGCATGACTGCAGCGCCTCCAATCTCTCTTGCCTTTCCAGTGTCCTGGAACATACTTTTACCCCTCCAATCTGTGCCCATCTATCCTGCAACCTGTGTTTGGATTATCAACTTGGGTCTCCACCTAGCTGCATTCCTGAAATGGCCTTCAGTCGTAGTGCAATTCACTTCCTATGTGGATATGATCATGAAATCCTTCTACTCATCTTTTTGATATGTCTAAATCCCTTGATGACTTCAGGTCCTTAAAATTGAAAACAAAGCCAATCCTTTAAAAGTCTTCTCCAGAGTCCATCAGAGCTTTCACTCACTCCTGACTTTCTTTTTCCGAGGCCAAATCTCTTACCAGTCAAGCTTAATGGCATGTTCTTTGTTTTAATGACAGGGTATAAGGTGAAGTTGCTGCTGTTGCATATGAATGGGTACTGCCTCATTGTTTCGTTATCAGTGATTAATAGGCCAGGCTATTGAACATTATTGTACAAAGTCACATTGGATAGCAAGATTGCTTAGCTCTCAGTATAAATTCTAATTTGTGAAAAAAGACATTTATATGCACTTGAAATATTCTGCGAATTTATGCAGAATGAAATAATATTTCTTGTCGTCGAGTGAATCGCTTTTCTAAAAAAAACTAAATTTGCACTTTTAATTTGACTCTTTCCTTTTTGAATTGAACTCAGTATGATCCTTCAGGCCTTCTTGTAGAAACCACAACCAGGTCCTGCTAGTGCAAATTATTTGATATTCCATCTTTAACTTTTGCTTTTTTCCTTTCTGCTCCCAAGAAAGAAATAGATATAGTTTAGAATTCATCTAGACCAATGCGTCATTGCGCTGTCTGCATCCTCCTTAATGTAAAAGTACACAACACTAGTTTCAGTGACATACTGTTCGGCTCAATGCTGATAAAATAACATTTGATTATGACAGTCTGCTTCTACTCTCTCTCAAGGAATTGTTCATCTAATATTCTTGACTCACCCTTCCTATTAAAATTGTGGACTACTTTAGGTTGGCTGCAAAATGTTGTGCTCATGAAAAATTGGATAAAACCGTCAGTTACATTATTTAAATGAGTTAATTTTAATTTTAAATTCCACTTCTGTGTTTCAACTAATGCATGTCTCACGTATATAAATCCTTTCTGTCATTGGTTGCTTTGAATTAAATCAGACCTTTATTCTTGAAAACCAGAATCAGAAGATGCTTAAAGTTGGATGCTCCTACAATTTACAAGAGCCATTAATTGGACTAACCTTCAGGCTCAGTGCTATTTTAAACATCCGACTGGAACCTAATTCAGTACAACATTTGAAGTTATAAGAGTCATGTTCAAATAATTTAATAAGAACATGAATATGTGCAGCCGTAGGCCATTGACCACAGTGATGCTAAGTGACAGGACCATCCAGCAAGGTACAGGAAAAATTTGCAGTTATACAGGGCATTTCATAACCATGGGCCATCCAAAAGCAATTTACAGCCAATGAACTATTTTTATAAAGTGGCCAGTTTTGCAATGTAGGAGCCGTGGCAAACAGTTTGTATACACCAAGCTTCCACAAACAGGATAATAATAGACAGAATTGCAGAGCTGGGCTGAGAAATGGCAGATGGAGTTCAATCTGGATAAATGCGAAGTGATGCATTTTGGAAGATCGAACTCGAATGCTGAACATAGGATTAAAGACCAAATTCTTGGCAGTGTGGAGGAATAGAGGGATCTGGGTGTGCAGGTACATAGATCCCTCAAAGTTGCCACCCAAGTGGATAGGGTTGTTAAGAAAGCATATGGTGTTTTGGCTTTCATTAACAGGGGGATTGAGTTTAAGAGCTGCGAGGTTTTGCTGCAGCCCTACAAGTCCTTGGTGAGACCACACTTGGAATATTGTGTCCAGTTCTGGTCGCCCTACTGTACAGAGGCTTTGGCGAGGGTGCACAGAAGGTTTACCAGGATGCTGCCTGGACTGGACGGCTTGCCTTATGAAGAAAGGTTGAATAAGCTTGGACTTTTCTCTCTGGAGAGGAGAAGGAAAGAGAGGAGACCTGATCAAGGTGTACAAAATAATGAGAGGAATAGATAGAGTCAATATCCAGAGACTTTTCCCCAGGGCAGGATTGACTGGTACGAGAAGTCATAGTTTGAAGATATTAGGAGAAAGGTATAAAGGAGACGTCAGAGGTAGGTTCTTTACACAGAGAGTTGTGAATGCATGGAATGCGTTGCCAACTGTGGTGGTGGAAGCAGAGTCATCAGGGACAGTTAAGCAACTACTGGACATGCACATGGATAGCAGTGAGTTGAGGGGTGTGTAGATTAAGTTACTATATTTGACATTAGGATTAAATCTCGGCACAACATCGTGGGCCAAAGGGCCTGTTCTGTGCTGTACTTTTCTATGTTCTATAAACAGCAATAGGTTAATGATCAGTTCATCTGTTTTTTTGTGAGGTCAATTTCAGGAGGGATATTGAAAAGTACACTGGTGATACCTTCCCTGTTGTTATTTGAATTTTGCCATATGGAATCTTTTACATTACTTGGAAGCAGAGAGGACTTGGTTCAACATCTCATGCAAAAGGCAGAATCTCTTGACAGTACAACAAACCCTGCATTCGAGTGTCAACCCACATTTTTGTGCCCAAGTATCCCCTGTGAGACCAGAACCCACAGCCTTCAGACTCAGAAGGTGAGTGCTAACATCTGCACCACAGCTGAGATTAGATAACAGAAGTTCAAAAAAACTCTGATTGGAGTAGTTTATGCACATCCTAACAGTAAGGATACATTTGGAAAACATTTAAGCAAAAAATAATTGAAACTTGGTAACAAAGTAATAAATGAAGAAGAGCCTTCATCTTCCTAAAAATTGGACAAATCAAAATAGCAAAGCTAGCTAGCTGTGTGAAGTTCTGGTCACCACATTATAGGAAAGATTGCACTTGAGAGAGCATAGAGGAGGTTTCTCAAGATGCTGCCTGGGCTGGAGAATTTGAGCAATGAGGAGAGATTAGATTGGGATGGTTGTTTTCTTTGAAGCAGTGATTTTGAGATTGAGTGGCATTGATGAGGTGGATACGAAGGCAATTTTTCCATTCATAGAAGGGTCAATAACTAGGGGCATAGACTTAAGGTAAAAGATAGAAGGCAAGGCAGAGAATTGAGTAACTTGCATCCAGAGGATAGTGCGAATCTGGAATTTACTGTATGATACATTGGTTGAATCAGAAACACTCAATACTTGAGCAGTTTTTAGATTTAACTCTCATTGCTGTAGTACTCAGACCAATGAATCAAGAACTGGAAACTGGAATTAATGTCAGATGTTTGTTGGTTGGTACACACAAGTTGTGTGCACTAAATGTCTGAGTAATCTAGAATATGATATTGTGGAATGTTTCAGCAACAGGTCCTGAAACAAACAATTTTAGTTAAAGCTATTTTAGATCCAGCATTGTAAAATGTGGCTGGTTTAATTAGCAAAAAGCTATCACAAATATCTCTAAGGGGGAAAAAGTGATCAGAATACAATTGTAAGCAACATACTCCAGAACCAACAAGAATCTTAAAATCAGTTACATAAAATGGTCAAGTCGGCACTTTGTTTTAAAAATAACTTTATTTTGTCAATTAGACATTCCAGCCGAGTATGTTTCCTAATACAAAACATTGACTCAATAATTGTGCAACTTTTAATTTATCCTTTTATTAATTAGCAGATTTTTCCAACTCCACATTCAAAATATTTTCCACAAGCAGCATAAACATTCTACAGTGATGGCTTTTCTTTTTTTCTGTGGGTAACAATAACATTGAGAATCTAGGGCAGGGTTTCGTCACAGTGTGTCGATATTTGGAGTCTGTGGTCTCCAAGACTTGGATGAGTGAGTCTAGAAATGAGTAATTTGCACATGTGTCTGAGAGTTGCACTTCTCTGTTTTATTAAAGGAGAATGACATCATAGCTCAGATGAGTGCAATCTCAAAATACTGTCCAAATGTCAACAAAACCCCATGGACTGAATACCGGTCCATTTTACTTTTGACATCAAGGTACACAAAAATACTTATTTCTTTTTTGTAACTGCACTGTGACAAATATAATAAATATTGAAGCAGTGCCAATGTGAAGACAGCAGGAAATGAACTGAGGGAGGTACCAGTGAAGTTCAGTAGAAACACGTGATGGGGGGGGAAGGCAATCAAGGTGAAAAGCTCGATACTTTGATGGCCAGTCATCAACAGTGGGATCTTATGGCTCAGGGACATTGATTGAAAACTAATGTTCTCAACAACCAGTTTCCAGCAGCATTTTTTAGAACTCCACATGCAAAGTCCTGCAATAAACAAGTTTGTCAAAATATTTTCAGACTGTCTGAAATATATAATTGATTTTTTCATCCGGTTTTTACCATTTTATGCTTTGTTGTGTATGAAAATAGTAGCCTTTCCTTGAATTTTGTTATGGAAATTCAGTGGAAGAAAGTGTTTCCTTTTGCTTCCAGCCTTCCAGATTGATTAATATGCTGTATTATGCAGAGCATATTTGTAGAACAATGGAAGTATTTCAGCTAATTTCACAAATCAAACTACCACACTCTCAGAAGGAGCAATCTGAGATTTTCCCTCTATCCAGCGACAAGAAAATCAACACTCCTTTTGAATTGCACTTGTGAACTGCTAGTTGACAACTTGTAATATTTGAGTATGAATCACATGATCTGCTGCAATTGGTGACAAGGACATGAGATGAAAAGAAGCTGATCTCCTTTCCTGAGCGAGCTTGTGAGCAAACAGCAACACTCCACTTAAAAAAAATGTTTTCAATGTAAACAGACCTTGCACACCAATCTACAATTCCAAATATCATTACAAACTTGTTTGGAGCAGAAAATCTTTAGAGGTCATTCCTTTATACATTTATTTTTCAGTTTGCAATAGCAGAAAAGCCTGAAATCCAAATTGGTCCTGTGTCACAAATTATTAGAATCGTGATATTTTCATATGATATAAAGCTCCATTTATCTGCTCCATTCAAAAAATTAGAAGTGATAACAAGTATTCCCAGGATTTGTCCTTTTAAAATGTATTTGGAGTTCCAGTAAATGAAACACCTTACATTCATCAGAGTGTCCTATCATAAGTGACTTCCCCCCCAGAGTATGAGGATATGAAATCGTACTAAATGCAATGCCAAACATTGTCTTGACTCTGTGCTAAGTTGTGACCTCTAAGGCTCTCAATCAAATTGTTCCTGTATACCTACCCTTATTTATTCCTCCTTCTAACTGACAGCACCAGTTAAGATAAAAGGCCATTCATTCTTTTTCACTGCTTCTTTTGTCTTGGATCTTGATCCTCACGGTATAAGATGAAAGGTTGATGGTGTCTTTACAAACTCCAGCTCCTATGTGTGAGTCTCACCTCGAGTTTGTGACTCTTAATTATTCCTGACCAGCCACTTAACTTGACTTCTCATTGTTGCTTCCAGTAAACTGACTGGGAAAAAAGGTTTGATCAATCTATTAAAATTTGAGTTCTGTTTAGCCCTTTCATTCACTGTGACTGAACTTTAGTGCATGTTTTTCTATTTCTATGCATTTATTAAAACAATTCTGCAGTGATGATTCTTTTGTTTCTCTATGGCTAGTTAAAATGAATGCACAGAAGATAGGGCAAGAAATTCATGGATATGTTGATGCTTAATTGGTTGTGGATTCCAGGAATAAGCCAAATGGGGTTTTGAAGTTTATAGCTGAAAATGTGTTGCTGGAAAAGTGCAGCAGGTCAGGCAGCATCCAAGGAACAGGAGAATTGACATTTCGGGCATAAGCCCTTCTTAATTCCTGAAGAAGGGCTTATGCCCGAACCATCGATTCTCCTGTTCCTTGGATGCTGCCTGACCTACTGCGCTTTTCCAGCAACACATTTTCAGCTCTGATCTCCAGCATCTGCAGTCCTCACTTTCTTATTGAAGTTTATAACTGTGCATGTCAGAGATCTAAAGTACAGTGCTTTAATAAAGGAAGGGTAATTCACAAGTGCAAAACCAACTGGTTGCAGGATGGCAGTAAAACCTATTGATTGACCTGCCGCCAGTTTTATTTTGGAGATTTATGCACAAATCTAAATATTGCTTTTGTAATTGTGCAATGACAAATGATGAATATTGGAGGCATTGCCACTGTGATGGGGACAGGACAAGATCGCCAACTTTAAGGGCATTTAAATGGTCATTGGTTAGACATATGGATGAAAATGGAATACTGCAGGTTAAATGGGCTTCAGATTGGTTCAATGGGTCGGTGTAACATTGAGGGCTGAAGGGCCTATACTGTACTGTAATATTCTAACTGCAGCATTGTAAATTTAGCTGAGAATGTGTTGCTGGAAAAGTACAGCAGGTCAGGCAGCATCCAAGGAGCAGAAGAATTGACATTTCGGGCATAAGCCCTTCTTCAGGAATGAGGAGGGTGTGCCAAGCAGGCTAAGATAAAAGGTAGTGAGGAGGGACTTGGGGGAGGGGTATTGGAAATGCAATAGGTGGAAGGAGGTTAAGGTGAGGGTGATAGGCCGGAGTGGGGGTGGGGACGGAGAGGTCAGGAAGAAGATTGCAGGTTAGGAAGGTGGTGCTGAGTTTGAGGGTTGGGATTGAGACAAGGTGGGGGGGAGGGGCAATGAGGAAACTGGAGAAATCTGAGTTCATCCCTTGTGGTTGGAGGGTTCCTCCAGCCGTCGTGTTGCTATGGTCTGGCGATGGAGGAGTCCAAGGACCTGCATGTCCTTGGTGGAGTGGGAGGGGGAGTTGAAGTGTTGATCCACGGGGTGGTTGGGTTGGTTGATACGATGTATATGGAGGCTGGTGGGGTGGTAGGTGAGGACCAGTGGGGTTCTGTCCTGGTGGCGATTGGAGGGGCGGGGCTCAAGGGCGGAGGAGCGGGAGGTGGAGGAGATGCGGTGGAGAGCATCGTCGACCACGTCTGGTAGCTGTGGGAGTCGGTCGGTTTATAGTAAATATCCGTGTTGATTCGGTCGCCCGAGATAGAAATGGAGAGGTCTAGGAAGTTTTGGAATGCTGATAGGGGAGGGAAGGGAAATATATCTTTCGGAACGCTGATAGGGGAGGGAGCCACTCCCTCGTCAGGTCCACATCCCCCACCAACCCAACCTCCACTCCCGGCACCTTCTCCTGCCACAAATTCACCTGCACCTCCACACACATCATTTACTGCATCCGCTGCACCCGATGTGGCGTCCTCTATATTGGGGAGACAGGCGGCCTACTTGTGGAACGTTTCAGAGAACACCTCTGGGACACCCAGACCAACCAACCTAACCACCCCATGGCTCAACACTTTTCAACTCCTCCTCCCACTCCACCAAGAACATGCAGGTCCTTGGACTCCTCCATCGCCAGACCACAGCAACACGACAGCTGGAGGAAGAGCGCCTCATCTTCCGCCTCGGAATCCTGGAGTTTAGATGAATGAGAGGTGATGTCAGTGGGACGTATATGATTATTAAGGAGCTTGAGAGGGTAAATGCTAAGGGGAAATCATCCAAAGAACTGCAGATGTTGCAAATCTGAAACAAAAACAGAAATTGCTGGAGAACTTAACAGATCTGACACCATCTATGGAGAGAAAGAAAATATACCATTTCTGGTCCAGTGGTGCTCCTGCAGAACTGATTGCAGCTAGCAAGAGGTTGGTATACAGAGGAACCTCAATTATCTGAATGAGATGGGCGGACACTATTTCGCTCGGATAATTGATTATTCGGTTAATTGATTATTCGGTTAATTGATTTCCGCTGGGGCTCGGAGTTTTCTGTGAAGTCTGCTCCCCGTTCAGGAGACGAGGCAGCAGCACACCGCATGTGAGCCCTGCCCCCCCCCCCCAACCATGTCCACTGCCACCCCGCTCCCTGCCTGCCCCCAACCCCGTCCAACACCCTTCCTGCCTGCCTGCACCCCCAACAGCCCCCATTCAACCACAGTCCGACCACCCCCCTGTCTGCGTCCCCACTACCCGGCCGGGCAAACCCACCCCCCCTCCCCCACCCCAAGCAGCCGGACTGCACATTACCAGTAAGACTGCTGCTGTCTTTGTGGGGTAAGTCTCCAAATAGCGCACACATACGCACTCACAGGCGCACACATACGCGCGCACACATAAGCGTTCGCACGCACACACATATGCGCTCGCACGCACACACGCGCCCTCACACGCGCACACACACAAAACTGTTTACTGCAACTTTTTGACAGGTTTCACATTTGCTCTGTACAGGCCAATGTTGGAGAGATTATCTGGGGAACAGGGGTTTGGGGTGCACCACTATGTAGAACTCCAGAGAAAGTGCAGGGAGAGAGTGAGGGCGGGAGGTCAGGCAGGAGACGGTGCCTGGACTGTCGGACTGTTCTCAACAGCATTTCAGTGAGCCGAGTTCGTTTTTAATCATTGTACCTGTAAATAAAATACACAATCAGGGATGAAACAGTTCTCTAACGTCATGTTTCTATCGGGACCTTGAGCTCTCCTGCGGATAATCTGATGTTCAGATAATTGATATTTGGATAATTGAGGTTCCTCTGTAAGTGCTGAAGATGGGGTGGGGAGGTGAGGGAGGAGTAAACAGTAGGTGGCGATTGAGCCGAGAGAGAGAGTGTCAAGTTAGAATAGTGCTGGAAAAGCACAGCAGGTCAGGCAGCATCCAAGGAGCAGAAAAATCGACAGCACTACTCTAATCTTGACTCTAATCTGCAGTACCCACTTTTGCCCAGAGAGAGAGAGAACAGCAGTTGATTAGGCAAAGAAATGGGTAATGGTCAGCTGAGAGAATGAATAGCTGCTAATGGGGACTATTATTAGCTGACACTGGGCTGTTTGTGTCAGGAGCCCATGTGTTGACAAAGTCTGGTGTGTGGGGGTTAGGGTAAGGTCATGGAAAAAGGTGATCAGACCCTAAAACTATTGAACTCGATACAGTGTCCAGAAGGCTGCAGGGTCCCAGGTGAAAAATGAGATGCTGTTCTTCTAACTTGTGTTGAGTTTTGGTGGAGCACTGCAGCAAGCCCAAGACACAGATGTTGGCCAGATGTTGATGGTAATGTTGAAGTGAAAAGCAACCAGTAGCTTGGGTTCATTTTGGTAGACCGAATGTAGGTGTTCTGCAAAGTGGGGTTACCTAATCTGTGTTTTGTGACTACGTTTTGAGTAGCAAATGCAGTAGACTAGTGCAAATAAATCACTGCTTCACCTGGATGGTGTCTGAGGCATTGGATGGTGAGGAGGATGAAAGCAAATGGTCAGATGTTATACTTCCTGCAGCAGCATGAGAAGGTGCCATGGGGATGTGGGTAAGTATTGGAAATGAAGGAGAAGTGGTCCACAGTCACCCAGAGGAAACTATCCCAGCAGAACACTGACAAGGTAGGAGAGGTGAATGTGCTGAAAGGATGTTTCATAGGAGAATCTCGAACTGGAGGGCATAGTCACAGAATAAAGGGATGCCAATTTAAGACTGAGATGAGGAGATATTTCTTCTCTGGAGGCTGAGATTTATGGAACTCCTTGAGACAGAGAGGCTTGACAGCAGCATCTTTGTCTATATTTAAGGCCGAGATAGAGAGAGATTCGGTTAGAAGGAGAATCAGGGTTACAGGGAAAATGTAGCAAAGTGGACATGAGGAATTTTGGATCAACCACTATCCTATTCTATGGCTCAATGGCCTATTCCAGTTCCTATTTCTTGTGGTTTGTATTTCAATTTTGGAAGTACTGTAAATAAGTTTGTTGAACTTCGTGGTTTAGAGATACATATGCACTAAATTCATTACTATAGCTTCTGATTGCATTGGGTTGCATCAACCTTCAGTTGGTAATTATGTAAGGAAATGGCAGTTATGTAAAGAAATATACAGTAAATGGCAGGACCTTTAAGAGCCTTGATATACAGATGGATCTTGGGGTGCAAGTCTATAGCTCCCTGAACTTTCAACGCAAGTGTGTAAGGTGGTAAAGAAGGCATACAGCATGCTTGACTTCATCGGTCGGGGAATTGAATATAAAAATTGGCAAGCTATGTTGCAGCTGTATAAAATTTTAGTTAGCCCACATTTGGTATGTTATGTGCTGTTTTGGTTGCCACACTAAAGGAAAGATGTGTGGAGGCTTTGGCGAGGGTTGTAAAGAGGTTTGCCAGGATGTTGCTTGGATTGAAATGTAATACCTTTGAGGGGAGATTGGACAAACTTAGATTGTTTTCACTTGAGCATCAGAGGCTGAGAGGTGACCTGATTGAAGTATATAAAAATATGAGAGGCATGGATAGGATGGATAGTCAGTGTCTTTTTCCTCGGGTTGAAATGTCAAATAGTAGAGAGCATTTGTTTAAGGTGAGTGGGGAAAGTTGAAAGGAAATGTCTGAGGCAGGTTTTTTTAAACACCGGATGGTAGGTGCCTGTCATGTTCTGCCAGTGAGGGAGAAGCAGATGTGATAACATTTAAGAAGCATTTAGACAGATACATAGACAAAAAATAGAGGGATACAGACCGCGTGTAGGCGGATGGGATTAGTTTAGAATGGTATCGTGATTGGTGCAGACATGATGGGGCAAAGAGCCTGTTCCTGTGCTGTCCACCCTTCAATTAAATTCCAATGCCACGCAATAAAATTCATTATGACTGTTGTCCAGGATTTTAATTTGTGTCATTATACCCAATGCAATTCTTTTTGACTAAAAAAAAGAAAATGTAGTAAATGCACAGCTGTTAAATTAGCTTTTGTTGAAGAGAAAAGATGCAGAGTAGAGTTTCCATTTGGGTGCAGACAAGAAATTGCTCCTGAACTGTGCTCAAAATTGGACTGGCAAGATTCATTTCCATTGTCACCTATGCCAATATGTTTTGTTCATTTTTAAGAAATATTCCATGCTCTATTTAAGAGTAGTGACCTGATGGAATGTTATTAATATAGGTGAAAATGGGTTCATCACCAAACATGAGTATTATTAATCTGGGTTTACCAAAGGAACCTGATTTACGTTGTTAAAAATGACTCATAAAAGCTACATATTTTTGATGTGAAGAAGCTTTGAAAATATGCCTTCTCGTGGCTGTACATATTAACACACCAACATATTCAACAGAATCTCTCCATTTTGACACTGGCTTAGCGGGGCAGCTTGAACTAATGTAAAATAAACCATTCTATTAAAAAAAACTGTTTCTACTGATTTGTTCAGTAAAGTAAGTTCTAAAATGACATTGTAACCTTTAGACTGATGTTGATTTTAGTATTTCGCTTTTGCTAAAATGCCCTTTTGTCTTCAAGCTTGTCATCAGTGAGAGCAGAAACTTCTGCCCAGGGTGGGATGAAGTCATGGAAGTGTATGTAAGCCTAACAAGGATATGAATTTTAAATCAAGATACTGCTTAATTGGGAGCAAATGTAAGTCAGTGAGGATAGAGGCACTAGGCAAGAATGATCTGTTATAAGTTAAAACAGAAATTTTGGTGACCTCAAGTTTGCAGAATGTAGAATATGGGAGGCCAGCCAACAGTGTGTTTGATGAAGGGCTTATGCCCGAAACATCAACTCTCCTGCCCCTCTGATGCTGCCTGACCTGCTGAACTTTTCCAGTGCTATACTTTTTGACCTTAAGAGTATATTTGTCATCAAGTTTAGAGTTAATGAAAGCATGAATGAGAATTTCAGCAGCCAATGAGCAGAGCCAGGAGCAAAGTTGGGTATTGTTGTAGCGATGGAAATAATGATTTCCTAAATATGAGGCCTGAAGCTCACTTTGATCTTAAAGGTCGCACCAAAGCTGTGACCACATGGGCTTAATCTCAGCTTTTTGGCACTGAGTGGGATGGAGCCCATTTTTAGGATAATCATTCGCAGTGGGATCCAAAAACAACAGCTCTAGTCTTCTCAAAGTGTAATTGTATGAACTTTCTGCTTGTCCAGAACTGCATGTTAGATTAGCGGTCTGATAAATTAACAAGAATAGAGGAAGCAAGAGAAGTGGGTGGTGGGAATTGAGTGTTGTCAGCATTGTACATTTGAATGTCTTTGTTGAGAGGCCTTACATTGATGAAAAATGGGAAGAGGTCAAGTTTCGATCCTTCAGCCCCACCAGAGGTAGCAGTGCAAGATCAAAATGGAAAGTCATTGTGAGTGATTCCTTGGTTATGATTAGATAAGAATGGAACCAGGTGAGTGTAGTTCTACCCAACTAGAACCCTATAGAGAGGCATTGCAGCAGCATGGTGTGATCAAAATGGGAAATAAGGGAAAGTTTACCTTTGCCATAGTGTAATGGGATGACATTGTTTTTGATTGTCTGAAGTTAAAGATGGGCCTCAATCACATTTCGATGGAGTGTCGGTCACAGTGATGAAAGTACTTTCCACCTTTAATGGTTGCCATCTCATGCTAACTTGCATGCCTGCAATTGCTGCTGAATATAACCAGCCTGCCTTATGCAAATCAATATGACCAACACCAATCCTCTTTTCTTTTCTATTCCTGACCCCATAATATCCCCCCTTTCTCTTGCTTGTTCCACTTCCTCCTCATCTTTCTCTACTTCACTTGGCCTTTTTCACTCCATTCTCCATTGGCAGATTGAAACCACATTGTATCATGAGAATGTAAAGCGGAGTCTGAGTTACGTTTTCTTATTCTATTTGTCTGCCCTTTGCTCCTGTCACGCTCTCTATCACTGGCATATTTAATCTCTGGAAGAGATTGCAGATTTTCTGAGAAAATAACTTGTAGGAATTTGAAACGGAGAAACTGATGTAAACCTGGAATGAGAATCAATCAAATATCACCAGTTATTCCTGACAGTTTTGCCTGTAGTTAGAATCAAATTGCTCTTTATTCTATTTTGCAGAGACATCGCCTTCTGTTGTGCAGTTTCTTCACTATTTATTTTCTTACAATCTATCACTATGGTTACCTTCAGATTTCAAACCAATACCAGGAAAAGCTGGTTTGGCACAATTTATAATTAGGGCTTCCCTGAGACAATGAAGTAGGCTGCTTGATTACCCCCCTGGGTATGACTGCCTTGTTATTAAGTGCATTCTATGCCAATCTCCCATGGTGTTGGCTAGTCTAGATCCAATGCTATCATAAGACTTAGCAGGGTTACAGGATGGAGCAACAATGGAACCAGGAATGACATTTGGTGGAAGAAAATAGAGAGCTGTGAAAACAGGGAAGAGGAGAGTGGTGCATGGATAAAGAGATGATTCAGAAAGGTACCTCAGTTTCCGAGAATAATCAAGTTGTTCTTCATACGGCCCCACTGATTTTCAAAAATACCTGAATTTTTTAAATTTTAAAAGAAGTGCTACATTTTCTAACATTGTAATGCTCCAATGATTCACAAACATATACAGATCATGGTTTTGTTATTTATTCAGTTGTACATGACACACTCCCCTCTGATTTCACAAACACGGGAGAGTTTCAAATTTTTCAAGTTTACAGAGGGAGAAAGGAAGTAGGTAGAGAAGATGGGGCTGTGAGGAAAAGGTGGTAAAATGGGAGTTAAGGATTGAGCTGGTGAAGTAAATGAGGGACAACACAGCTGGTATTGGCAGAAAACTCTGTGAGGGAAGGACTCTCCTTTCTGTAGGAACAATTTTGTTCCTCATTGGAGGAGGAGGAAGGAATAATGTTATGTGTAGGAGGGCACTGGTAGAAGCCATATTTTGTTCTGAGCAGACTCTGAAATTGTTGAGAATATATCCTTCAATCTATCATCCTGCTAGTTCTTATGACAGTATTGAGTTTAGACTACCTAGTGTTATATGTGATTTTTGGGCTTAGAAATACAGGGGAATTGGAATAATTAAACAGAAATAAGTAATGTCCTTATGAATATCTGTGGGTACTTTGCTGTGTAAGCCAATGTAATTCAGCAATAGCTGAAACAGCTCTTTTTGTTTGCATCCAAAACTGTGTTATCATCAGTTAGTTAATGTGTCATTCTACCAAAGGGTATTCTCTCATCCTAATGAATTATTAACCAGAATTTAAGTCAAAATTCTATTGTACAACACCACAGGCAAGCATTGGGCACCATGCAATTCTGCCTGGTATGTGACAATGCCATTAAAGTAAGCTCAGTCCAAAACAAAATTATATCAGAACGCCACATCTTCAAGAAAATTGACTTGACCCTCTCCATTGACGAGGAGGAAGTCAGAATTGTGCTGTGCACCAATTCAGACTTAAACCATAGATCTCATTCCTGCCCTTCCTGGGAAAAGAGACTGAACAGCCCCCACTGAGCAGAAAACCTAATGAACATGGAGAACAAATCGATCTAACAGTACCCTTGAGAAAATCTGACCGCTAATCTTCGTCATGAAGATTATGTAGATGTAGATCCACTCACTTTTCCAATCTTATCTTATAGGAAATGAGCTTTATCAGGACTCTTCACACCGCTAAAATCAAACAGCCATAGTTACCATAGTGTAGTAATACAATTGAAATAACTTTCATGGATGCTATGATGGAATTGGTCCTCATCATCTTGAGGGGTGCCAGTGCCGGGAAAATGGAAAATTTATGTTTAAGCATCAATTATCACCATCTTGCTATTGGTTCTTGTACATTTGGGTCAAAATAAATCACGCTTGAATCTGACCCAGTACTTTCTTCCCCTGAACTCTGAAGAGCAACAGTTTGAGTGACTCATTTCCATTTCACCCTCCAGCCATCCTGTGAAGTCTGAATGAAACTGCCAGCAAATAGGAGTTTTCTACTGTTGGTGCACATCCATTTGTATAGTGATTGATCTTCATGCCAGTAATTCTGAGCTGGATTTGAAAGCTGATTTAAGAGGTGAAAAGTCAGCAAAAATGAGCAATAACATTACTGGTTTTAATCCCCAACTCCAAATTCCCAATTCCAAGAATAAATATGTGAAGCCGTGGTACATTAGAACACATTTTTGGGAGATGCGAATATAATGGAAGCGTAAAACACATGTTTACAGTGACTTGTATCAGTTTACAAAAACATTTTTTTTGACTTTAGAGACAGAATTCTGAGACATTGCTTTGGAATTTGGTTTCTCCTGTTGCATTCAATCCCCAACTCCAACCTCCCATCCCAACCTAGGAAAGATTTAACTTCATTTATTGTTTCTTGGGATGTGTGTCGTGTTGGCAAGAATACGATTTGTTGCCCATCCATCATTTCCCTCAAGATAGTGGTTGTGAACTGCCACCCTGACCCACTTGTCCCATTTGGTGTCAATATGATGAGGTGCCGGTGTTGGACTGGGTGGACAAAGTTAAAAATCTCATAACACCAAGTTATAGTACAACAAGTTTATTTGGAAGCACTATTTTTGGAGAGTTGCTCTTTAGTCAGGTAACTAGTGGGGCAGGATCATAGTGTCATGCTATAAATTCTATGTCTGTGATCCTGTGTTATAAATTCTGTGTCTTATGATCCTGCCCCACCTGCTACCTGACGAAGGAGCAGCACTCTGAAAATTTCCAAATAAGCCTACTAAACTATAACCTGATATATGACTTTTAACTTGGTGTAGATTGACAGTGCTTTTAGAAAATGAGTTTCAGAATTTGATCCCATAACAGTGAAAGACCAGCAATGTGATTCTAGACCAGAATGGTGTGTGATTCAGAGGGGGGCTTGCTGTGGCAGCCTTTCCATGTATGTGCAGTCCTTGACTTCCTTGGAGCTATAGGTTCCAGGTATAGAAGGTTCTGTTCAAGAAGCCTAGGTAAGCTGCTGCAGGGCATCTTGTAGATTGTGCACACTGCCATGGTGTAGATGGTGTTTAATGCTTAATTTGATGTATGGGATGCTAATCAAGTGGACTGCTTTGTCTTGGATGGTGTTGTTGGGGTTGCATTCGTCCAGGCAAGTAGAGAATACTCAATCACATGTCTAGCATATGCCTTGATGGACATGGGGAGTCAGAAGATGTGTTGTTCGCTCTAGAATGTCAGTCTTCTGAGCTGCTTTTGTAGCCACTGTGTTTAATATGGCTGCTCCATTTCAATTTCTGGTCGATGGTAACTCCAGGATGTTTAGGGGAGGATACATTATGATTTAAGTCATTGAACTGCATGGAAGAGAGTTGAATTCTGTCGTCTTGAAGATGATCATTGCTGAGCAAATGTTACTTACCACTTGTGAACCCAGGTCTGAGTGTTGTGTGGGACTGGCTGCACATTGGCATGAGCTGTCTCAGCCTCCTTCAGAGGAGTCAAACATGATGCTGAACGTAGTGCAGTCATTAGTGAGCATCCTTATTTGTGTCTTAATGATGGAAAAAGGTTCATTGATGAAGCAGTTGATGATTATACCTGAAACATAACCCCGAAGATCTGGGTACTTGTGGCACAGTGGTAGTATTAGACCAACAAATGGAGCCAAAGGCAGATAGGTCCCTTAGCCATTATGGCTTTTATCGTAGGATCCAAAAAGAAGAAGCTACAGAGATATTGGACATTAGTTATGTTTTCTAAAATTTTTTGAAATCTGAGTAAGTACCAGATGATTGGAAAACTGCCAATTTGACACCCCTATTCAATAAGGGAGGGAAACGAAAAGCTGGTAACTAGGCCAATTAGCCAAACATCAATTGTTGGAAAACTGATGGAATAAATTATTGAGAAAATAGTAGCAGCACATTTTGAAAATCACAAACTAATTATGCAGCGTCATCATGGCTTCATGAAAGGTTAATTGTGTCTGATCAATTTATGAGAGGTTTTCGATGAAGTCTCAAATAGAGTGGAGAGAGAGGAGTACTTGGACTTCAAGAAGGTGTTTGATCAGGTATCTCACAAAAGGTTAAGTAGTGCCCATGATGTTAGAGATAGTGTATTGGTATGGATAGAGAATTAGCTTGTGGACAAAAAACAGTGAGAGGGGATGAAGGGTTTGTCTTTTTCAGGTTGGCGAACTGTATCCAGTGGGGGTTCCACAGGGATCAGTGCTGGAATTGCAACTGTTTACGAGATGTATTAATAACTTGGAGGAAGGAAGCGAATATTCTGTAACCCAGTTTGCAGATGGCTCAAAAATAGGTCAAAAGGCAAGTCGCAAGTAGGATATTAACAGTTTACAGAGAGATGATGAGAGGTTAAGGAAGTGGGCAAAAACTGTAACATATGGAGTATAAAATGAGAAAATTTGAGTTGTGCAAAGAGCACAGTATTATTTAAAGGGAGAAAAACTTCTGAAAGCTGCAACATAAAGAGACTTGGAGGTACTTGTGCATGAAACACAGAACACCAGCACACAGGTGCAGTAGGTAATCAGAGAGGCAATGGAATTTCAAGGCTTTTGGAGTATAAGATTTGGGAAGTCTCACTGTAACTGTATAAGTTGCTGGTGAGACCAGAGTGGAAGTACTTTGAGTAATTTTTTACCCCTTATTTTAAAAGAAAGATATTATTTCATTGGAAGCAATTCTGAGAAGATTCACTTGGGGCGGAATGGTGGCACAGTGGGTAACACTGCTGCCTCACAGCGCCAGGGACCCGGGTTCAATTCCCACCTCGGGCAACTGTCTATTGTATCCGTTGCTCTCGATGCGGTCTCCTCTACATTGGGGAGACTGGGCGCCTCCTAGCAGAGCGCTTTAGGGAACATCTCCGAGACACCCGCACCAATCAACCAAACCGCCCCGTGGCCCAACATTTCAACTCCCCCTCCCACTCTGCCGAGGACATGGAGGTCCTGGGCCTCCTTCACCGCCGCTCCCTCACCACCAGACGCCTCATCTTCCGCCTCGGAACACTTCAACCCCAGGGCATCAATGTGGACTTCAACAGCTTCCTCATTTCCCCTTCCCCCACCTCATCCTAGTTTCAAACTTTCAGCTCACTTACTGTCTCCTTGACTTGTCCAACCTGCCTATCTTCTTTTCCACCTATCCACTCCACCCTCTTCTCTTTGACCTATCACCTTCATCTCCTCCCCCACTCACCCATTGTACTCTATGCTCCTCTCTCCCCACCCCCACCCTCCTCTAGCTAATCTCTCCATGCTGCAGGCTCACTGCCTTTATTCCTGATGAAGGGCTTTTGCCCGAAACGTTGATTTCGCTGCTCGTTGGATGCTGCCTGAACTGCTGTGCTCTTCCAGCACCACTAATCCAGTATTTGATTTTCAGCATCTGCAGTCATTGTTTTTACCTTGTCTGTGATGGAGTTTGCACATTCTTCCTGTGTTTGTGTGGATTTCCTCCAGGTGCTCCAGTTTCCTCCCACAATCCAAAGATGTGCAGGTCAGGTGAATTGGACATGTTAAATTGCATTAGTCAGGGGTAAATATGGGGTTGGGGAATGGGTCTGGGTGGATTACTCCTTCGGAGGGTCGATGTGACCTTGTTGGGCTGACTGCCTGTTTCCATACTGTAGGTAATCTAATAAATAAATCTAATGGAGGGACTGTCCTTTGAGCAAAGGTTGAATAGGTTGGGCCTCTAGTTAAGTTTAGAAGAATGAGAAGTGATCTCATTGAAACATATAGGATTCTTAAGGGGCTTGATGGGGTAGATGCTGAGGATGTCCTCTTCAGGGGAGAATCAAGGGTAGAGGGCATAGTCTCAGAATAAAGGGATGCCAATTGAAGACCAAAACGATGAGGAATTTCTTCTCACAGAGGGTTGAGAACCTTTGGAACTCCTTGCTGCAGAGATTAATGGAAGTAGAGTCCTTGTGTTTATTTAAGGCTGAGATAGATACACTGAATCCTGATCAGCAGGGGAATCTGTGTTTATGGCGAAAGGCCAGGACAATGGACATGAGGTGTGTCGAATCAGCCATGGTCCTAATGAATGGCGTAGCATGCTGAAAGAACTGAATGGCTTACTTTCGTTGCTATTTCCTGTGGTAATGTCTTTACCTTTATACTGGAGGCCTTAATTCAAATCACCACCTGCCTCAGACATTTGTTGTAACATGTCTGAGTAGGCTCATTTTAAAAATCCATTCTGAAGACCTGTACCTACCACCAGGCCAGGAGGCCTGGATTCACTCCTACCTGCTCCCACCTGCCTGGGTTCACTCCTACCTGCTCCCAGCTGCCTAATAACATCCCTGAACAAGTTAATGAGAGAAAACAAAACAAAACCTGTCAGGATCTTCTACAGCGATGTTCTGAGAGTAAGATGGTGATAATTCAAGAATCACAACAATTTGGCTTTGTGTCAGGGTTTGACTCCAGATTTCTCCTGATTCCTTGTGATGTCGACTTTGCTAGTGACTTTAATAAGATACTTCGATAAGTGTAACCTTTTGATGTTAAGGGCAGTGACTCCCAGCTCACTCTTGAATTAAGGTCTTTTGTCCATGTTTGTACCAAGGCATTAGTGCATTCAGGACCTGAATGTATCTGGAGTCCAAACTGAGCATCACTGAGCAGGTCATTACTGTGCAAGTGTTGCTTGATAGCAGTGTTGACAACACCTTCCAATTCTTTGCTGATAGGATTGATTTGCCAGGTTTAATTTGTCCTGCTTTTTGCTGAACAGTATACTTAGCAATTATTCCACATGATCGGGTAGTTGACCGTGTTACAGCTGTACAAGAATAGGTTGATTAGGGCCAAGGTCATTACTGGAGCTCTTGTCCTCAATACTATTGCCAGGATGCTGTCTAGGCTAATAGCTGTCGCAATGTCCAGTGCCTTCAGCCATTACTTGATGTTATGTGCTGTGAATCTGTGATGCCGCAATCTCAGGAGCCCAAGTTGGATCACTATCTGGCATTCTTGACTGAAGATTGTGGCAAAAAAATTTACATTGTATTTTGAACTGATGTGATGGTTGCCCCATTGTTGAGGATAGATAGTTGTGGAACCATGTCCTCCTGTTGGTTGTTTCATGTCTACTATCATTCAATGACTGAAGCTCTGAAGCCATGTCACAATCAGTCATGTCTGTTATTTGTAAGATTGCTTAACTCTGTTTAATGCAAGATGCTTCCACTGTTAGGCATGCAAATAGGCTGTGTTGTAGATTTATCAACTGAAGGCTTATCTTTAGGTATATCTGATGCTGTGCCTTTCATGCTTTCCTGAACTCTTCATTTGAAGTAGGATTGATGCCTTGGCTTGATGGCAATGGCAAAGTGGGAGAAAGTAAGGACTGCAACTGCTGGAGATCAGAGTCAAAAAGTGTGGTGCTGGAAAAGCACAGCCGGTCAGGCAGCATCAGAGGAGCAGGAGAGTCGACGTTTCCAGCACATGCTCTTCATCAGGAGTTGAAGAAGAGCTTACGCTTGAAACTTCGACCCTCCTGCTCCTCGGGTAATGGAAAAGTGAGGAATGTATCTGGGCTTCAGGTTACTGATTTTGATTGAATGTAATTCTGCTGATAACCTTCAGCACTTCATGGATGCCTTATCTTGAGTTTCTTGAACTGCTGTATATTGACATGGCAGTCACACAATGGTATACATTTGCATCTACTTCTTGATGTAGCAGGTGGTAAATGTTGGCAAGCTTTTGTTGTATATGACATGAGTTATTACAAATCTCAAGAGACCAATTGGTAATTTTGTTCAAAACTTTAGTCACAAGTTTCTCTAGCTGAGCATATCTGTGGATGCTAATAGAAATTGAGGTGTGTCCCCTTGCAGTGTGGGATGTAGGTAGGAAGCTGGAGATGTGCAAATACATATTGCTACAGATGTCAACTTTAGAATCAAGTGAGAAATATACGGTTGGATCAAAGTGACAAATTGCTGATGTGGAGCAAACATTCAGAAGCACATTTTTCTCCGAGTGAAACATATCAAATTTACTTTACCAACACAAACATGAACGAGTCCTTGCCAAGTAGTGAGATTTGTCAAGTCTATTGACCTCTGCAATCTAGAATAAGCTGGGAATAAGCTCAACAGAGGGGGGAAAAAAGGTATAATCCATTTTGATTTATTTCAATCCAGGAAAATAAGAAATCTTCATATTTTATTATGAATTAGATATTTATTTTTAAATTGCCCTAAGGCATATTACCAATATTTTCCTGAGGTTGTCTGGTATTCAGTAGATTCTTGGTAGTACAGAACTTGAGTACTGCTGAAAAAGTGCACATTTTGTCAAACCTTTTCACATTGACTCATCAGGGCAACTCACAAGAAAAAGCAGTGTAAAGGGGACAGCATTTTTAATATTCTGAGTAGGTTGTGCAGAGTGGTTGCGAAATGGACTCTATTATGGGTACAGTCATAGAAACCGCAGCAGTTAGATGGAGACTGACAGTGAACTACCAAGTTTTGTTCAGCTTTAAACCATGCATTTGATTCTGATTGATCAAAGCATTGCCCGGAGGGAAAGACCAGAGCATGGCTGCATTCTATTTTATTAAGTTGAAATAGGTGCAATATATGTACGTGTTCTTTATGTCCGCAAAAAAAAGGGTCCTGTGTATTAATGTATGTCGATTCTCGTATGCAACATTCTGAGCACAATTGGTGACCTTCAATAGGTTGTCAGCATACTTTTTAGTACACTCTGGTTTATTTAGCAAAATGTTGTCTAACCAATCTAATGGAATCACATTGAATATTTAGAATTTTGTAAGCACCAGCTACTTGGCTGCAGTCAGTACCATGTCTGTTGTGAACAGCCAAAGGTACATGCTGTTTGATACAAGCTGTCAGTGTTTGGGATGTATACTTAATGTACCTAGCATCACACTGGCACTGAAATTCATATACCACATTACTCAACCGTGTGATAGCCAGAATGTCTTTTTGGCTCAGTGTCATTGTTAGCATTCTGATGGCTTGTGTTGCTACTGCATATAAACACCTGTTGCTCAAATATGAGATACTTTCCTTTTAATCTGAAGCAGATTGGGCACTTTCCAGGGCAAGAAAGTGGCAGCCTTTGGCCTGTTCCTGAGTTTGTTTGACATATGACAAGAAATGATCTGATGAGAGTGGTCATGATCCTTTGGATGGCTTTGAGATACTGCACAGCTATTACCTTGTTTCAGCATTAAGCTAGCACAGTGTGCAAATCGCTTAATCCAGTTTACATGGTTATAGATGAAGTCAATTGTGTAGCACATAGAATTGGAGGAATTCCATTGTGTATATTGTCCAGTGATTGTAGGCTTGTGATAGCTAATAATAGGGAAACCTTTGACAGCTTTCTCAATTAGCATGCCAAGGCAAGAGAGCTTAATGCCTGTTTCATTTCAAAGGTGAGTGCAGGATGGTACCCAATAAGACAAATAGGGAATTGACTAGTGTTGTTAATATCCATTTATTGACTTCTAACTTGCTCTCCTTTCTGTTCTAAATTGTTGAATTAATCATTACAAAGAACAAAGAAAATTTACAGCCCAGGAACAGGCCCTTCGGCCCTCCAAGCCTGAGCCGATCAAAATGTAATGTCTAAACCTGTCGGTCAATTAGTAAGCATCTATATCCCTCTACTCCTTACCTACTCATGCATTTATCCAGACGCATCTTAAATGAATCTACCGTGCCTGCCTCTACCACCTCTGCTAGCAACATGTTCCAAATGCCCACCACCCTCTGTGTGAAGTACTTGCCGCATGTATCCACGTTAAACTTTCCGCCTCTTACTTGAACGCGTGACCTCTCGTTCTTGAATCCTTCACCCTGGAAAAAAGCTTGTCTCTATCC